>NC_142594.1:0-2400000 GCF_965207765.1 Zootoca vivipara
CTACTCAAGTAAGCGAAATAAACCTATAGAACGCTTTTTTGCTTTCTATCTATGCATTCTGAAACTCCAACAATGTGTTTTACTTAAATTTGGCTCATTTTACAAAGGTGCTCATTTCTGGAGTGAACATGCATAGCTACTCAAGAGTAAGCAACTAAGCGAAATAAACCTATAGAACGCTTATTTGTCTTCTATCTATGCATTCTGACACTCAACCAATTTGTTTTGCTTCCATTTGGCTCATTTTAAAAACGTGCTTATTTCTGGAGTGAACATGCAGTTCTACCCAAGAGTAAGCAACTAAGCGAAATAAACCTATAGAACGCTTATTTGTCTTCTATCTATGCATTCTGACACTCCAACAATGTGTTTTGCTTCAATTTGGCTCATTTTACAAAGGTGCTTATTTCTGGAGTGAACATGCAGTTCTACGCAAGAGTAAGCAATTAACGAAATAAACCTATAGAATGCTTATTCGTCTTCTATCTGTGCAATCTGACACTCCAACAATGTGTTTTGCAGTAATTTGGCTAATTTTACTAAGGTGCTTATTTCTGGAGTTCACATGCAGTTCTACTCATGAGTAAGCAACTAAGCGAAATAAACCTATAGATCGCTTATTTATCTTCTATCTATGCATTCTGACACTCCAACAATGTGTTTTGCTTCAATTTGGCTCATTTTACAAAGGTGCTTATTTCTGGAGTGAACATGCAGTTCTACGCAAGAGTAAGCAATTAACGAAATAAACCTATAGAATGCTTATTCGTCTTCTATCTGTGCAATCTGACACTCCAACAATGTGTTTTGCAGTAATTTGGCTAATTTTACTAAGGTGCTTATTTCTGGAGATCACATGCAGTTCTACTCATGAGTAAGCAACTAAGCGAAATAAACCTATAGATCGCTTATTTATCTTCTATCTATGCATTCTGACACTCCAACAATGTGTTTTGCTTCAATTTGGCTCATTTTACAAAGGTGCTTATTTCTGGAGTTCACATGCATATCTACTCAAGAGTAAGCAACTAAGCGAAATAAACCTATAGAATGCTTATTTGTCTTCTATGCATTCGGACACTACACCAATATGTTTTGCTTCTATTTGGCTCATTTTACAAAGGTGCTTATTTCTGGAGTGAACATGCAGTTCTACTCAAGAGTAAGCAATTAAGCGAAATAAACCTATAGAACGCTTATTTATCTTCTATCTATGCATTCTGACACTCCAACAATGTGTTTTGCTTCAATTTGGCTCATTTTACAAACGTGCTTATTTCTGGAGTGAACATGCAGTTCTACTCAAGAGTAAGCAACTAAGCGAAATAAACCTAGAGAACGCTTATTTGTCTTCTATCTATGCATTCTGACACTCCAACAATGTGTTTTGCTTCAATTTGACTCATTTTACAAACGTGCTTATTTCTGGAGTGAACATGCAATTCTACTCAAGAGTAAGCAACTAAGCGAAATAAACCTATAGAACGCTTATTTCTCTCCTATGCATTCGGACACTCCAACAATGTGTTTTGCTTCAATTTGGCTCATTTTACAAAGGTGCTTATTTCTGGAGTGAACATGCAGTTCTACTCAAGAGTAAGCAACTAAGCGAAAAACACCTATAGATCGCTTATTAGTATTCTATCTATGCATTCTGACACTCCATCAATGTGTTTTGCTTCAATTTGGCTCATTTTACAAAGGTGCTTATTTCTGGACTGAACATGCAGTTCTACGCAAGAGTAAGCAATTAAGCGAAATAAACCTATAGAATGCTTATTTCTCTTCTATCTGTGCAATCTGACACTCCAACAATGTGTTTTGCTACAATTTGGCTCATTTTACAAAGGTGCTTATTTCTGGAATTCACATGCAGTTCTACTCATGAGTAAGCAACTAAGCGAAAAACACCTATAGATCGCTTATTAGTATTCTATCTATGCATTCTGACACTCCATCAATGTGTTTTGCTTCAATTTGGCTCATTATACAAAGGTGCTTATTTCTGGAGTTCACATGCATATCTACTCAAGAGTAAGCAACTAAGCGAAATAAACCTATAGAACGCTTATTTGTCTTCTATCTATGCATTCTGACACTCCACCAATATGTTTTGCTTCAATTTGGCTCATTTTAAAAACGTGCTTATTTCTGGAGTGAACATGCAGTTCTACTGAAGAGTAAGCAACTAAGCGAAATAAACCTATAGAACGCTTATTTGTCTTCTATCTATGCATTCTGACACTCCAACAATGTGTTTTGCTTCAATTTGGCTCATTTTACAAACGTGCTTATTTCTGGAGTGAACATGCAGTTCTACTCAAGAGTAAGCAACTAAGCGAAATAAACCTATAGAACGCTTATTTGTCTTCTATCTATGCATTCTGACACTCCAACAATGTGTTTTGCTTCAATTTGGCTCATTATACAAAGGTGCTTATTTCTGGAGTTCACATGCATATCTACTCAAGAGTAAGCAACTAAGCGAAATAAACCTATAGAACGCTTATTTGTCTTCTATCTATGCATTCTGACACTCCACCAATATGTTTTGCTTCAATTTGGCTCATTTTAAAAACGTGCTTATTTCTGGAGTGAACATGCAGTTCTACTGAAGAGTAAGCAACTAAGCGAAATAAACCTATAGAACGCTTATTTGTCTTCTATCTATGCATTCTGACACTCCAACAATGTGTTTTGCTTCAATTTGGCTCATTTTACAAACGTGCTTATTTCTGGAGTGAACATGCAGTTCTACTCAAGAGTAAGCAACTAAGCGAAATAAACCTATAGAACGCTTATTTGTCTTCTATCTGTGCAATCTGACACTCCAACCATGTGTTTTGCTTCAATTTGGCTCATTTTACAAAGGTGCTCATTTCTGGAGTTCACATGCAGTTCTACTCATGAGTAAGCAACTAAGCGAAATAAACCTATAGATCGCTTATTTATCTTCTATCTATGCATTCTGACACTCCAACAATGTGTTTTGCTTCAATTTGGCTCATTTTACAAAGGTGTTTATTTCTGAAGTTCACATGCATATCTACTCAAAAGTAAGCAACTAAGCGAAATAAACCTATAGAACGCTTATTTGTATTCTATCTATGCATTCTGACACTCCAACAATGTGTTTTGCTTCAATTTGGCTCATTTTACAAAGGTGCTTATTTCTGGAGTGAACATGCATTTCTACTCAAGAGTAAGCAACTAAGCGAAATAAACCTATAGAACGCTTACTTGTCTTGTATCTATGCATTCTGACACTCCACCAATATGTTTCGCTTCAATTTGGCTCATTTTACAAAGGTGTTTATTTATGGAGTGAACATGCAGTTCTACTCAAGAGTAAGCAACTAAGCGAAATAAACCTATAGATCGCTTATTTATCTTCTATCTATGCATTCTGACACTCCAACAATGTGTTTTGCTTCAATTTGGCTCATTTTACAAAGGTGTTTATTTCTGAAGTTCACATGCATATCTACTCAAAAGTAAGCACTTAAGCGAAATAAACCTATATAACGCTTATTTGTCTTCTATCTGTGCATACTGACACTCCACCAATATGTTTCGCTTCAATTTGGCTCATTTTACAAAGGTGCTTATTTCTGGAGTGAACATGCAGTTCTACTCAAGAGTAAGCAACTAAGCGAAATAAACCTATATAACGCTTATTTCTCTTCTATGCATTCTGACACTCCAACAATGTGTTCTGCTTCAATTTGGCTCATTTTACAAACGTGCTTATTTCTGGAGTGAACATGCAGTTCTACTCAAGAAAAGGCAACTAAACGAAATAAACCTATAGAACGCTTATTTGTCTTCTATCTGTGCAATCTGACACTCCAACAATGTGTTTTGCTTCAATTTGACTCATTTAACAAACGTGCTTATTTCTGGAGTGAACATGCAGTTCTACTCAAGAAAAGGCAACTAAACGAAATAAACCTATAGAACGCTTATTTGTCTTCTATCTGTGCAATCTGACACTCCAACCATGTGTTTTGCTTCAATTTGGCTCATTTTACAAAGGTGCTTATTTCTGGAGTTCACATGCATATCTACTCAAGAGTAAGCAACTAAGCGAAATAAACCTATAGAACGCTTATTTGTCTTCTATCTATGCATTCTGACACTCCACCAATATGTTTTGCTTCAATTTGGCTCATTTTAAAAACGTGCTTATTTCTGGAGTGAACATGCAGTTCTACTGAAGAGTAAGCAACTAAGCGAAATAAACCTATAGAACGCTTATTTGTCTTCTATCTATGCATTCTGACACTCCAACAATGTGTTTTGCTTCAATTTGGCTCATTTTACAAACGTGCTTATTTCTGGAGTGAACATGCAGTTCTACTCAAGAGTAAGCAACTAAGCGAAATAAACCTATAGAACGCTTATTTGTCTTCTATCTATGCATTCTGACACTCCAACAATGTGTTTTGCTTCAATTTGACTCATTTTACAAACGTGCTTATTTCTGGAGTGAACATGCAGTTCTACTCAAGAAAAGGCAACTAAACGAAATAAACCTATAGAACGCTTATTTGTCTTCTATCTGTGCAATCTGACACTCCAACCATGTGTTTTGCTTCAATTTGGCTCATTTTACAAAGGTGCTCATTTCTGGAGTTCACATGCAGTTCTACTCATGAGTAAGCAACTAAGCGAAATAAACCTATAGATCGCTTATTTATCTTCTATCTATGCATTCTGACAATCCGACAATGTGTTTTGCTTCAATTTGGCTCATTTTACAAAGGTGCTTATTTCTGGAGTTCACATGCATATCTACTCAAGAGTAAGCAACTAAGCGAAATAAACCTATAGAACGCTTATTTGTCTTCTATCTATGCATTCTGACACTCCACCAATATGTTTTGCTTCAATTTGGCTCATTTTAAAAACGTGCTTATTTCTGGAGTGAACATGCAGTTCTACTGAAGAGTAAGCAACTAAGCGAAATAAACCTATAGAACGCTTATTTGTCTTCTATCTATGCATTCTGACACTCCAACAATGTGTTTTGCTTCAATTTGGCTCATTTTACAAACGTGCTTATTTCTGGAGTGAACATGCAGTTCTACTCAAGAGTAAGCAACTAAGCGAAATAAACCTATAGAACGCTTATTTGTCTTCTATCTATGCATTCTGACACTCCAACAATGTGTTTTGCTTCAATTTGACTCATTTTACAAACGTGCTTATTTCTGGAGTGAACATGCAGTTCTACTCAAGAAAAGGCAACTAAACGATATAAACCTATAGAACGCTTATTTGTCTTCTATCTGTGCAATCTGACACTCCAACCATGTGTTTTGCTTCAATTTGGCTCATTTTACAAAGGTGCTCATTTCTGGAGTTCACATGCAGTTCTACTCATGAGTAAGCAACTAAGCGAAATAAACCTATAGATCGCTTATTTATCTTCTATCTATGCATTCTGACACTCCAACAATGTGTTTTGCTTCAATTTGGCTCATTTTACAAAGGTGTTTATTTCTGAAGTTCACATGCATATCTACTCAAAAGTAAGCAACTAAGCGAAATAAACCTATAGAACGCTTATTTGTATTCTATCTATGCATTCTGACACTCCAACAATGTGTTTTGCTTCAATTTGGCTCATTTTACAAAGGTGCTTATTTCTGGAGTGAACATGCATTTCTACTCAAGAGTAAGCAACTAAGCGAAATAAACCTATAGAACGCTTACTTGTCTTGTATCTATGCATTCTGACACTCCAACAATGTGCTTTGCTTCAATTTAGCTCATTTTACAAAGGTGCTTATTTCTGGACTGAACATGCAGTTCTACTCAAGAGTAAGCACTTAAGCGAAATAAACCTATATAACGCTTATTTGTCTTCTATCTGTGCATACTGACACTCCACCAATATGTTTCGCTTCAATTTGGCTCATTTTACAAAGGTGCTTATTTCTGGAGTGAACATGCAGTTCTACTCAAGAGTAAACAACTAAGCGAAATAAACCTATATAACGCTTATTTCTCTTCTATGCATTCTGACACTCCAACAATGTGTTCTGCTTCAATTTGGCTCATTTTACAAACGTGCTTATTTCTGGAGTGAACATGCAGTTCTACTCAAGAAAAGGCAACTAAACGAAATAAACCTATAGAACGCTTATTTGTCTCCTATCTGTGCAATCTGACACTCCAACAATGTGTTTTGCTTCAATTTGACTCATTTTACAAACGTGCTTATTTCTGGAGTGAACATGCAGTTCTACTCAAGAAAAGGCAACTAAACGAAATAAACCTATAGAACGCTTATTTGTCTTCTATCTGTGCAATCTGACACTCCAACCATGTGTTTTGCTTCAATTTGGCTCATTTTACAAAGGTGCTTATTCCTGGAGTGAACATGCAGTTCTACGCAAGAGTAAGCAATTAAGCGAAATAAACCTATAGAAAGCTTATTCGTCTTCTATCTGTGCAATCTGACACTCCAACAATGTGTTTTGCTTCAATTTGGCTAATTTTACAAAGGTGCTTATTTCTGGAGTTCACATGCAGTTCTACTCATGAGTAAGCAACTAAGCGAAATAAACCTATAGATCGCTTATTTATCTTCTATCTATGCATTCTGACACTCCAACAATGTGTTTTGCTTCAATTTGGCTCATTTTACAAAGGTGCTTATTTCTGGAGTTCACATGCATATCTACTCAAGAGTAAGCAACTAAGCGAAATAAACCTATAGAACGCTTATTTGTCTTCTATCTATGCATTCGGACACTACACCAATATGTTTTGCTTCTATTTGGCTCATTTTACAAAGGTGCTTATTTCTGGAGTGAACATGCAGTTCTACTCCAGAGTAAGCAACTAAGCGAAATAAACCTATAGAACGCTTATTAGTATTCTATCTATGCATTCTGACACTCCATCAATGTGTTTTGCTTCAATTTGGCTCATTTTACAAAGGTGCTTATTTCTGGACTGAACATGCAATTCTACTCAAGAGTAAGCAACTAAGCGAAATAAACCTATAGAACGCTTATTTCTCTTCTATGCATTCTGACACTCCAACAATGTGTTCTGCTTCAATTTGGCTCATTTTACAAAGGTGCTTATTTCTGGAGTGAACATGCAGTTCTACTCAAGAGTAAGCAACTAAGCAAAATAAACCTATAGAACGCTTATTTATCTTCTATCTATGCATTCTGACACTCCAACAATGTGTTTTGCTTCAATTTGGCTCATTTTACAAAGGTGCTTATTTCTGGAGTTCACATGCATATCTACTCAAGAGTAAGCAACTAAGCGAAATAAACCTATAGAATGCTTATTTGTCTTCTATCTATGCATTCGGACACTACACCAATATGTTTTGCTTCTATTTGGCTCATTTTACAAAGGTGCTTATTTCTGGAGTGAACATGCAGTTCTACTCCAGAGTAAGCAACTAAGCGAAATAAACCTATAGAACGCTTATTTGTCTTCTATCTATGCATTCTGACACTCCAACAATGTGTTTTGCTTCAATTTGGCTCATTTTACAAACGTGCTTATTTCGGGAGTGAACATGCATTTCTACTCAAGAGTAAGCAAATAATCGAAATAAACCTATGGAACGCTTACCTGTCTTCTATTTATGCATTCGGACACTCCAACAATGTGTTTTGCTTCAATTTGGCTCATTTTACAAAGATGCTTATTTCTGGAGTGAACATGCAGTTCTACTCAAGAGTAAGCAACTAAGCGAAAAACACCTATAGATCGCTTATTAGTATTCTTTCTATGCATTCTGACACTCCATCAATGTGTTTTGCTTCAATTTGGCTCATTTTACAAAGGTGCTTATTTCTGGACTGAACATGCAGTTCTACGCAAGAGTAAGCAATTAAGCGAAATAAACCTATAGAACGCTTATTTGTCTTCTATCTGTGCATACTGACACTCCACCAAAATGTTTCGCTTCAATTTGGCTCATTTTACAAAGGTGCTTATTTCTGGAGTGAACATGCAATTCTACTCAAGAGTAAGCAACTAAGCGAAATAAACCTATAGAACGTTTATTTCTCTTCTATGCATTCTGACACTCCAACAATGTGTTCTGCTTCAATTTGGCTCATTTTACAAAGGTGCTTATTTCTGGAGTGAACATGCAGTTCTACTCAAGAGTAAGCAATTAAGCGAAATAAACCTATAGATCGCTTATTTATCTTCTATCTATGCATTCTGACACTCCAACAATGTGTTTTGCTTCAATTTGGCTCATTTTACAAAGGTGCTTATTTCTGGAGTTCACATGCATATCTACTCAAGAGTAAGCAACTAAGCGAAATAAACCTATAGAATGCTTATTTGTCTTCTATCTATGCATTCGGACACTACACCAATATGTTTTGCTTCTATTTGGCTCATTTTACAAAGGTGCTTATTTCTGGAGTGAACATGCAGTTCTACTCCAGAGTAAGCAACTAAGCGAAATAAACCTATAGAACGCTTATTTGTCTTCTATCTATGCATTCTGACACTCCAACAATGTGTTTTGCTTCAATTTGGCTCATTTTACAAACGTGCTTATTTCGGGAGTGAACATGCATTTCTACTCAAGAGTAAGCAAATAATCGAAATAAACCTATGGAACGCTTACCTGTCTTCTATTTATGCATTCGGACACTCCAACAATGTGTTTTGCTTCAATTTGGCTCATTTTACAAAGATGCTTTTTTCTGGAGTGAACATGCAGTTCTACTCAAGAGTAAGCAACTAAGCGAAAAACACCTATAGATCGCTTATTAGTATTCTTTCTATGCATTCTGACACTCCATCAATGTGTTTTGCTTCAATTTGGCTCATTTTACAAAGGTGCTTATTTCTGGACTGAACATGCAGTTCTACGCAAGAGTAAGCAATTAAGCGAAATAAACCTATAGAACGCTTATTTGTCTTCTATCTGTGCAATCTGACACTCCAACAATGTGTTTTGCTACAATTTGGCTCATTTTACAAAGGTGCTTATTTCTGGAGTGAACATGCAGTTCTACTCATGAGTAAGCAACTAAGCGAAATAAACCTATAGATCGCTTATTTATCTTCTATCTATGCATTCTGACAATCCGACAATGTGTTTTGCTTCAATTTGGCTCATTTTACAAAGGTGCTTATTTCTGGAGTTCACATGCATATCTACTCAAGAGTAAGCAACTAAGCGAAATAAACCTATAGAACGCTTATTTGTCTTCTATCTATGCATTCTGACACTCCACCAATATGTTTTGCTTCAATTTGGCTCATTTTAAAAACGTGCTTATTTCTGGAGTGAACATGCAGTTCTACTGAAGAGTAAGCAACTAAGCGAAATAAACCTATAGAACGCTTATTTGTCTTCTATCTATGCATTCTGACACTCCAACAATGTGTTTTGCTTCAATTTGGCTCATTTTACAAAGATGCTTATTTCTGGAGTGAACATGCAGTTCTACTCAAGAGTAAGCAACTAAGCGAAAAACACCTATAGATCGCTTATTAGTATTCTATCTATGCATTCTGACACTCCATCAATGTGTTTTGCTTCAATTTGGCTCATTTTACAAAGGTGCTTATTTCTGGACTGAACATGCAATTCTACTCAAGAGTAAGCAACTAAGCGAAATAAACCTATAGAACGCTTATTTCTCTTCTATGCATTCTGACACTCCAACAATGTGTTCTGCTTCAATTTGGCTCATTTTACAAAGGTGCTTATTTCTGGAGTGAACATGCAGTTCTACTCAAGAGTAAGCAATTAAGCAAAATAAACCTATAGAACGCTTATTTCTCTTCTATGCATTCTGACACTCCAACAATGTGTTCTGCTTCAATTTGGCTCATTTTACAAAGGTGCTTATTTCTGGAGTGAACATGCAGTTCTACTCAAGAGTAAGCAATTAAGCGAAATAAACCTATAGATCGCTTATTTATCTTCTATCTATGCATTCTGACACTCCAACAATGTGTTTTGCTTCTATTTGGCTCATTTTACAAAGGTGCTTATTTCTGGAGTGAACATGCAGTTCTACTCCAGAGTAAGCAACTAAGCGAAATAAACCTATAGAACGCTTATTTGTCTTCTATCTATGCATTCTGACACTCCAACAATGTGTTTTGCTTCAATTTGGCTCATTTTACAAACGTGCTTATTTCGGGAGTGAACATGCATTTCTACTCAAGAGTAAGCAAATAATCGAAATAAACCTATGGAACGCTTACCTGTCTTCTATTTATGCATTCGGACACTCCAACAATGTGTTCTGCTTCAATTTGGCTCATTTTACAAAGGTGCTTATTTCTGGAGTGAACATGCAGTTCTACGCAAGAGTAAGCAATTAAGCGAAATAAACCTATAGAACGCTTATTTGTCTTCTATCTGTGCAATCTGACACTCCAACAATGTGTTTTGCTACAATTTGGCTCATTTTACAAAGGTGCTTATTTCTGGAGTGAACATGCAGTTCTACTCATGAGTAAGCAACTAAGCGAAATAAACCTATAGATCGCTTATTTATCTTCTATCTATGCATTCTGACAATCCGACAATGTGTTTTGCTTCAATTTGGCTCATTTTACAAAGGTGCTTATTTCTGGAGTTCACATGCATATCTACTCAAGAGTAAGCAACTAAGCGAAATAAACCTATAGAACGCTTATTTGTCTTCTATCTATGCATTCTGACACTCCACCAATATGTTTTGCTTCAATTTGGCTCATTTTAAAAACGTGCTTATTTCTGGAGTGAACATGCAGTTCTACTGAAGAGTAAGCAACTAAGCGAAATAAACCTATAGAACGCTTATTTGTCTTCTATCTATGCATTCTGACACTCCAACAATGTGTTTTGCTTCAATTTGGCTCATTTTACAAAGGTGCTTATTTCTGGAGTGATCATGCATTTCTACTCAAGAGTAAGCAACTAAGCGAAATAAACCTATAGAACGCTTACTTGTTTTCTATCTATGCATTCTGACACTCCAACAATGTGTTTTGCTTCAATTTGGCTCATTTTACAAACGTGCTTATTTCTGGAGTGAACATGCAGTTCTACTCAAGAGTAAGCAACTAAGCGAAATAAACCAATAGAACGCTTATTTGTCTTCTATCTATGCATTCTGACACTCCAACAATGTGTTTTGCTTCAATTTGACTCATTTTACAAACGTGCTTATTTCTGGAGTGAACATGCAGTTCTACTCAAGAAAAGGCAACTAAACGAAATAAACCTATAGAACGCTTATTTGTCTTCTATCTGTGCAATCTGACACTCCAACCATGTGTTTTGCTTCAATTTGGCTCATTTTACAAAGGTGCTCATTTCTGGAGTTCACATGCAGTTCTACTCATGAGTAAGCAACTAAGCGAAATAAACCTATAGATCGCTTATTTATCTTCTATCTATGCATTCTGACACTCCAACAATGTGTTTTGCTTCAATTTGGCTCATTTTACAAAGGTGTTTATTTCTGAAGTTCACATGCATATCTACTCAAAAGTAAGCAACTAAGCGAAATAAACCTATAGAACGCTTATTTGTCTTCGATCTATGCATTCTGACACTCCACCAATATGTTTTGCTTCAATTTGGCTCATTTTACAAACGTGCTTATTTCTGGAGTGAACATGCAGTTCTACTCAAGAGTAAGCAACTAAGCGAAATAAACCTATAGAACGCTTACTTGTCTTCTATCTATGCATTCTGACACTCCAACAATGTGTTTTGCTTCAATTTAGCTCATTTTACAAAGGTGCTTATTTCTGGACTGAACATGCAGTTCTACTCAAGAGTAAGCACTTAAGCGAAATAAACCTATAGAACGCTTATTTGTCTTCTATCTGTGCATACTGACACTCCACCAATATGTTTTGCTTCAATTTGGCTCATTTTACAAAGGTGCTTATTTCTGGAGTGAACATGCAGTTCTACTCAAGAGTAAGCAACTAAGCGAAATAAACCTATAGAACGCTTATTTCTCTTCTATGCATTCTGACACTCCAACAATGTGTTTTGCTTCAATTTGGCTCATTTTACAAAGGTGCTTATTTCTGGTGTGAACATGCAGTTCTTCGCAAGAGTAAGCAATTAAGCGAAATAAACCTATAGAATGCTTATTCGTCTTCTATCTGTGCAATCTGACACTCCAACAATGTGTTTTGCTTCAATTTGGCTAATTTTACAAAGGTGCTTATTTCTGGAGTTCACATGCAGTTCTACTCATGAGTAAGCAACTAAGCGAAATAAACCTATAGAACGCTTATTTGTCTTCTATCTATGCATTCTGACACTCCAACAATGTGTTTTGCTTCAATTTGGCTCATTTTACAAAGGTGCTTATTTCTGGAGTGAACATGCAGTTCTACGCAAGAGTAAGCAATTAAGCGAAATAAACCTATAGAATGCTTATTCGTCTTCTATCTGTGCAATCTGACACTCCAACAATGTGTTTTGCTTCAATTTGGCTCATTTTACAAAGGTGCTTATTTCTGGACTGAACATGCAATTCTACTCAAGAGTAAGCAACTAAGCGAAATAAACCTATAGAACGCTTATTTAACTTCTATGCATTCTGACACTCCAACAATGTGTTCTGCTTCAATTTGGCTCATTTTACAAAGGTGCTTATTTCTGGAGTGAACATGCAGTTCTACTCAAGAGTAAGCAATTAAGCAAAATAAACCTATAGAACGCTTATTTGTCTTCTATCTGTGCATACTGACACTCCACCAAAATGTTTCGCTTCAATTTGGCTCATTTTACAAAGGTGCTTATTTCTGGAGTGAACATGCAATTCTACTCAAGAGTAAGCAACTAAGCGAAATAAACCTATAGAACGTTTATTTCTCTTCTATGCATTCTGACACTCCAACAATGTGTTCTGCTTCAATTTGGCTCATTTTACAAAGGTGCTTATTTCTGGAGTGAACATGCAGTTCTACTCAAGAGTAAGCAATTAAGAAAAATAAACCTATAGATCGCTTATTTATCTTCTATCTATGCATTCTGACACTCCAACAATGTGTTTTGCTTCAATTTGGCTCATTTTACAAAGTTGCTTATTTCTGGAGTTCACATGCATATCTACTCAAGAGTAAGCAACTAAGCGAAATAAACCTATAGAATGCTTATTTGTCTTCTATCTATGCATTCGGACACTACACCAATATGTTTTGCTTCTATTTGGCTCATTTTACAAAGGTGCTTATTTCTGGAGTGAACATGCAGTTCTACTCCAGAGTAAGCAACTAAGCGAAATAAACCTATAGAACGCTTATTTGTCTTCTATCTATGCATTCTGACACTCCAACAATGTGTTTTGCTTCAATTTGGCTCATTTTACAAACGTGCTTATTTCGGGAGTGAACATGCATTTCTACTCAAGAGTAAGCAAATAATCGAAATAAACCTATAGAACGCTTATTTGTCTTCTATTTATGCATTCGGACACTCCAACAATGTGTTTTGCTTCAATTTGGCTCATTTTACAAAGATGCTTATTTCTGGAGTGAACATGCAGTTCTACTCAAGAGTAAGCAACTAAGCGAAATAAACCTATAGAACGCTTATTTGTATTCTATCTATGCATTCTGACACTCCAACAATGTGTTTTGCTTCAATTTGGCTCATTTTACAAAGGTGCTTATTTCTGGAGTGAACATGCATTTCTACTCAAGAGTAAGCAACTAAGCGAAATAAACCTATAGAACGCTTACTTGTCTTCTATCTATGCATTCTGACACTCCAACAATGTGTTTTGCTTCAATTTAGCTGATTTTACAAAGGTGCTTATTTCTGGACTGAACATGCAGTTCTACTCAAGAGTAAGCACTTAAGCGAAATAAACCTATAGAACGCTTATTTGTCTTCTATCTGTGCATACTGACACTCCACCAATATGTTTCGCTTCAATTTGGCTCATTTTACAAAGGTGCTTATTTCTGGAGTGAACATGCAGTTCTACTCAAGAGTAAGCAACTAAGCGAAATAAACCTATAGAACGCTTATTTCTCTTCTATGCATTCTGACACTCCAACAATTTGTTTTGCTTCAATTTGGCTCATTTTACAAAGGTGCTTATTTCTGGAGTGAACATGCAGTTCTACGCAAGAGTAAGCAATTAAGCGAAATAAACCTATAGAATGCTTATTCGTCTTCTATCTGTGCAATCTGACACTCCAACAATGTGTTTTGCTTCAATTTGGCTAATTTTACAAAGGTGCTTATTTCTGGAGTTCACATGCAGTTCTACTCATGAGTAAGCAACTAAGCGAAATAAACCTATAGATCGCTTATTTATCTTCTATCTATGCATTCTGACACTCCAACAATGTGTTTTGCTTCAATTTGGCTCATTTTACAAAGGAGCTTATTTCTGGAGTGAACATGCAGTTCTACTCCAGAGTAAGCAACTAAGCGAAATAAACCTATAGAACGCTTATTTGTCTTCTATCTATGCATTCTGACACTCCAACAATGTGTTTTGCTTCAGTTTGGCTCATTTTACAAACGTGCTTATTTCGGGAGTGAACATGCATTTCTACTCAAGAGTAAGCAAATAAGCGAAATAAACCTATAGAACGCTTACCTGTCTTCTATTTATGCATTCGGACACTCCAACAATGTGTTTTGCTTCAATTTGGCTCATTTTACAAAGATGCTTATTTCTGGAGTGAACATGCAGTTCTACTCAAGAGTAAGCAACTAAGCGAAAAACACCTATAGATTGCTTATTAGTATTCTATCTATGCATTCAAACACTCCATCAATGTGTTTTGCTTCAATTTGGCTCATTTTACAAAGGTGCTTATTTCTGAACATGCAATTCTACTCAAGAGTAAGCAACTAAGCGAAATAAACCTATAGAACGCTTATTTCTCTTCTATGCATTCTGACACTCCAACAATGTGTTCTGCTTCAATTTGGCTCATTTTACAAAGGTGCTTATTTCTGGAGTGAACATGCAGTTCTACTCAAGAGTAAGCAATTAAGCAAAATAAACCTATAGAACGCTTATTTGTCTTCTATCTGTGCATACTGACACTCCACCAAAATGTTTCGCTTCAATTTGGCTCATTTTACAAAGGTGCTTATTTCTGGAGTGAACATGCAATTCTACTCAAGAGTAAGCAACTAAGCGAAATAAACCTATAGAACGTTTATTTCTCTTCTATGCATTCTGACACTCCAACAATGTGTTCTGCTTCAATTTGGCTCATTTTACAAAGGTGCTTATTTCTGGAGTGAACATGCAGTTCTACTCAAGAGTAAGCAATTAAGAAAAATAAACCTATAGATCGCTTATTTATCTTCTATCTATGCATTCTGACACTCCAACAATGTGTTTTGCTTCAATTTGGCTCATTTTACAAAGTTGCTTATTTCTGGAGTTCACATGCATATCTACTCAAGAGTAAGCAACTAAGCGAAATAAACCTATAGAATGCTTATTTGTCTTCTATCTATGCATTCGGACACTACACCAATATGTTTTGCTTCTATTTGGCTCATTTTACAAACGTGCTTATTTCTGGAGTGAACATGCAGTTCTACTCCAGAGTAAGCAACTAAGCGAAATAAACCTATAGAACGCTTATTTGTCTTCTATCTATGCATTCTGACACTCCAACAATGTGTTTTGCTTCAATTTGGCTCATTTTACAAACGTGCTTATTTCGGGAGTGAACATGCATATCTACTCAAGAGTAAGCAACTAAGCGAAATAAACCTATAGAATGCTTATTTGTCTTCTATCTATGCATTCGGACACTACACCAATATGTTTTGCTTCTATTTGGCTCATTTTACAAAGGTGCTTATTTCTGGAGTGAACATGCAGTTCTACTCCAGAGTAAGCAACTAAGCGAAATAAACCTATAGAACGCTTATTTGTCTTCTATCTATGCATTCTGACACTCCAACAATGTGTTTTGCTTCAATTTGGCTCATTTTACAAACGTGCTTATTTCGGGAGTGAACATGCATTTCTACTCAAGAGTAAGCAAATAATCGAAATAAACCTATAGAACGCTTATTTGTCTTCAATTTATGCATTCGGACACTCCAACAATGTGTTTTGCTTCAATTTGGCTCATTTTACAAAGATGCTTATTTCTGGAGTGAACATGCAGTTCTACTCAAGAGTAAGAAACTAAGCGAAAAACACCTATAGATCGCTTATTAGTATTCTATCTATGCATTCTGACACTCCATCAATGTGTTTTGCTTCAATTTGGCTCATTTTACAAAGGTGCTTATTTCTGGACTGAACATGCAGTTCTACGCAAGAGTAAGCAATTAAGCGAAATAAACCTATAGAACGCTTATTTGTCTTCTATCTGTGCAATCTGACACTCCAACAATGTGTTTTGCTACAATTTGGCTCATTTTACAAAGGTGCTTATTTCTGGAATTCACATGCAGTTCTACTCATGAGTAAGCAACTAAGCGAAATAAACCTATAGATCGCTTATTTATCTTCTATCTATGCATTCTGACACTCCGACAATGTGTTTTGCTTCAATTTGGCTCATTTTACAAAGGTGTTTATTTCTGAAGTTCACATGCATATCTACTCAAAAGTAAGCAACTAAGCGAAATAAACCTATAGAACGCTTATTTGTCTTCTATCTATGCATTCTGACACTCCACCAATATGTTTTGCTTCAATTTGGCTCATTTTAAAAACGTGCTTATTTCTGGACTGAACATGCAGTTCTACTCAAGAGTAAGCACTTAAGCGAAATAAACCTATAGAACGCTTATTTGTCTTCTATCTATGCATTCTGACACTCCAACAATGTGTTTTGCTTCAATTTGGCTCATTTTACAAACGTGCTTATTTCTGGAGTGAACATGCAGTTCTACTCAAGAGTAAGCAACTAAGCGAAATAAACCTATAGAATGCTTATTTGTCTTCTATCTATGCATTCGGACACTACACCAATATGTTTTGCTTCTATTTGGCTCATTTTACAAAGGTGCTTATTTCTGGAGTGAACATGCAGTTCTACTCAAGAGTAAGCAACTAAGCGAAATAAACCTATAGAATGCTTATTTGTCTTCTATCTATGCATTCTGACACTCCAACAATGTGTTTTGCTTCAATTTGACTCATTTTACAAACGTGCTTATTTCTGGAGTGAACATGCAGTTCTACTCAAGAAAAGGCAACTAAACGAAATAAACCTATAGAACGCTTATTTGTCTTCTATCTGTGCAATCTGACACTCCAACCATGTGTTTTGCTTCAATTTGGCTCATTTTACAAAGGTGCTCATTTCTGGAGTTCACATGCAGTTCTACTCATGAGTAAGCAACTAAGCGAAATAAACCTATAGATCGCTTATTTATCTTCTATCTATGCATTCTGACACTCCAACAATGTGTTTTGCTTCAATTTGGCTCATTTTACAAAGGTGTTTATTTCTGAAGTTCACATGCATATCTACTCAAAAGTAAGCAACTAAGCGAAATAAACCTATAGAACGCTTATTTGTCTTCTATCTATGCATTCTGACACTCCAACAATGTGTTTTGCTTCAATTTGGCTCATTTTACAAACGTGCTTATTTCGGGAGTGAACATGCATTTCTACTCAAGAGTAAGCAAATAATCGAAATAAACCTATGGAACGCTTACCTGTCTTCTATTTATGCATTCGGACACTCCAACAATGTGTTCTGCTTCAATTTGGCTCATTTTACAAAGGTGCTTATTTCTGGAGTGAACATGCAGTTCTACTCAAGAGTAAGCAACTAAGCGAAAAACACCTATAGATCGCTTATTAGTATTCTTTCTATGCATTCTGAGACTCCATCAATGTGTTTTGCTTCAATTTGGCTCATTTTACAAAGGTGCTTATTTCTGGACTGAACATGCAGTTCTACGCAAGAGTAAGCAATTAAGCGAAATAAACCTATAGAACGCTTATTTGTCTTCTATCTGTGCAATCTGACACTCCAACAATGTGTTTTGCTACAATTTGGCTCATTTTACAAAGGTGCTTATTTCTGGAGTGAACATGCAGTTCTACTCATGAGTAAGCAACTAAGCGAAATAAACCTATAGATCGCTTATTTATCTTCTATCTATGCATTCTGACAATCCGACAATGTGTTTTGCTTCAATTTGGCTCATTTTACAAAGGTGCTTATTTCTGGAGTTCACATGCATATCTACTCAAGAGTAAGCAACTAAGCGAAATAAACCTATAGAACGCTTATTTGTCTTCTATCTATGCATTCTGACACTCCAACAATGTGTTTTGCTTCTATTTGGCTCATTTTACAAAGGTGCTTATTTCTGGAGTTCACATGCATATCTACTCAAGAGTAAGCAACTAAGCGAAATAAACCTATAGAACGCTTATTTGTCTTCTATCTATGCATTCTGACACTCCAACAATGTGTTTTGCTACAATTTGGCTCATTTTACAAAGGTGCTTATTTCTGGAGTGAACATGCAGTTCTACTCATGAGTAAGCAACTAAGCGAAATAAACCTATAGATCGCTTATTTATCTTCTATCTATGCATTCTGACAATCCGACAATGTGTTTTGCTTCAATTTGGCTCATTTTACAAAGGTGCTTATTTCTGGAGTTCACATGCATATCTACTCAAGAGTAAGCAACTAAGCGAAATAAACCTATAGAACGCTTATTTGTCTTCTATCTATGCATTCTGACACTCCATCAATGTGTTTTGCTTCAATTTGGCTCATTTTACAAAGGTGCTTATTTCTGGACTGAACATGCAATTCTACTCAAGAGTAAGCAACTAAGCGAAATAAACCTATAGAACGCTTATTTCTCTTCTATGCATTCTGACACTCCAACAATGTGTTCTGCTTCAATTTGGCTCATTTTACAAAGGTGCTTATTTCTGGAGTGAACATGCAGTTCTACTCAAGAGTAAGCAACTAAGCAAAATAAACCTATAGAACGCTTATTTATCTTCTATCTATGCATTCTGACACTCCAACAATGTGTTTTGCTTCAATTTGGCTCATTTTACAAAGGTGCTTATTTCTGGAGTTCACATGCATATCTACTCAAGAGTAAGCAACTAAGCGAAATAAACCTATAGAATGCTTATTTGTCTTCTATCTATGCATTCGGACACTACACCAATATGTTTTGCTTCTATTTGGCTCATTTTACAAAGGTGCTTATTTCTGGAGTGAACATGCAGTTCTACTCCAGAGTAAGCAACTAAGCGAAATAAACCTATAGAACGCTTATTTGTCTTCTATCTATGCATTCTGACACTCCAACAATGTGTTTTGCTTCAATTTGGCTCATTTTACAAACGTGCTTATTTCGGGAGTGAACATGCATTTCTACTCAAGAGTAAGCAAATAATCGAAATAAACCTATGGAACGCTTACCTGTCTTCTATTTATGCATTCGGACACTCCATCAATGTGTTTTGCTTCAATTTGGCTCATTTTACAAAGGTGCTTATTTCTGGACTGAACATGCAGTTCTACGCAAGAGTAAGCAATTAAGCGAAATAAACCTATAGAACGCTTATTTGTCTTCTATCTGTGCATACTGACACTCCACCAAAATGTTTCGCTTCAATTTGGCTCATTTTACAAAGGTGCTTATTTCTGGAGTGAACATGCAATTCTACTCAAGAGTAAGCAACTAAGCGAAATAAACCTATAGAACGCTTATTTCTCTTCTATGCATTCTGACACTCCAACAATGTGTTCTGCTTCAATTTGGCTCATTTTACAAAGGTGCTTATTTCTGGAGTGAACATGCAGTTCTACTCAAGAGTAAGCAATTAAGCGAAATAAACCTATAGATCGCTTATTTATCTTCTATCTATGCATTCTGACACTCCAACAATGTGTTTTGCTTCAATTTGGCTCATTTTACAAAGGTGCTTATTTCTGGAATTCACATGCATATCTACTCAAGAGTAAGCAACTAAGCGAAATAAACCTATAGAATGCTTATTTGTCTTCTATCTATGCATTCGGACACTACACCAATATGTTTTGCTTCTATTTGGCTCATTTTACAAAGGTGCTTATTTCTGGAGTGAACATGCAGTTCTACTCCAGAGTAAGCAACTAAGCGAAATAAACCTATAGAACGCTTATTTGTCTTCTATCTATGCATTCTGACACTCCAACAATGTGTTTTGCTTCAATTTGGCTCATTTTACAAACGTGCTTATTTCGGGAGTGAACATGCATTTCTACTCAAGAGTAAGCAAATAATCGAAATAAACCTATGGAACGCTTACCTGTCTTCTATTTATGCATTCGGACACTCCAACAATGTGTTTTGCTTCAATTTGGCTCATTTTACAAAGATGCTTTTTTCTGGAGTGAACATGCAGTTCTACTCAAGAGTAAGCAACTAAGCGAAAAACACCTATAGATCGCTTATTAGTATTCTTTCTATGCATTCTGACACTCCATCAATGTGTTTTGCTTCAATTTGGCTCATTTTACAAAGGTGCTTATTTCTGGACTGAACATGCAGTTCTACGCAAGAGTAAGCAATTAAGCGAAATAAACCTATAGAACGCTTATTTGTCTTCTATCTGTGCAATCTGACACTCCAACAATGTGTTTTGCTACAATTTGGCTCATTTTACAAAGGTGCTTATTTCTGGAGTGAACATGCAGTTCTACTCAAGAGTAAGCAATTAAGCGAAATAAACCTATAGATCGCTTATTTATCTTCTATCTATGCATTCTGACAATCCGACAATGTGTTTTGCTTCAATTTGGCTCATTTTACAAAGGTGCTTATTTCTGGAGTTCACATGCATATCTACTCAAGAGTAAGCAACTAAGCGAAATAAACCTATAGAACGCTTATTTGTCTTCTATCTATGCATTCTGACACTCCAACAATGTGTTTTGCTTCAATTTGGCTCATTTTACAAAGGTGCTTATTTCTGGTGTGAACATGCAGTTCTTCGCAAGAGTAAGCAATTAAGCGAAATAAACCTATAGAATGCTTATTCGTCTTCTATCTGTGCAATCTGACACTCCAACAATGTGTTTTGCTTCAATTTGGCTCATTTTACAAAGGTGCTTATTTCTGGAGTGAACATGCAGTTCTACTCAAGAGTAAGCAATTAAGCGAAATAAACCTATAGATCGCTTATTTATCTTCTATCTATGCATTCTGACACTCCAACAATGTGTTTTGCTTCTATTTGGCTCATTTTACAAAGGTGCTTATTTCTGGAGTGAACATGCAGTTCTACTCCAGAGTAAGCAACTAAGCGAAATAAACCTATAGAACGCTTATTTGTCTTCTATCTATGCATTCTGACACTCCAACAATGTGTTTTGCTTCAATTTGGCTCATTTTACAAACGTGCTTATTTCGGGAGTGAACATGCATTTCTACTCAAGAGTAAGCAAATAATCGAAATAAACCTATGGAACGCTTACCTGTCTTCTATTTATGCATTCGGACACTCCAACAATGTGTTCTGCTTCAATTTGGCTCATTTTACAAAGGTGCTTATTTCTGGAGTGAACATGCAGTTCTACTCAAGAGTAAGCAACTAAGCGAAAAACACCTATAGATCGCTTATTAGTATTCTTTCTATGCATTCTGAGACTCCATCAATGTGTTTTGCTTCAATTTGGCTCATTTTACAAAGGTGCTTATTTCTGGACTGAACATGCAGTTCTACGCAAGAGTAAGCAATTAAGCGAAATAAACCTATAGAACGCTTATTTGTCTTCTATCTGTGCAATCTGACACTCCAACAATGTGTTTTGCTACAATTTGGCTCATTTTACAAAGGTGCTTATTTCTGGAGTGAACATGCAGTTCTACTCATGAGTAAGCAACTAAGCGAAATAAACCTATAGATCGCTTATTTATCTTCTATCTATGCATTCTGACAATCCGACAATGTGTTTTGCTTCAATTTGGCTCATTTTACAAAGGTGCTTATTTCTGGAGTGAACATGCATATCTACTCAAGAGTAAGCAACTAAGCGAAATAAACCTATAGAACGCTTATTTGTCTTCTATCTATGCATTCTGACACTCCACCAATATGTTTTGCTTCAATTTGGCTCATTTTAAAAACGTGCTTATTTCTGGAGTGAACATGCAGTTCTACTGAAGAGTAAGCAACTAAGCGAAATAAACCTATAGAACGCTTATTTGTCTTCTATCTATGCATTCTGACACTCCAACAATGTGTTTTGCTTCAATTTGGCTCATTTTACAAAGGTGCTTATTTCTGGAGTGATCATGCATTTCTACTCAAGAGTAAGCAACTAAGCGAAATAAACCTATAGAACGCTTACTTGTTTTCTATCTATGCATTCTGACACTCCAACAATGTGTTTTGCTTCAATTTGGCTCATTTTACAAACGTGCTTATTTCTGGAGTGAACATGCAGTTCTACTCAAGAGTAAGCAACTAAGCGAAATAAACCAATAGAACGCTTATTTGTCTTCTATCTATGCATTCTGACACTCCAACAATGTGTTTTGCTTCAATTTGACTCATTTTACAAACGTGCTTATTTCTGGAGTGAACATGCAGTTCTACTCAAGAAAAGGCAACTAAACGAAATAAACCTATAGAACGCTTATTTGTCTTCTATCTGTGCAATCTGACACTCCAACCATGTGTTTTGCTTCAATTTGGCTCATTTTACAAAGGTGCTCATTTCTGGAGTTCACATGCAGTTCTACTCATGAGTAAGCAACTAAGCGAAATAAACCTATAGATCGCTTATTTATCTTCTATCTATGCATTCTGACACTCCAACAATGTGTTTTGCTTCAATTTGGCTCATTTTACAAAGGTGTTTATTTCTGAAGTTCACATGCATATCTACTCAAAAGTAAGCAACTAAGCGAAATAAACCTATAGAACGCTTATTTGTCTTCGATCTATGCATTCTGACAATCCACCAATATGTTTTGCTTCAATTTGGCTCATTTTACAAACGTGCTTATTTCTGGAGTGAACATGCAGTTCTACTCAAGAGTAAGCAACTAAGCGAAATAAACCTATAGAACGCTTACTTGTCTTCTATCTATGCATTCTGACACTCCAACAATGTGTTTTGCTTCAATTTAGCTCATTTTACAAAGGTGCTTATTTCTGGACTGAACATGCAGTTCTACTCAAGAGTAAGCACTTAAGCGAAATAAACCTATAGAACGCTTATTTGTCTTCTATCTATGCATTCTGACACTCCACCAATATGTTTTGCTTCAATTTGGCTCATTTTACAAAGGTGCTTATTTCTGGAGTGAACATGCAGTTCTACTCAAGAGTAAGCAACTAAGCGAAATAAACCTATAGAACGCTTATTTCTCTTCTATGCATTCTGACACTCCAACAATGTGTTTTGCTTCAATTTGGCTCATTTTACAAAGGTGCTTATTTCTGGTGTGAACATGCAGTTCTTCGCAAGAGTAAGCAATTAAGCGAAATAAACCTATAGAATGCTTATTCGTCTTCTATCTGTGCAATCTGACACTCCAACAATGTGTTTTGCTTCAATTTGGCTAATTTTACAAAGGTGCTTATTTCTGGAGTTCACATGCAGTTCTACTCATGAGTAAGCAACTAAGCGAAATAAACCTATAGAACGCTTATTTGTCTTCTATCTATGCATTCTGACACTCCAACAATGTGTTTTGCTTCAATTTGGCTCATTTTACAAAGGTGCTTATTTCTGGAGTGAACATGCAGTTCTACGCAAGAGTAAGCAATTAAGCGAAATAAACCTATAGAATGCTTATTCGTCTTCTATCTGTGCAATCTGACACTCCAACAATGTGTTTTGCTTCAATTTGGCTCATTTTACAAAGGTGCTTATTTCTGGACTGAACATGCAATTCTACTCAAGAGTAAGCAACTAAGCGAAATAAACCTATAGAACGCTTATTTAACTTCTATGCATTCTGACACTCCAACAATGTGTTCTGCTTCAATTTGGCTCATTTTACAAAGGTGCTTATTTCTGGAGTGAACATGCAGTTCTACTCAAGAGTAAGCAATTAAGCAAAATAAACCTATAGAACGCTTATTTGTCTTCTATCTGTGCATACTGACACTCCACCAAAATGTTTCGCTTCAATTTGGCTCATTTTACAAAGGTGCTTATTTCTGGAGTGAACATGCAATTCTACTCAAGAGTAAGCAACTAAGCGAAATAAACCTATAGAACGTTTATTTCTCTTCTATGCATTCTGACACTCCAACAATGTGTTCTGCTTCAATTTGGCTCATTTTACAAAGGTGCTTATTTCTGGAGTGAACATGCAGTTCTACTCAAGAGTAAGCAATTAAGAAAAATAAACCTATAGATCGCTTATTTATCTTCTATCTATGCATTCTGACACTCCAACAATGTGTTTTGCTTCAATTTGGCTCATTTTACAAAGTTGCTTATTTCTGGAGTTCACATGCATATCTACTCAAGAGTAAGCAACTAAGCGAAATAAACCTATAGAATGCTTATTTGTCTTCTATCTATGCATTCGGACACTACACCAATATGTTTTGCTTCTATTTGGCTCATTTTACAAAGGTGCTTATTTCTGGAGTGAACATGCAGTTCTACTCCAGAGTAAGCAACTAAGCGAAATAAACCTATAGAACGCTTATTTGTCTTCTATCTATGCATTCTGACACTCCAACAATGTGTTTTGCTTCAATTTGGCTCATTTTACAAACGTGCTTATTTCGGGAGTGAACATGCATTTCTACTCAAGAGTAAGCAAATAATCGAAATAAACCTATAGAACGCTTATTTGTCTTCTATTTATGCATTCGGACACTCCAACAATGTGTTTTGCTTCAATTTGGCTCATTTTACAAAGATGCTTATTTCTGGAGTGAACATGCAGTTCTACTCAAGAGTAAGCAACTAAGCGAAATAAACCTATAGAACGCTTATTTGTATTCTATCTATGCATTCTGACACTCCAACAATGTGTTTTGCTTCAATTTGGCTCATTTTACAAAGGTGCTTATTTCTGGAGTGAACATGCATTTCTACTCAAGAGTAAGCAACTAAGCGAAATAAACCTATAGAACGCTTACTTGTCTTCTATCTATGCATTCTGACACTCCAACAATGTGTTTTGCTTCAATTTAGCTGATTTTACAAAGGTGCTTATTTCTGGACTGAACATGCAGTTCTACTCAAGAGTAAGCACTTAAGCGAAATAAACCTATAGAACGCTTATTTGTCTTCTATCTGTGCATACTGACACTCCACCAATATGTTTCGCTTCAATTTGGCTCATTTTACAAAGGTGCTTATTTCTGGAGTGAACATGCAGTTCTACTCAAGAGTAAGCAACTAAGCGAAATAAACCTATAGAACGCTTATTTCTCTTCTATGCATTCTGACACTCCAACAATTTGTTTTGCTTCAATTTGGCTCATTTTACAAAGGTGCTTATTTCTGGAGTGAACATGCAGTTCTACGCAAGAGTAAGCAATTAAGCGAAATAAACCTATAGAATGCTTATTCGTCTTCTATCTGTGCAATCTGACACTCCAACAATGTGTTTTGCTTCAATTTGGCTAATTTTACAAAGGTGCTTATTTCTGGAGTTCACATGCAGTTCTACTCATGAGTAAGCAACTAAGCGAAATAAACCTATAGATCGCTTATTTATCTTCTATCTATGCATTCTGACACTCCAACAATGTGTTTTGCTTCAATTTGGCTCATTTTACAAAGGAGCTTATTTCTGGAGTGAACATGCAGTTCTACTCCAGAGTAAGCAACTAAGCGAAATAAACCTATAGAACGCTTATTTGTCTTCTATCTATGCATTCTGACACTCCAACAATGTGTTTTGCTTCAGTTTGGCTCATTTTACAAACGTGCTTATTTCGGGAGTGAACATGCATTTCTACTCAAGAGTAAGCAAATAAGCGAAATAAACCTATAGAACGCTTACCTGTCTTCTATTTATGCATTCGGACACTCCAACAATGTGTTTTGCTTCAATTTGGCTCATTTTACAAAGATGCTTATTTCTGGAGTGAACATGCAGTTCTACTCAAGAGTAAGCAACTAAGCGAAAAACACCTATAGATTGCTTATTAGTATTCTATCTATGCATTCAAACACTCCATCAATGTGTTTTGCTTCAATTTGGCTCATTTTACAAAGGTGCTTATTTCTGAACATGCAATTCTACTCAAGAGTAAGCAACTAAGCGAAATAAACCTATAGAACGCTTATTTCTCTTCTATGCATTCTGACACTCCAACAATGTGTTCTGCTTCAATTTGGCTCATTTTACAAAGGTGCTTATTTCTGGAGTGAACATGCAGTTCTACTCAAGAGTAAGCAATTAAGCAAAATAAACCTATAGAACGCTTATTTGTCTTCTATCTGTGCATACTGACACTCCACCAAAATGTTTCGCTTCAATTTGGCTCATTTTACAAAGGTGCTTATTTCTGGAGTGAACATGCAATTCTACTCAAGAGTAAGCAACTAAGCGAAATAAACCTATAGAACGTTTATTTCTCTTCTATGCATTCTGACACTCCAACAATGTGTTCTGCTTCAATTTGGCTCATTTTACAAAGGTGCTTATTTCTGGAGTGAACATGCAGTTCTACTCAAGAGTAAGCAATTAAGAAAAATAAACCTATAGATCGCTTATTTATCTTCTATCTATGCATTCTGACACTCCAACAATGTGTTTTGCTTCAATTTGGCTCATTTTACAAAGTTGCTTATTTCTGGAGTTCACATGCATATCTACTCAAGAGTAAGCAACTAAGCGAAATAAACCTATAGAATGCTTATTTGTCTTCTATCTATGCATTCGGACACTACACCAATATGTTTTGCTTCTATTTGGCTCATTTTACAAACGTGCTTATTTCTGGAGTGAACATGCAGTTCTACTCCAGAGTAAGCAACTAAGCGAAATAAACCTATAGAACGCTTATTTGTCTTCTATCTATGCATTCTGACACTCCAACAATGTGTTTTGCTTCAATTTGGCTCATTTTACAAACGTGCTTATTTCGGGAGTGAACATGCATATCTACTCAAGAGTAAGCAACTAAGCGAAATAAACCTATAGAATGCTTATTTGTCTTCTATCTATGCATTCGGACACTACACCAATATGTTTTGCTTCTATTTGGCTCATTTTACAAAGGTGCTTATTTCTGGAGTGAACATGCAGTTCTACTCCAGAGTAAGCAACTAAGCGAAATAAACCTATAGAACGCTTATTTGTCTTCTATCTATGCATTCTGACACTCCAACAATGTGTTTTGCTTCAATTTGGCTCATTTTACAAACGTGCTTATTTCGGGAGTGAACATGCATTTCTACTCAAGAGTAAGCAAATAATCGAAATAAACCTATAGAACGCTTATTTGTCTTCAATTTATGCATTCGGACACTCCAACAATGTGTTTTGCTTCAATTTGGCTCATTTTACAAAGATGCTTATTTCTGGAGTGAACATGCAGTTCTACTCAAGAGTAAGAAACTAAGCGAAAAACACCTATAGATCGCTTATTAGTATTCTATCTATGCATTCTGACACTCCATCAATGTGTTTTGCTTCAATTTGGCTCATTTTACAAAGGTGCTTATTTCTGGACTGAACATGCAGTTCTACGCAAGAGTAAGCAATTAAGCGAAATAAACCTATAGAACGCTTATTTGTCTTCTATCTGTGCAATCTGACACTCCAACAATGTGTTTTGCTACAATTTGGCTCATTTTACAAAGGTGCTTATTTCTGGAATTCACATGCAGTTCTACTCATGAGTAAGCAACTAAGCGAAATAAACCTATAGATCGCTTATTTATCTTCTATCTATGCATTCTGACACTCCGACAATGTGTTTTGCTTCAATTTGGCTCATTTTACAAAGGTGCTTATTTCTGGAGTTCACATGCATATCTACTCAAGAGTAAGCAACTAAGCGAAATAAACCTATAGAACGCTTATTTGTCTTCTATCTATGCATTCTGACACTCCACCAATATGTTTTGCTTCAATTTGGCTCATTTTAAAAACGTGCTTATTTCTGGAGTGAACATGCAGTTCTACTGAAGAGTAAGCAACTAAGCGAAATAAACCTATAGAACGCTTATTTGTCTTCTATCTATGCATTCTGACACTCCAACAATGTGTTTTGCTTCAATTTGGCTCATTTTACAAACGTGCTTATTTCTGGAGTGAACATGCAGTTCTACTCAAGAGTAAGCAACTAAGCGAAATAAACCTATAGAATGCTTATTTGTCTTCTATCTATGCATTCGGACACTACACCAATATGTTTTGCTTCTATTTGGCTCATTTTACAAAGGTGCTTATTTCTGGAGTGAACATGCAGTTCTACTCCAGAGTAAGCAACTAAGCGAAATAAACCTATAGAACGCTTATTTGTCTTCTATCTATGCATTCTGACACTCCAACAATGTGTTTTGCTTCAATTTGGCTCATTTTACAAACGTGCTTATTTCGGGAGTGAAGATGCATTTCTACTCAAGAGTAAGCAAATAATCGAAATAAACCTATGGAACGCTTACCTGTCTTCTATTTATGCATTCGGACACTCCAACAATGTGTTTTGCTTCAATTTGGCTCATTTTACAAAGATGCTTATTTCTGGAGTGAACATGCAGTTCTACTCAAGAGTAAGCAACTAAGCGAAATAAACCTATAGATCGCTTATTAGTATTCTATCTATGCATTCTGACACTCCATCAATGTGTTTTGCTTCAATTTGGCTCATTTTACAAAGGTGCTTATTTCTGGACTGAACATGCAGTTCTACGCAAGAGTAAGCAATTAAGCGAAATAAACCTATAGAACGCTTATTTGTCTTCTATCTATGCATTCTGACACTCCAACCATGTGTTTTGCTTCAATTTGGCTCATTTTACAAAGGTGCTCATTTCTGGAGTTCACATGCAGTTCTACTCATGAGTAAGCAACTAAGCGAAATAAACCTATAGATCGCTTATTTATCTTCTATCTATGCATTCTGACACTCCAACAATGTGTTTTGCTTCAATTTGGCTCATTTTACAAAGGTGTTTATTTCTGAAGTTCACATGCATATCTACTCAAAAGTAAGCAACTAAGCGAAATAAACCTATAGAACGCTTATTTGTCTTCTATCTATGCATTCTGACACTCCAACAATGTGTTTTGCTTCAATTTAGCTCATTTTACAAAGGTGCTTATTTCTGGACTGAACATGCAGTTCTACTCAAGAGTAAGCACTTAAGCGAAATAAACCTATAGAACGCTTATTTGTCTTCTATCTATGCATTCTGACACTCCAACAATGTGTTTTGCTTCAATTTGACTCATTTTACAAACGTGCTTATTTCTGGAGTGAACATGCAGTTCTACTCAAGAAAAGGCAACTAAACGAAATAAACCTATAGAACGCTTATTTGTCTTCTATCTGTGCAATCTGACACTCCAACCATGTGTTTTGCTTCAATTTGGCTCATTTTACAAAGGTGCTCATTTCTGGAGTTCACATGCAGTTCTACTCATGAGTAAGCAACTAAGCGAAATAAACCTATAGATCGCTTATTTATCTTCTATCTATGCATTCTGACACTCCAACAATGTGTTTTGCTTCAATTTGGCTCATTTTACAAAGGTGTTTATTTCTGAAGTTCACATGCATATCTACTCAAAAGTAAGCAACTAAGCGAAATAAACCTATAGAACGCTTATTTGTCTTCTATCTATGCATTCTGACACTCCACCAATATGTTTTGCTTCAATTTGGCTCATTTTACAAACGTGCTTATTTCTGGAGTGAACATGCAGTTCTACTCAAGAGTAAGCAACTAAGCGAAAAACACCTATAGATCGCTTATTTGTATTCTATCTATGCATTCTGACACTCCAACAATGTGTTTTGCTTCAATTTCGCTCATTTTACAAAGATGCTTATTTCTGGAGTGAACATGCAGTTCTACTCAAGAGTAAGCAACTAAGCGAAAAACACCTATAGATCGCTTATTAGTATTCTATCTATGCATTCTGACACTCCATCAATGTGTTTTGCTTCAATTTGGCTCATTTTACAAAGGTGCTTATTTCTGGACTGAACATGCAATTCTACTCAAGAGTAAGCAACTAAGCGAAATAAACCTATAGAACGCTTATTTCTCTTCTATGCATTCTGACACTCCAACAATGTGTTCTGCTTCAATTTGGCTCATTTTACAAAGGTGCTCATTTCTGGAGTGAACATGCAGTTCTACTCAAGAGTAAGCAATTAAGCAAAATAAACCTATAGAACGCTTACTTGTCTTCTATCTGTCTATACTGACACTCCACCAAAATGTTTCGCTTCAATTTGGCTCATTTTACAAAGGTGCTTATTTCTGGAGTGAACATGCAATTCTACTCAAGAGTAAGCAACTAAGCGAAATAAACCTATAGAACGTTTATTTCTCTTCTATGCATTCTGACACTCCAACAATGTGTTCTGCTTCAATTTGGCTCATTTTACAAAGTTGCTTATTTCTGGAGTGAACATGCAGTTCTACTCAAGAGTAAGCAATTAAGAAAAATAAACCTATAGATCGCTTATTTATCTTCTATCTATGCATTCTGACACTCCAACAATGTGTTTTGCTTCAATTTGGCTCATTTTACAAAGTTGCTTATTTCTGGAGTTCACATGCATATCTACTCAAGAGTAAGCAACTAAGCGAAATAAACCTATAGAATGCTTATTTGTCTTCTATCTATGCATTCGGACACTACACCAATATGTTTTGCTTCTATTTGGCTCATTTTACAAAGGTGCTTATTTCTGGAGTGAACATGCAGTTCTACTCCAGAGTAAGCAACTAAGCGAAATAAACCTATAGAACGCTTATTTGTCTTCTATCTATGCATTCTGACACTCCAACAATGTGTTTTGCTTCAATTTGGCTCATTTTACAAACGTGCTTATTTCGGAAGTGAACATGCATATCTACTCAAGAGTAAGCAACTAAGCGAAATAAACCTATAGAATGCTTATTTGTCTTCTATCTATGCATTCGGACACTACACCAATATGTTTTGCTTCTATTTGGCTCATTTTACAAAGGTGCTTATTTCTGGAGTGAACATGCAGTTCTACTCCAGAGTAAGCAACTAAGCGAAATAAACCTATAGAACGCTTATTTGTCTTCTATCTATGCATTCTGACACTCCAACAATGTGTTTTGCTTCAATTTGGCTCATTTTACAAACGTGCTCATTTCGGGAGTGAACATGCATTTCTACTCAAGAGTAAGCAAATAATCGAAATAAACCTAGAGAACGCTTATTTGTCTTCTATTTATGCATTCGGACACTCCAACAATGTGTTTTGCTTCAATTTGGCTCATTTTACAAAGATGCTTATTTCTGGTTTGAACATGCAGTTCTACTCCAGAGTAAGCAACTAAGCGAAATAAACCTATAGAACGCTTATTTGTCTTCTATCTATGCATTCTGACACTCCAACAATGTGTTTTGCTTCAATTTGGCTCATTTTACAAACGTGCTAATTTCGGGAGTGAACATGCATTTCTACTCAAGAGTAAGCAAATAATCGAAATAAACCTATAGAACGCTTATTTGTCTTCAATTTATGCATTCGGACACTCCAACAATGTGTTTTGCTTCAATTTGGCTCATTTTACAAAGATGCTTATTTCTGGAGTGAACATGCAGTTCTACTCAAGAGTAAGAAACTAAGCGAAAAACACCTATAGATCGCTTATTAGTATTCTATCTATGCATTCTGACACTCCATCAATGTGTTTTGCTTCAATTTGGCTCATTTTACAAAGGTGCTTATTTCTGGACTGAACATGCAGTTCTACGCAAGAGTAAGCAATTAAGCGAAATAAACCTATAGAACGCTTATTTGTCTTCTATCTGTGCAATCTGACACTCCAACAATGTGTTTTGCTACAATTTGGCTCATTTTACAAAGGTGCTTATTTCTGGAATTCACATGCAGTTCTACTCATGAGTAAGCAACTAAGCGAAATAAACCTATAGATCGCTTATTTATCTTCTATCTATGCATTCTGACACTCCGACAATGTGTTTTGCTTCAATTTGGCTCATTTTACAAAGGTGCTTATTTCTGGAGTTCACATGCATATCTACTCAAGAGTAAGCAACTAAGCGAAATAAACCTATAGAACGCTTATTTGTCTTCTATCTATGCATTCTGACACTCCACCAATATGTTTTGCTTCAATTTGGCTCATTTTAAAAACGTGCTTATTTCTGGAGTGAACATGCAGTTCTACTGAAGAGTAAGCAACTAAGCGAAATAAACCTATAGAACACTTATTTGTCTTCTATCTATGCATTCTGACACTCCAACAATGTGTTTTGCTTCAATTTGGCTCATTTTACAAACGTGCTTATTTCTGGAGTGAACATGCAGTTCTACTCAAGAGTAAGCAACTAAGCGAAATAAACCTATAGAACGCTTATTTGTCTTCTATCTATGCATTCTGACACTCCAACAATGTGTTTTGCTTCAATTTGACTCATTTTACAAACGTGCTTATTTCTGGAGTGAACATGCAGTTCTACTCAAGAAAAGGCAACTAAACGAAATAAACCTATAGAACGCTTATTTGTCTTCTATCTGTGCAATCTGACACTCCAACCATGTGTTTTGCTTCAATTTGGCTCATTTTACAAAGGTGCTCATTTCTGGAGTTCACATGCAGTTCTACTCATGAGTAAGCAACTAAGCGAAATAAACCTATAGATCGCTTATTTATCTTCTATCTATGCATTCTGACACTCCAACAATATGTTTTGCTTCAATTTGGCTCATTTTACAAACGTGCTTATTTCTGGAGTGAACATGCAGTTCTACTCAAGAGTAAGCAACTAAGCGAAATAAACCTATAGAACGCTTATTTGTATTCTATCTATGCATTCTGACACTCCAACAATGTGTTTTGCTTCAATTTCGCTCATTTTACAAAGATGCTTATTTCTGGAGTGAACATGCAGTTCTACTCAAGAGTAAGCAACTAAGCGAAAAACACCTATAGATCGCTTATTAGTATTCTATCTATGCATTCTGACACTCCATCAATGTGTTTTGCTTCAATTTGGCTCATTTTACAAAGGTGCTTATTTCTGGACTGAACATGCAATTCTACTCAAGAGTAAGCAACTAAGCGAAATAAACCTATAGAACGCTTATTTCTCTTCTATGCATTCTGACACTCCAACAATGTGTTCTGCTTCAATTTGGCTCATTTTACAAAGGTGCTCATTTCTGGAGTGAACATGCAGTTCTACTCAAGAGTAAGCAATTAAGCAAAATAAACCTATAGAACGCTTACTTGTCTTCTATCTGTGTATACTGACACTCCACCAAAATGTTTCGCTTCAATTTGGCTCATTTTACAAAGGTGCTTATTTCTGGAGTGAACATGCAATTCTACTCAAGAGTAAGCAACTAAGCGAAATAAACCTATAGAACGTTTATTTCTCTTCTATGCATTCTGACACTCCAACAATGTGTTCTGCTTCAATTTGGCTCATTTTACAAAGTTGCTTATTTCTAGAGTGAACATGCAGTTCTACTCAAGAGTAAGCAATTAAGAAAAATAAACCTATAGATCGCTTATTTATCTTCTATCTATGCATTCTGACACTCCAACAATGTGTTTTGCTTCAATTTGGCTCATTTTACAAACGTGCTTATTTCGGGAGTGAACATGCATATCTACTCAAGAGTAAGCAACTAATCGAAATAAACCTATAGAATGCTTATTTGTCTTCTATCTATGCATTCGGACACTACACCAATATGTTTTGCTTCTATTTGGCTCATTTTACAAAGATGCTTATTTCTGGTTTGAACATGCAGTTCTACTCCAGAGTAAGCAACTAAGCGAAATAAACCTATAGAACGCTTATTTGTCTTCTATCTATGCATTCTGACACTCCAACAATGTGTTTTGCTTCAATTTGGCTCATTTTACAAACGTGCTAATTTCGGGAGTGAACATGCATTTCTACTCAAGAGTAAGCAAATAATCGAAATAAACCTATAGAACGCTTATTTGTCTTCAATTTATGCATTCGGACACTCCAACAATGTGTTTTGCTTCAATTTGGCTCATTTTACAAAGATGCTTATTTCTGGAGTGAACATGCAGTTCTACTCAAGAGTAAGAAACTAAGCGAAAAACACCTATAGATCGCTTATTAGTATTCTATCTATGCATTCTGACACTCCATCAATGTGTTTTGCTTCAATTTGGCTCATTTTACAAAGGTGCTTATTTCTGGACTGAACATGCAGTTCTACGCAAGAGTAAGCAATTAAGCGAAATAAACCTATAGAACGCTTATTTGTCTTCTATCTGTGCAATCTGACACTCCAACAATGTGTTTTGCTACAATTTGGCTCATTTTACAAAGGTGCTTATTTCTGGAATTCACATGCAGTTCTACTCATGAGTAAGCAACTAAGCGAAATAAACCTATAGATCGCTTATTTATCTTCTATCTATGCATTCTGACACTCCGACAATGTGTTTTGCTTCAATTTGGCTCATTTTACAAAGGTGCTTATTTCTGGAGTTCACATGCATATCTACTCAAGAGTAAGCAACTAAGCGAAATAAACCTATAGAACGCTTATTTGTCTTCTATCTATGCATTCTGACACTCCACCAATATGTTTTGCTTCAATTTGGCTCATTTTAAAAACGTGCTTATTTCTGGAGTGAACATGCAGTTCTACTGAAGAGTAAGCAACTAAGCGAAATAAACCTATAGAACACTTATTTGTCTTCTATCTATGCATTCTGACACTCCAACAATGTGTTTTGCTTCAATTTGGCTCATTTTACAAACGTGCTTATTTCTGGAGTGAACATGCAGTTCTACTCAAGAGTAAGCAACTAAGCGAAATAAACCTATAGAACGCTTATTTGTCTTCTATCTATGCATTCTGACACTCCAACAATGTGTTTTGCTTCAATTTGACTCATTTTACAAACGTGCTTATTTCTGGAGTGAACATGCAGTTCTACTCAAGAAAAGGCAACTAAACGAAATAAACCTATAGAACGCTTATTTGTCTTCTATCTGTGCAATCTGACACTCCAACCATGTGTTTTGCTTCAATTTGGCTCATTTTACAAAGGTGCTCATTTCTGGAGTTCACATGCAGTTCTACTCATGAGTAAGCAACTAAGCGAAATAAACCTATAGATCGCTTATTTATCTTCTATCTATGCATTCTGACACTCCAACAATATGTTTTGCTTCAATTTGGCTCATTTTACAAACGTGCTTATTTCTGGAGTGAACATGCAGTTCTACTCAAGAGTAAGCAACTAAGCGAAATAAACCTATAGAACGCTTATTTGTATTCTATCTATGCATTCTGACACTCCAACAATGTGTTTTGCTTCAATTTCGCTCATTTTACAAAGATGCTTATTTCTGGAGTGAACATGCAGTTCTACTCAAGAGTAAGCAACTAAGCGAAAAACACCTATAGATCGCTTATTAGTATTCTATCTATGCATTCTGACACTCCATCAATGTGTTTTGCTTCAATTTGGCTCATTTTACAAAGGTGCTTATTTCTGGACTGAACATGCAGTTCTACGCAAGTGTAAGCAATTAAGCGAAATAAACCTATAGAACGCTTATTTGTCTTCTATCTGTGCAATCTGACACTCCAACAATGTGTTTTGCTACAATTTGGCTCATTTTACAAAGGTGCTTATTTCTGGAATTCACATGCAGTTCTACTCATGAGTAAGCAACTAAGCGAAATAAACCTATAGATCGCTTATTTATCTTCTATCTATGCCTTCTGACACTCCGACAATGTGTTTTGCTTCAATTTGGCTCATTTTACAAAGGTGCTTATTTCTGGAGTTCACATGCATATCTACTCAAGAGTAAGCAACTAAGCGAAATAAACCTATAGAACGCTTATTTGTCTTCTATCTATGCATTCTGACACTCCACCAATATGTTTTGCTTCAATTTGGCTCATTTTAAAAACGTGCTTATTTCTGGAGTGAACATGCAGTTCTACTGAAGAGTAAGCAACTAAGCGAAATAAACCTATAGAACGCTTATTTGTCTTCTATCTATGCATTCTGACACTCCAACAATGTGTTTTGCTTCAATTTGGCTCATTTTACAAAGGTGCTTATTTCTGGAGTGAACATGCATTTCTGCTCAAGAGTAAGCAACTAAGCGAAATAAACCTATAGAACGCTTACTTTTTTTCTATCTATGCATTCTGACACTCCAACAATGTGTTTTGCTTCAATTTGGCTCATTTTACAAACGTGCTTATTTCTGGAGTGAACATGCAGTTCTACTCAAGAGTAAGCAACTAAGCGAAATAAACCTAGACAACGCTTATTTGTCTTCTATCTATGCATTCTGACACTCCAACAATGTGTTTTGCTTCAATTTGACTCATTTTACAAACGTGCTTATTTCTGGAGTGAACATGCAGTTCTACTCAAGAAAAGGCAACTAAACGAAATAAACCTATAGAACGCTTATTTGTCTTCTATCTGTGCAATCTGACACTCCAACCATGTGTTTTGCTTCAATTTGGCTCATTTTACAAAGGTGCTTATTCCTGGAGTGAACATGCAGTTCTACGCAAGAGTAAGCAATTAAGCGAAATAAACCTATAGAATGCTTATTCGTCTTCTATCTGTGCAATCTGACACTCCAACCATGTGTTTTGCTTCAATTTGGCTCATTTTACAAAGGTGCTCATTTCTGGAGTTCACATGCAGTTCTACTCATGAGTAAGCAACTAAGCGAAATAAACCTATAGATCGCTTATTTATCTTCTATCTATGCATTCTGACACTCCAACAATGTGTTTTGCTTCAATTTGGCTCATTTTACAAAGGTGCTTATTTCTGGAGTTCACATGCATATCTACTCAAGAGTAAGCAACTAAGCGAAATAAACCTATAGAATGCTTATTTGTCTTCTATCTATGCATTCGGACACTACACCAATATGTTTTGCTTCTATTTGGCTCATTTTACAAAGGTGCTTATTTCTGGAGTGAACATGCAGTTCTACTCCAGAGTAAGCAACTAAGCGAAATAAACCTATAGAACGCTTATTTGTCTTCTATTTATGCATTCGGACACTCCAACAATGTGTTTTGCTTCAATTTGGCTCATTTTACAAAGATGCTTATTTCTGGAGTGAACATGCAGTTCTACTCAAGAGTAAGCAACTAAGCGAAAAACACCTATAGATCGCTTATTAGTATTCTATCTATGCATTCTGACACTCCATCAATGTGTTTTGCTTCAATTTGGCTCATTTTACAAAGGTGCTTATTTCTGGACTGAACATGCAATTCTACTCAAGAGTAAGCAACTAAGCGAAATAAACCTATAGAACGCTTATTTCTCTTCTATGCATTCTGACACTCCAACAATGTGTTCTGCTTCAATTTGGCTCATTTTACAAAGGTGCTTATTTCTGGAGTGAACATGCAGTTCTACTCAAGAGTAAGCAATTAAGCAAAATAAACCTATAGAACGCTTATTTGTCTTCTATCTGTGCATACTGACACTCCACCAAAATGTTTCGCTTCAATTTGGCTCATTTTACAAAGGTGCTCATTTCTGGAGTGAACATGCAATTCTACTCAAGAGTAAGCAACTAAGCGAAATAAACCTATAGAACGCTTATTTCTCTTCTATGCATTCTGACACTCCAACAATGTGTTCTGCTTCAATTTGGCTCATTTTACAAAGGTGCTTATTTCTGGAGTGAACATGCAGTTCTACTCAAGAGTAAGCAATTAAGCGAAATAAACCTATAGATCGCTTATTTATCTTCTATCTATGCATTCTGACACTCCAACAATGTGTTTTGCTTCAATTTGGCTCATTTTACAAAGGTGCTTATTTCTGGAGTTCACATGCATATCTACTCAAGAGTAAGCAACTAAGCGAAATAAACCTATAGAATGCTTATTTGTCTTCTATCTATGCATTCGGACACTACACCAATATGTTTTGCTTCTATTTGGCTCATTTTACAAAGGTGCTTATTTCTGGAGTGAACATGCAGTTCTACTCCAGAGTAAGCAACTTAGCGAAATAAACCTATAGAACGCTTATTTGTCTTCTATCTATGCATTCTGACACTCCAACAATGTGTTTTGCTTCAATTTGGCTCATTTTACAAACGTGCTTATTTCGGGAGTGAACATGCATTTCTACTCAAGAGTAAGCAAATAATCGAAATAAACCTATGGAACGCTTACCTGTCTTCTATTTATGCATTCGGACACTCCAACAATGTGTTTTGCTTCAATTTGGCTCATTTTACAAAGATGCTTATTTCTGGAGTGAACATGCAGTTCTACTCAAGAGTAAGCAACTAAGCGAAAAACACCTATAGATCGCTTATTAGTATTCTATCTATGCATTCTGACACTCCATCAATGTGTTTTGCTTCAATTTGGCTCATTTTACAAAGGTGCTTATTTCTGGACTGAACATGCAGTTCTACGCAAGAGTAAGCAATTAAGCGAAATAAACCTATAGAACGCTTATTTGTCTTCTATCTGTGCAATCTGACACTCCAACAATGTGTTTTGCTACAATTTGGCTCATTTTACAAAGGTGCTTATTTCTGGAATTCACATGCAGTTCTACTCATGAGTAAGCAACTAAGCGAAATAAACCTATAGATCGCTTATTTATCTTCTATCTATGCATTCTGACACTCCGACAATGTGTTTTGCTTCAATTTGGCTCATTTTACAAAGGTGCTTATTTCTGGAGTTCACATGCATATCTACTCAAGAGTAAGCAACTAAGCGAAATAAACCTATAGAACGCTTATTTGTCTTCTATCTATGCATTCTGACACTCCACCAATATGTTTTGCTTCAATTTGGCTCATTTTAAAAACATGCTTATTTCTGGAGTGAACATGCAGTTCTACTGAAGAGTAAGCAACTAAGCGAAATAAACCTATAGAACGTTTATTTCTCTTCTATGCATTCTGACACTCCAACAATGTGTTCTGCTTCAATTTGGCTCATTTTACAAAGGTGCTTATTTCTGGAGTGAACATGCAGTTCTACTCAAGAGTAAGCAATTAAGAAAAATAAACCTATAGATCGCTTATTTATCTTCTATCTATGCATTCTGACACTCCAACAATGTGTTTTGCTTCAATTTGGCTCATTTTACAAAGTTGCTTATTTCTGGAGTTCACATGCATATCTACTCAAGAGTAAGCAACTAAGCGAAATAAACCTATAGAATGCTTATTTGTCTTCTATCTATGCATTCGGACACTACACCAATATGTTTTGCTTCTATTTGGCTCATTTTACAAACGTGCTTATTTCTGGAGTGAACATGCAGTTCTACTCCAGAGTAAGCAACTAAGCGAAATAAACCTATAGAACGCTTATTTGTCTTCTATCTATGCATTCTGACACTCCAACAATGTGTTTTGCTTCAATTTGGCTCATTTTACAAACGTGCTTATTTCTGGAGTGAACATGCAGTTCTACTCAAGAGTAAGCAACTAAGCGAAATAAACCTATAGAACGCTTATTTGTCTTCTATCTATGCATTCTGACACTCCAACAATGTGTTTTGCTTCAATTTGACTCATTTTACAAACGTGCTTATTTCTGGAGTGAACATGCAGTTCTACTCAAGAAAAGGCAACTAAACGAAATAAACCTATAGAACGCTTATTTGTCTTCTATCTGTGCAATCTGACACTCCAACCATGTGTTTTGCTTCAATTTGGCTCATTTTACAAAGGTGCTCATTTCTGGAGTTCACATGCAGTTCTACTCATGAGTAAGCAACTAAGCGAAATAAACCTATAGATCGCTTATTTATCTTCTATCTATGCATTCTGACACTCCAACAATGTGTTTTGCTTCAATTTGGCTCATTTTACAAAGGTGTTTATTTCTGAAGTTCACATGCATATCTACTCAAAAGTAAGCAACTAAGCGAAATAAACCTATAGAACGCTTATTTGTCTTCTATCTATGCATTCTGACACTCCACCAATATGTTTTGCTTCAATTTGGCTCATTTTACAAACGTGCTTATTTCTGGAGTGAACATGCAGTTCTACTCAAGAGTAAGCAACTAAGCGAAATAAACCTATAGAACGCTTATTTATATTCTATCTATGCATTCTGACACTCCAACAATGTGTTTTGCTTCAATTTCGCTCATTTTACAAAGATGCTTATTTCTGGAGTGAACATGCAGTTCTACTCAAGAGTAAGCAACTAAGCGAAAAACACCTATAGATCGCTTATTAGTATTCTATCTATGCATTCTGACACTCCATCAATGTGTTTTGCTTCAATTTGGCTCATTTTACAAAGGTGCTTATTTCTGGACTGAACATGCAATTCTACTCAAGAGTAAGCAACTAAGCGAAATAAACCTATAGAACGCTTATTTCTCTTCTATGCATTCTGACACTCCAACAATGTGTTCTGCTTCAATTTGGCTCATTTTACAAAGGTGCTCATTTCTGGAGTGAACATGCAGTTCTACTCAAGAGTAAGCAATTAAGCAAAATAAACCTATAGAACGCTTACTTGTCTTCTATCTGTGTATACTGACACTCCACCAAAATGTTTCGCTTCAATTTGGCTCATTTTACAAAGGTGCTTATTTCTGGAGTGAACATGCAATTCTACTCAAGAGTAAGCAACTAAGCGAAATAAACCTATAGAACGTTTATTTCTCTTCTATGCATTCTGACACTCCAACAATGTGTTCTGCTTCAATTTGGCTCATTTTACAAAGGTGCTCATTTCTGGAGTGAACATGCAGTTCTACTCAAGAGTAAGCAATTAAGCAAAATAAACCTATAGAACGCTTACTTGTCTTCTATCTGTGTATACTGACACTCCACCAAAATGTTTCGCTTCAATTTGGCTCATTTTACAAAGGTGCTTATTTCTGGAGTGAACATGCAATTGTACTCAAGAGTAAGCAACTAAGCGAAATAAACCTATAGAACGTTTATTTCTCTTCTATGCATTCTGACACTCCAACAATGTGTTTTGCTTCAATTTGGCTCATTTTACAAAGTTGCTTATTTCTGGAGTTCACATGCATATCTACTCAAGAGTAAGCAACTAAGCGAAATAAACCTATAGAATGCTTATTTGTCTTCTATCTATGCATTCGGACACTACACCAATATGTTTTGCTTCTATTTGGCTCATTTTACAAAGGTGCTTATTTCTGGAGTGAACATGCAGTTCTACTCCAGAGTAAGCAACTAAGCGAAATAAACCTATAGAACGCTTATTTGTCTTCTATCTATGCATTCTGACACTCCAACAATGTGTTTTGCTTCAATTTGGCTCATTTTACAAACGTGCTTATTTCGGGAGTGAACATGCATATCTACTCAAGAGTAAGCAACTAAGCGAAATAAACCTATAGAATGCTTATTTGTCTTCTATCTATGCATTCGGACACTCCAACAATGTGTTTTGCTTCAATTTGGCTCATTTTACAAAGATGCTTATTTCTGGAGTGAACATGCAGTTCTACTCAAGAGTAAGAAACTAAGCGAAAAACACCTATAGATCGCTTATTAGTATTCTATCTATGCATTCTGACACTCCATCAATGTGTTTTGCTTCAATTTGGCTCATTTTACAAAGGTGCTTATTTCTGGAGTGAACATGCAATTCTACTCAAGAGTAAGCAACTAAGCGAAATAAACCTATAGAACGTTTATTTCTCTTCTATGCATTCTGACACTCCAACAATGTGTTCTGCTTCAATTTGGCTCATTTTACAAAGGTGCTTATTTCTGGAGTGAACATGCAGTTCTACTCAAGAGTAAGCAATTAAGAAAAATAAAGCTATAGATCGCTTATTTATCTTCTATCTATGCATTCTGACACTCCAACAATGTGTTTTGCTTCAATTTGGCTCATTTTACAAAGTTGCTTATTTCTGGAGTTCACATGCATATCTACTCAAGAGTAAGCAACTAAGCGAAATAAACCTATAGAATGCTTATTTGTCTTCTATCTATGCATTCGGACACTACACCAATATGTTTTGCTTCTATTTGGCTCATTTTACAAAGGTGCTTATTTCTGGAGTGAACATGCAGTTCTACTCCAGAGTAAGCAACTAAGCGAAATAAACCTATAGAACGCTTATTTGTCTTCTATCTATGCATTCTGACACTCCAACAATGTGTTTTGCTTCAATTTGGCTCATTTTACAAACGTGCTTATTTCGGGAGTGAACATGCATATCTACTCAAGAGTAAGCAACTAAGCGAAATAAACCTATAGAATGCTTATTTGTCTTCTATCTATGCATTCGGACACTACACCAATATGTTTTGCTTCTATTTGGCTCATTTTACAAAGGTGCTTATTTCTGGAGTGAACATGCAGTTCTACTCCAGAGTAAGCAACTAAGCGAAATAAACCTATAGAACGCTTATTTGTCTTCTATCTATGCATTCTGACACTCCAACAATGTGTTTTGCTTCAATTTGGCTCATTTTACAAACGTGCTCATTTCGGGAGTGAACATGCATTTCTACTCAAGAGTAAGCAAATAATCGAAATAAACCTAGAGAACGCTTATTTGTCTTCTATTTATGCATTCGGACACTCCAACAATGTGTTTTGCTTCAATTTGGCTCATTTTACAAAGATGCTTATTTCTGGAGTGAACATGCAGTTCTACTCCAGAGTAAGCAACTAAGCGAAATAAACCTATAGAACGCTTATTTGTCTTCTATCTATGCATTCTGACACTCCAACAATGTGTTTTGCTTCAATTTGGCTCATTTTACAAACGTGCTAATTTCGGGAGTGAACATGCATTTCTACTCAAGAGTAAGCAAATAATCGAAATAAACCTATAGAACGCTTATTTGTCTTCAATTTATGCATTCGGACACTCCAACAATGTGTTTTGCTTCAATTTGGCTCATTTTACAAAGATGCTTATTTCTGGAGTGAACATGCAGTTCTACTCAAGAGTAAGAAACTAAGCGAAAAACACCTATAGATCGCTTATTAGTATTCTATCTATGCATTCTGACACTCCATCAATGTGTTTTGCTTCAATTTGGCTCATTTTACAAAGGTGCTTATTTCTGGACTGAACATGCAGTTCTACGCAAGAGTAAGCAATTAAGCGAAATAAACCTATAGAACGCTTATTTGTCTTCTATCTGTGCAATCTGACACTCCAACAATGTGTTTTGCTACAATTTGGCTCATTTTACAAAGGTGCTTATTTCTGGAATTCACATGAAGTTCTACTCATGAGTAAGCAACTAAGCGAAATAAACCTATAGATCGCTTATTTATCTTCTATCTATGCATTCTGACACTCCGACAATGTGTTTTGCTTCAATTTGGCTCATTTTACAAAGGTGCTTATTTCTGGAGTTCACATGCATATCTACTCAAGAGTAAGCAACTAAGCGAAATAAACCTATAGAACGCTTATTTGTCTTCTATCTATGCATTCTGACACTCCACCAATATGTTTTGCTTCAATTTGGCTCATTTTAAAAACGTGCTTATTTCTGGAGTGAACATGCAGTTCTACTGAAGAGTAAGCAACTAAGCGAAATAAACCTATAGAACGCTTATTTGTCTTCTATCTATGCATTCTGACACTCCAACAATGTGTTTTGCTTCAATTTGGCTCATTTTACAAACGTGCTTATTTCTGGAGTGAACATGCAGTTCTACTCAAGAGTAAGCAACTAAGCGAAATAAACCTATAGAACGCTTATTTGTCTTCTATCTATGCATTCTGACACTCCAACAATGTGTTTTGCTTCAATTTGACTCATTTTACAAACGTGCTTATTTCTGGAGTGAACATGCAGTTCTACTCAAGAAAAGGCAACTAAACGAAATAAACCTATAGAACGCTTATTTGTCTTCTATCTATGCATTCTGACACTCCAACAATGTGTTTTGCTTCAATTTGGCTCATTTTACAAACGTGCTTATTTCTGGACTGAACATGCAGTTCTACGCAAGAGTAAGCAATTAAGCGAAATAAACCTATAGAACGCTTATTTGTCTTCTATCTATGCATTCTGACACTCCAACAATGTGTTTTGCTTCAATTTGGCTCATTTTACAAACGTGCTAATTTCGGGAGTGAACATGCATTTCTACTCAAGAGTAAGCAAATAATCGAAATAAACCTATAGAACGCTTATTTGTCTTCAATTTATGCATTCGGACACTCCAACAATGTGTTTTGCTACAATTTGGCTCATTTTACAAAGGTGCTTATTTCTGGAATTCACATGAAGTTCTACTCATGAGTAAGCAACTAAGCGAAATAAACCTATAGATCGCTTATTTATCTTCTATCTATGCATTCTGACACTCCGACAATGTGTTTTGCTTCAATTTGGCTCATTTTACAAAGGTGCTTATTTCTGGAGTTCACATGCATATCTACTCAAGAGTAAGCAACTAAGCGAAATAAACCTATAGAACGCTTATTTGTCTTCTATCTATGCATTCTGACACTCCACCAATATGTTTTGCTTCAATTTGGCTCATTTTAAAAACGTGCTTATTTCTGGAGTGAACATGCAGTTCTACTGAAGAGTAAGCAACTAAGCGAAATAAACCTATAGATCGCTTATTTATCTTCTATCTATGCATTCTGACACTCCAACAATGTGTTTTGCTTCAATTTGGCTCATTTTACAAAGGTGTTTATTTCTGAAGTTCACATGCATATCTACTCAAAAGTAAGCAACTAAGCGAAATAAACCTATAGAACGCTTATTTGTCTTCTATCTATGCATTCTGACACTCCACCAATATGTTTTGCTTCAATTTGGCTCATTTTACAAACGTGCTTATTTCTGGAGTGAACATGCAGTTCTACTCAAGAGTAAGCAACTAAGCGAAATAAACCTATAGAACGCTTATTTGTATTCTATCTATGCATTCTGACACTCCAACAATGTGTTTTGCTTCAATTTCGCTCATTTTACAAAGATGCTTATTTCTGGAGTGAACATGCAGTTCTACTCAAGAGTAAGCAACTAAGCGAAAAACACCTATAGATCGCTTATTAGTATTCTATCTATGCATTCTGACACTCCATCAATGTGTTTTGCTTCAATTTGGCTCATTTTACAAAGGTGCTTATTTCTGGACTGAACATGCAATTCTACTCAAGAGTAAGCAACTAAGCGAAATAAACCTATAGAACGCTTATTTCTCTTCTATGCATTCTGACACTCCAACAATGTGTTCTGCTTCAATTTGGCTCATTTTACAAAGGTGCTCATTTCTGGAGTGAACATGCAGTTCTACTCAAGAGTAAGCAATTAAGCAAAATAAACCTATAGAACGCTTACTTGTCTTCTATCTGTGTATACTGACACTCCACCAAAATGTTTCGCTTCAATTTGGCTCATTTTACAAAGGTGCTTATTTCTGGAGTGAACATGCAATTCTACTCAAGAGTAAGCAACTAAGCGAAATAAACCTATAGAACGTTTATTTCTCTTCTATGCATTCTGACACTCCAACAATGTGTTTTGCTACAATTTGGCTCATTTTACAAAGGTGCTTATTTCTGGAATTCACATGAAGTTCTACTCATGAGTAAGCAACTAAGCGAAATAAACCTATAGATCGCTTATTTATCTTCTATCTATGCATTCTGACACTCCAACAATGTGTTTTGCTTCAATTTGGCTCATTTTACAAAGTTGCTTATTTCTGGAGTTCACATGCATATCTACTCAAGAGTAAGCAACTAAGCGAAATAAACCTATAGAATGCTTATTTGTCTTCTATCTATGCATTCGGACACTACACCAATATGTTTTGCTTCTATTTGGCTCATTTTACAAAGGTGCTTATTTCTGGAGTGAACATGCAGTTCTACTCCAGAGTAAGCAACTAAGCGAAATAAACCTATAGAACGCTTATTTGTCTTCTATCTATGCATTCTGACACTCCAACAATGTGTTTTGCTTCAATTTGGCTCATTTTACAAACGTGCTTATTTCGGGAGTGAACATGCATATCTACTCAAGAGTAAGCAACTAAGCGAAATAAACCTATAGAATGCTTATTTGTCTTCTATCTATGCATTCGGACACTACACCAATATGTTTTGCTTCTATTTGGCTCATTTTACAAAGGTGCTTATTTCTGGAGTGAACATGCAGTTCTACTCCAGAGTAAGCAACTAAGCAAAATAAACCTATAGAACGCTTATTTGTCTTCTATCTATGCATTCTGACACTCCAACAATGTGTTTTGCTTCAATTTGGCTCATTTTACAAACGTGCTCATTTCGGGAGTGAACATGCATTTCTACTCAAGAGTAAGCAAATAATCGAAATAAACCTATAGAACGCTTATTTGTCTTCTATTTATGCATTCGGACACTCCAACAATGTGTTTTGCTTCAATTTGGCTCATTTTACAAAGATGCTTATTTCTGGAGTGAACATGCAGTTCTACTCAAGAGTAAGCAACTAAGCGAAAAACACCTATAGATCGCTTATTAGTATTCTATCTATGCATTCTGACACTCCATCAATGTGTTTTGCTTCAATTTGGCTCATTTTACAAAGGTGCTTATTTCTGGACTGAACATGCAGTTCTACGCAAGAGTAAGCAATTAAGCGAAATAAACCTATAGAACGCTTATTTGTCTTCTATCTGTGCAATCTGACACTCCAACAATGTGTTTTGCTACAATTTGGCTCATTTTACAAAGGTGCTTATTTCTGGAATTCACATGCAGTTCTACTCATGAGTAAGCAACTAAGCGAAATAAACCTATAGATCGCTTATTTATCTTCTATCTATGCATTCTGACACTCCGACAATGTGTTTTGCTTCAATTTGGCTCATTTTACAAAGGTGCTTATTTCTGGAGTTCACATGCATATCTACTCAAGAGTAAGCAACTAAGCGAAATAAACCTATAGAACGCTTACCTGTCTTCTATTTATGCATTCGGACACTCCAACAATGTGTTTTGCTTCAATTTGGCTCATTTTATAAAGATGCTTATTTCTGGAGTGAACATGCAGTTCTACTCAAGAGTAAGCAACTAAGCGAAAAACACCTATAGATCGCTTATTAGTATTCTTTCTATGCATTCTGACACTCCATCAATGTGTTTTGCTTCAATTTGGCTCATTTTAAAAACGTGCTTATTTCTGGAGTGAACATGCAGTTCTACTGAAGAGTAAGCAACTAAGCGAAAAAAACCTATAGAACGCTTATTAGTCTTCTATCTATGCATTCTGACACTCCAACAATGTGTTTTGCTTCAATTTGGCTCATTTTACAAAGGTGTAAAATGTCCCTGGCACCTAGGGACCCAGGTGGCGCTGTGGGTTAAACCACTGAGCCTAGGGCTTGCAGATCAGAAGGTCAGCGGTTCGAATCCCTGTGACGGGGTGAGCTCCCGTTGCTTGGTCCCAGCTCCTGCCAACCTAGCAGTTCGAAAGTACGTCAAAATGCAAGTAGATAAATAGGAACCGCTACAGCGGGAAGGTAAACGGCGTTTCCATGTGCTGCTCTGGTTTGCCAGAAGCGGCTTTGTCATGCTGGCCACATGACCTGGAAGCTGTACGCCGGCTCCGTCGGCCAATAATGCGAGATGAGCACGCAACCCCAGAGTCGGTCACGACTGGACCTAATGGTCAGGGGTCCCTTTACCTTTTTACAAAGGTGCTTATTTCTGGAGTTCACATGCAGTTCTACTCATGAGTAAGCAACTAAGCGAAATAAACCTATAGATCGCTTATTTATCTTCTATCTATGCATTCCGACACTCCAACAATGTGTTTTGCTTCAATTTGGCTCATTTTACAAAGGTGCTTATTTCTGGAGTTCACATGCATATCTACTCAAGAGTAAGCAACTAAGCGAAATAAACCTATAGAACGCTTATTTGTCTTCTATCTATGCATTCTGACACTCCACCAATATGTTTTGCTTCAATTTGGCTCATTTTACAAAGGTGCTTATTTCTGGAGTGAACATGCAGTTCTACTCAAGAGTAAGCAACTAAGCGAAATAAACCTATAGAACGCTAATTTGTCTTCTATCTATGCATTCTGACACTCCACCAATGTGTTTTGCTTCAATTTGGCTCATTTTACAAACTTGCTTATTTCTGGAGTGAACATGCAGTTCTACTGAAGAGTAAGCAACTAAGCGAAATAAACCTATAGAACGCTTATTTGTCTTCTATCTATGCATTCTGACACTCCAACAATGTGTTTTGCTTCAATTTGGCTCATTTTACAAACGTGCTTATTTTTGGAGTGAACATGCAGTTTTACTCAAGAGTAAGCAACTAAGCGAAATAAACCTATAGAACGCTTATTTGTCTTCTACCTATGCATTCTGACACTCCAACAATGTGTTTTGCTTCAATTTGGCTCATTTTACAAAGTTGCTTATTTCTGGAGTGAACATGCAGTTCTACTCAAGAGTAAGCAACTAAGCGAAAAAAACCTATAGATCGCTTATTTGTCTTCTATCTATGCATCCTGACACTCCATCAATGTGTTTTGCTTCAATTTGGCTCATTTTACAAAGGTGCTTATTTCTGGACTGAACATGCAGTTCTACTCAAGAGTAAGCAATTAAGCGAAATAAACCTATAGAACGCTTATTTGTTTCCTATCTATGCATTCTGACACTCCAACAATGTGTTTTTCTTTAATTTTGGCTCATTTTACAAAGGTGCTTATTTCTGGAGTTCACATGCATATCTACTCAAGAGTAAGCAACTAAGCGAAATAAACCTATAGAACGCTTATTTGTCTTCTATCTATGCATTCTGACACTCCACCAATATGTTTTGCTTCAATTTAGCTCATTTTACAAAGGTGCTTATTTCTGGAGTGAACATGCAGTTCTACTCAAGTAAACGAAATAAACCTATAGAACGCTTATTTGCCTTCTATCTATGCATTCTGACACTCCACCAATATGTTTTGCTTCAATTTAGCTCATTTTACAAAGGTGCTTATTTCTGGAGTGCAGATGCAGTTCTACTCAAGTAAGCGAAATAAACCTATAGAACGCTTTTTTGCTTTCTATCTATGCATTCTGAAACTCCAACAATGTGTTTTACTTAAATTTGGCTCATTTTACAAAGGTGCTCATTTCTGGAGTGAACATGCATAGCTACTCAAGAGTAAGCAACTAAGCGAAATAAACCTATAGAACGCTTATTTGTCTTCTATCTATGCATTCTGACACTCAACCAATTTGTTTTGCTTCCATTTGGCTCATTTTAAAAACGTGCTTATTTCTGGAGTGAACATGCAGTTCTACCCAAGAGTAAGCAACTAAGCGAAATAAACCTATAGAACGCTTATTTGTCTTCTATCTATGCATTCTGACACTCCAACAATGTGTTTTGCTTCAATTTGGCTCATTTTACAAAGGTGCTTATTTCTGGAGTGAACATGCAGTTCTACTCAAGAGTAAGCAACTAAGCGAAATAAACCTATAGAACGCTTACTTGTCTTCTATCTATGTATTCTGACACTCCAACAATGTGTTTTGCTTCAATTTGGCTCATTTTACAAAGGTGCTCATTTCTTGAGTGAATATGCAGTTCTACTCAAGAGTAAGCAACTAAGCGAAATAAAGCCATGGAACGCTTATTTGCCTTCTATCTATGCATTCTGACACTCCAACAATGTTTTCTGCTTCAATTGGGCTCATTTTACAAAGATGCTTATTTCTGGCGTGAACATGCAGTTCTACTCAAGAGTAAGCAACTAAGCGAAATAAAGCCATAGCACGCTTATTTGCCTTCTATCTATGCATTCCGACACTCCAACAATGTGTTCTGCTTCAATTTGACTCATTTTACAAAGATGCTTATTTCTGGCGTGAACATGCAATTCTACTCAAGAGTAAGCAACTAAGCGAAATAAAGCCATGGAACGCTTATTTGCCTTCGATCTATGCATTCTGACACTCCAACAATGTTTTCTGCTTCAATTTGGGTCATTTCACAAAGGTGCTTATTTCGTGAGTGAATATGCAGTTCTACTCAAGAGTAAGCAACTAAGCGAAATAAAGCCATGGAACGCTTATTTGCCTTCGATGTATGCCTTCTGACACTCCAACAATGTTTTCTGCTTCAATTTGGCTCATTTTACAAAGATGCTTATTTCTGGCGTGAACATGCAGTTCTACTCAAGAGTTAGCAACTAAGCGAAATAAAGCCATAGAACGCTTATTTGCCTTCTATCTATGCATTCTGACACTCCAACAATGTTTTCTGCTTCAATTTGGGTCATTTCACAAAGGTGCTTATTTCTTGAGTGACTATGCAGTTCTACTCAAGAGTAAGCAACTAAGCGAAATAAAGCCATGGAACGCTTATTTGCCTTCGATGTATGCATTCTGACACTCCAACAATGTTTTATGCTTCAATTTGGCTCATTTTACAAAGATGCTTATTTCTGGCGTGAACATGCAGTTCTACTCAAGAGTAAGCAACTAAGCGAAATAAAGCCATAGAACGCTTATTTGCCTTCTATCTATGCATTCTGACACTCCAACAATGTGTTCTGCTTCAATTTGACTCATTTTACAAAGGTGCTTATTCCTAGAGTGAACATGCAGTTCTACTCAAGAGTAAGCAACTAAGTGAAATAAAGCCATGGAACGCTTATTTGCCTTCAATCTATGCATTCTGACACTCCAACAATGTGTTCTGCTTCAATTTGACTCATTTTACAAAGGTGTTTATTCCTGGAGTGAACATGCAGTTCTACTCAAGAATAAGCAACTAAGCGAAATAAAGCCATGGAACGCTTATTTGCCTTCTCTCTATGCATTCTAACACTCCAACAATGTCTTCTGCTTCAATTTGGGTCATTTTACAAAGGTGCTTATTCCTGGAGTGAATATGCAGTTCTACTCAAGAGTAAGCAACTAAGCGATATAAAGCCATGGAACGCTTATTTGCCTTCTATCTATGCATTCTGACACTCCAACAATGTTTTATGCTTCAATTTGGCTCATTTTACAAAGATGCTTCTTTCTGGCGTGAACATGCAGTTCTACTCAAGAGTAAGCAACTAAGCGAAATAAAGCCATAGAACGCTTATTTGCCTTCTATCTATGCATTCTGACACTCCAACAATGTGTTCTGCTTCAATTTGACTCATTTTACAAAGGTTCTTATTCCTGGAGTGAACATGCAGTTCTACTCAAGAGTAAGCAACTAAGCGAAATAAGGCCAGGGAACGCTTATTTGCCTTCTATCTATGCATTCTGACACTCCAACAATGTGTTCTGCTTCAATTTGACTCATTTTACAAAGGTTCTTATTCCTGGAGTGAACATGCAGTTCTACTCAAGAATAAGCAACTATGCGAAATAAAGCCATGGAACGCTTATTGGCCTTCTATCTATGCATTCTAACACTCCAACAATGTGTTCTGCTTCAATTTGACTCATTTTACAAAGGTGCTTATTCCTGGAGTGAATATGCAGTTCTACTCAAGAGTAAGCAACTAAGCGAAATAAAGCCATGGAACGCTTATTTGCCTTCTATCTATGCATCCTGACACTCCAACAATGTTTTCTGCTTCAATTTGGGTCATTTCACAAAGGTGCTCATTTCTTGAGTGAATATGCAGTTCTACTCAAGAGTAAGCAACTAAGCGAAATAAAGCCATGGAACGCTTATTTGCCTTCTATCTCTGCATTCTGACACTCCAACAATGTTTTCTGCTTCAATTTGGGTCATTTTACAAAGATGCTTATCTCTGGAGTGAACATTCAGTTCTACTCAAGAGTAAGCAATTAAGCGAAATAAAGCCATGGAACGCTTATTTGCCTTCTATCTATGCATCCTGACACTCCAACAATGTTTTCTGCTTCAATTTGGGTCATTTCACAAAGTTGCTCATTTCTTGAGTGAATATGCAGTTCTACTCAAGAGTAAGCAACTAAGCGAAATAAAGCCATGGAACGCTTATTTGCCTTCTATCTATGCATTCTGACACTCCAACAATGTTTTATGCTTCAATTTGGCTCATTTTACAAAGATGCTTATTTCTGGCGTGAACATGCAGTTCTACTCAAGAGTAAGCAACTAAGCGAAATAAAGCCATAGAACGCTTTTTTGCCTTCTATCTATGCATTCTGACACTCCAACAATGTGTTCTGCTTCAATTTGACTCATTTTACAAAGATGCTTATTTCTGGCGTGAACATGCAGTTCTACTCAAGAGTAAGCAACTAAGCGAAATAAAGCCATGGAACGCTTATTTGCCTTCTATCTATGCATTCTGACACTCCAACAATGTTTTCTGCTTCAATTTGGGTCATTTCACAAAGGTGCTCATTACTTGAGTGAATATGCAGTTCTACTCAAAAGTAAGCAACAAAGCGAAATAAGGCCAGGGAACGCTTATTTGCCTTCTATCTATGCATTCTGACACTCCAACAATGTGTTCTGCTTCAATTTGACTCATTATACAAAGGTTCTTATTCCTGGAGTGAACATGCAGTTCTACTCAAGAATAAGCAACTAAGTGAAATAAAGCTATGGAACGCTTATTTGCCTTCTATCTATGCATTCTAACACTCCAACAATGTGTTCTGCTTCAATTTGACTCATTTTACAATGGTGCTTATTCCTGGAGTGAATATGCAGTTCTACTCAAGAGTAAGCAACTAAGCGAAATAAAGCCATGGAACGCTTATTTGCCTTCGATGTATGCATTCTAACACTCCAACAATGTTTTATGCTTCAATTTGGCTCATTTTACAAAGATGCTTATTTCTGGCGTGAACATGCAGTTCTACTCAAGAGTAAGCAACTAAGCGAAATAAAGCCATAGAACGCTTATATGCCTTTTATCTATGCATTCTGACACTCCAACAATGTGTTCTGCTTCAATTTGGTTCATTTCACAAAGGTGCTTATTTCTTGAGTGACTATGCAGTTCTACTCAAGAGTAAGCAACTAAGCGAAATAAAGCCATGGAACGCTTATTTGCCTTCGATGTATGCATTCTGACACTCCAACAATGTTTTATGCTTCAATTTGGCTCATTTTACAAAGATGCTTATTTCTGGCGTGAACATGCAGTTCTACTCAAGAGTAAGCAACTAAGCGAAATAAAGCCATGGAACGCTTATTTGCCTTCTATCTATGCATTCTGACACTCCAACAATGTGTTCTGCTTCAATTTGACTCATTTTACAAAGGTGCTTATTCCTACAGTGAACATGCAGTTCTACTCAAGAGTAAGCAACTAAGCGAAATAAAGCCATGGAACGCTTATTTGCCTTCAATCTATGCATTCTGACACTCCAACAATGTGTTCTGCTTCAATTTGACTCATTTTACAAAGGTGCTTATTCCTGGAGTGAACATGCAGTTCTACTCAAGAATAAGCAACTAAGCGAAATAAAGCCATGGAACGCTTATTTGCCTTCTATCTATGCATTCTAACACTCCAACAATGTCTTCTGCCTCAATTTGGATCATTTTAGAAAGGTGCTTATTCCTTGAGTGAATATGCAGTTCTACTCAAGAGTAAGCAACTAAGCGATATAAAGCCATGGAACGCTTATTTGCCTTCTATCTATGCATTCTGACACTCCAACAATGTGTTCTGCTTCAATTTGACTCATTTTACAAAGATGCTTATTTCTGGAGTGAACATGCAGTTCTACTCAAGAGTAAGCAACTAAGCGAAATAAAGCCATAGAACGCTTATTTGCCTTCTATCTATGCATTCTGACACTCCAACAATGTGTTCTGCTTCAATTTGACTCATTTTACAAAGATGCTTATTTCTGGCGTGAACATGCAGTTCTACTCAAGAGTAAGCAACTAAGCGAAATAAAGCCATGGAACGCTTATTTGCCTTCTATCTATGCATTCTGACACTCCAACAATGTTTTCTGCTTCAATTTGGGTCATTTCACAAAGGTGCTCATTTCTTGAGTGAATATGCAGTTCTACTCAAAAGTAAGCAACAAAGCGAAATAAAGCCATGGAACGCTTATTTGCCTTCAATCTATGCATTCTGACACTCCAACAATGTGTTCTGCTTCAATTTGACTCATTTTACAAAGGTGCTTATTCCTGGAGTGAACATGCAGTTCTACTCAAGAATAAGCAACTAAGCGAAATAAAGCCATGGAACGCTTATTTGCCTTCTATCAATGCATTCTAACACTCCAACAATGTGTTCTGCTTCAATTTGACTCATTTTACAAAGGTGCTTATTCCTGGAGTGAATATGCAGTTCTACTCAAGAGTAAGCAACTAAGCGAAATAAAGCCATGGAACGCTTATTTGCCTTCGATGTATGCATTCTGACACTCCAACAATGTTTTATGCTTCAATTTGGCTCATTTTACAAAGATGCTTATTTCTGGCGTGAACATGCAGTTCTACTCAAGAGTAAGCAACTAAGCGAAATAAAGCCATAGAACGCTTATATGCCTTTTATCTATGCATTCTGACACTCCAACAATGTGTTCTGCTTCAATTTGGTTCATTTCACAAAGGTGCTTATTTCTTGAGTGACTATGCAGTTCTACTCAAGAGTAAGCAACTAAGCGAAATAATGCCATGGAACGCTTATTTGCCTTCGATGTATGCATTCTGACACTCCAACAATGTGTTCTGCTTCAATTTGACTCATTTTACAAAGGTGCTTATTCCTACAGTGAACATGCAGTTCTACTCAAGAGTAAGCAACTAAGCGAAATAAAGCCATGGAACGCTTATTTGCCTTCAATCTATGCATTCTGACACTCCAACAATGTGTTCTGCTTCAATTTGACTCATTTTACAAAGGTGCTTATTCCTGGAGTGAACATGCAGTTCTACTCAAGAGTAAGCAACTAAGCGAAATAAAGCCATGGAACGCTTATTTGCCTTCTATCTATGCATTCTGACACTCCAACAATGTGTTCTGCTTCAATTTGACTCATTTTACAAAGGTGCTTATTCCTGGAGTGAACATGCAGTTCTACTCAAGAATAAGCAACTAAGCGAAATAAAGCCATGGAACGCTTATTTGCCTTCTATCTATGCATTCTGACACTCCAACAATGTGTTCTGCTTCAATTTGACTCATTTTACAAAGGTCCTTATTCCTGGAGTGAACATGCAGTTCTACTCAAGAGTAAGCAACTAAGCGAAATAAGGCCAGGGAACGCTTATTTGCCTTCTATCTATGCATTCTAACACTCCAAAAATGTCTTCTGCTTCAATTTGGGTCATTTTACAAAGGTGATTATTCCTGGAGTGAATATGCAGTTCTACTCAAGAGTAAGCAACTAAGCGATATAAAGCCATGGAACGCTTATTTGCCTTCTATCTATGCATTCTGATACTCCAACAATGTTTTCTGCTTCAATTTGGCTCATTTTACAAAGATGCTTATTTCTGGCGTGAACATGCAGTTCTACTCAAGAGTAAGCAACTAAGCGAAATAAAGCCATGGAACGCTTATATGCCTTCTATCTATGCATTCTGACACTCCAACAATGTGTTCTGCTTCAATTTGACTCATTTTACAAAGGTTCTTATTCCTGGAGTGAACATGCAGTTCTACCCAAGAGTAAGCAACTAAGCGAAATAAGGCCAGGGAACGCTTATTTGCCTTCTATCTATGCATTCTGACACTCCAACAATGTGTTCTGCTTCAATTTGACTCATTTTACAAAGATGCTTCTTTCTGGCGTGAACATGCAGTTCTACTCAAGAGTAAGCAACTAAGCGAAATAAAGCCATGGAACGCTTATATGCCTTCTATCTATGCATTCTGACACTCCAACAATGTGTTCTGCTTCAATTTGACTCATTTTACAAAGGTTCTTATTCCTGGAGTGAACATGCAGTTCTACCCAAGAGTAAGCAACTAAGCGAAATAAGGCCAGGGAACGCTTATTTGCCTTCTATCTATGCATTCTGACACTCCAACAATGTGTTCTGCTTCAATTTGACTCATTTTACAAAGGTTCTTATTCCTGGAGTGAACATGCAGTTCTACTCAAGAATAAGCAACTAAGCGAAATAAAGCCATGGAACGCTTATTTGCCTTCTATCTATGCATTCTAACACTCCAACAATGTGTTCTGCTTCAATTTGACTCATTTTACAAAGGTGCTTATTCCTAGAGTGAACATGCAGTTCTACTCAAGAGTAAGCAACTAAGCGAAATAAAGCCATGGAACGCTTATTTGCCTTCTATCTATGCATTCTGACACTCCAACAATGTTTTATGCTTGAATTTGGCTCATTTTACAAAGATGCTTATTTCTGGCGTGAACATGCAGTTCTACTCAAGAGTAAGCAACTAAGCGAAATAAAGCCATAGAACGCTTATTTGCCTTCTATCTATGCATTCTGACACTCCAACAATGTGTTCTGCTTCAATTTGACTCATTTTACAAAGGTGCTTATTCCTAGAGTGAACATGCAGTTCTACTCAAGAGTAAGCAACTAAGCGAAATAAAGCCATGGAACGCTTATTTGCCTTCAATCTATGGATTCTGACACTCCAACAATGTGTTCTGCTTCAATTTGACTCATTTTACAAAGGTGCTTATTCCTGGAGTGAACATGCAGTTCTACTCAAGAATAAGCAACTAAGCGAAATAAAGCCATGGAACGCTTATTTGCCTTCTATCTATGCATTCTAACACTCCAACAATGTTTTCTGCTTCAATTTGGCTCATTTTACAAAGGTGCTTATTCCTGGAGTGAATATGCAGTTCTACTCAAGAGTAAGCAACTAAGCGATATAAAGCCATGGAACGCTTATTTGCCTTCTATCTATGCATTCCGACACTCCAACAATGTTTTCTGCTTAAATTTGGCTCATTTTACAAAGATGCTTATTTCTGGCGTGAACATGCAGTTCTACTCAAGAGTAAGCAACTAAGCGAAATAAAGCCATAGAACGCTTATTTGCCTTCTATCTATGCATTCTGACACTCCAACAATGTGTTCTGCTTCAATTTGACTCATTTTACAAAGATGCTTATTTCTGGAGTGAACATTCAGTTCTACTCAAGAGTAAGCAACTAAGCGAAATAAAGCCATGGAACGCTTATTTGCCTTCTATCTATGCATTCTGACACTCCAACAATGTTTTATGCTTCAATTTGGCTCATTTTACAAAGATGCTTATTCCTGGAGTGAACATGCAATTCTACTCAAGAGTAAGCAACTAAGCGAAATAAAGCCATAGAACGGTTATTTGCCTTCTATCTATGCATTCTGACACTCCAACAATGTTTTATGCTTCAATTTGACTCATTTTACAAAGGTGCTTATTCCTGGAGTGAATATGCAGTTCTACTCAAGAGTAAGCAACTAAGCGAAATAAGGCCAGGGAACGCTTATTTGCCTTCTATATATGCATTCTGACACTCCAACAATGTGTTCTGCTTCAATTTGACTCATTTTACAAAGGTGCTCTACTCAAGAGTAAGCAACTAAGCGAAATAAAGCCATGGAACGCTTATTTGCCTTCTATCTATGCATTCTGACACTCCAACAATGTGTTCTGCTTCAATTTGACTCATTTTACAAAGGTTCTTATTCCTGGAGTGAACATGCAGTTCTACTCAGGAATAAGCAACTAAGCAAAATAAAGCCATGGAACGCTTATTTGCCTTCTATCTATGCATTCAAACACTCCAACAATGTGTTCTGCTTCAATTTGACTCATTTTCCAAAGGTGCTTATTTCTGGAGTGAACATGCAGTTCTACTCAAGAGTAAGCAACTAAGCGAAATAAAGCCATGGAACGCTTATTTGCCTTCGATGTATGCATTCTGACACTCCAACAATGTTTTATGCTTCAATTTGGCTCATTTTACAAAGATGCTTATTTCTGGCGTGAACATGCAGTTCTACTCAAGAGTAAGCAACTAAGCGAAATAAAGCCATAGAACGCTTATATGCCTTTTATCTATGCATTCTGACACTCCAACAATGTGTTCTGCTTCAATTTGGTTCATTTCACAAAGGTGCTTATTTCTTGAGTGACTATGCAGTTCTACTCAAGAGTAAGCAACTAAGCGAAATAATGCCATGGAACGCTTATTTGCCTTCGATGTATGCATTCTGACACTCCAACAATGTTTTATGCTTCAATTTGGCTCATTTTACAAAGATGCTTATTTCTGGCGTGAACATGCAGTTCTACTCAAGAGTAAGCAACTAAGCGAAATAAAGCCATAGAACGCTTATTTGCCTTCTATCTATGCATTCTGACACTCCAACAATGTGTTCTGCTTCAATTTGACTCATTTTACAAAGGTGCTTATTCCTACAGTGAACATGCAGTTCTACTCAAGAGTAAGCAACTAAGCGAAATAAAGCCATGGAACGCTTATTTGCCTTCAATCTATGCATTCTGACACTCCAACAATGTGTTCTGCTTCAATTTGACTCATTTTACAAAGGTGCTTATTCCTGGAGTGAACATGCAGTTCTACTCAAGAATAAGCAACTAAGCGAAATAAAGCCATGGAACGCTTATTTGCCTTCTATCTATGCATTCTGACACTCCAACAATGTCTTCTGCTTCAATTTGGGTCATTTTACAAAGGTGCTTATTCCTTGAGTGAATATGCAGTTCTACTCAAGAGTAAGCAACTAAGCGATATAAAGCCATGGAACGCTTATTTGCCTTCTATCTATGCATTCTGACACTCCAACAATGTTTTCTGCTTCAATTTGGCTCATTTTACAAAGATGCTTATTTCTGGCGTGAACATGCAGTTCTACTCAAGAGTAAGCAACTAAGCGAAATAAAGCCATAGAACGCTTATTTACCTTCTATCTATGCATTCTGACACTCCAAGAATGTGTTCTGCTTCAATTTGACTCATTTTACAAAGATGCTTATTTCTGGAGTGAACATGCAGTTCTACTCAAGAGGAAGCAACTAAGCGAAATAAAGCCATGGAACGCTTTTTTGCCTTCTATCTATGCATTCTGACACTCCAACAATGTTTTCTGCTTCAATTTGGGTCATTTCACAAAGGTGCTCATTTCTTGAGTGAATATGCAGTTCTACTCAAGAGTAAGCAACTAAGCGAAATAAAGCCATGGAACGCTTATTTGCCTTCTATGTATGCATTCTGACACTCCAACAATGTTTTATGCTTCAATTTGGCTCATTTTACAAAGATGCTTATTTCTGGCGTGAACATGCAGTTCTACTCAAGAGTAAGCAACTAAGCTCTATAAAGCCATGGAACGCTTATTTGCCTTCTATCTATGCATTCTGACACTCCAACAATGTTTTCTGCTTCAATTTGGCTCATTTTACAAAGATGCTTATTTCTGGCGTGAACATGCAGTTCTACTCAAGAGTAAGCAACTAAGCGAAATAAAGCCATGGAATGCTTATTTGCCTTCTATCTATGCATTCTGACACTCCAACAATGTTTTCTGCTTCAATTTGGCTCATTTTACAAAGATGCTTATTTCTGGCGTGAACATGCAGTTCTACTCAAGAGTAAGCAACTAAGCGAAATAAAGCCATGGAACGCTTATTTGCCTTCTATGTATGCATTCTGACACTCCAACAATGTTTTATGCTTCAATTTGGCTCATTTTACAAAGGTGCTTATTTCTGGCGTGAACATGCAGTTCTACTCAAGAGTAAGCAACTAAGCGAAATAAGGCCAGGGAACGCTTATTTGCCTTCTATATATGCATTCTGACACTCCAGCAATGTGTTCTGCTTCAATTTGACTCATTTTACAAAGGTGCTTATTCCTAGAGTGAACATGCAGTTCTACTCAAGAGTAAGCAACTAAGCGAAATAAAGCTATGGAACGCTTATTTGCCTTCTATCTATGCATTCTGACACTCCAACAATGTGTTCTGCTTCAATTTGACTGATTTTACAAAGGTTCTTATTCCTGGAGTGAACATGCAGTTCTACTCAGGAATAAGCAACTAAGCGAAATAAAGCCATGGAACGCTTATTTGCCTTCTATCTATGCATTCAAACACTCCAACAATGTGTTCTGCTTCAATTTGACTCATTTTACAAAGGTGCTTATTCCTGGAGTGAATATGCAGTTCTACTCAAGAGTAAGCAACTAAGCGAAATAAAGCCATGGAACGCTTATTTGCCTTCTATCTATGCATTCTGACACTCCAACAATGTTTTCTGCTTCAATTTGGGTCATTTTACAAAGATGCTTATTTCTGGCGTGAACATGCAGTTCTACTCAAGAGTAAGCAACTAAGCGAAATAAAGCCATAGAACGCTTATTTGCCTTCTATCTATGCATTCTGACACTCCAACAATGTTTTCTGCTTCAATTTGGCTCATTTTACAAAGATGCTTATTTCTGGCGTGAACATGCAGTTCTACTCAAGAGTAAGCAACTAAGCGAAATAAAGCCATAGAACGCTTATTTGCCTTCTATCTATGCATTCTGACACTCCAACAATGTGTTCTGCTTCAATTTGACTCATTTTACAAAGATGCTTATTTCTGGAGTGAACATGCAGTTCTACTCAAGAGTAAGCAACTAAGCGAAATAAAGCCATGGAACGCTTATTTGCCTTCTATCTATGCATTCTGACACTCCAACAATGTTTTCTGCTTCAATTTGGGTCATTTCACAAAGGTGCTCATTTCTTGAGTGAATATGCAGTTCTACTCAAAAGTAAGCAACAAAGCGAAATAAAGCCATGGAACGCTTATTTGCCTTCTATGTATGCATTCTGACACTCCAACAATGTTTTATGCTTCAATTTGGCTCATTTTACAAAGATGCTTCTTTCTGGCGTGAACATGCAGTTCTACTCAAGAGTAAGCAACTAAGCGAAATAAAGCCATAGAATGGTTATTTGCCTTCTATCTATGCATTCTGACACTCCAACAATGTTTTATGCTTCAATTTGACTCATTTTACAAAGGTGCTTATTCCTGGAGTGATTATGCAGTTCTACTCAAGAGTAAGCAACTAAGCGAAATAAGGCCAGGGAACGCTTATTTGCCTTCTATATATGCATTCTGACACTCCAACAATGTGTTCTGCTTCAATTTGACTCATTTTACAAAGGTGCGTATTCCTAGAGTGAACATGCAGTTCTACTCAAGAGTAAGCAACTAAGCGAAATAAAGCCATGGAACGCTTATTTGCCTTCTATCTATGCATCCTGACACTCCAACAATGTGTTCTGCTTCAATTTGACTCATTTTACAAAGGTTCTTATTCCTGGAGTGAACATGCAGTTCTACTCAGGAATAAGCAACTAAGCGAAATAAAGCCATGGAACGCTTATTTGCCTTCGATGTATGCATTCTGACACTCCAACAATGTGTTCTGCTTCAATTTGACTCATTTTACAAAGGTGCTTATTCCTGGAGTGAACATGCAGTTCTACTCAAGAATAAGCAACTAAGCGAAATAAAGCCATGGAACGCTTATTTGCCTTCTATCTATGCATTCTAACACTCCAACAATGTCTTCTGTTTCAATTTGGGTCATTTTACAAAGGTGCTTATTCCTTGAGTGAATATGCAGTTCTACTCAAGAGTAAGCAACTAAGCGATATAAAGCCATGGAACGCTTATTTGCCTTCTATCTATGCATTCTGACACTCCAACAATGTGTTCTCCTTCAATTTGACTCATTTTACAAAGATGCTTATTTCTGGAGTGAACATGCAGTTCTACTCAAGAGGAAGCAACTAAGCGAAATAAAGCAATGGAACGCTTATTTGCCTTCTATCTATGCATTCTGACACTCCAACAATGTTTTCTGCTTCAATTTGGGTCATTTCACAAAGGTGCTCATTTCTTGAGTGAATATGCAGTTCTACTCAAGAGTAAGCAACTAAGCGAAATAAAGCCATGGAACGCTTATTTGCCTTCTATGTATGCATTCTGACACTCCAACAATGTTTTATGCTTCAATTTGGCTCATTTTACAAAGATGCTTATTTCTGGCGTGAACATGCAGTTCTACTCAAGAGTAAGCAACTAAGCGATATAAAGCCATAGAACGCTTATTTGCCTTCTATCTATGCATTCTGACACTCCAACAATGTTTTCTGCTTCAATTTGGCTCATTTTACAAAGATGCTTATTTCTGGCGTGAACATGCAGTTCTACTCAAGAGTAAGCAACTAAGCGAAATAAAGCCATAGAACGCTTATTTGCCTTCTATCTATGCATTCTGACACTCCAACAATGTGTTCTGCTTCAATTTGACTCATTTTACAAAGATGCTTATTTCTGGAGTGAACATGCAGTTCTACTCAAGAGTAAGCAACTAAGCGAAATAAAGCCATGGAACGCTTATTTGCCTTCTATCTATGCATTCTGACACTCCAACAATGTTTTCTGCTTCAATTTGGGTCATTTCACAAAGGTGCTCATTTCTTGAGTGAATATGCAGTTCTACTCAAAAGTAAGCAACAAAGCGAAATAAAGCCATGGAACGCTTATTTGCCTTCTATGTATGCATTCTGACACTCCAACAATGTTTTATGCTTCAATTTGGCTCATTTTACAAAGATGCTTCTTTCTGGCGTGAACATGCAGTTCTACTCAAGAGTAAGCAACTAAGCGAAATAAAGCCATAGAATGGTTATTTGCCTTCTATCTATGCATTCTGACACTCCAACAATGTTTTATGCTTCAATTTGACTCATTTTACAAAGGTGCTTATTCCTGGAGTGATTATGCAGTTCTACTCAAGAGTAAGCAACTAAGCGAAATAAGGCCAGGGAACGCTTATTTGCCTTCTATATATGCATTCTGACACTCCAACAATGTGTTCTGCTTCAATTTGACTCATTTTACAAAGGTGCGTATTCCTAGAGTGAACATGCAGTTCTACTCAAGAGTAAGCAACTAAGCGAAATAAAGCCATGGAACGCTTATTTGCCTTCTATCTATGCATCCTGACACTCCAACAATGTGTTCTGCTTCAATTTGACTCATTTTACAAAGGTTCTTATTCCTGGAGTGAACATGCAGTTCTACTCAGGAATAAGCAACTAAGCGAAATAAAGCCATGGAACGCTTATTTGCCTTCGATGTATGCATTCTGACACTCCAACAATGTGTTCTGCTTCAATTTGACTCATTTTACAAAGGTGCTTATTCCTGGAGTGAACATGCAGTTCTACTCAAGAATAAGCAACTAAGCGAAATAAAGCCATGGAACGCTTATTTGCCTTCTATCTATGCATTCTAACACTCCAACAATGTCTTCTGTTTCAATTTGGGTCATTTTACAAAGGTGCTTATTCCTTGAGTGAATATGCAGTTCTACTCAAGAGTAAGCAACTAAGCGATATAAAGCCATGGAACGCTTATTTGCCTTCTATCTATGCATTCTGACACTCCAACAATGTGTTCTCCTTCAATTTGACTCATTTTACAAAGATGCTTATTTCTGGAGTGAACATGCAGTTCTACTCAAGAGGAAGCAACTAAGCGAAATAAAGCAATGGAACGCTTATTTGCCTTCTATCTATGCATTCTGACACTCCAACAATGTTTTCTGCTTCAATTTGGGTCATTTCACAAAGGTGCTCATTTCTTGAGTGAATATGCAGTTCTACTCAAGAGTAAGCAACTAAGCGAAATAAAGCCATGGAACGCTTATTTGCCTTCTATGTATGCATTCTGACACTCCAACAATGTTTTCTGCTTCAATTTGGCTCATTTTACAAAGATGCTTATTTCTGGCGTGAACATGCAGTTCTACTCAAGAGTAAGCAACTAAGCGAAATAAAGCCATGGAATGCTTATTTGCCTTCTATCTATGCATTCTGACACTCCAAAAATGTTTTCTGCTTCAATTTGGCTCATTTTACAAAGATGCTTATTTCTGGCGTGAACATGCAGTTCTACTCAAGAGTAAGCAACTAAGCGAAATAAAGCCATGGAACGCTTATTTGCCTTCTATGTATGCATTCTGACACTCCAACAATGTTTTATGCTTCAATTTGGCTCATTTTACAAAGGTGCTTATTCCTGGAGTGAATATGCAGTTCTACTCAAGAGTAAGCAACTAAGCGAAATAAGGCCAGGGAACGCTTATTTGCCTTCTATCTATGCATTCTGACACTCCAACAATGTGTTCTGCTTCAATTTGACTCATTTTACAAAGGTTCTTATTCCTGGAGTGAACATGCAGTTCTACCCAAGAGTAAGCAACTAAGCGAAATAAGGCCAGGGAACGCTTATTTGCCTTCTATCTATGCATTCTGACACTCCAACAATGTGTTCTGCTTCAATTTGACTCATTTTACAAAGATGCTTCTTTCTGGCGTGAACATGCAGTTCTACTCAAGAGTAAGCAACTAAGCGAAATAAAGCCATGGAACGCTTATATGCCTTCTATCTATGCATTCTGACACTCCAACAATGTGTTCTGCTTCAATTTGACTCATTTTACAAAGGTTCTTATTCCTGGAGTGAACATGCAGTTCTACCCAAGAGTAAGCAACTAAGCGAAATAAGGCCAGGGAACGCTTATTTGCCTTCTATCTATGCATTCTGACACTCCAACAATGTGTTCTGCTTCAATTTGACTCATTTTACAAAGGTTCTTATTCCTGGAGTGAACATGCCGTTCTACTCAAGAATAAGCAACTAAGCGAAATAAAGCCATGGAACGCTTATTTGCCTTCTATCTATGCATTCTAACACTCCAACAATGTGTTCTGCTTCAATTTGACTCATTTTACAAAGGTGCTTATTCCTAGAGTGAACATGCAGTTCTACTCAAGAGTAAGCAACTAAGCGAAATAAAGCCATGGAACGCTTATTTGCCTTCTATCTATGCATTCTGACACTCCAACAATGTTTTATGCTTGAATTTGGCTCATTTTACAAAGATGCTTATTTCTGGCGTGAACATGCAGTTCTACTCAAGAGTAAGCAACTAAGCGAAATAAAGCCATAGAACGCTTATTTGCCTTCTATCTATGCATTCTGACACTCCAACAATGTGTTCTGCTTCAATTTGACTCATTTTACAAAGGTGCTTATTCCTAGAGTGAACATGCAGTTCTACTCAAGAGTAAGCAACTAAGCGAAATAAAGCCATGGAACGCTTATTTGCCTTCAATCTATGGATTCTGACACTCCAACAATGTGTTCTGCTTCAATTTGACTCATTTTACAAAGGTGCTTATTCCTGGAGTGAACATGCAGTTCTACTCAAGAATAAGCAACTAAGCGAAATAAAGCCATGGAACGCTTATTTGCCTTCTATCTATGCATTCTAACACTCCAACAATGTTTTCTGCTTCAATTTGGCTCATTTTACAAAGGTGCTTATTCCTGGAGTGAATATGCAGTTCTACTCAAGAGTAAGCAACTAAGCGATATAAAGCCATGGAACGCTTATTTGCCTTCTATCTATGCATTCCGACACTCCAACAATGTTTTCTGCTTAAATTTGGCTCATTTTACAAAGATGCTTATTTCTGGCGTGAACATGCAGTTCTACTCAAGAGTAAGCAACTAAGCGAAATAAAGCCATAGAACGCTTATTTGCCTTCTATCTATGCATTCTGACACTCCAACAATGTGTTCTGCTTCAATTTGACTCATTTTACAAAGATGCTTATTTCTGGAGTGAACATTCAGTTCTACTCAAGAGTAAGCAACTAAGCGAAATAAAGCCATGGAACGCTTATTTGCCTTCTATCTATGCATTCTGACACTCCAACAATGTTTTATGCTTCAATTTGGCTCATTTTACAAAGATGCTTATTCCTGGAGTGAACATGCAATTCTACTCAAGAGTAAGCAACTAAGCGAAATAAAGCCATAGAACGGTTATTTGCCTTCTATCTATGCATTCTGACACTCCAACAATGTTTTATGCTTCAATTTGACTCATTTTACAAAGGTGCTTATTCCTGGAGTGAATATGCAGTTCTACTCAAGAGTAAGCAACTAAGCGAAATAATGCCAGGGAACGCTTATTTGCCTTCTATATATGCATTCTGACACTCCAACAATGTGTTCTGCTTCAATTTGACTCATTTTACAAAGGTGCTCTACTCAAGAGTAAGCAACTAAGCGAAATAAAGCCATGGAACGCTTATTTGCCTTCTATCTATGCATTCTGACACTCCAACAATGTGTTCTGCTTCAATTTGACTCATTTTACAAAGGTTCTTATTCCTGGAGTGAACATGCAGTTCTACTCAGGAATAAGCAACTAAGCAAAATAAAGCCATGGAACGCTTATTTGCCTTCTATCTATGCATTCAAACACTCCAACAATGTGTTCTGCTTCAATTTGACTCATTTTCCAAAGGTGCTTATTTCTGGAGTGAACATGCAGTTCTACTCAAGAGTAAGCAACTAAGCGAAATAAAGCCATGGAACGCTTATTTGCCTTCGATGTATGCATTCTGACACTCCAACAATGTTTTATGCTTCAATTTGGCTCATTTTACAAAGATGCTTATTTCTGGCGTGAACATGCAGTTCTACTCAAGAGTAAGCAACTAAGCGAAATAAAGCCATAGAACGCTTATATGCCTTTTATCTATGCATTCTGACACTCCAACAATGTGTTCTGCTTCAATTTGGTTCATTTCACAAAGGTGCTTATTTCTTGAGTGACTATGCAGTTCTACTCAAGAGTAAGCAACTAAGCGAAATAATGCCATGGAACGCTTATTTGCCTTCGATGTATGCATTCTGACACTCCAACAATGTTTTATGCTTCAATTTGGCTCATTTTACAAAGATGCTTATTTCTGGCGTGAACATGCAGTTCTACTCAAGAGTAAGCAACTAAGCGAAATAAAGCCATAGAACGCTTATTTGCCTTCTATCTATGCATTCTGACACTCCAACAATGTGTTCTGCTTCAATTTGACTCATTTTACAAAGGTGCTTATTCCTACAGTGAACATGCAGTTCTACTCAAGAGTAAGCAACTAAGCGAAATAAAGCCATGGAACGCTTATTTGCCTTCAATCTATGCATTCTGACACTCCAACAATGTGTTCTGCTTCAATTTGACTCATTTTACAAAGGTGCTTATTCCTGGAGTGAACATGCAGTTCTACTCAAGAATAAGCAACTAAGCGAAATAAAGCCATGGAACGCTTATTTGCCTTCTATCTATGCATTCTGACACTCCAACAATGTCTTCTGCTTCAATTTGGGTCATTTTACAAAGGTGCTTATTCCTTGAGTGAATATGCAGTTCTACTCAAGAGTAAGCAACTAAGCGATATAAAGCCATGGAACGCTTATTTGCCTTCTATCTATGCATTCTGACACTCCAACAATGTTTTCTGCTTCAATTTGGCTCATTTTACAAAGATGCTTATTTCTGGCGTGAACATGCAGTTCTACTCAAGAGTAAGCAACTAAGCGAAATAAAGCCATAGAACGCTTATTTACCTTCTATCTATGCATTCTGACACTCCAACAATGTGTTCTGCTTCAATTTGACTCATTTTACAAAGATGCTTATTTCTGGAGTGAACATGCAGTTCTACTCAAGAGGAAGCAACTAAGCGAAATAAAGCCATGGAACGCTTTTTTGCCTTCTATCTATGCATTCTGACACTCCAACAATGTTTTCTGCTTCAATTTGGGTCATTTCACAAAGGTGCTCATTTCTTGAGTGAATATGCAGTTCTACTCAAGAGTAAGCAACTAAGCGAAATAAAGCCATGGAACGCTTATTTGCCTTCTATGTATGCATTCTGACACTCCAACAATGTTTTATGCTTCAATTTGGCTCATTTTACAAAGATGCTTATTTCTGGCGTGAACATGCAGTTCTACTCAAGAGTAAGCAACTAAGCGATATAAAGCCATGGAACGCTTATTTGCCTTCTATCTATGCATTCTGACACTCCAACAATGTTTTCTGCTTCAATTTGGCTCATTTTACAAAGATGCTTATTTCTGGCGTGAACATGCAGTTCTACTCAAGAGTAAGCAACTAAGCGAAATAAAGCCATGGAATGCTTATTTGCCTTCTATCTATGCATTCTGACACTCCAACAATGTTTTCTGCTTCAATTTGGCTCATTTTACAAAGATGCTTATTTCTGGCGTGAACATGCAGTTCTACTCAAGAGTAAGCAACTAAGCGAAATAAAGCCATGGAACGCTTATTTGCCTTCTATGTATGCATTCTGACACTCCAACAATGTTTTATGCTTCAATTTGGCTCATTTTACAAAGGTGCTTATTTCTGGCGTGAACATGCAGTTCTACTCAAGAGTAAGCAACTAAGCGAAATAAGGCCAGGGAACGCTTATTTGCCTTCTATATATGCATTCTGACACTCCAGCAATGTGTTCTGCTTCAATTTGACTCATTTTACAAAGGTGCTTATTCCTAGAGTGAACATGCAGTTCTACTCAAGAGTAAGCAACTAAGCGAAATAAAGCTATGGAACGCTTATTTGCCTTCTATCTATGCATTCTGACACTCCAACAATGTGTTCTGCTTCAATTTGACTGATTTTACAAAGGTTCTTATTCCTGGAGTGAACATGCAGTTCTACTCAGGAATAAGCAACTAAGCGAAATAAAGCCATGGAACGCTTATTTGCCTTCTATCTATGCATTCAAACACTCCAACAATGTGTTCTGCTTCAATTTGACTCATTTTACAAAGGTGCTTATTCCTGGAGTGAATATGCAGTTCTACTCAAGAGTAAGCAACTAAGCGAAATAAAGCCATGGAACGCTTATTTGCCTTCTATCTATGCATTCTGACACTCCAACAATGTTTTCTGCTTCAATTTGGGTCATTTTACAAAGATGCTTATTTCTGGCGTGAACATGCAGTTCTACTCAAGAGTAAGCAACTAAGCGAAATAAAGCCATAGAACGCTTATTTGCCTTCTATCTATGCATTCTGACACTCCAACAATGTTTTCTGCTTCAATTTGGCTCATTTTACAAAGATGCTTATTTCTGGCGTGAACATGCAGTTCTACTCAAGAGTAAGCAACTAAGCGAAATAAAGCCATAGAACGCTTATTTGCCTTCTATCTATGCATTCTGACACTCCAACAATGTGTTCTGCTTCAATTTGACTCATTTTACAAAGATGCTTATTTCTGGAGTGAACATGCAGTTCTACTCAAGAGTAAGCAACTAAGCGAAATAAAGCCATGGAACGCTTATTTGCCTTCTATCTATGCATTCTGACACTCCAACAATGTTTTCTGCTTCAATTTGGGTCATTTCACAAAGGTGCTCATTTCTTGAGTGAATATGCAGTTCTACTCAAAAGTAAGCAACAAAGCGAAATAAAGCCATGGAACGCTTATTTGCCTTCTATGTATGCATTCTGACACTCCAACAATGTTTTATGCTTCAATTTGGCTCATTTTACAAAGATGCTTCTTTCTGGCGTGAACATGCAGTTCTACTCAAGAGTAAGCAACTAAGCGAAATAAAGCCATAGAATGGTTATTTGCCTTCTATCTATGCATTCTGACACTCCAACAATGTTTTATGCTTCAATTTGACTCATTTTACAAAGGTGCTTATTCCTGGAGTGATTATGCAGTTCTACTCAAGAGTAAGCAACTAAGCGAAATAAGGCCAGGGAACGCTTATTTGCCTTCTATATATGCATTCTGACACTCCAACAATGTGTTCTGCTTCAATTTGACTCATTTTACAAAGGTGCGTATTCCTAGAGTGAACATGCAGTTCTACTCAAGAGTAAGCAACTAAGCGAAATAAAGCCATGGAACGCTTATTTGCCTTCTATCTATGCATCCTGACACTCCAACAATGTGTTCTGCTTCAATTTGACTCATTTTACAAAGGTTCTTATTCCTGGAGTGAACATGCAGTTCTACTCAGGAATAAGCAACTAAGCGAAATAAAGCCATGGAACGCTTATTTGCCTTCGATGTATGCATTCTGACACTCCAACAATGTGTTCTGCTTCAATTTGACTCATTTTACAAAGGTGCTTATTCCTGGAGTGAACATGCAGTTCTACTCAAGAATAAGCAACTAAGCGAAATAAAGCCATGGAACGCTTATTTGCCTTCTATCTATGCATTCTAACACTCCAACAATGTCTTCTGTTTCAATTTGGGTCATTTTACAAAGGTGCTTATTCCTTGAGTGAATATGCAGTTCTACTCAAGAGTAAGCAACTAAGCGATATAAAGCCATGGAACGCTTATTTGCCTTCTATCTATGCATTCTGACACTCCAACAATGTGTTCTCCTTCAATTTGACTCATTTTACAAAGATGCTTATTTCTGGAGTGAACATGCAGTTCTACTCAAGAGGAAGCAACTAAGCGAAATAAAGCAATGGAACGCTTATTTGCCTTCTATCTATGCATTCTGACACTCCAACAATGTTTTCTGCTTCAATTTGGGTCATTTCACAAAGGTGCTCATTTCTTGAGTGAATATGCAGTTCTACTCAAGAGTAAGCAACTAAGCGAAATAAAGCCATGGAACGCTTATTTGCCTTCTATGTATGCATTCTGACACTCCAACAATGTTTTATGCTTCAATTTGGCTCATTTTACAAAGATGCTTATTTCTGGCGTGAACATGCAGTTCTACTCAAGAGTAAGCAACTAAGCGATATAAAGCCATGGAACGCTTATTTGCCTTCTATCTATGCATTCTGACACTCCAACAATGTTTTCTGCTTCAATTTGGCTCATTTTACAAAGATGCTTATTTCTGGCGTGAACATGCAGTTCTACTCAAGAGTAAGCAACTAAGCGAAATAAAGCCATGGAATGCTTATTTGCCTTCTATCTATGCATTCTGACACTCCAAAAATGTTTTCTGCTTCAATTTGGCTCATTTTACAAAGATGCTTATTTCTGGCGTGAACATGCAGTTCTACTCAAGAGTAAGCAACTAAGCGAAATAAAGCCATGGAACGCTTATTTGCCTTCTATGTATGCATTCTGACACTCCAACAATGTTTTATGCTTCAATTTGGCTCATTTTACAAAGGTGCTTATTCCTGGAGTGAATATGCAGTTCTACTCAAGAGTAAGCAACTAAGCGAAATAAGGCCAGGGAACGCTTATTTGCCTTCTATATATGCATTCTGACACTCCAACAATGTGTTCTGCTTCAATTTGACTCATTTTACAAAGGTGCTTATTCCTAGAGTGAACATGCAGTTCTACTCAAGAGTAAGCAACTAAGCGAAATAAAGCCATGGAACGCTTATTTGCCTTCTATCTATGCATTCTGACACTCCAACAATGTGTTCTGCTTCAATTTGACTGATTTTACAAAGGTTCTTATTCCTGGAGTGAACATGCAGTTCTACTCAGGAATAAGCAACTAAGCGAAATAAAGCCATGGAACGCTTATTTGCCTTCTATCTATGCATTCAAACACTCCAACAATGTGTTCTGCTTCAATTTGACTCATTTTACAAAGGTGCTTATTCCTGGAGTGAATATGCAGTTCTACTCAAGAGTAAGCAACTAAGCGAAATAAAGCCATGGAACGCTTATTTGCCTTCTATCTATGCATTCTGACACTCCAACAATGTTTTCTGCTTCAATTTGGGTCATTTTACAAAGATGCTTATTTCTGGCGTGAACATGCAGTTCTACTCAAGAGTAAGCAACTAAGCGAAATAAAGCCATGGAACGCTTATATGCCTTCTATCTATGCATTCTGACACTCCAACAATGTTTTCTGCTTCAATTTGGGTCATTTCACAAAGGTGCTCATTTCTTGAGTGAATATGCAGTTCTACTCAAAAGTAAGCAACAAAGCGAAATAAAGCCATTGAACGCTTATTTGCCTTCTATGTATGCATTCTGACACTCCAACAATGTTTTATGCTTCAATTTGGCTCATTTTACAAAGATGCTTCTTTCTGGCGTGAACATGCAGTTCTACTCAAGAGTAAGCAACTAAGCGAAATAAAGCCATAGAACGCTTATTTGCCTTCTATCTATGCATTCTGACACTCCAACAATGTGTTCTGCTTCAATTTGACTCATTTTACAAAGGTTCTTATTCCTGGAGTGAACATGCAGTTCTACTCAAGAGTAAGCAACTAAGCGAAATAAGGCCAGGGAACGCTTATTTGCCTTCTATCTATGCATTCTGACACTCCAACAATGTGTTCTGCTTCAATTTGACTCATTTTACAAAGATGCTTCTTTCTGGCGTGAACATGCAGTTCTACTCAAGAGTAAGCAACTAAGCGAAATAAAGCCATAGAACGCTTATTTGCCTTCTATCTATGCATTCTGACACTCCAACAATGTGTTCTGCTTCAATTTGACTCATTTTACAAAGGTTCTTATTCCTGGAGTGAACATGCAGTTCTACTCAAGAGTAAGCAACTAAGCGAAATAAGGCCAGGGAACGCTTATTTGCCTTCTATCTATGCATTCTGACACTCCAACAATGTGTTCTGCTTCAATTTGACTCATTTTACAAAGGTTCTTATTCCTGGAGTGAACATGCAGTTCTACTCAAGAATAAGCAACTAAGCGAAATAAAGCCATGGAACGCTTATTTGCCTTCTATCTATGCATTCTAACACTCCAACAATGTGTTCTGCTTCAATTTGACTCATTTTACAAAGGTGCTTATTCCTGGAGTGAATATGCAGTTCTACTCAAGAGTAAGCAACTAAGCGAAATAAAGCCATGGAACGCTTATTTGCCTTCTATCTATGCATCCTGACACTCCAACAATGTTTTCTGCTTCAATTTGGGTCATTTCACAAAGGTGCTCATTTCTTGAGTGAATATGCAGTTCTACTCAAGAGTAAGCAACTAAGCGAAATAAAGCCATGGAACGCTTATTTGCCTTCTATCTCTGCATTCTGACACTCCAACAATGTTTTCTGCTTCAATTTGGCTCATTTTACAAAGATGCTTATTTCTGGAGTGAACATGCAGTTCTACTCAAGAGTAAGCAACTAAGCGAAATAAAGCCATGGAACGCTTATTTGCCTTCTATCTATGCATCCTGACACTCCAACAATGTTTTCTGCTTCAATTTGGGTCATTTCACAAAGGTGCTCATTTCTTGAGTGAATATGCAGTTCTACTCAAGAGTAAGCAACTAAGCGAAATAAAGCCATGGAACGCTTATTTGCCTTCTATCTATGCATTCTGACACTCCAACAATGTTTTATGCTTCAATTTGGCTCATTTTACAAAGATGCTTATTCCTGGAGTGAATATGCAGTTCTACTCAAGAGTAAGCAACTAAGCGAAATAAGGCCAGGGAACGCTTATTTGCCTTCTATATATGCATTCTGACACTCCAACAATGTGTTCTGCTTCAATTTGACTCATTTTACAAAGGTGCTTATTCCTAGAGTGAACATGCAGTTCTACTCAAGAGTAAGTAACTAAGCGAAATAAAGCCATGGAACGCTTATTTGCCTTCTATCTATGCATCCTGACACTCCAACAATGTCTTCTGCTTCAATTTGACTCATTTTACAAAGGTTCTTATTCCTGGAGTGAACATGCAGTTCTACTCAGGAATAAGCAACTAAGCGAAATAAATAATAATAATAATAATAATAATAATAATAATAATAATAATAATAATTTTTTATTTGTACCCCGCCCATCTGGCTGAGTCTCCCCAGCCACTCTGGGCGGCTTCCAGTCAGATATCAAAACAATACAACAATAGCACAATTACAAAAGTCACAAACAATACATAAGCCACATCAAAAAATACACAACTGAATAGAAACCAATTTCGACATAAATCAAAATCTAAAACTAAGAATACATCCTTAATACAGTTTAAAATAACATAGGTGAAAAATAACAGGAATTTAAACAAACAAACAAAAAAAAAACAAAATGGAGCCCTCTCTGCCCAGCAGCGGCGGCGGCAACAGTCCTTTATAAAGCCCATCAGACCCCGCCCGGGGCCAGGTGGTGAGTGGCAGGACTGGGGCCTCCAGGCGCTGAGCAGGGGAGTCCTCTGGAAGCCATGGAACGCTTATTTGCCTTCTATCTATGCATTCAAACACTCCAACAATGTGTTCTGCTTCAATTTGACTCATTTTACAAAGGTGCGTATTCCTGGAGTGAATATGCAGTTCTACTCAAGAGTAAGCAACTAAGCGAAATAAAGCCATGGAACGCTTATTTGCCTTCTATCTATGCATCCTGACACTCCAACAATGTTTTCTGCTTCAATTTGGGACATTTCACAAAGGTGCTCATTTCTTGAGTGAATATGCAGTTCTACTCAAGAGTAAGCAACTAAGCGAAATAAAGCCATGGAACGCTTATTTGCCTTCTATCTCTGCATTCTGACACTCCAACAATGTGTTCTGCTTCAATTTGACTCATTTTCCAAGGTGCTTATTCCTGGAGTGAATATGCAGTTCTACTCAAGAGTAAGCAACTAAGCGCAATAAAGCCATGGAACGCTTATTTGCCTTCTATCTATGCATTCTGACACTCCAACAATGTTTTCTGCTTCAATTTGGCTCATTTTACAAAGATGCTTATTTCTGGAGAGAACATTCAGTTCTACTCAAGAGTAAGCAACTAAGCGAAATAAAGCCATGGAACGCTTATTTGCCTTCTATCTATGCATCCTGACACTCCAACAATGTTTTCTGCTTCAATTTGGGTCATTTCACAAAGGTGCTCATTTCTTGAGTGAATATGCAGTTCTACTCAAGAGTAAGCAACTAAGCGAAATAAAGCCATGGAACGCTTATTTGCCTTCTATCTATGCATTCTGACACTCCAACAATGTTTTCTGCTTCAATTTGGCTCATTTTACAAAGATGCTTATTTCTGGAGTGAACATGCAGTTCTACTCAAGAGTAAGCAACTAAGCGAAATAAAGCCATGGAACGCTTATTTGCCTTCTATCTATGCATCCTGACACTCCAACAATGTTTTCTGCTTCAATTTGGGTCATTTCACAAAGGTGCTCATTTCTTGAGTGAATATGCAGTTCTACTCAAGAGTAAGCAACTAAGCGAAATAAAGCCATGGAATGCTTATTTGCCTTCTATCTATGCATCCTAACACTCCAACAATGTGTTCTGCTTCAATTTGGGTCATTTTACAAAGATGCTTATTTTTGGAGTGAATATGCAGTTCTACTCAAGAGTAAGCAACTAAGCGAAATAAGGCCAGGGAACGCTTATTTGCCTTCTATCTATGCATTCTGACACTCCAACAATGTGTTCTGCTTCAATTTGACTCATTTTACAAAGGTGCTTATTCCTAGAGTGAACATGCAGTTCTACTCAAGAGTAAGCAACTAAGCGAAATAAAGCCATGGAACGCTTATTTGCCTTCTATCTATGCATTCTGACACTCCAACAATGTTTTCTGCTTCAATTTGGCTCATTTTACAAAGATGCTTATTTCTGGAGAGAACATTCAGTTCTACTCAAGAGTAAGCAACTAAGCGAAATAAAGCCATGGAACGCTTATTTGCCTTCTATCTATGCATCCTAACACTCCAACAATGTGTTCTGCTTCAATTTGACTCATTTTACAAAGATGCTTATTTCTGGAGTGAATATGCAGTTCTACTCAAGAGTAAGCAACTAAGCGAAATAAGGCCAGGGAACGCTTATTTGCCTTCTATCTATGCATTCTGACACTCCAACAATGTGTTCTGCTTCAATTTGACTCATTTTACAAAGGTGCTTATTCCTAGAGTGAACATGCAGTTCTACTCAAGAGTAAGCAACTAAGCGCAATAAAGCCATGGAACGCTTATTTGCCTTCTATCTATGCATTCTGACACTCCAACAATGTTTTCTGCTTCAATTTGGCTCATTTTACAAAGATGCTTATTTCTGGAGAGAACATTCAGTTCTACTCAAGAGTAAGCAACTAAGCGAAATAAAGCCATGGAACGCTTATTTGCCTTCTATCTATGCATCCTGACACTCCAACAATGTTTTCTGCTTCAATTTGGGTCATTTCACAAAGGTGCTCATTTCTTGAGTGAATATGCAGTTCTACTCAAGAGTAAGCAACTAAGCGAAATAAAGCCATGGAACGCTTATTTGCCTTCTATCTATGCATTCTGACACTCCAACAATGTTTTCTGCTTCAATTTGGCTCATTTTACAAAGATGCTTATTTCTGGAGTGAACATTCAGTTCTACTCAAGAGTAAGCAACTAAGCGAAATAAAGCCATGGAACGCTTATTTGCCTTCTATCTATGCATCCTGACACTCCAACAATGTTTTCTGCTTCAATTTGGGTCATTTCACAAAGGTGCTCATTTCTTGAGTGAATATGCAGTTCTACTCAAGAGTAAGCAACTAAGCGAAATAAAGCCATGGAATGCTTATTTGCCTTCTATCTATGCATCCTAACACTCCAACAATGTGTTCTGCTTCAATTTGGGTCATTTTACAAAGATGCTTATTTTTGGAGTGAATATGCAGTTCTACTCAAGAGTAAGCAACTAAGCGAAATAAGGCCAGGGAACGCTTATTTGCCTTCTATCTATGCATTCTGACACTCCAACAATGTGTTCTGCTTCAATTTGACTCATTTTACAAAGGTGCTTATTCCTAGAGTGAACATGCAGTTCTACTCAAGAGTAAGCAACTAAGCGAAATAAAGCCATGGAACGCTTATTTGCCTTCTATCTATGCATCCTGACACTCCAACAATGTTTTCTGCTTCAATTTGACTCATTTTACAAAGGTGCTTATTCCTGGAGTGAATATGCAGTTCTACTCAAGAGTAAGCAACTAAGCGAAATAAAGCCATGGAACGCTTATTTGCCTTCTATCTATGCATTCTGACACTCCAACAATGTGTTCTGCTTCAATTTGACTCATTTTACAAAGATGCTTATTTCTGGAGTGAACATGCAGTTCTACTCAAGAGTAAGCAACTAAGCGAAATAAAGCCATGGAACGCTTATTTGCCTTCTATCTATGCATTCTGACACTCCAACAATGTTTTCTGCTTCAATTTGGGTCATTTCACAAAGGTGCTCATTTCTTGAGTGAATATGCAGTTCTACTCAAGAGTAAGCAACTAAGCGAAATAAAGCCATGGAACGCTTATTTGCCTTCTATCTATGCATCCTGACACTCCAACAATGTTTTCTGCTTCAATTTGGGTCATTTCACAAAGGTGCTCATTTCTTGAGTGAATATGCAGTTCTACTCAAGAGTAAGCAACTAAGCGAAATAAAGCCATGGAACGCTTATTTGCCTTCTATCTCTGCATTCTGACACTCCAACAATGTGTTCTGCTTCAATTTGACTCATTTTCCAAGGTGCTTATTCCTGGAGTGAATATGCAGTTCTACTCAAGAGTAAGCAACTAAGCGCAATAAAGCCATGGAAAGCTTATTTGCCTTCTATCTATGCATTCTGACACTCCAACAATGTTTTCTGCTTCAATTTGGCTCATTTTACAAAGATGCTTATTTCTGGAGTGAACATTCAGTTCTACTCAAGAGTAAGCAACTAAGCGAAATAAAGCCATGGAACGCTTATTTGCCTTCTATCTATGCATCCTGACACTCCAACAATGTTTTCTGCTTCAATTTGGGTCATTTCACAAAGGTGCTCATTTCTTGAGTGAATATGCAGTTCTACTCAAGAGTAAGCAACTAAGCGAAATAAAGCCATGGAACGCTTATTTGCCTTCTATCTATGCATTCTGACACTCCAACAATGTGTTCTGCTTCAATTTGACTCATTTTACAAAGGTTCTTATTCCTGGAGTGAACATGCAGTTCTACTCAAGAGTAAGCAACTAAGCGAAATAAGGCCAGGGAACGCTTATTTGCCTTCTATCTATGCATTCTGACACTCCAACAATGTTTTCTGCTTCAATTTGGCTCATTTTACAAAGATGCTTATTTCTGGAGTGAACATTCAGTTCTACTCAAGAGTAAGCAACTAAGCGAAATAAAGCCATGGAACGCTTATTTGCCTTCTATCTATGCATCCTGACACTCCAACAATGTTTTCTGCTTCAATTTGGGTCATTTCACAAAGGTGCTCATTTCTTGAGTGAATATGCAGTTCTACTCAAGAGTAAGCAACTAAGCGAAATAAAGCCATGGAACGCTTATTTGCCTTCTATCTATGCATTCTGACACTCCAACAATGTGTTCTGCTTCAATTTGACTCATTTTACAAAGGTGCTTATTCCTGGAGTGAATATGCAGTTCTACTCAAGAGTAAGCAACTAAGCTAAATAAGGCCAGGGAACGCTTATTTGCCTTCTATATATGCATTCTGACACTCCAACAATGTGTTCTGCTTCAATTTGACTCATTTTACAAAGGTGCTTATTCCTAGAGTGAACATGCAGTTCTACTCAAGAGTAAGCAACTAAGCGAAATAAAGCCATGGAACGCTTATTTGCCTTCTATCTATGCATCCTGACACTCCAACAATGTGTTCTGCTTCAATTTGACTCATTTTACAAAGGTTCTTATTCCTGGAGTGAATATGCAGTTCTACTCAAGAGTAAGCAACTAAGCGAAATAAAGCCATGGAACGCTTATTTGCCTTCTATCTATGCATTCTGACACTCCAACAATGTTTTCTGCTTCAATTTGGGTCATTTCACAAAGGTGCTCATTTCTTGAGTGAATATGCAGTTCTACTCAAAAGTAAGCAACTCACCGAAATAAAGCCATGGAACGCTTATTTGCCTTCTATGTATGCATTCTGACACTCCAACAATGTTTTATGCTTCAATTTGGCTCATTTTACAAAGATGCTTCTTTCTGGCGTGAACATGCAGTTCTACTCAAGAGTAAGCAACTAAGCGAAATAAAGCCATAAAACGCTTATTTGCCTTCTATCTATGCATTCTGACACTCCAACAATGTGTTCTGCTTCAATTTGACTCATTTTACAAAGGTTCTTATTCCTGGAGTGAACATGCAGTTCTACTCAAGAGTAAGCAACTAAGCGAAATAAGGCCAGGGAACGCTTATTTGCCTTCTATCTATGCATTCTGACACTCCAACAATGTTTTCTGCTTCAATTTGGCTCATTTTACAAAGATGCTTATTTCTGGAGTGAACATTCAGTTCTACTCAAGAGTAAGCAACTAAGCGAAATGAAGCCATGGAACGCTTATTTGCCTTCTATCTATGCATCCTGACACTCCAACAATGTTTTCTGCTTCAATTTGGGTCATTTCACAAAGGTGCTCATTTCTTGAGTGAATATGCAGTTCTACTCAAGAGTAAGCAACTAAGCGAAATAAAGCCATGGAACGCTTATTTGCCTTCTATCTATGCATTCTGACACTCCAACAATGTGTTCTGCTTCAATTTGACTCATTTTACAAAGGTGCTTATTCCTGGAGTGAATATGCAGTTCTACTCAAGAGTAAGCAACTAAGCGAAATAAGGCCAGGGAACGCTTATTTGCCTTCTATCTATGCATTCTGACACTCCAACAATGTGTTCTGCTTCAATTTGACTCATTTTACAAAGGTGCTTATTCCTAGAGTGAACATGCAGTTCTACTCAAGAGTAAGCAACTAAGCGAAATAAAGCCAGGGAACGCTTATTTGCCTTCTATCTATGCATCCTGACACTCCAACAATGTGTTCTGCTTCAATTTGACTCATTTTACAAAGGTGCTTATTCCTGGAGTGAATATGCAGTTCTACTCAAGAGTAAGCAACTAAGCGAAATAAGGCCAGGGAACGCTTATTTGCCTTCTATCTATGCATTCTGACACTCCAACAATGTGTTCTGCTTCAATTTGACTCATTTTACAAAGGTGCTTATTCCTAGAGTGAACATGCAGTTCTACTCAAGAGTAAGCAACTAAGCGAAATAAAGCCATGGAACGCTTATTTGCCTTCTATCTATGCATCCTGACACTCCAACAATGTTTTCTGCTTCAATTTGACTCATTTTACAAAGGTGCTTATTCCTGGAGTGAATATGCAGTTCTACTCAAGAGTAAGCAACTAAGCGAAATAAAGCCATGGAACGCTTATTTGCCTTCTATCTATGCATTCTGACACTCCAACAATGTGTTCTGCTTCAATTTGACTCATTTTACAAAGATGCTTATTTCTGGAGTGAACATGCAGTTCTACTCAAGAGTAAGCAACTAAGCGAAATAAAGCCATGGAACGCTTATTTGCCTTCTATCTATGCATTCTGACACTCCAACAATGTTTTCTGCTTCAATTTGGGTCATTTCACAAAGGTGCTCATTTCTTGAGTGAATATGCAGTTCTACTCAAGAGTAAGCAACTAAGCGAAATAAAGCCATGGAACACTTATTTGCCTTCTATGTATGCATTCTGACACTCCAACAATGTTTTATGCTTCAATTTGGCTCATTTTACAAAGATGCTTATTTCTGGCGTGAACATGCAGTTCTACTCAAGAGTAAGCAACTAAGCGATATAAAGCCATGGAACGCTTATTTGCCTTCTATCTATGCATTCTGACACTCCAACAATGTTTTCTGCTTCAATTTGGCTCATTTTACAAAGATGCTTATTTCTGGCGTGAACATGCAGTTCTACTCAAGAGTAAGCAACTAAGCGAAATAAAGCCATGGAACGCTTATTTGCCTTCTATCTATGCATTCTGACACTCCAACAATGTTTTCTGCTTCAATTTGGCTCATTTTACAAAGATGCTTATTTCTGGAGTGAACATTCAGTTCTACTCAAGAGTAAGCAACTAAGCGAAATAAAGCCATGGAACGCTTATTTGCCTTCTATCTATGCATTCTGACACTCCAACAATGTGTTCTGCTTCAATTTGACTCATTTTACAAAGATGCTTATTTCTGGAGTGAACATGCAGTTCTACTCAAGAGTAAGCAACTAAGCGAAATAAAGCCATGGAACGCTTATTTGCCTTCTATCTATGCATTCTGACACTCCAACAATGTTTTCTGCTTCAATTTGGGTCATTTCACAAAGGTGCTCATTTCTTGAGTGAATATGCAGTTCTACTCAAAAGTAAGCAACTCACCGAAATAAAGCCATGGAACGCTTATTTGCCTTCTATGTATGCATTCTGACACTCCAACAATGTTTTATGCTTCAATTTGGCTCATTTTACAAAGATGCTTCTTTCTGGCGTGAACATGCAGTTCTACTCAAGAGTAAGCAACTAAGCGAAATAAAGCCATAGAACGCTTATTTGCCTTCTATCTATGCATTCTGACACTCCAACAATGTGTTCTGCTTCAATTTGACTCATTTTACAAAGGTTCTTATTCCTGGAGTGAACATGCAGTTCTACTCAAGAGTAAGCAACTAAGCGAAATAAGGCCAGGGAACGCTTATTTGCCTTCTATCTATGCATTCTGACACTCCAACAATGTTTTCTGCTTCAATTTGGCTCATTTTACAAAGATGCTTATTTCTGGAGTGAACATTCAGTTCTACTCAAGAGTAAGCAACTAAGCGAAATAAAGCCATGGAACGCTTATTTGCCTTCTATCTATGCATAATGACACTCCAACAATGTTTTCTGCTTCAATTTGGGTCATTTCACAAAGGTGCTCATTTCTTGAGTGAATATGCAGTTCTACTCAAGAGTAAGCAACTAAGCGAAATAAAGCCATGGAACGCTTATTTGCCTTCTATCTATGCATTCTGACACTCCAACAATGTGTTCTGCTTCAATTTGACTCATTTTACAAAGGTTCTTATTCCTGGAGTGAACATGCAGTTCTACTCAAGAGTAAGCAACTAAGCGAAATAAGGCCAGGGAACGCTTATTTGCCTTCTATCTATGCATTCTGACACTCCAACAATGTGTTCTGCTTCAATTTGACTCATTTTACAAAGGTTCTTATTCCTGGAGTGAACATGCAGTTCTACTCAAGAATAAGCAACTAAGCGGAATAAAGCCATGGAACGCTTATTTGCCTTCTATCTATGCATTCTAACACTCCAACAATGTGTTCTGCTTCAATTTGACTCATTTTACAAAGGTGCTTATTCCTGGAGTGAATATGCAGTTCTACTCAAGAGTAAGCAACTAAGCGAAATAATGCCATGGAACGCTTATTTGCCTTCTATCTATGCATTCTGACACTCCAACAATGTGTTCTGCTTCAATTTGACTCATTTTACAAAGATGCTTATTTCTGGAGTGAACATGCAGTTCTACTCAAGAGTAAGCAACTAAGCGAAATAAAGCCATGGAACGCTTATTTGCCTTCTATCTATGCATTCTGACACTCCAACAATGTGTTCTGCTTCAATTTGACTCATTTTACAAAGATGCTTATTTCTGGAGTGAACATGCAGTTCTACTCAAGAGTAAGCAACTAAGCGAAATAAAGCCATGGAACGCTTATTTGCCTTCTATCTATGCATTCTGACACTCCAACAATGTTTTCTGCTTCAATTTGGGTCATTTCACAAAGGTGCTCATTTCTTGAGTGAATATGCAGTTCTACTCAAGAGTAAGCAACTAAGCGAAATAAAGCCATGGAACACTTATTTGCCTTCTATGTATGCATTCTGACACTCCAACAATGTTTTCTGCTTCAATTTGGCTCATTTTACAAAGATGCTTATTTCTGGCGTGAACATGCAGTTCTACTCAAGAGTAAGCAACTAAGCGATATAAAGCCATGGAACGCTTATTTGCCTTCTATCTATGCATTCTGACACTCCAACAATGTTTTCTGCTTCAATTTGGCTCATTTTACAAAGATGCTTATTTCTGGCGTGAACATGCAGTTCTACTCAAGAGTAAGCAACTAAGCGAAATAAAGCCATGGAACGCTTATTTGCCTTCTATCTATGCATTCTGACACTCCAACAATGTTTTCTGCTTCAATTTGGCTCATTTTACAAAGATGCTTATTTCTGGAGTGAACTTTCAGTTCTACTCAAGAGTAAGCAACTAAGCGAAATAAAGCCATGGAACGCTTATTTGCCTTCTATCTATGCATTCTGACACTCCAACAATGTGTTCTGCTTCAATTTGACTCATTTTACAAAGATGCTTATTTCTGGAGTGAACATGCAGTTCTACTCAAGAGTAAGCAACTAAGCGAAATAAAGCCATGGAACGCTTATTTGCCTCCTATCTATGCATTCTGACACTCCAACAATGTTTTCTGCTTCAATTTGGGTCATTTCACAAAGGTGCTCATTTCTTGAGTGAATATGCAGTTCTACTCAAGAGTAAGCAACTAAGCGAAATAAAGCCATGGAACACTTATTTGCCTTCTATGTATGCATTCTGACACTCCAACAATGTTTTATGCTTCAATTTGGCTCATTTTACAAAGATGCTTATTTCTGGAGTGAACATGCAGTTCTACTCAAGAGTAAGCAACTAAGCGAAATAAAGCCATGGAACGCTTATTTGCCTTCTATCTATGCATTCTGACACTCCAACAATGTTTTCTGCTTCAATTTGGCTCATTTTACAAAGATGCTTATTTCTGGCGTGAACATGCAGTTCTACTCAAGAGTAAGCAACTAAGCGAAATAAAGCCATGGAACGCTTATTTGCCTTCTATCTATGCATTCTGACACTCCAACAATGTTTTCTGCTTCAATTTGGCTCATTTTACAAAGATGCTTATTTCTGGAGTGAACATTCAGTTCTACTCAAGAGTAAGCAACTAAGCGAAATAAAGCCATGGAACGCTTATTTGCCTTCTATCTATGCATTCTGACACTCCAACAATGTGTTCTGCTTCAATTTGGGTCATTTCACAAAGGTGCTCATTTCTTGAGTGAATATGCAGTTCTACTCAAAAGTAAGCAACTCACCGAAATAAAGCCATGGAACGCTTATTTGCCTTCTATGTATGCATTCTGACACTCCAACAATGTTTTATGCTTCAATTTGGCTCATTTTACAAAGATGCTTCTTTCTGGCGTGAACATGCAGTTCTACTCAAGAGTAAGCAACTAAGCGAAATAAAGCCATAGAACGCTTATTTGCCTTCTATCTATGCATTCTGACACTCCAACAATGTGTTCTGCTTCAATTTGACTCATTTTACAAAGGTGCTTATTCCTGGAGTGAACATGCAGTTCTACTCAAGAGTAAGCAACTAAGCGAAATAAGGCCAGGGAACGCTTATTTGCCTTCTATCTATGCATTCTGACACTCCAACAATGTTTTCTGCTTCAATTTGGCTCATTTTACAAAGATGCTTATTTCTGGAGTGAACATTCAGTTCTACTCAAGAGTAAGCAACTAAGCGAAATAAAGCCATGGAACGCTTATTTGCCTTCTATCTATGCATAATGACACTCCAACAATGTTTTCTGCTTCAATTTGGGTCATTTCACAAAGGTGCTCATTTCTTGAGTGAATATGCAGTTCTACTCAAAAGTAAGCAACTCACCGAAATAAAGCCATGGAACGCTTATTTGCCTTCTATGTATGCATTCTGACACTCCAACAATGTTTTATGCTTCAATTTGGCTCATTTTACAAAGATGCTTCTTTCTGGCGTGAACATGCAGTTCTACTCAAGAGTAAGCAACTAAGCGAAATAAAGCCATAGAACGCTTATTTGCCTTCTATCTATGCATTCTGACACTCCAACAATTTGTTCTGCTTCAATTTGACTCATTTTACAAAGGTGCTTATTCCTGGAGTGAACATGCAGTTCTACTCAAGAGTAAGCAACTAAGCGAAATAAGGCCAGGGAACGCTTATTTGCCTTCTATCTATGCATTCTGACACTCCAACAATGTGTTCTGCTTCAATTTGACTCATTTTACAAAGGTTCTTATTCCTGGAGTGAACATGCAGTTCTACTCAAGAATAAGCAACTAAGCGGAATAAAGCCATGGAACGCTTATTTGCCTTCTATCTATGCATTCTAACACTCCAACAATGTGTTCTGCTTCAATTTGACTCATTTTACAAAGGTGCTTATTCCTGGAGTGAATATGCAGTTCTACTCAAGAGTAAGCAACTAAGCGAAATAATGCCATGGAACGCTTATTTGCCTTCTATCTATGCATTCTGACACTCCAACAATGTTTTCTGCTTCAATTTGGGTCATTTCACAAAGGTGCTCATTTCTTGAGTGAATATGCAGTTCTACTCAAGAGTAAGCAACTAAGCGAAATAAAGCCATGGAACACTTATTTGCCTTCTATGTATGCATTCTGACACTCCAACAATGTTTTATGCTTCAATTTGGCTCATTTTACAAAGATGCTTATTTCTGGCGTGAACATGCAGTTCTACTCAAGAGTAAGCAACTAAGCGAAATAAAGCCATGGAACGCTTATTTGCCTTCTATCTATGCATTCTGACACTCCAACAATGTTTTCTGCTTCAATTTGGCTCATTTTACAAAGATGCTTATTTCTGGCGTGAACATGCAGTTCTACTCAAGAGTAAGCAACTAAGCGAAATAAAGCCATGGAACGCTTATTTGCCTTCTATCTATGCATTCTGACACTCCAACAATGTTTTCTGCTTCAATTTGGCTCATTTTACAAAGATGCTTATTTCTGGAGTGAACATTCAGTTCTACTCAAGAGTAAGCAACTAAGCGAAATAAAGCCATGGAACGCTTATTTGCCTTCTATCTATGCATTCTGACACTCCAACAATGTGTTCTGCTTCAATTTGGGTCATTTCACAAAGGTGCTCATTTCTTGAGTGAATATGCAGTTCTACTCAAAAGTAAGCAACTCACCGAAATAAAGCCATGGAACGCTTATTTGCCTTCTATGTATGCATTCTGACACTCCAACAATGTTTTATGCTTCAATTTGGCTCATTTTACAAAGATGCTTCTTTCTGGCGTGAACATGCAGTTCTACTCAAGAGTAAGCAACTAAGCGAAATAAAGCCATAGAACGCTTATTTGCCTTCTATCTATGCATTCTGACACTCCAACAATGTGTTCTGCTTCAATTTGACTCATTTTACAAAGGTGCTTATTCCTGGAGTGAACATGCAGTTCTACTCAAGAGTAAGCAACTAAGCGAAATAAGGCCATGGAACGCTTATTTGCCTTCTATCTATGCATTCTGACACTCCAACAATGTTTTCTGCTTCAATTTGGGTCATTTCACAAAGGTGCTCATTTCTTGAGTGAATATGCAGTTCTACTCAAGAGTAAGCAACTAAGCGAAATAAAGCCATGGAACACTTATTTGCCTTCTATGTATGCATTCTGACACTCCAACAATGTTTTATGCTTCAATTTGGCTCATTTTACAAAGATGCTTATTTCTGGCGTGAACATGCAGTTCTACTCAAGAGTAAGCAACTAAGCGATATAAAGCCATGGAACGCTTATTTGCCTTCTATCTATGCATTCTGACACTCCAACAATGTTTTCTGCTTCAATTTGGCTCATTTTACAAAGATGCTTATTTCTGGCGTGAACATGCAGTTCTACTCAAGAGTAAGCAACTAAGCGAAATAAAGCCATGGAACGCTTATTTGCCTTCTATCTATGCATTCTGACACTCCAACAATGTTTTCTGCTTCAATTTGGCTCATTTTAGAAAGATGCTTATTTCTGGAGTGAACTTTCAGTTCTACTCAAGAGTAAGCAACTAAGCGAAATAAAGCCATGGAACGCTTATTTGCCTTCTATCTATGCATTCTGACACTCCAACAATGTGTTCTGCTTCAATTTGACTCATTTTACAAAGATGCTTATTTCTGGAGTGAACATGCAGTTCTACTCAAGAGTAAGCAACTAAGCGAAATAAAGCCATGGAACGCTTATTTGCCTCCTATCTATGCATTCTGACACTCCAACAATGTTTTCTGCTTCAATTTGGGTCATTTCACAAAGGTGCTCATTTCTTGAGTGAATATGCAGTTCTACTCAAGAGTAAGCAACTAAGCGAAATAAAGCCATGGAACACTTATTTGCCTTCTATGTATGCATTCTGACACTCCAACAATGTTTTATGCTTCAATTTGGCTCATTTTACAAAGATGCTTATTTCTGGAGTGAACATGCAGTTCTACTCAAGAGTAAGCAACTAAGCGATATAAAGCCATGGAACGCTTATTTGCCTTCTATCTATGCATTCTGACACTCCAACAATGTTTTCTGCTTCAATTTGGCTCATTTTACAAAGATGCTTATTTCTGGCGTGAACATGCAGTTCTACTCAAGAGTAAGCAACTAAGCGAAATAAAGCCATGGAACGCTTATTTGCCTTCTATCTATGCATTCTGACACTCCAACAATGTGTTCTGCTTCAATTTGGGTCATTTCACAAAGGTGCTCATTTCTTGAGTGAATATGCAGTTCTACTCAAAAGTAAGCAACTCACCGAAATAAAGCCATGGAACGCTTATTTGCCTTCTATGTATGCATTCTGACACTCCAACAATGTTTTATGCTTCAATTTGGCTCATTTTACAAAGATGCTTCTTTCTGGCGTGAACATGCAGTTCTACTCAAGAGTAAGCAACTAAGCGAAATAAAGCCATAGAACGCTTATTTGCCTTCTATCTATGCATTCTGACACTCCAACAATGTGTTCTGCTTCAATTTGACTCATTTTACAAAGGTGCTTATTCCTGGAGTGAACATGCAGTTCTACTCAAGAGTAAGCAACTAAGCGAAATAAGGCCAGGGAACGCTTATTTGCCTTCTATCTATGCATTCTGACACTCCAACAATGTTTTCTGCTTCAATTTGGCTCATTTTACAAAGATGCTTATTTCTGGAGTGAACATTCAGTTCTACTCAAGAGTAAGCAACTAAGCGAAATAAAGCCATGGAACGCTTATTTGCCTTCTATCTATGCATAATGACACTCCAACAATGTTTTCTGCTTCAATTTGGGTCATTTCACAAAGGTGCTCATTTCTTGAGTGAATATGCAGTTCTACTCAAAAGTAAGCAACTCACCGAAATAAAGCCATGGAACGCTTATTTGCCTTCTATGTATGCATTCTGACACTCCAACAATGTTTTATGCTTCAATTTGGCTCATTTTACAAAGATGCTTCTTTCTGGCGTGAACATGCAGTTCTACTCAAGAGTAAGCAACTAAGCGAAATAAAGCCATAGAACGCTTATTTGCCTTCTATCTATGCATTCTGACACTCCAACAATGTGTTCTGCTTCAATTTGACTCATTTTACAAAGGTGCTTATTCCTGGAGTGAACATGCAGTTCTACTCAAGAGTAAGCAACTAAGCGAAATAAGGCCAGGGAACGCTTATTTGCCTTCTATCTATGCATTCTGACACTCCAACAATGTTTTCTGCTTCAATTTGGCTCATTTTACAAAGATGCTTATTTCTGGAGTGAACATTCAGTTCTACTCAAGAGTAAGCAACTAAGCGAAATAAAGCCATGGAACGCTTATTTGCCTTCTATCTATGCATAATGACACTCCAACAATGTTTTCTGCTTCAATTTGGGTCATTTCACAAAGGTGCTCATTTCTTGAGTGAATATGCAGTTCTACTCAAGAGTAAGCAACTAAGCGAAATAAAGCCATGGAACGCTTATTTGCCTTCTATCTATGCATTCTGACACTCCAACAATGTGTTCTGCTTCAATTTGACTCATTTTACAAAGGTTCTTATTCCTGGAGTGAACATGCAGTTCTACTCAAGAGTAAGCAACTAAGCGAAATAAGGCCAGGGAACGCTTATTTGCCTTCTATCTATGCATTCTGACACTCCAACAATGTGTTCTGCTTCAATTTGACTCATTTTACAAAGGTTCTTATTCCTGGAGTGAACATGCAGTTCTACTCAAGAATAAGCAACTAAGCGGAATAAAGCCATGGAACGCTTATTTGCCTTCTATCTATGCATTCTAACACTCCAACAATGTGTTCTGCTTCAATTTGACTCATTTTACAAAGGTGCTTATTCCTGGAGTGAATATGCAGTTCTACTCAAGAGTAAGCAACTAAGCGAAATAAAGCCATGGAACGCTTATTTGCCTTCTATCTATGCATTCTGACACTCCAACAATGTGTTCTGCTTCAATTTGACTCATTTTACAAAGATGCTTATTTCTGGAGTGAACATGCAGTTCTACTCAAGAGTAAGCAACTAAGCGAAATAAAGCCATGGAACGCTTATTTGCCTTCTATCTATGCATTCTGACACTCCAACAATGTTTTCTGCTTCAATTTGGGTCATTTCACAAAGGTGCTCATTTCTTGAGTGAATATGCAGTTCTACTCAAGAGTAAGCAACTAAGCGAAATAAAGCCATGGAACACTTATTTGCCTTCTATGTATGCATTCTGACACTCCAACAATGTTTTATGCTTCAATTTGGCTCATTTTACAAAGATGCTTATTTCTGGCGTGAACATGCAGTTCTACTCAAGAGTAAGCAACTAAGCGATATAAAGCCATGGAACGCTTATTTGCCTTCTATCTATGCATTCTGACACTCCAACAATGTTTTCTGCTTCAATTTGGCTCATTTTACAAAGATGCTTATTTCTGGCGTGAACATGCAGTTCTACTCAAGAGTAAGCAACTAAGCGAAATAAAGCCATGGAACGCTTATTTGCCTTCTATCTATGCATTCTGACACTCCAACAATGTTTTCTGCTTCAATTTGGCTCATTTTACAAAGATGCTTATTTCTGGAGTGAACTTTCAGTTCTACTCAAGAGTAAGCAACTAAGCGAAATAAAGCCATGGAACGCTTATTTGCCTTCTATCTATGCATTCTGACACTCCAACAATGTGTTCTGCTTCAATTTGACTCATTTTACAAAGATGCTTATTTCTGGAGTGAACATGCAGTTCTACTCAAGAGTAAGCAACTAAGCGAAATAAAGCCATGGAACGCTTATTTGCCTCCTATCTATGCATTCTGACACTCCAACAATGTTTTCTGCTTCAATTTGGGTCATTTCACAAAGGTGCTCATTTCTTGAGTGAATATGCAGTTCTACTCAAAAGTAAGCAACTCACCGAAATAAAGCCATGGAACGCTTATTTGCCTTCTATGTATGCATTCTGACACTCCAACAATGTTTTATGCTTCAATTTGGCTCATTTTACAAAGATGCTTCTTTCTGGCGTGAACATGCAGTTCTACTCAAGAGTAAGCAACTAAGCGAGATAAAGCCATAGAACGCTTATTTGCCTTCTATCTATGCATTCTGACACTCCAACAATGTGTTCTGCTTCAATTTGACTCATTTTACAAAGGTTCTTATTCCTGGAGTGAACATGCAGTTCTACTCAAGAGTAAGCAACTAAGCGAAATAAGGCCAGGGAACGCTTATTTGCCTTCTATCTATGCATTCTGACACTCCAACAATGTTTTCTGCTTCAATTTGGCTCATTTTACAAAGATGCTTATTTCTGGCGTGAACATGCAGTTCTACTCAAGAGTAAGCAACTAAGCGAAATAAAGCCATGGAACGCTTATTTGCCTCCTATCTATGCATTCTGACACTCCAACAATGTTTTCTGCTTCAATTTGGGTCATTTCACAAAGGTGCTCATTTCTTGAGTGAATATGCAGTTCTACTCAAAAGTAAGCAACTCACCGAAATAAAGCCATGGAACGCTTATTTGCCTTCTATGTATGCTTTCTGACACTCCAACAATGTTTTATGCTTCAATTTGGCTCATTTTACAAAGATGCTTCTTTCTGGCGTGAACATGCAGTTCTACTCAAGAGTAAGCAACTAAGCGAGATAAAGCCATAGAACGCTTATTTGCCTTCTATCTATGCATTCTGACACTCCAACAATGTGTTCTGCTTCAATTTGACTCATTTTACAAAGGTTCTTATTCCTGGAGTGAACATGCAGTTCTACTCAAGAGTAAGCAACTAAGCGAAATAAGGCCAGGGAACGCTTATTTGCCTTCTATCTATGCATTCTGACACTCCAACAATGTTTTCTGCTTCAATTTGGCTCATTTTACAAAGATGCTTATTTCTGGCGTGAACATGCAGTTCTACTCAAGAGTAAGCAACTAAGCGAAATAAAGCCATGGAACGCTTATTTGCCTTCTATCTATGCATTCTGACACTCCAACAATGTTTTCTGCTTCAATTTGGCTCATTTTACAAAGATGCTTATTTCTGGAGTGAACATTCAGTTCTACTCAAGAGTAAGCAACTAAGCGAAATAAAGCCATGGAACGCTTATTTGCCTTCTATCTGTGCATTCTGACACTCCAACAATGTGTTCTGCTTCAATTTGACTCATTTTACAAAGATGCTTATTTCTGGAGTGAACATGCAGTTCTACTCAAGAGTAAGCAACTAAGCGAAATAAAGCCATGGAACGCTTATTTGCCTTCTATCTATGCATTCTGACACTCCAACAATGTTTTCTGCTTCAATTTGACTCATTTTACAAAGGTTCTTATTCCTGGAGTGAACATGCAGTTCTACTCAAGAGTAAGCAACTAAGCGAAATAAGGCCAGGGAACGCTTATTTGCCTTCTATCTATGCATTCTGACACTCCAACAATGTTTTCTGCTTCAATTTGGCTCATTTTACAAAGATGGTTATTCCTGGAGTGAACATGCAGTTCTACTCAAGATTAAGCAACTAAGCGAAATAAGGCCAGGGAACGCTTATTTGCCTTCTATCTATGCATTCTGACACTCCAACAATGTTTTCTGCTTCAATTTGGCTCATTTTACAAAGATGCTTATTTCTGGAGTGAACATTCAGTTCTACTCAAGAGTAAGCAACTAAGCGAAATAAAGCCATGGAACGCTTATTTGCCTTCTATCTATGCATCCTGACACTCCAACAATGTTTTCTGCTTCAATTTGGGTCATTTCACAAAGGTGCTCATTTCTTGAGTGAATATGCAGTTCTACTCAAGAGTAAGCAACTAAGCGAAATAAGGCCAGGGAACGCTTATTTGCCTTCTATCTATGCATTCTGACACTCCAACAATGTGTTCTGCTTCAATTTGACTCATTTTACAAAGGTGCTTATTCCTGGAGTGAATATGCAGTTCTACTCAAGAGTAAGCAACTAAGCGAAATAAGGCCAGGGAACGCTTATTTGCCTTCTATCTATGCATTCTGACACTCCAACAATGTGTTCTGCTTCAATTTGACTCATTTTACAAAGGTGCTTATTCCTGGAGTGAATATGCAGTTCTACTCAAGAGTAAGCAACTAAGCGAAATAAGGCCAGGGAACGCTTATTTGCCTTCTATCTATGCATTCTGACACTCCAACAATGTGTTCTGCTTCAATTTGACTCATTTTACAAAGATGCTTATTTCTGGAGTGAACATGCAGTTCTACTCAAGAGTAAGCAACTAAGCGAAATAAAGCCATGGAACGCTTATTTGCCTTCTATCTATGCATTCTGACACTCCAACAATGTGTTCTGCTTCAATTTGACTCATTTTACAAAGATGCTTATTTCTGGAGTGAACATGCAGTTCTACTCAAGAGTAAGCAACTAAGCGAAATAAAGCCATGGAACGCTTATTTGCCTTCTATCTATGCATTCTGACACTCCAACAATGTGTTCTGCTTCAATTTGACTCATTTTACAAAGATGCTTATTTCTGGAGTGAACATGCAGTTCTACTCAAGAGTAAGCAACTAAGCGAAATAAAGCCATGGAACGCTTATTTGCCTTCTATCTATGCATCCTGACACTCCAACAATGTTTTCTGCTTCAATTTGGGTCATTTCACAAAGGTGCTCATTTCTTGAGTGAATATGCAGTTCTACTCAAAAGTAAGCAACTCACCGAAATAAAGCCATGGAACGCTTATTTGCCTTCTATCTATGCATTCTGACACTCCAACAATGTTTTCTGCTTCAATTTGGGTCATTTCACAAAGGTGCTCATTTCTTGAGTGAATATGCAGTTCTACTCAAAAGTAAGCAACTCACCGAAATAAAGCCATGGAACGCTTATTTGCCTTCTATGTATGCATTCTGACACTCCAACAATGTTTTATGCTTCGATTTGGCTCATTTTACAAAGATGCTTCTTTCTGGCGTGAACATGCAGTTCTACTCAAGAGTAAGCAACTAAGCGAAATAAAGCCATAGAACGCTTATTTGCCTTCTATCTATGCATTCTGACACTCCAACAATGTGTTCTGCTTCAATTTGACTCATTTTACAAAGGTTCTTATTCCTGGAGTGAACATGCAGTTCTACTCAAGAGTAAGCAACTAAGCGAAATAAGGCCATGGAATGCTTATTTGCCTTCTATCTATGCATTCTGACACTCCAACAATGTTTTCTGCTTCAATTTGGCTCATTTTACAAAGATGCTTATTTCTGGAGTGAACATTCAGTTCTACTCAAGAGTAAGCAACTAAGCGAAATAAAGCCATGGAACGCTTATTTGCCTTCTATCTATGCATTCTGACACTCCAACAATGTGTTCTGCTTCAATTTGACTCATTTTACAAAGATGCTTATTTCTGGAGTGAACATGCAGTTCTACTCAAGAGTAAACAACTAAGCGAAATAAAGCCATGGAACGCTTATTTGCCTTCTATCTATGCATTCTGACACTCCAACAATGTTTTCTGCTTCAATTTGGGTCATTTCACAAAGGTGCTCATTTCTTGAGTGAATATGCAGTTCTACTCAAAAGTAAGCAACTCACCGAAATAAAGCCATGGAACGCTTATTTGCCTTCTATGTATGCATTCTGATACTCCAACAATGTTTTATGCTTCAATTTGGCTCATTTTACAAAGATGCTTCTTTCTGGCGTGAACATGCAGTTCTACTCAAGAGTAAGCAACTAAGCGAAATAAAACCATAGAACGCTTATTTGTCTTCTATCTATGCATTCTGACACTGAAACAATGTTTTCTGCTTCAATTTGGCTCATTTTACAAAGATGCTTATTTCTGGCGTGAACATGCAGTTCTACTCAAGAGTAAGCAACTAAGCGAAATAAAGCCATGGAACGCTTATTTGCCTTCTATCTATGCATTCTGACACTCCAACAATGTTTTCTGCTTCAATTTGGCTCATTTTACAAAGATGCTTATTTCTGGAGTGAACATTCAGTTCTACTCAAGAGTAAGCAACTAAGCGAAATAAAGCCATGGAACGCTTATTTGCCTTCTATCTATGCATTCTGACACTCCAACAATGTGTTCTGCTTCAATTTGACTCATTTTACAAAGATGCTTATTTCTGGAGTGAACATGCAGTTCTACTCAAGAGTAAGCAACTAAGCGAAATAAAGCCATGGAACGCTTATTTGCCTTCTATCTATGCATTCTGACACTCCAACAATGTTTTCTGCTTCAATTTGGGTCATTTCACAAAGGTGCTCATTTCTTGAGTGAATATGCAGTTCTACTCAAAAGTAAGCAACTCACCGAAATAAAGCCATGGAACGCTTATTTGCCTTCTATGTATGCATTCTGACACTCCAACAATGTTTTATGCTTCAATTTGGCTCATTTTACAAAGATGCTTCTTTCTGGCGTGAACATGCAGTTCTACTCAAGAGTAAGCAACTAAGCGAAATAAAACCATAGAACGCTTATTTGTCTTCTATCTATTCATTCTGACACTCCAACAATGTGTTCTGCTTCAATTTGACTCATTTTACAAAGGTTCTTATTCCTGGAGTGAACATGCAGTTCTACTCAAGAGTAAGCAACTAAGCGAAATAAGGCCAGGGAACGCTTATTTGCCTTCTATCTATGCATTCTGACACTCCAACAATGTTTTCTGCTTCAATTTGGCTCATTTTACAAAGATGCTTATTTCTGGAGTGAACATTCAGTTCTACTCAAGAGTAAGCAACTAAGCGAAATAAAGCCATGGAACGCTTATTTGCCTTCTATCTATGCATCCTGACACTTCAACAATGTTTTCTGCTTCAATTTGGGTCATTTCACAAAGGTGCTCATTTCTTGAGTGAATATGCAGTTCTACTCAAGAGTAAGCAACTAAGCGAAATAAAGCCATGGAACGCTTATTTGCCTTCTATCTATGCATTCTGACACTCCAACAATGTGTTCTGCTTCAATTTGACTGATTTTACAAAGGTTCTTATTCCTGGAGTGAACATGCAGTTCTACTCAAGAGTAAGCAACTAAGCGAAATAAGGCCAGGGAACGCTTATTTGCCTTCTATCTATGCATTCTGACACTCCAACAATGTTTTCTGCTTCAATTTGGCTCATTTTACAAAGATGCTTATTTCTGGCGTGAACATGCAGTTCTACTCAAGAGTAAGCAACTAAGCGAAATAAAGCCATGGAACGCTTATTTGCCTCCTATCTATGCATTCTGACACTCCAACAATGTTTTCTGCTTCAATTTGGGTCATTTCACAAAGGTGCTCATTTCTTGAGTGAATATGCAGTTCTACTCAAAAGTAAGCAACTCACCGAAATAAAGCCATGGAACGCTTATTTGCCTTCTATGTATGCATTCTGACACTCCAACAATGTTTTATGCTTCAATTTGGCTCATTTTACAAAGATGCTTCTTTCTGGCGTGAACATGCAGTTCTACTCAAGAGTAAGCAACTAAGCGAGATAAAGCCATAGAACGCTTATTTGCCTTCTATCTATGCATTCTGACACTCCAACAATGTGTTCTGCTTCAATTTGACTCATTTTACAAAGGTTCTTATTCCTGGAGTGAACATGCAGTTCTACTCAAGAGTAAGCAACTAAGCGAAATAAGGCCAGGGAACGCTTATTTGCCTTCTATCTATGCATTCTGACACTCCAACAATGTTTTCTGCTTCAATTTGGCTCATTTTACAAAGATGCTTATTTCTGGCGTGAACATGCAGTTCTACTCAAGAGTAAGCAACTAAGCGAAATAAAGCCATGGAACGCTTATTTGCCTTCTATCTATGCATTCTGACACTCCAACAATGTTTTCTGCTTCAATTTGGCTCATTTTACAAAGATGCTTATTTCTGGAGTGAACATTCAGTTCTACTCAAGAGTAAGCAACTAAGCGAAATAAAGCCATGGAACGCTTATTTGCCTTCTATCTGTGCATTCTGACACTCCAACAATGTGTTCTGCTTCAATTTGACTCATTTTACAAAGATGCTTATTTCTGGAGTGAACATGCAGTTCTACTCAAGAGTAAGCAACTAAGCGAAATAAAGCCATGGAACGCTTATTTGCCTTCTATCTATGCATTCTGACACTCCAACAATGTTTTCTGCTTCAATTTGACTCATTTTACAAAGGTTCTTATTCCTGGAGTGAACATGCAGTTCTACTCAAGAGTAAGCAACTAAGCGAAATAAGGCCAGGGAACGCTTATTTGCCTTCTATCTATGCATTCTGACACTCCAACAATGTTTTCTGCTTCAATTTGGCTCATTTTACAAAGATGGTTATTCCTGGAGTGAACATGCAGTTCTACTCAAGATTAAGCAACTAAGCGAAATAAGGCCAGGGAACGCTTATTTGCCTTCTATCTATGCATTCTGACACTCCAACAATGTTTTCTGCTTCAATTTGGCTCATTTTACAAAGATGCTTATTTCTGGAGTGAACATTCAGTTCTACTCAAGAGTAAGCAACTAAGCGAAATAAAGCCATGGAACGCTTATTTGCCTTCTATCTATGCATCCTGACACTCCAACAATGTTTTCTGCTTCAATTTGGGTCATTTCACAAAGGTGCTCATTTCTTGAGTGAATATGCAGTTCTACTCAAGAGTAAGCAACTAAGCGAAATAAGGCCAGGGAACGCTTATTTGCCTTCTATCTATGCATTCTGACACTCCAACAATGTGTTCTGCTTCAATTTGACTCATTTTACAAAGGTGCTTATTCCTGGAGTGAATATGCAGTTCTACTCAAGAGTAAGCAACTAAGCGAAATAAGGCCAGGGAACGCTTATTTGCCTTCTATCTATGCATTCTGACACTCCAACAATGTGTTCTGCTTCAATTTGACTCATTTTACAAAGGTGCTTATTCCTGGAGTGAATATGCAGTTCTACTCAAGAGTAAGCAACTAAGCGAAATAAGGCCAGGGAACGCTTATTTGCCTTCTATCTATGCATTCTGACACTCCAACAATGTGTTCTGCTTCAATTTGACTCATTTTACAAAGATGCTTATTTCTGGAGTGAACATGCAGTTCTACTCAAGAGTAAGCAACTAAGCGAAATAAAGCCATGGAACGCTTATTTGCCTTCTATCTATGCATTCTGACACTCCAACAATGTGTTCTGCTTCAATTTGACTCATTTTACAAAGATGCTTATTTCTGGAGTGAACATGCAGTTCTACTCAAGAGTAAGCAACTAAGCGAAATAAAGCCATGGAACGCTTATTTGCCTTCTATCTATGCATTCTGACACTCCAACAATGTGTTCTGCTTCAATTTGACTCATTTTACAAAGATGCTTATTTCTGGAGTGAACATGCAGTTCTACTCAAGAGTAAGCAACTAAGCGAAATAAAGCCATGGAACGCTTATTTGCCTTCTATCTATGCATCCTGACACTCCAACAATGTTTTCTGCTTCAATTTGGGTCATTTCACAAAGGTGCTCATTTCTTGAGTGAATATGCAGTTCTACTCAAAAGTAAGCAACTCACCGAAATAAAGCCATGGAACGCTTATTTGCCTTCTATCTATGCATTCTGACACTCCAACAATGTTTTCTGCTTCAATTTGGGTCATTTCACAAAGGTGCTCATTTCTTGAGTGAATATGCAGTTCTACTCAAAAGTAAGCAACTCACCGAAATAAAGCCATGGAACGCTTATTTGCCTTCTATGTATGCATTCTGACACTCCAACAATGTTTTATGCTTCGATTTGGCTCATTTTACAAAGATGCTTCTTTCTGGCGTGAACATGCAGTTCTACTCAAGAGTAAGCAACTAAGCGAAATAAAGCCATAGAACGCTTATTTGCCTTCTATCTATGCATTCTGACACTCCAACAATGTGTTCTGCTTCAATTTGACTCATTTTGCAAAGGTTCTTATTCCTGGAGTGAACATGCAGTTCTACTCAAGAGTAAGCAACTAAGCGAAATAAGGCCATGGAATGCTTATTTGCCTTCTATCTATGCATTCTGACACTCCAACAATGTTTTCTGCTTCAATTTGGCTCATTTTACAAAGATGCTTATTTCTGGAGTGAACATTCAGTTCTACTCAAGAGTAAGCAACTAAGCGAAATAAAGCCATGGAACGCTTATTTGCCTTCTATCTATGCATTCTGACACTCCAACAATGTGTTCTGCTTCAATTTGACTCATTTTACAAAGATGCTTATTTCTGGAGTGAACATGCAGTTCTACTCAAGAGTAAACAACTAAGCGAAATAAAGCCATGGAACGCTTATTTGCCTTCTATCTATGCATTCTGACACTCCAACAATGTTTTCTGCTTCAATTTGGGTCATTTCACAAAGGTGCTCATTTCTTGAGTGAATATGCAGTTCTACTCAAAAGTAAGCAACTCACCGAAATAAAGCCATGGAACGCTTATTTGCCTTCTATGTATGCATTCTGATACTCCAACAATGTTTTATGCTTCAATTTGGCTCATTTTACAAAGATGCTTCTTTCTGGCGTGAACATGCAGTTCTACTCAAGAGTAAGCAACTAAGCGAAATAAAACCATAGAACGCTTATTTGTCTTCTATCTATGCATTCTGACACTGAAACAATGTTTTCTGCTTCAATTTGGCTCATTTTACAAAGATGCTTATTTCTGGCGTGAACATGCAGTTCTACTCAAGAGTAAGCAACTAAGCGAAATAAAGCCATGGAACGCTTATTTGCCTTCTATCTATGCATTCTGACACTCCAACAATGTTTTCTGCTTCAATTTGGCTCATTTTACAAAGATGCTTATTTCTGGAGTGAACATTCAGTTCTACTCAAGAGTAAGCAACTAAGCGAAATAAAGCCATGGAACGCTTATTTGCCTTCTATCTATGCATTCTGACACTCCAACAATGTGTTCTGCTTCAATTTGACTCATTTTACAAAGATGCTTATTTCTGGAGTGAACATGCAGTTCTACTCAAGAGTAAGCAACTAAGCGAAATAAAGCCATGGAACGCTTATTTGCCTTCTATCTATGCATTCTGACACTCCAACAATGTTTTCTGCTTCAATTTGGGTCATTTCACAAAGGTGCTCATTTCTTGAGTGAATATGCAGTTCTACTCAAAAGTAAGCAACTCACCGAAATAAAGCCATGGAACGCTTATTTGCCTTCTATGTATGCATTCTGACACTCCAACAATGTTTTATGCTTCAATTTGGCTCATTTTACAAAGATGCTTCTTTCTGGCGTGAACATGCAGTTCTACTCAAGAGTAAGCAACTAAGCGAAATAAAACCATAGAACGCTTATTTGTCTTCTATCTATTCATTCTGACACTCCAACAATGTGTTCTGCTTCAATTTGACTCATTTTACAAAGGTTCTTATTCCTGGAGTGAACATGCAGTTCTACTCAAGAGTAAGCAACTAAGCGAAATAAGGCCAGGGAACGCTTATTTGCCTTCTATCTATGCATTCTGACACTCCAACAATGTTTTCTGCTTCAATTTGGCTCATTTTACAAAGATGCTTATTTCTGGAGTGAACATTCAGTTCTACTCAAGAGTAAGCAACTAAGCGAAATAAAGCCATGGAACGCTTATTTGCCTTCTATCTATGCATCCTGACACTTCAACAATGTTTTCTGCTTCAATTTGGGTCATTTCACAAAGGTGCTTATTTCTGGAGTGAACATGCAGTTCTACTCAAGAGTAAGCAACTAAGCGAAATAAAGCCATGGAACGCTTATTTGCCTTCTATCTATGCATTCTGACACTCCAACAATGTGTTCTGCTTCAATTTGACTCATTTTACAAAGATGCTTATTTCTGGAGTGAACATGCAGTTCTACTCAAGAGTAAGCAACTAAGCGAAATAAAGCCATGGAACGCTTATTTGCCTTCTATCTATGCATCCTGACACTCCAACAATGTTTTCTGCTTCAATTTGGGTCATTTCACAAAGGTGCTCATTTCTTGAGTGAATATGCAGTTCTACTCAAAAGTAAGCAACTCACCGAAATAAAGCCATGGAACGCTTATTTGCCTTCTATCTATGCATTCTGACACTCCAACAATGTTTTCTGCTTCAATTTGGGTCATTTCACAAAGGTGCTCATTTCTTGAGTGAATATGCAGTTCTACTCAAAAGTAAGCAACTCACCGAAATAAAGCCATGGAACGCTTATTTGCCTTCTATGTATGCATTCTGACACTCCAACAATGTTTTATGCTTCGATTTGGCTCATTTTACAAAGATGCTTCTTTCTGGCGTGAACATGCAGTTCTACTCAAGAGTAAGCAACTAAGCGAAATAAAGCCATAGAACGCTTATTTGCCTTCTATCTATGCATTCTGACACTCCAACAATGTGTTCTGCTTCAATTTGACTCATTTTGCAAAGGTTCTTATTCCTGGAGTGAACATGCAGTTCTACTCAAGAGTAAGCAACTAAGCGAAATAAGGCCATGGAATGCTTATTTGCCTTCTATCTATGCATTCTGACACTCCAACAATGTTTTCTGCTTCAATTTGGCTCATTTTACAAAGATGCTTATTTCTGGAGTGAACATTCAGTTCTACTCAAGAGTAAGCAACTAAGCGAAATAAAGCCATGGAACGCTTATTTGCCTTCTATCTATGCATTCTGACACTCCAACAATGTGTTCTGCTTCAATTTGACTCATTTTACAAAGATGCTTATTTCTGGAGTGAACATGCAGTTCTACTCAAGAGTAAACAACTAAGCGAAATAAAGCCATGGAACGCTTATTTGCCTTCTATCTATGCATTCTGACACTCCAACAATGTTTTCTGCTTCAATTTGGGTCATTTCACAAAGGTGCTCATTTCTTGAGTGAATATGCAGTTCTACTCAAAAGTAAGCAACTCACCGAAATAAAGCCATGGAACGCTTATTTGCCTTCTATGTATGCATTCTGATACTCCAACAATGTTTTATGCTTCAATTTGGCTCATTTTACAAAGATGCTTCTTTCTGGCGTGAACATGCAGTTCTACTCAAGAGTAAGCAACTAAGCGAAATAAAACCATAGAACGCTTATTTGTCTTCTATCTATGCATTCTGACACTGAAACAATGTTTTCTGCTTCAATTTGGCTCATTTTACAAAGATGCTTATTTCTGGCGTGAACATGCAGTTCTACTCAAGAGTAAGCAACTAAGCGAAATAAAGCCATGGAACGCTTATTTGCCTTCTATCTATGCATTCTGACACTCCAACAATGTTTTCTGCTTCAATTTGGCTCATTTTACAAAGATGCTTATTTCTGGAGTGAACATTCAGTTCTACTCAAGAGTAAGCAACTAAGCGAAATAAAGCCATGGAACGCTTATTTGCCTTCTATCTATGCATTCTGACACTCCAACAATGTGTTCTGCTTCAATTTGACTCATTTTACAAAGATGCTTATTTCTGGAGTGAACATGCAGTTCTACTCAAGAGTAAGCAACTAAGCGAAATAAAGCCATGGAACGCTTATTTGCCTTCTATCTATGCATTCTGACACTCCAACAATGTTTTCTGCTTCAATTTGGGTCATTTCACAAAGGTGCTCATTTCTTGAGTGAATATGCAGTTCTACTCAAAAGTAAGCAACTCACCGAAATAAAGCCATGGAACGCTTATTTGCCTTCTATGTATGCATTCTGACACTCCAACAATGTTTTATGCTTCAATTTGGCTCATTTTACAAAGATGCTTCTTTCTGGCGTGAACATGCAGTTCTACTCAAGAGTAAGCAACTAAGCGAAATAAAACCATAGAACGCTTATTTGTCTTCTATCTATTCATTCTGACACTCCAACAATGTGTTCTGCTTCAATTTGACTCATTTTACAAAGGTTCTTATTCCTGGAGTGAACATGCAGTTCTACTCAAGAGTAAGCAACTAAGCGAAATAAGGCCAGGGAACGCTTATTTGCCTTCTATCTATGCATTCTGACACTCCAACAATGTTTTCTGCTTCAATTTGGCTCATTTTACAAAGATGCTTATTTCTGGAGTGAACATTCAGTTCTACTCAAGAGTAAGCAACTAAGCGAAATAAAGCCATGGAACGCTTATTTGCCTTCTATCTATGCATCCTGACACTTCAACAATGTTTTCTGCTTCAATTTGGGTCATTTCACAAAGGTGCTCATTTCTTGAGTGAATATGCAGTTCTACTCAAGAGTAAGCAACTAAGCGAAATAAAGCCATGGAACGCTTATTTGCCTTCTATCTATGCATTCTGACACTCCAACAATGTGTTCTGCTTCAATTTGACTCATTTTACAAAGGTTCTTATTCCTGGAGTGAACATGCAGTTCTACTCAAGAGTAAGCAACTAAGCGAAATAAGGCCAGGGAACGCTTATTTGCCTTCTATCTATGCATTCTGACACTCCAACAATGTTTTCTGCTTCAATTTGGCTCATTTTACAAAGATGCTTATTTCTGGAGTGAACATTCAGTTCTACTCAAGAGTAAGCAACTAAGCGAAATAAAGCCATGGAACGCTTATTTGCCTTCTATCTATGCATCCTGACACTCCAACAATGTTTTCTGCTTCAATTTGGGTCATTTCACAAAGGTGCTCATTTCTTGAGTGAATATGCAGTTCTACTCAAGAGTAAGCAACTAAGCGAAATAAGGCCAGGGAACGCTTATTTGCCTTCTATCTATGCATTCTAACACTCCAACAATGTGTTCTGCTTCAATTTGACTCATTTTACAAAGGTGCTTATTCCTGGAGTGAATATGCAGTTCTACTCAAGAGTAAGCAACTAAGCGAAATAAGGCCAGGGAACGCTTATTTGCCTTCTATCTATGCATTCTGACACTCCAACAATGTGTTCTGCTTCAATTTGACTCATTTTACAAAGGTGCTTATTCCTGGAGTGAATATGCAGTTCTACTCAAGAGTAAGCAACTAAGCGAAATAAGGCCAGGGAACGCTTATTTGCCTTCTATCTATGCATTCTGACACTCCAACAATGTGTTCTGCTTCAATTTGACTCATTTTACAAAGATGCTTATTTCTGGAGTGAACATGCAGTTCTACTCAAGAGTAAGCAACTAAGCGAAATAAAGCCATGGAACGCTTATTTGCCTTCTATCTATGCATCCTGACACTCCAACAATGTTTTCTGCTTCAATTTGGGTCATTTCACAAAGGTGCTCATTTCTTGAGTGAATATGCAGTTCTACTCAAAAGTAAGCAACTCACCGAAATAAAGCCATGGAACGCTTATTTGCCTTCTATCTATGCATTCTGACACTCCAACAATGTTTTCTGCTTCAATTTGGGTCATTTCACAAAGGTGCTCATTTCTTGAGTGAATATGCAGTTCTACTCAAAAGTAAGCAACTCACCGAAATAAAGCCATGGAACGCTTATTTGCCTTCTATGTATGCATTCTGACACTCCAACAATGTTTTATGCTTCGATTTGGCTCATTTTACAAAGATGCTTCTTTCTGGCGTGAACATGCAGTTCTACCCAAGAGTAAGCAACTAAGCGAAATAAAGCCATAGAACGCTTATTTGCCTTCTATCTATGCATTCTGACACTCCAACAATGTGTTCTGCTTCAATTTGACTCATTTTACAAAGGTTCTTATTCCTGGAGTGAACATGCAGTTCTACTCAAGAGTAAGCAACTAAGCGAAATAAGGCCAGGGAACGCTTATTTGCCTTCTATCTATGCATTCTGACACTCCAACAATGTTTTCTGCTTCAATTTGGCTCATTTTACAAAGATGCTTATTTCTGGCGTGAACATGCAGTTCTACTCAAGAGTAAGCAACTAAGCGAAATAAAGCCATGGAACGCTTATTTGCCTTCTATCTATGCATTCTGACACTCCAACAATGTTTTCTGCTTCAATTTGGCTCATTTTACAAAGATGCTTATTTCTGGAGTGAACATTCAGTTCTACTCAAGAGTAAGCAACTAAGCGAAATAAGGCCATGGAACGCTTATTTGCCTTCTATCTATGCATTCTGACACTCCAACAATGTGTTCTGCTTCAATTTGACTCATTTTACAAAGATGCTTATTTCTGGAGTGAACATGCAGTTCTACTCAAGAGTAAACAACTAAGCGAAATAAAGCCATGGAACGCTTATTTGCCTTCTATCTATGCATTCTGACACTCCAACAATGTTTTCTGCTTCAATTTGGGTCATTTCACAAAGGTGCTCATTTCTTGAGTGAATATGCAGTTCTACTCAAAAGTAAGCAACTCACCGAAATAAAGCCATGGAACGCTTATTTGCCTTCTATGTATGCATTCTGACACTCCAACAATGTTTTATGCTTCAATTTGGCTCATTTTACAAAGATGCTTCTTTCTGGCGTGAACATGCAGTTCTACTCAAGAGTAAGCAACTAAGCGAAATAAAACCATAGAACGCTTATTTGTCTTCTATCTATGCATTCTGACACTCCAACAATGTGTTCTGCTTCAATTTGACTCATTTTACAAAGGTTCTTATTCCTGGAGTGAACATGCAGTTCTACTCAAGAGTAAGCAACTAAGCGAAATAAGGCCAGGGAACGCTTACTTGCCTTCTATCTATGCATTCTGACACTCCAACAATGTTTTCTGCTTCAATTTGGCTCATTTTACAAAGATGCTTATTTCTGGAGTGAACATTCAGTTCTACTCAAGAGTAAGCAACTAAGCGAAATAAAGCCATGGAACGCTTATTTGCCTTCTATCTATGCATCCTGACACTCCAACAATGTTTTCTGCTTCAATTTGGGTCATTTCACAAAGGTGCTCATTTCTTGAGTGAATATGCAGTTCTACTCAAGAGTAAGCAACTAAGCGAAATAAGGCCAGGGAACGCTTATTTGCCTTCTATCTATGCATTCTAACACTCCAACAATGTGTTCTGCTTCAATTTGACTCATTTTACAAAGGTGCTTATTCCTGGAGTGAATATGCAGTTCTACTCAAGAGTAAGCAACTAAGCGAAATAAGGCCAGGGAACGCTTATTTGCCTTCTATCTATGCATTCTGACACTCCAAGAATGTGTTCTGCTTCAATTTGACTCATTTTACAAAGGTGCTTATTCCTGGAGTGAATATGCAGTTCTACTCAAGAGTAAGCAACTAAGCGAAATAAGGCCAGGGAACGCTTATTTGCCTTCTATCTATGCATTCTGACACTCCAACAATGTGTTCTGCTTCAATTTGACTCATTTTACAAAGATGCTTATTTCTGGAGTGAACATGCAGTTCTACTCAAGAGTAAGCAACTAAGCGAAATAAAGCCATGGAACGCTTATTTGCCTTCTATCTATGCATTCTGACACTCCAACAATGTGTTCTGCTTCAATTTGACTCATTTTACAAAGATGCTTATTTCTGGAGTGAACATGCAGTTCTACTCAAGAGTAAGCAACTAAGCGAAATAAAGCCATGGAACGCTTATTTGCCTTCTATCTATGCATTCTGACACTCCAACAATGTGTTCTGCTTCAATTTGACTCATTTTACAAAGATGCTTATTTCTGGAGTGAACATGCAGTTCTACTCAAGAGTAAGCAACTAAGCGAAAAACACCTATAGATCGCTTATTTATCTTCTATCTATGCATTCTGACACTCCAACAATGTGTTTTGCTTCAATTTGGCTCATTTTACAAAGGTGCTCATTTCTGGAGTTCACATGCAGTTCTACTCATGAGTAAGCAACTAAGCGAAATAAACCTATAGATCGCTTATTTATCTTCTATCTATGCATTCTGACACTCCAACAATGTGTTTTGCTTCAATTTGGCTCATTTTACAAAGGTGTTTATTTCTGAAGTTCACATGCATATCTACTCAAAAGTAAGCAACTAAGCGAAATAAACCTATAGAACGACGCTTATTTGTCTTCTATCTATGCATTCTGACACTCCACCAATATGTTTTGCTTCAATTTGGCTCATTTTACAAACGTGCTTATTTCTGGAGTGAACATGCAGTTCTACTCAAGAGTAAGCAACTAAGCGAAATAAACCTATAGAACGCTTATTTATATTCTATCTATGCATTCTGACACTCCAACAATGTGTTTTGCTTCAATTTCGCTCATTTTACAAAGATGCTTATTTCTGGAGTGAACATGCAGTTCTACTCAAGAGTAAGCAACTAAGCGAAAAACACCTATAGATCGCTTATTAGTATTCTATCTATGCATTCTGACACTCCATCAATGTGTTTTGCTTCAATTTGGCTCATTTTACAAAGGTGCTTATTTCTGGACTGAACATGCAATTCTACTCAAGAGTAAGCAACTAAGCGAAATAAACCTATAGAACGCTTATTTCTCTTCTATGCATTCTGACACTCCAACAATGTGTTCTGCTTCAATTTGGCTCATTTTACAAAGGTGCTCATTTCTGGAGTGAACATGCAGTTCTACTCAAGAGTAAGCAATTAAGCAAAATAAACCTATAGAACGCTTACTTGTCTTCTATCTGTGTATACTGACACTCCACCAAAATGTTTCGCTTCAATTTGGCTCATTTTACAAAGGTGCTTATTTCTGGAGTGAACATGCAATTCTACTCAAGAGTAAGCAACTAAGCGAAATAAACCTATAGAACGTTTATTTCTCTTCTATGCATTCTGACACTCCAACAATGTGTTCTGCTTCAATTTGGCTCATTTTACAAAGGTGCTTATTTCTGGAGTGAACATGCAGTTCTACTCAAGAGTAAGCAATTAAGAAAAATAAACCTATAGATCGCTTATTTATCTTCTATCTATGCATTCTGACACTCCAACAATGTGTTTTGCTTCAATTTGGCTCATTTTGCAAAGTTGCTTATTTCTGGAGTTCACATGCATATCTACTCAAGAGTAAGCAACTAAGCGAAATAAACCTATAGAATGCTTATTTGTCTTCTATCTATGCATTCGGACACTACACCAATATGTTTTGCTTCTATTTGGCTCATTTTACAAAGGTGCTTATTTCTGGAGTGAACATGCAGTTCTACTCCAGAGTAAGCAACTAAGCGAAATAAACCTATAGAACGCTTATTTGTCTTCTATCTATGCATTCTGACACTCCAACAATGTGTTTTGCTTCAATTTGGCTCATTTTACAAACGTGCTTATTTCGGGAGTGAACATGCATATCTACTCAAGAGTAAGCAACTAAGCGAAATAAACCTATAGAATGCTTATTTGTCTTCTATCTATGCATTCGGACACTACACCAATATGTTTTGCTTCTATTTGGCTCATTTTACAAAGGTGCTTATTTCTGGAGTGAACATGCAGTTCTACTCCAGAGTAAGCAACTAAGCGAAATAAACCTATAGAACGCTTATTTGTCTTCTATCTATGCATTCTGACACTCCAACAATGTGTTTTGCTTCAATTTGGCTCATTTTACAAACGTGCTCATTTCGGGAGTGAACATGCATTTCTACTCAAGAGTAAGCAAATAATCGAAATAAACCTAGAGAACGCTTATTTGTCTTCTATTTATGCATTCGGACACTCCAACAATGTGTTTTGCTTCAATTTGGCTCATTTTACAAAGATGCTTATTTCTGGAGTGAACATGCAGTTCTACTCCAGAGTAAGCAACTAAGCGAAATAAACCTATAGAACGCTTATTTGTCTTCTATCTATGCATTCTGACACTCCAACAATGTGTTTTGCTTCAATTTGGCTCATTTTACAAACGTGCTAATTTCGGGAGTGAACATGCATTTCTACTCAAGAGTAAGCAAATAATCGAAATAAACCTATAGAACGCTTATTTGTCTTCAATTTATGCATTCGGACACTCCAACAATGTGTTTTGCTTCAATTTGGCTCATTTTACAAAGATGCTTATTTCTGGAGTGAACATGCAGTTCTACTCAAGAGTAAGAAACTAAGCGAAAAACACCTATAGATCGCTTATTAGTATTCTATCTATGCATTCTGACACTCCATCAATGTGTTTTGCTTCAATTTGGCTCATTTTACAAAGGTGCTTATTTCTGGACTGAACATGCAGTTCTACGCAAGAGTAAGCAATTAAGCGAAATAAACCTATAGAACGCTTATTTGTCTTCTATCTGTGCAATCTGACACTCCAACAATGTGTTTTGCTACAATTTGGCTCATTTTACAAAGGTGCTTATTTCTGGAATTCACATGAAGTTCTACTCATGAGCAAGCAACTAAGCGAAATAAACCTATAGATCGCTTATTTATCTTCTATCTATGCATTCTGACACTCCGACAATGTGTTTTGCTTCAATTTGGCTCATTTTACAAAGGTGCTTATTTCTGGAGTTCACATGCATATCTACTCAAGAGTAAGCAACTAAGCGAAATAAACCTATAGAACGCTTATTTGTCTTCTATCTATGCATTCTGACACTCCACCAATATGTTTTGCTTCAATTTGGCTCATTTTAAAAACGTGCTTATTTCTGGAGTGAACATGCAGTTCTACTGAAGAGTAAGCAACTAAGCGAAATAAACCTATAGAACGCTTATTTGTCTTCTATCTATGCATTCTGACACTCCAACAATGTGTTTTGCTTCAATTTGACTCATTTTACAAACGTGCTTATTTCTGGAGTGAACATGCAGTTCTACTCAAGAAAAGGCAACTAAACGAAATAAACCTATAGAACGCTTATTTGTCTTCTATCTGTGCAATCTGACACTCCAACCATGTGTTTTGCTTCAATTTGGCTCATTTTACAAAGGTGCTCATTTCTGGAGTTCACATGCAGTTCAACTCATGAGTAAGCAACTAAGCGAAATAAACCTATAGATTGCTTATTTATCTTCTATCTATGCATTCTGACACTCCAACAATGTGTTTTGCTTCAATTTGGCTCATTTTACAAAGGTGTTTATTTCTGAAGTTCACATGCATATCTACTCAAAAGTAAGCAACTAAGCGAAATAAACCTATAGAACGCTTATTTGTCTTCTATCTATGCATTCTGACACTCCACCAATATGTTTTGCTTCAATTTGGCTCATTTTACAAACGTGCTTATTTCTGGAGTGAACATGCAGTTCTACTCAAGAGTAAGCAACTAAGCGAAATAAACCTATAGAACGCTTATTTGTATTCTATCTATGCATTCTGACACTCCAACAATGTGTTTTGCTTCAATTTCGCTCATTTTACAAAGATGCTTATTTCTGGAGTGAACATGCAGTTCTACTCAAGAGTAAGCAACTAAGCGAAAAACACCTATAGATCGCTTATTAGTATTCTATCTATGCATTCTGACACTCCATCAATGTGTTTTGCTTCAATTTGGCTCATTTTACAAAGGTGCTTATTTCTGGACTGAACATGCAATTCTACTCAAGAGTAAGCAACTAAGCGAAATAAACCTATAGAACGCTTATTTCTCTTCTATGCATTCTGACACTCCAACAATGTGTTCTGCTTCAATTTGGCTCATTTTACAAAGGTGCTCATTTCTGGAGTGAACATGCAGTTCTACTCAAGAGTAAGCAATTAAGCAAAATAAACCTATAGAACGCTTACTTGTCTTCTATCTGTGTATACTGACACTCCACCAAAATGTTTCGCTTCAATTTGGCTCATTTTACAAAGGTGCTTATTTCTGGAGTGAACATGCAATGCTACTCAAGAGTAAGCAACTAAGCGAAATAAACCTATAGAACGTTTATTTCTCTTCTATGCATTCTGACACTCCAACAATGTGTTCTGCTTCAATTTGGCTCATTTTACAAAGTTGCTTATTTCTGGAGTGAACATGCAGTTCTACTCAAGAGTAAGCAATTAAGAAAAATAAACCTATAGATCGCTTATTTATCTTCTATCTATGCATTCTGACACTCCAACAATGTGTTTTGCTTCAATTTGGCTCATTTTACAAAGTTGCTTATTTCTGGAGTTCACATGCATATCTACTCAAGAGTAAGCAACTAAGCGAAATAAACCTATAGAATGCTTATTTGTCTTCTATCTATGCATTCGGACACTACACCAATATGTTTTGCTTCTATTTGGCTCATTTTACAAAGGTGCTTATTTCTGGAGTGAACATGCAGTTCTACTCCAGAGTAAGCAACTAAGCGAAATAAACCTATAGAACGCTTATTTGTCTTCTATCTATGCATTCTGACACTCCAACAATGTGTTTTGCTTCAATTTGGCTCATTTTACAAACGTGCTTATTTCGGGAGTGAACATGCATATCTACTCAAGAGTAAGCAACTAAGCGAAATAAACCTATAGAATGCTTATTTGTCTTCTATCTATGCATTCGGACACTACACCAATATGTTTTGCTTCTATTTGGCTCATTTTACAAAGGTGCTTATTTCTGGAGTGAACATGCAGTTCTACTCCAGAGTAAGCAACTAAGCGAAATAAACCTATAGAACGCTTATTTGTCTTCTATCTATGCATTCTGACACTCCAACAATGTGTTTTGCTTCAATTTGGCTCATTTTACAAACGTGCTCATTTCGGGAGTGAACATGCATTTCTACTCAAGAGTAAGCAAATAATCGAAATAAACCTATAGAACGCTTATTTGTCTTCTATTTATGCATTCGGACACTCCAACAATGTGTTTTGCTTCAATTTGGCTCATTTTACAAAGATGCTTATTTCTGGAGTGAACATGCAGTTCTACTCAAGAATAAGCAACTAAGCGAAAAACACCTATAGATCGCTTATTAGTATTCTATCTATGCATTCTGACACTCCATCAATGTGTTTTGCTTCAATTTGGCTCATTTTACAAAGGTGCTTATTTCTGGACTGAACATGCAGTTCTACGCAAGAGTAAGCAATTAAGCGAAATAAACCTATAGAACGCTTATTTGTCTTCTATCTGTGCAATCTGACACTCCAACAATGTGTTTTGCTACAATTTGGCTCATTTTACAAAGGTGCTTATTTCTGGAATTCACATGAAGTTCTACTCATGAGCAAGCAACTAAGCGAAATAAACCTATACATCGCTTATTTATCTTCTATCTATGCATTCTGACACTCCGACAATGTGTTTTGCTTCAATTTGGCTCATTTTACAAAGGTGCTTATTTCTGGAGTTCACATGCATATCTACTCAAGAGTAAGCAACTAAGCGAAATAAACCTATAGAACGCTTATTTGTCTTCTATCTATGCATTCTGACACTCCACCAATATGTTTTGCTTCAATTTGGCTCATTTTAAAAACGTGCTTATTTCTGGAGTGAACATGCAGTTCTACTGAAGAGTAAGCAACTAAGCGAAATAAACCTATAGAACGCTTATTTGTCTTCTATCTATGCATTCTGACACTCCAACAATGTGTTTTGCTTCAATTTGGCTCATTTTACAAACGTGCTTATTTCTGGAGTGAACATGCAGTTCTACTCAAGAGTAAGCAACTAAGCGAAATAAACCTATAGAACGCTTATTTGTCTTCTATCTATGCATTCTGACACTCCAACAATGTGTTTTGCTTCAATTTGACTCATTTTACAAACGTGCTTATTTCTGGAGTGAACATGCAGTTCTACTCAAGAAAAGGCAACTAAACGAAATAAACCTATAGAACGCTTATTTGTCTTCTATCTGTGCAATCTGACACTCCAACCATGTGTTTTGCTTCAATTTGGCTCATTTTACAAAGGTGCTCATTTCTGGAGTTCACATGCAGTTCTACTCATGAGTAAGCAACTAAGCGAAATAAACCTATAGATCGCTTATTTATCTTCTATCTATGCATTCTGACACTCCAACAATGTGTTTTGCTTCAATTTGGCTCATTTTACAAAGGTGTTTATTTCTGAAGTTCACATGCATATCTACTCAAAAGTAAGCAACTAAGCGAAATAAACCTATAGAACGCTTATTTGTCTTCTATCTATGCATTCTGACACTCCACCAATATGTTTTGCTTCAATTTGGCTCATTTTACAAACGTGCTTATTTCTGGAGTGAACATGCAGTTCTACTCAAGAGTAAGCAACTAAGCGAAATAAACCTATAGAACGCTTATTTGTATTCTATCTATGCATTCTGACACTCCAACAATGTGTTTTGCTTCAATTTCGCTCATTTTACAAAGATGCTTATTTCTGGAGTGAACATGCAGTTCTACTCAAGAGTAAGCAACTAAGCGAAAAACACCTATAGATCGCTTATTAGTATTCTATCTATGCATTCTGACACTCCATCAATGTGTTTTGCTTCAATTTGGCTCATTTTACAAAGGTGCTTATTTCTGGACTGAACATGCAATTCTACTCAAGAGTAAGCAACTAAGCGAAATAAACCTATAGAACGCTTATTTCTCTTCTATGCATTCTGACACTCCAACAATGTGTTCTGCTTCAATTTGGCTCATTTTACAAAGGTGCTCATTTCTGGAGTGAACATGCAGTTCTACTCAAGAGTAAGCAATTAAGCAAAATAAACCTATAGAACGCTTACTTGTCTTCTATCTGTGTATACTGACACTCCACCAAAATGTTTCGCTTCAATTTGGCTCATTTTACAAAGGTGCTTATTTCTGGAGTGAACATGCAATGCTACTCAAGAGTAAGCAACTAAGCGAAATAAACCTATAGAACGTTTATTTCTCTTCTATGCATTCTGACACTCCAACAATGTGTTCTGCTTCAATTTGGCTCATTTTACAAAGTTGCTTATTTCTGGAGTGAACATGCAGTTCTACTCAAGAGTAAGCAATTAAGAAAAATAAACCTATAGATCGCTTATTTATCTTCTATCTATGCATTCTGACACTCCAACAATGTGTTTTGCTTCAATTTGGCTCATTTTACAAAGTTGCTTATTTCTGGAGTTCACATGCATATCTACTCAAGAGTAAGCAACTAAGCGAAATAAACCTATAGAATGCTTATTTGTCTTCTATCTATGCATTCGGACACTACACCAATATGTTTTGCTTCTATTTGGCTCATTTTACAAAGGTGCTTATTTCTGGAGTGAACATGCAGTTCTACTCCAGAGTAAGCAACTAAGCGAAATAAACCTATAGAACGCTTATTTGTCTTCTATCTATGCATTCTGACACTCCAACAATGTGTTTTGCTTCAATTTGGCTCATTTTACAAACGTGCTTATTTCGGGAGTGAACATGCATATCTACTCAAGAGTAAGCAACTAAGCGAAATAAACCTATAGAATGCTTATTTGTCTTCTATCTATGCATTCGGACACTACACCAATATGTTTTGCTTCTATTTGGCTCATTTTACAAAGGTGCTTATTTCTGGAGTGAACATGCAGTTCTACTCCAGAGTAAGCAACTAAGCGAAATAAACCTATAGAACGCTTATTTGTCTTCTATCTATGCATTCTGACACTCCAACAATGTGTTTTGCTTCAATTTGGCTCATTTTACAAACGTGCTCATTTCGGGAGTGAACATGCATTTCTACTCAAGAGTAAGCAAATAATCGAAATAAACCTATAGAACGCTTATTTGTCTTCTATTTATGCATTCGGACACTCCAACAATGTGTTTTGCTTCAATTTGGCTCATTTTACAAAGATGCTTATTTCTGGAGTGAACATGCAGTTCTACTCAAGAATAAGCAACTAAGCGAAAAACACCTATAGATCGCTTATTAGTATTCTATCTATGCATTCTGACACTCCATCAATGTGTTTTGCTTCAATTTGGCTCATTTTACAAAGGTGCTTATTTCTGGACTGAACATGCAGTTCTACGCAAGAGTAAGCAATTAAGCGAAATAAACCTATAGAACGCTTATTTGTCTTCTATCTGTGCAATCTGACACTCCAACAATGTGTTTTGCTACAATTTGGCTCATTTTACAAAGGTGCTTATTTCTGGAATTCACATGCAGTTCTACTCATGAGTAAGCAACTAAGCGAAATAAACCTATAGATCGCTTATTTATCTTCTATCTATGCATTCTGACACTCCGACAATGTGTTTTGCTTCAATTTGGCTTATTTTACAAAGGTGCTTATTTCTGGAGTTCACATGCATATCTACTCAAGAGTAAGCAACTAAGCGAAATAAACCTATAGAACGCTTATTTGTCTTCTATCTATGCATTCTGACACTCCACCAATATGTTTTGCTTCAATTTGGCTCATTTTAAAAACGTGCTTATTTCTGGAGTGAACATGCAGTTCTACTGAAGAGTAAGCAACTAAGCGAAAAAAACCTATAGAACGCTTATTTGTCTTCTATCTATGCATTCTGACACTCCAACAATGTGTTTTGCTTCAATTTGGCTCATTTTACAAAGGTGTAAAATGTCCGTGGCACCTAGGGACCCAGGTGGCGCTGTGGGTTAAACCACTGAGCCTAGGGCTTGCAGATCAGAAGGTCAGCGGTTCGAATCCCTGTGACGGGGTGAGCTCCCGTTGCTTGGTCCCAGCTCCTGCCAACCTAGCAGTTCGAAAGCACGTCAAAATGCAAGTAGATAAATAGGAACCGCTACAGCGGGAAGGTAAACGGCGTTTCCATGTGCTGCTCTGGTTTGCCAGAAGCGGCTTTGTCATGCTGGCCACATGACCTGGAAGCTGTACGCCGGCTCCGTCGGCCAATAATGCGAGATGAGCACGCAACCCCAGAGTCGGTCACGACTGGACCTAATGGTCAGGGGTCCCTTTACCTTTTTACAAAGGTGCTTATTTCTGGAGTTCACATGCAGTTCTACTCATGAGTAAGCAACTAAGCGAAATAAACCTATAGATCGCTTATTTATCTTCTATCTATGCATTCCGACACTCCAACAATGTGTTTTGCTTCAATTTGGCTCATTTTACAAAGGTGCTTATTTCTGGAGTTCACATGCATATCTACTCAAGAGTAAGCAACTAAGCGAAATAAACCTATAGAACGCTTATTTGTCTTCTATCTATGCATTCTGACACTCCACCAATATGTTTTGCTTCAATTTGGCTCATTTTACAAAGGTGCTTATTTCTGGAGTGAACATGCAGTTCTACTCAAGAGTAAGCAACTAAGCGAAATAAACCTATAGAACGCTAATTTGTCTTCTATCTATGCATTCTGACACTCCACCAATGTGTTTTGCTTCAATTTGGCTCATTTTACAAACTTGCTGATTTCAGGAGTGAACATGCAGTTTTACTCAAGAGTAAGCAACTAAGCGAAATAAACCTATAGAACGCTTATTTGTCTTCTATCTATGCATTCTGACACTCCAACAATGTGTTTTGCTTCAATTTGGCTCATTTTACAAACGTGCTTATTTTTGGAGTGAACATGCAGTTTTACTCAAGAGTAAGCAACTAAGCGAAATAAACCTATAGAACGCTTATTTGTCTTCTACCTATGCATTCTGACACTCCAACAATGTGTTTTGCTTCAATTTGGCTCATTTTACAAAGTTGCTTATTTCTGGAGTGAACATGCAGTTCTACTCAAGAGTAAGCAACTAAGCGAAAAAAACCTATAGATCGCTTATTTGTCTTCTATCTATGCATCCTGACACTCCATCAATGTGTTTTGCTTCAATTTGGCTCATTTTACAAAGGTGCTTATTTCTGGACTGAACATGCAGTTCTACTCAAGAGTAAGCAATTAAGCGAAATAAACCTATAGAACGCTTATTTGTTTCCTATCTATGCATTCTGACACTCCAACAATGTGTTTTTCTTTAATTTTGGCTCATTTTACAAAGGTGCTTATTTCTGGAGTTCACATGCATATCTACTCAAGAGTAAGCAACTAAGCGAAATAAACCTATAGAACGCTTATTTGTCTTCTATCTATGCATTCTGACACTCCACCAATATGTTTTGCTTCAATTTAGCTCATTTTACAAAGGTGCTTATTTCTGGAGTGAACATGCAGTTCTACTCAAGTAAGCGAAATAAACCTATAGAACGCTTATTTGCCTTCTATCTATGCATTCTGACACTCCACCAATATGTTTTGCTTCAATTTAGCTCATTTTACAAAGGTGCTTATTTCTGGAGTGCAGATGCAGTTCTACTCAAGTAAGCGAAATAAACCTATAGAACGCTTTTTTGCTTTCTATCTATGCATTCTGAAACTCCAACAATGTGTTTTACTTAAATTTGGCTCATTTTACAAAGGTGCTCATTTCTGGAGTGAACATGCATAGCTACTCAAGAGTAAGCAACTAAGCGAAATAAACCTATAGAACGCTTATTTGTCTTCTATCTATGCATTCTGACACTCAACCAATTTGTTTTGCTTCCATTTGGCTCATTTTAAAAACGTGCTTATTTCTGGAGTGAACATGCAGTTCTACCCAAGAGTAAGCAACTAAGCGAAATAAACCTATAGAACGCTTATTTGTCTTCTATCTATGCATTCTGACACTCCAACAATGTGTTTTGCTTCAATTTGGCTCATTTTACAAAGGTGCTTATTTCTGGAGTGAACATGCAGTTCTACTCAAGAGTAGGCAACTAAGCGAAATAAACCTATAGAACGCTTACTTGTCTTCTATCTATGTATTCTGACACTCCAACAATGTGTTTTGCTTCAATTTGGCTCATTTTACAAAGATGCTTATTTTTGGAGTGAACATGCAGTTCTACTCAAGAGTAAGCAACTAAGCGAAATAAAGCCATAGAACGCTTATTTGCCTTCTATCTATGCATTCTGACACTCCAACATTGTGTTCTGCTTCAATTTGACTCATTTTACAAAGATGCTTCTTTCTGGCGTGAACATGCAGTTCTACTCAAGAGTAAGCAACTAAGCGAAATAAAGCCATAGAACGCTTATTTGCCTTCTATCTATGCATTCTGACACTCCAACAATGTGTTCTGCTTCAATTTGACTCATTTTACAAAGGTTCTTATTCCTGGAGTGAACATGCAGTTCTACCCAAGAGTAAGCAACTAAGCGAAATAAGGCCAGGGAACGCTTATTTGCCTTCTATCTATGCATTCTGACACTCCAACAATGTGTTCTGCTTCAATTTGACTCATTTTACAAAGGTTCTTATTCCTGGAGTGAACATGCAGTTCTACTCAAGAATAAGCAACTAAGCGAAATAAAGCCATGGAACGCTTATTTGCCTTCTATCTATGCATTCTAACACTCCAACAATGTGTTCTGCTTCAATTTGACTCATTTTACAAAGGTGCTTATTCCTAGAGTGAACATGCAGTTCTACTCAAGAATAAGCAACTAAGCGAAATAAAGCCATGGAACGCTTATTTGCCTTCTATCTATGCATTCTAACACTCCAACAATGTTTTCTGCTTCAATTTGGGTCATTTTACAAAGGTGCTTATTCCTGGAGTGAATATGCAGTTCTACTCAAGAGTAAGCAACTAAGCGATATAAAGCCATGGAACGCTTATTTGCCTTCTATCTATGCATTCCGACACTCCAACAATGTTTTCTGCTTCAATTTGGCTCATTTTACAAAGATGCTTATTTCTGGCGTGAACATGCAGTTCTACTCAAGAGTAAGCAACTAAGCGAAATAAAGCCATAGAACGCTTATTTGCCTTCTATCTATGCATTCTGACACTCCAACAATGTGTTCTGCTTCAATTTGACTCATTTTACAAAGATGCTTATTTCTGGAGTGAACATTCAGTTCTACTCAAGAGTAAGCAACTAAGCGAAATAAAGCCATGGAACGCTTATTTGCCTTCTATCTATGCATTCTGACACTCCAACAATGTTTTATGCTTCAATTTGGCTCATTTTACAAAGATGCTTATTCCTGGAGTGAACATGCAATTCTACTCAAGAGTAAGCAACTAAGCGAAATAAAGCCATAGAACGGTTATTTGCCTTCTATCTATGCATTCTGACACTCCAACAATGTTTTATGCTTCAATTTGACTCATTTTACAAAGGTGCTTATTCCTGGAGTGAATATGCAGTTCTACTCAAGAGTAAGCAACTAAGCGAAATAAGGCCAGGGAACGCTTATTTGCCTTCTATATATGCATTCTGACACTCCAACAATGTGTTCTGCTTCAATTTGACTCATTTTACAAAGGTGCTCTACTCAAGAGTAAGCAACTAAGCGAAATAAAGCCATGGAACGCTTATTTGCCTTCTATCTATGCATTCTGACACTCCAACAATGTGTTCTGCTTCAATTTGACTCATTTTACAAAGGTTCTTATTCCTGGAGTGAACATGCAGTTCTACTCAGGAATAAGCAACTAAGCAAAATAAAGCCATGGAACGCTTATTTGCCTTCTATCTATGCATTCAAACACTCCAACAATGTGTTCTGCTTCAATTTGACTCATTTTCCAAAGGTGCTTATTTCTGGAGTGAACATGCAGTTCTACTCAAGAGTAAGCAACTAAGCGAAATAAAGCCATGGAACGCTTATTTGCCTTCTATGTATGCATTCTGACACTCCAACAATGTTTTATGCTTCAATTTGGCTCATTTTACAAAGATGCTTATTTCTGGCGTGAACATGCAGTTCTACTCAAGAGTAAGCAACTAAGCGAAATAAAGCCATAGAACGCTTATATGCCTTTTATCTATGCATTCTGACACTCCAACAATGTGTTCTGCTTCAATTTGGTTCATTTCACAAAGGTGCTTATTTCTTGAGTGACTATGCAGTTCTACTCAAGAGTAAGCAACTAAGCGAAATAATGCCATGGAACGCTTATTTGCCTTCGATGTATGCATTCTGACACTCCAACAATGTTTTATGCTTCAATTTGGCTCATTTTACAAAGATGCTTATTTCTGGCGTGAACATGCAGTTCTACTCAAGAGTAAGCAACTAAGCGAAATAAAGCCATGGAACGCTTATTTGCCTTCAATCTATGCATTCTGACACTCCAACAATGTGTTCTGCTTCAATTTGACTCATTTTACAAAGGTGCTTATTCCTGGAGTGAACATGCAGTTCTACTCAAGAATAAGGAACTAAGCGAAATAAAGCCATGGAACGCTTATTTGCCTTCTATCTATGCATTCTGACACTCCAACAATGTCTTCTGCTTCAATTTGGGTCATTTTACAAAGGTGCTTATTCCTTGAGTGAATATGCAGTTCTACTCAAGAGTAAGCAACTAAGTGATATAAAGCCATGGAACGCTTATTTGCCTTCTATCTATGCATTCTGACACTCCAACAATGTTTTCTGCTTCAATTTGGCTCATTTTACAAAGATGCTTATTTCTGGCGTGAACATGCAGTTCTACTCAAGAGTAAGCAACTAAGCGAAATAAAGCCATAGAACGCTTATTTACCTTCTATCTATGCATTCTGACACTCCAACAATGTGTTCTGCTTCAATTTGACTCATTTTACAAAGATGCTTATTTCTGGAGTGAACATGCAGTTCTACTCAAGAGGAAGCAACTAAGCGAAATAAAGCCATGGAACGCTGTTTTGCCTTCTATCTATGCATTCTGACACTCCAACAATGTGTTCTGCTTCAATTTGGGTCATTTCACAAAGGTGCTCATTTCTTGAGTGAATATGCAGTTCTACTCAAGAGTAAGCAACTAAGCGAAATAAAGCCATGGAACGCTTATTTGCCTTCTATGTATGCATTCTGACACTCCAACAATGTTTTATGCTTCAATTTGGCTCATTTTACAAAGATGCTTATTTCTGGCGTGAACATGCAGTTCTACTCAAGAGTAAGCAACTAAGCGATATAAAGCCATGGAACGCTTATTTGCCTTCTATCTATGCATTCTGACACTCCAACAATGTTTTCTGCTTCAATTTGGCTCATTTTACAAAGATGCTTATTTCTGGCGTGAACATGCAGTTCTACTCAAGAGTAAGCAACTAAGCGAAATAAAGCCATGGAATGCTTATTTGCCTTCTATCTATGCATTCTGACACTCCAACAATGTTTTCTGCTTCAATTTGGCTCATTTTACAAAGATGCTTATTTCTGGCGTGAACATGCAGTTCTACTCAAGAGTAAGCAACTAAGCGAAATAAAGCCATGGAACGCTTATTTGCCTTCTATGTATGCATTCTGACACTCCAACAATGTTTTATGCTTCAATTTGGCTCATTTTACAAAGGTGCTTATTTCTGGCGTGAACATGCAGTTCTACTCAAGAGTAAGCAACTAAGCGAAATAAGGCCAGGGAACGCTTATTTGCCTTCTATATATGCATTCTGACACTCCAACAATGTGTTCTGCTTCAATTTGACTCATTTTACAAAGGTGCTTATTCCTAGAGTGAACATGCAGTTCTACTCAAGAGTAAGCAACTAAGCGAAATAAAGCTATGGAACGCTTATTTGCCTTCTATCTATGCATTCTGACACTCCAACAATGTGTTCTGCTTCAATTTGACTGATTTTACAAAGGTTCTTATTCCTGGAGTGAACATGCAGTTCTACTCAGGAATAAGCAACTAAGCGAAATAAAGCCATGGAACGCTTATTTGCCTTCTATCTATGCATTCAAACACTCCAACAATGTGTTCTGCTTCAATTTGACTCATTTTACAAAGGTGCTTATTCCTGGAGTGAATATGCAGTTCTACTCAAGAGTAAGCAACTAAGCGAAATAAAGCCATGGAACGCTTATTTGCCTTCTATCTATGCATTCTGACACTCCAACAATGTTTTCTGCTTCAATTTGGGTCATTTTACAAAGATGCTTATTTCTGGCGTGAACATGCAGTTCTACTCAAGAGTAAGCAACTAAGCGAAATAAAGCCATAGAACGCTTATTTGCCTTCTATCTATGCATTCTGACACTCCAACAATGTTTTCTGCTTCAATTTGGCTCATTTTACAAAGATGCTTATTTCTGGCGTGAACATGCAGTTCTACTCAAGAGTAAGCAACTAAGCGAAATAAAGCCATAGAACGCTTATTTGCCTTCTATCTATGCATTCTGACACTCCAACAATGTGTTCTGCTTCAATTTGACTCATTTTACAAAGATGCTTATTTCTGGAGTGAACATGCAGTTCTACTCAAGAGTAAGCAACTAAGCGAAATAAAGCCATGGAACGCTTATTTGCCTTCTATCTATGCATTCTGACACTCCAACAATGTTTTCTGCTTCAATTTGGGTCATTTCACAAAGGTGCTCATTTCTTGAGTGAATATGCAGTTCTACTCAAAAGTAAGCAACAAAGCGAAATAAAGCCATGGAACGCTTATTTGCCTTCTATGTATGCATTCTGACACTCCAACAATGTTTTATGCTTCAATTTGGCTCATTTTACAAAGATGCTTCTTTCTGGCGTGAACATGCAGTTCTACTCAAGAGTAAGCAACTAAGCGAAATAAAGCCATAGAACGCTTATTTGCCTTCTATTTATGCATTCTGACACTCCAACAATGTGTTCTGCTTCAATTTGACTCATTTTACAAAGGTTCTTATTCCTGGAGTGAGCATGCAGTTCTACTCAAGAGTAAGCAACTAAGCGAAATAAGGCCAGGGAACGCTTATTTGCCTTCTATCTATGCATTCTGACACTCCAACAATGTGTTCTGCTTCAATTTGACTCATTTTACAAAGGTTCTTATTCCTGGAGTGAACATGCAGTTCTACTCAAGAATAAGCAACTAAGCGAAATAAAGCCATGGAACGCTTATTTGCCTTCTATCTATGCATTCTAACACTCCAACAATGTGTTCTGCTTCAATTTGACTCATTTTACAAAGGTGCTTATTCCTGGAGTGAATATGCAGTTCTACTCAAGAGTAAGCAACTAAGCGAAATAAAGCCATGGAACGCTTATTTGCCTTCTATCTATGCATCCTGACACTCCAACAATGTTTTCTGCTTCAATTTGGGTCATTTCACAAAGGTGCTCATTTCTTGAGTGAATATGCAGTTCTACTCAAGAGTAAGCAACTAAGCGAAATAAAGCCATGGAACGCTTATTTGCCTTCTATCTCTGCATTCTGACACTCCAACAATGTTTTCTGCTTCAATTTGGCTCATTTTACAAAGATGCTTATTTCTGGAGTGAACATTCAGTTCTACTCAAGAGTAAGCAACTAAGCGAAATAAAGCCATGGAACGCTTATTTGCCTTCTATCTATGCATCCTGACACTCCAACAATGTTTTCTGCTTCAATTTGGGTCATTTCACAAAGGTGCTCATTTCTTGAGTGAATATGCAGTTCTACTCAAGAGTAAGCAACTAAGCGAAATAAAGCCATGGAACGCTTATTTGCCTTCTATGTATGCATTCTGACACTCCAACAATGTTTTATGCTTCAATTTGGCTCATTTTACAAAGATGCTTATTTCTGGCGTGAACATGCAGTTCTACTCAAGAGTAAGCAACTAAGCGAAATAAAGCCATAGAATGGTTATTTGCCTTCTATCTATGCATTCTGACACTCCAACAATGTTTTATGCTTCAATTTGACTCATTTTACAAAGGTGCTTATTCCTGGAGTGATTATGCAGTTCTACTCAAGAGTAAGCAACTAAGCGAAATAAGGCCAGGGAACGCTTATTTGCCTTCTATATATGCATTCTGACACTCCAACAATGTGTTCTGCTTCAATTTGACTCATTTTACAAAGGTGCGTATTCCTAGAGTGAACATGCAGTTCTACTCAAGAGTAAGCAACTAAGCGAAATAAAGCCATGGAACGCTTATTTGCCTTCTATCTATGCATCCTGACACTCCAACAATGTGTTCTGCTTCAATTTGACTCATTTTACAAAGGTTCTTATTCCTGGAGTGAACATGCAGTTCTACTCAGGAATAAGCAACTAAGCGAAATAAAGCCATGGAACGCTTATTTGCCTTCGATGTATGCATTCTGACACTCCAACAATGTGTTCTGCTTCAATTTGACTCATTTTACAAAGGTGCTTATTCCTGGAGTGAACATGCAGTTCTACTCAAGAATAAGCAACTAAGCGAAATAAAGCCATGGAACGCTTATTTGCCTTCTATCTATGCATTCTAACACTCCAACAATGTCTTCTGTTTCAATTTGGGTCATTTTACAAAGGTGCTTATTCCTTGAGTGAATATGCAGTTCTACTCAAGAGTAAGCAACTAAGCGATATAAAGCCATGGAACGCTTATTTGCCTTCTATCTATGCATTCTGACACTCCAACAATGTGTTCTGCTTCAATTTGACTCATTTTACAAAGATGCTTATTTCTGGAGTGAACATGCAGTTCTACTCAAGAGGAAGCAACTAAGCGAAATAAAGCAATGGAACGCTTATTTGCCTTCTATCTATGCATTCTGACACTCCAACAATGTTTTCTGCTTCAATTTGGGTCATTTCACAAAGGTGCTCATTTCTTGAGTGAATATGCAGTTCTACTCAAGAGTAAGCAACTAAGCGAAATAAAGCCATGGAACGCTTATTTGCCTTCTATGTATGCATTCTGACACTCCAACAATGTTTTATGCTTCAATTTGGCTCATTTTACAAAGATGCTTATTTCTGGCGTGAACATGCAGTTCTACTCAAGAGTAAGCAACTAAGCGATATAAAGCCATGGAACGCTTATTTGCCTTCTATCTATGCATTCTGACACTCCAACAATGTTTTCTGCTTCAATTTGGCTCATTTTACAAAGATGCTTATTTCTGGCGTGAACATGCAGTTCTACTCAAGAGTAAGCAACTAAGCGAAATAAAGCCATGGAATGCTTATTTGCCTTCTATCTATGCATTCTGACACTCCAACAATGTTTTCTGCTTCAATTTGGCTCATTTTACAAAGATGCTTATTTCTGGCGTGAACATGCAGTTCTACTCAAGAGTAAGCAACTAAGCGAAATAAAGCCATGGAACGCTTATTTGCCTTCTATGTATGCATTCTGACACTCCAACAATGTTTTATGCTTCAATTTGGCTCATTTTACAAAGGTGCTTATTCCTGGAGTGAATATGCAGTTCTACTCAAGAGTAAGCAACTAAGCGAAATAAGGCCAGGGAACGCTTATTTGCCTTCTATATATGCATTCTGACACTCCAACAATGTGTTCTGCTTCAATTTGACTCATTTTACAAAGGTGCTTATTCCTAGAGTGAACATGCAGTTCTACTCAAGAGTAAGCAACTAAGCGAAATAAAGCCATGGAACGCTTATTTGCCTTCTATCTATGCATTCTGACACTCCAACAATGTGTTCTGCTTCAATTTGACTGATTTTACAAAGGTTCTTATTCCTGGAGTGAACATGCAGTTCTACTCAGGAATAAGCAACTAAGCGAAATAAAGCCATGGAACGCTTATTTGCCTTCTATCTATGCATTCAAACACTCCAACAATGTGTTCTGCTTCAATTTGACTCATTTTACAAAGGTGCTTATTCCTGGAGTGAATATGCAGTTCTACTCAAGAGTAAGCAACTAAGCGAAATAAAGCCATGGAACGCTTATTTGCCTTCTATCTATGCATTCTGACACTCCAACAATGTTTTCTGCTTCAATTTGGGTCATTTTACAAAGATGCTTATTTCTGGCGTGAACATGCAGTTCTACTCAAGAGTAAGCAACTAAGCGAAATAAAGCCATGGAACGCTTATTTGCCTTCTATCTATGCATTCTGACACTCCAACAATGTTTTCTGCTTCAATTTGGGTCATTTCACAAAGGTGCTCATTTCTTGAGTGAATATGCAGTTCTACTCAAAAGTAAGCAACAAAGCGAAATAAAGCCATTGAACGCTTATTTGCCTTCTATGTATGCATTCTGACACTCCAACAATGTTTTATGCTTCAATTTGGCTCATTTTACAAAGATGCTTCTTTCTGGCGTGAACATGCAGTTCTACTCAAGAGTAAGCAACTAAGCGAAATAAAGCCATAGAACGCTTATTTGCCTTCTATCTATGCATTCTGACACTCCAACAATGTGTTCTGCTTCAATTTGACTCATTTTACAAAGGTTCTTATTCCTGGAGTGAACATGCAGTTCTACTCAAGAGTAAGCAACTAAGCGAAATAAGGCCAGGGAACGCTTATTTGCCTTCTATCTATGCATTCTGACACTCCAACAATGTGTTCTGCTTCAATTTGACTCATTTTACAAAGATGCTTCTTTCTGGCGTGAACATGCAGTTCTACTCAAGAGTAAGCAACTAAGCGAAATAAAGCCATAGAACGCTTATTTGCCTTCTATCTATGCATTCTGACACTCCAACAATGTGTTCTGCTTCAATTTGACTCATTTTACAAAGGTTCTTATTCCTGGAGTGAACATGCAGTTCTACTCAAGAGTAAGCAACTAAGCGAAATAAGGCCAGGGAACGCTTATTTGCCTTCTATCTATGCATTCTGACACTCCAACAATGTGTTCTGCTTCAATTTGACTCATTTTACAAAGGTTCTTATTCCTGGAGTGAACATGCAGTTCTACTCAAGAATAAGCAACTAAGCGAAATAAAGCCATGGAACGCTTATTTGCCTTCTATCTATGCATTCTAACACTCCAACAATGTGTTCTGCTTCAATTTGACTCATTTTACAAAGGTGCTTATTCCTGGAGTGAATATGCAGTTCTACTCAAGAGTAAGCAACTAAGCGAAATAAAGCCATGGAACGCTTATTTGCCTTCTATCTATGCATCCTGACACTCCAACAATGTTTTCTGCTTCAATTTGGGTCATTTCACAAAGGTGCTCATTTCTTGAGTGAATATGCAGTTCTACTCAAGAGTAAGCAACTAAGCGAAATAAAGCCATGGAACGCTTATTTGCCTTCTATCTCTGCATTCTGACACTCCAACAATGTTTTCTGCTTCAATTTGGCTCATTTTACAAAGATGCTTATTTCTGGAGTGAACATTCAGTTCTACTCAAGAGTAAGCAACTAAGCGAAATAAAGCCATGGAACGCTTATTTGCCTTCTATCTATGCATCCTGACACTCCAACAATGTTTTCTGCTTCAATTTGGCTCATTTTACAAAGATGCTTATTCCTGGAGTGAATATGCAGTTCTACTCAAGAGTAAGCAACTAAGCGAAATAAGGCCAGGGAACGCTTATTTGCCTTCTATATATGCATTCTGACACTCCAACAATGTGTTCTGCTTCAATTTGACTCATTTTACAAAGGTGCTTATTCCTAGAGTGAACATGCAGTTCTACTCAAGAGTAAGCAACTAAGCGAAATAAAGCCATGGAACGCTTATTTGCCTTCTATCTATGCATCCTGACACTCCAACAATGTGTTCTGCTTCAATTTGACTCATTTTACAAAGGTTCTTATTCCTGGAGTGAACATGCAGTTCTACTCAGGAATAAGCAACTAAGCGAAATAAATAATAATAATAATAATAATAATTTTTTATTTGTACCCCGCCCATCTGGCTGAGTCTCCCCAGCCACTCTGGGCGGCTTCCAGTCAGATATCAAAACAATACAACAATAGCACAATTACAAAAGTCACAAACAATACATAAGCCACATCAAAAAATACACAACTGAATAGAAACCAATTTCGACATAAATCAAAATCTAAAACTAAGAATACATCCTTAATACAGTTTAAAATAACATAGGTGAAAAATAACAGGAATTTAAACAAACAAACAAAAAAAAAACAAAATGGAGCCCTCTCTGCCCAGCAGCGGCGGCGGCAACAGTCCTTTATAAAGCCCATCAGACCCCGCCCGGGGCCAGGTGGTGAGTGGCAGGACTGGGGCCTCCAGGCGCTGAGCAGGGGAGTCCTCCTGGCTGATAGCAGCAGCAACAGCAGTTCTTATAGGCCTTGGCCCCGCCCTGGGCCAGGTGGTGAGTGGCAGGACTGGGGCCTCCAGGCGCTGAGCAGGGGAGTCCTCCTGGCTGATAGCAGCAGCAACAGCAGTTCTTATAGGCCTTGGCCCCACCCTGGGCCAGGTGGTGAGTGGCAGGACTGGGGCCTCCAGGCGCTGAGCAGGGGAGTCCTCTGGAAGCCATGGAACGCTTATTTGCCTTCTATCTATGCATTCAAACACTCCAACAATGTGTTCTGCTTCAATTTGACTCATTTTACAAAGGTGCGTATTCCTGGAGTGAATATGCAGTTCTACTCAAGAGTAAGCAACTAAGCGAAATAAAGCCATGGAACGCTTATTTGCCTTCTATCTATGCATCCTGACACTCCAACAATGTTTTCTGCTTCAATTTGGGTCATTTCACAAAGGTGCTCATTTCTTGAGTGAATATGCAGTTCTACTCAAGAGTAAGCAACTAAGCGAAATAAAGCCATGGAACGCTTATTTGCCTTCTATCTCTGCATTCTGACACTCCAACAATGTGTTCTGCTTCAATTTGACTCATTTTCCAAGGTGCTTATTCCTGGAGTGAATATGCAGTTCTACTCAAGAGTAAGCAACTAAGCGCAATAAAGCCATGGAACGCTTATTTGCCTTCTATCTATGCATTCTGACACTCCAACAATGTTTTCTGCTTCAATTTGGCTCATTTTACAAAGATGCTTATTTCTGGAGTGAACATTCAGTTCTACTCAAGAGTAAGCAACTAAGCGAAATAAAGCCATGGAACGCTTATTTGCCTTCTATCTATGCATCCTGACACTCCAACAATGTTTTCTGCTTCAATTTGGGTCATTTCACAAAGGTGCTCATTTCTTGAGTGAATATGCAGTTCTACTCAAGAGTAAGCAACTAAGCGAAATAAAGCCATGGAACGCTTATTTGCCTTCTATCTATGCATTCTGACACTCCAACAATGTTTTCTGCTTCAATTTGGCTCATTTTACAAAGATGCTTATTTCTGGAGTGAACATTCAGTTCTACTCAAGAGTAAGCAACTAAGCGAAATAAAGCCATGGAACGCTTATTTGCCTTCTATCTATGCATCCTGACACTCCAACAATGTTTTCTGCTTCAATTTGGGTCATTTCACAAAGGTGCTCATTTCTTGAGTGAATATGCAGTTCTACTCAAGAGTAAGCAACTAAGCGAAATAAAGCCATGGAATGCTTATTTGCCTTCTATCTATGCATCCTAACACTCCAACAATGTGTTCTGCTTCAATTTGGGTCATTTTACAAAGATGCTTATTTTTGGAGTGAATATGCAGTTCTACTCAAGAGTAAGCAACTAAGCGAAATAAGGCCAGGGAACGCTTATTTGCCTTCTATCTATGCATTCTGACACTCCAACAATGTGTTCTGCTTCAATTTGACTCATTTTACAAAGGTGCTTATTCCTAGAGTGAACATGCAGTTCTACTCAAGAGTAAGCAACTAAGCGAAATAAAGCCATGGAACGCTTATTTGCCTTCTATCTATGCATCCTGACACTCCAACAATGTTTTCTGCTTCAATTTGACTCATTTTACAAAGGTGCTTATTCCTGGAGTGAATATGCAGTTCTACTCAAGAGTAAGCAACTAAGCGAAATAAAGCCATGGAACGCTTATTTGCCTTCTATCTATGCATTCTGACACTCCAACAATGTGTTCTGCTTCAATTTGACTCATTTTACAAAGATGCTTATTTCTGGAGTGAACATGCAGTTCTACTCAAGAGTAAGCAACTAAGCGAAATAAAGCCATGGAACGCTTATTTGCCTTCTATCTATGCATTCTGACACTCCAACAATGTTTTCTGCTTCAATTTGGGTCATTTCACAAAGGTGCTCATTTCTTGAGTGAATATGCAGTTCTACTCAAGAGTAAGCAACTAAGCGAAATAAAGCCATGGAACGCTTATTTGCCTTCTATCTATGCATCCTGACACTCCAACAATGTTTTCTGCTTCAATTTGGGTCATTTCACAAAGGTGCTCATTTCTTGAGTGAATATGCAGTTCTACTCAAGAGTAAGCAACTAAGCGAAATAAAGCCATGGAACGCTTATTTGCCTTCTATCTCTGCATTCTGACACTCCAACAATGTGTTCTGCTTCAATTTGACTCATTTTCCAAGGTGCTTATTCCTGGAGTGAATATGCAGTTCTACTCAAGAGTAAGCAACTAAGCGCAATAAAGCCATGGAACGCTTATTTGCCTTCTATCTATGCATTCTGACACTCCAACAATGTTTTCTGCTTCAATTTGGCTCATTTTACAAAGATGCTTATTTCTGGAGTGAACATTCAGTTCTACTCAAGAGTAAGCAACTAAGCGAAATAAAGCCATGGAACGCTTATTTGCCTTCTATCTATGCATCCTGACACTCCAACAATGTTTTCTGCTTCAATTTGGGTCATTTCACAAAGGTGCTCATTTCTTGAGTGAATATGCAGTTCTACTCAAGAGTAAGCAACTAAGCGAAATAAAGCCATGGAACGCTTATTTGCCTTCTATCTATGCATTCTGACACTCCAACAATGTGTTCTGCTTCAATTTGACTCATTTTACAAAGGTTCTTATTCCTGGAGTGAACATGCAGTTCTACTCAAGAGTAAGCAACTAAGCGAAATAAGGCCAGGGAACGCTTATTTGCCTTCTATCTATGCATTCTGACACTCCAACAATGTTTTCTGCTTCAATTTGGCTCATTTTACAAAGATGCTTATTTTTGGAGTGAACATTCAGTTCTACTCAAGAGTAAGCAACTAAGCGAAATAAAGCCATGGAACGCTTATTTGCCTTCTATCTATGCATCCTGACACTCCAACAATGTTTTCTGCTTCAATTTGGGTCATTTCACAAAGGTGCTCATTTCTTGAGTGAATATGCAGTTCTACTCAAGAGTAAGCAACTAAGCGAAATAAAGCCATGGAACGCTTATTTGCCTTCTATCTATGCATTCTGACACTCCAACAATGTGTTCTGCTTCAATTTGACTCATTTTACAAAGGTGCTTATTCCTGGAGTGAATATGCAGTTCTACTCAAGAGTAAGCAACTAAGCGAAATAAGGCCAGGGAACGCTTATTTGCCTTCTATATATGCATTCTGACACTCCAACAATGTGTTCTGCTTCAATTTGACTCATTTTACAAAGGTGCTTATTCCTAGAGTGAACATGCAGTTCTACTCAAGAGTAAGCAACTAAGCGAAATAAAGCCATGGAACGCTTATTTGCCTTCTATCTATGCATCCTGACACTCCAACAATGTGTTCTGCTTCAATTTGACTCATTTTACAAAGGTTCTTATTCCTGGAGTGAATATGCAGTTCTACTCAAGAGTAAGCAACTAAGCGAAATAAAGCCATGGAACGCTTATTTGCCTTCTATCTATGCATTCTGACACTCCAACAATGTTTTCTGCTTCAATTTGGGTTATTTCACAAAGGTGCTCATTTCTTGAGTGAATATGCAGTTCTACTCAAAAGTAAGCAACTCACCGAAATAAAGCCATGGAACGCTTATTTGCCTTCTATGTATGCATTCTGACACTCCAACAATGTTTTATGCTTCAATTTGGCTCATTTTACAAAGATGCTTCTTTCTGGCGTGAACATGCAGTTCTACTCAAGAGTAAGCAACTAAGCGAAATAAAGCCATAAAACGCTTATTTGCCTTCTATCTATGCATTCTGACACTCCAACAATGTGTTCTGCTTCAATTTGACTCATTTTACAAAGGTTCTTATTCCTGGAGTGAACATGCAGTTCTACTCAAGAGTAAGCAACTAAGCGAAATAAGGCCAGGGAACGCTTATTTGCCTTCTATCTATGCATTCTGACACTCCAACAATGTTTTCTGCTTCAATTTGGCTCATTTTACAAAGATGCTTATTTCTGGAGTGAACATTCAGTTCTACTCAAGAGTAAGCAACTAAGCGAAATGAAGCCATGGAACGCTTATTTGCCTTCTATCTATGCATCCTGACACTCCAACAATGTTTTCTGCTTCAATTTGGGTCATTTCACAAAGGTGCTCATTTCTTGAGTGAATATGCAGTTCTACTCAAGAGTAAGCAACTAAGCGAAATAAAGCCATGGAACGCTTATTTGCCTTCTATCTATGCATTCTGACACTCCAACAATGTGTTCTGCTTCAATTTGACTCATTTTACAAAGGTGCTTATTCCTGGAGTGAATATGCAGTTCTACTCAAGAGTAAGCAACTAAGCGAAATAAGGCCAGGGAACGCTTATTTGCCTTCTATCTATGCATTCTGACACTCCAACAATGTGTTCTGCTTCAATTTGACTCATTTTACAAAGGTGCTTATTCCTAGAGTGAACATGCAGTTCTACTCAAGAGTAAGCAACTAAGCGAAATAAAGCCAGGGAACGCTTATTTGCCTTCTATCTATGCATCCTGACACTCCAACAATGTGTTCTGCTTCAATTTGACTCATTTTACAAAGGTGCTTATTCCTGGAGTGAATATGCAGTTCTACTCAAGAGTAAGCAACTAAGCGAAATAAGGCCAGGGAACGCTTATTTGCCTTCTATCTATGCATTCTGACACTCCAACAATGTGTTCTGCTTCAATTTGACTCATTTTACAAAGGTGCTTATTCCTAGAGTGAACATGCAGTTCTACTCAAGAGTAAGCAACTAAGCGAAATAAAGCCATGGAACGCTTATTTGCCTTCTATCTATGCATCCTGACACTCCAACAATGTTTTCTGCTTCAATTTGACTCATTTTACAAAGGTGCTTATTCCTGGAGTGAATATGCAGTTCTACTCAAGAGTAAGCAACTAAGCGAAATAAAGCCATGGAACGCTTATTTGCCTTCTATCTATGCATTCTGACACTCCAACAATGTGTTCTGCTTCAATTTGACTCATTTTACAAAGATGCTTATTTCTGGAGTGAACATGCAGTTCTACTCAAGAGTAAGCAACTAAGCGAAATAAAGCCATGGAACGCTTATTTGCCTTCTATCTATGCATTCTGACACTCCAACAATGTTTTCTGCTTCAATTTGGGTCATTTCACAAAGGTGCTCATTTCTTGAGTGAATATGCAGTTCTACTCAAGAGTAAGCAACTAAGCGAAATAAAGCCATGGAACACTTATTTGCCTTCTATGTATGCATTCTGACACTCCAACAATGTTTTATGCTTCAATTTGGCTCATTTTACAAAGATGCTTATTTCTGGCGTGAACATGCAGTTCTACTCAAGAGTAAGCAACTAAGCGATATAAAGCCATGGAACGCTTATTTGCCTTCTATCTATGCATTCTGACACTCCAACAATGTTTTCTGCTTCAATTTGGCTCATTTTACAAAGATGCTTATTTCTGGCGTGAACATGCAGTTCTACTCAAGAGTAAGCAACTAAGCGAAATAAAGCCATGGAACGCTTATCTATGCATTCTGACACTCCAACAATGTTTTCTGCTTCAATTTGGCTCATTTTACAAAGATGCTTATTTCTGGAGTGAACTTTCAGTTCTACTCAAGAGTAAGCAACTAAGCGAAATAAAGCCATGGAACGCTTATTTGCCTTCTATCTATGCATTCTGACACTCCAACAATGTGTTCTGCTTCAATTTGACTCATTTTACAAAGATGCTTATTTCTGGAGTGAACATGCAGTTCTACTCAAGAGTAAGCAACTAAGCGAAATAAAGCCATGGAACGCTTATTTGCCTCCTATCTATGCATTCTGACACTCCAACAATGTTTTCTGCTTCAATTTGGGTCATTTCACAAAGGTGCTCATTTCTTGAGTGAATATGCAGTTCTACTCAAGAGTAAGCAACTAAGCGAAATAAAGCCATGGAACACTTATTTGCCTTCTATGTATGCATTCTGACACTCCAACAATGTTTTATGCTTCAATTTGGCTCATTTTACAAAGATGCTTATTTCTGGAGTGAACATGCAGTTCTACTCAAGAGTAAGCAACTAAGCGATATAAAGCCATGGAACGCTTATTTGCCTTCTATCTATGCATTCTGACACTCCAACAATGTTTTCTGCTTCAATTTGGCTCATTTTACAAAGATGCTTATTTCTGGCGTGAACATGCAGTTCTACTCAAGAGTAAGCAACTAAGCGAAATAAAGCCATGGAACGCTTATTTGCCTTCTATCTATGCATTCTGACACTCCAACAATGTTTTCTGCTTCAATTTGGCTCATTTTACAAAGATGCTTATTTCTGGAGTGAACATTCAGTTCTACTCAAGAGTAAGCAGCTAAGCGAAATAAAGCCATGGAACGCTTATTTGCCTTCTATCTATGCATTCTGACACTCCAACAATGTGTTCTGCTTCAATTTGGGTCATTTCACAAAGGTGCTCATTACTTGAGTGAATATGCAGTTCTACTCAAGAGTAAGCAACTAAGCGAAATAAGGCCAGGGAACGCTTATTTGCCTTCTATCTATGCATTCTGACACTCCAACAATGTGTTCTGCTTCAATTTGACTCATTTTACAAAGGTGCTTATTCCTAGAGTGAACATGCAGTTCTACTCAAGAGTAAGCAACTAAGCGAAATAAAGCCATGGAACGCTTATTTGCCTTCTATCTATGCATCCTGACACTCCAACAATGTTTTCTGCTTCAATTTGACTCATTTTACAAAGGTGCTTATTCCTGGAGTGAATATGCAGTTCTACTCAAGAGTAAGCAACTAAGCGAAATAAAGCCATGGAACGCTTATTTGCCTTCTATCTATGCATTCTGACACTCCAACAATGTGTTCTGCTTCAATTTGACTCATTTTACAAAGATGCTTATTTCTGGAGTGAACATGCAGTTCTACTCAAGAGTAAGCAACTAAGCGAAATAAAGCCATGGAACGCTTATTTGCCTTCTATCTATGCATTCTGACACTCCAACAATGTTTTCTGCTTCAATTTGGGTCATTTCACAAAGGTGCTCATTTCTTGAGTGAATATGCAGTTCTACTCAAGAGTAAGCAACTAAGCGAAATAAAGCCATGGAACACTTATTTGCCTTCTATGTATGCATTCTGACACTCCAACAATGTTTTATGCTTCAATTTGGCTCATTTTACAAAGATGCTTATTTCTGGCGTGAACATGCAGTTCTACTCAAGAGTAAGCAACTAAGCGATATAAAGCCATGGAACGCTTATTTGCCTTCTATCTATGCATTCTGACACTCCAACAATGTTTTCTGCTTCAATTTGGCTCATTTTACAAAGATGCTTATTTCTGGCGTGAACATGCAGTTCTACTCAAGAGTAAGCAACTAAGCGAAATAAAGCCATGGAACGCTTATTTGCCTTCTATCTATGCATTCTGACACTCCAACAATGTTTTCTGCTTCAATTTGGCTCATTTTACAAAGATGCTTATTTCTGGAGTGAACTTTCAGTTCTACTCAAGAGTAAGCAACTAAGCGAAATAAAGCCATGGAACGCTTATTTGCCTTCTATCTATGCATTCTGACACTCCAACAATGTGTTCTGCTTCAATTTGACTCATTTTACAAAGATGCTTATTTCTGGAGTGAACATGCAGTTCTACTCAAGAGTAAGCAACTAAGCGAAATAAAGCCATGGAACGCTTATTTGCCTCCTATCTATGCATTCTGACACTCCAACAATGTTTTCTGCTTCAATTTGGGTCATTTCACAAAGGTGCTCATTTCTTGAGTGAATATGCAGTTCTACTCAAGAGTAAGCAACTAAGCGAAATAAAGCCATGGAACACTTATTTGCCTTCTATGTATGCATTCTGACACTCCAACAATGTTTTATGCTTCAATTTGGCTCATTTTACAAAGATGCTTATTTCTGGAGTGAACATGCAGTTCTACTCAAGAGTAAGCAACTAAGCGATATAAAGCCATGGAACGCTTATTTGCCTTCTATCTATGCATTCTGACACTCCAACAATGTTTTCTGCTTCAATTTGGCTCATTTTACAAAGATGCTTATTTCTGGCGTGAACATGCAGTTCTACTCAAGAGTAAGCAACTAAGCGAAATAAAGCCATGGAACGCTTATTTGCCTTCTATCTATGCATTCTGACACTCCAACAATGTTTTCTGCTTCAATTTGGCTCATTTTACAAAGATGCTTATTTCTGGAGTGAACATTCAGTTCTACTCAAGAGTAAGCAACTAAGCGAAATAAAGCCATGGAACGCTTATTTGCCTTCTATCTATGCATTCTGACACTCCAACAATGTTTTCTGCTTCAATTTGGCTCATTTTACAAAGATGCTTCTTTCTGGCGTGAACATGCAGTTCTACTCAAGAGTAAGCAACTAAGCGAAATAAAGCCATAGAACGCTTATTTGCCTTCTATCTATGCATTCTGACACTCCAACAATGTGTTCTGCTTCAATTTGACTCATTTTACAAAGGTGCTTATTCCTGGAGTGAACATGCAGTTCTACTCAAGAGTAAGCAACTAAGCGAAATAAGGCCAGGGAACGCTTATTTGCCTTCTATCTATGCATTCTGACACTCCAACAATGTTTTCTGCTTCAATTTGGCTCATTTTACAAAGATGCTTATTTCTGGAGTGAACATTCAGTTCTACTCAAGAGTAAGCAACTAAGCGAAATAAAGCCATGGAACGCTTATTTGCCTTCTATCTATGCATCCTGACACTCCAACAATGTTTTCTGCTTCAATTTGGGTCATTTCACAAAGGTGCTCATTTCTTGAGTGAATATGCAGTTCTACTCAAAAGTAAGCAACTCACCGAAATAAAGCCATGGAACGCTTATTTGCCTTCTATGTATGCATTCTGACACTCCAACAATGTTTTATGCTTCAATTTGGCTCATTTTACAAAGATGCTTCTTTCTGGCGTGAACATGCAGTTCTACTCAAGAGTAAGCAACTAAGCGAAATAAAGCCATAGAACGCTTATTTGCCTTCTATCTATGCATTCTGACACTCCAACAATGTGTTCTGCTTCAATTTGACTCATTTTACAAAGGTGCTTATTCCTGGAGTGAACATGCAGTTCTACTCAAGAGTAAGCAACTAAGCGAAATAAGGCCAGGGAACGCTTATTTGCCTTCTATCTATGCATTCTGACACTCCAACAATGTTTTCTGCTTCAATTTGGCTCATTTTACAAAGATGCTTATTTCTGGAGTGAACATTCAGTTCTACTCAAGAGTAAGCAACTAAGCGAAATAAAGCCATGGAACGCTTATTTGCCTTCTATCTATGCATAATGACACTCCAACAATGTTTTCTGCTTCAATTTGGGTCATTTCACAAAGGTGCTCATTTCTTGAGTGAATATGCAGTTCTACTCAAGAGTAAGCAACTAAGCGAAATAAAGCCATGGAACGCTTATTTGCCTTCTATCTATGCATTCTGACACTCCAACAATGTGTTCTGCTTCAATTTGACTCATTTTACAAAGGTTCTTATTCCTGGAGTGAACATGCAGTTCTACTCAAGAATAAGCAACTAAGCGGAATAAAGCCATGGAACGCTTATTTGCCTTCTATCTATGCATTCTAACACTCCAACAATGTGTTCTGCTTCAATTTGACTCATTTTACAAAGGTGCTTATTCCTGGAGTGAATATGCAGTTCTACTCAAGAGTAAGCAACTAAGCGAAATAAAGCCATGGAACGCTTATTTGCCTTCTATCTATGCATTCTGACACTCCAACAATGTGTTCTGCTTCAATTTGGGTCATTTCACAAAGGTGCTCATTTCTTGAGTGAATATGCAGTTCTACTCAAGAGTAAGCAACTAAGCGAAATAAAGCCATGGAACACTTATTTGCCTTCTATGTATGCATTCTGACACTCCAACAATGTTTTATGCTTCAATTTGGCTCATTTTACAAAGATGCTTATTTCTGGCGTGAACATGCAGTTCTACTCAAGAGTAAGCAACTAAGCGATATAAAGCCATGGAACGCTTATTTGCCTTCTATCTATGCATTCTGACACTCCAACAATGTTTTCTGCTTCAATTTGGCTCATTTTACAAAGATGCTTATTTCTGGCGTGAACATGCAGTTCTACTCAAGAGTAAGCAACTAAGCGAAATAAAGCCATGGAACGCTTATTTGCCTTCTATCTATGCATTCTGACACTCCAACAATGTTTTCTGCTTCAATTTGGCTCATTTTACAAAGATGCTTATTTCTGGAGTGAACTTTCAGTTCTACTCAAGAGTAAGCAACTAAGCGAAATAAAGCCATGGAACGCTTATTTGCCTTCTATCTATGCATTCTGACACTCCAACAATGTGTTCTGCTTCAATTTGACTCATTTTACAAAGATGCTTATTTCTGGAGTGAACATGCAGTTCTACTCAAGAGTAAGCAACTAAGCGAAATAAAGCCATGGAACGCTTATATGCCTCCTATCTATGCATTCTGACACTCCAACAATGTTTTCTGCTTCAATTTGGGTCATTTCACAAAGGTGCTCATTTCTTGAGTGAATATGCAGTTCTACTCAAAAGTAAGCAACTCACCGAAATAAAGCCATGGAACGCTTATTTGCCTTCTATGTATGCATTCTGACACTCCAACAATGTTTTATGCTTCAATTTGGCTCATTTTACAAAGATGCTTCTTTCTGGCGTGAACATGCAGTTCTACTCAAGAGTAAGCAACTAAGCGAGATAAAGCCATAGAACGCTTATTTGCCTTCTATCTATGCATTCTGACACTCCAACAATGTGTTCTGCTTCAATTTGACTCATTTTACAAAGGTTCTTATTCCTGGAGTGAACATGCAGTTCTACTCAAGAGTAAGCAACTAAGCGAAATAAGGCCAGGGAACGCTTATTTGCCTTCTATCTATGCATTCTGACACTCCAACAATGTTTTCTGCTTCAATTTGGCTCATTTTACAAAGATGCTTATTTCTGGCGTGAACATGCAGTTCTACTCAAGAGTAAGCAACTAAGCGAAATAAAGCCATGGAACGCTTATTTGCCTCCTATCTATGCATTCTGACACTCCAACAATGTTTTCTGCTTCAATTTGGGTCATTTCACAAAGGTGCTCATTTCTTGAGTGAATATGCAGTTCTACTCAAAAGTAAGCAACTCACCGAAATAAAGCCATGGAACGCTTATTTGCCTTCTATGTATGCATTCTGACACTCCAACAATGTTTTATGCTTCAATTTGGCTCATTTTACAAAGATGCTTCTTTCTGGCGTGAACATGCAGTTCTACTCAAGAGTAAGCAACTAAGCGAGATAAAGCCATAGAACGCTTATTTGCCTTCTATCTATGCATTCTGACACTCCAACAATGTGTTCTGCTTCAATTTGACTCATTTTACAAAGGTTCTTATTCCTGGAGTGAACATGCAGTTCTACTCAAGAGTAAGCAACTAAGCGAAATAAGGCCAGGGAACGCTTATTTGCCTTCTATCTATGCATTCTGACACTCCAACAATGTTTTCTGCTTCAATTTGGCTCATTTTACAAAGATGCTTATTTCTGGCGTGAACATGCAGTTCTACTCAAGAGTAAGCAACTAAGCGAAATAAAGCCATGGAACGCTTATTTGCCTTCTATCTATGCATTCTGACACTCCAACAATGTTTTCTGCTTCAATTTGGCTCATTTTACAAAGATGCTTATTTCTGGAGTGAACATTCAGTTCTACTCAAGAGTAAGCAACTAAGCGAAATAAAGCCATGGAACGCTTATTTGCCTTCTATCTGTGCATTCTGACACTCCAACAATGTGTTCTGCTTCAATTTGACTCATTTTACAAAGATGCTTATTTCTGGAGTGAACATGCAGTTCTACTCAAGAGTAAGCAACTAAGCGAAATAAAGCCATGGAACGCTTATTTGCCTTCTATCTATGCATTCTGACACTCCAACAATGTTTTCTGCTTCAATTTGACTCATTTTACAAAGGTTCTTATTCCTGGAGTGAACATGCAGTTCTACTCAAGAGTAAGCAACTAAGCGAAATAAGGCCAGGGAACGCTTATTTGCCTTCTATCTATGCATTCTGACACTCCAACAATGTTTTCTGCTTCAATTTGGCTCATTTTACAAAGATGGTTATTCCTGGAGTGAACATGCAGTTCTACTCAAGATTAAGCAACTAAGCGAAATAAGGCCAGGGAACGCTTATTTGCCTTCTATCTATGCATTCTGACACTCCAACAATGTTTTCTGCTTCAATTTGGCTCATTTTACAAAGATGCTTATTTCTGGAGTGAACATTCAGTTCTACTCAAGAGTAAGCAACTAAGCGAAATAAAGCCATGGAACGCTTATTTGCCTTCTATCTATGCATCCTGACACTCCAACAATGTTTTCTGCTTCAATTTGGGTCATTTCACAAAGGTGCTCATTTCTTGAGTGAATATGCAGTTCTACTCAAGAGTAAGCAACTAAGCGAAATAAGGCCAGGGAACGCTTATTTGCCTTCTATCTATGCATTCTGACACTCCAACAATGTGTTCTGCTTCAATTTGACTCATTTTACAAAGGTGCTTATTCCTGGAGTGAATATGCAGTTCTACTCAAGAGTAAGCAACTAAGCGAAATAAGGCCAGGGAACGCTTATTTGCCTTCTATCTATGCATTCTGACACTCCAACAATGTGTTCTGCTTCAATTTGACTCATTTTACAAAGGTGCTTATTCCTGGAGTGAATATGCAGTTCTACTCAAGAGTAAGCAACTAAGCGAAATAAGGCCAGGGAACGCTTATTTGCCTTCTATCTATGCATTCTGACACTCCAACAATGTGTTCTGCTTCAATTTGACTCATTTTACAAAGATGCTTATTTCTGGAGTGAACATGCAGTTCTACTCAAGAGTAAGCAACTAAGCGAAATAAAGCCATGGAACGCTTATTTGCCTTCTATCTATGCATTCTGACACTCCAACAATGTGTTCTGCTTCAATTTGACTCATTTTACATAGGTTCTTATTCCTGGAGTGAACATGCAGTTCTACTCAAGAGTAAGCAACTAAGCGAAATAAGGCCAGGGAACGCTTATTTGCCTTCTATCTATGCATTCTGACACTCCAACAATGTTTTCTGCTTCAATTTGGCTCATTTTACAAAGATGCTTATTTCTGGCGTGAACATGCAGTTCTACTCAAGAGTAAGCAACTAAGCGAAATAAAGCCATGGAACGCTTATTTGCCTTCTATCTATGCATTCTGACACTCCAACAATGTTTTCTGCTTCAATTTGGCTCATTTTACAAAGATGCTTATTTCTGGAGTGAACATTCAGTTCTACTCAAGAGTAAGCAACTAAGCGAAATAAAGCCATGGAACGCTTATTTGCCTTCTATCTGTGCATTCTGACACTCCAACAATGTGTTCTGCTTCAATTTGACTCATTTTACAAAGATGCTTATTTCTGGAGTGAACATGCAGTTCTACTCAAGAGTAAGCAACTAAGCGAAATAAAGCCATGGAACGCTTATTTGCCTTCTATCTATGCATTCTGACACTCCAACAATGTTTTCTGCTTCAATTTGACTCATTTTACAAAGTTTCTTATTCCTGGAGTGAACATGCAGTTCTACTCAAGAGTAAGCAACTAAGCGAAATAAGGCCAGGGAACGCTTATTTGCCTTCTATCTATGCATTCTGACACTCCAACAATGTTTTCTGCTTCAATTTGGCTCATTTTACAAAGATGGTTATTCCTGGAGTGAACATGCAGTTCTACTCAAGATTAAGCAACTAAGCGAAATAAGGCCAGGGAACGCTTATTTGCCTTCTATCTATGCATTCTGACACTCCAACAATGTTTTCTGCTTCAATTTGGCTCATTTTACAAAGATGCTTATTTCTGGAGTGAACATTCAGTTCTACTCAAGAGTAAGCAACTAAGCGAAATAAAGCCATGGAACGCTTATTTGCCTTCTATCTATGCATCCTGACACTCCAACAATGTTTTCTGCTTCAATTTGGGTCATTTCACAAAGGTGCTCATTTCTTGAGTGAATATGCAGTTCTACTCAAGAGTAAGCAACTAAGCGAAATAAGGCCAGGGAACGCTTATTTGCCTTCTATCTATGCATTCTGACACTCCAACAATGTGTTCTGCTTCAATTTGACTCATTTTACAAAGGTGCTTATTCCTGGAGTGAATATGCAGTTCTACTCAAGAGTAAGCAACTAAGCGAAATAAGGCCAGGGAACGCTTATTTGCCTTCTATCTATGCATTCTGACACTCCAACAATGTGTTCTGCTTCAATTTGACTCATTTTACAAAGGTGCTTATTCCTGGAGTGAATATGCAGTTCTACTCAAGAGTAAGCAACTAAGCGAAATAAGGCCAGGGAACGCTTATTTGCCTTCTATCTATGCATTCTGACACTCCAACAATGTGTTCTGCTTCAATTTGACTCATTTTACAAAGATGCTTATTTCTGGAGTGAACATGCAGTTCTACTCAAGAGTAAGCAACTAAGCGAAATAAAGCCATGGAACGCTTATTTGCCTTCTATCTATGCATTCTGACACTCCAACAATGTGTTCTGCTTCAATTTGACTCATTTTACAAAGATGCTTATTTCTGGAGTGAACATGCAGTTCTACTCAAGAGTAAGCAACTAAGCGAAATAAAGCCATGGAACGCTTATTTGCCTTCTATCTATGCATTCTGAAACTCCAACAATGTGTTCTGCTTCAATTTGACTCATTTTACAAAGATGCTTATTTCTGGAGTGAACATGCAGTTCTACTCAAGAGTAAGCAACTAAGCGAAATAAAGCCATGGAACGCTTATTTGCCTTCTATCTATGCATCCTGACACTCCAACAATGTTTTCTGCTTCAATTTGGGTCATTTCACAAAGGTGCTCATTTCTTGAGTGAATATGCAGTTCTACTCAAAAGTAAGCAACTCACCGAAATAAAGCCATGGAACGCTTATTTGCCTTCTATCTATGCATTCTGACACTCCAACAATGTTTTCTGCTTCAATTTGGGTCATTTCACAAAGGTGCTCATTTCTTGAGTGAATATGCAGTTCTACTCAAAAGTAAGCAACTCACCGAAATAAAGCCATGGAACGCTTATTTGCCTTCTATGTATGCATTCTGACACTCCAACAATGTTTTATGCTTCGATTTGGCTCATTTTACAAAGATGCTTCTTTCTGGCGTGAACATGCAGTTCTACTCAAGAGTAAGCAACTAAGCGAAATAAAGCCATAGAACGCTTATTTGCCTTCTATCTATGCATTCTGACACTCCAACAATGTGTTCTGCTTCAATTTGACTCATTTTACAAAGGTTCTTATTCCTGGAGTGAACATGCAGTTCTACTCAAGAGTAAGCAACTAAGCGAAATAAGGCCATGGAATGCTTATTTGCCTTCTATCTATGCATTCTGACACTCCAACAATGTTTTCTGCTTCAATTTGGCTCATTTTACAAAGATGCTTATTTCTGGAGTGAACATTCAGTTCTACTCAAGAGTAAGCAACTAAGCGAAATAAAGCCATGGAACGCTTATTTGCCTTCTATGTATGCATTCTGATACTCCAACAATGTTTTATGCTTCAATTTGGCTCATTTTACAAAGATGCTTCTTTCTGGCGTGAACATGCAGTTCTACTCAAGAGTAAACAACTAAGCGAAATAAAACCATAGAACGCTTATTTGTCTTCTATCTATGCATTCTGACACTGAAACAATGTTTTCTGCTTCAATTTGGCTCATTTTACAAAGATGCTTATTTCTGGCGTGAACATGCAGTTCTACTCAAGAGTAAGCAACTAAGCGAAATAAAGCCATGGAACGCTTATTTGCCTTCTATCTATGCATTCTGACACTCCAACAATGTGTTCTGCTTCAATTTGACTCATTTTACAAAGATGCTTATTTCTGGAGTGAACATTCAGTTCTACTCAAGAGTAAGCAACTAAGCGAAATAAAGCCATGGAACGCTTATTTGCCTTCTATCTATGCATTCTGACACTCCAACAATGTGTTCTGCTTCAATTTGACTCATTTTACAAAGATGCTTATTTCTGGAGTGAACATGCAGTTCTACTCAAGAGTAAGCAACTAAGCGAAATAAAGCCATGGAACGCTTATTTGCCTTCTATCTATGCATTCTGACACTCCAACAATGTTTTCTGCTTCAATTTGGGTCATTTCACAAAGGTGCTCATTTCTTGAGTGAATATGCAGTTCTACTCAAAAGTAAGCAACTCACCGAAATAAAGCCATGGAACGCTTATTTGCCTTCTATGTATGCATTCTGACACTCCAACAATGTTTTATGCTTCAATTTGGCTCATTTTACAAAGATGCTTCTTTCTGGCGTGAACATGCAGTTCTACTCAAGAGTAAGCAACTAAGCGAAATAAAACCATAGAACGCTTATTTGTCTTCTATCTATGCATTCTGACACTCCAACAATGTGTTCTGCTTCAATTTGACTCATTTTACAAAGGTTCTTATTCCTGGAGTGAACATGCAGTTCTACTCAAGAGTAAGCAACTAAGCGAAATAAGGCCAGGGAACGCTTATTTGCCTTCTATCTATGCATTCTGACACTCCAACAATGTTTTCTGCTTCAATTTGGCTCATTTTACAAAGATGCTTATTTCTGGAGTGAACATTCAGTTCTACTCAAGAGTAAGCAACTAAGCGAAATAAAGCCATGGAACGCTTATTTGCCTTCTATCTATGCATCCTGACACTTCAACAATGTTTTCTGCTTCAATTTGGGTCATTTCACAAAGGTGCTCATTTCTTGAGTGAATATGCAGTTCTACTCAAGAGTAAGCAACTAAGCGAAATAAAGCCATGGAACGCTTATTTGCCTTCTATCTATGCATTCTGACACTCCAACAATGTGTTCTGCTTCAATTTGACTCATTTTACAAAGGTTCTTATTCCTGGAGTGAACATGCAGTTCTACTCAAGAGTAAGCAACTAAGCGAAATAAGGCCAGGGAACGCTTATTTGCCTTCTATCTATGCATTCTGACACTCCAACAATGTTTTCTGCTTCAATTTGGCTCATTTTACAAAGATGCTTATTTCTGGAGTGAACATTCAGTTCTACTCAAGAGTAAGCAACTAAGCGAAATAAAGCCATGGAACGCTTATTTGCCTTCTATCTATGCATCCTGACACTCCAACAATGTTTTCTGCTTCAATTTGGGTCATTTCACAAAGGTGCTCATTTCTTGAGTGAATATGCAGTTCTACTCAAGAGTAAGCAACTAAGCGAAATAAGGCCAGGGAACGCTTATTTGCCTTCTATCTATGCATTCTAACACTCCAACAATGTGTTCTGCTTCAATTTGACTCATTTTACAAAGGTGCTTATTCCTGGAGTGAATATGCAGTTCTACTCAAGAGTAAGCAACTAAGCGAAATAAGGCCAGGGAACGCTTATTTGCCTTCTATCTATGCATTCTGACACTCCAACAATGTGTTCTGCTTCAATTTGACTCATTTTACAAAGGTGCTTATTCCTGGAGTGAATATGCAGTTCTACTCAAGAGTAAGCAACTAAGCGAAATAAGGCCAGGGAACGCTTATTTGCCTTCTATCTATGCATTCTGACACTCCAACAATGTGTTCTGCTTCAATTTGACTCATTTTACAAAGATGCTTATTTCTGGAGTGAACATGCAGTTCTACTCAAGAGTAAGCAACTAAGCGAAATAAAGCCATGGAACGCTTATTTGCCTTCTATCTATGCATCCTGACACTCCAACAATGTTTTCTGCTTCAATTTGGGTCATTTCACAAAGGTGCTCATTTCTTGAGTGAATATGCAGTTCTACTCAAAAGTAAGCAACTCACCGAAATAAAGCCATGGAACGCTTATTTGCCTTCTATGTATGCATTCTGACACTCCAACAATGTTTTATGCTTCGATTTGGCTCATTTTACAAAGATGCTTCTTTCTGGCGTGAACATGCAGTTCTACTCAAGAGTAAGCAACTAAGCGAAATAAAGCCATAGAACGCTTATTTGCCTTCTATCTATGCATTCTGACACTCCAACAATGTGTTCTGCTTCAATTTGACTCATTTTACAAAGGTTCTTATTCCTGGAGTGAACATGCAGTTCTACTCAAGAGTAAGCAACTAAGCGAAATAAGGCCATGGAACGCTTATTTGCCTTCTATCTATGCATTCTGACACTCCAACAATGTTTTCTGCTTCAATTTGGCTCATTTTACAAAGATGCTTATTTCTGGCGTGAACATGCAGTTCTACTCAAGAGTAAGCAACTAAGCGAAATGAAGCCATGGAACGCTTATTTGCCTTCTATCTATGCATTCTGACACTCCAACAATGTTTTCTGCTTCAATTTGGCTCATTTTACAAAGATGCTTATTTCTGGAGTGAACATTCAGTTCTACTCAAGAGTAAGCAACTAAGCGAAATAAAGCCATGGAACGCTTATTTGCCTTCTATCTATGCATTCTGACACTCCAACAATGTGTTCTGCTTCAATTTGACTCATTTTACAAAGATGCTTATTTCTGGAGTGAACATGCAGTTCTACTCAAGAGTAAACAACTAAGCGAAATAAAGCCATGGAACGCTTATTTGCCTTCTATCTATGCATTCTGACACTCCAACAATGTTTTCTGCTTCAATTTGGGTCATTTCACAAAGGTGCTCATTTCTTGAGTGAATATGCAGTTCTACTCAAAAGTAAGCAACTCACCGAAATAAAGCCATGGAACGCTTATTTGCCTTCTATGTATGCATTCTGACACTCCAACAATGTTTTATGCTTCAATTTGGCTCATTTTACAAAGATGCTTCTTTCTGGCGTGAACATGCAGTTCTACTCAAGAGTAAGCAACTAAGCGAAATAAAACCATAGAACGCTTATTTGTCTTCTATCTATGCATTCTGACACTCCAACAATGTGTTCTGCTTCAATTTGACTCATTTTACAAAGGTTCTTATTCCTGGAGTGAACATGCAGTTCTACTCAAGAGTAAGCAACTAAGCGAAATAAGGCCAGGGAACGCTTATTTGCCTTCTATCTATGCATTCTGACACTCCAACAATGTTTTCTGCTTCAATTTGACTCATTTTACAAAGATGCTTATTTCTGGAGTGAACATTCAGTTCTACTCAAGAGTAAGCAACTAAGCGAAATAAAGCCATGGAACGCTTATTTGCCTTCTATCTATGCATCCTGACACTCCAACAATGTTTTCTGCTTCAATTTGGGTCATTTCACAAAGGTGCTCATTTCTTGAGTGAATATGCAGTTCTACTCAAGAGTAAGCAACTAAGCGAAATAAAGCCATGGAACGCTTATTTGCCTTCTATCTATGCATTCTGACACTCCAACAATGTGTTCTGCTTCAATTTGACTCATTTTACAAAGGTTCTTATTCCTGGAGTGAACATGCAGTTCTACTCAAGAGTAAGCAACTAAGCGAAATAAGGCCAGGGAACGCTTACTTGCCTTCTATCTATGCATTCTGACACTCCAACAATGTTTTCTGCTTCAATTTGGCTCATTTTACAAAGATGCTTATTTCTGGAGTGAACATTCAGTTCTACTCAAGAGTAAGCAACTAAGCGAAATAAAGCCATGGAACGCTTATTTGCCTTCTATCTATGCATCCTGACACTCCAACAATGTTTTCTGCTTCAATTTGGGTCATTTCACAAAGGTGCTCATTTCTTGAGTGAATATGCAGTTCTACTCAAGAGTAAGCAACTAAGCGAAATAAGGCCAGGGAACGCTTATTTGCCTTCTATCTATGCATTCTAACACTCCAACAATGTGTTCTGCTTCAATTTGACTCATTTTACAAAGGTGCTTATTCCTGGAGTGAATATGCAGTTCTACTCAAGAGTAAGCAACTAAGCGAAATAAGGCCAGGGAACGCTTATTTGCCTTCTATCTATGCATTCTGAAACTCCAAGAATGTGTTCTGCTTCAATTTGACTCATTTTACAAAGGTGCTTATTCCTGGAGTGAATATGCAGTTCTACTCAAGAGTAAGCAACTAAGCGAAATAAGGCCAGGGAACGCTTATTTGCCTTCTATCTATGCATTCTGACACTCCAACAATGTGTTCTGCTTCAATTTGACTCATTTTACAAAGATGCTTATTTCTGGAGTGAACATGCAGTTCTACTCAAGAGTAAGCAACTAAGCGAAATAAAGCCATGGAACGCTTATTTGCCTTCTATCTATGCATTCTGACACTCCAACAATGTGTTCTGCTTCAATTTGACTCATTTTACAAAGATGCTTATTTCTGGAGTGAACATGCAGTTCTACTCAAGAGTAAGCAACTAAGCGAAATAAAGCCATGGAACGCTTATTTGCCTTCTATCTATGCATTCTGACACTCCAACAATGTTTTCTGCTTCAATTTGGGTCATTTCACAAAGGTGCTCATTTCTTGAGTGAATATGCAGTTCTACTCAAAAGTAAGCAACTCACCGAAATAAAGCCATGGAACGCTTATTTGCCTTCTATGTATGCATTCTGACACTCCAACAATGTTTTATGCTTCAATTTGGCTCATTTTACAAAGATGCTTCTTTCTGGCGTGAACATGCAGTTCTACTCAAGAGTAAGCAACTAAGCGAAATAAAGCCATGGAACGTTTATTTGCCTTCTATCTATGCATTCTGACACTCCAACAATGTGTTCTGCTTCAATTTGACTCATTTTACAAAGGTGCTTATTCCTGGAGTGAATATGCAGTTCTACTCAAGAGTAAGCAACTAAGCGAAATAAGGCCAGGGAACGCTTATTTGCCTTCTATCTATGCATTCTGACACTCCAACAATGTTTTCTGCTTCAATTTGGCTCATTTTACAAAGATGCTTATTTCTGGCGTGAACATGCAGTTCTACTCAAGAGTAAGCAACTAAGCGAAATAAAGCCATGGAACGCTTATTTGCCTTCTATCTATGCATTCTGACACTCCAACAATGTGTTCTGCTTCAATTTGGCTCATTTTACAAAGATGCTTATTTCTGGAGTGAACATTCAGTTCTACTCAAGAGTAAGCAACTAAGCGAAATAAAGCCATGGAACGCTTATTTGCCTTCTATCTATGCATTCTGACACTCCAACAATGTGTTCTGCTTCAATTTGACTCATTTTACAAAGATGCTTATTTCTGGAGTGAACATGCAGTTCTACTCAAGAGTAAGCAACTAAGCGAAATAAAGCCATGGAACGCTTATTTGCCTTCTAGCTATGCATTCTAACACTCCAACAATGTTTTCTGCTTCAATTTGGGTCATTTCACAAAGGTGCTCATTTCTTGAGTGAATATGCAGTTCTACTCAAAAGTAAGCAACTCACCGAAATAAAGCCATGGAACGCTTATTTGCCTTCTATGTATGCATTCTGACACTCCAACAATGTTTTATGCTTCAATTTGGCTCATTTTACAAAGATGCTTCTTTCTGGCGTGAACATGCAGTTCTACTCAAGAGTAAGCAACTAAGCGAAATAAAGCCATAGAACGCTTATTTGCCTTCTATCTATGCATTCTGACACTCCAACAATGTGTTCTGCTTCAATTTGACTCATTTTACAAAGGTTCTTATTCCTGGAGTGAACATGCAGTTCTACTCAAGAGTAAGCAACTAAGCGAAATAAGGCCAGGGAACGCTTATTTGCCTTCTATCTATGCATTCTGACACTCCAACAATGTTTTCTGCTTCAATTTGGCTCATTTTACAAAGATGCTTATTTCTGGAGTGAACATTCAGTTCTACTCAAGAGTAAGCAACTAAGCGAAATAAGGCCAGGGAACGCTTATTTGCCTTCTATCTATGCATTCTGACACTCCAACAATGTTTTCTGGTTCAATTTGGCTCATTTTACAAAGATGCTTATTTCTGGAGTGAACATTCAGTTCTACTCAAGAGTAAGCAACTAAGCGAAATAAAGCCATGGAACGCTTATTTGCCTTCTATCTATGCATCCTGACACTCCAACAATGTTTTCTGCTTCAATTTGGGTCATTTCACAAAGGTGCTCATTTCTTGAGTGAATATGCAGTTCTACTCAAGAGTAAGCAACTAAGCGAAATAAAGCCATGGAACGCTTATTTGCCTTCTATCTATGCATTCTGACACTCCAACAATGTGTTCTGCTTCAATTTGACTCATTTTACAAAGGTTCTTATTCCTGGAGTGAACATGCAGTTCTACTCAAGAGTAAGCAACTAAGCGAAATAAAGCCATGGAACGCTTATTTGCCTTCTATCTATGCATCCTGACACTCCAACAATGTTTTCTGCTTCAATTTGGGTCATTTCACAAAGGTGCTCATTTCTTGAGTGAATATGCAGTTCTACTCAAGAGTAAGCAACTAAGCGAAATAAAGCCATGGAACGCTTATTTGCCTTCTATCTCTGCATTCTGACACTCCAACAATGTTTTCTGCTTCAATTTGGCTCATTTTACAAAGATGCTTATTTCTGGAGTGAACATTCAGTTCTACTCAAGAGTAAGCAACTAAGCGAAATAAAGCCATGGAACGCTTATTTGCCTTCTATCTATGCATCCTGACACTCCAACAATGTTTTCTGCTTCAATTTGGGTCATTTCACAAAGGTGCTCATTTCTTGAGTGAATATGCAGTTCTACTCAAGAGTAAGCAACTAAGCGAAATAAAGCCATGGAACGCTTATTTGCCTTCTATCTATGCATTCTGACACTCCAACAATGTGTTCTGCTTCAATTTGACTCATTTTACAAAGGTGCTTATTCCTGGAGTGAATATGCAGTTCTACTCAAGAGTAAGCAACTAAGCGAAATAAGGCCAGGGAACGCTTATTTGCCTTCTATCTATGCATTCTGACACTCCAACAATGTGTTCTGCTTCAATTTGACTCATTTTACAAAGGTTCTTATTCCTGGAGTGAACATGCAGTTCTACTCAAGAATAAGCAACTAAGCGGAATAAAGCCATGGAACGCTTATTTGCCTTCTATCTATGCATTCTAACACTCCAACAATGTGTTCTGCTTCAATTTGACTCATTTTACAAAGGTGCTTATTCCTGGAGTGAATATGCAGTTCTACTCAAGAGTAAGCAACTAAGCGAAATAAGGCCAGGGAACGCTTATTTGCCTTCTATCTATTCATTCTGACACTCCAACAATGTGTTCTGCTTCAATTTGACTCATTTTACAAAGGTGCTTATTCCTGGAGTGAATATGCAGTTCTACTCAAGAGTAAGCAACTAAGCGAAATAAAGCCATGGAACGCTTATTTGCCTTCTATCTATGCATTCTGACACTCCAACAATGTTTTCTGCTTCAATTTGGCTCATTTTACAAAGATGCTTATTTCTGGAGTGAACATTCAGTTCTACTCAAGAGTAAGCAACTAAGCGAAATAAAGCCATGGAACGCTTATTTGCCTTCTATCTATGCATTCTGACACTCCAACAATGTTTTCTGCTTCAATTTGGCTCATTTTACAAAGGTGCTTATTCCTGGAGTGAATATGCAGTTCTACTCAAGAGTAAGCAACTAAGCGAAATAAAGCCATGGAACGCTTATTTGCATTCTATCTATGCATCCTGACACTCCAACAATGTTTTCTGCTTCAATTTGGGTCATTTCACAAAGGTGCTCATTTCTTGAGTGAATATGCAGTTCTACTCAAGAGTAAGCAACTAAGCGAAATAAGGCCAGGGAACGCTTATTTGCCTTCTATCTATGCATTCTGACACTCCAACAATGTGTTCTGCTTCAATTTGACTCATTTTACAAAGGTTCTTATTCCTGGAGTGAACATGCAGTTCTACTCAAGAATAAGCAACTAAGCGGAATAAAGCCATGGAACGCTTATTTGCCTTCTATCTATGCATTCTAACACTCCAACAATGTGTTCTGCTTCAATTTGACTCATTTTACAAAGGTGCTTATTCCTGGAGTGAATATGCAGTTCTACTCAAGAGTAAGCAACTAAGCGAAATAAGGCCAGGGAACGCTTATTTGCCTTCTATCTATGCATTCTGACACTCCAACAATGTGTTCTGCTTCAATTTGACTCATTTTACAAAGGTGCTTATTCCTGGAGTGAATATGCAGTTCTACTCAAGAGTAAGCAACTAAGCGAAATAAGGCCAGGGAACGCTTATTTGCCTTCTATCTATGCATTCTGACACTCCAACAATGTGTTCTGCTTCAATTTGACTCATTTTACAAAGATGCTTATTTCTGGAGTGAACATGCAGTTCTACTCAAGAGTAAGCAACTAAGCGAAATAAAGCCATGGAACGCTTATTTGCCTTCTATCTATGCATTCTGACACTCCAACAATGTGTTCTGCTTCAATTTGACTCATTTTACAAAGATGCTTATTTCTGGAGTGAACATGCAGTTCTACTCAAGAGTAAGCAACTAAGCGAAATAAAGCCATGGAACGCTTATTTGCCTTCTATCTATGCATTCTGACACTCCAACAATGTTTTCTGCTTCAATTTGGCTCATTTTACAAAGGTGCTTATTCCTGGAGTGAATATGCAGTTCTACTCAAGAGTAAGCAACTAAGCGAAATAAAGCCATGGAACGCTTATTTGCATTCTATCTATGCATCCTGACACTCCAACAATGTTTTCTGCTTCAATTTGGGTCATTTCACAAAGGTGCTCATTTCTTGAGTGAATATGCAGTTCTACTCAAGAGTAAGCAACTAAGCGAAATAAGGCCAGGGAACGCTTATTTGCCTTCTATCTATGCATTCTGACACTCCAACAATGTGTTCTGCTTCAATTTGACTCATTTTACAAAGGTTCTTATTCCTGGAGTGAACATGCAGTTCTACTCAAGAATAAGCAACTAAGCGGAATAAAGCCATGGAACGCTTATTTGCCTTCTATCTATGCATTCTAACACTCCAACAATGTGTTCTGCTTCAATTTGACTCATTTTACAAAGGTGCTTATTCCTGGAGTGAATATGCAGTTCTACTCAAGAGTAAGCAACTAAGCGAAATAAGGCCAGGGAACGCTTATTTGCCTTCTATCTATGCATTCTGACACTCCAACAATGTGTTCTGCTTCAATTTGACTCATTTTACAAAGGTGCTTATTCCTGGAGTGAATATGCAGTTCTACTCAAGAGTAAGCAACTAAGCGAAATAAGGCCAGGGAACGCTTATTTGCCTTCTATCTATGCATTCTGACACTCCAACAATGTGTTCTGCTTCAATTTGACTCATTTTACAAAGATGCTTATTTCTGGAGTGAACATGCAGTTCTACTCAAGAGTAAGCAACTAAGCGAAATAAAGCCATGGAACGCTTATTTGCCTTCTATCTATGCATTCTGACACTCCAACAATGTGTTCTGCTTCAATTTGGCTCATTTTACAAAGATGCTTATTTCTGGCGTGAACATGCAGTTCTACTCAAGAGTAAGCAACTAAGCGAAATAAAGCCATGGAACGCTTATTTGCCTTCTATCTATGCATTCTGACACTCCAACAATGTTTTCTGCTTCAATTTGGGTCATTTCACAAAGGTGCTCATTTCTTGAGTGAATATGCAGTTCTACTCAAAAGTAAGCAACTCACCGAAATAAAGCCATGGAACGCTTATTTGCCTTCTATGTATGCATTCTGACACTCCAACAATGTTTTATGCTTCAATTTGGCTCATTTTACAAAGATGCTTATTTCTGGAGTGAACATGCAGTTCTACTCAAGAGTAAGCAACTAAGCGAAATAAAGCCATAGAACGCTTATTTGCCTTCTATCTATGCATTCTGACACTCCAACAATGTGTTCTGCTTCAATTTGACTCATTTTACAAAGGTTCTTATTCCTGGAGTGAACATGCAGTTCTACTCAAGAGTAAGCAACTAAGCGAAATAAAGCCATGGAACGCTTATTTGCCTTCTATCTATGCATTCTGACACTCCAACAATGTGTTCTGCTTCAATTTGACTCATTTTACAAAGGTGCTTATTCCTGGAGTGAATATGCAGTTCTACTCAAGAGTAAGCAACTAAGCGAAATAAGGCCAGGGAACGCTTATTTGCCTTCTATCTATGCATTCTGACACTCCAACAATGTGTTCTGCTTCAATTTGACTCATTTTACAAAGGTTCTTATTCCTGGAGTGAACATGCAGTTCTACTCAAGAATAAGCAACTAAGCGGAATAAAGCCATGGAACGCTTATTTGCCTTCTATCTATGCATTCTAACACTCCAACAATGTGTTCTGCTTCAATTTGACTCATTTTACAAAGGTGCTTATTCCTGGAGTGAATATGCAGTTCTACTCAAGAGTAAGCAACTAAGCGAAATAAGGCCAGGGAATGCTTATTTGCCTTCTAACTATTCATTCTGACACTCCAACAATGTGTTCTGCTTCAATTTGACTCATTTTACAAAGGTTCTTATTCCTGGAGTGAATATGCAGTTCTACTCAAGAGTAAGCAACTAAGCGAAATAAAGCCAGGGAACGCTTATTTGCCTTCTATCTATGCATTCTGACACTCCAACAATGTTTTCTGCTTCAATTTGGCTCATTTTACAAAGATGCTTATTTCTGGAGTGAACATTCAGTTCTACTCAAGAGTAAGCAACTAAGCGAAATAAAGCCATGGAACGCTTATTTGCCTTCTATCTATGCATTCTGACACTCCAACAATGTTTTCTGCTTCAATTTGGCTCATTTTACAAAGATGCTTATTTCTGGAGTGAACATTCAGTTCTACTCAAGAGTAAGCAACTAAGCGAAATAAAGCCATGGAACGCTTATTTGCCTTCTATCTATGCATTCTGACACCCCAACAATGTTTTCTGCTTCAATTTGGGTCATTTCACAAAGGTGCTCATTTCTAGAGTGAATATGCAGTTCTACTCAAGAGTAAGCAACTAAGCGAAATAAAGCCATGGAACGCTTATTTGCCTTCTATCTATGCATTCTGACACTCCAACAATGTGTTCTGCTTCAATTTGACTCATTTTACAAAGGTGCTTATTCCTGGAGTGAATATGCAGTTCTACTCAAGAGTAAGCAACTAAGCGAAATAAGGCCAGGGAACGCTTATTTGCCTTCTATCTATGCATTCTGACACTCCAACAATGTGTTCTGCTTCAATTTGACTCATTTTACAAAGGTTCTTATTCCTGGAGTGAACATGCAGTTCTACTCAAGAATAAGCAACTAAGCGGAATAAAGCCATGGAACGCTTATTTGCCTTCTATCTATGCATTCTAACACTCCAACAATGTGTTCTGCTTCAATTTGACTCATTTTACAAAGGTGCTTATTCCTGGAGTGAATATGCAGTTCTACTCAAGAGTAAGCAACTAAGCGAAATAAGGCCAGGGAACGCTTATTTGCCTTCTATCTATTCATTCTGACACTCCAACAATGTGTTCTGCTTCAATTTGACTCATTTTACAAAGGTGCTTATTCCTGGAGTGAATATGCAGTTCTACTCAAGAGTAAGCAACTAAGCGAAATAAAGCCATGGAACGCTTATTTGCCTTCTATCTATGCATTCTGACACTCCAACAATGTTTTCTGCTTCAATTTGGCTCATTTTACAAAGATGCTTATTTCTGGAGTGAACATTCAGTTCTACTCAAGAGTAAGCAACTAAGCGAAATAAAGCCATGGAACGCTTATTTGCCTTCTATCTATGCATTCTGACACTCCAACAATGTTTTCTGCTTCAATTTGGCTCATTTTACAAAGGTGCTTATTCCTGGAGTGAATATGCAGTTCTACTCAAGAGTAAGCAACTAAGCGAAATAAAGCCATGGAACGCTTATTTGCATTCTATCTATGCATCCTGACACTCCAACAATGTTTTCTGCTTCAATTTGGGTCATTTCACAAAGGTGCTCATTTCTTGAGTGAATATGCAGTTCTACTCAAGAGTAAGCAACTAAGCGAAATAAGGCCAGGGAACGCTTATTTGCCTTCTATCTATGCATTCTGACACTCCAACAATGTGTTCTGCTTCAATTTGACTCATTTTACAAAGGTTCTTATTCCTGGAGTGAACATGCAGTTCTACTCAAGAATAAGCAACTAAGCGGAATAAAGCCATGGAACGCTTATTTGCCTTCTATCTATGCATTCTAACACTCCAACAATGTGTTCTGCTTCAATTTGACTCATTTTACAAAGGTGCTTATTCCTGGAGTGAATATGCAGTTCTACTCAAGAGTAAGCAACTAAGCGAAATAAGGCCAGGGAACGCTTATTTGCCTTCTATCTATGCATTCTGACACTCCAACAATGTGTTCTGCTTCAATTTGACTCATTTTACAAAGGTGCTTATTCCTGGAGTGAATATGCAGTTCTACTCAAGAGTAAGCAACTAAGCGAAATAAGGCCAGGGAACGCTTATTTGCCTTCTATCTATGCATTCTGACACTCCAACAATGTGTTCTGCTTCAATTTGACTCATTTTACAAAGATGCTTATTTCTGGAGTGAACATGCAGTTCTACTCAAGAGTAAGCAACTAAGCGAAATAAAGCCATGGAACGCTTATTTGCCTTCTATCTATGCATTCTGACACTCCAACAATGTGTTCTGCTTCAATTTGACTCATTTTACAAAGATGCTTATTTCTGGAGTGAACATGCAGTTCTACTCAAGAGTAAGCAACTAAGCAAAATAAAGCCATGGAACGCTTATTTGCCTTCTATCTATGCATTCTGACACTCCAACAATGTTTTCTGCTTCAATTTGGGTCATTTCAAAAAGGTGCTCATTTCTTGAGTGAATATGGAGTTCTACTCAAAAGTAAGCAACTCACCGAAATAAAGCCATGGAACGCTTATTTGCCTTCTATGTATGCATTCTGACACTCCAACAATGTTTTATGCTTCAATTTGGCTCATTTTACAAAGATGCTTCTTTCTGGCGTGAACATGCAGTTCTACTCAAGAGTAAGCAACTAAGCGAAATAAAGCCATAGAACGCTTATTTGCCTTCTATCTATGCATTCTGACACTCCAACAATGTGTTCTGCTTCAATTTGACTCATTTTACAAAGGTTCTTATTCCTGGAGTGAACATGCAGTTCTACTCAAGAGTAAGCAACTAAGCGAAATAAAGCCATGGAACGCTTATTTGCCTTCTATCTATGCATTCTGACACTCCAACAATGTGTTCTGCTTCAATTTGACTCATTTTACAAAGGTGCTTATTCCTGGAGTGAATATGCAGTTCTACTCAAGGGTGAGCAACTAAGCGAAATAAGGCCAGGGAACGCTTATTTGCCTTCTATCTATGCATTCCACTCCAACAATGTGTTCTGCTTCAATTTGACTCATTTTACAAAGGTTCTTATTCCTGGAGTGAACATGCAGTTCTACTCAAGAATAAGCAACTAAGCGGAATAAAGCCATGGAACGCTTATTTGCCTTCTATCTATGCATTCTAACACTCCAACAATGTGTTCTGCTTCAATTTGACTCATTTTACAAAGGTGCTTATTCCTGGAGTGAATATGCAGTTCTACTCAAGAGTAAGCAACTAAGCGAAATAAGGCCAGGGAATGCTTATTTGCCTTCTATCTATTCATTCTGACACTCCAACAATGTGTTCTGCTTCAATTTGACTCATTTTACAAAGGTGCTTATTCCTGGAGTGAATATGCAGTTCTACTCAAGAGTAAGCAACTAAGCGAAATAAAGCCATGGAACGCTTATTTGCCTTCTATCTATGCATTCTGACACTCCAACAATGTTTTCTGCTTCAATTTGGCTCATTTTACAAAGATGCTTATTTCTGGAGTGAACATTCAGTTCTACTCAAGAGTAAGCAACTAAGCGAAATAAAGCCATGGAACGCTTATTTGCCTTCTATCTATGCATTCTGACACTCCAACAATGTTTTCTGCTTCAATTTGGCTCATTTTACAAAGGTGCTTATTCCTGGAGTGAATATGCAGTTCTACTCAAGAGTAAGCAACTAAGCGAAATAAAGCCATGGAACGCTTATTTGCATTCTATCTATGCATCCTGACACTCCAACAATGTTTTCTGCTTCAATTTGGGTCATTTCACAAAGGTGCTCATTTCTTGAGTGAATATGCAGTTCTACTCAAGAGTAAGCAACTAAGCGAAATAAGGCCAGGGAACGCTTATTTGCCTTCTATCTATGCATTCTGACACTCCAACAATGTGTTCTGCTTCAATTTGACTCATTTTACAAAGGTTCTTATTCCTGGAGTGAACATGCAGTTCTACTCAAGAATAAGCAACTAAGCGGAATAAAGCCATGGAACGCTTATTTGCCTTCTATCTATGCATTCTAACACTCCAACAATGTGTTCTGCTTCAATTTGACTCATTTTACAAAGGTGCTTATTCCTGGAGTGAATATGCAGTTCTACTCAAGAGTAAGCAACTAAGCGAAATAAGGCCAGGGAACGCTTATTTGCCTTCTATCTATGCATTCTGACACTCCAACAATGTGTTCTGCTTCAATTTGACTCATTTTACAAAGGTGCTTATTCCTGGAGTGAATATGCAGTTCTACTCAAGAGTAAGCAACTAAGCGAAATAAGGCCAGGGAACGCTTATTTGCCTTCTATCTATGCATTCTGACACTCCAACAATGTGTTCTGCTTCAATTTGACTCATTTTACAAAGATGCTTATTTCTGGAGTGAACATGCAGTTCTACTCAAGAGTAAGCAACTAAGCGAAATAAAGCCATGGAACGCTTATTTGCCTTCTATCTATGCATTCTGACACTCCAACAATGTGTTCTGCTTCAATTTGACTCATTTTACAAAGATGCTTATTTCTGGAGTGAACATGCAGTTCTACTCAAGAGTAAGCAACTAAGCGAAATAAAGCCATGGAACGCTTATTTGCCTTCTATCTATGCATTCTGACACTCCAACAATGTTTTCTGCTTCAATTTGGCTCATTTTACAAAGGTGCTTATTCCTGGAGTGAATATGCAGTTCTACTCAAGAGTAAGCAACTAAGCGAAATAAAGCCATGGAACGCTTATTTGCATTCTATCTATGCATCCTGACACTCCAACAATGTTTTCTGCTTCAATTTGGGTCATTTCACAAAGGTGCTCATTTCTTGAGTGAATATGCAGTTCTACTCAAGAGTAAGCAACTAAGCGAAATAAGGCCAGGGAACGCTTATTTGCCTTCTATCTATGCATTCTGACACTCCAACAATGTGTTCTGCTTCAATTTGACTCATTTTACAAAGGTTCTTATTCCTGGAGTGAACATGCAGTTCTACTCAAGAATAAGCAACTAAGCGGAATAAAGCCATGGAACGCTTATTTGCCTTCTATCTATGCATTCTAACACTCCAACAATGTGTTCTGCTTCAATTTGACTCATTTTACAAAGGTGCTTATTCCTGGAGTGAATATGCAGTTCTACTCAAGAGTAAGCAACTAAGCGAAATAAGGCCAGGGAACGCTTATTTGCCTTCTATCTATGCATTCTGACACTCCAACAATGTGTTCTGCTTCAATTTGACTCATTTTACAAAGGTGCTTATTCCTGGAGTGAATATGCAGTTCTACTCAAGAGTAAGCAACTAAGCGAAATAAGGCCAGGGAACGCTTATTTGCCTTCTATCTATGCATTCTGACACTCCAACAATGTGTTCTGCTTCAATTTGACTCATTTTACAAAGATGCTTATTTCTGGAGTGAACATGCAGTTCTACTCAAGAGTAAGCAACTAAGCGAAATAAAGCCATGGAACGCTTATTTGCCTTCTATCTATGCATTCTGACACTCCAACAATGTGTTCTGCTTCAATTTGGCTCATTTTACAAAGATGCTTATTTCTGGCGTGAACATGCAGTTCTACTCAAGAGTAAGCAACTAAGCGAAATAAAGCCATGGAACGCTTATTTGCCTTCTATCTATGCATTCTGACACTCCAACAATGTTTTCTGCTTCAATTTGGGTCATTTCACAAAGGTGCTCATTTCTTGAGTGAATATGCAGTTCTACTCAAAAGTAAGCAACTCACCGAAATAAAGCCATGGAACGCTTATTTGCCTTCTATGTATGCATTCTGACACTCCAACAATGTTTTATGCTTCAATTTGGCTCATTTTACAAAGATGCTTATTTCTGGAGTGAACATGCAGTTCTACTCAAGAGTAAGCAACTAAGCGAAATAAAGCCATAGAACGCTTATTTGCCTTCTATCTATGCATTCTGACACTCCAACAATGTGTTCTGCTTCAATTTGACTCATTTTACAAAGGTTCTTATTCCTGGAGTGAACATGCAGTTCTACTCAAGAGTAAGCAACTAAGCGAAATAAAGCCATGGAACGCTTATTTGCCTTCTATCTATGCATTCTGACACTCCAACAATGTGTTCTGCTTCAATTTGACTCATTTTACAAAGGTGCTTATTCCTGGAGTGAATATGCAGTTCTACTCAAGAGTAAGCAACTAAGCGAAATAAGGCCAGGGAACGCTTATTTGCCTTCTATCTATGCATTCTGACACTCCAACAATGTGTTCTGCTTCAATTTGACTCATTTTACAAAGGTTCTTATTCCTGGAGTGAACATGCAGTTCTACTCAAGAATAAGCAACTAAGCGGAATAAAGCCATGGAACGCTTATTTGCCTTCTATCTATGCATTCTAACACTCCAACAATGTGTTCTGCTTCAATTTGACTCATTTTACAAAGGTGCTTATTCCTGGAGTGAATATGCAGTTCTACTCAAGAGTAAGCAACTAAGCGAAATAAGGCCAGGGAATGCTTATTTGCCTTCTAACTATTCATTCTGACACTCCAACAATGTGTTCTGCTTCAATTTGACTCATTTTACAAAGGTTCTTATTCCTGGAGTGAATATGCAGTTCTACTCAAGAGTAAGCAACTAAGCGAAATAAAGCCAGGGAACGCTTATTTGCCTTCTATCTATGCATTCTGACACTCCAACAATGTTTTCTGCTTCAATTTGGCTCATTTTACAAAGATGCTTATTTCTGGAGTGAACATTCAGTTCTACTCAAGAGTAAGCAACTAAGCGAAATAAAGCCATGGAACGCTTATTTGCCTTCTATCTATGCATTCTGACACTCCAACAATGTTTTCTGCTTCAATTTGGCTCATTTTACAAAGATGCTTATTTCTGGAGTGAACATTCAGTTCTACTCAAGAGTAAGCAACTAAGCGAAATAAAGCCATGGAACGCTTATTTGCCTTCTATCTATGCATTCTGACACCCCAACAATGTTTTCTGCTTCAATTTGGGTCATTTCACAAAGGTGCTCATTTCTAGAGTGAATATGCAGTTCTACTCAAGAGTAAGCAACTAAGCGAAATAAAGCCATGGAACGCTTATTTGCCTTCTATCTATGCATTCTGACACTCCAACAATGTGTTCTGCTTCAATTTGACTCATTTTACAAAGGTGCTTATTCCTGGAGTGAATATGCAGTTCTACTCAAGAGTAAGCAACTAAGCGAAATAAGGCCAGGGAACGCTTATTTGCCTTCTATCTATGCATTCTGACACTCCAACAATGTGTTCTGCTTCAATTTGACTCATTTTACAAAGGTTCTTATTCCTGGAGTGAACATGCAGTTCTACTCAAGAATAAGCAACTAAGCGGAATAAAGCCATGGAACGCTTATTTGCCTTCTATCTATGCATTCTAACACTCCAACAATGTGTTCTGCTTCAATTTGACTCATTTTACAAAGGTGCTTATTCCTGGAGTGAATATGCAGTTCTACTCAAGAGTAAGCAACTAAGCGAAATAAGGCCAGGGAACGCTTATTTGCCTTCTATCTATTCATTCTGACACTCCAACAATGTGTTCTGCTTCAATTTGACTCATTTTACAAAGGTGCTTATTCCTGGAGTGAATATGCAGTTCTACTCAAGAGTAAGCAACTAAGCGAAATAAAGCCATGGAACGCTTATTTGCCTTCTATCTATGCATTCTGACACTCCAACAATGTTTTCTGCTTCAATTTGGCTCATTTTACAAAGATGCTTATTTCTGGAGTGAACATTCAGTTCTACTCAAGAGTAAGCAACTAAGCGAAATAAAGCCATGGAACGCTTATTTGCCTTCTATCTATGCATTCTGACACTCCAACAATGTTTTCTGCTTCAATTTGGCTCATTTTACAAAGGTGCTTATTCCTGGAGTGAATATGCAGTTCTACTCAAGAGTAAGCAACTAAGCGAAATAAAGCCATGGAACGCTTATTTGCATTCTATCTATGCATCCTGACACTCCAACAATGTTTTCTGCTTCAATTTGGGTCATTTCACAAAGGTGCTCATTTCTTGAGTGAATATGCAGTTCTACTCAAGAGTAAGCAACTAAGCGAAATAAGGCCAGGGAACGCTTATTTGCCTTCTATCTATGCATTCTGACACTCCAACAATGTGTTCTGCTTCAATTTGACTCATTTTACAAAGGTTCTTATTCCTGGAGTGAACATGCAGTTCTACTCAAGAATAAGCAACTAAGCGGAATAAAGCCATGGAACGCTTATTTGCCTTCTATCTATGCATTCTAACACTCCAACAATGTGTTCTGCTTCAATTTGACTCATTTTACAAAGGTGCTTATTCCTGGAGTGAATATGCAGTTCTACTCAAGAGTAAGCAACTAAGCGAAATAAGGCCAGGGAACGCTTATTTGCCTTCTATCTATGCATTCTGACACTCCAACAATGTGTTCTGCTTCAATTTGACTCATTTTACAAAGGTGCTTATTCCTGGAGTGAATATGCAGTTCTACTCAAGAGTAAGCAACTAAGCGAAATAAGGCCAGGGAACGCTTATTTGCCTTCTATCTATGCATTCTGACACTCCAACAATGTGTTCTGCTTCAATTTGACTCATTTTACAAAGATGCTTATTTCTGGAGTGAACATGCAGTTCTACTCAAGAGTAAGCAACTAAGCGAAATAAAGCCATGGAACGCTTATTTGCCTTCTATCTATGCATTCTGACACTCCAACAATGTGTTCTGCTTCAATTTGACTCATTTTACAAAGATGCTTATTTCTGGAGTGAACATGCAGTTCTACTCAAGAGTAAGCAACTAAGCAAAATAAAGCCATGGAACGCTTATTTGCCTTCTATCTATGCATTCTGACACTCCAACAATGTTTTCTGCTTCAATTTGGGTCATTTCAAAAAGGTGCTCATTTCTTGAGTGAATATGGAGTTCTACTCAAAAGTAAGCAACTCACCGAAATAAAGCCATGGAACGCTTATTTGCCTTCTATGTATGCATTCTGACACTCCAACAATGTTTTATGCTTCAATTTGGCTCATTTTACAAAGATGCTTCTTTCTGGCGTGAACATGCAGTTCTACTCAAGAGTAAGCAACTAAGCGAAATAAAGCCATAGAACGCTTATTTGCCTTCTATCTATGCATTCTGACACTCCAACAATGTGTTCTGCTTCAATTTGACTCATTTTACAAAGGTTCTTATTCCTGGAGTGAACATGCAGTTCTACTCAAGAGTAAGCAACTAAGCGAAATAAAGCCATGGAACGCTTATTTGCCTTCTATCTATGCATTCTGACACTCCAACAATGTGTTCTGCTTCAATTTGACTCATTTTACAAAGGTGCTTATTCCTGGAGTGAATATGCAGTTCTACTCAAGGGTGAGCAACTAAGCGAAATAAGGCCAGGGAACGCTTATTTGCCTTCTATCTATGCATTCCACTCCAACAATGTGTTCTGCTTCAATTTGACTCATTTTACAAAGGTTCTTATTCCTGGAGTGAACATGCAGTTCTACTCAAGAATAAGCAACTAAGCGGAATAAAGCCATGGAACGCTTATTTGCCTTCTATCTATGCATTCTAACACTCCAACAATGTGTTCTGCTTCAATTTGACTCATTTTACAAAGGTGCTTATTCCTGGAGTGAATATGCAGTTCTACTCAAGAGTAAGCAACTAAGCGAAATAAGGCCAGGGAATGCTTATTTGCCTTCTATCTATTCATTCTGACACTCCAACAATGTGTTCTGCTTCAATTTGACTCATTTTACAAAGGTGCTTATTCCTGGAGTGAATATGCAGTTCTACTCAAGAGTAAGCAACTAAGCGAAATAAAGCCAGGGAACGCTTATTTGCCTTCTATCTATGCATTCTGACACTCCAACAATGTTTTCTGCTTCAATTTGGCTCATTTTACAAAGATGCTTATTTCTGGAGTGAACATTCAGTTCTACTCAAGAGTAAGCAACTAAGCGAAATAAAGCCATGGAACGCTTATTTGCCTTCTATCTATGCATTCTGACACTCCAACAATGTTTTCTGCTTCAATTTGGCTCATTTTACAAAGGTGCTTATTCCTGGAGTGAATATGCAGTTCTACTCAAGAGTAAGCAACTAAGCGAAATAAAGCCATGGAACGCTTATTTGCCTTCTATCTATGCATCCTGACACTCCAACAATGTTTTCTGCTTCAATTTGGGGCATTTCACAAAGGTGCTCATTTCTTGAGTGAATATGCAGTTCTACTCAAGAGTAAGCAACTAAGCGAAATAAGGCCAGGGAACGCTTATTTGCCTTCTATCTATGCATTCTGACACTCCAACAATGTGTTCTCCTTCAATTTGACTCATTTTACAAAGGTTCTTATTCCTGGAGTGAACATGCAGTTCTACTCAAGAATAAGCAACTAAGCGGAATAAAGCCATGGAACGCTTATTTGCCTTCTATCTATGCATTCTAACACTCCAACAATGTGTTCTGCTTCAATTTGACTCATTTTACAAAGGTGCTTATTCCTGGAGTGAATATGCAGTTCTACTCAAGAGTAAGCAACTAAGCGAAATAAGGCCAGGGAACGCTTATTTGCCTTCTATCTATGCATTCTGACACTCCACCAATGTGTTCTGCTTCAATTTGACTCATTTTACAAAGGTGCTTATTCCTGGAGTGAATATGCAGTTCTACTCAAGAGTAAGCAACTAAGCGAAATAAGGCCAGGGAACGCTTATTTGCCTTCTATCTATGCATTCTGACACTCCAACAATGTGTTCTGCTTCAATTTGACTCATTTTACAAAGATGCTTATTTCTGGAGTGAACATGCAGTTCTACTCAAGAGTAAGCAACTAAGCGAAATAAAGCCATGGAACGCTTATTTGCCTTCTATCTATGCATTCTGACACTCCAACAATGTTTTCTGCTTCAATTTGGGTCATTTCACAAAGGTGCTCATTTCTTGAGTGAATATGCAGTTCTACTCAAGAGTAAGCAACTAAGCGAAATAAAGCCATGGAACGCTTATTTGCCTTCTATGTATGCATTCTGACACTCCAACAATGTTTTATGCTTCAATTTGGCTCATTTTACAAAGATGCTTCTTTCTGGCGTGAACATGCAGTTCTACTCAAGAGTAAGCAACTAAGCGAAATAAAGCCATGGAACGCTTATTTGCCTTCTATCTATGCATTCTGACACTCCAACAATGTTTTCTGCTTCAATTTGGCTCATTTTACAAAGATGCTTATTTCTGGAGTGAACATTCAGTTCTACTCAAGAGTAAGCAACTAAGCGAAATAAAGCCATGGAACGCTTATTTGCCTTCTATCTATGTATTCTGACACTCCAACAATGTGTTCTGCTTCAATTTGACTCATTTTACAAAGATGCTTATTTCTGGAGTGAACATGCAGTTCTACTCAAGAGTAAGCAACTAAGCAAAATAAAGCCATGGAATGCTTATTTGCCTTCTATCTATGCATTCTGACACTCCAACAATGTTTTCTGCTTCAATTTGGGTCATTTCACAAAGGTGCTCATTTCTTGAGTGAATATGCAGTTCTACTCAAAAGTAAGCAACTCACCGAAATAAGGCCATGGAACGCTTATTTGCCTTCTATGTATGCATTCTGACACTCCAACAATGTTTTATGCTTCAATTTGGCTCATTTTACAAAGATGCTTCTTTCTGGCGTGAACATGCAGTTCTACTCAAGAGTAAGCAACTAAGCGAAATAAAGCCATAGAACGCTTATTTGCCTTCTATCTATGCATTCTGACACTCCAACAATGTGTTCTGCTTCAATTTGACTCATTTTACAAAGGTTCTTATTCCTGGAGTGAACATGCAGTTCTACTCAAGAGTAAGCAACTAAGCGAAATAAGGCCAGGGAACGCTTATTTGCCTTCTATCTATGCATTCTGACACTCCAACAATGTTTTCTGCTTCAATTTGGCTCATTTTACAAAGATGCTTATTTCTGGAGTGAACATTCAGTTCTACTCAAGAGTAAGCAACTAAGCGAAATAAGGCCAGGGAACGCTTATTTGCCTTCTATCTATGCATTCTGACACTCCAACAATGTGTTCTGCTTCAATTTGACTCATTTTACAAAGGTTCTTATTCCTGGAGTGAACATGCAGTTCTACTCAAGAGTAAGCAACTAAGCGAAATAAAGCCATGGAACGCTTATTTGCCTTCTATCTATGCATCCTGACACTCCAACAATGTTTTCTGCTTCAATTTGACTCATTTTACAAAGGTTCTTATTCCTGGAGTGAACATGCAGTTCTACTCAAGAATAAGCAACTAAGCGGAATAAAGCCATGGAACGCTTATTTGCCTTCTATCTATGCATTCTAACACTCCAACAATGTGTTCTGCTTCAATTTGACTCATTTTACATAGGTGCTTATTCCTGGAGTGAATATGCAGTTCTACTCAAGAGTAAGCAAATAAGCGAAATAAGGCCAGGGAACGCTTATTTGCCTTCTATCTATGCATTCTGACACTCCAACAATGTGTTCTGCTTCAATTTGACTCATTTTACAAAGGTGCTTATTCCTGGAGTGAATATGCAGTTCTACTCAAGAGTAAGCAACTAAGCGAAATAAGGCCAGGGAACGCTTATTTGCCTTCTATCTATGCATTCTGAAACTCCAACAATGTTTTCTGCTTCAATTTGGCTCATTTTACAAAGATGCTTATTTCTGGAGTGAACATTCAGTTCTACTCAAGAGTAAGCAACTAAGCGAAATAAAGCCATGGAACGCTTATTTGCCTTCTATCTATGCATCCTGACACTCCAACAATGTGTTCTGCTTCAATTTGGGTCATTTCACAAAGGTGCTCATTTCTTGAGTGAATATGCAGTTCTACTCAAAAGTAAGCAACTCACCGAAATAAAGCCATGGAACGCTTATTTGCCTTCTATGTATGCATTCTGACACTCCAACAATGTTTTATGCTTCAATTTGGCTCATTTTACAAAGATGCTTCTTTCTGGCGTGAACATGCAGTTCTACTCAAGAGTAAGCAACTAAGCGAAATAAAGCCATAGAACGCTTATTTGCCTTCTATCTATGCATTCTGACACTCCAACAATGTGTTCTGCTTCAATTTGACTCATTTTACAAAGGTTCTTATTCCTGGAGTGAATATGCAGTTCTACTCAAGAGTAAGCAACTAAGCGAAATTAGGCCAGGGAACGCTTATTTGCCTTCTATCTATGCATTCTGACACTCCAACAATGTGTTCTGCTTCAATTTGACTCATTTTACAAAGATGCTTATTTCTGGAGTGAACATGCAGTTCTACTCAAGAGTAAGCAACTAAGCGAAATAAAGCCATGGAACGCTTATTTGCCTTCTATCTATGCATTCTGACACTCCAACAATGTGTTCTGCTTCAATTTGACTCATTTTACAAAGGTGCTTATTTCTGGAGTGAACATGCAGTTCTACTCAAGAGTAAGCAACTAAGCGAAATAAAGCCATGGAACGCTTATTTGCCTTCTATCTATGCATTCTGACACTCCAACAATGTGTTCTGCTTCAATTTGACTCATTTTACAAAGATGCTTATTTCTGGAGTGAAGGAGTGAACATGCAGTTCTACTCAAGAGTAAGCAACTAAGCGAAATAAAGCCATGGAACGCTTATTTGCCTTCTATCTATGCATTCTGACACTCCAACAATGTTTTCTGCTTCAATTTGGGTCATTTCACAAAGGTGCTCATTTCTTGAGTGAATATGCAGTTCTACTCAAAAGTAAGCAACTCACCGAAATAAAGCCATGGAACGCTTATTTGCCTTCTATGTATGCATTCTGACACTCCAACAATGTTTTATGCTTCAATTTGGCTCATTTTACAAAGATGCTTCTTTCTAGCGTGAACATGCAGTTCTACTCAAGAGTAAGCAACTAAGCGAAATAAAGCCATAGAACGCTTATTTGCCTTCTATCTATGCATTCTGACACTCCAACAATGTGTTCTGCTTCAATTTGACTCATTTTACAAAGGTGCTTATTTCTGGAGTGAACATGCAGTTCTACTCAAGAGTAAGCAACTAAGCAAAATAAAGCCATGGAACGCTTATTTGCCTTCTATCTATGCATTCTGACACTCCAACAATGTTTTCTGCTTCAATTTGGCTCATTTTACAAAGATGCTTATTTCTGGAGTGAACATTCAGTTCTACTCAAGAGTAAGCAACTAAGCGAAATAAGGCCAGGGAACGCTTATTTGCCTTCTATGTATGCATTCTGACACTCCAACAATGTTTTATGCTTCAATTTGGCTCATTTTACAAAGATGCTTATTTCTGGAGTGAACATTCAGTTCTACTCAAGAGTAAGCAACTAAGCGAAATAAAGCCATAGAACGCTTATTTGCCTTCTATCTATGCATTCTGACACTCCAACAATGTGTTCTGCTTCAATTTGACTCATTTTACAAAGGTTCTTATTCCTGGAGTGAACATGCAGTTCTACTCAAGAATAAGCAACTAAGCGGAATAAAGCCATGGAACGCTTATTTGCCTTCTATCTATGCATTCTGACACTCCAACAATGTGTTCTGCTTCAATTTGACTCATTTTACAAAGGTGCTTATTCCTGGAGTGAACATGCAGTTCTACTCAAGAGTAAGCAACTAAGCGAAATAAGGCCAGGGAATGCTTATTTGCCTTCTATCTATTCATTCTGACACTCCAACAATGTGTTCTGCTTCAATTTGACTCATTTTACAAAGGTGCTTATTCCTGGAGTGAATATGCAGTTCTACTCAAGAGTAAGCAACTAAGCGAAATAAAGCCATGGAACGCTTATTTGCCTTCTATCTATGCATTCTGACACTCCAACAATGTTTTCTGCTTCAATTTGGCTCATTTTACAAAGATGCTTATTTCTGGAGTGAACATTCAGTTCTACTCAAGAGTAAGCAACTAAGCGAAATAAAGCCATGGAACGCTTATTTGCCTTCTATCTATGCATTCTGACACTCCAACAATGTTTTCTGCTTCAATTTGGCTCATTTTACAAAGGTGCTTATTCCTGGAGTGAATATGCAGTTCTACTCAAGAGTAAGCAACTAAGCGAAATAAAGCCATGGAACGCTTATTTGCCTTCTATCTATGCATCCTGACACTCCAACAATGTTTTCTGCTTCAATTTGGGTCATTTCACAAAGGTGCTCATTTCTTGAGTGAATATGCAGTTCTACTCAAGAGTAAGCAACTAAGCGAAATAAAGCCATGGAACGCTTATTTGCCTTCTATCTATGCATTCTGACACTCCAACAATGTGTTCTGCTTCAATTTGACTCATTTTACAAAGGTTCTTATTCCTGGAGTGAACATGCAGTTCTACTCAAGAGTAAGCAACTAAGCGAAATAAGGCCAGGGAACGCTTATTTGCCTTCTATCTATGCATTCTGACACTCCAACAATGTTTTCTGCTTCAATTTGGCTCATTTTACAAAGATGCTTATTTCTGGAGTGAACATTCAGTTCTACTCAAGAGTAAGCAACTAAGCGAAATAAAGCCATGGAACGCTTATTTGCCTTCTATCTATGCATCCTGACACTCCAACAATGTTTTCTGCTTCAAATTGGGTCATTTCACAAAGGTGCTCATTTCTTGAGTGAATATGCAGTTCTACTCAAGAGTAAGCAACTAAGCGAAATAAAGCCATGGAACGCTTATTTGCCTTCTATCTATGCATTCTGACACTCCAACAATGTGTTCTGCTTCAATTTGACTCATTTTACAAAGGTGCTTATTCCTGGAGTGAATATGCAGTTCTACTCAAGAGTAAGCAACTAAGCGAAATAAGGCCAGGGAACGCTTATTTGCCTTCTATCTATGCATTCTGACACTCCAACAATGTGTTCTGCTTCAATTTGACTCATTTTACAAAGATGCTTATTTCTGGAGTGAACATGCAGTTCTACTCAAGAGTAAGCAACTAAGCGAAATAAAGCCATGGAACGCTTATTTGCCTTCTATCTATGCATTCTGACACTCCAACAATGTTTTCTGCTTCAATTTGGGTCATTTCACAAAGGTGCTCATTTCTTGAGTGAATATGCAGTTCTACTCAAAAGTAAGCAACTCACCGAAATAAAGCCATGGAACGCTTATTTGCCTTCTATGTATGCATTCTGACACTCCAACAATGTTTTATGCTTCAATTTGGCTCATTTTACAAAGATGCTTCTTTCTGGCGTGAACATGCAGTTCTACTCAAGAGTAAGCAACTAAGCGAAATAAGGCCAGGGAACGCTTATTTGCCTTCTATCTATGCATTCTGACACTCCAACAATGTGTTCTGCTTCAATTTGACTCATTTTACAAAGATGCTTATTTCTGGAGTGAACATGCAGTTCTACTCAAGAGTAAGCAACTAAGCGAAATAAAGCCATGGAACGCTTATTTGCCTTCTATCTATGCATTCTGACACTCCAACAATGTGTTCTGCTTCAATTTGACTCATTTTACAAAGATGCTTATTTCTGGAGTGAACATGCAGTTCTACTCAAGAGTAAGCAACTAAGCGAAATAAAGCCATGGAACGCTTATTTGCCTTCTATCTATGCATCCTGACACTCCAACAATGTTTTCTGCTTCAATTTGGGTCATTTCACAAAGGTGCTCATTTCTTGAGTGAATATGCAGTTCTACTCAAAAGTAAGCAACTCACCGAAATAAAGCCATGGAACGCTTATTTGCCTTCTATGTATGCATTCTGACACTCCAACAATGTTTTATGCTTCAATTTGGCTCATTTTACAAAGATGCTTCTTTCTGGCGTGAACATGCAGTTCTACTCAAGAGTAAGCAACTAAGCGAAATAAAGCCATAGAACGCTTATTTGCCTTCTATCTATGCATTCTGACACTCCAACAATGTGTTCTGCTTCAATTTGACTCATTTTACAAAGGTTCTTATTCCTGGAGTGAACATGCAGTTCTACTCAAGAGTAAGCAACTAAGCGAAATAAGGCCAGGGAACGCTTATTTGCCTTCTATCTATGCATTCTGACACTCCAACAATGTTTTCTGCTTCAATTTGGCTCATTTTACAAAGATGCTTATTTCTGGAGTGAACATTCAGTTCTACTCAAGAGTAAGCAACTAAGCGAAATAAGGCCAGGGAACGCTTATTTGCCTTCTATCTATGCATTCTGACACTCCAACAATGTTTTCTGCTTCAATTTGGCTCATTTTACAAAGATGCTTATTTCTGGAGTGAACATTCAGTTCTACTCAAGAGTAAGCAACTAAGCGAAATAAAGCCATGGAACGCTTATTTGCCTCCTATCTATGCATCCTGACACTCCAACAATGTTTTCTGCTTCAATTTGGGTCATTTCACAAAGGTGCTCATTTCTTGAGTGAATATGCAGTTCTACTCAAGAGTAAGCAACTAAGCGAAATAAAGCCATGGAACGCTTATTTGCCTTCTATCTATGCATTCTGACACTCCAACAATGTGTTCTGCTTCAATTTGACTCATTTTACAAAGGTTCTTATTCCTGGAGTGAACATGCAGTTCTACTCAAGAGTAAGCAACTAAGCGAAATAAAGCCATGGAACGCTTATTTGCCTTCTATCTATGCATCCTGACACTCCAACAATGTTTTCTGCTTCAATTTGGGTCATTTCACAAAGGTGCTCATTTCTTGAGTGAATATGCAGTTCTACTCAAAAGTAAGCAACTCACCGAAATAAAGCCATGGAACGCTTATTTGCCTTCTATCTATGCATTCTGACACTCCAACAATGTGTTCTGCTTCAATTTGACTCATTTTACAAAGGTTCTTATTCTTGGAGTGAACATGCAGTTCTACTCAAGAGTAAGCAACTAAGCGAAATAAGGCCAGGGAACGCTTATTTGCCTTCTATCTATGCATTCTGACACTCCAACAATGTTTTCTGCTTCAATTTGGCTCATTTTACAAAGATGCTTATTTCTGGAGTGAACATTCAGTTCAAATCAAGAGCAAGCAACTAAGCGAAATAAAGCCATGGAACGCTTATTTGCCTTCTATCTATGCATCCTGACACTCCAACAATGTTTTCTGCTTCAATTTGGGTCATTTCACAAAGGTGCTCATTTCTTGAGTGAATATGCAGTTCTACTCAAGAGTAAGCAACTAAGCGAAATAAAGCAATGGAACGCTTATTTGCCTTCTATCTATGCATTCTGACACTCCAACAATGTGTTCTGCTTCAATTTGACTCATTTTACAAAGGTGCTTATTCCTGGAGTGAATATGCAGTTCTACTCAAGAGTAAGCAACTAAGCGAAATAAGTGGAATGCATAGATAGAAGGCAATTTGACTCTTATTTTGACTCATTTTACAAAGGTTCTTATTCCTGGAGTGAACATGCAGTTCTACTCAAGAATAAGCAACTAAGCGGAATAAAGCCATGGAACGCTTATTTGCCTTCTATCTATGCATTCTAACACTCCAACAATGTGTTCTGCTTCAATTTGACTCATTTTACAAAGGTGCTTATTCCTGGAGTGAATATGCAGTTCTACTCAAGAGTAAGCAACTAAGCGAAATAAGGCCAGGGAATGCTTATTTGCCTTCTATCTATTCATTCTGACACTCCAACAATGTGTTCTGCTTCAATTTGACTCATTTTACAAAGGTGCTTATTCCTGGAGTGAATATGCAGTTCTACTCAAGAGTAAGCAACTAAGCGAAATAAAGCCAGGGAACGCTTATTTGCCTTCTATCTATGCATTCTGACACTCCAACAATGTTTTCTGCTTCAATTTGGCTCATTTTACAAAGATGCTTATTTCTGGAGTGAACATTCAGTTCTACTCAAGAGTAAGCAACTAAGCGAAATAAAGCCATGGAACGCTTATTTGCCTTCTATCTATGCATTCTGACACTCCAACAATGTTTTCTGCTTCAATTTGGCTCATTTTACAAAGGTGCTTATTCCTGGAGTGAATATGCAGTTCTACTCAAGAGTAAGCAACTAAGCGAAATAAAGCCATGGAACGCTTATTTGCCTTCTATCTATGCATCCTGACACTCCAACAATGTTTTCTGCTTCAATTTGGGGCATTTCACAAAGGTGCTCATTTCTTGAGTGAATATGCAGTTCTACTCAAGAGTAAGCAACTAAGCGAAATAAGGCCAGGGAACGCTTATTTGCCTTCTATCTATGCATTCTGACACTCCAACAATGTGTTCTCCTTCAATTTGACTCATTTTACAAAGGTTCTTATTCCTGGAGTGAACATGCAGTTCTACTCAAGAATAAGCAACTAAGCGGAATAAAGCCATGGAACGCTTATTTGCCTTCTATCTATGCATTCTGACACTCCAACAATGTGTTCTGCTTCAATTTGACTCATTTTACAAAGGTGCTTATTTCTGGAGTGAACATGCAGTTCTACTCAAGAGTAAGCAACTAAGCAAAATAAAGCCATGGAACGCTTATTTGCCTTCTATCTATGCATTCTGACACTCCAACAATGTTTTCTGCTTCAATTTGGGTCATTTCAAAAAGGTGCTCATTTCTTGAGTGAATATGGAGTTCTACTCAAAAGTAAGCAACTCACCGAAATAAAGCCATGGAACGCTTATTTGCCTTCTATGTATGCATTCTGACACTCCAACAATGTTTTATGCTTCAATTTGGCTCATTTTACAAAGATGCTTCTTTCTGGCGTGAACATGCAGTTCTACTCAAGAGTAAGCAACTAAGCGAAATAAAGCCATAGAACGCTTATTTGCCTTCTATCTATGCATTCTGACACTCCAACAATGTGTTCTGCTTCAATTTGACTCATTTTACAAAGGTTCTTATTCCTGGAGTGAACATGCAGTTCTACTCAAGAGTAAGCAACTAAGCGAAATAAAGCCATGGAACGCTTATTTGCCTTCTATCTATGCATTCTGACACTCCAACAATGTGTTCTGCTTCAATTTGACTCATTTTACAAAGGTGCTTATTCCTGGAGTGAATATGCAGTTCTACTCAAGGGTGAGCAACTAAGCGAAATAAGGCCAGGGAACGCTTATTTGCCTTCTATCTATGCATTCCACTCCAACAATGTGTTCTGCTTCAATTTGACTCATTTTACAAAGGTTCTTATTCCTGGAGTGAACATGCAGTTCTACTCAAGAATAAGCAACTAAGCGGAATAAAGCCATGGAACGCTTATTTGCCTTCTATCTATGCATTCTAACACTCCAACAATGTGTTCTGCTTCAATTTGACTCATTTTACAAAGGTGCTTATTCCTGGAGTGAATATGCAGTTCTACTCAAGAGTAAGCAACTAAGCGAAATAAGGCCAGGGAATGCTTATTTGCCTTCTATCTATTCATTCTGACACTCCAACAATGTGTTCTGCTTCAATTTGACTCATTTTACAAAGGTGCTTATTCCTGGAGTGAATATGCAGTTCTACTCAAGAGTAAGCAACTAAGCGAAATAAGGCCAGGGAACGCTTATTTGCCTTCTATCTATGCATTCTGACACTCCAACAATGTGTTCTGCTTCAATTTGACTCATTTTACAAAGGTGCTTATTCCTGGAGTGAATATGCAGTTCTACTCAAGAGTAAGCAACTAAGCGAAATAAAGCCATGGAACGCTTATTTGCCTTCTATCTATGCATTCTGACACTCCAACAATGTTTTCTGCTTCAATTTGGCTCATTTTACAAAGGTGCTTATTCCTGGAGTGAATATGCAGTTCTACTCAAGAGTAAGCAACTAAGCGAAATAAAGCCATGGAACGCTTATTTGCCTTCTATCTATGCATCCTGACACTCCAACAATGTTTTCTGCTTCAATTTGGGGCATTTCACAAAGGTGCTCATTTCTTGAGTGAATATGCAGTTCTACTCAAGAGTAAGCAACTAAGCGAAATAAGGCCAGGGAACGCTTATTTGCCTTCTATCTATGCATTCTGACACTCCAACAATGTGTTCTCCTTCAATTTGACTCATTTTACAAAGGTTCTTATTCCTGGAGTGAACATGCAGTTCTACTCAAGAATAAGCAACTAAGCGGAATAAAGCCATGGAACGCTTATTTGCCTTCTATCTATGCATTCTAACACTCCAACAATGTGTTCTGCTTCAATTTGACTCATTTTACAAAGGTGCTTATTCCTGGAGTGAATATGCAGTTCTACTCAAGAGTAAGCAACTAAGCGAAATAAGGCCAGGGAACGCTTATTTGCCTTCTATCTATGCATTCTGACACTCCAACAATGTGTTCTGCTTCAATTTGACTCATTTTACAAAGATGCTTATTTCTGGAGTGAACATGCAGTTCTACTCAAGAGTAAGCAACTAAGCGAAATAAAGCCATGGAACGCTTATTTGCCTTCTATCTATGCATTCTGACACTCCAACAATGTTTTCTGCTTCAATTTGGGTCATTTCACAAAGGTGCTCATTTCTTGAGTGAATATGCAGTTCTACTCAAAAGTAAGCAACTCACCGAAATAAAGCCATGGAACGCTTATTTGCCTTCTATGTATGCATTCTGACACTCCAACAATGTTTTATGCTTCAATTTGGCTCATTTTACAAAGATGCTTCTTTCTGGCGTGAACATGCAGTTCTACTCAAGAGTAAGCAACTAAGCGAAATAAGGCCAGGGAACGCTTATTTGCCTTCTATCTATGCATTCTGACACTCCAACAATGTGTTCTGCTTCAATTTGACTCATTTTACAAAGATGCTTATTTCTGGAGTGAACATGCAGTTCTACTCAAGAGTAAGCAACTAAGCGAAATAAAGCCATGGAACGCTTATTTGCCTTCTATCTATGCATTCTGACACTCCAACAATGTGTTCTGCTTCAATTTGACTCATTTTACAAAGATGCTTATTTCTGGAGTGAACATGCAGTTCTACTCAAGAGTAAGCAACTAAGCGAAATAAAGCCATGGAACGCTTATTTGCCTTCTATCTATGCATCCTGACACTCCAACAATGTTTTCTGCTTCAATTTGGGTCATTTCACAAAGGTGCTCATTTCTTGAGTGAATATGCAGTTCTACTCAAAAGTAAGCAACTCACCGAAATAAAGCCATGGAACGCTTATTTGCCTTCTATGTATGCATTCTGACACTCCAACAATGTTTTATGCTTCAATTTGGCTCATTTTACAAAGATGCTTCTTTCTGGCGTGAACATGCAGTTCTACTCAAGAGTAAGCAACTAAGCGAAATAAAGCCATAGAACGCTTATTTGCCTTCTATCTATGCATTCTGACACTCCAACAATGTGTTCTGCTTCAATTTGACTCATTTTACAAAGGTTCTTATTCCTGGAGTGAACATGCAGTTCTACTCAAGAGTAAGCAACTAAGCGAAATAAGGCCAGGGAACGCTTATTTGCCTTCTATCTATGCATTCTGACACTCCAACAATGTTTTCTGCTTCAATTTGGCTCATTTTACAAAGATGCTTATTTCTGGAGTGAACATTCAGTTCTACTCAAGAGTAAGCAACTAAGCGAAATAAGGCCAGGGAACGCTTATTTGCCTTCTATCTATGCATTCTGACACTCCAACAATGTTTTCTGCTTCAATTTGGCTCATTTTACAAAGATGCTTATTTCTGGAGTGAACATTCAGTTCTACTCAAGAGTAAGCAACTAAGCGAAATAAAGCCATGGAACGCTTATTTGCCTCCTATCTATGCATCCTGACACTCCAACAATGTTTTCTGCTTCAATTTGGGTCATTTCACAAAGGTGCTCATTTCTTGAGTGAATATGCAGTTCTACTCAAGAGTAAGCAACTAAGCGAAATAAAGCCATGGAACGCTTATTTGCCTTCTATCTATGCATTCTGACACTCCAACAATGTGTTCTGCTTCAATTTGACTCATTTTACAAAGGTTCTTATTCCTGGAGTGAACATGCAGTTCTACTCAAGAGTAAGCAACTAAGCGAAATAAAGCCATGGAACGCTTATTTGCCTTCTATCTATGCATCCTGACACTCCAACAATGTTTTCTGCTTCAATTTGGGTCATTTCACAAAGGTGCTCATTTCTTGAGTGAATATGCAGTTCTACTCAAAAGTAAGCAACTCACCGAAATAAAGCCATGGAACGCTTATTTGCCTTCTATCTATGCATTCTGACACTCCAACAATGTGTTCTGCTTCAATTTGACTCATTTTACAAAGGTTCTTATTCTTGGAGTGAACATGCAGTTCTACTCAAGAGTAAGCAACTAAGCGAAATAAGGCCAGGGAACGCTTATTTGCCTTCTATCTATGCATTCTGACACTCCAACAATGTTTTCTGCTTCAATTTGGCTCATTTTACAAAGATGCTTATTTCTGGAGTGAACATTCAGTTCTACTCAAGAGCAAGCAACTAAGCGAAATAAAGCCATGGAACGCTTATTTGCCTTCTATCTATGCATCCTGACACTCCAACAATGTTTTCTGCTTCAATTTGGGTCATTTCACAAAGGTGCTCATTTCTTGAGTGAATATGCAGTTCTACTCAAGAGTAAGCAACTAAGCGAAATAAAGCCATGGAACGCTTATTTGCCTTCTATCTATGCATTCTGACACTCCAACAATGTGTTCTGCTTCAATTTGACTCATTTTACAAAGATGCTTATTTCTGGAGTGAACATTCAGTTCTACTCAAGAGTAAGCAACTAAGCGAAATAAAGCCATGGAACGCTTATTTGCCTTCTATCTATGTATTCTGACACTCCAACAATGTGTTCTGCTTCAATTTGACTCATTTTACAAAGATGCTTATTTCTGGAGTGAACATGCAGTTCTACTCAAGAGTAAGCAACTAAGCAAAATAAAGCCATGGAACGCTTATTTGCCTTCTATCTATGCATTCTGACACTCCAACAATGTTTTCTGCTTCAATTTGGGTCATTTCACAAAGGTGCTCATTTCTTGAGTGAATATGCAGTTCTACTCAAAAGTAAGCAACTCACCGAAATAAGGCCATGGAACGCTTATTTGCCTTCTATGTATGCATTCTGACACTCCAACAATGTTTTATGCTTCAATTTGGCTCATTTTACAAAGATGCTTCTTTCTGGCGTGAACATGCAGTTCTACTCAAGAGTAAGCAACTAAGCGAAATAAAGCCATAGAACGCTTATTTGCCTTCTATCTATGCATTCTGACACTCCAACAATGTGTTCTGCTTCAATTTGACTCATTTTACAAAGGTTCTTATTCCTGGAGTGAACATGCAGTTCTACTCAAGAGTAAGCAACTAAGCGAAATAAGGCCAGGGAACGCTTATTTGCCTTCTATCTATGCATTCTGACACTCCAACAATGTTTTCTGCTTCAATTTGGCTCATTTTACAAAGATGCTTATTTCTGGAGTGAACATTCAGTTCTACTCAAGAGTAAGCAACTAAGCGAAATAAGGCCAGGGAACGCTTATTTGCCTTCTATCTATGCATTCTGACACTCCAACAATGTGTTCTGCTTCAATTTGACTCATTTTACAAAGGTTCTTATTCCTGGAGTGAACATGCAGTTCTACTCAAGAGTAAGCAACTAAGCGAAATAAAGCCATGGAACGCTTATTTGCCTTCTATCTATGCATCCTGACACTCCAACAATGTTTTCTGCTTCAATTTGGGTCATTTCACAAAGGTGCTCATTTCTTGAGTGAATATGCAGTTCTACTCAAGAGTAAGCAACTAAGCGAAATAAAGCCATGGAACGCTTATTTGCCTTCTATCTATGCATTCTGACACTCCAACAATGTGTTCTGCTTCAATTTGACTCATTTTACAAAGGTTCTTATTCCTGGAGTGAACATGCAGTTCTACTCAAGAATAAGCAACTAAGCGGAATAAAGCCATGGAACGCTTATTTGCCTTCTATCTATGCATTCTAACACTCCAACAATGTGTTCTGCTTCAATTTGACTCATTTTACATAGGTGCTTATTCCTGGAGTGAATATGCAGTTCTACTCAAGAGTAAGCAAATAAGCGAAATAAGGCCAGGGAACGCTTATTTGCCTTCTATCTATGCATTCTGACACTCCAACAATGTGTTCTGCTTCAATTTGACTCATTTTACAAAGGTGCTTATTCCTGGAGTGAATATGCAGTTCTACTCAAGAGTAAGCAACTAAGCGAAATAAGGCCAGGGAACGCTTATTTGCCTTCTATCTATGCATTCTGAAACTCCAACAATGTTTTCTGCTTCAATTTGGCTCATTTTACAAAGATGCTTATTTCTGGAGTGAACATTCAGTTCTACTCAAGAGTAAGCAACTAAGCGAAATAAAGCCATGGAACGCTTATTTGCCTTCTATCTATGCATCCTGACACTCCAACAATGTGTTCTGCTTCAATTTGGGTCATTTCACAAAGGTGCTCATTTCTTGAGTGAATATGCAGTTCTACTCAAAAGTAAGCAACTCACCGAAATAAAGCCATGGAACGCTTATTTGCCTTCTATGTATGCATTCTGACACTCCAACAATGTTTTATGCTTCAATTTGGCTCATTTTACAAAGATGCTTCTTTCTGGCGTGAACATGCAGTTCTACTCAAGAGTAAGCAACTAAGCGAAATAAAGCCATAGAACGCTTATTTGCCTTCTATCTATGCATTCTGACACTCCAACAATGTGTTCTGCTTCAATTTGACTCATTTTACAAAGGTTCTTATTCCTGGAGTGAATATGCAGTTCTACTCAAGAGTAAGCAACTAAGCGAAATAAGGCCAGGGAACGCTTATTTGCCTTCTATCTATGCATTCTGACACTCCAACAATGTGTTCTGCTTCAATTTGACTCATTTTACAAAGATGCTTATTTCTGGAGTGAACATGCAGTTCTACTCAAGAGTAAGCAACTAAGCGAAATAAAGCCATGGAACGCTTATTTGCCTTCTATCTATGCATTCTGACACTCCAACAATGTGTTCTGCTTCAATTTGACTCATTTTACAAAGGTGCTTATTTCTGGAGTGAACATGCAGTTCTACTCAAGAGTAAGCAACTAAGCGAAATAAAGCCATAGAACGCTTATTTGCCTTCTATCTATGCATTCTGACACTCCAACAATGTGTTCTGCTTCAATTTGACTCATTTTACAAAGGTTCTTATTCCTGGAGTGAACATGCAGTTCTACTCAAGAGTAAGCAACTAAGCGAAATAAGGCCAGGGAACGCTTATTTGCCTTCTATCTATGCATTCTGACACTCCAACAATGTTTTCTGCTTCAATTTGGCTCATTTTACAAAGATGCTTATTTCTGGAGTGAACATTCAGTTCTACTCAAGAGTAAGCAACTAAGCGAAATAAGGCCAGGGAACGCTTATTTGCCTTCTATCTATGCATTCTGACACTCCAACAATGTTTTCTGCTTCAATTTGGCTCATTTTACAAAGATGCTTATTTCTGGAGTGAACATTCAGTTCTACTCAAGAGTAAGCAACTAAGCGAAATAAAGCCATGGAACGCTTATTTGCCTTCTATCTATGCATCCTGACACTCCAACAATGTTTTCTGCTTCAATTTGGGTCATTTCACAAAGGTGCTCATTTCTTGAGTGAATATGCAGTTCTACTCAAGAGTAAGCAACTAAGCGAAATAAAGCCATGGAACGCTTATTTGCCTTCTATCTATGCATTCTGACACTCCAACAATGTGTTCTGCTTCAATTTGACTCATTTTACAAAGGTTCTTATTCCTGGAGTGAACATGCAGTTCTACTCAAGAGTAAGCAACTAAGCGAAATAAAGCCATGGAACGCTTATTTGCCTTCTATCTATGCATCCTGACACTCCAACAATGTTTTCTGCTTCAATTTCGGTCATTTCACAAAGGTGCTCATTTCTTGAGTGAATATGCAGTTCTACTCAAGAGTAAGCAACTAAGCGAAATAAAGCCATGGAACGCTTATTTGCCTTCTATCTATGCATTCTGACACTCCAACAATGTGTTCTGCTTCAATTTGACTCATTTTACAAAGGTTCTTATTCCTGGAGTGAACATGCAGTTCTACTCAAGAGTAAGCAACTAAGCGAAATAAGGCCAGGGAACGCTTATTTGCCTTCTATCTATGCATTCTGACACTCCAACAATGTTTTCTGCTTCAATTTGGCTCATTTTACAAAGATGCTTATTTCTGGAGTGAACATTCAGTTCTACTCAAGAGTAAGCAACTAAGCGAAATAAAGCCATGGAACGCTTATTTGCCTTCTATCTATGCATCCTGACACTCCAACAATGTTTTCTGCTTCAATTTGGGTCATTTCACAAAGGTGCTCATTTCTTGAGTGAATATGCAGTTCTACTCAAGAGTAAGCAACTAAGCGAAATAAAGCCATGGAACGCTTATTTGCCTTCTATCTATGCATTCTGACACTCCAACAATGTGTTCTGCTTCAATTTGACTCATTTTACAAAGGTTCTTATTCCTGGAGTGAACATGCAGTTCTACTCAAGAGTAGGCAACTAAGCGAAATAAAGCCATGGAACGCTTATTTGCCTTCTATCTATGCATCCTGACACTCCAACAATGTTTTCTGCTTCAATTTGGGTCATTTCACAAAGGTGCTCATTTCTTGAGTGAATATGCAGTTCTACTCAAGAGTAAGCAACTAAGCGAAATAAAGCCATGGAACGCTTATTTGCCTTCTATCTATGCATTCTGACACTCCAACAATGTGTTCTGCTTCAATTTGACTCATTTTACAAAGGTTCTTATTCCTGGAGTGAACATGCAGTTCTACTCAAGAGTAAGCAACTAAGCGAAATAAGGCCAGGGAACGCTTATTTGCCTTCTATCTATGCATTCTGACACTCCAACAATGTTTTCTGCTTCAATTTGGCTCATTTTACAAAGATGCTTATTTCTGGAGTGAACATTCAGTTCTACTCAAGAGTAAGCAACTAAGCGAAATAAAGCCATGGAACGCTTATTTGCCTTCTATCTATGCATCCTGACACTCCAACAATGTTTTCTGCTTCAAATTGGGTCATTTCACAAAGGTGCTCATTTCTTGAGTGAATATGCAGTTCTACTCAAGAGTAAGCAACTAAGCGAAATAAAGCCATGGAACGCTTATTTGCCTTCTATCTATGCATTCTGACACTCCAACAATGTGTTCTGCTTCAATTTGACTCATTTTACAAAGGTGCTTATTCCTGGAGTGAATATGCAGTTCTACTCAAGAGTAAGCAACTAAGCGAAATAAGGCCAGGGAACGCTTATTTGCCTTCTATCTATGCATTCTGACACTCCAACAATGTGTTCTGCTTCAATTTGACTCATTTTACAAAGATGCTTATTTCTGGAGTGAACATGCAGTTCTACTCAAGAGTAAGCAACTAAGCGAAATAAAGCCATGGAACGCTTATTTGCCTTCTATCTATGCATTCTGACACTCCAACAATGTTTTCTGCTTCAATTTGGGTCATTTCACAAAGGTGCTCATTTCTTGAGTGAATATGCAGTTCTACTCAAAAGTAAGCAACTCACCGAAATAAAGCCATGGAACGCTTATTTGCCTTCTATGTATGCATTCTGACACTCCAACAATGTTTTATGCTTCAATTTGGCTCATTTTACAAAGATGCTTCTTTCTGGCGTGAACATGCAGTTCTACTCAAGAGTAAGCAACTAAGCGAAATAAGGCCAGGGAACGCTTATTTGCCTTCTATCTATGCATTCTGACACTCCAACAATGTGTTCTGCTTCAATTTGACTCATTTTACAAAGATGCTTATTTCTGGAGTGAACATGCAGTTCTACTCAAGAGTAAGCAACTAAGCGAAATAAAGCCATGGAACGCTTATTTGCCTTCTATCTATGCATTCTGACACTCCAACAATGTGTTCTGCTTCAATTTGACTCATTTTACAAAGATGCTTATTTCTGGAGTGAACATGCAGTTCTACTCAAGAGTAAGCAACTAAGCGAAATAAAGCCATGGAACGCTTATTTGCCTTCTATCTATGCATCCTGACACTCCAACAATGTTTTCTGCTTCAATTTGGGTCATTTCACAAAGGTGCTCATTTCTTGAGTGAATATGCAGTTCTACTCAAAAGTAAGCAACTCACCGAAATAAAGCCATGGAACGCTTATTTGCCTTCTATGTATGCATTCTGACACTCCAACAATGTTTTATGCTTCAATTTGGCTCATTTTACAAAGATGCTTCTTTCTGGCGTGAACATGCAGTTCTACTCAAGAGTAAGCAACTAAGCGAAATAAAGCCATAGAACGCTTATTTGCCTTCTATCTATGCATTCTGACACTCCAACAATGTGTTCTGCTTCAATTTGACTCATTTTACAAAGGTTCTTATTCCTGGAGTGAACATGCAGTTCTACTCAAGAGTAAGCAACTAAGCGAAATAAGGCCAGGGAACGCTTATTTGCCTTCTATCTATGCATTCTGACACTCCAACAATGTTTTCTGCTTCAATTTGGCTCATTTTACAAAGATGCTTATTTCTGGAGTGAACATTCAGTTCTACTCAAGAGTAAGCAACTAAGCGAAATAAGGCCAGGGATCGCTTATTTGCCTTCTATCTATGCATTCTGACACTCCAACAATGTTTTCTGCTTCAATTTGGCTCATTTTACAAAGATGCTTATTTCTGGAGTGAACATTCAGTTCTACTCAAGAGTAAGCAACTAAGCGAAATAAAGCCATGGAACGCTTATTTGCCTCCTATCTATGCATCCTGACACTCCAACAATGTTTTCTGCTTCAATTTGGGTCATTTCACAAAGGTGCTCATTTCTTGAGTGAATATGCAGTTCTACTCAAGAGTAAGCAACTAAGCGAAATAAAGCCATGGAACGCTTATTTGCCTTCTATCTATGCATTCTGACACTCCAACAATGTGTTCTGCTTCAATTTGACTCATTTTACAAAGGTTCTTATTCCTGGAGTGAACATGCAGTTCTACTCAAGAGTAAGCAACTAAGCGAAATAAAGCCATGGAACGCTTATTTGCCTTCTATCTATGCATCCTGACACTCCAACAATGTTTTCTGCTTCAATTTGGGTCATTTCACAAAGGTGCTCATTTCTTGAGTGAATATGCAGTTCTACTCAAAAGTAAGCAACTCACCGAAATAAAGCCATGGAACGCTTATTTGCCTTCTATCTATGCATTCTGACACTCCAACAATGTGTTCTGCTTCAATTTGACTCATTTTACAAAGGTTCTTATTCTTGGAGTGAACATGCAGTTCTACTCAAGAGTAAGCAACTAAGCGAAATAAGGCCAGGGAACGCTTATTTGCCTTCTATCTATGCATTCTGACACTCCAACAATGTTTTCTGCTTCAATTTGGCTCATTTTACAAAGATGCTTATTTCTGGAGTGAACATTCAGTTCTACTCAAGAGCAAGCAACTAAGCGAAATAAAGCCATGGAACGCTTATTTGCCTTCTATCTATGCATCCTGACACTCCAACAATGTTTTCTGCTTCAATTTGGGTCATTTCACAAAGGTGCTCATTTCTTGAGTGAATATGCAGTTCTACTCAAGAGTAAGCAACTAAGCGAAATAAAGCAATGGAACGCTTATTTGCCTTCTATCTATGCATTCTGACACTCCAACAATGTGTTCTGCTTCAATTTGACTCATTTTACAAAGGTGCTTATTCCTGGAGTGAATATGCAGTTCTACTCAAGAGTAAGCAACTAAGCGAAATAAGGCCAGGGAACGCTTATTTGCCTTCTATCTATGCATTCTGACACTCCAACAATGTGTTCTGCTTCAATTTGACTCATTTTACAAAGGTTCTTATTCCTGGAGTGAACATGCAGTTCTACTCAAGAATAAGCAACTAAGCGGAATAAAGCCATGGAACGCTTATTTGCCTTCTATCTATGCATCCTGACACTCCAACAATGTTTTCTGCTTCAATTTGGGTCATTTCACAAAGGTGCTCATTTCTTGAGTGAATATGCAGTTCTACTCAAGAGTAAGCAACTCACCGAAATAAAGCCATGGAACGCTTATTTGCCTTCTATGTATGCATTCTGACACTCCAACAATGTTTTCTGCTTCAATTTGGCTCATTTTACAAAGATGCTTATTTCTGGAGTGAACATTCAGTTCTACTCAAGAGTAAGCAACTAAGCGAAATAAAGCCATGGAACGCTTATTTGCCTCCTATCTATGCATCCTGACACTCCAACAATGTTTTCTGCTTCAATTTGGGTCATTTCACAAAGGTGCTCATTTCTTGAGTGAATATGCAGTTCTACTCAAGAGTAAGCAACTAAGCGAAATAAAGCCATGGAACGCTTATTTGCCTTCTATCTATGCATTCTGACACTCCAACAATGTGTTCTGCTTCAATTTGACTCATTTTACAAAGGTTCTTATTCCTGGAGTGAACATGCAGTTCTACTCAAGAGTAAGCAACTAAGCGAAATAAAGCCATGGAACGCTTATTTGCCTTCTATCTATGCATCCTGACACTCCAACAATGTTTTCTGCTTCAATTTGGGTCATTTCACAAAGGTGCTCATTTCTTGAGTGAATATGCAGTTCTACTCAAAAGTAAGCAACTCACCGAAATAAAGCCATGGAACGCTTATTTGCCTTCTATCTATGCATTCTGACACTCCAACAATGTGTTCTGCTTCAATTTGACTCATTTTACAAAGGTTCTTATTCTTGGAGTGAACATGCAGTTCTACTCAAGAGTAAGCAACTAAGCGAAATAAGGCCAGGGAACGCTTATTTGCCTTCTATCTATGCATTCTGACACTCCAACAATGTTTTCTGCTTCAATTTGGCTCATTTTACAAAGATGCTTATTTCTGGAGTGAACATTCAGTTCTACTCAAGAGCAAGCAACTAAGCGAAATAAAGCCATGGAACGCTTATTTGCCTTCTATCTATGCATCCTGACACTCCAACAATGTTTTCTGCTTCAATTTGGGTCATTTCACAAAGGTGCTCATTTCTTGAGTGAATATGCAGTTCTACTCAAGAGTAAGCAACTAAGCGAAATAAAGCAATGGAACGCTTATTTGCCTTCTATCTATGCATTCTGACACTCCAACAATGTGTTCTGCTTCAATTTGACTCATTTTACAAAGGTGCTTATTCCTGGAGTGAATATGCAGTTCTACTCAAGAGTAAGCAACTAAGCGAAATAAGGCCAGGGAACGCTTATTTGCCTTCTATCTATGCATTCTGACACTCCAACAATGTGTTCTGCTTCAATTTGACTCATTTTACAAAGGTTCTTATTCCTGGAGTGAACATGCAGTTCTACTCAAGAATAAGCAACTAAGCGGAATAAAGCCATGGAACGCTTATTTGCCTTCTATCTATGCATTCTAACACTCCAACAATGTGTTCTGCTTCAATTTGACTCATTTTACAAAGGTGCTTATTCCTGGAGTGAATATGCAGTTCTACTCAAGAGTAAGCAACTAAGCGAAATAAGGCCAGGGAACGCTTATTTGCCTTCTATCTATGCATTCTGACACTCCAACAATGTGTTCTGCTTCAATTTGACTCATTTTACAAAGGTGCTTATTACTGGAGTGAATATGCAGTTCTACTCAAGAGTAAGCAACTAAGCGAAATAAGGCCAGGGAACGCTTATTTGCCTGCTATCTATGCATTCTGACACTCCAACAATGTTTTCTGCTTCAATTTGGCTCATTTTACAAAGATGCTTATTTCTGGAGTGAACATTCAGTTCTACTCAAGAGTAAGCAACTAAGCGAAATAAAGCCATGGAACGCTTATTTGCCTTCTATCTATGCATTCTGACACTCCAACAATGTTTTCTGCTTCAATTTGGCTCATTTTACAAAGGTGCTTATTCCTGGAGTGAATATGCAGTTCTACTCAAGAGTAAGCAACTAAGCGAAATAAAGCCATGGAACGCTTATTTGCCTTCTATCTATGCATCCTGACACTCCAACAATGTTTTCTGCTTCAATTTGGGTCATTTCACAAAGGTGCTCATTTCTTGAGTGAATATGCAGTTCTACTCAAGAGTAAGCAACTAAGCGAAATAAGGCCAGGGAACGCTTATTTGCCTTCTATCTATGCATTCTGACACTCCAACAATGTGTTCTGCTTCAATTTGACTCATTTTACAAAGGTTCTTATTCCTGGATTGAACATGCAGTTCTACTCAAGAATAAGCAACTAAGCGGAATAAAGCCATGGAACGCTTATTTGCCTTCTATCTATGCATTCTAACACTCCAACAATGTGTTCTGCTTCAATTTGACTCATTTTACAAAGGTGCTTATTCCTGGAGTGAATATGCAGTTCTACTCAAGAGTAAGCAACTAAGCGAAATAAGGCCAGGGAACGCTTATTTGCCTTCTATCTATGCATTCTGACACTCCAACAATGTGTTCTGCTTCAATTTGACTCATTTTACAAAGGTGCTTATTCCTGGAGTGAATATGCAGTTCTACTCAAGAGTAAGCAACTAAGCGAAATAAGGCCAGGGAACGCTTATTTGCCTTCTAACTATGCATTCTGACACTCCAACAATGTGTTCTGCTTCAATTTGACTCATTTTACAAAGATGCTTATTTCTGGAGTGAACATGCAGTTCTACTCAAGAGTAAGCAACTAAGCGAAATAAAGCCATGGAACGCTTATTTGCCTTCTATCTATGCATTCTGACACTCCAACAATGTGTTCTGCTTCAATTTGACTCATTTTACAAAGATGCTTATTTCTGGAGTGAATATGCAGTTCTACTCAAGAGTAAGCAACTAAGCGAAATAAAGCCATGGAACGCTTATTTGCCTTCTATCTATGCATTCTGACACTCCAACAATGTTTTCTGCTTCAATTTGGGTCATTTCACAAAGGTGCTCATTTCTTGAGTGAATATGCAGTTCTACTCAAAAGTAAGCAACTCACCGAAATAAAGCCATGGAACGCTTATTTGCCTTCTATGTATGCATTCTGACACTCCAACAATGTTTTATGCTTCAATTTGGCTCATTTTACAAAGATGCTTCTTTCTGGCGTGAACATGCAGTTCTACTCAAGAGTAAGCAACTAAGCGAAATAAAGCCATAGAACGCTTATTTGCCTTCTATCTATGCATTCTGACACTCCAACAATGTGTTCTGCTTCAATTTGACTCATTTTACAAAGGTTCTTATTCCTGGAGTGAACATGCAGTTCTACTCAAGAGTAAGCAACTAAGCGAAATAAGGCTAGGGAACGCTTATTTGCCTTCTATCTATGCATCCTGACACTCCAACAATGTTTTCTGCTTCAATTTGGGTCATTTCACAAAGGTGCTCATTTCTTGAGTGAATATGCAGTTCTACTCAAGAGTAAGCAACTAAGCGAAATAAGGCCAGGGAACGCTTATTTGCCTTCTATCTATGCATTCTGACACTCCAACAATGTGTTCTGCTTCAATTTGACTCATTTTACAAAGGTTCTTATTCCTGGATTGAACATGCAGTTCTACTCAAGAATAAGCAACTAAGCGGAATAAAGCCATGGAACGCTTATTTGCCTTCTATCTATGCATTCTAACACTCCAACAATGTGTTCTGCTTCAATTTGACTCATTTTACAAAGGTGCTTATTCCTGGAGTGAATATGCAGTTCTACTCAAGAGTAAGCAACTAAGCGAAATAAGGCCAGGGAACGCTTATTTGCCTTCTATCTATGCATTCTGACACTCCAACAATGTGTTCTGCTTCAATTTGACTCATTTTACAAAGGTGCTTATTCCTGGAGTGAATATGCAGTTCTACTCAAGAGTAAGCAACTAAGCGAAATAAGGCCAGGGAACGCTTATTTGCCTTCTAACTATGCATTCTGACACTCCAACAATGTGTTCTGCTTCAATTTGACTCATTTTACAAAGATGCTTATTTCTGGAGTGAACATGCAGTTCTACTCAAGAGTAAGCAACTAAGCGAAATAAAGCCATGGAACGCTTATTTGCCTTCTATCTATGCATTCTGACACTCCAACAATGTGTTCTGCTTCAATTTGACTCATTTTACAAAGATGCTTATTTCTGGAGTGAACATGCAGTTCTACTCAAGAGTAAGCAACTAAGCGAAATAAAGCCATGGAACGCTTATTTGCCTTCTATCTATGCATTCTGACACTCCAACAATGTTTTCTGCTTCAATTTGGGTCATTTCACAAAGGTGCTCATTTCTTGAGTGAATATGCAGTTCTACTCAAAAGTAAGCAACTCACCGAAATAAAGCCATGGAACGCTTATTTGCCTTCTATGTATGCATTCTGACACTCCAACAATGTTTTATGCTTCAATTTGGCTCATTTTACAAAGATGCTTCTTTCTGGCGTGAACATGCAGTTCTACTCAAGAGTAAGCAACTAAGCGAAATAAAGCCATAGAACGCTTATTTGCCTTCTATCTATGCATTCTGACACTCCAACAATGTGTTCTGCTTCAATTTGACTCATTTTACAAAGGTTCTTATTCCTGGAGTGAAAATGCAGTTCTACTCAAGAGTAAGCAACTAAGCGAAATGAGGCTAGGGAACGCTTATTTGCCTTCTATCTATGCATTCTGACACTGAAACAATGTTTTCTGCTTCAATTTGGCTCATTTTACAAAGATGCTTATTTCTGGCGTGAACATGCAGTTCTACTCAAGAGTAAGCAACTAAGCGAAATAAAGCCATGGAACGCTTATTTGCCTTCTATCTATGCATTCTGACACTCCAACAATGTTTTCTGCTTCAATTTGGCTCATTTTACAAAGATGCTTATTTCTGGAGTGAACATTCAGTTCTACTCAAGAGTAAGCAACTAAGCGAAATAAAGCCATGGAACGCTTATTTGCCTTCTATCTATGCATTCTGACACTCCAACAATGTGTTCTGCTTCAATTTGACTCATTTTACAAAGATGCTTATTTCTGGAGTGAACATGCAGTTCTACTCAAGAGTAAGCAACTAAGCAAAATAAAGCCATGAAACGCTTATTTGCCTTCTATCTATGCATTCTGACACTCCAACAATGTTTTCTGCTTCAATTTGGGTCATTTCACAAAGGTGCTCATTTCTTAAGTGAATATGCAGTTCTACTCAAAAGTAAGCAACTCACCGAAATAAAGCCATAGAACGCTTATTTGCCTTCTATCTATGCATTCTGACACTCCAACAATGTGTTCTGCTTCAATTTGACTCATTTTACAAAGGTTCTTATTCCTGGAGTGAACATGCAGTTCTACTCAAGAGTAAGCAACTAAGCGAAATAAGGCCAGGGAACGCTTATTTGCCTTCTATCTATGCATTCTGACACTCCAACAATGTTTTCTGCTTCAATTTGGCTCATTTTACAAAGATGCTTATTTCTGGAGTGAACATTCAGTTCTACTCAAGAGTAAGCAACTAAGCGAAATAAGGCCAGGGAACGCTTATTTGCCTTCTATCTATGCATTCTGACACTCCAACAATGTTTTCTGCTTCAATTTGGCTCATTTTACAAAGATGCTTATTTCTGGAGTGAACATTAAGTTCTACTCAAGAGTAAGCAACTAAGCGAAATAAAGCCATGGAACGCTTATTTGCCTTCTATCTATGCATTCTGACACTCCAACAATGTGTTCTGCTTCAATTTGACTCATTTTACAAAGATGCTTATTTCTGGAGTGAACATGCAGTTCTACTCAAGAGTAAGCAACTAAGCGAAATAAAGCCATGGAACGCTTATTTGCCTTCTATCTATGCATTCTGACACTCCAACAATGTTTTCTGCTTCAATTTGGGTCATTTCACAAAGGTGCTCATTTCTTGAGTGAATATGCAGTTCTACTCAAAAGTAAGCAACTCACCGAAATAAAGCCATGGAACGCTTATTTGCCTTCTATGTATGCATTCTGACACTCCAACAATGTGTTCTGCTTCAATTTGACTCATTTTACAAAGGTTCTTATTCCTGGAGTGAACATGCAGTTCTACTCAAGAGTAAGCAACTAAGCGAAATAAGGCCAGGGAACGCTTATTTGCCTTCTATCTATGCATTCTGACACTCCAACAATGTTTTCTGCTTCAATTTGGCTCATTTTACAAAGATGCTTATTTCTGGAGTGAACATTCAGTTCTACTCAAGAGTAAGCAACTAAGCGAAATAAGGCCAGGGAACGCTTATTTGCCTTCTATCTATGCATTCTGACACTCCAACAATGTTTTCTGCTTCAATTTGGCTCATTTTACAAAGATGCTTATTTCTGGAGTGAACATTCAGTTCTACTCAAGAGTAAGCAACTAAGCGAAATAAAGCCATGGAACGCTTATTTGCCTTCTATCTATGCATCCTGACACTCCAACAATGTTTTCTGCTTCAATTTGGGTCATTTCACAAAGGTGCTCATTTCTTGAGTGAATATGCAGTTCTACTCAAGAGTAAGCAACTAAGCGAAATAAAGCCATGGAACGCTTATTTGCCTTCTATCTATGCATTCTGACACTCCAACAATGTGTTCTGCTTCAATTTGACTCATTTTACAAAGGTTCTTATTCCTGGAGTGAACATGCAGTTCTACTCAAGAGTAAGCAACTAAGCGAAATAAAGCCATGGAACGCTTATTTGCCTTCTATCTATGCATCCTGACACTCCAACAATGTTTTCTGCTTCAATTTGGGTCATTTCACAAAGGTGCTCATTTCTTGAGTGAATATGCAGTTCTACTCAAGAGTAAGCAACTAAGCGAAATAAAGCCATGGAACGCTTATTTGCCTTCTATCTATGCATTCTGACACTCCAACAATGTGTTCTGCTTCAATTTGACTCATTTTACAAAGGTTCTTATTCCTGGAGTGAACATGCAGTTCTACTCAAGAGTAAGCAACTAAGCGAAATAAGGCCAGGGAACGCTTATTTGCCTTCTATCTATGCATTCTGACACTCCAACAATGTTTTCTGCTTCAATTTGGCTCATTTTACAAAGATGCTTATTTCTGGAGTGAACATTCAGTTCTACTCAAGAGTAAGCAACTAAGCGAAATAAAGCCATGGAGCGCTTATTTGCCTTCTATCTATGCATCCTGACACTCCAACAATGTTTTCTGCTTCAATTTGGGTCATTTCACAAAGGTGCTCATTTCTTGAGTGAATATGCAGTTCTACTCAAAAGTAAGCAACTCACCGAAATAAAGCCATGGAACGCTTATTTGCCTTCTATGTATGCATTCTGACACTCCAACAATGTGTTCTGCTTCAATTTGACTCATTTTACAAAGGTTCTTATTCCTGGAGTGAACATGCAGTTCTACTCAAGAGTAAGCAACTAAGCGAAATAAGGCCAGGGAACGCTTATTTGCCTTCTATCTATGCATTCTGACACTCCAACAATGTGTTCTGCTTCAATTTGACTCATTTTACAAAGATGCTTATTTCTGGAGTGAACATGCAGTTCTACTCAAGAGTAAGCAACTAAGCGAAATAAAGCCATGGAACGCTTATTTGCCTTCTATCTATGCATTCTGACACTCCAACAATGTTTTCTGCTTCAATTTGGGTCATTTCACAAAGGTGCTCATTTCTTGAGTGAATATGCAGTTCTACTCAAAAGTAAGCAACTCACCGAAATAAAGCCATGGAACGCTTATTTGCCTTCTATGTATGCATTCTGACACTCCAACAATGTGTTCTGCTTCAATTTGACTCATTTTACAAAGGTTCTTATTCCTGGAGTGAACATGCAGTTCTACTCAAGAGTAAGCAACTAAGCGAAATAAGGCCAGGGAACGCTTATTTGCCTTCTATCTATGCATTCTGACACTCCAACAATGTTTTCTGCTTCAATTTGGCTCATTTTACAAAGATGCTTATTTCTGGAGTGAACATTCAGTTCTACTCAAGAGTAAGCAACTAAGCGAAATAAGGCCAGGGAACGCTTATTTGCCTTCTATCTATGCATTCTGACACTCCAACAATGTTTTCTGCTTCAATTTGGCTCATTTTACAAAGATGCTTATTTCTGGAGTGAACATTCAGTTCTACTCAAGAGTAAGCAACTAAGCGAAATAAAGCCATGGAACGCTTATTTGCCTTCTATCTATGCATCCTGACACTCCAACAATGTTTTCTGCTTCAATTTGGGTCATTTCACAAAGGTGCTCATTTCTTGAGTGAATATGCAGTTCTACTCAAGAGTAAGCAACTAAGCGAAATAAAGCCATGGAACGCTTATTTGCCTTCTATCTATGCATTCTGACACTCCAACAATGTGTTCTGCTTCAATTTGACTCATTTTACAAAGGTTCTTATTCCTGGAGTGAACATGCAGTTCTACTCAAGAGTAAGCAAATAAGCGAAATAAAGCCATGGAACGCTTATTTGCCTTCTATCTATGCATCCTGACACTCCAACAATGTTTTCTGCTTCAATTTGGGTCATTTCACAAAGGTGCTCATTTCTTGAGTGAATATGCAGTTCTACTCAAGAGTAAGCAACTAAGCGAAATAAAGCCATGGAACGCTTATTTGCCTTCTATCTATGCATTCTGACACTCCAACAATGTGTTCTGCTTCAATTTGACTCATTTTACAAAGGTTCTTATTCCTGGAGTGAACATGCAGTTCTACTCAAGAGTAAGCAACTAAGCGAAATAAGGCCAGGGAACGCTTATTTGCCTTCTATCTATGCATTCTGACACTCCAACAATGTTTTCTGCTTCAATTTGGCTCATTTTACAAAGATGCTTATTTCTGGAGTGAACATTCAGTTCTACTCAAGAGTAAGCAACTAAGCGAAATAAAGCCATGGAGCGCTTATTTGCCTTCTATCTATGCATCCTGACACTCCAACAATGTGTTCTGCTTCAATTTGACTCATTTTACAAAGGTGCTTATTCCTGGAGTGAATATGCAGTTCTACTCAAGAGTAAGCAACTAAGCGAAATAAGGCCAGGGAACGCTTATTTGCCTTCTATCTATGCATTCTGACACTCCAACAATGTTTTCTGCTTCAATTTGGCTCATTTTACGAAGATGCTTATTTCTGGAGTGAACATTCAGTTCTACTCAAGAGTAAGCAACTAAGCGAAATAAAGCCATGGAACGCTTATTTGCCTTCTATCTATGCATTCTGACACTCCAACAATGTTTTCTGCTTCAATTTGGCTCATTTTACAAAGGTGCTTATTCCTGGAGTGAATATGCAGTTCTACTCAAGAGTAAGCAACTAAGCGAAATAAAGCCATGGAACGCTTATTTGCCTTCTATCTATGCATCCTGACACTCCAACAATGTTTTCTGCTTCAATTTGGGTCATTTCACAAAGGTGCTCATTTCTTGAGTGAATATGCAGTTCTACTCAAGAGTAAGCAACTAAGCGAAATAAGGCCAGGGAATGCTTATTTGCCTTCTATCTATGCATTCTGACACTCCAACAATGTGTTCTGCTTCAATTTGACTCATTTTACAAAGGTTCTTATTCCTGGAGTGAACATGCAGTTCTACTCAAGAATAAGCAACTAAGCGGAATAAAGCCATGGAACGCTTATTTGCCTTCTATCTATGCATTCTAACACTCCAACAATGTGTTCTGCTTCAATTTGACTCATTTTACAAAGGTGCTTATTCCTGGAGTGAATATGCAGTTCTACTCAAGAGTAAGCAACTAAGCGAAATAAGGCCAGGGAACGCTTATTTGCCTTCTATCTATGCATTCTGACACTCCAACAATGTGTTCTGCTTCAATTTGACTCATTTTACAAAGATGCTTATTTCTGGAGTGAACATGCAGTTCTACTCAAGAGTAAGCAACTAAGCGAAATAAAGCCATGGAACGCTTATTTGCCTTCTATCTATGCATTCTGACACTCCAACAATGTGTTCTGCTTCAATTTGACTCATTTTACAAAGATGCTTATTTCTGGAGTGAACATGCAGTTCTACTCAAGAGTAAGCAACTAAGCGAAATAAAGCCATGGAACGCTTATTTGCCTTCTATCTATGCATTCTGACACTCCAACAATGTTTTCTGCTTCAATTTGGGTCATTTCACAAAGGTGCTCATTTCTTGAGTGAATATGCAGTTCTACTCAAAAGTAAGCAACTCACCGAAATAAAGCCATGGAACGCTTATTTGCCTTCTATCTATGCATTCTGACACTGAAACAATGTTTTCTGCTTCAATTTGGCTCATTTTACAAAGATGCTTATTTCTGGCGTGAACATGCAGTTCTACTCAAGAGTAAGCAACTAAGCGAAATAAAGCCATGGAACGCTTATTTGCCTTCTATCTATGCATTCTGACACTCCAACAATGTTTTCTGCTTCAATTTGGCTCATTTTACAAAGATGCTTCTTTCTGGAGTGAACATTCAGTTCTACTCAAGAGTAAGCAACTAAGCGAAATAAAGCCATGGAACGCTTATTTGCCTTCTATCTATGCATTCTGACACACCAACAATGTGTTCTGCTTCAATTTGACTCATTTTACAAAGATGCTTATTTCTGGAGTGAACATGCAGTTCTACTCAAGAGTAAGCAACTAAGCGAAATAAAGCCATGGAACGCTTATTTGCCTTCTATCTATGCATTCTGACACTCCAACAATGTTTTCTGCTTCAATTTGGGTCATTTCACAAAGGTGCTCATTTCTTGAGTGAATATGCAGTTCTACTCAAAAGTAAGCAACTCACCGAAATAAAGCCATGGAACGCTTATTTGCCTTCTATGTATGCATTCTGACACTCCAACAATGTTTTCTGCTTCAATTTGCTCATTTTACAAAGATGCTTATTTCTGGAGTGAACATTCAGTTCTACTCATGAGTAAGCAACTAAGCGAAATAAGGCCAGGGAACGCTTATTTGCCTTCTATCTATGCATTCTGACACTCCAACAATGTTTTCTGCTTCAATTTGGCTCATTTTACAAAGATGCTTATTTCTGGAGTGAACATTCAGTTCTACTCAAGAGTAAGCAACTAAGCGAAATAAAGCCATGGAACGCTTATTTGCCTTCTATCTATGCATCCTGACACTCCAACAATGTTTTCTGCTTCAATTTGGGTCATTTCACAAAGGTGCTCATTTCTTGAGTGAATATGCAGTTCTACTCAAGAGTAAGCAACTAAGCGAAATAAAGCCATGGAACGCTTATTTGCCTTCTATCTATGCATTCTGACACTCCAACAATGTGTTCTGCTTCAATTTGACTCATTTTACAAAGGTTCTTATTCCTGGAGTGAACATGCAGTTCTACTCAAGAGTAAGCAACTAAGCGAAATAAAGCCATGGAACGCTTATTTGCCTTCTATCTATGCATCCTGACACTCCAACAATGTTTTCTGCTTCGATTTGGGTCATTTCACAAAGGTGCTCATTTCTTGAGTGAATATGCAGTTCTACTCAAGAGTAAGCAACTAAGCGAAATAAAGCCATGGAACGCTTATTTGCCTTCTATCTATGCATTCTGACACTCCAACAATGTGTTCTGCTTCAATTTGACTCATTTTACAAAGGTTCTTATTCCTGGAGTGAACATGCAGTTCTACTCAAGAGTAAGCAACTAAGCGAAATAAGGCCAGGGAACGCTTATTTGCCTTCTATCTATACATTCTGACACTCCAACAATGTTTTCTGCTTCAATTTGGCTCATTTTACAAAGATGCTTATTTCTGGAGTGAACATTCAGTTCTACTCAAGAGTAAGCAACTAAGCGAAATAAAGCCATGGAACGCTTATTTGCCTTCTATCTATGCATCCTGACACTCCAACAATGTTTTCTGCTTCAATTTGGGTCATTTCACAAAGGTGCTCATTTCTTGAGTGAATATGCAGTTCTACTCAAGAGTAAGCAACTAAGCGAAATAAAGCCATGGAACGCTTATTTGCCTTCTATCTATGCATTCTGACACTCCAACATTGTGTTCTGCTTCAATTTGACTCATTTTACAAAGGTGCTTATTCCTGGAGTGAATATGCAGTTCTACTCAAGAGTAAGCAACTAAGCGAAATAAGGCCAGGGAACGCTTATTTGCCTTCTATCTATGCATTCTGACACTCCAACAATGTGTTCTGCTTCAATTTGACTCATTTTACAAAGGTTCTTATTCCTGGAGTGAACATGCAGTTCTACTCAAGAATAAGCAACTAAGCGGAATAAAGCCATGGAACGCTTATTTGCCTTCTATCTATGCATTCTAACACTCCAACAATGTGTTCTGCTTCAATTTGACTCATTTTACAAAGGTGCTTATTCCTGGAGTGAATATGCAGTTCTACTCAAGAGTAAGCAACTAAGCGAAATAAGGCCAGGGAACGCTTATTTGCCTTCTATCTATGCATTCTGACACTCCAACAATGTGTTCTGCTTCAATTTGACTCATTTTACAAAGGTGCTTATTCCTGGAGTGAATATTCAGTTCTACTCAAGAGTAAGCAACTAAGCGAAATAAGGCCAGGGAACGCTTATTTGCCTTCTATCTATGCATTCTGACACTCCAACAATGTGTTCTGCTTCAATTTGACTCATTTTACAAAGATGCTTATTTCTGGAGTGAACATGCAGTTCTACTCAAGAGTAAGCAACTAAGCGAAATAAAGCCATGGAACGCTTATTTGCCTTCTATCTATGCATCCTGACACTCCAACAATGTTTTCTGCTTCAATTTGGGTCATTTCACAAAGGTGCTCATTTCTTGAGTGAATATGCAGTTCTACTCAAGAGTAAGCAACTAAGCGAAATAAGGCCAGGGAACGCTTATTTGCCTTCTATCTATGCATTCTGACACTCCAACAATGTGTTCTGCTTCAATTTGACTCATTTTACAAAGGTACTTATTCCTGGAGTGAACATGCAGTTCTACTCAAGAGTAAGCAACTAAGCGAAATAAGGCCAGGGAACGCTTATTTGCCTTCTATCTATGCATTCTGACACTCCAACAATGTTTTCTGCTTCAATTTGGCTCATTTTACAAAGATGCTTATTTCTGGCGTGAACATGCAGTTCTACTCAAGAGTAAGCAACTAAGCGAAATAAAGCCATGGAACGCTTATTTGCCTTCTATCTATGCATTCTGACACTCCAACAATGTTTTCTGCTTCAATTTGGCTCATTTTACAAAGATGCTTATTTCTGGAGTGAACATTCAGTTCTACTCAAGAGTAAGCAACTAAGCGAAATAAAGCCATGGAACGCTTATTTGCCTTCTATCTATGCATTCTGACACTCCAACAATGTGTTCTGCTTCAATTTGACTCATTTTACAAAGATGCTTATTTCTGGCGTGAACATGCAGTTCTACTCAAGAGTAAGCAACTAAGCGAAATAAAGCCATGGAACGCTTATTTGCCTTCTATCTATGCATTCTGACTCTCCAACAATGTTTTCTGCTTCAATTTGGGTCATTTCACAAAGGTGCTCATTTCTTGAGTGAATATGCAGTTCTACTCAAAAGTAAGCAACTCACCGAAATAAAGCCATGGAACGCTTATTTGCCTTCTATGTATGCATTCTGACACTCCAACAATGTTTTATGCTTCAATTTGGCTCATTTTACAAAGATGCTTCTTTCTGGCGTGAACATGCAGTTCTACTCAAGAGTAAGCAACTAAGCGAAATAAAACCATAGAACGCTTATTTGCCTTCTATCTATGCATTCTGACACTCCAACAATGTGTTCTGCTTCAATTTGACTCATTTTACAAAGGTTCTTATTCCTGGAGTGAACATGCAGTTCTACTCAAGAGTAAGCAACTAAGCGAAATAAGTCCAGGGAACGCTTATTTGCCTTCTATCTATGCATTCTGACACTCCAACAATGTTTTCTGCTTCAATTTGGCTCATTTTACAAAGATGCTTATTTCTGGAGTGAACATTCAGTTCTACTCAAGAGTAAGCAACTAAGCGAAATAAAGCCATGGAACGCTTATTTGCCTTCTATCTATGCATCCTGACACTCCAACAATGTTTTCTGCTTCAATTTGGGTCATTTCACAAAGGTGCTCATTTCTTGAGTGAATATGCAGTTCTACTCAAGAGTAAGCAACTAAGCGAAATAAGGCCAGGGAACGCTTATTTGCCTTCTATCTATGCATTCTGACACTCCAACAATGTGTTCTGCTTCAATTTGACTCATTTTACAAAGGTTCTTATTCCTGGAGTGAACATGCAGTTCTACTCAAGAATAAGCAACTAAGCGGAATAAAGCCATGGAACGCTTATTTGCCTTCTATCTATGCATTCTGACACTCCAACAATGTGTTCTGCTTCAATTTGACTCATTTTACAAAGGTTCTTATTCCTGGAGTGAACATGCAGTTCTACTCAAGAGTAAGCAACTAAGCGAAATAAGGCCAGGGAACGCTTATTTGCCTTCTATCTATGCATTCTGACACTCCAACAATGTGTTCTGCTTCAATTTGACTCATTTTACAAAGGTACTTATTCCTGGAGTGAACATGCAGTTCTACTCAAGAGTAAGCAACTAAGCGAAATAAGGCCAGGGAACGCTTATTTGCCTTCTATCTATGCATTCTGACACTCCAACAATGTTTTCTGCTTCAATTTGGCTCATTTTACAAAGATGCTTATTTCTGGCGTGAACATGCAGTTCTACTCAAGAGTAAGCAACTAAGCGAAATAAAGCCATGGAACGCTTATTTGCCTTCTATCTATGCATTCTGACACTCCAACAATGTTTTCTGCTTCAATTTGGCTCATTTTACAAAGATGCTTATTTCTGGAGTGAACATTCAGTTCTACTCAAGAGTAAGCAACTAAGCGAAATAAAGCCATGGAACGCTTATTTGCCTTCTATCTATGCATTCTGACACTCCAACAATGTGTTCTGCTTCAATTTGACTCATTTTACAAAGATGCTTATTTCTGGCGTGAACATGCAGTTCTACTCAAGAGTAAGCAACTAAGCGAAATAAAGCCATGGAACGCTTATTTGCCTTCTATCTATGCATTCTGACTCTCCAACAATGTTTTCTGCTTCAATTTGGGTCATTTCACAAAGGTGCTCATTTCTTGAGTGAATATGCAGTTCTACTCAAAAGTAAGCAACTCACCGAAATAAAGCCATGGAACGCTTATTTGCCTTCTATGTATGCATTCTGACACTCCAACAATGTTTTATGCTTCAATTTGGCTCATTTTACAAAGATGCTTCTTTCTGGCGTGAACATGCAGTTCTACTCAAGAGTAAGCAACTAAGCGAAATAAAACCATAGAACGCTTATTTGCCTTCTATCTATGCATTCTGACACTCCAACAATGTGTTCTGCTTCAATTTGACTCATTTTACAAAGGTTCTTATTCCTGGAGTGAACATGCAGTTCTACTCAAGAGTAAGCAACTAAGCGAAATAAGTCCAGGGAACGCTTATTTGCCTTCTATCTATGCATTCTGACACTCCAACAATGTTTTCTGCTTCAATTTGGCTCATTTTACAAAGATGCTTATTTCTGGAGTGAACATTCAGTTCTACTCAAGAGTAAGCAACTAAGCGAAATAAAGCCATGGAACGCTTATTTGCCTTCTATCTATGCATCCTGACACTCCAACAATGTTTTCTGCTTCAATTTGGGTCATTTCACAAAGGTGCTCATTTCTTGAGTGAATATGCAGTTCTACTCAAGAGTAAGCAACTAAGCGAAATAAGGCCAGGGAACGCTTATTTGCCTTCTATCTATGCATTCTGACACTCCAACAATGTGTTCTGCTTCAATTTGACTCATTTTACAAAGGTTCTTATTCCTGGAGTGAACATGCAGTTCTACTCAAGAATAAGCAACTAAGCGGAATAAAGCCATGGAACGCTTATTTGCCTTCTATCTATGCATTCTGACACTCCAACAATGTGTTCTGCTTCAATTTGACTCATTTTACAAAGGTTCTTATTCCTGGAGTGAACATGCAGTTCTACTCAAGAGTAAGCAACTAAGCGAAATAAGGCCAGGGAACGCTTATTTGCCTTCTATCTATGCATTCTGACACTCCAACAATGTGTTCTGCTTCAATTTGACTCATTTTACAAAGGTGCTTATTCCTGGAGTGAATATGCAGTTCTACTCAAGAGTAAGCAACTAAGCGAAATAAGGCCAGGGAACGCTTATTTGCCTTCTATCTATGCATTCTGACACTCCAACAATGTGTTCTGCTTCAATTTGACTCATTTTACAAAGATGCTTATTTCTGGAGTGAACATGCAGTTCTACTCAAGAGTAAGCAACTAAGCGAAATAAAGCCATGGAACGCTTATTTGCCTTCTATCTATGCATTCTGACACTCCAACAATGTGTTCTGCTTCAATTTGACTCATTTTACAAAGATGCTTATTTCTGGAGTGAACATGCAGTTCTACTCAAGAGTAAGCAACTAAGCGAAATAAAGCCATGGAACGCTTATTTGCCTTCTATCTATGCATTCTGACACTCCAACAATGTTTTCTGCTTCAATTTGGGTCATTTCACAAAGGTGCTCATTTCTTGAGTGAATATGCAGTTCTACTCAAAAGTAAGCAACTCACCGAAATAAAGCCATGGAACGCTTATTTGCCTTCTATCTATGCATTCTGACACTCAAACAATGTGTTCTGCTTCAATTTGACTCATTTTACAAAGGTTCTTATTCCTGGAGTGAACATGCAGTTCTACTCAAGAGTAAGCAACTAAGCGAAATAAGGCCAGGGAACGCTTATTTGCCTTCTATCTATGCATTCTGACACTCCAACAATGTTTTCTGTTTCAATTTGGCTCATTTTACAAAGATGCTTATTTCTGGCGTGAACATGCAGTTCTACTCAAGAGTAAGCAACTAAGCGAAATAAAGCCATGGAACGCTTATTTGCCTTCTATGTATGCATTCTGACACTCCAACAATGTTTTATGCTTCAATTTGGCTCATTTTACAAAGATGCTTCTTTCTGGCGTGAACATGCACTTCTACTCAAGAGTAAGCAACTAAGCGAAATAAAGCCATAGAACGCTTATTTGCCTTCTATCTATGCATTCTGACACTCCAACAATGTGTTCTGCTTCAATTTGACTCATTTTACAAAGGTTCTTATTCCTGGAGTGAACATGCAGTTCTACTCAAGAGTAAGCAACTAAGCGAAATAAGGCCAGGGAACGCTTATTTGCCTTCTATCTATGCATTCTGACACTCCAACAATGTTTTCTGCTTCAATTTGGCTCATTTTACAAAGATGCTTATTTCTGGAGTGAACATTCAGTTCTACTCAAGAGTAAGCAACTAAGCGAAATAAGGCCAGGGAACGCTTATTTGCCTTCTATCTATGCATTCTGACACTCCAACAATGTTTTCTGCTTCAATTTGGCTCATTTTACAAAGATGCTTATTTCTGGAGTGAACATTCAGTTCTACTCAAGAGTAAGCAACTAAGCGAAATAAAGCCATGGAACGCTTATTTGCCTTCTATCTATGCATCCTGACACTCCAACAATGTTTTCTGCTTCAATTTGGGTCATTTCACAAAGGTGCTCATTTCTTGAGTGAATATGCAGTTCTACTCAAGAGTAAGCAACTAAGCGAAATAAGGCCATGGAACGCTTATTTGCCTTCTATCTATGCATTCTGACACTCCAACAATGTGTTCTGCTTCAATTTGACTCATTTTACAAAGGTTCTTATTCCTGGAGTGAACATGCAGTTCTACTCAAGAGTAAGCAACTAAGCGAAATAAGGCCAGGGAACGCTTATTTGCCTTCTATCTATGCATTCTGACACTCCAACAATGTGTTCTGCTTCAATTTGACTCATTTTACAAAGGTTCTTATTCCTGGAGTGAACATGCAGTTCTACTCAAGAGTAAGCAACTAAGCGAAATAAGGCCATGGAACGCTTATTTGCCTTCTATCTATGCATTCTGACACTCCAACAATGTGTTCTGCTTCAATTTGACTCATTTTACAAAGGTTCTTATTCCTGGAGTGAACATGCAGTTCTACTCAAGAGTAAGCAACTAAGCGAAATAAGGCCAGGGAACGCTTATTTGCCTTCTATCTATGCATTCTGACACTCCAACAATGTGTTCTGCTTCAATTTGACTCATTTTACAAAGGTTCTTATTCCTGGAGTGAACATGCAGTTCTACTCAAGAGTAAGCAACTAAGCGAAATAAGGCCATGGAACGCTTATTTGCCTTCTATCTATGCATTCTGACACTCCAACAATGTGTTCTGCTTCAATTTGACTCATTTTACAAAGGTTCTTATTCCTGGAGTGAACATGCAGTTCTACTCAAGAGTAAGCAACTAAGCGAAATAAGGCCAGGGAACGCTTATTTGCCTTCTATCTATGCATTCTGACACTCCAACAATGTGTTCTGCTTCAATTTGACTCATTTTACAAAGGTTCTTATTCCTGGAGTGAACATGCAGTTCTACTCAAGAGTAAGCAACTAAGCGAAATAAGGCCATGGAACGCTTATTTGCCTTCTATCTATGCATTCTGACACTCCAACAATGTGTTCTGCTTCAATTTGACTCATTTTACAAAGGTTCTTATTCCTGGAGTGAACATGCAGTTCTACTCAAGAGTAAGCAACTAAGCGAAATAAGGCCAGGGAACGCTTATTTGCCTTCTATCTATGCATTCTGACACTCCAACAATGTGTTCTGCTTCAATTTGACTCATTTTACAAAGGTTCTTATTCCTGGAGTGAACATGCAGTTCTACTCAAGAGTAAGCAACTAAGCGAAATAAGGCCAGGGAACGCTTATTTGCCTTCTATCTATGCATTCTGACACTCCAACAATGTGTTCTGCTTCAATTTGACTCATTTTACAAAGGTGCTTATTCCTGGAGTGAATATGCAGTTCTACTCAAGAGTAAGCAACTAAGCGAAATAAGGCCAGGGAACGCTTATTTGCCTTCTATCTATGCATTCTGACACTCCAACAATGTGTTCTGCTTCAATTTGACTCATTTTACAAAGATGCTTATTTCTGGAGTGAACATGCAGTTCTACTCAAGAGTAAGCAACTAAGCGAAATAAAGCCATGGAACGCTTATTTGCCTTCTATCTATGCATTCTGACACTCCAACAATGTGTTCTGCTTCAATTTGACTCATTTTACAAAGGTTCTTATTCCTGGAGTGAACATGCAGTTCTACTCAAGAGTAAGCAACTAAGCGAAATAAGGCCAGGGAACGCTTATTTGCCTTCTATCTATGCATTCTGACACTCCAACAATGTTTTCTGCTTCAATTTGGCTCATTTTACAAAGATGCTTATTTCTGGCGTGAACATGCAGTTCTACTCAAGAGTAAGCAACTAAGCGAAATAAAGCCATGGAACGCTTATTTGCCTTCTATCTATGCATTCTGACACTCCAACAATGTTTTCTGCTTCAATTTGGCTCATTTTACAAAGATGCTTATTTCTGGAGTGAACATTCAGTTCTACTCAAGAGTAAGCAACTAAGCGAAATAAAGCCATGGAACGCTTATTTGCCTTCTATCTATGCATTCTGACACTCCAACAATGTGTTCTGCTTCAATTTGACTCATTTTACAAAGATGCTTATTTCTGGAGTGAACATGCAGTTCTACTCAAGAGTAAGCAACTAAGCGAAATAAAGCCATGGAACGCTTATTTGCCTTCTATCTATGCATTCTGACACTCCAACAATGTTTTCTGCTTCAATTTGGGTCATTTCACAAAGGTGCTCATTTCTTGAGTGAATATGCAGTTCTACTCAAAAGTAAGCAACTCACCGAAAAAAAGCCATGGAACGCTTATTTGCCTTCTATCTATGCATTCTGACACTCCAACAATGTGTTCTGCTTCAATTTGACTCATTTTACAAAGGTTCTTATTCCTGGAGTGAACATGCAGTTCTACTCAAGAGTAAGCAACTAAGCGAAATAAGGCCAGGGAACGCTTATTTGCCTTCTATCTATGCATTCTGACACTCCAACAATGTTTTCTGCTTCAATTTGGCTCATTTTACAAAGATGCTTATTTCTGGAGTGAACATTCAGTTCTACTCAAGAGTAAGCAACTAAGCGAAATAAGGCCAGGGAACGCTTATTTGCCTTCTATCTATGCATTCTGACACTCCAACAATGTTTTCTGCTTCAATTTGGCTCATTTTACAAAGATGCTTATTTCTGGAGTGAACATTCAGTTCTACTCAAGAGTAAGCAACTAAGCGAAATAAAGCCATGGAACGCTTATTTGCCTTCTATCTATGCATCCTGACACTCCAACAATGTTTTCTGCTTCAATTTGGGTCATTTCACAAAGGTGCTCATTTCTTGAGTGAATATGCAGTTCTACTCAAGAGTAAGCAACTAAGCGAAATAAAGCCATGGAACGCTTATTTGCCTTCTATCTATGCATTCTGACACTCCAACAATGTGTTCTGCTTCAATTTGACTCATTTTACAAAGGTTCTTATTCCTGGAGTGAACATGCAGTTCTACTCAAGAGTAAGCAACTAAGCGAAATAAGGCCAGGGAACGCTTATTTGCCTTCTATCTATGCATTCTGACACTCCAACAATGTTTTCTGCTTCAATTTGGCTCATTTTACAAAGATGCTTATTTCTGGAGTGAACATTCAGTTCTACTCAAGAGTAAGCAACTAAGCGAAATAAAGCCATGGAACGCTTATTTGCCTTCTATCTATGCATCCTGACACTCCAACAATGTTTTCTGCTTCAATTTGGGTCATTTCACAAAGGTGCTCATTTCTTGAGTGAATATGCAGTTCTACTCAAGAGTAAGCAACTAAGCGAAATAAAGCCATGGAACGCTTATTTGCCTTCTATCTATGCATTCTGACACTCCAACAATGTGTTCTGCTTCAATTTGACTCATTTTACAAAGGTGCTTATTCCTGGAGTGAATATGCAGTTCTACTCAAGAGTAAGCAACTAAGCGAAATAAGGCCAGGGAACGCTTATTTGCCTTCTATCTATGCATTCTGACACTCCAACAATGTGTTCTGCTTCAATTTGACTCATTTTACAAAGGTTCTTATTCCTGGAGTGAACATGCAGTTCTACTCAAGAATAAGCAACTAAGCGGAATAAAGCCATGGAACGCTTATTTGCCTTCTATCTATGCATTCTAACACTCCAACAATGTGTTCTGCTTCAATTTGACTCATTTTACAAAGGTGCTTATTCCTGGAGTGAATATGCAGTTCTACTCAAGAGTAAGCAACTAAGCGAAATAAAGCCATCGAACGCTTATTTGCCTTCTATCTATGCATCCTGACACTCCAACAATGTTTTCTGCTTCAATTTGGGTCATTTCACAAAGGTGCTCATTTCTTGAGTGAATATGCAGTTCTACTCAAGAGTAAGCAACTAAGCGAAATAAAGCCATGGAACGCTTATTTGCCTTCTATCTCTGCATTCTGACACTCCAACAATGTTTTCTGCTTCAATTTGGCTCATTTTACAAAGATGCTTATTTCTGGAGTGAACATTCAGTTCTACTCAAGAGTAAGCAACTAAGCGTAATAAAGCCATGGAACGCTTATTTGCCTTCTATCTATGCATTCTGACACTCCAACAATGTGTTCTGCTTCAATTTGACTCATTTTACAAAGGTTCTTATTCCTGGAGTGAACATGCAGTTCTACTCAAGAGTAAGCAACTAAGCGAAATAAGGCCAGGGAACGCTTATTTGCCTTCTATCTATGCATTCTGACACTCCAACAATGTTTTCTGCTTCAATTTGGCTCATTTCACAAAGGTGCTTATTCCTGGAGTGAATATGCAGTTCTACTCAAGAGTAAGCAACTAAGCGAAATAAGGCCAGGGAACACTTATTTGCCTTCTATCTATGCATTCTGACACTCCAACAATGTGTTCTGCTTCAATTTGACTCATTTTACAAAGGTGCTTATTCCTAGAGTGAACATGCAGTTCTACTCAAGAGTAAGCAACTAAGCGAAATAAAGCCATGGAACGCTTATTTGCCTTCTATCTATGCATCCTGACACTCCAACAATGTTTTCTGCTTCAATTTGACTCATTTTACAAAGGTGCTTATTCCTAGAGTGAACATGCAGTTCTACTCAAGAGTAAGCAACTAAGCGAAATAAAGCCAGGGAACGCTTATTTGCCTTCTATCTGTGCATCCTGACACTCCAACAATGTGTTCTGCTTCAATTTGACTCATTTTACAAAGGTGCTTATTCCTGGAGTGAATATGCAGTTCTACTGAAGAGTAAGCAACTAAGCGAAATAAGGCCATGGAACGCTTATTTGCCTTCTATCTATGCATCCTGACACTCCAACAATGTTTTCTGCTTCAATTTGACTCATTTTACAAAGGTGCTTATTCCTGGAGTGAATATGCAGTTCTACTCAAGAGTAAGCAACTAAGCGAAATAAAGCCATGGAACGCTTATTTGCCTTCTATCTATGCATTCTGACACTCCAACAATGTGTTCTGCTTCAATTTGACTCATTTTACAAAGATGCTTATTTCTGGAGTGAACATGCAGTTCTACTCAAGAGTAAGCAACTAAGCGAAATAAAGCCATGGAACGCTTATTTGCCTTCTATCTATGCATTCTGACACTCCAACAATGTTTTCTGCTTCAATTTGGGTCATTTCACAAAGGTGCTCATTTCTTGAGTGAATATGCAGTTCTACTCAAGAGTAAGCAACTAAGCGAAATAAAGCCATGGAACACTTATTTGCCTTCTATGTATGCATTCTGACACTCCAACAATGTTTTATGCTTCAATTTGGCTCATTTTACAAAGATGCTTATTTCTGGCGTGAACATGCAGTTCTACTCAAGAGTAAGCAACTAAGCGACATAAAGCCATGGAACGCTTATTTGCCTTCTATCTATGCATTCTGACACTCCAACAATGTGTTCTGCTTCAATTTGCCTCATTTTACAAAGATGCTTATTTCTGGCGTGAACATGCAGTTCTACTCAAGCGTAAGCAACTAAGCGAAATAAAGCCATAGAACGCTTATTTGCCTTGTATCTATGCATTCTGACACTCCAACAATGTTTTCTGCTTCAATTTGGGTCATTTCACAAAGGTGCTCATTTCTTGAGTGAATATGCAGTTCTACTCAAAAGTAAGCAACTCACCGAAATAAAGCCATGGAACGCTTATTTGCCTTCTATGTATGCATTCTGACACTCCAACAATGTTTTATGCTTCAATTTGGCTCATTTTACAAAGATGCTTCTTTCTGGCGTGAACATGCAGTTCTACTCAAGAGTAAGCAACTAAGCGAAATAAAGCCATGGAACGCTTATTTGCCTTCTATCTATGCATCCTGACACTCCAACAATGTTTTCTGCTTCAATTTGGGTCATTTCACAAAGGTGCTCATTTCTTGAGTGAATATGCAGTTCTACTCAAAAGTAAGCAACTCACCGAAAAAAAGCCATGGAACGCTTATTTGCCTTCTATCTATGCATTCTGACACTCCAACAATGTGTTCTGCTTCAATTTGACTCATTTTACAAAGGTTCTTATTCCTGGAGTGAACATGCAGTTCTACTCAAGAGTAAGCAACTAAGCGAAATAAAGCCAGGGAACGCTTATTTGCCTTCTATCTATGCATTCTGACACTCCAACAATGTTTTCTGCTTCAATTTGGCTCATTTTACAAAGATGCTTATTTCTGGAGTGAACATTCAGTTCTACTCAAGAGTAAGCAACTAAGCGAAATAAGGCCAGGGAACGCTTATTTGCCTTCTATCTATGCATTCTGACACTCCAACAATGTTTTCTGCTTCAATTTGGCTCATTTTACAAAGATGCTTATTTCTGGAGTGAACATGCAGTTCTACTCAAGAGTAAGCAACTAAGCGAAATAAAGCCATGGAACGCTTATTTGCCTTCTATCTATGCATTCTGACACTCCAACAATGTTTTCTGCTTCAATTTGGGTCATTTCACAAAGGTGCTCATTTCTTGAGTGAATATGCAGTTCTACTCAAAAGTAAGCAACTCACCGAAATAAAGCCATGGAACGCTTATTTGCCTTCTATGTATGCATTCTGACACTCCAACAATGTTTTATGCTTCAATTTGGCTCATTTTACAAAGATGCTTCTTTCTGGCGTGAACATGCAGTTCTACTCAAGAGTAAGCAACTAAGCGAAATAAAGCCATAGAACGCTTATTTGCCTTCTATCTATGCATTCTGACACTCCAACAATGTGTTCTGCTTCAATTGGACTCATTTTACAAAGGTGCTTATTCCTAGAGTGAACATGCAGTTCTACTCAAGAGTAAGCAACTAAGCGAAATAAAGCCATGGAACGCTTATTTGCCTTCTATCTATGCATCCTGACACTCCAACAATGTTTTCTGCTTCAATTTGACTCATTTTACAAAGGTGCTTATTCCTAGAGTGAACATGCAGTTCTACTCAAGAGTAAGCAACTAAGCGAAATAAAGCCAGGGAACGCTTATTTGCCTTCTATCTATGCATCCTGACACTCCAACAATGTGTTCTGCTTCAATTTGACTCATTTTACAAAGGTGCTTATTCCTGGAGTGAATATGCAGTTCTACTCAAGAGTAAGCAACTAAGCGAAATAAGGCCAGGGAACGCTTATTTGCCTTCTATCTATGCATTCTGACACTCCAACAATGTGTTCTGCTTCAATTTGACTCATTTTACAAAGGTTCTTATTCCTGGAGTGAACATGCAGTTCTACTCAAGAATAAGCAACTAAGCGGAATAAAGCCATGGAACGCTTATTTGCCTTCTATCTATGCATTCTAACACTCCAACAATGTGTTCTGCTTCAATTTGACTCATTTTACAAAGGTGCTTATTCCTGGAGTGAATATGCAGTTCTACTCAAGAGTAAGCAACTAAGCGAAATAAAGCCATGGAACGCTTATTTGCCTTCTATCTATGCATTCTGACACTCCAACAATGTGTTCTGCTTCAATTTGACTCATTTTACAAAGGTGCTTATTCCTGGAGTGAATATGCAGTTCTACTCAAGAGTAAGCAACTAAGCGAAATAAGGCCAGGGAACGCTTATTTGCCTTCTATCTATGCATTCTGACACTCCAACAATGTTTTCTGCTTCAATTTGGCTCATTTTACAAAGATGCTTATTTCTGGAGTGAACATTCAGTTCTACTCAAGAGTAAGCAACTAAGCGAAATAAAGCCATGGAACGCTTATTTGCCTTCTATCTATGCATCCTGACACTCCAACAATGTTTTCTGCTTCAATTTGGGTCATTTCACAAAGGTGCTCATTTCTTGAGTGAATATGCAGTTCTACTCAAGAGTAAGCAACTAAGCGAAATAAGGCCAGGGAACGCTTATTTGCCTTCTATCTATGCATTCTGACACTCCAACAATGTGTTCTGCTTCAATTTGACTCATTTTACAAAGGTTCTTATTCCTGGAGTGAATATGCAGTTCTACTCAAGAATAAGCAACTAAGCGGAATAAAGCCATGGAACGCTTATTTGCCTTCTATCTATGCATTCTAACACTCCAACAATGTGTTCTGCTTCAATTTGACTCATTTTACAAAGGTGCTTATTCCTGGAGTGAATATGCAGTTCTACTCAAGAGTAAGCAACTAAGCGAAATAAGGCCAGGGAACGCTTATTTGCCTTCTATCTATGCATTCTGACACTCCAACAATGTGTTCTGCTTCAATTTGACTCATTTTACAAAGGTGCTTATTCCTGGAGTGAATATGCAGTTCTACTCAAGAGTAAGCAACTAAGCGAAATAAGGCCAGGGAACGCTTATTTGCCTTCTATCTATGCATTCTGACACTCCAACAATGTGTTCTGCTTCAATTTGACTCATTTTACAAAGATGCTTATTTCTGGAGTGAACATGCAGTTCTACTCAAGAGTAAGCAACTAAGCGAAATAAAGCCATGGAACGCTTATTTGCCTTCTATCTATGCATTCTGACACTCCAACAATGTGTTCTGCTTCAATTTGACTCATTTTACAAAGATGCTTATTTCTGGAGTGAACATGCAGTTCTACTCAAGAGTAAGCAACTAAGCGAAATAAAGCCATGGAACGCTTATTTGCCTTCTATCTATGCATTCTGACACTCCAACAATGTTTTCTGCTTCAATTTGGGTCATTTCACAAAGGTGCTCATTTCTTGAGTGAATATGCAGTTCTACTCAAAAGTAAGCAACTCACCGAAATAAAGCCATGGAACGCTTATTTGCCTTCTATGTATGCATTCTGACACTCCAACAATGTTTTATGCTTCAATTTGGCTCATTTTACAAAGATGCTTCTTTCTGGCGTGAACATGCAGTTCTACTCAAGAGTAAGCAACTAAGCGAAATAAAGCCATAGAACGCTTATTTGCCTTCTATCTATGCATTCTGACACTCCAACAATGTGTTCTGCTTCAATTGGACTCATTTTACAAAGGTGCTTATTCCTAGAGTGAACATGCAGTTCTACTCAAGAGTAAGCAACTAAGCGAAATAAAGCCATGGAACGCTTATTTGCCTTCTATCTATGCATCCTGACACTCCAACAATGTTTTCTGCTTCAATTTGACTCATTTTACAAAGGTGCTTATTCCTAGAGTGAACATGCAGTTCTACTCAAGAGTAAGCAACTAAGCGAAATAAAGCCAGGGAACGCTTATTTGCCTTCTATCTATGCATCCTGACACTCCAACAATGTGTTCTGCTTCAATTTGACTCATTTTACAAAGGTGCTTATTCCTGGAGTGAATATGCAGTTCTACTCAAGAGTAAGCAACTAAGCGAAATAAGGCCAGGGAACGCTTATTTGCCTTCTATCTATGCATTCTGACACTCCAACAATGTGTTCTGCTTCAATTTGACTCATTTTACAAAGGTTCTTATTCCTGGAGTGAACATGCAGTTCTACTCAAGAATAAGCAACTAAGCGGAATAAAGCCATGGAACGCTTATTTGCCTTCTATCTATGCATTCTAACACTCCAACAATGTGTTCTGCTTCAATTTGACTCATTTTACAAAGGTGCTTATTCCTGGAGTGAATATGCAGTTCTACTCAAGAGTAAGCAACTAAGCGAAATAAAGCCATGGAACGCTTATTTGCCTTCTATCTATGCATTCTGACACTCCAACAATGTGTTCTGCTTCAATTTGACTCATTTTACAAAGGTGCTTATTCCTGGAGTGAATATGCAGTTCTACTCAAGAGTAAGCAACTAAGCGAAATAAGGCCAGGGAACGCTTATTTGCCTTCTATCTATGCATTCTGACACTCCAACAATGTTTTCTGCTTCAATTTGGCTCATTTTACAAAGATGCTTATTTCTGGAGTGAACATTCAGTTCTACTCAAGAGTAAGCAACTAAGCGAAATAAAGCCATGGAACGCTTATTTGCCTTCTATCTATGCATCCTGACACTCCAACAATGTTTTCTGCTTCAATTTGGGTCATTTCACAAAGGTGCTCATTTCTTGAGTGAATATGCAGTTCTACTCAAGAGTAAGCAACTAAGCGAAATAAGGCCAGGGAACGCTTATTTGCCTTCTATCTATGCATTCTGACACTCCAACAATGTGTTCTGCTTCAATTTGACTCATTTTACAAAGGTTCTTATTCCTGGAGTGAATATGCAGTTCTACTCAAGAATAAGCAACTAAGCGGAATAAAGCCATGGAACGCTTATTTGCCTTCTATCTATGCATTCTAACACTCCAACAATGTGTTCTGCTTCAATTTGACTCATTTTACAAAGGTGCTTATTCCTGGAGTGAATATGCAGTTCTACTCAAGAGTAAGCAACTAAGCGAAATAAGGCCAGGGAACGCTTATTTGCCTTCTATCTATGCATTCTGACACTCCAACAATGTGTTCTGCTTCAATTTGACTCATTTTACAAAGGTGCTTATTCCTGGAGTGAATATGCAGTTCTACTCAAGAGTAAGCAACTAAGCGAAATAAGGCCAGGGAACGCTTATTTGCCTTCTATCTATGCATTCTGACACTCCAACAATGTGTTCTGCTTCAATTTGACTCATTTTACAAAGATGCTTATTTCTGGAGTGAACATGCAGTTCTACTCAAGAGTAAGCAACTAAGCGAAATAAAGCCATGGAACGCTTATTTGCCTTCTATCTATGCATTCTGACACTCCAACAATGTGTTCTGCTTCAATTTGACTCATTTTACAAAGATGCTTATTTCTGGAGTGAACATGCAGTTCTACTCAAGAGTAAGCAACTAAGCGAAATAAAGCCATGGAACGCTTATTTGCCTTCTATCTATGCATTCTGACACTCCAACAATGTTTTCTGCTTCAATTTGGGTCATTTCACAAAGGTGCTCATTTCTTGAGTGAATATGCAGTTCTACTCAAAAGTAAGCAACTCACCGAAATAAAGCCATGGAACGCTTATTTGCCTTCTATGTATGCATTCTGACACTCCAACAATGTTTTATGCTTCAATTTGGCTCATTTTACAAAGATGCTTCTTTCTGGCGTGAACATGCAGTTCTACTCAAGAGTAAGCAACTAAGCGAAATAAAGCCATAGAACGCTTATTTGCCTTCTATCTATGCATTCTGACACTCCAACAATGTGTTCTGCTTCAATTTGACTCATTTTACAAAGGTGCTTATTCCTGGAGTGAATATGCAGTTCTACTCAAGAGTAAGCAACTAAGCGAAATAAGGCCAGGGAACGCTTATTTGCCTTCTATCTATGCATTCTGACACTCCAACAATGTGTTCTGCTTCAATTTGACTCATTTTACAAAGGTGCTTATTCCTAGAGTGAACATGCAGTTCTACTCAAGAGTAAGCAACTAAGCGAAATAAAGCCATGGAACGCTTATTTGCCTTCTATCTATGCATCCTGACACTCCAACAATGTTTTCTGCTTCAATTTGACTCATTTTACAAAGGTGCTTATTCCTGGAGTGAATATGCAGTTCTACTCAAGAGTAAGCAACTAAGCGAAATAAAGCCATGGAACGCTTATTTGCCTTCTATCTATGCATTCTGACACTCCAACAATGTGTTCTGCTTCAATTTGACTCATTTTACAAAGATGCTTATTTCTGGAGTGAACATGCAGTTCTACTCAAGAGTAAGCAACTAAGCGAAATAAAGCCATGGAACGCTTATTTGCCTTCTATCTATGCATTCTGACACTCCAACAATGTTTTCTGCTTCAATTTGGGTCATTTCACAAAGGTGCTCATTTCTTGAGTGAATATGCAGTTCTACTCAAGAGTAAGCAACTAAGCGAAATAAAGCCATGGAACACTTATTTGCCTTCTATGTATGCATTCTGACACTCCAACAATGTGTTCTGCTTCAATTTGACTCATTTTACAAAGGTGCTTATTCCTAGAGTGAACATGCAGTTCTACTCAAGAGTAAGCAACTAAGCGAAATAAAGCCAGGGAACGCTTATTTGCCTTCTATCTATGCAGCCTGACACTCCAACAATGTGTTCTGCTTCAATTTGACTCATTTTACAAAGGTGCTTATTCCTGGAGTGAATATGCAGTTCTACTCAAGAGTAAGCAACTAAGCGAAATAAGGCCAGGGAACGCTTATTTGCCTTCTATCTATGCATTCTGACACTCCAACAATGTGTTCTGCTTCAATTTGACTCATTTTACAAAGGTGCTTATTCCTAGAGTGAACATGCAGTTCTACTCAAGAGTAAGCAACTAAGCGAAATAAAGCCATGGAACGCTTATTTGCCTTCTATCTATGCATCCTGACACTCCAACAATGTTTTCTGCTTCAATTTGACTCATTTTACAAAGGTGCTTATTCCTGGAGTGAATATGCAGTTCTACTCAAGAGTAAGCAACTAAGCGAAATAAAGCCATGGAACGCTTATTTGCCTTCTATCTATGCATTCTGACACTCCAACAATGTGTTCTGCTTCAATTTGACTCATTTTACAAAGATGCTTATTTCTGGAGTGAACATGCAGTTCTACTCAAGAGTAAGCAACTAAGCGAAATAAAGCCATGGAACGCTTATTTGCCTTCTATCTATGCATTCTGACACTCCAACAATGTTTTCTGCTTCAATTTGGGTCATTTCACAAAGGTGCTCATTTCTTGAGTGAATATGCAGTTCTACTCAAGAGTAAGCAACTAAGCGAAATAAAGCCATGGAACACTTATTTGCCTTCTATGTATGCATTCTGACACTCCAACAATGTTTTATGCTTCAATTTGGCTCATTTTACAAAGATGCTTATTTCTGGCGTGAACATGCAGTTCTACTCAAGAGTAAGCAACTAAGCGATATAAAGCCATGGAACGCTTATTTGCCTTCTATCTATGAATTCTGACACTCCAACAATGTTTTCTGCTTCAATTTGGCTCATTTTACAAAGATGCTTATTTCTGGCGTGAACATGCAGTTCTACTCAAGAGTAAGCAACTAAGCGAAATAAAGCCATGGAACGCTTATTTGCCTTCTATCTATGCATTCTGACACTCCAACAATGTGTTCTGCTTCAATTTGACTCATTTTACAAAGATGCTTATTTCTGGAGTGAACATGCAGTTCTACTCAAGAGTAAGCAACTAAGCGAAATAAAGCCATGGAACGCTTATTTGCCTTCTATCTATGCATCCTGACACTCCAACAATGTTTTCTGCTTCAATTTGGGTCATTTCACAAAGGTGCTCATTTCTTGAGTGAATATGCAGTTCTACTCAAGAGTAAGCAACTAAGCGAAATAAAGCCATGGAACGCTTATTTGCCTTCTATCTATGCATTCTGACACTCCAACAATGTGTTCTGCTTAAATTTGACTCATTTTACAAAGGTGCTTATTCCTGGAGTGAACATGCAGTTCTACTCAAGAGTAAGCAACTAAGCGAAATAAAGCCATGGAACGCTTATTTGCCTTCTATCTATGCATCCTGACACTCCAACAATGTTTTCTGCTTCAATTTGACTCATTGTACAAAGGTGCTTATTCCTAGAGTGAACATGCAGTTCTACTCAAGAGTAAGCAACTAAGCGAAATAAAGCCAGGGAACGCTTATTTGCCTTCTATCTATGCATCCTGACACTCCAACAATGTGTTCTGCTTCAATTTGACTCATTTTACAAAGCTGCTTATTCCTGGAGTGAATATGCAGTTCTACTCAAGAGTAAGCAACTAAGCGAAATAAGGCCAGGGAACGCTTATTTGCCTTCTATCTATGCATTCTGACACTCCAACAATGTGTTCTGCTTCAATTTGACTCATTTTACAAAGGTGCTTATTCCTAGAGTGAACATGCAGTTCTACTCAAGAGTAAGCAACTAAGCGAAATAAAGCCATGGAACGCTTATTTGCCTTCTATCTATGCATCCTGACACTCCAACAATGTTTTCTGCTTCAATTTGACTCATTTTACAAAGGTGCTTATTCCTGGAGTGAATATGCAGTTCTACTCAAGAGTAAGCAACTAAGCGAAATAAAGCCATGGAACGCTTATTTGCCTTCTATCTATGCATTCTGACACTCCAACAATGTGTTCTGCTTCAATTTGACTCATTTTACAAAGATGCTTATTTCTGGAGTGAACATGCAGTTCTACTCAAGAGTAAGCAACTAAGCGAAATAAAGCCATGGAACGCTTATTTGCCTTCTATCTATGCATTCTGACACTCCAACAATGTTTTCTGCTTCAATTTGGGTCATTTCACAAAGGTGCTCATTTCTTGAGTGAATATGCAGTTCTACTCAAGAGTAAGCAACTAAGCGAAATAAAGCCATGGAACACTTATTTGCCTTCTATGTATGCATTCTGACACTCCAACAATGTTTTATGCTTCAATTTGGCTCATTTTACAAAGATGCTTATTTCTGGCGTGAACATGCAGTTCTACTCAAGAGTAAGCAACTAAGCGATATAAAGCCATGGAACGCTTATTTGCCTTCTATCTATGCATTCTGACACTCCAACAATGTGTTCTGCTTCAATTTGACTCATTTTACAAAGGTGCTTATTCCTGGAGTGAATATGCAGTTCTACTCAAGAGTAAGCAACTAAGCGAAATAAAGCCATGGAACGCTTATTTGCCTTCTATCTATGCATTCTGACACTCCAACAATGTGTTCTGCTTCAATTTGACTCATTTTACAAAGATGCTTATTTCTGGAGTGAACATGCAGTTCTACTCAAGAGTAAGCAACTAAGCGAAATAAAGCCATGGAACGCTTATTTGTCTTCTATCTATGCATTCTGACACTCCAACAATGTTTTCTGCTTCAATTTGGGTCATTTCACAAAGGTGCTCATTTCTTGAGTGAATATGCAGTTCTACTCAAGAGTAGGCAACTAAGCGAAATAAAGCCATGGAACACTTATTTGCCTTCTATGTATGCATTCTGACACTCCAACAATGTTTTATGCTTCAATTTGGCTCATTTTACAAAGATGCTTATTTCTGGCGTGAACATGCAGTTCTACTCAAGAGTAAGCAACTAAGCGATATAAAGCCATGGAACGCTTATTTGCCTTCTATCTATGCATTCTGACACTCCAACAATGTTTTCTGCTTCAATTTGGCTCATTTTACAAAGATGCTTATTTCTGGCGTGAACATGCAGTTCTACTCAAGAGTAAGCAACTAAGCGAAATAAAGCCATGGAACGCTTATTTGCCTTCTATCTATGCATTCTGACACTCCAACAATGTGTTCTGCTTCAATTTGACTCATTTTACAAAGGTTCTTATTCCTGGAGTGAACATGCAGTTCTACTCAAGAGTAAGCAACTAAGCGAAATAAGGCCAGGGAACGCTTATTTGCCTTCTATCTATGCATTCTGACACTCCAACAATGTTTTCTGCTTCAATTTGGCTCATTTTACAAAGATGCTTATTTCTGGAGTGAACATGCAGTTCTACTCAAGAGTAAGCAACTAAGCGAAATAAAGCCATGGAACGCTTATTTGCCTTCTATCTATGCATCCTGACACTCCAACAATGTTTTTTGCTTCAATTTGGGTCATTTCACAAAGGTGCTCATTTCTTGAGTGAATATGCAGTTCTACTCAAGAGTAAGCAACTAAGCGAAATAAAGCCATGGAACGCTTATTTGCCTTCTATCTATGCATTCTGACACTCCAACAATGTGTTCTGCTTAAATTTGACTCATTTTACAAAGGTGCTTATTCCTGGAGTGAATATGCAGTTCTACTCAAGAGTAAGCAACTAAGCGAAATAAGGCCAGGGAACGCTTATTTGCCTTCTATCTATGAATTCTGACACTCCAACAATGTGTTCTGCTTCAATTTGACTCATTTTACAAAGGTGCTTATTCCTAGAGTGAACATGCAGTTCTACTCAAGAGTAAGCAACTAAGCGAAATAAAGCCATGGAACGCTTATTTGCCTTCTATCTATGCATCCTGACACTCCAACAATGTTTTCTGCTTCAATTTGACTCATTTTACAAAGGTGCTTATTCCTAGAGTGAACATGCAGTTCTACTCAAGAGTAAGCAACTAAGCGAAATAAAGCCAGGGAACGCTTATTTGCCTTCTATCTATGCATCCTGACACTCCAACAATGTGTTCTGCTTCAAATTGACTCATTTTACAAAGGTGCTTATTCCTGGAGTGAATATGCAGTTCTACTCAAGAGTAAGCAACTAAGCGAAATAAAGCCATGGAACGCTTATTTGCCTTCTATCTATGCATTCTGACACTCCAACAATGTGTTCTGCTTCAATTTGACTCATTTTACAAAGATGCTTATTTCTGGAGTGAACATTCAGTTCTACTCAAGAGTAAGCAACTAAGCGAAATAAAGCCATGGAACGCTTATTTGCCTTCTATCTATGCATTCTGACACTCCAACAATGTTTTCTGCTTCAATTTGGGTCATTTCACAAAGGTGCTCATTTCTTGAGTGAATATGCAGTTCTACTCAAGAGTAAGCAACTAAGCGAAATAAAGCCATAAAACGCTTATTTGCCTTCTATGTATGCATTCTGACACTCCAACAATGTTTTATGCTTCAATTTGGCTCATTTTACAAAGATGCTTATTTCTGGCGTGAACATGCAGTTCTACTCAAGAGTAAGCAACTAAGCGATATAAAGCCATGGAACGCTTATTTGCCTTCTATCTATGCATTCTGACACTCCAACAATGTTTTCTGCTTCAATTTGGCTCATTTTACAAAGATGCTTATTTCTGGCGTGAACATGCAGTTCTACTCAAGAGTAAGCAACTAAGCGAAATAAAGCCATGGAACGCTTATTTGCCTTCTATCTATGCATTCTGACACTCCAACAATGTTTTCTGCTTCAATTTGGCTCATTTTACAAAGATGCTTATTTCTGTCGTGAACATGCAGTTCTACTCAAGAGTAAGCAACTAAGCGAAATAAAGCCATGGAACGCTTATTTGCCTTCTATCTATGCATTCTGACACTCCAACAATGTGTTCTGCTTCAATTTGACTCATTTTCCAAGGTGCTTATTCCTGGAGTGTATATGCAGTTCTACTCAAGAGTAAGCAACTAAGCGAAATAAAGACATGGAACGCTTATTTGCCTTCTATCTATGCATTCTTACACTCCAACAATGTGTTCTGCTTCAATTTGACTCATTTTACAAAGGTGCTTATTCCTGGAGTGAATATGCAGTTCTACTCAAGAGTAAGCAACTAAGCGAAATAAAGCCATGGAACGCTTATTTGCCTTCTATCTATGCATCCTGACACTCCAACAATGTTTTCTGCTTCAATTTGACAAATTTTACAAAGGTGCTTATTCCTTGAGTGAACATGCAGTTCTACTCAAGAGTAAGCAACTAAGCGAAATAAAGCCAGGGAACGCTTATTTGCCTTCTATCTATGCATCCTGACACTCCAACAATGTTTTCTGCTTCAATTTGACAAATTTTACAAAGGTGCTTATTCCTTGAGTGAACATGCAGTTCTACTCAAGAGTAAGCAACTAAGCGAAATAAAGCCAGGGAACGCTTATTTGCCTTCTATCTATGCATTCTTACACTCCAACAATGTGTTCTGCTTCAATTTGACTCATTTTACAAAGGTGCTTATTCCTGGAGTGAATATGCAGTTCTACTCAAGAGTAAGCAACTAAGCGAAATAAAGCCATGGAATGCTTATTTGCCTTCTATCTATGCATCCTGACACTCCAACAATGTTTTCTGCTTCAATTTGACAAATTTTACAAAGGTGCTTATTCCTTGAGTGAACATGCAGTTCTACTCAAGAGTAAGCAACTAAGCGAAATAAAGCCAGGGAACGCTTATTTGCCTTCTATCTATGCATCCTGACACTCCAACAATGTTTTCTGCTTCAATTTGACAAATTTTACAAAGGTGCTTATTCCTTGAGTGAACATGCAGTTCTACTCAAGAGTAAGCAACTAAGCGAAATAAAGCCAGGGAACGCTTATTTGCCTTCTATCTATGCATCCTGACACTCCAACAATGTTTTCTGCTTCAATTTGACTCATTTTACAAAGGTGCTTATTCCTAGAGTGAACATGCAGTTCTACTCAAGAGTAAGCAACTAAGCGAAATAAAGCCATGGAACGCTTATTTGCCTTCTATGTATGCATTCTGACACTCCAACAATGTTTTCTGCTTCAATTTGGCTCATTTTACAAAGATGCTTATTTCTGGCGTGAACATGCAGTTCTACTCAAGAGTAAGCAACTAAGCGAAATAAAGCCATGGAACGCTTATTTGCCTTCTATCTATGCATTCTGACACTCCAACAATGTGTTCTGCTTCAATTTGACTCATTTTACAAAGGTTCTTATTCCTGGAGTGAACATGCAGTTCTACTCAAGAGTAAGCAACTAAGCGAAATAAGGCCAGGGAACGCTTATTTGCCTTCTATCTATGCATTCTGACACTCCAACAATGTTTTCTGCTTCAATTTGGCTCATTTTACAAAGATGCTTATTTCTGGAGTGAACATGCAGTTCTACTCAAGAGTAAGCAACTAAGTGAAATAAAGCCATGGAACGCTTATTTGCCTTCTATCTATGCATCCTGACACTCCAACAATGTTTTCTGCTTCAATTTGGGTCATTTCACAAAGGTGCTCATTTCTTGAGTGAATATGCAGTTCTACTCAAGAGTAAGCAACTAAGCGAAATAAAGCCATGGAACGCTTATTTGCCTTCTATCTATGCATTCTGACACTCCAACAATGTGTTCTGCTTCAATTTGACTCATTTTACAAAGGTGCTTATTTCTGGCGTGAACATGCAGTTCTACTCAAGAGTAAGCAACTAAGCGAAATAAAGCCATGGAACGCTTATTTGCCTTCTATCTATGCATTCTGACACTCCAACAATGTGTTCTGCTTCAATTTGACTCATTTTACAAAGGTGCTTATTCCTAGAGTGAACATGCAGTTCTACTCAAGAGTAAGCAACTAAGCGAAATAAAGCCAGGGAACGCTTATTTGCCTTCTATCTATGCATCCTGACACTCCAACAATGTTTTCTGCTTCAATTTGACTCATTTTACAAAGGTGCTTATTCCTAGAGTGAACATGCAGTTCTACTCAAGAGTAAGCAACTAAGCGAAATAAAGCCATGGAACGCTTATTTGCCTTCTATGTATGCATTCTGACACTCCAACAATGTTTTCTGCTTCAATTTGGCTCATTTTACAAAGATGCTTATTTCTGGCGTGAACATGCAGTTCTACTCAAGAGTAAGCAACTAAGCGAAATAAAGCCATGGAACGCTTATTTGCCTTCTATCTATGCATTCTGACACTCCAACAATGTGTTCTGCTTCAATTTGACTCATTTTACAAAGGTTCTTATTCCTGGAGTGAACATGCAGTTCTACTCAAGAGTAAGCAACTAAGCGAAATAAGGCCAGGGAACGCTTATTTGCCTTCTATCTATGCATTCTGACACTCCAACAATGTTTTCTGCTTCAATTTGGCTCATTTTACAAAGATGCTTATTTCTGGAGTGAACATGCAGTTCTACTCAAGAGTAAGCAACTAAGCGAAATAAAGCCATGGAACGCTTATTTGCCTTCTATCTATGCATCCTGACACTCCAACAATGTTTTCTGCTTCAATTTGGGTCATTTCACAAAGGTGCTCATTTCTTGAGTGAATATGCAGTTCTACTCAAGAGTAAGCAACTAAGCGAAATAAAGCCATGGAACGCTTATTTGCCTTCTATCTATGCATTCTGACACTCCAACAATGTGTTCTGCTTCAATTTGACTCATTTTACAAAGGTGCTTATTCCTGGAGTGAATATGCAGTTCTACTCAAGAGTAAGCAACTAAGCGAAATAAGGCCAGGGAACGCTTATTTGCCTTCTATCTATGAATTCTGACACTCCAACAATGTGTTCTGCTTCAATTTGACTCATTTTACAAAGGTGCTTATTCCTAGAGTGAACATGCAGTTCTACTCAAGAGTAAGCAACTAAGCGAAATAAAGCCATGGAACGCTTATTTGCCTTCTATCTATGCATCCTGACACTCCAACAATGTTTTCTGCTTCAATTTGACTCATTTTACAAAGGTGCTTATTCCTGGAGTGAATATGCAGTTCTACTCAAGAGTAAGCAACTAAGCGAAATAAAGCCATGGAACGCTTATTTGCCTTCTATCTATGCATCCTGACACTCCAACAATGTGTTCTGCTTCAATTTGACTCATTTTACAAAGATGCTTATTTCTGGAGTGAACATTCAGTTCTACTCAAGAGTAAGCAACTAAGCGAAATAAAGCCATGGAACGCTTATTTGCCTTCTATCTATGCATTCTGACACTCCAACAATGTTTTCTGCTTCAATTTGGGTCATTTCACAAAGGTGCTCATTTCTTGAGTGAATATGCAGTTCTACTCAAGAGTAAGCAACTAAGCGATATAAAGCCATGGAACGCTTATTTGCCTTCTATCTATGCATTCTGACACTCCAACAATGTTTTCTGCTTCAATTTGGCTCATTTTACAAAGATGCTTATTTCTGGCGTGAACATGCAGTTCTACTCAAGAGTAAGCAACTAAGCGAAATAAAGCCATGGAACGCTTATTTGCCTTCTATCTATGCATTCTGACACTCCAACAATGTTTTCTGCTTCAATTTGGCTCATTTTACAAAGATGCTTATTTCTGTCGTGAACATGCAGTTCTACTCAAGAGTAAGCAACTAAGCGAAATAAAGCCATGGAACGCTTATTTGCCTTCTATCTATGCATTCTGACACTCCAACAATGTGTTCTGCTTCAATTTGACTCATTTTCCAAGGTGCTTATTCCTGGAGTGTATATGCAGTTCTACTCAAGAGTAAGCAACTAAGCGAAATAAAGACATGGAACGCTTATTTGCCTTCTATCTATGCATTCTTACACTCCAACAATGTGTTCTGCTTCAATTTGACTCATTTTACAAAGGTGCTTATTCCTGGAGTGAATATGCAGTTCTACTCAAGAGTAAGCAACTAAGCGAAATAAAGCCATGGAACGCTTATTTGCCTTCTATCTATGCATCCTGACACTCCAACAATGTTTTCTGCTTCAATTTGACAAATTTTACAAAGGTGCTTATTCCTTGAGTGAACATGCAGTTCTACTCAAGAGTAAGCAACTAAGCGAAATAAAGCCAGGGAACGCTTATTTGCCTTCTATCTATGCATCCTGACACTCCAACAATGTTTTCTGCTTCAATTTGACAAATTTTACAAAGGTGCTTATTCCTTGAGTGAACATGCAGTTCTACTCAAGAGTAAGCAACTAAGCGAAATAAAGCCAGGGAACGCTTATTTGCCTTCTATCTATGCATTCTTACACTCCAACAATGTGTTCTGCTTCAATTTGACTCATTTTACAAAGGTGCTTATTCCTGGAGTGAATATGCAGTTCTACTCAAGAGTAAGCAACTAAGCGAAATAAAGCCATGGAATGCTTATTTGCCTTCTATCTATGCATCCTGACACTCCAACAATGTTTTCTGCTTCAATTTGACAAATTTTACAAAGGTGCTTATTCCTTGAGTGAACATGCAGTTCTACTCAAGAGTAAGCAACTAAGCGAAATAAAGCCAGGGAACGCTTATTTGCCTTCTATCTATGCATCCTGACACTCCAACAATGTTTTCTGCTTCAATTTGACAAATTTTACAAAGGTGCTTATTCCTTGAGTGAACATGCAGTTCTACTCAAGAGTAAGCAACTAAGCGAAATAAAGCCAGGGAACGCTTATTTGCCTTCTATCTATGCATCCTGACACTCCAACAATGTTTTCTGCTTCAATTTGACTCATTTTACAAAGGTGCTTATTCCTAGAGTGAACATGCAGTTCTACTCAAGAGTAAGCAACTAAGCGAAATAAAGCCATGGAACGCTTATTTGCCTTCTATGTATGCATTCTGACACTCCAACAATGTTTTCTGCTTCAATTTGGCTCATTTTACAAAGATGCTTATTTCTGGCGTGAACATGCAGTTCTACTCAAGAGTAAGCAACTAAGCGAAATAAAGCCATGGAACGCTTATTTGCCTTCTATCTATGCATTCTGACACTCCAACAATGTGTTCTGCTTCAATTTGACTCATTTTACAAAGGTTCTTATTCCTGGAGTGAACATGCAGTTCTACTCAAGAGTAAGCAACTAAGCGAAATAAGGCCAGGGAACGCTTATTTGCCTTCTATCTATGCATTCTGACACTCCAACAATGTTTTCTGCTTCAATTTGGCTCATTTTACAAAGATGCTTATTTCTGGAGTGAACATGCAGTTCTACTCAAGAGTAAGCAACTAAGTGAAATAAAGCCATGGAACGCTTATTTGCCTTCTATCTATGCATCCTGACACTCCAACAATGTTTTCTGCTTCAATTTGGGTCATTTCACAAAGGTGCTCATTTCTTGAGTGAATATGCAGTTCTACTCAAGAGTAAGCAACTAAGCGAAATAAAGCCATGGAACGCTTATTTGCCTTCTATCTATGCATTCTGACACTCCAACAATGTGTTCTGCTTCAATTTGACTCATTTTACAAAGGTGCTTATTTCTGGCGTGAACATGCAGTTCTACTCAAGAGTAAGCAACTAAGCGAAATAAAGCCATGGAACGCTTATTTGCCTTCTATCTATGCATTCTGACACTCCAACAATGTGTTCTGCTTCAATTTGACTCATTTTACAAAGGTGCTTATTCCTAGAGTGAACATGCAGTTCTACTCAAGAGTAAGCAACTAAGCGAAATAAAGCCAGGGAACGCTTATTTGCCTTCTATCTATGCATCCTGACACTCCAACAATGTTTTCTGCTTCAATTTGACTCATTTTACAAAGGTGCTTATTCCTAGAGTGAACATGCAGTTCTACTCAAGAGTAAGCAACTAAGCGAAATAAAGCCATGGAACGCTTATTTGCCTTCTATGTATGCATTCTGACACTCCAACAATGTTTTCTGCTTCAATTTGGCTCATTTTACAAAGATGCTTATTTCTGGCGTGAACATGCAGTTCTACTCAAGAGTAAGCAACTAAGCGAAATAAAGCCATGGAACGCTTATTTGCCTTCTATCTATGCATTCTGACACTCCAACAATGTGTTCTGCTTCAATTTGACTCATTTTACAAAGGTTCTTATTCCTGGAGTGAACATGCAGTTCTACTCAAGAGTAAGCAACTAAGCGAAATAAGGCCAGGGAACGCTTATTTGCCTTCTATCTATGCATTCTGACACTCCAACAATGTTTTCTGCTTCAATTTGGCTCATTTTACAAAGATGCTTATTTCTGGAGTGAACATGCAGTTCTACTCAAGAGTAAGCAACTAAGCGAAATAAAGCCATGGAACGCTTATTTGCCTTCTATCTATGCATCCTGACACTCCAACAATGTTTTCTGCTTCAATTTGGGTCATTTCACAAAGGTGCTCATTTCTTGAGTGAATATGCAGTTCTACTCAAGAGTAAGCAACTAAGCGAAATAAAGCCATGGAACGCTTATTTGCCTTCTATCTATGCATTCTGACACTCCAACAATGTGTTCTGCTTCAATTTGACTCATTTTACAAAGGTGCTTATTCCTGGAGTGAATATGCAGTTCTACTCAAGAGTAAGCAACTAAGCGAAATAAGGCCAGGGAACGCTTATTTGCCTTCTATCTATGAATTCTGACACTCCAACAATGTGTTCTGCTTCAATTTGACTCATTTTACAAAGGTGCTTATTCCTAGAGTGAACATGCAGTTCTACTCAAGAGTAAGCAACTAAGCGAAATAAAGCCATGGAACGCTTATTTGCCTTCTATCTATGCATCCTGACACTCCAACAATGTTTTCTGCTTCAATTTGACTCATTTTACAAAGGTGCTTATTCCTGGAGTGAATATGCAGTTCTACTCAAGAGTAAGCAACTAAGCGAAATAAAGCCATGGAACGCTTATTTGCCTTCTATCTATGCATCCTGACACTCCAACAATGTGTTCTGCTTCAATTTGACTCATTTTACAAAGATGCTTATTTCTGGAGTGAACATTCAGTTCTACTCAAGAGTAAGCAACTAAGCGAAATAAAGCCATGGAACGCTTATTTGCCTTCTATCTATGCATTCTGACACTCCAACAATGTTTTCTGCTTCAATTTGGGTCATTTCACAAAGGTGCTCATTTCTTGAGTGAATATGCAGTTCTACTCAAGAGTAAGCAACTAAGCGAAATAAAGCCATGGAACACTTATTTGCCTTCTATGTATGCATTCTGACACTCCAACAATGTTTTATGCTTCAATTTGACTCATTTTACAAAGATGCTTATTTCTGGCGTGAACATGCAGTTCTACTCAAGAGTAAGCAACTAAGCGATATAAAGCCATGGAACGCTTATTTGCCTTCTATCTATGCATTCTGACACTCGAACAATGTTTTATGCTTCAATTTGGCTCATTTTACAAAGATGCTTCTTTCTGGCGTGAACATGCAGTTCTACTCAAGAGTAAGCAACTAAGCGAAATAAAGCCATAGAACGCTTATTTGACTTCTATCTATGCATTCTGACACTCCAACAATGTGTTCTGCTTCAATTTGACTCATTTTACAAAGGTTCTTATTCCTGGAGTGAACATGCAGTTCTACTCAAGAGTAAGCAACTAAGCGAAATAAGGCCAGGGAACGCTTATTTGCCTTCTATGTATGCATTCTGACACTCCAACAATGTGTTCTGCTTCAATTTGACTCATTTTACAAAGGTTCTTATTCCTGGAGTGAACATGCAGTTCTACTCAAGAATAAGCAACTAAGCGAAATAAAGCCATGGAACGCTTATTTGCCTTCTATCTATGCATTCTGACACTCCAACAATGTGTTCTGCTTCAATTTGACTCATTTTACAAAGGTGCTTATTCCTGGAGTGAATATGCAGTTCTACTCAAGAGTAAGCAACTAAGCGAAATAAAGCCATCGAACGCTTATTTGCCTTCTATCTATGCATCCTGACACTCCAACAATGTTTTCTGCTTCAATTTGGGTCATTTCACAAAGGTGCTCATTTCTTGAGTGAATATGCAGTTCTACTCAAGAGTAAGCAACTAAGCGAAATAAAGCCATGGAACGCTTACTTGCCTTCTATCTCTGCATTCTGACACTCCAACAATGTTTTCTGCTTCAATTTGGCTCATTTTACAAAGATGCTTATTTCTGGAGTGAACATTCAGTTCTACTCAAGAGTAACCAACTAAGCGAAATAAAGCCATGGAACGCTTATTTGCCTTCTATCTATGCATCCTGACACTCCAACAATGTTTTCTGCTTCAATTTGGGTCATTTCACAAAGGTGCTCATTTCTTGAGTGAATATGCAGTTCTACTCAAGAGTAAGCAACTAAGCGAAATAAAGCCATGGAACGCTTATTTGCCTTCTATGTATGCATTCTGACACTCCAACAATGTTTTATGCTTCAATTTGGCTCATTTTACAAAGATGCTTATTTCTGGCGTGAACATGCAGTTCTACTCAAGAGTAAGCAACTAAGTGAAATAAAGCCATAGAACGGTTATTTGCAATCTATCTATGCATTCTGACACTCCAACAATGTTTTATGCTTCAATTTGACTCATTTTACAAAGTTGCTTATTCCTGGAGTGAATATGCAGTTCTACTCAAGAGTAAGCAACTAAGCGAAATAAGGCCAGGGAACGCTTATTTGCCTTCTATCTATGCATTCTAACACTCCAACAATGTGTTCTGCTTCAATTTGACTCATTTTACAAAGGTGCTTATTCCTGGAGTGAATATGCAGTTCTACTCAACAGTAAGCAACTAAGCGAAATAAAGCCATGGAACGCTTATTTGCCTTCTATCTATGCATCCTGACACTCCAACAATGTTTTCTGCTTCAATTTGGCTCATTTTACAAAGATGCTTATTTCTGGAGTGAACATTCAGTTCTACTCAAGAGTAAGCAACTAAACGAAATAAAGCCATGGAACGCTTCTTTGCCTTCTATCTATGCATCCTGACACTCCAACAATGTTTTCTGCTTCAATTTGGCTCATTTTACAAAGATGCTTATTTCTGGCGTGAACATGCAGTTCTACTCAAGAGTAAGCAACTAAGCGAAATAAAGCCATAGAACGGTTATTTGCCTTCTATCTATGCATTCTGACACTCCAACAATGTTTTATGCTTCAATTTGACTCATTTTACAAAGGTGCTTATTCCTGGAGTGAATATGCAGTTCTACTCAAGAGTAAGCAACTAAGCGAAATAAGGCCAGGGAACGCTTATTTGCCTTCTATATATGCATTCTGACACTCCAACAATGTGTTCTGCTTCAATTTGACTCATTTTACAAAGGTGCTTATTCCTAGAGTGAACATGCAGTTCTACTCAAGAATAAGCAACTAAGCGAAATAAAGCCATGGAACGCTTATTTGCCTTCTATCTATGCATCCTGACACTCCAACAATGTTTTCTGCTTCAATTTGGCTCATTTTACAAAGGTGCTTATTTCTGGAGTGAACATTCAGTTCTACTCAAGAGTAAGCAACTAAACGAAATAAAGCCATGGAACGCTTCTTTGCCTTCTATCTATGCATCCTGACACTCCAACAATGTTTTCTGCTTCAATTTGGCTCATTTTACAAAGATGCTTATTTCTGGCGTGAACATGCAGTTCTACTCAAGAGTAAGCAACTAAGCGAAATAAAGCCATAGAACGGTTATTTGCCTTCTATCTATGCATTCTGACACTCCAACAATGTTTTATGCTTCAATTTGACTCATTTTACAAAGGTGCTTATTCCTGGAGTGAATATGCAGTTCTACTCAAGAGTAAGCAACTAAGCGAAATAAGGCCAGGGAACGCTTATTTGCCTTCTATATATGCATTCTGACACTCCAACAATGTGTTCTGCTTCAATTTGACTCATTTTACAAAGGTGCTTATTCCTAGAGTGAACATGCAGTTCTACTCAAGAGTAAGCAACTAAGCGAAATAAAGCCATGGAACGCTTATTTGCCTTCTATCTATGCATTCTGACACTCCAACAATGTGTTCTGCTTCAATTTGACTCATTTTACAAAGGTTCTTATTCCTGGAGTGAACATGCAGTTCTACTCAGGAATAAGCAACTAAGCGAAATAAAGCCATGGAACGCTTATTTGCCTTCTATCTATGCATTCTGACACTCCAAAAATGTTTTCTGCTTCAATTTGGGTCATTTTACAAAGATGCTTATTTCTGGCGTGAAATGCAGTTCTACTCAAGAGTAAGCAACTAAGCGAAATAAAGCCATGGAACGCTTATTTGCCTTCTATCTATGCATTCTGACACTCCAACAATGTGTTCTGCTTCAATTTGACTCATTTTCCAAGGTGCTTATTCCTGGAGTGAATATGCAGTTCTACTCAAGAGTAAGCAACTAAGCGAAATAAAGCCATGGAACGCTTATTTGCCTTCTATCTATGCATTCTTACACTCCAACAATGTGTTCTGCTTCAATTTGACTCATTTTACAAAGGTGCTTATTCCTGGAGTGAACATGCAGTTCTACTCAAGAGTAAGCAACTAAGCGAAATAAGGCCAGGGAACGCTTATTTGCCTTCCATCTATGCATTCTGACACTCCAACAATGTGTTCTGCTTCAATTTGACTCATTTTACAAAGGTGCTTATTCTTAGAGTGAACATGCAGTTCTACTCAAGAGTAAGCAACTAAGCGAAATAAAGCCATGGAACGCTTATTTGCCTTCTATCTATGCATCCTGACACTCCAACAATGTTTTCTGCTTCAATTTGACTCATTTTACAAATGTGCTTATTCCTGGAGTGAATATGCAGTTCTACTCAAGAGTAAGCAACTAAGCGAAATAAAGCCATGGAACGCTTATTTGCCTTCTATCTATGCATTCTGACACTCCAACAATGTTTTCTGCTTCAATTTGGCTCATTTTACAAAGATGCTTATTTCTGCCGTGAACATGCAGTTCTACTCAAGAGTAAGCAACTAAGCGAAATAAAGCCATAGAACGCTTATTTGCCTTCTATCTATGCATTCTGACACTCCAACAATGTGTTCTGCTTCAATTTGACTCATTTTACAAAGATGCTTATTTCTGGAGTGAACATGCAGTTCTACTCAAGAGTAAGCAACTAAGCGAAATAAAGCCATGGAACGTTTATTTGCCTTCTATCTATGCATTCTGACACTCCAACAATGTTTTCTGCTTCAATTTGGGTCATTTCACAAAGGTGCTTATTCCTGGAGTGAACATGCAGTTCTACTCAGGAATAAGCAACTAAGCGAAATAAAGCCATGGGACGTTTATTTGCCTTCTATCTATGCATTCTAACACTCCAACAATGTGTTCTGCTTCAATTTGACTCATTTTACAAAGGTGCTTATTCCTGGAGTGAATATGCAGTTCTACTCAAGAGTAAGCAACTAAGCGAAATAAAGCCATGGAACGCTTATTTGACTTCTATCTATGATTTCTGGCACTCCAACAATGTTTTCTGCTTCAATTTGGGTCATTTTACAAAGATGCTTATTTCTGGCGTGAACATGCAGTTGTACTCAAGAGTAAGCAACTAAGCGAAATAAAGCCATGGAACGCTTATTTGCCTTCTATCTATGCATTCTGACACTCCAACAATGTGTTCTGCTTCAATTTGACTCATTTTACAAAGGTGCTTATTCCTGGAGTGAACATGCAGTTCTATTCAAGAATAAGCAACTAAGCGAAATAAAGCCATGGAACGCTTATTTGCCTTCTATCTATGCATTGTGACACTCCAACAATGTGTTCTGCTTCAATTTGACTCATTTTACAAAGGTGCTTATTCCTGGAGTGAACATGCAGTTCTACTCAAGAGTAAGCAACTAAGCGAAATAAAGCCATGGAACGCTTATTTGCCTTCTATGTATGCATTCTGACACTCCAACAATGTTTTCTGCTTCAATTTGGGTCATTTCACAAAGGTGCTCATTTCTTGAGTGAATATGCAGTTCTACTCAAGAGTAAGCAACTAAGCGAAATAAAGCCATGGAACGCTTATTTGCCTTCTATGTATGCATTCTGACACTCCAACAATGTTTTATGCTTCAATTAGGCTCATTTTACAAAGATGCTTATTTCTGGCGTGAACATGCAGTTCTACTCAAGAGTAAGCAACTAAGCGAAATAAAGCCATAGAACGCTTATTTGCCATCTATCTATGCATTCTGAGACTCCAACAATGTGTTCTTCTTCAATTTGACTCATTTTACAAAGATGCTTTTTTCCGGTCGTGAACATGCAGTTCTACTCAAGAGTAAGCAACTAAGCGAAATAAAGCCATGGAACGCTTATTTGCCTTCTATCTATGCATCCTGACACTCCAACAATGTTTTCTGCTTCAATTTGGGTCATTTCACAAAGGTGCTCATTTCTTGAGTGAATATGCAGTTCTACTCAAGAGTAAGCAACTAAGCGAAATAAAGCCATGGAACGCTTATTTGCCTTCTATCTATGCATCCTGACACTCCAACAATGTTTTCTGCTCCAATTTGGGTCATTTCACAAAGGTGCTCATTTCTTGAGTGAATATGCAGTTCTACTCAAGAGTAAGCAACTAAGCGAAATAAAGCCATGGAACGTTTATTTGCCTTCTATCTATGCATTCTGACACTCCAACAATGTGTTCTGCTTCAATTTGGCTCATTTTACAAAGATGCTTATTTCTGGAGTGAACATTCAGTTCTACTCAAGAGTAAGCAACTAAGTGAAATAAAGCCATGGAACGCTTATTTGCCTTCTATCTATGCATCCTGACACTCCAACAATGTTTTCTGCTTCAATTTGGGTCATTTCACAAAGGTGCTCATTTCTTGAGTGAATATGCAGTTCTACTCAAGAGTAAGCAACTAAGCGAAATAAAGCCATAGAACGCTTATTTGCCTTCTATCTATGCATTCTGACACTCCAACAATGTGTTCTTCTTCAATTTGACTCATTTTACAAAGATGCTTTTTTCCGGTCGTGAACATGCAGTTCTACTCAAGAGTAAGCAACTAAGCGAAATAAAGCCATGGAACGCTTATTTGCCTTCTATCTATGCATCCTGACACTCCAACAATGTGTTCTGCTTCAATTTGACTCATTTTACAAAGGTGCTTATTCCTGGAGTGAATATGCAGTTCTACTCAAGAGTAAGCAACTAAGCGAAATAAAGCCATGGAACGCTTATTTGACTTCTATCTATGATTTCTGGCACTCCAACAATGTTTTCTGCTTCAATTTGGGTCATTTTACAAAGATGCTTATTTCTGGCGTGAACATGCAGTTCTACTCAAGAGTAAGCAACTAAGCGAAATAAAGCCATGGAACGCTTATTTGCCTTCTATCTATGCATTCTGACACTCCAACAATGTGTTCTGCTTCAATTTGACTCATTTTACAAAGGTGCTTATTCCTGGAGTGAACATGCAGTTCTATTCAAGAATAAGCAACTAAGCGAAATAAAGCCATGGAACGCTTATTTGCCTTCTATCTATGCATTGTGACACTCCAACAATGTGTTCTGCTTCAATTTGACTCATTTTACAAAGGTGCTTATTCCTGGAGTGAACATGCAGTTCTACTCAAGAGTAAGCAACTAAGCGAAATAAAGCCATGGAACGCTTATTTGCCTTCTATCTATGCATTCTGACACTCCAACAATGTTTTCTGCTTCAATTTGGGTCATTTCACAAAGGTGCTCATTTCTTGAGTGAATATGCAGTTCTACTCAAGAGTAAGCAACTAAGCGAAATAAAGCCATGGAACGCTTATTTGCCTTCTATCTATGCATCCTGACACTCCAACAATGTTTTCTGCTCCAATTTGGGTCATTTCACAAAGGTGCTCATTTCTTGAGTGAATATGCAGTTCTACTCAAGAGTAAGCAACTAAGCGAAATAAAGCCATGGAACGTTTATTTGCCTTCTATCTATGCATTCTGACACTCCAACAATGTGTTCTGCTTCAATTTGGCTCATTTTACAAAGATGCTTATTTCTGGAGTGAACATTCAGTTCTACTCAAGAGTAAGCAACTAAGCGAAATAAAGCCATGGAACGCTTATTTGCCTTCTATCTATGCATCCTGACACTCCAACAATGTTTTCTGCTTCAATTTGGGTCATTTCACAAAGGTGCTCATTTCTTGAGTGAATATGCAGTTCTACTCAAGAGTAAGCAACTAAGCGAAATAAAGCCATAGAACGCTTATTTGCCTTCTATCTATGCATTCTGACACTCCAACAATGTGTTCTTCTTCAATTTGACTCATTTTACAAAGATGCTTTTTTCCGGTCGTGAACATGCAGTTCTACTCAAGAGTAAGCAACTAAGCGAAATAAAGCCATGGAACGCTTATTTGCCTTCTATCTATGCATCCTGACACTCCAACAATGTTTTCTGCTTCAATTTGGGTCATTTCACAAAGGTGCTCATTTCTTGAGTGAATATGCAGTTCTACTCAAGAGTAAGCAACTAAGCGAAATAAAGCCATGGAACGCTTATTTGCCTTCTATCTATGCATCCTGACACTCCAACAATGTTTTCTGCTCCAATTTGGGTCATTTCACAAAGGTGCTCATTTCTTGAGTGAATATGCAGTTCTACTCAAGAGTAAGCAACTAAGCGAAATAAAGCCATGGAACGTTTATTTGCCTTCTATCTATGCATTCTGACACTCCAACAATGTTTTCTGCTTCAATTTGGCTCATTTTACAAAGATGCTTATTTCTGGAGTGAACATTCAGTTCTACTCAAGAGTAAGCAACTAAGCGAAATAAAGCCATGGAACGCTTATTTGCCTTCTATCTATGCATCCTGACACTCCAACAATGTTTTCTGCTTCAATTTGGGTCATTTCACAAAGGTGCTCATTTCTTGAGTGAATATGCAGTTCTACTCAAGAGTAAGCAACTAAGCGAAATAAAGCCATGGAACGCTTATTTGCCTTCTATCTATGCATCCTGACACTCCAACAATGTTTTCTGCTTCAATTTGGCTCATTTTACAAAGATGCTTATTTCTGGAGTGAACATTCAGTTCTACTCAAGAGTAAGCAACTAAGCGAAATAAAGCCATGGAACGTTTATTTGCCTTCTATCTATGCATTCTGACACTCCAACAATGTTTTCTGCTTCAATTTGGCTCATTTTACAAAGATGCTTATTTCTGGAGTGAACATTCAGTTCTACTCAAGAGTAAGCAACTAAGCGAAATAAAGCCATGGAACGCTTATTTGCCTTCTATCTATGCATCCTGACACTCCAACAATGTTTTCTGCTTCAATTTGGGTCATTTCACAAAGGTGCTCATTTCTTGAGTGAATATGCAGTTCTACTCAAGAGTAAGCAACTAAGCGAAATAAAGCCATGGAACGCTTATTTGCCTTCTATCTATGCATTCTGACACTCCAACAATGTTTTCTGCTTCAATTTGGCTCATTTCACAAAGGTGCTCATTTCTTGAGTGAATATGCAGTTCTACTCAAGAGTAAGCAACTAAGCGAAATAAAGCCATGGAACGCTTATTTGCCTTCTATCTATGCATTCTGACACTCCAACAATGTTTTCTGCTTCAATTTGGCTCATTTTACAAAGATGCTTATTTCTGGAGTGAACATGCAGTTCTACTCAAGAGTAAGCAACTAAGCGAAATAAAGCCATAGAACGCTTATTTGCCTTCTATCTATGCATTCTGACACTCCAACAATGTTTTCTGCTTCAATTTGGGTCATTTCACAAAGGTGCTCATTTCTAGAGTGAATATGCAGTTCTACTCAAGAGTAAGCAACTAAGCGAAATAAAGCCATGGAACGCTTATTTGCCTTCTATCTATGCATTCTGACACTCCAACAATGTGTCCTGCTTCAATTTGACTCATTTTACAAAGGTGCTTATTCCTGGAGTGAACATGCAGTTCTACTCAGGAATAAGCAACTAAGCGAAATAAAGCCATGGAACGCTTATTTGCCTTCTATCTATGCATTCTAACACTCCAACAATGTGTTCTGCTTGAATTTGACTCATTTTACAAAGGTGCTTATTCCTGGAGTGAATATGCAGTTCTACTCAAGAATAAGCAACTAAGCGATATAAAGCCATAGAACGCTTATTTGCCTTCTATCTATGCATTCTGACACTCCAACAATGTTTTCTGCTTCAATTTGGGTCATTTTACAAAGATGCTTATTTCTGGCGTGAACATGCAGTTCTACTCAAGAGTAAGCAACTAAGCGAAATAAAGCCATGGAACGCTTATATGCCTTCTATCTATGCATTCTGACACTCCAACAATGTGTTCTGCTTCAATTTGACTCATTTTACAAAGGTGCTTATTCCTGGAGTGAACATGCAGTTCTACTCAAGAATAAGCAACTAAGCGAAATAAAGCCATGGAACGCTTATTTGCCTTCTATCTATGCATTCTGACACTCCAACAATGTGTTCTGCTTCAATTTGACTCATTTTACAAAGGTACTTATTCCTGGAGTGAACATGCAGTTCTACTCAAGAGTAAGCAACTAAGTGAAATAAAGCCATGGAACGCTTATTTGCCTTCTATCTATGCATTCTGACACTCCAACAATGTTTTCTGCTTCAATTTGGGTCATTTCACAAAGGTGCTCATTTCTTGAGTGAATATGCAGTTCTACTCAAGAGTAAGCAACTAAGCGAAATAAAGCCATGGAACGCTTATTTGCCTTCTATGTATGCATTCTGACACTCCAACAATGTTTTATGCTTCAATTTGGCTCATTTTACAAAGATGCTTATTTCTGGCGTGAACATGCAGTTCTACTCAAGAGTAAGCAACTAAGCGAAATAAAGCCATGGAACGCTTATTTGCCTTCTATCTATGCATCCTGACACTCCAACAATGTTTTCTGCTTCAATTTGGGTCATTTCACAAAGGTGCTCATTTCTTGAGTGAATATGCAGTTCTACTCAAGAGTAAGCAACTAAGCGAAATAAAGCCATGGAACGCTTATTTGCCTTCTATCTATGCATCCTGACACTCCAACAATGTTTTCTGCTTCAATTTGGGTCATTTCACAAAGGTGCTCATTTCTTGAGTGAATATGCAGTTCTACTCAAGAGTAAGCAACTAAGCGAAATAAAGCCATGGAACGCTTATTTGCCTTCTATGTATGCATTCTGACACTCCAACAATGTTTTATGCTTCAATTTGGCTCATTTTCCAAAGATGCTTATTTCTGGCGTGAACATGCAGTTCTACTCAAGAGTAAGCAACTAAGCGAAATAAAGCCATAGAACGCTTATTTGCCTTCTATCTATGCATTCTGACACTCCAACAATGTGTTCTGCTTCAATTTGACTCATTTTACAAAGGTGCTTATTCCTGGAGTGAATATGCAGTTCTACCAAGAGTAAGCAACTAAGCGAAATAAGGCCAGGGAACGCTTATTTGCCTTCTATCTATGCATTCTGACACTCCAACAATGTGTTCTGCTTCAATTTGACTCATTTTACAAAGGTGCTTATTCCTGGAGTGAACATGCAGTTCTACTCAGGAATAAGCAACTAAGCGAAATAAAGCCATGGAACGCTTATTTGCCTTCAATCTATGCATCCTGACACTCCAACAATGTTTTCTGCTTCATTTTGGGTCATTTCACAAAGGTGCTCATTTCTTGAGTGAATATGCAGTTCTACTCAAGAGTAAGCAACTAAGCGAAATAAAGCCATAGAACGCTTATTTGCCTTCTATCTATGCATCCTGACACTCCAACAATGTGTTCTGCTTCAATTTGGGTCATTTCACAAAGGTGCTCATTTCTTGAGTGAATATGCAGTTCTACTCAAGAGTAAGCAACTAAGCGAAATAAAGCCATGGAACGCTTATTTGCCTTCTATGTATGCATCCTGACACTCCAACAATGTTTTCTGCTTCAATTTGGGTCATTTCACAAAGGTGCTCATTTCTTGAGTGAATATGCAGTTCTACTCAAGAGTAAGCAACTAAGCGAAATAAAGCCATGGAACGCTTATTTGCCTTCTATGTATGCATTCTGACACTCCAACAATGTTTTATGCTTCAATTTGGCTCATTTTACAAAGATGCTTATTTTTGGCGTGAACATGCAGTTCTACTCAAGAGTAAGCAACTAAGCGAAATAAAGCCATAGAACGCTTATTTGCCTTCTATCTATGCATTCTGACACTCCAACAATGTGTTCTGCTTCAATTTGACTCATTTTACAAAGGTGCTTATTCCTGGAGTGAATATGCAGTTCTACCAAGAGTAAGCAACTAAGCGAAATAAGGCCAGGGAACGCTTATTTGCCTTCTATCTATGCATTCTGACACTCCAACAATGTGTTCTGCTTCAATTTGACTCATTTTACAAAGGTGCTTATTCCTGGAGTGAACATGCAGTTCTACTCAGGAATAAGCAACTAAGCGAAATAAAGCCATGGAACGCTTATTTGCCTTCAATCTATGCATCCTGACACTCCAACAATGTTTTCTGCTTCAATTTGGGTCATTTCACAAAGGTGCTCATTTCTTGAGTGAATATGCAGTTCTACTCAAGAGTAAGCAACTAAGCGAAATAAAGCCATGGAACGCTTATTTGCCTTCTATCTCTGCATTTTGACACTCCAACAATGTGTTCTGCTTCAATTTGACTCATTTTCCAAAGGTGCTTATTCCTGGAGTGAATATGCAGTTCTACTCAAGAGTAAGCAACTAAGCGAAATAAAGCCATGGAACGCTTATTTGCCTTCTATCTATGCATTCTGACACTCCAACAATGTTTTCTGCTTCAATTTGGGTCATTTCACAAAGGTGCTCATTTCTTGAGTGAATATGCAGTTCTACTCAAGAGTAAGCAACTAAGCGAAATAAAGCCATGGAACGCTTATTTGCCTTCTATCTATGCATCCTGACACTCCAACAATGTTTTCTGCTTCAATTTGGGTCATTTCACAAAGGTGCTCATTTCTTGAGTGAATATGCAGTTCTACTCAAGAGTAAGCAACTAAGCGAAATAAAGCCATGGAACGCTTATTTGCCTTCTATGTATGCATTCTGACACTCCAACAATGTTTTATGCTTCAATTTGGCTCATTTTACAAAGATGCTTATTTCTGGCGTGAACATGCAGTTCTACTCAAGAGTAAGCAACTAAGCGAAATAAAGCCATAGAACGCTTATTTGCCTTCTATCTATGCATTCTGACACTCCAACAATGTGTTCTGCTTCAATTTGACTCATTTTACAAAGGTGCTTATTCCTGGAGTGAATATGCAGTTCTACCAAGAGTAAGCAACTAAGCGAAATAAGGCCAGGGAACGCTTATTTGCCTTCTATCTATGCATTCTGACACTCCAACAATGTGTTCTGCTTCAATTTGACTCATTTTACAAAGGTGCTTATTCCTGGAGTGAACATGCAGTTCTACTCAGGAATAAGCAACTAAGCGAAATAAAGCCATGGAACGCTTATTTGCCTTCAATCTATGCATCCTGACACTCCAACAATGTTTTCTGCTTCAATTTGGGTCATTTCACAAAGGTGCTCATTTCTTGAGTGAATATGCAGTTCTACTCAAGAGTAAGCAACTAAGCGAAATAAAGCCATAGAACGCTTATTTGCCTTCTATCTATGCATCCTGACACTCCAACAATGTGTTCTGCTTCAATTTGGGTCATTTCACAAAGGTGCTCATTTCTTGAGTGAATATGCAGTTCTACTCAAGAGTAAGCAACTAAGCGAAATAAAGCCATGGAACGCTTATTTGCCTTCTATCTATGCATCCTGACACTCCAACAATGTTTTCTGCTTCAATTTGGGTCATTTCACAAAGGTGCTCATTTCTTGAGTGAATATGCAGTTCTACTCAAGAGTAAGCAACTAAGCGAAATAAAGCCATGGAACGCTTATTTGCCTTCTATGTATGCATTCTGACACTCCAACAATGTTTTATGCTTCAATTTGACTCATTTTACAAAGGTGCTTATTCCTGGAGTGAATATGCAGTTCTACCAAGAGTAAGCAACTAAGCGAAATAAGGCCAGGGAACGCTTATTTGCCTTCTATCTATGCATTCTGACACTCCAACAATGTGTTCTGCTTCAATTTGACTCATTTTACAAAGGTGCTTATTCCTGGAGTGAACATGCAGTTCTACTCAGGAATAAGCAACTAAGCGAAATAAAGCCATGGAACGCTTATTTGCCTTCAATCTACGCATCCTGACACTCAAACAATGTTTTCTGCTTCAATTTGGGTCATTTCACAAAGGTGCTCATTTCTTAAGTGAATATGCAGTTCTACTCAAGAGTAAGCAACTAAGCGAAATAAAGCCATGGAACGCTTATTTGCCTTCTATCTCTGCATTTTGACACTCCAACAATGTGTTCTGCTTCAATTTGACTCATTTTCCAAAGGTGCTTATTCCTGGAGTGAATATGCAGTTCTACTCAAGAGTAAGCAACTAAGCGAAATAAAGCCATGGAACGCTTATTTGCCTTCTATCTATGCATTCTGACACTCCAACAATGTTTTCTGCTTCAATTTTGCTCATTTTACAAAGATGCTTATTTCTGGAGTGAACATGCAGTTCTACTCAAGAGTAAGCAACTAAGCGAAATAAAGCCATGGAACGCTTATTTGCCTTCTATCTATGCATTCTGACACTCCAACAATGTTTTCTGCTTCAATTTGGCTCATTTTACAAAGATGCTTATTTCTGGCATGAACATGCAGTTCTACTCAAGAGTAAGCAACTAAGCGAAATAAAGCCATAGAACGCTTATTTGCCTTCTATCTATGCATCCTGACACTCCAACAATGTTTTCTGCTTCAATTTGGGTCATTTCACAAAGGTGCTCATTTCTTGAGTGAATATGCAGTTCTACTCAAGAGTAAGCAACTAAGCGAAATAAAGCCATGGAACGCTTATTTGCCTTCTATCTATGCATCCTGACACTCCAACAATGTTTTCTGCTTCAATTTGGGTCATTTCACAAAGGTGCTCATTTCTTGATTGAATATGCAGTTCTACTCAAGAGTAAGCAACTAAGCGAAATAAAGCCATGGAACGCTTATTTGCCTTCTATCTATGCATTCTGACACTCCAACAATGTTTTCTGCTTCAATTTGGCTCATTTTACAAAGATGCTTATTTCTGGAGTGAACATTCAGTTCTACTCAAGAGTAAGCAACTAAGCGAAATAAAGCCATGGAACGCTTATTTGCCGTCTATCTATGCATCCTGACACTCCAACAATGTTTTCTGCTTCAATTTGGGTCATTTCACAAAGGTGCTCATTTCTTGAGTGAATATGCAGTTCTACTCAAGAGTAAGCAACTAAGCGAAATAAAGCCATGGAACGCTTATTTGCCTTCTATCTATGCATTCTGACACTCCAACAATGTGTTCTGCTTCAATTTGACTCATTTTACAAAGGTTCTTATTCCTAGAGTGAACATGCAGTTCTACTCAAGAGTAAGCAACTAAGCGAAATAAAGCCATGGAACGCTTATTTGCCTTCTATCTATGCATCCTGACACTCCAACAAGGTTTTCTGCTTCAATTTGACTCATTTTACAATGGTGCTTATTCCTGGAGTGAATATGCAGTTCTACTCAAGAGTAAGCAACTAAGCAAAATAAAGCCATGGAACGCTTATTTGCCTTCTATCTATGCATCCTGACACTCCAACAATGTTTTCTGCTTCAATTTGGCTCATTTTACAAAGATGCTTATTTCTGGCGTGAGCATGCAGTTCTACTCAAGAGTAAGCAACTAAGCAAAATAAAGCCATAGAACGCTTATTTGCCTTCTATCTATGCATCCTGACACTCCAACAATGTTTTCTGCTTCAATTTGGGTCATTTCACAAAGGTGCTCATTTCTTGAGTGAATATGCAGTTCTACTCAAGAGTAAGCAACTAAGCGAAATAAAGCCATGGAACGCTTATTTGCCTTCTATCTATGCATTCTGACACTCCAACAATGTGTTCTGCTTCAATTTGACTCATTTTACAAAGGTGCTTATTCCTAGAGTGAACATGCAGTTCTACTCAAGAGTAAGCAACTAAGCGAAATAAAGCCATGGAACGCTTATTTGCCTTCTATCTATGCATTCTGACACTCCAACAATGTTTTCTGCTTCAATTTGGCTCATTTTACAATGGTGCTTATTCCTGGAGTGAGCATGCAGTTCTACTCAAGAGTAAGCAACTAAGCGAAATAAGGCCAGGGAACGCTTATTTGCCTTCTATCTATGCATTCTGACACTCCAACAATGTGTTCTGCTTCAATTTGACTCATTTTACAAAGATGCTTATTTCTGGAGTGAACATTCAGTTCTACTCAAGAGTAAGCAACTAAGCGAAATAAAGCCATGGAACGCTTATTTGCCGTCTATCTATGCATCCTGACACTCCAACAATGTTTTCTGCTTCAATTTGGGTCATTTCACAAAGGTGCTCATTTCTTGAGTGAATATGCAGTTCTACTCAAGAGTAAGCAACTAAGCGAAATAAAGCCATGGAACGCTTATTTGCCGTCTATCTATGCATCCTGACACTCCAACAATGTTTTCTGCTTCAATTTGGGTCATTTCACAAAGGTGCTCATTTCTTGAGTGAATATGCAGTTCTACTCAAGAGTAAGCAACTAAGCGAAATAAAGCCATGGAACGCTTATATGCCTTCTATCTATGCATTCTGACACTCCAACAATGTGTTCTGCTTCAATTTGACTCATTTTAAAAAGGTGCTTATTCCTGGAGTGAATATGCAGTTCTACTCAAGAGTAAGTAACTAAGCGAAATAAAGCCATGGAACGCTTATTTGCCTTCTATCTATGCATCCTGACACTCCAACAATGTTTTCTGCTTCAATTTGGGTCATTTCACAAAGGTGCTCATTTCTTGAGTGAATATGCAGTTCTACTCAAGAGTAAGCAACTAAGCGAAATAAAGCCATGGAACGCTTATTTGCCTTCTATCTATGCATCCTGACACTCCAACAATGTTTTCTGCTTCAATTTGGGTCATTTCACAAAGGTGCTCATTTCTTGAGTGAATATGCAGTTCTACTCAAGAGTAAGCAACTAAGCGAAATAAAGCCATGGAACGCTTATTTGCCTTCTATCTATGCATCCTGACACTCCAACAAGGTTTTCTGCTTCAATTTGACTCATTTTACAATGGTGCTTATTCCTGGAGTGAATATGCAGTTCTACTCAAGAGTAAGCAACTAAGCGAAATAAAGCCATGGAACGCTTATTTGCCTTCTATCTATGCATTCTGACACTCCAACAATGTTTTCTGCTTCAATTTGGCTCATTTTACAAAGATGCTTATTTCTGGCGTGAGCATGCAGTTCTACTCAAGAGTAAGCAACTAAGCAAAATAAAGCCATAGAACGCTTATTTGCCTTCTATCTATGCATTCTGACACTCCAACAATGTGTTCTGCTTCAATTTGACTCATTTTACAAAGATGCTTATTTCTGGAGTGAACATGCAGTTCTACTCAAGAGTAAGCAACTAAGAGAAATAAAGCCATGGAACGCTTATTTGCCTTCTATCTATGCATTCTGACACTCCAACAATGTTTTCTGCTTCAATTTGGGTCATTTCACAAAGGTGCTCATTTCTTGAGTGAATATGCAGTTCTACTCAAGAGTAAGCAACTAAGCGAAATAAAGCCATAGAACGCTTATTTGCCTTCTATCTATGCATCCTGACACTCCAACAATGTTTTCTGCTTCAATTTGGGTCATTTCACAAAGTTGCTCATTTCTTGAGTGAATATGCAGTTCTACTCAAGAGTAAGCAACTAAGCGAAATAAAGCCATGGAACGCTTATTTGCCTTCTATCTATGCATCCTGACACTCCAACAATGTTTTCTGCTTCAATTTGGGTCATTTCACAAAGGTGCTCATTTCTTGATTGAATATGCAGTTCTACTCAAGAGTAAGCAACTAAGCGAAATAAAGCCATGGAACGCTTATTTGCCTTCTATCTATGCATTCTGACACTCCAACAATGTTTTCTGCTTCAATTTGGCTCATTTTACAAAGATGCTTATTTCTGGAGTGAACATTCAGTTCTACTCAAGAGTAAGCAACTAAGCGAAATAAAGCCATGGAACGCTTATATGCCTTCTATCTATGCATTCTGACACTCCAACAATGTGTTCTGCTTCAATTTGACTCATTTTAAAAAGGTGCTTATTCCTGGAGTGAATATGCAGTTCTACTCAAGAGTAAGCAACTAAGCGAAATAAAGCCATGGAACACTTATTTGCCTTCTATCTATGCATCCTGACACTCCAACAATGTTTTCTGCTTCAATTTGGGTCATTTCACAAAGGTGCTCATTTCTTGAGTGAATATGCAGTTCTACTCAAGAGTAAGTAACTAAGCGAAATAAAGCCATGCAACGCTTATTTGCCGTCTATCTATGCATCCTGACACTCCAACAATGTTTTCTGCTTCAATTTGGGTCATTTCACAAAGGTGCTCATTTCTTGAGTGAATATGCAGTTCTACTCAAGAGTAAGCAACTAAGCGAAATAAAGCCATGGAACGCTTATTTGCCTTCTATCTATGCATCCTGACACTCCAACAATGTTTTCTGCTTCAATTTGGGTCATTTCACAAAGGTGCTCATTTCTTGAGTGAATATGCAGTTCTACTCAAGAGTAAGCAACTAAGCGAAATAAAGCCATGGAACGCTTATTTGCCTTCTATCTATGCATCCTGACACTCCAACAAGGTTTTCTGCTTCAATTTGACTCATTTTACAATGGTGCTTATTCCTGGAGTGAATATGCAGTTCTACTCAAGAGTAAGCAACTAAGCGAAATAAAGCCATGGAACGCTTATTTGCCTTCTATCTATGCATTCTGACACTCCAACAATGTGTTCTGCTTCAATTTGACTCATTTTACAAAGGTGCTTATTTCTGGCGTGAGCATGCAGTTCTACTCAAGAGTAAGCAACTAAGCAAAATAAAGCCATAGAACGCTTATTTGCCTTCTATCTATGCATTCTGACACTCCAACAATGTGTTCTGCTTCAATTTGACTCATTTTACAAAGATGCTTATTTCTGGAGTGAACATGCAGTTCTACTCAAGAGTAAGCAACTAAGAGAAATAAAGCCATGGAACGCTTATTTGCCTTCTATCTATGCATTCTGACACTCCAACAATGTTTTCTGCTTCAATTTGGGTCATTTCACAAAGGTGCTCATTTCTTGAGTGAATATGCAGTTCTACTCAAGAGTAAGCAACTAAGCGAAATAAAGCCATAGAACGCTTATTTGCCTTCTATCTATGCATCCTGACACTCCAACAATGTTTTCTGCTTCAATTTGGGTCATTTCACAAAGTTGCTCATTTCTTGAGTGAATATGCAGTTCTACTCAAGAGTAAGCAACTAAGCGAAATAAAGCCATGGAACGCTTATTTGCCTTCTATCTATGCATCCTGACACTCCAACAATGTTTTCTGCTTCAATTTGGGTCATTTCACAAAGGTGCTCATTTCTTGATTGAATATGCAGTTCTACTCAAGAGTAAGCAACTAAGCGAAATAAAGCCATGGAACGCTTATTTGCCTTCTATCTATGCATTCTGACACTCCAACAATGTTTTCTGCTTCAATTTGGCTCATTTTACAAAGATGCTTATTTCTGGAGTGAACATTCAGTTCTACTCAAGAGTAAGCAACTAAGCGAAATAAAGCCATGGAACGCTTATATGCCTTCTATCTATGCATTCTGACACTCCAACAATGTGTTCTGCTTCAATTTGACTCATTTTAAAAAGGTGCTTATTCCTGGAGTGAATATGCAGTTCTACTCAAGAGTAAGCAACTAAGCGAAATAAAGCCATGGAACACTTATTTGCCTTCTATCTATGCATCCTGACACTCCAACAATGTTTTCTGCTTCAATTTGGGTCATTTCACAAAGGTGCTCATTTCTTGAGTGAATATGCAGTTCTACTCAAGAGTAAGTAACTAAGCGAAATAAAGCCATGCAACGCTTATTTGCCGTCTATCTATGCATCCTGACACTCCAACAATGTTTTCTGCTTCAATTTGGGTCATTTCACAAAGGTGCTCATTTCTTGAGTGAATATGCAGTTCTACTCAAGAGTAAGCAACTAAGCGAAATAAAGCCATGGAACGCTTATTTGCCTTCTATCTATGCATTCTGACACTCCAACAATGTGTTCTGCTTCAATTTGACTCATTTTACAAAGGTGCTTATTCCTAGAGTGAACATGCAGTTCTACTCAAGAGTAAGCAACTAAGCGAAATAAAGCCATGGAACGCTTATTTGCCTTCTATCTATGCATCCTGACACTCCAACAAGGTTTTCTGCTTCAATTTGACTCATTTTACAATGGTGCTTATTCCTGGAGTGAATATGCAGTTCTACTCAAGAGTAAGCAACTAAGCGAAATAAAGCCATGGAACGCTTATTTGCCTTCTATCTATGCATTCTGACACTCCAACAATGTTTTCTGCTTCAATTTGGCTCATTTTACAAAGATGCTTATTTCTGGCGTGAGCATGCAGTTCTACTCAAGAGTAAGCAACTAAGCAAAATAAAGCCATAGAACGCTTATTTGCCTTCTATCTATGCATTCTGACACTCCAACAATGTGTTCTGCTTCAATTTGACTCATTTTACAAAGATGCTTATTTCTGGAGTGAACATGCAGTTCTACTCAAGAGTAAGCAACTAAGAGAAATAAAGCCATGGAATGCTTATTTGCCTTCTATCTATGCATTCTGACACTCCAACAATGTTTTCTGCTTCAATTTGGGTCATTTCACAAAGGTGCTCATTTCTTGAGTGAATATGCAGTTCTACTCAAGAGTAAGCAACTAAGCGAAATAAAGCCATGGAACGCTTATTTGCCTTCTATCTATGCATTCTGACACTCCAACAATGTGTTCTGCTTCAATTTGACTCATTTTAAAAAGGTGCTTATTCCTGGAGTGAACATGCAGTTCTACTCAAGAATAGGCAACTAAGCGAAATAAAGCCATGGAACGCTTATTTGCCTTCTATGTATGCATTCTGACACTCCAACAATGTTTTATGCTTCAATTTGGCTCATTTTACAAAGATGCTTATTTCTACCGTGAACATGCAGTTCTACTCAAGAGTAAGCCACTAAGCGAAATAAAGCCATAGAACGCTTATTTGCCTTCTATCTATGCATCCTGACACTCCAACAATGTTTTCTGCTTCAATTTGGGTCATTTCACAAAGGTGCTCATTTCTTGAGTGAATATGCAGTTCTACTCAAGAGTAAGCAACTAAGCGAAATAAAGCCATGGAACGCTTATTTGCCTTCTATCTATGCATTCTGACACTCCAACAATGTTTTCTGCTTCAATTTGACTCATTTTCCAAAGGTGCTTATTCCTGGAGTGAATATGCAGTTCTACTCAAGAGTAAGCAACTAAGCGAAATAAAGCCATGGAACGCTTATTTGCCTTCTATCTATGCATTCTGACACTCCAACAATGTTTTCTGCTTCAATTTTGCTCATTTTACAAAGATGCTTATTTCAGGCGTGAACATGCAGTTCTACTCAAGAGTAAGCAACTAAGGGAAATAAAGCCATAGAACGCTTATTTGCCTTCTATCTATGCATTCTGACACTCCAACAATGTGTTCTGCTTCAATTTGACTCATTTTACAAAGATGCTTATTTCTGGAGTGAACATGCAGTTCTACTCAAGAGTAAGCAACTAAGCGAAATAAAGCCATGGAACGCTTATTTGCCTTCTATCTATGCATTCTGACACTCCAACAATGTTTTATGCTTCAATTTGGCTCATTTTACAAAGATGCTTATTTCTGGCGTGAACATGCAGTTCTACTCAAGAGTAAGCAACTAAGCGAAATAAAGCCATAGAACGCTTATTTGCCTTCTATCTATGCATTCTGACACTCCAACAATGTGTTCTGCTTCAATTTGACTCATTTTACAAAGGTGCTTATTCCTGGAGTGAATATGCAGTTCTACCAAGAGTAAGCAACTAAGCGAAATAAGGCCAGGGAACGCTTATTTGCCTTCTATCTATGCATTCTGACACTCCAACAATGTGTTCTGCTTCAATTTGACTCATTTTACAAAGGTGCTTATTCCTAGAGTGAACATGCAGTTCTACTCAAGAGTAAGCAACTAAGCGAAATAAAGCCATGGAACGGTTATTTGCCTTCGATCTCTGCATTCTGACACTCCAACAATGTGTTCTGCTTCAATTTGACTCATTTTACAAAGGTTCTTATTCCTGGAGTGAACATGCAGTTCTACTCAAGAATAGGCAACTAAGCGAAATAAAGCCATGGAACGCTTATTTGCCTTCTATGTATGCATTCTGACACTCCAACAATGTTTTATGCTTCAATTTGGCTCATTTTACAAAGATGCTTATTTCTACCGTGAACATGCAGTTCTACTCAAGAGTAAGCCACTAAGCGAAATAAAGCCATAGAACGCTTATTTGCCTTCTATCTATGCATCCTGACACTCCAACAATGTTTTCTGCTTCAATTTGGGTCATTTCACAAAGGTGCTCATTTCTTGAGTGAATATGCAGTTCTACTCAAGAGTAAGCAACTAAGCGAAATAAAGCCATGGAACGCTTATTTGCCTTCTATCTATGCATTCTGACACTCCAACAATGTTTTCTGCTTCAATTTGACTCATTTTCCAAAGGTGCTTATTCCTGGAGTGAATATGCAGTTCTACTCAAGAGTAAGCAACTAAGCGAAATAAAGCCATGGAACGCTTATTTGCCTTCTATCTATGCATTCTGACACTCCAACAATGTTTTCTGCTTCAATTTTGCTCATTTTACAAAGATGCTTATTTCAGGCGTGAACATGCAGTTCTACTCAAGAGTAAGCAACTAAGGGAAATAAAGCCATAGAACGCTTATTTGCCTTCTATCTATGCATTCTGACACTCCAACAATGTGTTCTGCTTCAATTTGACTCATTTTACAAAGATGCTTATTTCTGGAGTGAACATGCAGTTCTACTCAAGAGTAAGCAACTAAGCGAAATAAAGCCATGGAACGCTTATTTGCCTTCTATCTATGCATTCTGACACTCCAACAATGTTTTATGCTTCAATTTGGCTCATTTTACAAAGATGCTTATTTCTGGCGTGAACATGCAGTTCTACTCAAGAGTAAGCAACTAAGCGAAATAAAGCCATAGAACGCTTATTTGCCTTCTATCTATGCATTCTGACACTCCAACAATGTGTTCTGCTTCAATTTGACTCATTTTACAAAGGTGCTTATTCCTGGAGTGAATATGCAGTTCTACCAAGAGTAAGCAACTAAGCGAAATAAGGCCAGGGAACGCTTATTTGCCTTCTATCTATGCATTCTGACACTCCAACAATGTGTTCTGCTTCAATTTGACTCATTTTACAAAGGTGCTTATTCCTAGAGTGAACATGCAGTTCTACTCAAGAGTAAGCAACTAAGCGAAATAAAGCCATGGAACGGTTATTTGCCTTCGATCTCTGCATTCTGACACTCCAACAATGTGTTCTGCTTCAATTTGACTCATTTTACAAAGGTTCTTATTCCTGGAGTGAACATGCAGTTCTACTCAGGAATAAGCAACTAAGCGAAATAAAGCCATGGAACGCTTATTTGCCTTCTATCTATGCATCCTGACACTCCAACAATGTTTTCTGCTTCAATTTGGGTCATTTCACAAAGGTGCTCATTTCTTGAGTGAATATGCAGTTCTACTCAAGAGTAAGCAACTAAGCGAAATAAAGCCATGGAACGCTTATTTGCCTTCGATCTATGCATCCTTACACTCCAACAATGTTTTCTGCTTCAATTTGGGTCATTTCACAAAGGTGCTCATTTCTTGAGTGAATATGCAGTTCTACTCAAGAGTAAGCAACTAAGCGAAATAAAGCCATGGAACGCTTATTTGCCTTCTATCTCTGCATTCTGACACTCCAACAATGTGTTCTGCTTCAATTTGACTCATTTTCCAAAGGTGCTTATTCCTGGAGTGAATATGCAGTTCTACTCAAGAGTAAGCAACTAAGCGAAATAAAGCCATGGAACGCTTATTTGCCTTCTATCTATGCATTCTGACACTCCAACAATGTTTTCTGCTTCAATTTTGCTCATTTTACAAAGATGCTTATTTCTGGAGTGAACATGCAGTTCTACTCAAGAGTAAGCAACTAAGCGAAATAAAGCCATGGAACGCTTATTTGCCTTCTATCTATGCATTCTGACACTCCAACAATGTTTTCTGCTTCAATTTGGCTCATTTTACAAAGATGCTTATTTCTGGCGTGAACATGCAGTTCTACTCAAGAGTAAGCAACTAAGGGAAATAAAGCCATAGAACGCTTATTTGCCTTCTGTCTATGCATTCTGACACTCCAACAATGTGTTCTGCTTCATTTTGACTCATTTTACAAAGATGCTTATTTCTGGAGTGAACATGCAGTTCTACTCAAGAGTAAGCAACTAAGCGAAATAAAGCCATGGAACGCTTATTTGCCTTCTATCTATGCATTCTGACACTCTAACAATGTTTTCTGCTTCAATTTGGGTCATTTCACAAAGGTGCTCATTTCTTGAGTGAATATGCAGTTCTACTCAAGAGTAAGCAACTTAGCGAAATAAAGCCATGGAACGCTTATTTGCCTTCTATGTATGCATTCTGACACTCCAACAATGTTTTATGCTTCAATTTGGCTCATTTTACAAAGATGCTTATTTCTGGTGTGAACATGCAGTTCTACTCAAGAGTAAGCAACTAAGCGAAATAAAGCCATGGAACGCTTATTTGCCTTCTATCTATGCATTCTGACACTCCAACAATGTGTTCTGCTTCAATTTGACTCATTTTACAAAGGTGCTTTTTCCTGGAGTGAATATGCAGTTCTACCAAGAGTAAGCAACTAAGCGAAATAAGGCCAGGGAACGCTTATTTGCCTTCTATCTATGCATTCTGACACTCCAACAATGCGTTCTGCTTCAATTTGACTCATTTTCCAAAGGTGCTTATTCCTGGAGTGAATATGCAGTTCTACTCAGGAATAAGCAACTAAGCGAAATAAAGCCATGGAACGGTTATTTGCCTTCGATCTCTGCATTCTGACACTCCAACAATGTGTTCTGCTTCAATTTGACTCATTTTACAAAGGTTCTTATTCCTGTAGTGAACATGCAGTTCTACTCAGGAATAAGCAACTAAGCGAAATAAAGCCATGGAACGCTTATTTGCCTTCTATCTATGCATCCTGACACTCCAACAATGTTTTCTGCTTCAATTTGGGTCATTTCACAAAGGTGCTTATTTCTTGAGTGAATATGCAGTTCTACTCAAGAGTAAGCAACTAAGCGAAATAAAGCCATGGAACGCTTATTTGCCTTCTATCTATGCATCCTGACACTCCAACAATGTTTTCTGCTTCAATTTGGGTCATTTCACAAAGGTGCTCATTTCTTGAGTGAATATGCAGTTCTACTCAAGAGTAAGCAACTAAGCGAAATAAAGCCATGGAACGCTTATTTGCCTTCTATCTCTGCATTCTGACACTCCAACAATGTGTTCTGCTTCAATTTGACTCATTTTCCAAAGGTGCTCATTTCCTGGAGTGAATATGTAGTTCTACTCAAGAGTAAGCAACTAAGCGAAATAAAGCCATGGAACGCTTATTTGCCTTCTATCTATGCATCCTGACACTCCAACAATGTTTTCTGCTTCAATTTGACTCATTTTCCAAAGGTGCTTATTCCTGGAGTGAATATGCAGTTCTACTCAAGAGTAAGCAACTAAGCGAAATAAAGCCATGGAACGCTTATTTGCCTTCTATGTATGCATTCTGACACTCCAACAATGTTTTATGCTTCAATTTGGCTCATTTTACAAAGATGCTTATTTCTGGCGTGAACATGCAGTTCTACTCAAGAGTAAGCAACTAAGGGAAATAAAGCCATAGAACGCTTATTTGCCTTCTATCTATGCATTCTGACACTCCAACAATGTGTTCTGCTTCAATTTGACTCATTTTACAAAGATGCTTATTTCTGGAGTGAACATGCAGTTCTACTCAAGAGTAAGCAACTAAGCGAAATAAAGCCATGGAACGCTTATTTGCCTTCTATCTATGCATTCTGACACTCCAACAATGTTTTATGCTTCAATTTGGCTCATTTTACAAAGATGCTTATTTCTGGCGTGAACATGCAGTTCTACTCAAGAGTAAGCAACTAAGCGAAATAAAGCCATAGAACGCTTATTTGCCTTCTATCTATGCATTCTGACACTCCAACAATGTGTTCTGCTTCAATTTGACTGATTTTACAAAGGTGCTTATTCCTGGAGTGAATATGCAGTTCTACCAAGAGTAAGCAACTAAGCGAAATAAGGCCAGGGAACGCTTATTTGCCTTCTGTCTATGCATTCTGACACTCCAACAATGTGTTCTGCTTCAATTTGACTCATTTTACAAAGGTGCTTATTCCTAGAGTGAACATGCAGTTCTACTCAAGAGTAAGCAACTAAGCGAAATAAAGCCATGGAACGGTTATTTGCCTTCTATCTATGCATTCTGACACTCCAACAATGTTTTCTGCTTCAATTTGGGTCATTTTACAAAGGTTCTGATTCCTGTAGTGAACATGCAGTTCTACTCAGGAATAAGCAACTAAGCGAAATAAAGCCATGGAACGCTTATTTGCCTTCTATCTATGCATCCTGACACTCCAACAATGTTTTCTGCTTCAATTTGGGTCATTTCACAGAGGTGCTCATTTCTTGAGTGAATATGCAGTTCTACTCAAGAGTAAGCAACTAAGCGAAATAAAGCCATAGAACGCTTATTTGCCTTCTATCTATGCATTCTGACACTCCAACAATGTGTTCTGCTTCAATTTGACTGATTTTACAAAGGTGCTTATTCCTGGAGTGAATATGCAGTTCTACCAAGAGTAAGCAACTAAGCGAAATAAGGCCAGGGAACGCTTATTTGCCTTCTGTCTATGCATTCTGACACTCCAACAATGTGTTCTGCTTCAATTTGACTCATTTTACAAAGGTGCTTATTCCTAGAGTGAACATGCAGTTCTACTCAAGAGTAAGCAACTAAGCGAAATAAAGCCATGGAACGGTTATTTGCCTTCTATCTATGCATTCTGACACTCCAACAATGTGTTCTGCTTCAATTTGACTCATTTTACAAAGGTTCTGATTCCTGTAGTGAACATGCAGTTCTACTCAGGAATAAGCAACTAAGCGAAATAAAGCCATGGAACGCTTATTTGCCTTCTATCTATGCATCCTGACACTCCAACAATGTTTTCTGCTTCAATTTGGGTCATTTCACAGAGGTGCTCATTTCTTGAGTGAATATGCAGTTCTACTCAAGAGTAAGCAACTAAGCGAAATAAAGCCATGGAACGCTTATTTGCCTTCTATCTATGCATTCTGACACTCCAACAATGTTTTCTGCTTCAATTTTGCTCATTTTACAAAGATGCTTATTTCTGGCGTGAACATGCAGTTCTACTCAAGAGTAAGCAACTAAGGGAAATAAAGCCATGGAACGCTTATTTGCCTTCTATCTATGCATTCTGACACTCCAACAATGTGTTCTGCTTCAATTTGACTCATTTTACAAAGATGCTTATTTCTGGAGTGAACATGCAGTTCTACTCAAGAGTAAGCAACTAAGCGAAATAAAGCCATGGAACGCTTATTTGCCTTCTATCTATGCATTCTGACACTCCAACAATGTTTTATGCTTCAATTTGGCTCATTTTACAAAGATGCTTATTTCTGGTGTGAACATGCAGTTCTACTCAAGAGTAAGCAACTAAGCGAAATAAAGCCATAGAACGCTTATTTGCCTTCTATCTATGCATTCTGACACTCCAACAATGCGTTCTGCTTCAATTTGACTCATTTTCCAAAGGTGCTTATTCCTGGAGTGAATATGCAGTTCTACTCAAGAGTAAGCAACTAAGCGAAATAAAGCCATGGAACGGTTATTTGCCTTCGATCTCTGCATTCTGACACTCCAACAATGTGTTCTGCTTCAATTTGACTCATTTTACAAAGGTTCTTATTCCTGTAGTGAACATGCAGTTCTACTCAGGAATAAGCAACTAAGCGAAATAAAGCCATGGAACGCTTATTTGCCTTCTATCTATGCATCCTGACACTCCAACAATGTTTTCTGCTTCAATTTGGGTGATTTCACAAAGGTGCTCATTTCTTGAGTGAATATGCAGTTCTACTCAAGAGTAAGCAACTAAGCGAAATAAAGCCATGGAACGCTTATTTGCCTTCTATCTATGCATCCTGACACTCCAACAATGTTTTCTGCTTCAATTTGGGTCATTTCACGAAGGTGCTCATTTCTTGAGTGAATATGCAGTTCTACTCAAGAGTAAGCAACTAAGCGAAATAAAGCCATGGAACGCTTATTTGCCTTCTATCTCTGCATTCTGACACTCCAACAATGTGTTCTGCTTCAATTTGACTCATTTTCCAAAGGTGCTCATTTCCTGGAGTGAATATGCAGTTCTACTCAAGAGTAAGCAACTAAGGGAAATAAAGCCATGGAACGCTTATTTGCCTTCTATCTATGCATTCTGACACTCCAACAATGTGTTCTGCTTCAATTTGACTCATTTTACAAAGATGCTTATTTCTGGAGTGAACATGCAGTTCTACTCAAGAGTAAGCAACTAAGCGAAATAAAGCCATGGAACGCTTATTTGCCTTCTATCTATGCATTCTGACACTCCAACAATGTTTTATGCTTCAATTTGGCTCATTTTACAAAGATGCTTATTTCTGGTGTGAACATGCAGTTCTACTCAAGAGTAAGCAACTAAGCGAAATAAAGCCATAGAACGCTTATTTGCCTTCTATCTATGCATTCTGACACTCCAACAATGTGTTCTGCTTCAATTTGACTCATTTTACAAAGGTGCTTTTTCCTGGAGTGAATATGCAGTTCTACCAAGAGTAAGCAACTAAGCGAAATAAGGCCAGGGAACGCTTATTTGCCTTCTATCTATGCATTCTGACACTCCAACAATGCGTTCTGCTTCAATTTGACTCATTTTCCAAAGGTGCTTATTCCTGGAGTGAATATGCAGTTCTACTCAAGAGTAAGCAACTAAGCGAAATAAAGCCATGGAACGGTTATTTGCCTTCGATCTCTGCATTCTGACACTCCAACAATGTGTTCTGCTTCAATTTGACTCATTTTACAAAGGTTCTTATTCCTGTAGTGAACATGCAGTTCTACTCAGGAATAAGCAACTAAGCGAAATAAAGCCATGGAACGCTTATTTGCCTTCTATCTATGCATCCTGACACTCCAACAATGTTTTCTGCTTCAATTTGGGTGATTTCACAAAGGTGCTCATTTCTTGAGTGAATATGCAGTTCTACTCAAGAGTAAGCAACTAAGCGAAATAAAGCCATGGAACGCTTATTTGCCTTCTATCTATGCATCCTGACACTCCAACAATGTTTTCTGCTTCAATTTGGGTCATTTCACGAAGGTGCTCATTTCTTGAGTGAATATGCAGTTCTACTCAAGAGTAAGCAACTAAGCGAAATAAAGCCATGGAACGCTTATTTGCCTTCTATCTCTGCATTCTGACACTCCAACAATGTGTTCTGCTTCAATTTGACTCATTTTCCAAAGGTGCTCATTTCCTGGAGTGAATATGTAGTTCTACTCAAGAGTAAGCAACTAAGCGAAATAAAGCCATGGAACGCTTATTTGCCTTCTATCTATGCATTCTGACACTCCAACAATGTGTTCTGCTTCAATTTGACTCATTTTACAAAGATGCTTATTTCTGGAGTGAACATGCAGTTCTACTCAAGAGTAAGCAACTAAGCGAAATAAAGCCATGGAACGCTTATTTGCCTTCTATCTATGCATTCTGACACTCCAACAATGTTTTATGCTTCAATTTGGCTCATTTTACAAAGATGCTTATTTCTGGCGTGAACATGCAGTTCTACTCAAGAGTAAGCAACTAAGCGAAATAAAGCCATGGAACGCTTATTTGCCTTCTATCTCTGCATTCTGACACTCCAACAATGTTTTCTGCTTCAATTTGACTCATTTTACAAAGGTTCTTATTCCTGGAGTGAATATGCAGTTCTACTCAAGAGTAAGCAACTAAGCGAAATAAAGCCATGGAACGCTTATTTGCCTTCTATCTATGCATCCTGACACTCCAACAATGTTTTCTGCTTCAATTTGACTCATTTTCCAAAGGTGCTTATTCCTGGAGTGAATATGCAGTTCTACTCAAGAGTAAGCAACTAAGCGAAATAAAGCCATGGAACGCTTATTTGCCTTCTATCTATGCATTCTGACACTCCAACAATGTTTTCTGCTTCAATTTTGCTCATTTTACAAAGATGCTTATTTCTGGCGTGAACATGCAGTTCTACTCAAGAGTAAGCAACTAAGGGAAATAAAGCCATAGAACGCTTATTTGCCTTCTATCTATGCATTCTGACACTCCAACAATGTGTTCTGCTTCAATTTGACTCATTTTACAAAGATGCTTATTTCTGGAGTGAACATGCAGTTCTACTCAAGAGTAAGCAACTAAGCGAAATAAAGCCATGGAACGCTTATTTGCCTTCTATCTATGCATTCTGACACTCCAACAATGTTTTATGCTTCAATTTGGCTCATTTTACAAAGATGCTTATTTCTGGCGTGAACATGCAGTTCTACTGAGGAATAAGCAACTAAGCGAAATAAAGCCATGGAACGCTTATTTGCCTTCTATCTATGCATCCTGACACTCCAACAATGTTTTCTGCTTCAATTTGGGTCATTTCACAAAGGTGCTCATTTCTTGAGTGAATATGCAGTTCTACTCAAGAGTAAGCAACTAAGCGAAATAAAGCCATGGAACGCTTATTTGCCTTCTATCTATGCATCCTGACACTCCAACAATGTTTTCTGCTTCAATTTGGGTCATTTCACAAAGGTGCTCATTTCTTGAGTGAATATGCAGTTCTACTCAAGAGTAAGCAACTAAGCGAAATAAAGCCATGGAACGCTTATTTGCCTTCTATCTCTGCATTCTGACACTCCAACAATGTGTTCTGCTTCAATTTGACTCATTTTCCAAAGGTGCTCATTTCCTGGAGTGAATATGTAGTTCTACTCAAGAGTAAGCAACTAAGCGAAATAAAGCCATGGAACGCTTATTTGCCTTCTATCTATGCATCCTGACACTCCAACAATGTTTTCTGCTTCAATTTGACTCATTTTCCAAAGGTGCTTATTCCTGGAGTGAATATGCAGTTCTACTCAAGAGTAAGCAACTAAGCGAAATAAAGCCATGGAACGCTTATTTGCCTTCTATCTATGCATTCTGACACTCCAACAATGTTTTCTGCTTCAATTTTGCTCATTTTACAAAGATGCTTATTTCTGGCGTGAACATGCAGTTCTACTCAAGAGTAAGCAACTAAGGGAAATAAAGCCATAGAACGCTTATTTGCCTTCTATCTATGCATTCTGACACTCCAACAATGTGTTCTGCTTCAATTTGACTCATTTTACAAAGATGCTTATTTCTGGAGTGAACATGCAGTTCTACTCAAGAGTAAGCAACTAAGCGAAATAAAGCCATGGAACGCTTATTTGCCTTCTATCTATGCATTCTGACACTCCAACAATGTTTTATGCTTCAATTTGGCTCATTATACAAAGATGCTTATTTCTGGCGTGAACATGCAGTTCTACTCAAGAGTAAGCAACTAAGCGAAATAAAGCCATAGAACGCTTATTTGCCTTCTATCTATGCATTCTGACACTCCAACAATGTGTTCTGCTTCAATTTGACTCATTTTACAAAGGTGCTTATTCCTGGAGTGAATATGCAGTTCTACCAAGAGTAAGCAACTAAGCGAAATAAGGCCAGGGAACGCTTATTTGCCTTCTGTCTATGCATTCTGACACTCCAACAATGTGTTCTGCTTCAATTTGACTCATTTTACAAAGGTGCTTATTCCTAGAGTGAACATGCAGTTCTACTCAAGAGTAAGCAACTAAGCGAAATAAAGCCATGGAACGGTTATTTGCCTTCGATCTCTGCATTCTGACACTCCAACAATGTGTTCTGCTTCAATTTGACTCATTTTACAAAGGTTCTTATTCCTGTAGTGAACATGCAGTTCTACTCAGGAATAAGCAACTAAGCGAAATAAAGCCATGGAACGCTTATTTGCCTTCTATCTATGCATCCTGACACTCCAACAATGTTTTCTGCTTCAATTTGGGTCATTTCACAGAGGTGCTCATTTCTTGAGTGAATATGCAGTTCTACTCAAGAGTAAGCAACTAAGCGAAATAAAGCCATGGAACGCTTATTTGCCTTCTATCTATGCATCCTGACACTCCAACAATGTTTTCTGCTTCAATTTGGGTCATTTCACAAAGCTGCTCATTTCTTGAGTGAATATGCAGTTCTACTCAAGAGTAAGCAACTAAGCGAAATAAAGCCATGGAACGCTTATTTGCCTTCTATCTCTGCATTCTGACACTCCAACAATGTGTTCTGCTTCAATTTGACTCATTTTCCAAAGGTGCTTATTCCTGGAGTGAATATGCAGTTCTACTCAAGAGTAAGCAACTAAGCGAAATAAAGCCATGGAACGCTTATTTGCCTTCTATCTATGCATTCTGACACTCCAACAATGTTTTCTGCTTCAATTTTGCTCATTTTACAAAGATGCTTATTTCTGGAGTGAACATGCAGTTCTACTCAAGAGTAAGCAACTAAGCGAAATAAAGCCATGGAACGCTTATTTGCCTTCTATCTATGCATTCTGACACTCCAACAATGTTTTCTGCTTCAATTTGGCTCATTTTACAAAGATGCTTATTTCTGGCGTGAACATGCAGTTCTACTCAAGAGCAAGCAACTAAGCGAAATAAAGCCATAGAACGCTTATTTGCCTTCTATCTATGCATTCTGACACTCCAACAACGTGTTTTGCTTCAATTTGGCTCATTTTACAAAGGTGCTTATTTCTGGAGTGAATATGCAGTTCTACTCAAGAGTAAGCAACTAAGCGAAATAAAGCAATGGAACGCTTATTTGCCTTCTATCTATGCATTCTGACACTCCAACAATGTTTTCTGCTTCAATTTGGGTCATTTCACAAAGGTGCTCATTTCTTGAGTGAATATGCAGTTCTACTCAAGAGTAAGCAACTAAGCGAAATAAAGCCATGGAACGCTTATTTGCCTTCTATGTATGCATTCTGACACTCCAACAATGTTTTATGCTTCAATTTGGCTCATTTTACAAAGATGCTTATTTCTGGCGTGAACATGCAGTTCTACTCAAGAGTAAGCAACTAAGCGAAATAAAGCCATAGAACGCTTATTTGCCTTCTATCTATGCATTCTGACACTCCAACAATGTGTTCTGCTTCAATTTGACTCATTTTACAAAGGTGCTTATTCCTAGGGTGAACTTGCAGTTCTACTCAAGAGTAAGCAACTAAGCGAAATAAAGCCATGGAACGCTTATTTGCCTTCTATCTATGCATTCTGACACTCCAACAATGTTTTCTGCTTCAATTTGGCTCATTTTACAAAGATGCTTATTTCTGGCGTGAACATGCAGTTCTACTCAAGAGTAAGCAACTAAGCGAAATAAAGCCATGGAACGCTTATTTGCCTTCTATCTATGCATTCTGACACTCCAACAATGTTTTCTGCTTCAATTTGGGTCATTTCACAAAGGTGCTCATTTCTTGAGTGAATATGCAGTTCTACTCAAGAGTAAGCAACTAAGCGAAATAAAGCCATGGAACACTTATTTGCCTTCTATGTATGCATTCTGACACTCCAACAATGTTTTATGCTTCAATTTGGCTCATTTTACAAAGATGCTTATTTCTGGCGTGAACATGCAGTTCTACTCAAGAGTAAGCAACTAAGCGAAATAAAGCCATAGAACGCTTATTTGCCTTCTATCTATGCATTCTGACACTCCAACAATGTGTTCTGCTTCAATTTGACTCATTTTACAAAGGTGCTTATTCCTAGGGTGAACTTGCAGTTCTACTCAAGAGTAAGCAACTAAGCGAAATAAAGCCATAGAACGCTTATTTGCCTTCTATCTATGCATTCTGACACTCCAACAATGTGTTCTGCTTCAATTTGACTCATTTTACAAAGGTGCTTATTCCTAGGGTGAACTTGCAGTTCTACTCAAGAGTAAGCAACTAAGCGAAATAAAGCCATAGAACGCTTATTTGCCTTGTATCTATGCATTCTGACACTCCAACAATGTGTTCTGCTTCAATTTGACTCATTTTACAAAGGTGCTTATTCCTAGGGTGAACTTGCAGTTCTACTCAAGAGTAAGCAACTAAGCGAAATAAAGCCATAGAACGCTTATTTTCCTTCTATCTATGCATTCTGACACTCCAACAATGTGTTCTGCTTCAATTTTGCTCATTTTACAAAGATGCTTATTTCTGGAGTGAACATGCAGTTCTACTCAAGAGTAAGCAACTAAGCGAAATAAAGCCATGGAACGCTTATTTGCCTTCGATCTATGCATCCTTACACTCCAACAATGTTTTCTGCTTCAATTAGGGTCATTTCACAAAGGTGCTCATTTCTTGAGTGAATATGCAGTTCTACTCAAGAGTAAGCAACTTAGCGAAATAAAGCCATGGAACGCTTATTTGCCTTCTATCTCTGCATTCTGACACTCCAACAATGTGTTCTGCTTCAATTTGACTCATTTTCCAAAGGTGCTTATTCCTGGAGTGAATATGCAGTTCTACTCAAGAGTAAGCAACTAAGCGAAATAAAGCCATGGAACGCTTATTTGCCTTCTATCTATGCATTCTGACACTCCAACAATGTTTTCTGCTTCAATTTTGCTCATTTTACAAAGATGCTTATTTCTGGAGTGAACATGCAGTTCTACTCAAGAGTAAGCAACTAAGCGAAATAAAGCCATGGAACGCTTATTTGCCTTCTATCTATGCATTCTGACACTCCAACAATGTTTTCTGCTTCAATTTGGCTCATTTTACAAAGATGCTTATTTCTGGCGTTAACATTCAGTTCTACTCAAGAGCAAGCAACTAAGCGAAATAAAGCCATAGAACGCTTATTTGCCTTCTATCTATGCATTCTGACACTCCAACAACGTGTTCTGCTTCAATTTGACTCATTTTACAAAAATGCTTATTTCTGGAGTGAATATGCAGTTCTACTCAAGAGTAAGCAACTAAGCGAAATAAAGCCATGGAACGCTTATTTGCCTTCTATCTATGCATTCTGACACTCCAACAATGTTTTCTGCTTCAATTTGGGTCATTTCACAAAGGTGCTCATTTCTTGAGTGAATATGCAGTTCTACTCAAGAGTAAGCAACTAAGCGAAATAAAGCCATGGAACGCTTATTTGCCTTCTATGTATGCATTCTGACACTCCAACAATGTGTTCTGCTTCAATTTGACTCATTTTACAAAGATGCTTATTTCTGGAGTGAATATGCAGTTCTACTCAAGAGTAAGCAACTAAGCGAAATAAAGCCATGGAACGCTTATTTGCCTTCTATCTATGCATTCTGACACTCCAACAATGTTTTCTGCTTCAATTTCGGTCATTTCACAAAGGTGCTCATTTCTTGAGTGAATATGCAGTTCTACTCAAGAGTAAGCAACTAAGCGAAATAAAGCCATGGAACACTTATTTGCCTTCTATGTATGCATTCTGACACTCCAACAATGTTTTATGCTTCAATTTGGCTCATTTTACAAAGATGCTTATTTCTGGCGTGAACATGCAGTTCTACTCAAGAGTAAGCAACTAAGCGAAATAAAGCCATAGAACGCTTATTTGCCTTCTATCTATGCATTCTGACACTCCAACAATGTGTTCTGCTTCAATTTGACTCATTTTACAAAGGTGCTTATTCCTAGGGTGAACTTGCAGTTCTACTCAAGAGTAAGCAACTAAGCGAAATAAAGCCATAGAACGCTTATTTGCCTTGTATCTATGCATTCTGACACTCCAACAATGTGTTCTGCTTCAATTTGACTCATTTTACAAAGGTGCTTATTCCTAGGGTGAACTTGCAGTTCTACTCAAGAGTAAGCAACTAAGCGAAATAAAGCCATAGAACGCTTATTTTCCTTCTATCTATGCATTCTGACACTCCAACAATGTGTTCTGCTTCAATTTTGCTCATTTTACAAAGATGCTTATTTCTGGAGTGAACATGCAGTTCTACTCAAGAGTAAGCAACTAAGCGAAATAAAGCCATGGAACGCTTATTTGCCTTCGATCTATGCATCCTTACACTCCAACAATGTTTTCTGCTTCAATTTGGGTCATTTCACAAAGGTGCTCATTTCTTGAGTGAATATGCAGTTCTACTCAAGAGTAAGCAACTAAGCGAAATAAAGCCATGGAACGCTTATTTGCCTTCTATCTCTGCATTCTGACACTCCAACAATGTGTTCTGCTTCAATTTGACTCATTTTCCAAAGGTGCTTATTCCTGGAGTGAATATGCAGTTCTACTCAAGAGTAAGCAACTAACTGAAATAAAGCCATGGAACGCTTATTTGCCTTCTATCTATGCATTCTGACACTCCAACAATGTTTTCTGCTTCAATTTTGCTCATTTTACAAAGATGCTTATTTCTGGAGTGAACATGCAGTTCTACTCAAGAGTAAGCAACTAAGCGAAATAAAGCCATGGAACGCTTATTTGCCTTCTATCTATGCATTCTGACACTCCAACAATGTTTTCTGCTTCAATTTGGCTCATTTTACAAAGATGCTTATTTCTGGCGTGAACATGCAGTTCTACTCAAGAGCAAGCAACTAAGCGAAATAAAGCCATAGAACGCTTATTTGCCTTCTATCTATGCATTCTGACACTCCAACAACGTGTTCTGCTTCAATTTGACTCATTTTACAAAAATGCTTATTTCTGGAGTGAATATGCAGTTCTACTCAAGAGTAAGCAACTAAGCGAAATAAAGCCATGGAACGCTTATTTGCCTTCTATCTATGCATTCTGACACTCCAACAATGTTTTCTGCTTCAATTTGGGTCATTTCACAAAGGTGCTCATTTCTTGAGTGAATATGCAGTTCTACTCAAGAGTAAGCAACTAAGCGAAATAAAGCCATGGAACGCTTATTTGCCTTCTATCTATGCATCCTGACACTCCAACAATGTTTTCTGCTTCAATTTGGGTCATTTCACAAAGGTGCTCATTTCTTGAGTGAATATGCAGTTCTACTCAAGAGTAAGCAACTAAGCGAAATAAAGCCATGGAACGCTTATTTGCCTTCTATCTCTGCATTCTGACACTCCAACAATGTGTTCTGCTTCAATTTGGCTCATTTTACAAAGGTGCTCATTTCCTGGAGTGAATATGTAGTTCTACTCAAGAGTAAGCAACTAAGCGAAATAAAGCCATGGAACGCTTATTTGCCTTCTATCTATGCATCCTGACACTCCAACAATGTTTTCTGCTTCAATTTGACTCATTTTCCAAAGGTGCTTATTCCTGGAGTGAATATGCAGTTCTACTCAAGAGTAAGCAACTAAGCGAAATAAAGCCATGGAACGCTTATTTGCCTTCTATCTATGCATTCTGACACTCCAACAATGTTTTCTGCTTCAATTTTGCTCATTTTACAAAGATGCTTATTTCTGGCGTGAACATGCAGTTCTACTCAAGAGTAAGCAACTAAGGGAAATAAAGCCATAGAACGCTTATTTGCCTTCTATCTATGCATTCTGACACTCCAACAATGTGTTCTGCTTCAATTTGACTCATTTTACAAAGATGCTTATTTCTGGAGTGAACATGCAGTTCTACTCAAGAGTAAGCAACTAAGCGAAATAAAGCCATGGAACGCTTATTTGCCTTCTATCTATGCATTCTGACACTCCAACAATGTTTTATGCTTCAATTTGGCTCATTTTACAAAGATGCTTATTTCTGGCGTGAACATGCAGTTCTACTCAAGAGTAAGCAACTAAGCGAAATAAAGCCATAGAACGCTTATTTGCCTTCTATCTATGCATTCTGACACTCCAACAATGTGTTCTGCTTCAATTTGACTCATTTTACAAAGGTGCTTATTCCTGGAGTGAATATGCAGTTCTACCAAGAGTAAGCAACTAAGCGAAATAAGGCCAGGGAACGCTTATTTGCCTTCTGTCTATGCATTCTGACACTCCAACAATGTGTTCTGCTTCAATTTGACTCATTTTACAAAGGTGCTTATTCCTAGAGTGAACATGCAGTTCTACTCAAGAGTAAGCAACTAAGCGAAATAAAGCCATGGAACGGTTATTTGCCTTCGATCTCTGCATTCTGACACTCCAACAATGTGTTCTGCTTCAATTTGACTCATTTTACAAAGGTTCTTATTCCTATAGTGAACATGCAGTTCTACTCAGGAATAAGCAACTAAGCGAAATAAAGCCATGGAACGCTTATTTGCCTTCTATCTATGCATCCTGACACTCCAACAATGTTTTCTGCTTCAATTTGGGTCATTTCACAGAGGTGCTCATTTCTTGAGTGAATATGCAGTTCTACTCAAGAGTAAGCAACTAAGCGAAATAAAGCCATGGAACGCTTATTTGCCTTCTATCTATGCATCCTGACACTCCAACAATGTTTTCTGCTTCAATTTGGGTCATTTCACAAAGGTGCTCATTTCTTGAGTGAATATGCAGTTCTACTCAAGAGTAAGCAACTAAGCGAAATAAAGCCATGGAACGCTTATTTGCCTTCTATCTCTGCATTCTGACACTCCAACAATGTGTTCTGCTTCAATTTGACTCATTTTCCAAAGGTGCTTATTCCTGGAGTGAATATGCAGTTCTACTCAAGAGTAAGCAACTAAGCGAAATAAAGCCATGGAACGCTTATTTGCCTTCTATCTATGCATTCTGACACTCCAACAATGTTTGCTGCTTCAATTTGGCTCATTTTACAAAGATGCTTATTTCTGGCGTGAACATGCAGTTCTACTCAAGAGCAAGCAACTAAGCGAAATAAAGCCATAGAACGCTTATTTGCCTTCTATCTATGCATTCTGACACTCCAACAACGTGTTTTGCTTCAATTTGGCTCATTTTACAAAGGTGCTTATTTCTGGAGTGAATATGCAGTTCTACTCAAGAGTAAGCAACTAAGCGAAATAAAGCAATGGAACGCTTATTTGCCTTCTATCTATGCATTCTGACACTCCAACAATGTTTTCTGCTTCAATTTGGGTCATTTCACAAAGGTGCTCATTTCTTGAGTGAATATGCAGTTCTACTCAAGAGTAAGCAACTAAGCGAAATAAAGCCATGGAACGCTTATTTGCCTTCTATGTATGCATTCTGACACTCCAACAATGTTTTATGCTTCAATTTGGCTCATTTTACAAAGATGCTTATTTCTGGCGTGAACATGCAGTTCTACTCAAGAGTAAGCAACTAAGCGAAATAAAGCCATAGAACGCTTATTTGCCTTCTATCTATGCATTCTGACACTCCAACAATGTGTTCTGCTTCAATTTGACTCATTTTACAAAGGTGCTTATTCCTAGGGTGAACTTGCAGTTCTACTCAAGAGTAAGCAACTAAGCGAAATAAAGCCATGGAACGCTTATTTGCCTTCTATCTATGCATTCTGACACTCCAACAATGTTTTCTGCTTCAATTTGGCTCATTTTACAAAGATGCTTATTTCTGGCGTGAACATGCAGTTCTACTCAAGAGCAAGCAACTAAGCGAAATAAAGCCATGGAACGCTTATTTGCCTTCTATCTATGCATTCTGACACTCCAACAATGTTTTCTGCTTCAATTTGGGTCATTTCACAAAGGTGCTCATTTCTTGAGTGAATATGCAGTTCTACTCAAGAGTAAGCAACTAAGCGAAATAAAGCCATGGAACACTTATTTGCCTTCTATGTATGCATTCTGACACTCCAACAATGTTTTATGCTTCAATTTGGCTCATTTTACAAAGATGCTTATTTCTGGCGTGAACATGCAGTTCTACTCAAGAGTAAGCAACTAAGCGAAATAAAGCCATAGAACGCTTATTTGCCTTCTATGCATTCTGACACTCCAACAATGTGTTCTGCTTCAATTTGACTCATTTTACAAAGGTGCTTATTCCTAGGGTGAACTTGCAGTTCTACTCAAGAGTAAGCAACTAAGCGAAATAAAGCCATAGAACGCTTATTTGCCTTGTATCTATGCATTCTGACACTCCAACAATGTGTTCTGCTTCAATTTGACTCATTTTACAAAGGTGCTTATTCCTAGGGTGAACTTGCAGTTCTACTCAAGAGTAAGCAACTAAGCGAAATAAAGCCATAGAACGCTTATTTTCCTTCTATCTATGCATTCTGACACTCCAACAATGTGTTCTGCTTCAATTTTGCTCATTTTACAAAGATGCTTATTTCTGGAGTGAACATGCAGTTCTACTCAAGAGTAAGCAACTAAGCGAAATAAAGCCATGGAACGCTTATTTGCCTTCGATCTATGCATCCTTACACTCCAACAATGTTTTCTGCTTCAATTTGGGTCATTTCACAAAGGTGCTCATTTCTTGAGTGAATATGCAGTTCTACTCAAGAGTAAGCAACTAAGCGAAATAAAGCCATGGAACGCTTATTTGCCTTCTATCTCTGCATTCTGACACTCCAACAATGTGTTCTGCTTCAATTTGACTCATTTTCCAAAGGTGCTTATTCCTGGAGTGAATATGCAGTTCTACTCAAGAGTAAGCAACTAAGCGAAATAAAGCCATGGAACGCTTATTTGCCTTCTATCTATGCATTCTGACACTCCAACAATGTTTTCTGCTTCAATTTTGCTCATTTTACAAAGATGCTTATTTCTGGAGTGAACATGCAGTTCTACTCAAGAGTAAGCAACTAAGCGAAATAAAGCCATAGAACGCTTATTTGCCTTCTATCTATGCATTCTGACACTCCAACAACGTGTTCTGCTTCAATTTGACTCATTTTACAAAAATGCTTATTTCTGGAGTGAATATGCAGTTCTACTCAAGAGTAAGCAACTAAGCAAAATAAAGCCATGGAACGCTTATTTGCCTTCTATCTATGCATTCTGACACTCCAACAGTGTTTTCTGCTTCAATTTGGGTCATTTCACAAAGGTGCTCATTTCTTGAGTGAATATGCAGTTCTACTCAAGAGTAAGCAACTAAGCGAAATAAAGCCATGGAACGCTTATTTGCCTTCTATGTATGCATTCTGACACTCCAACAATTTTTTATGCTTCAATTTGGCTCATTTTACAAAGATGCTTATTTCTGGCGTGAACATGCAGTTCTACTCAAGAGTAAGCAACTAAGCGAAATAAAGCCATAGAACGCTTATTTGCCTTCTATCTATGCATTCTGACACTCCAACAATGTGTTCTGCTTCAATTTGACTCATTTTACAAAGGTGCTTATTCCTAGGGTGAACTTGCAGTTCTACTCAAGAGTAAGCAACTAAGCGAAATAAAGCCATAGAACGCTTATTTGCCTTGTATCTATGCATTCTGACACTCCAACAATGTGTTCTGCTTCAATTTGACTCATTTTACAAAGGTGCTTATTCCTAGGGTGAACTTGCAGTTCTACTCAAGAGTAAGCAACTAAGCGAAATAAAGCCATAGAACGCTTATTTTCCTTCTATCTATGCATTCTGACACTCCAACAATGTGTTCTGCTTCAATTTGACTCATTTTACAAAGGTGCTTATTCCTAGGGTGAACTTGCAGTTCTACTCAAGAGTAAGCAACTAAGCGAAATAAAGCCATAGAACGCTTATTTTCCTTCTATCTATGCATTCTGACACTCCAACAATGTGTTCTGCTTCAATTTTGCTCATTTTACAAAGATGCTTATTTCTGGAGTGAACATGCAGTTCTACTCAAGAGTAAGCAACTAAGCGAAATAAAGCCATGGAACGCTTATTTGCCTTCGATCTATGCATCCTTACACTCCAACAATGTTTTCTGCTTCAATTTGGGTCATTTCACAAAGGTGCTCATTTCTTGAGTGAATATGCAGTTCTACTCAAGAGTAAGCAACTAAGCGAAATAAAGCCATGGAACGCTTATTTGCCTTCTATCTCTGCATTCTGACACTCCAACAATGTGTTCTGCTTCAATTTGGCTCATTTTACAAAGATGCTTATTTCTGGCGTGAACATGCAGTTCTACTCAAGAGTAAGCAACTAAGCGAAATAAAGCCATGGAACGCTTATTTGCCTTCTATCTATGCATTCTGACACTCCAACAATGTTTTCTGCTTCAATTTGGCTCATTTTACAAAGATGCTTATTTCTGGTGTGAACATGCAGTTCTACTCAAGAGCAAGCAACTAAGCGAAATAAAGCCATAGAACGCTTATTTGCCTTCTATCTATGCATTCTGACACTCCAATAACGTGTTTTGCTTCAATTTGGCTCATTTTACAAAGGTGCTTATTTCTGGAGTGAATATGCAGTTCTACTCAAGAGTAAGCAACTAAGCGAAATAAAGCAATGGAACGCTTATTTGCCTTCTATCTATGCATTCTGACACTCCAACAATGTTTTCTGCTTCAATTTGGGTCATTTCACAAAGGTGCTCATTTCTTGAGTGAATATGCAGTTCTACTCAAGAGTAAGCAACTAAGCGAAATAAAGCCATGGAACGCTTATTTGCCTTCTATGTATGCATTCTGACACTCCAACAATGTTTTATGCTTCAATTTGGCTCATTTTACAAAGATGCTTATTTCTGGCGTGAACATGCAGTTCTACTCAAGAGTAAGCAACTAAGCGAAATAAAGCCATAGAACGCTTATTTGCCTTCTATCTATGCATTCTGACACTCCAACAATGTGTTCTGCTTCAATTTGACTCATTTTACAAAGGTGCTTATTCCTAGGGTGAACTTGCAGTTCTACTCAAGAGTAAGCAACTAAGCGAAATAAAGCCATAGAACGCTTATTTGCCTTGTATCTATGCATTCTGACACTCCAACAATGTGTTCTGCTTCAATTTGACTCATTTTACAAAGGTGCTTATTCCTAGGGTGAACTTGCAGTTCTACTCAAGAGTAAGCAACTAAGCGAAATAAAGCCATAGAACGCTTATTTTCCTTCTATCTATGCATTCTGACACTCCAACAATGTGTTCTGCTTCAATTTTGCTCATTTTACAAAGATGCTTATTTCTGGAGTGAACATGCAGTTCTACTCAAGAGTAAGCAACTAAGCGAAATAAAGCCATGGAACGCTTATTTGCCTTCGATCTATGCATCCTTACACTCCAACAATGTTTTCTGCTTCAATTTGGGTCATTTCACAAAGGTGCTCATTTCTTGAGTGAATATGCAGTTCTACTCAAGAGTAAGCAACTAAGCGAAATAAAGCCATGGAACGCTTATTTGCCTTCTATCTCTGCATTCTGACACTCCAACAATGTGTTCTGCTTCAATTTGACTCATTTTCCAAAGGTGCTTATTCCTGGAGTGAATATGCAGTTCTACTCAAGAGTAAGCAACTAAGCGAAATAAAGCCATGGAACGCTTATTTGCCTTCTATCTATGCATTCTGACACTCCAACAATGTTTTCTGCTTCAATTTTGCTCATTTTACAAAGATGCTTATTTCTGGAGTGAACATGCAGTTCTACTCAAGAGTAAGCAACTAAGCGAAATAAAGCCATAGAACGCTTATTTGCCTTCTATCTATGCATTCTGACACTCCAACAACGTGTTCTGCTTCAATTTGACTCATTTTACAAAAATGCTTATTTCTGGAGTGAATATGCAGTTCTACTCAAGAGTAAGCAACTAAGCAAAATAAAGCCATGGAACGCTTATTTGCCTTCTATCTATGCATTCTGACACTCCAACAGTGTTTTCTGCTTCAATTTGGGTCATTTCACAAAGGTGCTCATTTCTTGAGTGAATATGCAGTTCTACTCAAGAGTAAGCAACTAAGCGAAATAAAGCCATGGAACGCTTATTTGCCTTCTATGTATGCATTCTGACACTCCAACAATTTTTTATGCTTCAATTTGGCTCATTTTACAAAGATGCTTATTTCTGGCGTGAACATGCAGTTCTACTCAAGAGTAAGCAACTAAGCGAAATAAAGCCATAGAACGCTTATTTGCCTTCTATCTATGCATTCTGACACTCCAACAATGTGTTCTGCTTCAATTTGACTCATTTTACAAAGGTGCTTATTCCTAGGGTGAACTTGCAGTTCTACTCAAGAGTAAGCAACTAAGCGAAATAAAGCCATAGAACGCTTATTTGCCTTGTATCTATGCATTCTGACACTCCAACAATGTGTTCTGCTTCAATTTGACTCATTTTACAAAGGTGCTTATTCCTAGGGTGAACTTGCAGTTCTACTCAAGAGTAAGCAACTAAGCGAAATAAAGCCATAGAACGCTTATTTGCCTTGTATCTATGCATTCTGACACTCCAACAATGTGTTCTGCTTCAATTTGACTCATTTTACAAAGGTGCTTATTCCTAGGGTGAACTTGCAGTTCTACTCAAGAGTAAGCAACTAAGCGAAATAAAGCCATAGAACGCTTATTTTCCTTCTATCTATGCATTCTGACACTCCAACAATGTGTTCTGCTTCAATTTTGCTCATTTTACAAAGATGCTTATTTCTGGAGTGAACATGCAGTTCTACTCAAGAGTAAGCAACTAAGCGAAATAAAGCCATGGAACGCTTATTTGCCTTCGATCTATGCATCCTTACACTCCAACAATGTTTTCTGCTTCAATTTGGGTCATTTCACAAAGGTGCTCATTTCTTGAGTGAATATGCAGTTCTACTCAAGAGTAAGCAACTAAGCGAAATAAAGCCATGGAACGCTTATTTGCCTTCTATCTCTGCATTCTGACACTCCAACAATGTGTTCTGCTTCAATTTGGCTCATTTTACAAAGATGCTTATTTCTGGCGTGAACATGCAGTTCTACTCAAGAGTAAGCAACTAAGCGAAATAAAGCCATGGAACGCTTATTTGCCTTCTATCTATGCATTCTGACACTCCAACAATGTTTTCTGCTTCAATTTGGCTCATTTTACAAAGATGCTTATTTCTGGTGTGAACATGCAGTTCTACTCAAGAGCAAGCAACTAAGCGAAATAAAGCCATAGAACGCTTATTTGCCTTCTATCTATGCATTCTGACACTCCAATAACGTGTTTTGCTTCAATTTGGCTCATTTTACAAAGGTGCTTATTTCTGGAGTGAATATGCAGTTCTACTCAAGAGTAAGCAACTAAGCGAAATAAAGCAATGGAACGCTTATTTGCCTTCTATCTATGCATTCTGACACTCCAACAATGTTTTCTGCTTCAATTTGGGTCATTTCACAAAGGTGCTCATTTCTTGAGTGAATATGCAGTTCTACTCAAGAGTAAGCAACTAAGCGAAATAAAGCCATGGAACGCTTATTTGCCTTCTATGTATGCATTCTGACACTCCAACAATGTTTTATGCTTCAATTTGGCTCATTTTACAAAGATGCTTATTTCTGGCGTGAACATGCAGTTCTACTCAAGAGTAAGCAACTAAGCGAAATAAAGCCATAGAACGCTTATTTGCCTTCTATCTATGCATTCTGACACTCCAACAATGTGTTCTGCTTCAATTTGACTCATTTTACAAAGGTGCTTATTCCTAGGGTGAACTTGCAGTTCTACTCAAGAGTAAGCAACTAAGCGAAATAAAGCCATAGAACGCTTATTTGCCTTGTATCTATGCATTCTGACACTCCAACAATGTGTTCTGCTTCAATTTTGCTCATTTTACAAAGATGCTTATTTCTGGAGTGAACATGCAGTTCTACTCAAGAGTAAGCAACTAAGCGAAATAAAGCCATGGAACGCTTATTTGCCTTCGATCTATGCATCCTTACACTCCAACAATGTTTTCTGCTTCAATTTGGGTCATTTCACAAAGGTGCTCATTTCTTGAGTGAATATGCAGTTCTACTCAAGAGTAAGCAACTAAGCGAAATAAAGCCATGGAACGCTTATTTGCCTTCTATCTCTGCATTCTGACACTCCAACAATGTGTTCTGCTTCAATTTGACTCATTTTCCAAAGGTGCTTATTCCTGGAGTGAATATGCAGTTCTACTCAAGAGTAAGCAACTAAGCGAAATAAAGCCATGGAACGCTTATTTGCCTTCTATCTATGCATTCTGACACTCCAACAATGTTTTCTGCTTCAATTTTGCTCATTTTACAAAGATGCTTATTTCTGGAGTGAACATGCAGTTCTACTCAAGAGTAAGCAACTAAGCGAAATAAAGCCATGGAACGCTTATTTGCCTTCTATCTATGCATTCTGACACTCCAACAATGTTTTCTGCTTCAATTTGGCTCATTTTACAAAGATGCTTATTTCTGGCGTGAACATGCAGTTCTACTCAAGAGCAAGCAACTAAGCGAAATAAAGCCATAGAACGCTTATTTGCCTTCTATCTATGCATTCTGACACTCCAACAACGTGTTCTGCTTCAATTTGACTCATTTTACAAAGATGCTTATTTCTGGAGTGAATATGCAGTTCTACTCAAGAGTAAGCAACTAAGCGAAATAAAGCCATGGAACGCTTATTTGCCTTCTATCTATGCATTCTGACACTCCAACAATGTTTTCTGCTTCAATTTGGGTCATTTCACAAAGGTGCTCATTTCTTGAGTGAATATGCAGTTCTACTCAAGAGTAAGCAACTAAGCGAAATAAAGCCATGGAACGCTTATTTGCCTTCTATGTATGCATTCTGACACTCCAACAATGTTTTATGCTTCAATTTGGCTCATTTTACAAAGATGCTTATTTCTGGCGTGAACATGCAGTTCTACTCAAGAGTAAGCAACTAAGCGAAATAAAGCCATAGAACGCTTATTTGCCTTCTATCTATGCATTCTGACACTCCAACAATGTGTTCTGCTTCAATTTGACTCATTTTACAAAGGTGCTTATTCCTAGGGTGAACTTGCAGTTCTACTCAAGAGTAAGCAACTAAGCGAAATAAAGCCATAGAACGCTTATTTGCCTTGTATCTATGCATTCTGACACTCCAACAATGTGTTCTGCTTCAATTTGACTCATTTTACAAAGGTGCTTATTCCTAGGGTGAACTTGCAGTTCTACTCAAGAGTAAGCAACTAAGCGAAATAAAGCCATAGAACGCTTATTTTCCTTCTATCTATGCATTCTGACACTCCAACAATGTGTTCTGCTTCAATTTTGCTCATTTTACAAAGATGCTTATTTCTGGAGTGAACATGCAGTTCTACTCAAGAGTAAGCAACTAAGCGAAATAAAGCCATGGAACGCTTATTTGCCTTCGATCTATGCATCCTTACACTCCAACAATGTTTTCTGCTTCAATTTGGGTCATTTCACAAAGGTGCTCATTTCTTGAGTGAATATGCAGTTCTACTCAAGAGTAAGCAACTAAGCGAAATAAAGCCATGGAACGCTTATTTGCCTTCTATCTCTGCATTCTGACACTCCAACAATGTGTTCTGCTTCAATTTGACTCATTTTCCAAAGGTGCTTATTCCTGGAGTGAATATGCAGTTCTACTCAAGAGTAAGCAACTAAGCGAAATAAAGCCATGGAACGCTTATTTGCCTTCTATCTATGCATTCTGACACTCCAACAATGTTTTCTGCTTCAATTTTGCTCATTTTACAAAGATGCTTATTTCTGGAGTGAACATGCAGTTCTACTCAAGAGTAAGCAACTAAGCGAAATAAAGCCATGGAACGCTTATTTGCCTTCTATCTATGCATTCTGACACTCCAACAATGTTTTCTGCTTCAATTTGGCTCATTTTACAAAGATGCTTATTTCTGGCGTGAACATGCAGTTCTACTCAAGAGCAAGCAACTAAGCGAAATAAAGCCATAGAACGCTTATTTGCCTTCTATCTATGCATTCTGACACTCCAACAACGTGTTCTGCTTCAATTTGACTCATTTTACAAAGATGCTTATTTCTGGAGTGAATATGCAGTTCTACTCAAGAGTAAGCAACTAAGCGAAATAAAGCCATGGAACGCTTATTTGCCTTCTATCTATGCATTCTGACACTCCAACAATGTTTTCTGCTTCAATTTGGGTCATTTCACAAAGGTGCTCATTTCTTGAGTGAATATGCAGTTCTACTCAAGAGTAAGCAACTAAGCGAAATAAAGCCATGGAACGCTTATTTGCCTTCTATGTATGCATTCTGACACTCCAACAATGTTTTATGCTTCAATTTGGCTCATTTTACAAAGATGCTTATTTCTGGCGTGAACATGCAGTTCTACTCAAGAGTAAGCAACTAAGCGAAATAAAGCCATAGAACGCTTATTTGCCTTCTATCTATGCATTCTGACACTCCAACAATGTGTTCTGCTTCAATTTGACTCATTTTACAAAGGTGCTTATTCCTAGGGTGAACTTGCAGTTCTACTCAAGAGTAAGCAACTAAGCGAAATAAAGCCATGGAACGCTTATTTGCCTTCTATCTATGCATTCTGACACTCCAACAATGTGTTCTGCTTCAATTTGGGTCATTTCACAAAGGTGCTCATTTCTTGAGTGAATATGCAGTTCTACTCAAGAGTAAGCAACTAAGTGAAATAAAGCCATGGAACGCTTATTTGCCTTCTATGTATGCATTCTGACACTCCAACAATGTTTTATGCTTCAATTTGGCTCATTTTACAAATATGCTTATTTCTGGCGTGAACATGCAGTTCTACTCAAGAGTAAGCAACTAAGCGAAATAAAGCCATAGAACTCTTATTTGCCTTCTATCTATGCATTCTGACACTCCAACAATGTGTTCTGCTTCAATTTGACTCATTTTACAAAGGTGCTTATTCCTAGGGTGAACTTGCAGTTCTACTCAAGAGTAAGCAACTAAGCGAAATAAAGCCATAGAACGCTTATTTGCCTTGTATCTATTCATTCTGACACTCCAACAATGTGTTCTGCTTCAATTTGACTCATTTTACAAAGGTGCTTATTCCTAGGGTGAACTTGCAGTTCTACTCAAGAGTAAGCTACTAAGCGAAATAAAGCCATAGAACGCTTATTTTCCTTCTATCTATGCATTTTGACACTCCAACAATGTGTTCTGCTTCAATTTTGCTCATTTTACAAAGATGCTTATTTCTGGAGTGAACATGCAGTTCTACTCAAGAGTAAGCAACTAAGCGAAATAAAGCCATGGAACGCTTATTTGCCTTCGATCTATGCATCCTTACACTCCAACAATGTTTTCTGCTTCAATTTGGGTCATTTCACAAAGGTGCTCATTTCTTGAGTGAATATGCAGTTCTACTCAAGAGTAAGCAACTAAGCGAAATAAAGCCATGGAACGCTTATTTGCCTTCTATGTATGCATTCTGACACTCCAACAATGTTTTATGCTTCAATTTGGCTCATTTTACAAAGATGCTTATTTCTGGAGTGAACATGCAGTTCTACTCAAGAGTAAGCAACTAAGCGAAATAAAGCCATGGAACGCTTATTTGCCTTCTATCTATGTATTCTGACACTCCAACAATGTTTTCTGCTTCAATTTGGCTCATTTTACAAAGATGCTTATTTCTGGCGTGAACATGCAGTTCTACTCAAGAGTAAGCAACTAAGGGAAATAAAGCCATAGAACGCTTATTTGCCTTCTATCTATGCATTCTTACACTCCAACAATGTGTTCTGCTTCAATTTGACTCATTTTACAAAGATGCTTATTTCTGGAGTGAACATGCAGTTCTACTCAAGAGTAAGCAACTAAGCGAAATAAAGCCATGGAACGCTTATTTGCCTTCTATCTATGCATTCTGACACTCTAACAATGTTTTCTGCTTCAATTTGGGTCATTTCACAAAGGTGCTCATTTCTTGAGTGAATATGCAGTTCTACTCAAGAGTAAGCAACTTAGCGAAATAAAGCCATGGAACGCTTATTTGCCTTCTATGTATGCATTCTGACACTCCAACAATGTTTTATGCTTCAATTTGGCTCATTTTACAAAGATGCTTATTTCTGGCGTGAACATGCAGTTCTACTCAAGAGTAAGCAACTAAGCGAAATAAAGCCATAGAACGCTTATTTGCCTTCTATCTATGCATTCTGACACTCCAACAATGTGTTCTGCTTCAATTTGACTCATTTTACAAAGGTGCTTATTCCTGGAGTGAATATGCAGTTCTACCAAGAGTAAGCAACTAAGCGAAATAAGGCCAGGGAACGCTTATTTGCCTTCTATCTATGCATTCTGACACTCCAACAATTTGTTCTGCTTCAATTTGCCTCATTTTACAAAGGTGCTTATTTCTGGCGTGAACATGCAGTTCTACTCAAGAGTAAGCAACTAAGCGAAATAAAGCCATAGAACGCTTATTTGCCTTCTATCTATGCATCCTGACACTCCAACAATGTTTTCTGCTTCAATTTGGGTCATTTCACAAAGGTGCTCATTTCTTGAGTGAATATGCAGTTCTACTCAAGAGTAAGCAACTAAGCGAAATAAAGCCATGGAACGCTTATTTGCCTTCTATCTATGCATCCTGACACTCCAACAATGTTTTCTGCTTCAATTTGACTCATTTTCCAAAGGTGCTTATTCTTGGAGTGAATATGCAGTTCTACTCAAGAGTAAGCAACTAAGCGAAATAAAGCCATAGAACGCTTATTTGCCTTCTATCTATGCATTCTGACACTCCAACAATGTGTTCTGCTTCAATTTGACTCATTTTACAAAGATGCTTATTTTTGGAGTGAACATGCAGTTCTACTCAAGAGTAAGCAACGAAGCGAAATAAAGCCATGGAACGCTTATTTGCCTTCTATCTATGCATTCTGACACTCCAACAATGTTTTATGCTTCAATTTGGCTCATTTTACAAAGATGCTTATTTCTGGCGTGAACATGCAGTTCTACTCAAGAGTAAGCAACTAAGCGAAATAAAGCCATAGAACGCTTATTTGCCTTCTATCTAAACATTCTGACACTCCAACAATGTGTTCTGCTTCAATTTGACTCATTTTACAAAGGTGCTTATTCCTGGAGTGAATATGCAGTTCTACCAAGAGTAAGCAACTAAGCGAAATAAGGCCAGGGAACGCTTATTTGCCTTCTATCTATGCATTCTGACACTCCAACAATGTGTTCTGCTTCAATTTGACTCATTTTACAAAGGTGCTTATTCCTGGAGTGAATATGCAGTTCTACCAAGAGTAAGCAACTAAGCGAAATAAGGCCAGGGAACGCTTATTTGCCTTCTATCTATGCATTCTGACACTCCAACAATGTGTTCTGCTTCAATTTGACTCATTATACAAAGGTTCTTATTCCTGTAGTGAACATGCAGTTCTACTCAGGAATAAGCAACTAAGCGAAATAAAGCCATGGAACGCTTATTTGCCTTCTATCTATGCATCCTGACACTCCAACAATGTTTTCTGCTTCAATTTGGGTCATTTCACAAAGGTGCTCATTTCTTGAGTGAATATGCAGTTCTACTCAAGAGTAAGCAACTAAGCGAAATAAAGCCATGGAACGCTTATTTGCCTTCTATCTATGCATTCTGACACCCCAACAATGTTTTCTGCTTCAATTTGGCTCATTTTACAAAGATGCTTATTTCTGGCGTGAACATGCAGTTCTACTCAAGAGCAAGCAACTAAGCGAAATAAAGCCATAGAACGCTTATTTGCCTTCTATCTATGCATTCTGACACTCCAACAATGTGTTCTGCTTCAATTTGACTCATTTTACAAAGATGCTTATTTCTGGAGTGAATATGCAGTTCTACTCAAGAGTAAGCAACTAAGCGAAATAAAGCCATGGAACGCTTATTTGCCTTCTATCTATGCATTCTGACACTCCAACAATGTTTTATGCTTCAATTTGGCTCATTTTACAAAGATGCTTATTTCTGGCGTGAACATGCAGTTCTACTCAAGAGTAAGCAACTAAGCGAAATAAAGCCATAGAACGCTTATTTGCCTTCTATCTATGCATTCTGACACTCCAACAATGTGTTCTGCTTCAATTTGACTCATTTTACAAAGGTGCTTATTCCTAGGGTGAACTTGCAGTTCTACTCAAGAGTAAGCAACTAAGCGAAATAAAGCCATAGAACGCTTATTTGCCTTCTATCTATGCATTCTGACACTCCAACAATGTGTTCTGCTTCAATTTGACTCATTTTACAAAGGTGCTTATTCCTAGGTTGAACTTGCAGTTCTCCTCAAGAGTAAGCAACTAAGCGAAATAAAGCCATGGAACGCTTATTTGCCTTCTATCTATGCATTCTGACACTCCAACAATGTTTTCTGCTTCAATTTGGGTCATTTCACAAAGGTGCTCATTTCTTGAGTGAATATGCAGTTCTACTCAAGAGTAAGCAACTAAGCGAAATAAAGCCATGGAACGCTTATTTGCCTTCTATGTATGCATTCTGACACTCCAACAATGTTTTATGCTTCAATTTGGCTCATTTTACAAAGATGCTTATTTCTGGCGTGAACATGCAGTTCTACTCAAGAGTAAGCAACTAAGCGAAATAAAGCCATAGAACGCTTATTTGCCTTCTATCTATGCATTCTGACACTCCAACAATGTGTTCTGCTTCAATTTGACTCATTTTACAAAGGTGCTTATTCCTAGGGTGAACTTGCAGTTCTACTCAAGAGTAAGCAACTAAGCGAAATAAAGCCATAGAACGCTTATTTGCCTTGTATCTATGCATTCTGACACTCCAACAATGTGTTCTGCTTCAATTTGACTCATTTTACAAAGGTGCTTATTCCTAGGGTGAACTTGCAGTTCTACTCAAGAGTAAGCAACTAAGCGAAATAAAGCCATAGAACGCTTATTTTCCTTCTATCTATGCATTCTGACACTCCAACAATGTGTTCTGCTTCAATTTTGCTCATTTTACAAAGATGCTTATTTCTGGAGTGAACATGCAGTTCTACTCAAGAGTAAGCAACTAAGCGAAATAAAGCCATGGAACGCTTATTTGCCTTCGATCTATGCATCCTTACACTCCAACAATGTTTTCTGCTTCAATTTGGGTCATTTCACAAAGGTGCTCATTTCTTGAGTGAATATGCAGTTCTACTCAAGAGTAAGCAACTAAGCGAAATAAAGCCATGGAACGCTTATTTGCCTTCGATCTATGCATCCTTACACTCCAACAATGTGTTCTGCTTCAATTTGACTCATTTTCCAAAGGTGCTTATTCCTGGAGTGAATATGCAGTTCTACTCAAGAGTAAGCAACTAAGCGAAATAAAGCCATGGAACGCTTATTTGCCTTCTATCTATGCATTCTGACACTCCAACAATGTTTTCTGCTTCAATTTTGCTCATTTTACAAAGATGCTTATTTCTGGAGTGAACATGCAGTTCTACTCAAGAGTAAGCAACTAAGCGAAATAAAGCCATGGAACGCTTATTTGCCTTCTATCTATGCATTCTGACACTCCAACAATGTTTTCTGCTTCAATTTGGCTCATTTTACAAAGATGCTTATTTCTGGCGTGAACATACAGTTCTACTCAAGAGCAAGCAACTAAGCGAAATAAAGCCATAGAACGCTTATTTGCCTTCTATCTCTGCATTCTGACACTCCAACAACGTGTTCTGCTTCAATTTGACTCATTTTACAAAGATGCTTATTTCTGGAGTGAATATGCAGTTCTACTCAAGAGTAAGCAACTAAGCGAAATAAAGCCATGGAACGCTTATTTGCCTTCTATCTATGCATTCTGACACTCCAACAATGTTTTCTGCTTCAATTTGGGTCATTTCACAAAGGTGCTCATTTCTTGAGTGAATATGCAGTTCTACTCAAGAGTAAGCAACTAAGCGAAATAAAGCCATGGAACGCTTATTTGCCTTCTATGTATGCATTCTGACACTCCAACAATGTTTTATGCTTCAATTTGGCTCATTTTACAAAGATGCTTATTTCTGGCGTGAACATGCAGTTCTACTCAAGAGTAAGCAACTAAGCGAAATAAAGCCATAGAACGCTTATTTGCCTTCTATCTATGCATTCTGACACTCCAACAATGTGTTCTGCTTCAATTTGACTCATTTTACAAAGGTGCTTATTCCTAGGGTGAACTTGCAGTTCTACTCAAGAGTAAGCAACTAAGCGAAATAAAGCCATGGAACGCTTATTTGCCTTCTATCTATGCATTCTGACACTCCAACAATGTGTTCTGCTTCAATTTGGGTCATTTCACAAAGGTGCTCATTTCTTGAGTGAATATGCAGTTCTACTCAAGAGTAAGCAACTAAGTGAAATAAAGCCATGGAACGCTTATTTGCCTTCTATGTATGCATTCTGACACTCCAACAATGTTTTATGCTTCAATTTGGCTCATTTTACAAATATGCTTATTTCTGGCGTGAACATGCAGTTCTACTCAAGAGTAAGCAACTAAGCGAAATAAAGCCATAGAACTCTTATTTGCCTTCTATCTATGCATTCTGACACTCCAACAATGTGTTCTGCTTCAATTTGACTCATTTTACAAAGGTGCTTATTCCTAGGGTGAACTTGCAGTTCTACTCAAGAGTAAGCAACTAAGCGAAATAAAGCCATAGAACGCTTATTTGCCTTGTATCTATGCATTCTGACACTCCAACAATGTGTTCTGCTTCAATTTGACTCATTTTACAAAGGTGCTTATTCCTAGGGTGAACTTGCAGTTCTACTCAAGAGTAAGCTACTAAGCGAAATAAAGCCATAGAACGCTTATTTTCCTTCTATCTATGCATTCTGACACTCCAACAATGTTTTATGCTTCAATTTGGGTCATTTCACAAAGGTGCTCATTTCTTGAGTGAATATGCAGTTCTACTCAAGAGTAAGCAACTAAGCGAAATAAAGCCATGGAACGCTTATTTGCCTTCTATGTATGCATTCTGACACTCCAACAATGTTTTATGCTTCAATTTGGCTCATTTTACAAAGATGCTTATTTCTGGAGTGAACATGCAGTTCTACTCAAGAGTAAGCAACTAAGCGAAATAAAGCCATGGAACGCTTATTTGCCTTCTATCTATGCATTCTGACACTCCAACAATGTTTTCTGCTTCAATTTGGCTCATTTTACAAAGATGCTTATTTCTGGCGTGAACATGCAGTTCTACTCAAGAGTAAGCAACTAAGGGAAATAAAGCCATAGAACGCTTATTTGCCTTCTATCTATGCATTCTTACACTCCAACAATGTGTTCTGCTTCAATTTGACTCATTTTACAAAGATGCTTATTTCTGGAGTGAACATGCAGTTCTACTCAAGAGTAAGCAACTAAGCGAAATAAAGCCATGGAACGCTTATTTGCCTTCTATCTATGCATTCTGACACTCTAACAATGTTTTCTGCTTCAATTTGGGTCATTTCACAAAGGTGCTCATTTCTTGAGTGAATATGCAGTTCTACTCAAGAGTAAGCAACTTAGCGAAATAAAGCCATGGAACGCTTATTTGCCTTCTATGTATGCATTCTGACACTCCAACAATGTTTTATGCTTCAATTTGGCTCATTTTACAAAGATGCTTATTTCTGGCGTGAACATGCAGTTCTACTCAAGAGTAAGCAACTAAGCGAAATAAAGCCATAGAACGCTTATTTGCCTTCTATCTATGCATTCTGACACTCCAACAATGTGTTCTGCTTCAATTTGACTCATTTTACAAAGGTGCTTATTCCTGGAGTGAATATGCAGTTCTACCAAGAGTAAGCAACTAAGCGAAATAAGGCCAGGGAACGCTTATTTGCCTTCTATCTATGCATTCTGACACTCCAACAATTTGTTCTGCTTCAATTTGCCTCATTTTACAAAGGTGCTTATTTCTGGCGTGAACATGCAGTTCTACTCAAGAGTAAGCAACTAAGCGAAATAAAGCCATAGAACGCTTATTTGCCTTCTATCTATGCATCCTGACACTCCAACAATGTTTTCTGCTTCAATTTGGGTCATTTCACAAAGGTGCTCATTTCTTGAGTGAATATGCAGTTCTACTCAAGAGTAAGCAACTAAGCGAAATAAAGCCATGGAACGCTTATTTGCCTTCTATCTATGCATCCTGACACTCCAACAATGTTTTCTGCTTCAATTTGACTCATTTTCCAAAGGTGCTTATTCTTGGAGTGAATATGCAGTTCTACTCAAGAGTAAGCAACTAAGCGAAATAAAGCCATAGAACGCTTATTTGCCTTCTATCTATGCATTCTGACACTCCAACAATGTGTTCTGCTTCAATTTGACTCATTTTACAAAGATGCTTATTTTTGGAGTGAACATGCCGTTCTACTCAAGAGTAAGCAACGAAGCGAAATAAAGCCATGGAACGCTTATTTGCCTTCTATCTATGCATTCTGACACTCCAACAATGTTTTATGCTTCAATTTGGCTCATTTTACAAAGATGCTTATTTCTGGCGTGAACATGCAGTTCTACTCAAGAGTAAGCAACTAAGCGAAATAAAGCCATAGAACGCTTATTTGCCTTCTATCTAAACATTCTGACACTCCAACAATGTGTTCTGCTTCAATTTGACTCATTTTACAAAGGTGCTTATTCCTGGAGTGAATATGCAGTTCTACCAAGAGTAAGCAACTAAGCGAAATAAGGCCAGGGAACGCTTATTTGCCTTCTATCTATGCATTCTGACACTCCAACAATGTGTTCTGCTTCAATTTGACTCATTTTACAAAGGTGCTTATTCCTAGAGTGAACATGCAGTTCTACTCAAGAGTAAGCAACTAAGCGAAATAAAGCCATGGAACGGTTATTTGCCTTCGATCTCTGCATTCTGACACTCCAACAATGTGTTCTGCTTCAATTTGACTCATTATACAAAGGTTCTTATTCCTGTAGTGAACATGCAGTTCTACTCAGGAATAAGCAACTAAGCGAAATAAAGCCATGGAACGCTTATTTGCCTTCTATCTATGCATCCTGACACTCCAACAATGTTTTCTGCTTCAATTTGGGTCATTTCACAAAGGTGCTCATTTCTTGAGTGAATATGCAGTTCTACTCAAGAGTAAGCAACTAAGCGAAATAAAGCCATGGAACGCTTATTTGCCTTCTATCTATGCATTCTGACACCCCAACAATGTTTTCTGCTTCAATTTGGCTCATTTTACAAAGATGCTTATTTCTGGCGTGAACATGCAGTTCTACTCAAGAGCAAGCAACTAAGCGAAATAAAGCCATAGAACGCTTATTTGCCTTCTATCTATGCATTCTGACACTCCAACAATGTGTTCTGCTTCAATTTGACTCATTTTACAAAGATGCTTATTTCTGGAGTGAATATGCAGTTCTACTCAAGAGTAAGCAACTAAGCGAAATAAAGCCATGGAACGCTTATTTGCCTTCTATCTATGCATTCTGACACTCCAACAATGTTTTATGCTTCAATTTGGCTCATTTTACAAAGATGCTTATTTCTGGCGTGAACATGCAGTTCTACTCAAGAGTAAGCAACTAAGCGAAATAAAGCCATAGAACGCTTATTTGCCTTCTATCTATGCATTCTGACACTCCAACAATGTGTTCTGCTTCAATTTGACTCATTTTACAAAGGTGCTTATTCCTAGGGTGAACTTGCAGTTCTACTCAAGAGTAAGCAACTAAGCGAAATAAAGCCATAGAACGCTTATTTGCCTTCTATCTATGCATTCTGACACTCCAACAATGTGTTCTGCTTCAATTTGACTCATTTTACAAAGGTGCTTATTCCTAGGTTGAACTTGCAGTTCTCCTCAAGAGTAAGCAACTAAGCGAAATAAAGCCATGGAACGCTTATTTGCCTTCTATCTATGCATTCTGACACTCCAACAATGTTTTATGCTTCAATTTGGCTCATTTTACAAAGATGCTTATTTCTGGCGTGAACATGCAGTTCTACTCAAGAGTAAGCAACTAAGCGAAATAAAGCCATAGAACGCTTATTTGCCTTCTATCTAAACATTCTGACACTCCAACAATGTGTTCTGCTTCAATTTGACTCATTTTACAAAGGTGCTTATTCCTGGAGTGAATATGCAGTTCTACCAAGAGTAAGCAACTAAGCGAAATAAGGCCAGGGAACGCTTATTTGCCTTCTATCTATGCATTCTGACACTCCAACAATGTGTTCTGCTTCAATTTGACTCCTTTTTCAAAGGTGCTTATTCCTAGAGTGAACATGCAGTTCTACTCAAGAGTAAGCAACTAAGCGAAATAAAGCCATGGAACGGTTATTTGCCTTCGATCTCTGCATTCTGACACTCCAACAATGTGTTCTGCTTCAATTTGACTCATTTTACAAAGGTTCTTATTCCTGTAGTGAACATGCAGTTCTACTCAGGAATAAGCAACTAAGCGAAATAAAGCCATGGAACGCTTATTTGCCTTCTATCTATGCATCCTGACACTCCAACAATGTTTTCTGCTTCAATTTGGGTCATTTCACAAAGGTGCTCATTTCTTGAGTGAATATGCAGTTCTACTCAAGAGTAAGCAACTAAACGAAATAAAGCCATGGAACGCTTATTTGCCTTCTATCTATGCATCCTGACACTCCAACAATGTTTTCTGCTTCAATTTGGGTCATTTCACAAAGGTGCTCATTTCTTGAGTGAATATGCAGTTCTACTCAAGAGTAAGCAACTAAGCGAAATAAAGCCATGGAACGCTTATTTGCCTTCTATCTCTGCATTCTGACACTCCAACAATGTGTTCTGCTTCAATTTGACTCATTTTCCAAAGGTGCTTTTTCCTGGAGTGAATATGCAGTTCTACTCAAGAGTAAGCAACTAAGCGAAATAAAGCCATGGAACGCTTATTTGCCTTCTATCTATGCATTCTGACACTCCAACAATGTTTTCTGCTTCAATTTTGCTCATTTTAAAAAGATGCTTATTTCTGGAGTGAACATGCAGTTCTACTCAAGAGTAAGCAACTAAGCGAAATAAAGCCATGGAACGCTTATTTGCCTTCTATCTATGCATTCTGACACCCCAACAATGTTTTCTGCTTCAATTTGGCTCATTTTACAAAGATGCTTATTTCTGGCGTGAACATGCAGTTCTACTCAAGAGCAAGCAACTAAGCGAAATAAAGCCATAGAACGCTTATTTGCCTTCTATCTATGCATTCTGACACTCCAACAATGTGTTCTGCTTCAATTTGACTCATTTTACAAAGATGCTTATTTCTGGAGTGAATATGCAGTTCTACTCAAGAGTAAGCAACTAAGCGAAATAAAGCCATGGAACGCTTATTTGCCTTCCATCTATGCATTCTGACACTCCAACAATGTTTTCTGCTTCAATTTGGGTCATTTCACAAAGGTGCTCATTTCTTGAGTGAATATGCAGTTCTACTCAAGAGTAAGCAACTAAGCGAAATAAAGCCATGGAACGCTTATTTGCCTTCTATGTATGCATTCTGACACTCCAACAATGTTTTATGCTTCAATTTGGCTCATTTTACAAAGATGCTTATTTCTGGCGTGAACATGCAGTTCTACTCAAGAGTAAGCAACTAAGCGAAATAAAGCCATAGAACGCTTATTTGCCTTCTATCTATGCATTCTGACACTCCAACAATGTTTTCTGCTTCAATTTTGCTCATTTTAAAAAGATGCTTATTTCTGGAGTGAACATGCAGTTCTACTCAAGAGTAAGCAACTAAGCGAAATAAAGCCATGGAACGCTTATTTGCCTTCTATCTATGCATTCTGACACCCCAACAATGTTTTCTGCTTCAATTTGGCTCATTTTACAAAGATGCTTATTTCTGGCGTGAACATGCAGTTCTACTCAAGAGCAAGCAACTAAGCGAAATAAAGCCATAGAATGCTTATTTGCCTTCTATCTATGCATTCTGACACTCCAACAATGTGTTCTGCTTCAATTTGACTCATTTTACAAAGGTGCTTATTCCTAGGGTGAACTTGCAGTTCTACTCAAGAGTAAGCAACTAAGCGAAATAAAGCCATAGAACGCTTATTTGCCTTCTATCTATGCATTCTGACACTCCAACAATGTGTTCTGCTTCAATTTGACTCACTTTACAAAGGTGCTTATTCCTAGGGTGAACTTGCAGTTCTACTCAAGAGTAAGCAACTAAGCGAAATAAAGCCATAGAACGCTTATTTGCCTTCTATCTATGCATTCTGACACTCCAACAATGTGTTCTGCTTCAATTTGACTCATTTTACAAAGGTGCTTATTCCTAGGTTGAACTTGCAGTTCTACTCAAGAGTAAGCAACTAAGCGAAATAAAGCCATGGAACGCTTATTTGCCTTCTATCTATGCATTCTGACACTCCAACAATGTTTTATGCTTCAATTTGGCTCATTTTACAAAGATGCTTATTTCTGGCGTGAACATGCAGTTCTACTCAAGAGTAAGCAACTAAGCGAAATAAAGCCATAGAACGCTTATTTGCCTTCTATCTAAACATTCTGACACTCCAACAATGTGTTCTGCTTCAATTTGACTCATTTTACAAAGGTGCTTATTCCTGGAGTGAATATGCAGTTCTACCAAGAGTAAGCAACTAAGCGAAATAAGGCCAGGGAACGCTTATTTGCCTTCTATCTATGCATTCTGACACTCCAACAATGTGTTCTGTTTCAATTTGACTCATTTTACAAAGGTGCTTATTCGTAGAGTGAACATGCAGTTCTACTCAAGAGTAAGCAACTAAGCGAAATAAAGCCATGGAACGGTTATTTGCCTTCGATCTCTGCATTCTGACACTCCAACAATGTGTTCTGCTTCAATTTGACTCATTTTACAAAGGTTCTTATTCCTGTAGTGAACATGCAGTTCTACTCAGGAATAAGCAACTAAGCGAAATAAAGCCATGGAACGCTTATTTGCCTTCTATCTATGCATCCTGACACTCCAACAATGTTTTCTGCTTCAATTTGGGTCATTTCACAAAGGTGCTCATTTCTTGAGTGAATATGCAGTTCTACTCAAGAGTAAGCAACTAAGCGAAATAAAGCCATGGAACGCTTATTTGCCTTCTATCTATGCATCCTGACACTCCAACAATGTTTTCTGCTTCAATTTGGGTCATTTCACAAAGGTGCTCATTTCTTGAGTGAATATGCAGTTCTACTCAAGAGTAAGCAACTAAGCGAAATAAAGCCATGGAACGCTTATTTGCCTTCTATCTCTGCATTCTGACACTCCAACAATGTGTTCTGCTTCAATTTGACTCATTTTCCAAAGGTGCTTTTTCCTGGAGTGAATATGCAGTTCTACTCAAGAGTAAGCAACTAAGCGAAATAAAGCCATGGAACGCTTATTTGCCTTCTATCTATGCATTCTGACACTCCAACAATGTTTTCTGCTTCAATTTTGCTCATTTTAAAAAGATGCTTATTTCTGGAGTGAACATGCAGTTCTACTCAAGAGTAAGCAACTAAGCGAAATAAAGCCATGGAACGCTTATTTGCCTTCTATCTATGCATTCTGACACCCCAACAATGTTTTCTGCTTCAATTTGGCTCATTTTACAAAGATGCTTATTTCTGGCGTGAACATGCAGTTCTACTCAAGAGCAAGCAACTAAGCGAAATAAAGCCATAGAACGCTTATTTGCCTTCTATCTATGCATTCTGAAACTCCAACAATGTGTTCTGCTTCAATTTGACTCATTTTACAAAGATGCTTATTTCTGGAGTGAATATGCAGTTCTACTCAAGAGTAAGCAACTAAGCGAAATAAAGCCATGGAACGCTTATTTGCCTTCTATCTATGCATTCTGACACTCCAACAATGTTTTCTGCTTCAATTTGGGTCATTTCACAAAGGTGCTCATTTCTTGAGTGAATATGCAGTTCTACTCAAGAGTAAGCAACTAAGCGAAATAAAGCCATGGAACGCTTATTTGCCTTCTATGTATGCATTCTGACACTCCAACAATGTTTTATGCTTCAATTTGGCTCATTTTACAAAGATGCTTATTTCTGGCGTGAACATGCAGTTCTACTCAAGAGTAAGCAACTAAGCGAAATAAAGCCATAGAACGCTTATTTGCCTTCTATCTATGCATTCTGACACTCCAACAATGTTTTCTGCTTCAATTTTGCTCATTTTAAAAAGATGCTTATTTCTGGAGTGAACATGCAGTTCTACTCAAGAGTAAGCAACTAAGCGAAATAAAGCCATGAAACGCTTATTTGCCTTCTATCTATGCATTCTGACACCCCAACAATGTTTTCTGCTTCAATTTGGCTCATTTTACAAAGATGCTTATTTCTGGCGTGAACATGCAGTTCAACTCAAGAGCAAGCAACTAAGCGAAATAAAGCCATAGAACGCTTATTTGCCTTCTATCTATGCATTCTGACACTCCAACAATGTGTTCTGCTTCAATTTGACTCATTTTACAAAGGTGCTTATTCCTAGGGTGAACTTGCAGTTCTACTCAAGGGTAAGCAACTAAGCGAAATAAAGCCATAGAACGCTTATTTGCCTTCTATCTATGCATTCTGACACTCCAACAATGTGTTCTGCTTCAATTTGACTCATTTTACAAAGGTGCTTATTCCTAGGGTGAACTTGCAGTTCTACTCAAGAGTAAGCAACTAAGCGAAATAAAGCCATAGAACGCTTATTTGCCTTCTATCTATGCATTCTGACACTCCAACAATGTGTTCTGCTTCAATTTGACTCATTTTACAAAGGTGCTTATTCCTAGGTTGAACTTGCAGTTCTACTCAAGAGTAAGCAACTAAGCGAAATAAAGCCATGGAACGCTTATTTGCCTTCTATCTATGCATTCTGACACTCCAACAATGTTTTCTGCTTCAATTTTGCTCATTTTACAAAGATGCTTATTTCTGGCGTGAACATGCAGTTCTACTCAAGAGTAAGCAACTAAGCGAAATAAAGCCATAGAACGCTTATTTGCCTTCTATCTAAACATTCTGACACTCCAACAATGTGTTCTGCTTCAATTTGACTCATTTTACAAAGCTGCTTATTCCTGGAGTGAATATGCAGTTCTACCAAGAGTAAGCAACTAAGCGAAATAAAGCCATGGAACACTTATTTGCCTTCTATCTATGCATCCTGACACTCCAACAATGTTTTCTGCTTCAATTTGGGTCATTTCACAAAGGTGCTCATTTCTTGAGTGAATATGCAGTTCTACTCAAGAGTAAGCAACTAAGCGAAATAAAGCCATGGAACGCTTATTTGCCTTCTATCTATGCATCCTGACACTCCAACAATGTTTTCTGCTTCAATTTGGGTCATTTCACAAAGGTGCTCATTTCTTGAGTGAATATGCAGTTCTACTCAAGAGTAAGCAACTAAGCGAAATAAAGCCATGGAACGCTTATTTGCCTTCTATCTATGCATTCTGACACTCCAACAATGTGTTCTGCTTCAATTTGACTCATTTTACAAAGGTGCTTATTCCTAGAGTGAACATGCAGTTCTACTCAAGAGTAAGCAACTAAGCGAAATAAAGCCATGGAACGGTTATTTGCCTTCGATCTCTGCATTCTGACACTCCAACAATGTGTTCTGCTTCAATTTGACTCATTTTACAAAGGTTCTTATTCCTGTAGTGAACATGCAGTTCTACTCAGGAATAAGCAACTAAGCGAAATAAAGCCATGGAACGCTTATTTGCCTTCTATCTATGCATCCTGACACTCCAACAATGTTTTCTGCTTCAATTTGGGTCATTTCACAAAGGTGCTCATTTCTTGAGTGAATATGCAGTTCTACTCAAGAGTAAGCAACTAAGCGAAATAAAGCCATGGAACGCTTATTTGCCTTCTATCTATGCATCCTGACACTTCAACAATGTTTTCTGCTTCAATTTGGGTCATTTCACAAAGGTGCTCATTTCTTGAGTGAATATGCAGTTCTACTCAAGAGTAAGCAACTAAGCGAAATAAAGCCATGGAACGCTTATTTGCCTTCTATCTCTGCATTCTGACACTCCAACAATGTTTTCTGCTTCAATTTTGCTCATTTTAAAAAGATGCTTATTTCTGGAGTGAACATGCAGTTCTACTCAAGAGTAAGCAACTAAGCGAAATAAAGCCATGGAACGCTTATTTGCCTTCTATCTATGCATTCTGACACTCGAACAATGTGTTCTGCTTCAATTTGACTCATTTTCCAAAGGTGCTTTTTCCTGGAGTGAATATGCAGTTCTACTCAAGAGTAAGCAACTAAGCGAAATAAAGCCATGGAACGCTTATTTGCCTTCTATCTATGCATTCTGACACTCCAACAATGTTTTCTGCTTCAATTTTGCTCATTTTAAAAAGATGCTTATTTCTGGAGTGAACATGCAGTTCTACTCAAGAGTAAGCAACTAAGCGAAATAAAGCCATGGAACGCTTATTTGCCTTCTATCTATGCATTCTGACACCCCAACAATGTTTTCTGCTTCAATTTGGCTCATTTTACAAAGATGCTTATTTCTGGCGTGAACATGCAGTTCTACTCAAGAGCAAGCAACTAAGCGAAATAAAGCCATAGAACGCTTATTTGCCTTCTATCTATGCATTCTGACACTCCAACAATGTGTTCTGCTTCAATTTGACTCATTTTACAAAGATGCTTATTTCTGGAGTGAATATGCAGTTCTACTCAAGAGTAAGCAACTAAGCGAAATAAAGCCATGGAACGCTTATTTGCCTTCTATCTATGCATTCTGACACTCCAACAATGTTTTCTGCTTCAATTTGGGTCATTTCACAAAGGTGCTCATTTCTTGAGTGAATATGCAGTTCTACTCAAGAGTAAGCAACTAAGCGAAATAAAGCCATGGAACGCTTATTTGCCTTCTATGTATGCATTCTGACACTCCAACAATGTTTTATGCTTCAATTTGGCTCATTTTACAAAGATGCTTATTTCTGGCGTGAACATGCAGTTCTACTCAAGAGTAAGCAACTAAGCGAAATAAAGCCATAGAACGCTTATTTGCCTTCTATCTATGCATTCTGACACTCCAACAATGTTTTCTGCTTCAATTTTGCTCATTTTAAAAAGATGCTTATTTCTGGAGTGAACATGCAGTTCTACTCAAGAGTAAGCAACTAAGCGAAATAAAGCCATGGAACGCTTATTTGCCTTCTATCTATGCATTCTGACACCCCAACAATGTTTTCTGCTTCAATTTGGCTCATTTTACAAAGATGCTTATTTCTGGCGTGAACATGCAGTTCTACTCAAGAGCAAGCAACTAAGCGAAATAAAGCCATAGAACGCTTATTTGCCTTCTATCTATGCATTCTGACACTCCAACTATGTGTTCTGCTTCAATTTGACTCATTTTACAAAGATGCTTATTTCTGGAGTGAATATGCAGTTCTACTCAAGAGTAAGCAACTAAGCGAAATAAAGCCATGGAACGCTTATTTGCCTTCTATCTATGCATTCTGACACTCCAACAATGTTTTCTGCTTCAATTTGGGTCATTTCACAAAGGTGCTCATTTCTTGAGTGAATATGCAGTTCTACTCAAGAGTAAGCAACTAAGCGAAATAAAGCCATGGAACGCTTATTTGCCTTCTATGTATGCATTCTGACACTCCAACAATGTTTTATGCTTCAATTTGGCTCATTTTACAAAGATGCTTATTTCTGGCGTGAACATGCAGTTCTACTCAAGAGTAAGCAACTAAGCGAAATAAAGCCATAGAACGCTTATTTGCCTTCTATCTATGCATTCTGACACTCCAACAATGTGTTCTGCTTCAATTTGACTCATTTTACAAAGGTGCTTATTCCTAGGGTGAACTTGCAGTTCTACTCAAGAGTAAGCAACTAAGCGAAATAAAGCCATAGAACGCTTATTTGCCTTGTATCTATGCATTCTGACACTCCAACAATGTGTTCTGCTTCAATTTGACTCATTTTACAAAGGTGCTTATTCCTAGGGTGAACTTGCAGTTCTACTCAAGAGTAAGCAACTAAGCGAAATAAAGCCATGGAACGCTTATTTGCCTTCAATCTATGCATTCTGACACTCCAACAATGTTTTCTGCTTCAATTTGGCTCAATTTACAAAGATGCTTATTTCTGGCATGAACATGCAGTTCTACTCAAGAGTAAGCAACTAAGCGAAATAAAGCCATAGAGCGCTTATTTGCCTTCTATCTATGCATTCTGACACTCCAACAATGTTTTCTGCTTCAATTTGGGTCATTTCACAAAGGTGCTCGTTTCTTGAGTGAATATGCAGTTCTACTCAAGAGTAAGCAACTAAGCGAAATAAAGCCATGGAACGCTTATTTGCCTTCTATGTATGCATCCTGACACTCCAACAATGTTTTCTGCTTCAATTTGGGTCATTTCACAAAGGTGCTCATTTCTTGAGTGAATATGCAGTTCTACTCAAGAGTAAGCAACTAAGCGAAATAAAGCCATGGAACGCTTATTTGCCTTCTATCTATGCATTCTGACACTCCAACAATGTTTTCTGCTTCAATTTGGGTCATTTTACAAAGATGCTTATTTCTGGCGTGAACATGCAGTTCTACTCAAGAGTAAGCAACTAAGCGAAATAAAGCCATGGAACGCTTATTTGCCGTCTATCTATGCATCCTGACACTCCAACAATGTTTTCTGCTTCAATTTGGGTCATTTCACAAAGGTGCTCATTTCTTGAGTGAATATGCAGTTCTACTCAAGCCATAGAACGCTTATTTGCTTTCTATCTATGCATTCTGACACTCCAACAATGTGTTCTGCTTCAATTTGACTCATTTTACAAAGGTGCTTATTCCTGGAGTGAATATGCAGTTCTACCAAGAGTAAGCAACTAAGCGAAATATGGCCAGGGAACGCTTATTTGCCTTCTATCTATGCATTCTGACACTCCAACAATGTGTTCTGCTTCAATTTGACTCATTTTACAAAGGTGCTTATTCCTAGAGTGAACATGCAGTTCTACTCAAGAGTAAGCAACTAAGCGAAATAAAGCCATGGAACGCTTATTTGCCTTCGATCTCTGCATTCTGACACTCCAACAATGTGTTCTGCTTCAATTTGACTCATTTTCAAAGGTTCTTATTCCTGGAGTGAATATGCAGTTCTACTCAAGAGTAAGCAACTAAGCGAAATAAAGCCATGGAACGCTTATTTGCCTTCTATCTATGCATTCTGACACTCCAACAATGTTTTCTGCTTCAATTTTGCTCATTTTACAAAGATGCTTATTTCTGGAGTGAACATGCAGTTCTACTCAAGAGTAAGCAACTAAGCGAAATAAAGCCATGGAACGCTTATTTGCCTTCTATCTACGCATTCTGACACTCCAACAATGTTTTCTGCTTCAATTTGGCTCATTTTACAAAGATGCTTATTTCTGGCATGAACATGCAGTTCTACTCAAGAGTAAGCAACTAAGCGAAATAAAGCCATAGAACGCTTATTTGCCTTCTATCTATGCATTCTGACACTCCAACAATGTGTTCTGCTTCAATTTGACTCATTTTACAAAGGTGCTTATTCCTAGGGTGAACTTGCAGTTCTACTCAAGAGTAAGCAACTAAGCGAAATAAAGCCATAGAACGCTTATTTGCCTTGTATCTATGCATTCTGACACTCCAACAATGTGTTCTGCTTCAATTTGACTCATTTTACAAAGGTGCTTATTCCTAGGGTGAACTTGCAGTTCTACTCAAGAGTAAGCAACTAAGCGAAATAAAGCCATAGAACGCTTATGTTCCTTCTATCTATGCATTCTGACACTCCAACAATGTGTTCTGCTTCAATTTTGCTCATTTTACAAAGATGCTTATTTCTGGAGTGAACATGCAGTTCTACTCAAGAGTAAGCAACTAAGCGAAATAAAGCCATGGAACGCTTATTTGCCTTCTATCTATGCATTCTGACACTCCAACAATGTTTTCTGCTTCAATTTGGCTCAATTTACAAAGATGCTTATTTCTGGCATGAACATGCAGTTCTACTCAAGAGTAAGCAACTAAGCGAAATAAAGCCATAGAACGCTTATTTGCCTTCTATCTATGCATCCTGACACTCCAACAATGTTTTCTGCTTCAATTTGGGTCATTTCACAAAGGTGCTCATTTCTTGAGTGAATATGCAGTTCTACTCAAGAGTAAGCAACTAAGCGAAATAAAGCCATGGAACGCTTATTTGCCTTCTATATATGCATCCTGACACTCCAACAATGTTTTCTGCTTCAATTTGGGTCATTTCACAAAGGTGCTCATTTCTTGAGTGAATATGCAGTTCTACTCAAGAGTAAGCAACTAAGCGAAATAAAGCCATGGAACGCTTATTTGCCTTCTATCTATGCATTCTGACACTCCAACAATGTTTTCTGCTTCAATTTGGCTCATTTTACAAAGATGCTTATTTCTGGAGTGAACATTCAGTTCTACTCAAGAGTAAGCAACTAAGCGAAATAAAGCCATGGAACGCTTATTTGCCGTCTATCTATGCATCCTGACACTCCAACAATGTTTTCTGCTTCAATTTGGGTCATTTCACAAAGGTGCTCATTTCTTGAGTGAATATGCAGTTCTACTCAAGCCATAGAACGCTTATTTGCCTTCTATCTATGCATTCTGACACTCCAACAATGTGTTCTGCTTCAATTTGACTCATTTTACAAAGGTGCTTATTCCTAGAGTGAACATGCAGTTCTACTCAAGAGTAAGCAACTAAGCGAAATAAAGCCATGGAACGCTTCTTTGCCTTCGATCTCTGCATTCTGACACTCCAACAATGTGTTCTGCTTCAATTTGACTCATTTTCAAAGGTTCTTATTCCTGGAGTGAATATGCAGTTCTACTCAAGAGTAAGCAACTAAGCGAAATAAAGCCATGGAACGCTTATTTGCCTTCTATCTATGCATTCTGACACTCCAACAATGTTTTCTGCTTCAATTTTGCTCATTTTACAAAGATGCTTATTTCTGGAGTGAACATGCAGTTCTACTCAAGAGTAAGCAACTAAGCGAAATAAAGCCATGGAACGCTTATTTGCCTTCTATCTACGCATTCTGACACTCCAACAATGTTTTCTGCTTCAATTTTGCTCATTTTAAAAAGATGCTTATTTCTGGAGTGAACATGCAGTTCTACTCAAGAGTAAGCAACTAAGCGAAATAAAGCCATGGAACGCTTATTTGCCTTCTATCTATGCATTCTGACACTCGAACAATGTGTTCTGCTTCAATTTGACTCATTTTCCAAAGGTGCTTTTTCCTGGAGTGAATATGCAGTTCTACTCAAGAGTAAGCAACTAAGCGAAATAAAGCCATGGAACGCTTATTTGCCTTCTATCTATGCATTCTGACACTCCAACAATGTTTTCTGCTTCAATTTTGCTCATTTTAAAAAGATGCTTATTTCTGGAGTGAACATGCAGTTCTATTCAAGAGTAAGCAACTAAGCGAAATAAAGCCATGGAACGCTTATTTGCCTTCTATCTATGCATTCTGACACCCCAACAATGTTTTCTGCTTCAATTTGGCTCATTTTACAAAGATGCTTATTTCTGGCGTGAACATGCAGTTCTACTCAAGAGCAAGCAACTAAGCGAAATAAAGCCATAGAACGCTTATTTGCCTTCTATCTATGCATTCTGACACTCCAACAATGTGTTCTGCTTCAATTTGACTCATTTTACAAAGATGCTTATTTCTGGAGTGAATATGCAGTTCTACTCAAGAGTAAGCAACTAAGCGAAATAAAGCCATGGAACGCTTATTTGCCTTCTATCTATGCATTCTGACACTCCAACAATGTTTTCTGCTTCAATTTGGGTCATTTCACAAAGGTGCTCATTTCTTGAGTGAATATGCAGTTCTACTCAAGAGTAAGCAACTAAGCGAAATAAAGCCATGGAACGCTTATTTGCCTTCTATGTATGCATTCTGACACTCCAACAATGTTTTATGCTTCAATTTGGCTCATTTTACAAAGATGCTTATTTCTGGCGTGAACATGCAGTTCTACTCAAGAGTAAGCAACTAAGCGAAATAAAGCCATAGAACGCTTATTTGCCTTCTATCTATGCATTCTGACACTCCAACAATGTTTTCTGCTTCAATTTTGCTCATTTTAAAAAGATGCTTATTTCTGGAGTGAACATGCAGTTCTACTCAAGAGTAAGCAACTAAGCGAAACAAAGCCATGGAACGCTTATTTGCCTTCTATCTATGCATTCTGACACCCCAACAATGTTTTCTGCTTCAATTTGGCTCATTTTACAAAGATGCTTATTTCTGGCGTGAACATGCAGTTCTACTCAAGAGCAAGCAACTAAGCGAAATAAAGCCATAGAACGCTTATTTGCCTTCTATCTATGCATTCTGACACTCCAACAATGTGTTCTGCTTCAATTTGACTCATTTTACAAAGATGCTTATTTCTGGAGTGAATATGCAGTTCTACTCAAGAGTAAGCAACTAAGCGAAATAAAGCCATGGAACGCTTATTTGCCTTCTATCTATGCATTCTGACACTCCAACAATGTTTTCTGCTTCAATTTGGGTCATTTCACAAAGGTGCTCATTTCTTGAGTGAATATGCAGTTCTACTCAAGAGTAAGCAACTAAGCGAAATAAAGCCATGGAACGCTTATTTGCCTTCTATGTATGCATTCTGACACTCCAACAATGTTTTATGCTTCAATTTGGCTCATTTTACAAAGATGCTTATTTCTGGCGTGAACATGCAGTTCTACTCAAGAGTAAGCAACTAAGCGAAATAAAGCCATAGAACGCTTATTTGCCTTCTATCTATGCATTCTGACACTCCAACAATGTGTTCTGCTTCAATTTGACTCATTTTACAAAGGTGCTTATTCCTAGGGTGAACTTGCAGTTCTACTCAAGAGTAAGCAACTAAGCGAAATAAAGCCATGGAACGCTTATTTGCCTTCTATCTATGCATTCTGACACTCCAACAATGTTTTCTGCTTCAATTTGGCTCATTTTACAAAGATGCTTATTTCTGGCGTGAACATGCAGTTCTACTCAAGAGCAAGCAACTAAGCGAAATAAAGCCATAGAACGCTTATTTGCCTTCTATCTATGCATTCTGACACTCCAACAATGTGTTCTTCTTCAATTTGACTCATTTTACAAAGATGCTTATTTCTGGAATGAATATGCAGTTCTACTCAAGAGTAAGCAACTAAGCGAAATAAAGCCATGGAACGCTTATTTGCCTTCTATCTATGCATTCTGACACTCCAACAATGTTTTCTGCTTCAATTTGGGTCATTTCACAAAGGTGCTCATTTCTTGAGTGAATATGCAGTTCTACTCAAGAGTAAGCAACTAAGCGAAATAAAGCCATGGAACGCTTATTTGCCTTCTATGTATGCATTCTGACACTCCAACAATGTTTTATGCTTCAATTTGGCTCATTTTACAAAGATGCTTATTTCTGGCGTGAACATGCAGTTCTACTCAAGAGTAAGCAACTAAGCGAAATAAAGCCATAGAACGCTTATTTGCCTTCTATCTATGCATTCTGACACTCCAACAATGTGTTCTGCTTCAATTTGACTCATTTTACAAAGGTGCTTATTCCTAGGGTGAACTTGCAGTTCTACTCAAGAGTAAGCAACTAAGCGAAATAAAGCCATAGAACGCTTATTTGCCTTGTATCTATGCATTCTGACACTCCAACAATGTGTTCTGCTTCCATTTGACTCATTTTACAAAGGTGCTTATTCCTAGGGTGAACTTGCAGTTCTACTCAAGAGTAAGCAACTAAGCGAAATAAAGCCATAGAACGCTTATGTTCCTTCTATCTATGCATTCTGACACTCCAACAATGTGTTCTGCTTCAATTTTGCTCATTTTACAAAGATGCTTATTTCTGGAGTGAACATGCAGTTCTACTCAAGAGTAAGCAACTAAGCGAAATAAAGCCATGGAACGCTTATTTGCCTTCTATCTATGCATTCTGACACTCCAACAATGTTTTCTGCTTCAATTTGGCTCAATTTACAAAGATGCTTATTTCTGGCATGAACATGCAGTTCTACTCAAGAGTAAGCAACTAAGCGAAATAAAGCCATAGAACGCTTATTTGCCTTCTATCTATGCATCCTGACACTCCAACAATGTTTTCTGCTTCAATTTGGGTCATTTCACAAAGGTGCTCATTTCTTGAGTGAATATGCAGTTCTACTCAAGAGTAAGCAACTAAGCGAAATAAAGCCATGGAACGCTTATTTGCCTTCTATGTATGCATCCTGACACTCCAACAATGTTTTCTGCTTCAATTTGGGTCATTTCACAAAGGTGCTCATTTCTTGAGTGAATATGCAGTTCTACTCAAGCCATAGAACACTTATTTGCCTTCTATCTATGCATTCTGACACTCCAACAATGTGTTCTGCTTCAATTTGACTCATTTTACAAAGGTGCTTATTCCTGGAGTGAATATGCAGTTCTACCAAGAGTAAGCAACTAAGCGAAATATGGCCAGGGAACGCTTATTTGCCTTCTATCTATGCATTCTGACACTCCAACAATGTGTTCTGCTTCAATTTGACTCATTTTACAAAGGTGCTTATTCCTAGAGTGAACATGCAGTTCTACTCAAGAGTAAGCAACTAAGCGAAATAAAGCCATGGAACGCTTATTTGCCTTCGATCTCTGCATTCTGACACTCCAACAATGTGTTCTGCTTCAATTTGACTCATTTTCAAAGGTTCTTATTCCTGGAGTGAATATGCAGTTCTACTCAAGAGTAAGCAACTAAGCGAAATAAAGCCATGGAACGCTTATTTGCCTTCTATCTATGCATTCTGACACTCCAACAATGTTTTCTGCTTCAATTTTGCTCATTTTACAAAGATGCTTATTTCTGGAGTGAACATGCAGTTCTACTCAAGAGTAAGCAACTAAGCGAAATAAAGCCATGGAACGCTTATTTGCCTTCTATCTACGCATTCTGACACTCCAACAATGTTTTCTGCTTCAATTTGGCTCATTTTACAAAGATGCTTATTTCTGGCATGAACATGCAGTTCTACTCAAGAGTAAGCAACTAAGCGAAATAAAGCCATAGAACGCTTATTTGCCTTCTATCTATGCATTCTGACACTCCAACAATGTGTTCTGCTTCAATTTGACTCATTTTACAAAGGTGCTTATTCCTAGGGTGAACTTGCAGTTCTACTCAAGAGTAAGCAACTAAGCGAAATAAAGCCATAGAACGCTTATTTGCCTTGTATCTATGCATTCTGACACTCCAACAATGTGTTCTGCTTCAATTTGACTCATTTTACAAAGGTGCTTATTCCTAGGGTGAACTTGCAGTTCTACTCAAGAGTAAGCAACTAAGCGAAATAAAGCCATGGAACGCTTATTTGCCTTCTATCTATGCATTCTGACACTCCAACAATGTGTTCTGCTTCAATTTTGCTCATTTTACAAAGATGCTTATTTCTGGAGTGAACATGCAGTTCTACTCAAGAGTAAGCAACTAAGCGAAATAAAGCCATGGAACGCTTATTTGCCTTCTATCTATGCATTCTGACACTCCAACAATGTTTTCTGCTTCAATTTCGCTCAATTTACAAAGATGCTTATTTCTGGCATGAACATGCAGTTCTACTCAAGAGTAAGCAACTAAGCGAAATAAAGCCATAGAACGCTTATTTGCCTTCTATCTATGCATCCTGACACTCCAACAATGTTTTCTGCTTCAATTTGGGTCATTTCACAAAGGTGCTCATTTCTTGAGTGAATATGCAGTTCTACTCAAGAGTAAGCAACTAAGCGAAATAAAGCCATGGAACGCTTATTTGCCTTCTATGTATGCATCCTGACACTCCAACAATGTTTTCTGCTTCAATTTGGGTCATTTCACAAAGGTGCTCATTTCTTGAGTGAATATGCAGTTCTACTCAAGAGTAAGCAACTAAGCGAAATAAAGCCATGGAACGCTTATTTGCCTTCTATCTATGCATTCTGACACTCCAACAATGTTTTCTGCTTCAATTTGGCTCATTTTACAAAGATGCTTATTTCTGGAGTGAACATTCAGTTCTACTCAAGAGTAAGCAACTAAGCGAAATAAAGCCATGGAACGCTTATTTGCCGTCTATCTATGCATCCTGACACTCCAACAATGTTTTCTGCTTCAATTTGGGTCATTTCACAAAGGTGCTCATTTCTTGAGTGAATATGCAGTTCTACTCAAGCCATAGAACGCTTATTTGCCTTCTATCTATGCATTCTGACACTCCAACAATGTGTTCTGCTTCAATTTGACTCATTTTACAAAGGTGCTTATTCCTGGAGTGAATATGCAGTTCTACCAAGAGTAAGCAACTAAGCGAAATATGGCCAGGGAACGCTTATTTGCCTTCTATCTATGCATTCTGACACTCCAACAATGTGTTCTGCTTCAATTTGACTCATTTTACAAAGGTGCTTATTCCTAGAGTGAACATGCAGTTCTACTCAAGAGTAAGCAACTAAGCGAAATAAAGCCATGGAACGCTTATTTGCCTTCGATCTCTGCATTCTGACACTCCAACAATGTGTTCTGCTTCAATTTGACTCATTTTCAAAGGTTCTTATTCCTGGAGTGAATATGCAGTTCTACTCAAGAGTAAGCAACTAAGCGAAATAAAGCCATGGAACGCTTATTTGCCTTCTATCTATGCATTCTGACACTCCAACAATGTTTTCTGCTTCAATTTTGCTCATTTTACAAAGATGCTTATTTCTGGAGTGAACATGCAGTTCTACTCAAGAGTAAGCAACTAAGCGAAATAAAGCCATGGAACGCTTATTTGCCTTCTATCTACGCATTCTGACACTCCAACAATGTTTTCTGCTTCAATTTGGCTCATTTTACAAAGATGCTTATTTCTGGCATGAACATGCAGTTCTACTCAAGAGTAAGCAACTAAGCGAAATAAAGCCATAGAACGCTTATTTGCCTTCTATCTATGCATCCTGACACTCCAACAATGTTTTCTGCTTCAATTTGGGTCATTTCACAAAGGTGCTCATTTCTTGAGTGAATATGCAGTTCTACTCAAGAGTAAGCAACTAAGCGAAATAAAGCCATGGAACGCTTATTTGCCTTCTATCTACGCATCCTGACACTCCAACAATGTGTTCTGCTTCAATTTGACTCATTTGAGAAATGTGCTTATTCCTGGAGTGAATATGCAGTTCTACTCAAGAGTAAGCAACTAAGCGAAATAAAGCCATGGAACGCTTATTTGCCTTCTATCTATGCATTCTGACACTCCAACAATGTGTTCTGCTTCAATTTGACTCATTTGACAAAGGTGCGTATTCCTGGAGTGAATATGCAGTTCTACTCAAGAGTAAGCAACTAAGCGAAATAAAGCCATGGAACGCTTATTTGCCTTCTATCTATGCATCCAGACACTCCAACAATGTTTTCTGCTTCAATTTGGCTCATTTTACAAAGATGCTTATTTCTGGAGTGAACATTCAGTTCCACTCAAGAGTAAGCAACTAAGCGAAATAAAGCCATGGAACGCTTATTTGCCGTCTATCTATGCATCCTGACACTCCAACAATGTTTTCTGCTTCAATTTGGGTCATTTCACAAAGGTGCTCATTTCTTGAGTGAATATGCAGTTCTACTCAAGAGTAAGCAACTAAGCGAAATAAAGCCATGGAACGCTTATTTGCCTTCTATCTATGCATTCTGACACTCGCACAATGTGTTCTGCTTCAATTTGACTCATTTTAAAAAGGTGCTTATTCCTGGAGTGAATATGCAGTTCTACTGAAGAGTAAGCAACTAAGCGAAATAAGGCCAGGGAACGCTTATTTGCCTTCTATGTATGCATTCTGACACTCCAACAATGTTTTATGCTTCGATTTGGCTCATTTTACAAAGATGCTTCTTTCTGGCGTGAACATGCAGTTCTACTCAAGAGTAAGCAACTAAGCGAAATAAAGCCATGGAACGCTTATTTGCCTTCTATCTATGCATTCTGACACTCGCACAATGTGTTCTGCTTCAATTTGACTCATTTTAAAAAGGTGCTTATTCCTGGAGTGAACATGCAGTTCTACTCAAGAGTAAGCAACTAAGCGAAATAAAGCCATGGAACGCTTATTTGCCTTCTATCTATGCATCCAGACACTCCAACAAGGTTTTCTGCTTCAATTTGGCTCATTTTACAAAGATGCTTATTTCTGGCGTGAATATGCAGTTCTACTCAAGAGTAAGCAACTAAGCGAAATAAAGCCATAGAACGCTTATTTGCCTTCTATCTATGCATTCTGACACTCCAACAATGTGTTCTGCTTCAATTTGACTCATTTTACAAAGATGCTTATTTCTGGAGTGAACATGCAGTTCTACTCAAGAGTAAGCAACTAAGCGAAATAAAGCCATGGAACGCTTATTTGCCTTCTATCTATGCATTCTGACACGCCAATAATGTTTTCTGCTTCAATTTGGGTCATTTCACAAAGGTGCTCATTTCTTGAGTGAATATGCAGTTCTACTCAAAAGTAAGCAACTAAGCGAAATAAAGCCATGGAACGCTTATTTGCCTTCTATGTATGCATTCTGACACTCCAACAATGTGTTATGCTTCAATTTAGCTCATTTTACAAAGATGCTTATTTCTGGCGTGAACATGCAGTTCTACTCAAGAGTAAGCAACTAAGCGAAATAAAGCCATAGAACGCTTATTTGCCTTCTATCTATGCATTCTGACACTCCAACAATGTGTTCTGCTTCAATTTGACTCATTTTACAAAGGTGCTTATTCCTGGAGTGATTATGCAGTTGTACTCAAGAGTAAGCAACTAAGCGAAATAAAGCCATGGAACGCTTATTTGCCTTCTATCTATGCATCCAGACACTCCAACAAGGTTTTCTGCTTCAATTTGGCTCATTTTACAAAGATGCTTATTTCTGGCGTGAATATGCAGTTCTACTCAAGAGTAAGCAACTAAGCGAAATAAAGCCATAGAACGCTTATTTGCCTTCTATCTATGCATTCTGACACTCCAACAATGTGTTCTGCTTCAATTTGACTCATTTTACAAAGATGCTTATTTCTGGAGTGAACATGCAGTTCTACTCAAGAGTAAGCAACTAAGCGAAATAAAGCCATGGAACGCTTATTTGCCTTCTATCTATGCATTCTGACACGCCAATAATGTTTTCTGCTTCAATTTGGGTCATTTCACAAAGGTGCTCATTTCTTGAGTGAATATGCAGTTCTACTCAAAAGTAAGCAACTAAGCGAAATAAAGCCATGGAACGCTTATTTGCCTTCTATGTATGCATTCTGACACTCCAACAATGTGTTATGCTTCAATTTAGCTCATTTTACAAAGATGCTTATTTCTGGCGTGAACATGCAGTTCTACTCAAGAGTAAGCAACTAAGCGAAATAAAGCCATAGAACGCTTATTTGCCTTCTATCTATGCATTCTGACACTCCAACAATGTGTTCTGCTTCAATTTGACTCATTTTACAAAGGTGCTTATTCCTGGAGTGATTATGCAGTTGTACTCAAGAGTAAGCAACTAAGCGAAATAAGGCCAGGGAACGCTTATTTGCCTTCTATCTGTGCATTCTGACACTCCAACAATGTGTTCTGCTTCAATTTGACTCATTTTACAAAGGTGCTTATTCCTGGAGTGAACATGCAGTTCTACTCAGGAATAAGCAACTAAGCGAAATAAAGCCATGGAACGCTTATTTGCCTTCTATCTATGCATTCTGACACTCCAACAATGTGTTCTACTTCAATTTGACTCATTTTACAAAGGTGCTTATTCCTGGAGTGAACATGCAGTTCTACTCAAGAATAAGCAACTAAGCGAAATACAGCCAAGGAACGCTTATTTGCCTTCTATCTATGCATTCTGACACTCCAACAATGTGTTCTGCTTCAATTTGACTCATTTTACAAAGGTGCTTATTCCTGGAGTGAATATGCAGTTCTACTGAAGAGTAAGCAACTAAGCGAAATAAAGCCATAGAACGCTTATTTGCCTTCTATCTATGCATTCTGACACTCCAACAATGTTTTCTGCTTCAATTTGGGTCATTTTACAAAGATGCTTATTTCTGGCGTGAACATGCAGTTCTACTCAAGAGTAAGCAACTAAGCGAAATAAAGCCATGGAACGCTTATTTGCCTTCTATCTCTGCATTCTGACACTCCAACAATGTGTTCTGCTTCAATTTGACTCATTTTCCAAAGGTGCTTATTCCTGGAGTGAATATGCAGTTCTACTCAAGAGTAAGCAACTAAGCGAAATAAAGCCATGGAACGCTTATTTGCCTTCTATCTATGCATTCTGACACTCCAACAATGTTTTCTGCTTCAATTTTGCTCATTTTACAAAGATGCTTATTTCTGGAGTGAACATGCAGTTCTACTCAAGAGTAAGCAACTAAGCGAAATAAAGCCATGGAACGCTTATTTGCCTTCTATCTACGCATTCTGACACTCCAACAATGTTTTCTGCTTCAATTTGGCTCATTTTACAAAGATGCTTATTTCTGGCATGAACATGCAGTTCTACCCAAGAGTAAGCAACTAAGCGAAATAAAGCCATAGAACGCTTATTTGCCTTCTATCTATGCATCCTGACACTCCAACAATGTGTTCTGCTTCAATTTGGGTCATTTCACAAAGGTGCTCATTTCTTGAGTGAATATGCAGTTCTACTCAAGAGTAAGCAACTAAGCGAAATAAAGCCATGGAACGCTTATTTGCCTTCTATCTATGCATTCTGACACTCGCACAATGTGTTCTGCTTCAATTTGACTCATTTTAAAAAGGTGCTTATTCCTGGAGTGAACATGCAGTTCTACTCAAGAGTAAGCAACTAAGCGAAATAAAGCCATGGAACGCTTATTTGCCTTCTATCTATGCATCCAGACACTCCAACAAGGTTTTCTGCTTCAATTTGGCTCATTTTACAAAGATGCTTATTTCTGGCGTGAATATGCAGTTCTACTCAAGAGTAAGCAACTAAGCGAAATAAAGCCATAGAACGCTTATTTGCCTTCTATCTATGCATTCTGACACTCCAACAATGTGTTCTGCTTCAATTTGACTCATTTTACAAAGATGCTTATTTCTGGAGTGAACATGCAGTTCTACTCAAGAGTAAGCAACTAAGCGAAATAAAGCCATGGAACGCTTATTTGCCTTCTATCTATGCATTCTGACACGCCAACAATGTTTTCTGCTTCAATTTGGGTCATTTCACAAAGGTGCTCATTTCTTGAGTGAATATGCAGTTCTACTCAAAAGTAAGCAACTAAGCGAAATAAAGCCATGGAACGCTTATTTGCCTTCTATGTATGCATTCTGACACTCCAACAATGTGTTATGCTTCAATTTAGCTCATTTTACAAAGATGCTTATTTCTGGCGTGAACATGCAGTTCTACTCAAGAGTAAGCAACTAAGCGAAATAAAGCCATAGAACGCTTATTTGCCTTCTATCTATGCATTTTGACACTCCAACAATGTGTTCTGCTTCAATTTGACTCATTTTACAAAGGTGCTTATTCCTGGAGTGAATATGCAGTTCTACTCAAGAGTAAGCAACTAAGCGAAATAAGGCCAGGGAACGCTTATTTGCCTTCTATCTGTGCATTCTGACACTCCAACAATGTGTTCTGCTTCAATTTGACTCATTTTACAAAGGTGCTTATTCCTGGAGTGAACATGCAGTTCTACTCAGGAATAAGCAACTAAGCGAAATAAAGCCATGGAACGCTTATTTGCCTTCTATCTATGCATTCTGACATTCCAACAATGTGTTCTACTTCAATTTGACTCATTTTACAAAGGTGCTTATTCCTGGAGTGAACATGCAGTTCTACTCAAGAATAAGCAACTAAGCGAAATACAGCCAAGGAACGCTTATTTGCCTTCTATCTATGCATTCTGACACTCCAACAATGTGTTCTGCTTCAATTTGACTCATTTTACAAAGGTGCTTATTCCTGGAGTGAATATGCAGTTCTACTGAAGAGTAAGCAACTAAGCGAAATAAAGCCATAGAACGCTTATTTGCCTTCTATCTATGCATTCTGACACTCCAACAATGTTTTCTGCTTCAATTTGGGTCATTTTACAAAGATGCTTATTTCTGGCGTGAACATGCAGTTCTACTCAAGAGTAAGCAACTAAGCGAAATAAAGCCATGGAACGCTTATTTGCCTTCTATCTCTGCATTCTGACACTCCAACAATGTGTTCTGCTTCAATTTGACTCATTTTCCAAAGGTGCTTATTCCTGGAGTGAATATGCAGTTCTACTCAAGAGTAAGCAACTAAGCGAAATAAAGCCATGGAACGCTTATTTGCCTTCTATCTATGCATTCTGACACTCCAACAATGTTTTCTGCTTCAATTTTGCTCATTTTACAAAGATGCTTATTTCTGGAGTGAACATGCAGTTCTACTCAAGAGTAAGCAACTAAGCGAAATAAAGCCATGGAACGCTTATTTGCCTTCTATCTATGCATTCTGACACTCCAACAATGTGTTCTGCTTCAATTTGGCTCATTTTACAAAGATGCTTATTTCTGGCGTGAACATGCAGTTCTACTCAAGAGTAAGCAACTAAGCGAAATAAAGCCATAGAACGCTTATTTGCCTTCTATCTATGCATTCTGACACTCCAACAATGTGTTCTGCTTCAATTTGACTCATTTTACAAAGATGCTTATTTCTGGAGTGAATATGCAGTTCTACTCAAGAGTAAGCAACTAAGCGAAATAAAGCCATGGAACGCTTATTTGCCTTCTATCTATGCATTCTGACACTCCAACAATGTTTTCTGCTTCAATTTGGGTCATTTCACAAAGGTCCTCATTTCTTGAGTGAATTTGCAGTTCTACTCAAGAGTAAGCAACTAAGCGAAATAAAGCCATGGAACGCTTATTTGCCTTCTATGTATGCATTCTGACACTCCAACAATGTTTTATGCTTCAGTTTGGCTCATTTTACAAAGATGCTTATTTCTGGCGTGAACCTGCAGTTCTACTCAAGAGTAAGCAACTAAGCGAAATAAAGCCATAGAACGCTTATTTGCCTTCTATCTATGCATTCTGACACTCCAACAATGTGTTCTGCTTCAATTTGACTCATTTTACAAAGGTGCTTATTCCTAGAGTGAACTTGCAGTTCTACTCAAGAGTAAGCAACTAAGTGAAATAAAGCCAAGGAACGCTTATTTTCCTTCTATCTATGCATTCTGACACTCCAACAATGTGTTCTGCTTCAATTTGACTCATTTTACAAAGGTGCTTATTCCTGGAGTGAATATGCAGTTCTACTCAAGAGTAAGCAACTAAGCGCAATAAAGCCATGGAACGCTTATTTGCCTTCTCTCTATGCATTCTGACACTCCAACAATGTTTTCTGCTTCAATTTGGGTCATTTCACAAAGGTGCTCATTTCTTGAGTGAATATGCAGTTCTACTCAAGAGTAAGCAACTAAGCGAAATAAAGCCATGGAACGCTTATTTGCCTTCTATCTCTGCATTCTGACACTCCAACAATGTTTTATGCTTCAATTTGGCTCATTTTACAAAGATGCTTATTTCTGGCGTGAACATGCAGTTCTACTCAAGAGTAAGCAACTAAGCGAAATAAAGCCATAGAACGCTTATTTGCCTTCTATCTATGCATTCTGACACTCCAACAATGTGTTCTACTTCAATTTGACTCATTTTACAAAGGTGCTTATTCCTGGCGTGAACATGCAGTTCTACTCAAGAGTAAGCAACTAAGCGAAATAAAGCCATAGAACGCTTATTTGCCTTCTATCTATGCATTCTGACACTCCAACAATGTGTTCTGCTTCAATTTGACTCATTTTACAAAGGTGCTTATTCCTGGAGTGAATATGCAGTTCTACTCAAGAGTAAGCAACTAAGCGAAATAAAGCCATAGAACGCTTATTTGCCTTCTATCTATGCATTCTGACACTCCAACAATGTTTTCTGCTTCAATTTGGGTCATTTTACAAAGATGCTTATTTCTGGCGTGAACATGCAGTTCTACTCAAGAGTAAGCAACTAAGCGAAATAAAGCCATGGAACGCTTATTTGCCTTCTATCTCTGCATTCTGACATTCCAACAATGTGTTCTGCTTCAATTTGACTCATTTTCCAAAGGTGCTTATTCCTGGAGTGAATATGCAGTTCTACTCAAGAGTAAGCAACTAAGCGAAATAAAGCCATGAAACGCTTATTTGCCTTCTATCTATGCATTCTGACACTCCAACAATGTTTTCTGCTTCAATTTGGGTCATTTCACAAAGGTCCTCATTTCTTGAGTGAATTTGCAGTTCTACTCAAGAGTAAGCAACTTAGCGAAATAAAGCCATGGAACGCTTATTTGCCTTCTATGTATGCATTCTGACACTCCAACAATGTTTTCTGCTTCAATTTGGGTCATTTCACAAAGGTGCTCATTTCTTGAGTGAATATGCAGTTCTACTCAAGAGTAAGCAACTAAGCGAAATAAAGCCATGGAACGCTTATTTGCCTTCTATCTCTGCATTCTGACACTCCAACAATGTTTTATGCTTCAATTTGGCTCATTTTACAAAGATGATTATTTCTGGCGTGAACATGCAGTTCTACTCAAGAGTAAGCAACTAAGCGAAATAAAGCCATAGAACGCTTATTTGCCTTCTATCTATGCATTCTGACACTCCAACAATGTGTTCTACTTCAATTTGACTCATTTTACAAAGGTGCTTATTCCTGGAGTGAACATGCAGTTCTACTCAAGAATAAGCAACTAAGCGAAATACAGCCAAGGAACGCTTATTTTCCTTCTATCTATGCATTCTGACACTCCAACAATGTGTTCTGCTTCAATTTGACTCATTTTCCAAAGGTGCTTATTCCTGGAGTGAATATGCAGTTCTACTCAAGAGTAAGCAACTAAGCGAAATAAAGCCATGGAACGCTTATTTGCCTTCTATCTATGCATTCTGACACTCCAACAATGTTTTCTGCTTCAATTTTGCTCATTTTACAAAGATGCTTATTTCTGGAGTGAACATGCAGTTCTACTCAAGAGTAAGCAACTAAGAGAAATAAAGCCATAGAACGGTTATTTGCCTTCTATCTATGCATTCTGACACTCCAACAATGTTTTCTGCTTCAATTTGGGTCATTTCACAAAGGTGCTCATTTCTTGAGTGAATATGCAGTTCTACTAAGAGTAAGCAACTAAGCGAAATAAAGCCATGGAACGCTTATTTGCCTTCTATCTCTGCATTCTGACACTCCAACAATGTTTTATGCTTCAATTTGGCTCATTTTACAAAGATGCTTATTTCTGGTGTGAACATGCAGTTCTACTCAAGAGTAAGCAACTAAGCGAAATAAAGCCATAGAACGCTTATTTTCCTTCTATCTATGCATTCTGACACTCCAACAATGTGTTCTGCTTCAATTTGACTCATTTTACAAAGGTGCTTATTCCTGGAGTGAATATGCAGTTCTACTGAAGAGTAAGCAACTAAGCGAAATAAAGCCATAGAACGCTTATTTGCCTTCTATCTATGCATTCTGACACTCCAACAATGTTTTCTGCTTCAATTTTGCTCATTTTACAAAGATGCTTATTTCTGGCGTGAACATGCAGTTCTACTCAAGAGTAAGCAACTAAGCAAAATAAAGCCATGGAACGCTTATTTGCCTTCTATCTATGCATTCTGACACTCCAACAATGTGTTCTGCTTCAATTTGACTCATTTTACAAAGATGCTTATTTCTGGAGTGAATATGCAGTTCTACTCAAGAGTAAGCAACTAAGCGAAATAAAGCCATGGAACGCTTATTTGCCTTCTATCTATGCATTCTGACACTCCAACAATGTTTTCTGCTTCAATTTGGGTCATTTCACAAAGGTCCTCATTTCTTGAGTGAATTTGCAGTTCTACTCAAGAGTAAGCAACTAAGCGAAATAAAGCCATGGAACGCTTATTTGCCTTCTATGTATGCATTCTGACACTCCAACAATGTTTTATGCTTCAATTTGGCTCATTTTACAAAGATGCTTATTTCTGGCGTGAACCTGCAGTTCTACTCAAGAGTAAGCAACTAAGCGAAATAAAGCCATAGAACGCTTATTTGCCTTCTATCTATGCATTCTGACACTCCAACAATGTGTTCTGCTTCAATTTGACTCATTTTACAAAGGTGCTTATTCCTAGAGTGAACTTGCAGTTCTACTCAAGAGTAAGCAACTAAGCGAAATAAAGCCAAGGAACGCTTATTTTCCTTCTATCTATGCATTCTGACACTCCAACAATGTGTTCTGCTTCAATTTGACTCATTTGAGAAATGTGCTTATTCCTGGAGTGAATATGCAGTTCTACTCAAGAGTAAGCAACTAAGCGAAATAAAGCCATGGAACGCTTATTTGCCTTCTATCTATGCATTCTGACACTCCAACAATGTGTTCTGCTTCAATTTGACTCATTTGACAAAGGTGCGTATTCCTGGAGTGAATATGCAGTTCTACTCAAGAGTAAGCAACTAAGCGAAATAAAGCCATGGAACGCTTATTTGCCTTCTATCTATGCATCCAGACACTCCAACAATGTTTTCTGCTTCAATTTGGCTCATTTTACAAAGATGCTTATTTCTGGAGTGAACATTCAGTTCCACTCAAGAGTAAGCAACTAAGCGAAATAAAGCCATGGAACGCTTATTTGCCGTCTATCTATGCATCCTGACACTCCAACAATGTTTTCTGCTTCAATTTGGGTCATTTCACAAAGGTGCTCATTTCTTGAGTGAATATGCAGTTCTACTCAAGAGTAAGCAACTAAGCGAAATAAAGCCATGGAACGCTTATTTGCCTTCTATCTATGCATTCTGACACTCGCACAATGTGTTCTGCTTCAATTTGACTCATTTTAAAAAGGTGCTTATTCCTGGAGTGAATATGCAGTTCTACTGAAGAGTAAGCAACTAAGCGAAATAAGGCCAGGGAACGCTTATTTGCCTTCTATCTATGCATTCTGACACTCCAACAATGTGTTCTGCTTCAATTTGGGTCATTTCACAAAGGTGCTCATTTCTTGAGTGAATATGCAGTTCTACTCAAGAGTAAGCAACTAAGCGAAATAAAGCCATGGAACGCTTATTTGCCTTCTATCTATGCATTCTGACACTCGCACAATGTGTTCTGCTTCAATTTGACTCATTTTAAAAAGGTGCTTATTCCTGGAGTGAACATGCAGTTCTACTCAAGAGTAAGCAACTAAGCGAAATAAAGCCATGGAACGCTTATTTGCCTTCTATCTATGCATCCAGACACTCCAACAAGGTTTTCTGCTTCAATTTGGCTCATTTTACAAAGATGCTTATTTCTGGCGTGAATATGCAGTTCTACTCAAGAGTAAGCAACTAAGCGAAATAAAGCCATAGAACGCTTATTTGCCTTCTATCTATGCATTCTGACACTCCAACAATGTGTTCTGCTTCAATTTGACTCATTTTACAAAGATGCTTATTTCTGGAGTGAACATGCAGTTCTACTCAAGAGTAAGCAACTAAGCGAAATAAAGCCATGGAACGCTTATTTGCCTTCTATCTATGCATTCTGACACGCCAATAATGTTTTCTGCTTCAATTTGGGTCATTTCACAAAGGTGCTCATTTCTTGAGTGAATATGCAGTTCTACTCAAAAGTAAGCAACTAAGCGAAATAAAGCCATGGAACGCTTATTTGCCTTCTATGTATGCATTCTGACACTCCAACAATGTGTTATGCTTCAATTTAGCTCATTTTACAAAGATGCTTATTTCTGGCGTGAACATGCAGTTCTACTCAAGAGTAAGCAACTAAGCGAAATAAAGCCATAGAACGCTTATTTGCCTTCTATCTATGCATTCTGACACTCCAACAATGTGTTCTGCTTCAATTTGACTCATTTTACAAAGGTGCTTATTCCTGGAGTGATTATGCAGTTGTACTCAAGAGTAAGCAACTAAGCGAAATAAAGCCATGGAACGCTTATTTGCCTTCTATCTATGCATCCAGACACTCCAACAAGGTTTTCTGCTTCAATTTGGCTCATTTTACAAAGATGCTTATTTCTGGCGTGAATATGCAGTTCTACTCAAGAGTAAGCAACTAAGCGAAATAAAGCCATAGAACGCTTATTTGCCTTCTATCTATGCATTCTGACACTCCAACAATGTGTTCTGCTTCAATTTGACTCATTTTACAAAGATGCTTATTTCTGGAGTGAACATGCAGTTCTACTCAAGAGTAAGCAACTAAGCGAAATAAAGCCATGGAACGCTTATTTGCCTTCTATCTATGCATTCTGACACGCCAATAATGTTTTCTGCTTCAATTTGGGTCATTTCACAAAGGTGCTCATTTCTTGAGTGAATATGCAGTTCTACTCAAAAGTAAGCAACTAAGCGAAATAAAGCCATGGAACGCTTATTTGCCTTCTATGTATGCATTCTGACACTCCAACAATGTGTTATGCTTCAATTTAGCTCATTTTACAAAGATGCTTATTTCTGGCGTGAACATGCAGTTCTACTCAAGAGTAAGCAACTAAGCGAAATAAAGCCATAGAACGCTTATTTGCCTTCTATCTATGCATTCTGACACTCCAACAATGTGTTCTGCTTCAATTTGACTCATTTTACAAAGGTGCTTATTCCTGGAGTGATTATGCAGTTGTACTCAAGAGTAAGCAACTAAGCGAAATAAGGCCAGGGAACGCTTATTTGCCTTCTATCTGTGCATTCTGACACTCCAACAATGTGTTCTGCTTCAATTTGACTCATTTTACAAAGGTGCTTATTCCTGGAGTGAACATGCAGTTCTACTCAGGAATAAGCAACTAAGCGAAATAAAGCCATGGAACGCTTATTTGCCTTCTATCTATGCATTCTGACACTCCAACAATGTGTTCTACTTCAATTTGACTCATTTTACAAAGGTGCTTATTCCTGGAGTGAACATGCAGTTCTACTCAAGAATAAGCAACTAAGCGAAATACAGCCAAGGAACGCTTATTTGCCTTCTATCTATGCATTCTGACACTCCAACAATGTGTTCTGCTTCAATTTGACTCATTTTACAAAGGTGCTTATTCCTGGAGTGAATATGCAGTTCTACTGAAGAGTAAGCAACTAAGCGAAATAAAGCCATAGAACGCTTATTTGCCTTCTATCTATGCATTCTGACACTCCAACAATGTTTTCTGCTTCAATTTGGGTCATTTTACAAAGATGCTTATTTCTGGCGTGAACATGCAGTTCTACTCAAGAGTAAGCAACTAAGCGAAATAAAGCCATGGAACGCTTATTTGCCTTCTATCTCTGCATTCTGACACTCCAACAATGTGTTCTGCTTCAATTTGACTCATTTTCCAAAGGTGCTTATTCCTGGAGTGAATATGCAGTTCTACTCAAGAGTAAGCAACTAAGCGAAATAAAGCCATGGAACGCTTATTTGCCTTCTATCTATGCATTCTGACACTCCAACAATGTTTTCTGCTTCAATTTTGCTCATTTTACAAAGATGCTTATTTCTGGAGTGAACATGCAGTTCTACTCAAGAGTAAGCAACTAAGCGAAATAAAGCCATGGAACGCTTATTTGCCTTCTATCTACGCATTCTGACACTCCAACAATGTTTTCTGCTTCAATTTGGCTCATTTTACAAAGATGCTTATTTCTGGCATGAACATGCAGTTCTACCCAAGAGTAAGCAACTAAGCGAAATAAAGCCATAGAACGCTTATTTGCCTTCTATCTATGCATCCTGACACTCCAACAATGTGTTCTGCTTCAATTTGGGTCATTTCACAAAGGTGCTCATTTCTTGAGTGAATATGCAGTTCTACTCAAGAGTAAGCAACTAAGCGAAATAAAGCCATGGAACGCTTATTTGCCTTCTATCTATGCATTCTGACACTCGCACAATGTGTTCTGCTTCAATTTGACTCATTTTAAAAAGGTGCTTATTCCTGGAGTGAACATGCAGTTCTACTCAAGAGTAAGCAACTAAGCGAAATAAAGCCATGGAACGCTTATTTGCCTTCTATCTATGCATCCAGACACTCCAACAAGGTTTTCTGCTTCAATTTGGCTCATTTTACAAAGATGCTTATTTCTGGCGTGAATATGCAGTTCTACTCAAGAGTAAGCAACTAAGCGAAATAAAGCCATAGAACGCTTATTTGCCTTCTATCTATGCATTCTGACACTCCAACAATGTGTTCTGCTTCAATTTGACTCATTTTACAAAGATGCTTATTTCTGGAGTGAACATGCAGTTCTACTCAAGAGTAAGCAACTAAGCGAAATAAAGCCATGGAACGCTTATTTGCCTTCTATCTATGCATTCTGACACGCCAACAATGTTTTCTGCTTCAATTTGGGTCATTTCACAAAGGTGCTCATTTCTTGAGTGAATATGCAGTTCTACTCAAAAGTAAGCAACTAAGCGAAATAAAGCCATGGAACGCTTATTTGCCTTCTATGTATGCATTCTGACACTCCAACAATGTGTTATGCTTCAATTTAGCTCATTTTACAAAGATGCTTATTTCTGGCGTGAACATGCAGTTCTACTCAAGAGTAAGCAACTAAGCGAAATAAAGCCATAGAACGCTTATTTGCCTTCTATCTATGCATTTTGACACTCCAACAATGTGTTCTGCTTCAATTTGACTCATTTTACAAAGGTGCTTATTCCTGGAGTGAATATGCAGTTCTACTCAAGAGTAAGCAACTAAGCGAAATAAGGCCAGGGAACGCTTATTTGCCTTCTATCTGTGCATTCTGACACTCCAACAATGTGTTCTGCTTCAATTTGACTCATTTTACAAAGGTGCTTATTCCTGGAGTGAACATGCAGTTCTACTCAGGAATAAGCAACTAAGCGAAATAAAGCCATGGAACGCTTATTTGCCTTCTATCTATGCATTCTGACATTCCAACAATGTGTTCTACTTCAATTTGACTCATTTTACAAAGGTGCTTATTCCTGGAGTGAACATGCAGTTCTACTCAAGAATAAGCAACTAAGCGAAATACAGCCAAGGAACGCTTATTTGCCTTCTATCTATGCATTCTGACACTCCAACAATGTGTTCTGCTTCAATTTGACTCATTTTACAAAGGTGCTTATTCCTGGAGTGAATATGCAGTTCTACTGAAGAGTAAGCAACTAAGCGAAATAAAGCCATAGAACGCTTATTTGCCTTCTATCTATGCATTCTGACACTCCAACAATGTTTTCTGCTTCAATTTGGGTCATTTTACAAAGATGCTTATTTCTGGCGTGAACATGCAGTTCTACTCAAGAGTAAGCAACTAAGCGAAATAAAGCCATGGAACGCTTATTTGCCTTCTATCTCTGCATTCTGACACTCCAACAATGTGTTCTGCTTCAATTTGACTCATTTTCCAAAGGTGCTTATTCCTGGAGTGAATATGCAGTTCTACTCAAGAGTAAGCAACTAAGCGAAATAAAGCCATGGAACGCTTATTTGCCTTCTATCTATGCATTCTGACACTCCAACAATGTTTTCTGCTTCAATTTTGCTCATTTTACAAAGATGCTTATTTCTGGAGTGAACATGCAGTTCTACTCAAGAGTAAGCAACTAAGCGAAATAAAGCCATGGAACGCTTATTTGCCTTCTATCTATGCATTCTGACACTCCAACAATGTGTTCTGCTTCAATTTGGCTCATTTTACAAAGATGCTTATTTCTGGCGTGAACATGCAGTTCTACTCAAGAGTAAGCAACTAAGCGAAATAAAGCCATAGAACGCTTATTTGCCTTCTATCTATGCATTCTGACACTCCAACAATGTGTTCTGCTTCAATTTGACTCATTTTACAAAGATGCTTATTTCTGGAGTGAATATGCAGTTCTACTCAAGAGTAAGCAACTAAGCGAAATAAAGCCATGGAACGCTTATTTGCCTTCTATCTATGCATTCTGACACTCCAACAATGTTTTCTGCTTCAATTTGGGTCATTTCACAAAGGTCCTCATTTCTTGAGTGAATTTGCAGTTCTACTCAAGAGTAAGCAACTAAGCGAAATAAAGCCATGGAACGCTTATTTGCCTTCTATGTATGCATTCTGACACTCCAACAATGTTTTATGCTTCAGTTTGGCTCATTTTACAAAGATGCTTATTTCTGGCGTGAACCTGCAGTTCTACTCAAGAGTAAGCAACTAAGCGAAATAAAGCCATAGAACGCTTATTTGCCTTCTATCTATGCATTCTGACACTCCAACAATGTGTTCTGCTTCAATTTGACTCATTTTACAAAGGTGCTTATTCCTAGAGTGAACTTGCAGTTCTACTCAAGAGTAAGCAACTAAGTGAAATAAAGCCAAGGAACGCTTATTTTCCTTCTATCTATGCATTCTGACACTCCAACAATGTGTTCTGCTTCAATTTGACTCATTTTACAAAGGTGCTTATTCCTGGAGTGAATATGCAGTTCTACTCAAGAGTAAGCAACTAAGCGCAATAAAGCCATGGAACGCTTATTTGCCTTCTCTCTATGCATTCTGACACTCCAACAATGTTTTCTGCTTCAATTTGGGTCATTTCACAAAGGTGCTCATTTCTTGAGTGAATATGCAGTTCTACTCAAGAGTAAGCAACTAAGCGAAATAAAGCCATGGAACGCTTATTTGCCTTCTATCTCTGCATTCTGACACTCCAACAATGTTTTATGCTTCAATTTGGCTCATTTTACAAAGATGCTTATTTCTGGCGTGAACATGCAGTTCTACTCAAGAGTAAGCAACTAAGCGAAATAAAGCCATAGAACGCTTATTTGCCTTCTATCTATGCATTCTGACACTCCAACAATGTGTTCTACTTCAATTTGACTCATTTTACAAAGGTGCTTATTCCTGGCGTGAACATGCAGTTCTACTCAAGAGTAAGCAACTAAGCGAAATAAAGCCATAGAACGCTTATTTGCCTTCTATCTATGCATTCTGACACTCCAACAATGTGTTCTGCTTCAATTTGACTCATTTTACAAAGGTGCTTATTCCTGGAGTGAATATGCAGTTCTACTCAAGAGTAAGCAACTAAGCGAAATAAAGCCATAGAACGCTTATTTGCCTTCTATCTATGCATTCTGACACTCCAACAATGTTTTCTGCTTCAATTTGGGTCATTTTACAAAGATGCTTATTTCTGGCGTGAACATGCAGTTCTACTCAAGAGTAAGCAACTAAGCGAAATAAAGCCATGGAACGCTTATTTGCCTTCTATCTCTGCATTCTGACATTCCAACAATGTGTTCTGCTTCAATTTGACTCATTTTCCAAAGGTGCTTATTCCTGGAGTGAATATGCAGTTCTACTCAAGAGTAAGCAACTAAGCGAAATAAAGCCATGAAACGCTTATTTGCCTTCTATCTATGCATTCTGACACTCCAACAATGTTTTCTGCTTCAATTTGGGTCATTTCACAAAGGTCCTCATTTCTTGAGTGAATTTGCAGTTCTACTCAAGAGTAAGCAACTTAGCGAAATAAAGCCATGGAACGCTTATTTGCCTTCTATGTATGCATTCTGACACTCCAACAATGTTTTCTGCTTCAATTTGGGTCATTTCACAAAGGTGCTCATTTCTTGAGTGAATATGCAGTTCTACTCAAGAGTAAGCAACTAAGCGAAATAAAGCCATGGAACGCTTATTTGCCTTCTATCTCTGCATTCTGACACTCCAACAATGTTTTATGCTTCAATTTGGCTCATTTTACAAAGATGATTATTTCTGGCGTGAACATGCAGTTCTACTCAAGAGTAAGCAACTAAGCGAAATAAAGCCATAGAACGCTTATTTGCCTTCTATCTATGCATTCTGACACTCCAACAATGTGTTCTACTTCAATTTGACTCATTTTACAAAGGTGCTTATTCCTGGAGTGAACATGCAGTTCTACTCAAGAATAAGCAACTAAGCGAAATACAGCCAAGGAACGCTTATTTTCCTTCTATCTATGCATTCTGACACTCCAACAATGTGTTCTGCTTCAATTTGACTCATTTTCCAAAGGTGCTTATTCCTGGAGTGAATATGCAGTTCTACTCAAGAGTAAGCAACTAAGCGAAATAAAGCCATGGAACGCTTATTTGCCTTCTATCTATGCATTCTGACACTCCAACAATGTTTTCTGCTTCAATTTTGCTCATTTTACAAAGATGCTTATTTCTGGAGTGAACATGCAGTTCTACTCAAGAGTAAGCAACTAAGAGAAATAAAGCCATAGAACGGTTATTTGCCTTCTATCTATGCATTCTGACACTCCAACAATGTTTTCTGCTTCAATTTGGGTCATTTCACAAAGGTGCTCATTTCTTGAGTGAATATGCAGTTCTACTAAGAGTAAGCAACTAAGCGAAATAAAGCCATGGAACGCTTATTTGCCTTCTATCTCTGCATTCTGACACTCCAACAATGTTTTATGCTTCAATTTGGCTCATTTTACAAAGATGCTTATTTCTGGTGTGAACATGCAGTTCTACTCAAGAGTAAGCAACTAAGCGAAATAAAGCCATAGAACGCTTATTTTCCTTCTATCTATGCATTCTGACACTCCAACAATGTGTTCTGCTTCAATTTGACTCATTTTACAAAGGTGCTTATTCCTGGAGTGAATATGCAGTTCTACTGAAGAGTAAGCAACTAAGCGAAATAAAGCCATAGAACGCTTATTTGCCTTCTATCTATGCATTCTGACACTCCAACAATGTTTTCTGCTTCAATTTTGCTCATTTTACAAAGATGCTTATTTCTGGCGTGAACATGCAGTTCTACTCAAGAGTAAGCAACTAAGCAAAATAAAGCCATGGAACGCTTATTTGCCTTCTATCTATGCATTCTGACACTCCAACAATGTGTTCTGCTTCAATTTGACTCATTTTACAAAGATGCTTATTTCTGGAGTGAATATGCAGTTCTACTCAAGAGTAAGCAACTAAGCGAAATAAAGCCATGGAACGCTTATTTGCCTTCTATCTATGCATTCTGACACTCCAACAATGTTTTCTGCTTCAATTTGGGTCATTTCACAAAGGTCCTCATTTCTTGAGTGAATTTGCAGTTCTACTCAAGAGTAAGCAACTAAGCGAAATAAAGCCATGGAACGCTTATTTGCCTTCTATGTATGCATTCTGACACTCCAACAATGTTTTATGCTTCAATTTGGCTCATTTTACAAAGATGCTTATTTCTGGCGTGAACCTGCAGTTCTACTCAAGAGTAAGCAACTAAGCGAAATAAAGCCATAGAACGCTTATTTGCCTTCTATCTATGCATTCTGACACTCCAACAATGTGTTCTGCTTCAATTTGACTCATTTTACAAAGGTGCTTATTCCTAGAGTGAACTTGCAGTTCTACTCAAGAGTAAGCAACTAAGCGAAATAAAGCCAAGGAACGCTTATTTTCCTTCTATCTATGCATTCTGACACTCCAACAATGTGTTCTGCTTCAATTTGACTCATTTTACAAAGGTGCTTATTCCTGGAGTGAATATGCAGTTCTACTCAAGAGTAAGCAACTAAGCGAAATAAAGCCATGGAACGCTTATTTGCCTTCTATCTATGCATTCTGACACTCCAACAATGTTTTCTGCTTCAATTTGGGTCATTTCACAAAGGTGCTCATTTCTTGAGTGAATATGCAGTTCTACTCAAGAGTAAGCAACTAAGCGAAATAAAGCCATGGAACGCTTATTTGCCTTCTATCTCTGCATTCTGACACTCCAACAATGTTTTATGCTTCAATTTGGCTCATTTTACAAAGATGCTTATTTCTGGCGTGAACATGCAGTTCTACTCAAGAGTAAGCAACTAAGCGAAATAAAGCCATAGAACGCTTATTTGCCTTCTATCTATGCATTCTGACACTCCAACAATGTGTTCTACTTCAATTTGACTCATTTTACAAAGGTGCTTATTCCTGGAGTGAACATGCAGTTCTACTCAAGAATAAGCAACTAAGCGAAATACAGCCAAGGAACGCTTATTTTCCTTCTATCTATGCATTCTGACACTCCAACAATGTGTTCTGCTTCAATTTGACTCATTTTACAAAGGTGCTTATTCCTGGAGTGAATATGCAGTTCTACTGAAGAGTAAGCAACTAAGCGAAATAAAGCCATAGAACGCTTATTTGCCTTCTATCTATGCATTCTGACACTCCAACAATGTTTTCTGCTTCAATTTGGGTCATTTTACAAAGATGCTTATTTCTGGCGTGAACATGCAGTTCTACTCAAGAGTAATCAACTAAGCGAAATAAAGCCATAGAACGCTTATTTGCCTTCTATCTATGCATTCTGACACTCCAACAATGTGTTCTACTTCAATTTGACTCATTTTCCAAAGGTGCTTATTCCTGGAGTGAATATGCAGTTCTACTCAAGAGTAAGCAACTAAGCGAAATAAAGCCATGGAACGCTTATTTGCCTTCTATCTCTGCATTCTTACACTCCAACAATGTGTTCTGCTTCAATTTGACTCATTTTCCAAAGGTGCTTATTCCTGGAGTGAATATGCAGTTCTACTCAAGAGTAAGCAACTAAGCGAAATAAAGCCATGGAACGCTTATTTGCCTTCTATCTATGCATTCTGACACTCCAACAATGTTTTCTGCTTCAATTTTGCTCATTTTACAAAGATGCTTATTTCTGGAGTGAACATGCAGTTCTACTCAAGAGTAAGCAACTAAGCGAAATAAAGCCATGGAACGCTTATTTGCCTTCTATCTATGCATTCTGACACTCCAACAACTTTTTCTGCTTCAATTTTGCTCATTTTACAAAGATGCTTATTTCTGGAGTGAACATGCAGTTCTACTCAAGAGTAAGCAACTAAGCGAAATAAAGCCATGGAACGCTTATTTGCCTTCTGTCTATGCATTCTGACACTCCAACAATGTTTTCTGCTTCAATTTGGGTCATTTCACAAAGGTGCTCATTTCTTGAGTGAATATGCAGTTCTACTCAAGAGTAAGCAACTAAGCGAAATAAAGCCATGGAACGCTTATTTGCCTTCTATCTATGCATCCTGACACTCCAACAATGTTTTCTGCTTCAATTTGGGTCATTTCACAAAGGTGCTCATTTCTTGATTGAATATGCAGTTCTACTCAAGAGTAAGCAACTAAGCGAAATAAAGCCATGGAACGCTTATTTGCCTTCTATCTATGCATTCTGACACTCCAACAATGTTTTCTGCTTCAATTTGGCTCATTTTACAAAGATGCTTATTTCTGGAGTGAACATTCAGTTCTACTCAAGAGTAAGCAACTAAGCGAAATAAAGCCATGGAACGCTTATTTGCCGTCTATCTATGCATCCTGACACTCCAACAATGTTTTCTGCTTCAATTTGGGTCATTTCACAAAGGTGCTCATTTCTTGAGTGAATATGCAGTTCTACTCAAGAGTAAGCAACTAAGCGAAATAAAGCCATGGAACGCTTATATGCCTTCTATCTATGCATTCTGACACTCCAACAATGTGTTCTGCTTCAATTTGACTCATTTTAAAAAGGTGCTTATTCCTGGAGTGAATATGCAGTTCTACTCAAGAGTAAGCAACTAAGCGAAATAAAGCCATGGAACACTTATTTGCCTTCTATCTATGCATCCTGACACTCCAACAATGTTTTCTGCTTCAATTTGGGTCATTTCACAAAGGTGCTCATTTCTTGAGTGAATATGCAGTTCTACTCAAGAGTAAGCAACTAAGCGAAATAAAGCCATGGAACGCTTATTTGCCTTCTATCTATGCATCCTGACACTCCAACAATGTTTTCTGCTTCAATTTGGGTCATTTCACAAAGGTGCTCATTTCTTGAGTGAATATGCAGTTCTACTCAAGAGTAAGCAACTAAGCGAAATAAAGCCATGGAACGCTTATTTGCCTTCTATCTATGCATTCTGACACTCCAACAATGTTTTCTGCTTCAATTTGGGTCATTTCACAAAGGTGCTCATTTCTTGAGTGAATATGCAGTTCTACTCAAGAGTAAGCAACTAAGCGAAATAAAGCCATGGAACGCTTATTTGCCTTCTATCTCTGCATTCTGACACTCCAACAATGTTTTATGCTTCAATTTGGCTCATTTTACAAAGATGCTTATTTCTGGCGTGAACATGCAGTTCTACTCAAGAGTAAGCAACTAAGCGAAATAAAGCCATAGAACGCTTATTTGCCTTCTATCTATGCATTCTGACACTCCAACAATGTGTTCTACTTCAATTTGACTCATTTTACAAAGGTGCTTATTCCTGGAGTGAACATGCAGTTCTACTCAAGAATAAGCAACTAAGCGAAATACAGCCAAGGAACGCTTATTTTCCTTCTATCTATGCATTCTGACACTCCAACAATGTGTTCTGCTTCAATTTGACTCATTTTACAAAGGTGCTTATTCCTGGAGTGAATATGCAGTTCTACTGAAGAGTAAGCAACTAAGCGAAATAAAGCCATAGAACGCTTATTTGCCTTCTATCTATGCATTCTGACACTCCAACAATGTTTTCTGCTTCAATTTGACTCATTTTACAAAGGTGCTTATTTCTGGCGTGAACATGCAGTTCTACTCAAGAGTAATCAACTAAGCGAAATAAAGCCATAGAACGCTTATTTGCCTTCTATCTATGCATTCTGACACTCCAACAATGTGTTCTACTTCAATTTGACTCATTTTCCAAAGGTGCTTATTCCTGGAGTGAATATGCAGTTCTACTCAAGAGTAAGCAACTAAGCGAAATAAAGCCATGGAACGCTTATTTGCCTTCTATCTCTGCATTCTTACACTCCAACAATGTGTTCTGCTTCAATTTGACTCATTTTCCAAAGGTGCTTATTCCTGGAGTGAATATGCAGTTCTACTCAAGAGTAAGCAACTAAGCGAAATAAAGCCATGGAACGCTTATTTGCCTTCTATCTATGCATTCTGACACTCCAACAATGTTTTCTGCTTCAATTTTGCTCATTTTACAAAGATGCTTATTTCTGGAGTGAACATGCAGTTCTACTCAAGAGTAAGCAACTAAGCGAAATAAAGCCATGGAACGCTTATTTGCCTTCTATCTATGCATTCTGACACTCCAACAATGTTTTCTGCTTCAATTTTGCTCATTTTACAAAGATGCTTATTTCTGGAGTGAACATGCAGTTCTACTCAAGAGTAAGCAACTAAGCGAAATAAAGCCATGGAACGCTTATTTGCCTTCTATCTATGCATTCTGACACTCCAACAATGTTTTCTGCTTCAATTTGGCTCATTTTACAAAGATGCTTTTTTCTGGCGTGAATATGCAGTTCTACTCAAGAGTAAGCAACTAAGCGAAATAAAGCCATAGAACGCTTATTTGCCTTCTATCTATGCATTCTGACACTCCAACAATGTGTTCTGCTTCAATTTGACTCATTTTACAAAGATGCTTATTTCTGGAGTGAACATGCAGTTCTACTCAAGAGTAAGCAACTAAGCGAAATAAAGCCATGGAACGCTTATTTGCCTTCTATCTATGCATTCTGACACGCCAACAATGTTTTCTGCTTCAATTTGGGTCATTTCACAAAGGTGCTCATTTCTTGAGTGAATATGCAGTTCTACTCAAAAGTAAGCAACTAAGCGAAATAAAGCCATAGAACGGTTATTTGCCTTCTATCTATGCATTCTGACACTCCAACAATGTGTTCTGCTTCAATTTGACTCATTTTACAAAGGTGCTTATTCCTGGAGTGAATATGCAGTTCTACTCAAGAGTAAGCAATTAAGCGAAATAAGGCCAGGGAACGCTTATTTGCCTTCTATCTGTGCATTCTGACACTCCAACAATGTGTTCTGCTTCAATTTGACTCATTTTACAAAGGTGCTTATTCCTGGAGTGAACATGCAGTTCTACTCAGGAATAAGCAACTAAGCGAAATAAAGCCATGGAACGCTTATTTGCCTTCTATCTATGCATTCTAACACTCCAACAATGTGTTCTGCTTCAATTTGACTCATTTTACAAAGGTGCTTATTCCTGGAGTGAATATGCAGTTCTACTCAAGAGTAAGCAACTAAGCAAAATAAAGCCATGGAACGCTTATTTGCCTTCTATCTATGCATTCTGACACTCCAACAATGTTTTCTGCTTCAATTTGGGTCATTTCACAAAGGTGCTCATTTCTTGAGTGAATATGCAGTTCTACTCAAGAGTAAGCAACTAAGCGAAATAAAGCCATGGAACGCTTATTTGCCTTCTATCTCTGCATTCTGACACTCCAACAATGTTTTATGCTTCAATTTGGCTCATTTTACAAAGATGCTTATTTCTGGTGTGAACATGCAGTTCTACTCAAGAGTAAGCAACTAAGCGAAATAAAGCCATAGAACGCTTATTTGCCTTCTATCTATGCATTCTGACACTCCAACAATGTGTTCTACTTCAATTTGACTCATTTTACAAAGGTGCTTATTCCTGGAGTGAACATGCAGTTCTACTCAAGAATAAGCAACTAAGCGAAATACAGCCAAGGAACGCTTATTTTCCTTCTATCTATGCATTCTGACACTCCAACAATGTGTTCTGCTTCAATTTGACTCATTTTACAAAGGTGCTTATTCCTGGAGTGAATATGCAGTTCTACTGAAGAGTAAGCAACTAAGCGAAATAAAGCCATAGAACGCTTATTTGCCTTCTATCTATGCATTCTGACACTCCAACAATGTTTTCTGCTTCAATTTTGCTCATTTTACAAAGATGCTTATTTCTGGCGTGAACATGCAGTTCTACTCAAGAGTAAGCAACTAAGCAAAATAAAGCCATGGAACGCTTATTTGCCTTCTATCTATGCATTCTGACACTCCAACAATGTTTTCTGCTTCAATTTGGCTCATTTTACAAAGATGCTTATTTCTGGAGTGAATATGCAGTTCTACTCAAGAGTAAGCAACTAAGCGAAATAAAGCCATAGAACGCTTATTTGCCTTCTATCTATGCATTCTGACACTCCAACAATGTGTTCTGCTTCAATTTGACTCATTTTACAAAGATGCTTATTTCTGGAGTGAATTTGCAGTTCTACTCAAGAGTAAGCAACTAAGCGAAATAAAGCCATGGAACGCTTATTTGCCTTCTATGTATGCATTCTGACACTCCAACAATGTTTTATGCTTCAATTTGGCTCATTTTACAAAGATGCTTATTTCTGGAGTGAATATGCAGTTCTACTCAAGAGTAAGCAACTAAGCGAAATAAAGCCATAGAACGCTTATTTGCCTTCTATCTATGCATTCTGACACTCCAACAATGTGTTCTGCTTCAATTTGACTCATTTTACAAAGGTGCTTATTCCTGGAGTGAATATGCAGTTCTACTCAAGAGTAAGCAACTAAGCGAAATAAAGCCATGGAACGCTTATTTGCCTTCTATCTATGCATTCTGACACTCCAACAATGTTTTCTGCTTCAATTTGGGTCATTTCACAAAGGTGCTCATTTCTTGAGTGAATATGCAGTTCTACTCAAGAGTAAGCAACTAAGCGAAATAAAGCCATGGAACGCTTATTTGCCTTCTATCTCTGCATTCTGACACTCCAACAATGTTTTATGCTTCAATTTGGCTCATTTTACAAAGATGCTTATTTCTGGCGTGAACATGCAGTTCTACTCAAGAGTAAGCAACTAAGCGAAATAAAGCCATAGAACGCTTATTTGCCTTCTATCTATGCATTCTGACACTCCAACAATGTGTTCTACTTCAATTTGACTCATTTTACAAAGGTGCTTATTCCTGGAGTGAACATGCAGTTCTACTCAAGAATAAGCAACTAAGCGAAATACAGCCAAGGAACGCTTATTTTCCTTCTATCTATGCATTCTGACACTCCAACAATGTGTTCTGCTTCAATTTGACTCATTTTACAAAGGTGCTTATTCCTGGAGTGAATATGCAGTTCTACTGAAGAGTAAGCAACTAAGCGAAATAAAGCCATAGAACGCTTATTTGCCTTCTATCTATGCATTCTGACACTCCAACAATGTTTTCTGCTTCAATTTGGGTCATTTTACAAAGATGCTTATTTCTGGCGTGAACATGCAGTTCTACTCAAGAGTAAGCAACTAAGCGAAATAAAGCCATGGAACGCTTATTTGCCTTCTATCTATGCATCCTGACACTCCAACAATGTTTTCTGCTTCAATTTGGGTCATTTCACAAAGGTGCTCATTTCTTGAGTGAATATGCAGTTCTACTCAAGAGTAAGCAACTAAGCGAAATAAAGCCATAGAACGCTTATTTGCCTTCTATCTATGCATTCTGACACTCCAACAATGTTTTCTGATTCAATTTGACTCATTTTCCAAAGGTGCTTATTCCTGGAGTGAATATGCAGTTCTACTCAAGAGTAAGCAACTAAGCGAAATAAAGCCATGGAACGCTTATTTGCCTTCTATCTCTGCATTCTGACACTCCAACAATGTGTTCTGCTTCAATTTGACTCATTTTCCAAAGGTGCTTATTCCTGGAGTGAATATGCAGTTCTACTCAAGAGTAAGCAACTAAGCGAAATAAAGCCATGGAACGCTTATTTGCCTTCTATCTATGCATTCTGACACTCCAACAATGTTTTCTGCTTCAATTTTGCTCATTTTACAAAGATGCTTATTTCTGGAGTGAACATGCAGTTCTACTCAAGAGTAAGCAACTAAGCGAAATAAAGCCATGGAACGCTTATTTGCCTTCTATCTATGCATTCTGACACTCCAACAATGTTTTCTGCTTCAATTTGGCTCATTTTACAAAGATGCTTATTTCTGGCGTGAACATGCAGTTCTACTCAAGAGTAAGCAACTAAGCGAAATAAAGCCATAGAACGCTTATTTGCCTTCTATCTATGCATTCTGACACTCCAACAATGTGTTCTGCTTCAATTTGACTCATTTTACAAAGATGCTTATTTCTGGAGTGAATATGCAGTTCTACTCAAGAGTAAGCAACTAAGCGAAATAAAGCCATGGAACGCTTATTTGCCTTCTATCTATGCATTCTGACACTCCAACAATGTTTTCTGCTTCAATTTGGGTCATTTCACAAAGGTCCTCATTTCTTGAGTGAATTTGCAGTTCTACTCAAGAGTAAGCAACTAAGCGAAATAAAGCCATGGAACGCTTATTTGCCTTCTATGTATGCATTCTGACACTCCAACAATGTTTTATGCTTCAATTTGGCTCATTTTACAAAGATGCTTATTTCTGGCGTGAACCTGCAGTTCTACTCAAGAGTAAGCAACTAAGCGAAATAAAGCCATAGAACGCTTATTTGCCTTCTATCTATGCATTCTGACACTCCAACAATGTGTTCTGCTTCAATTTGACTCATTTTACAAAGGTGCTTATTCCTAGAGTGAACTTGCAGTTCTACTCAAGAGTAAGCAACTAAGCGAAATAAAGCCAAGGAACGCTTATTTTCCTTCTATCTATGCATTCTGACACTCCAACAATGTGTTCTGCTTCAATTTGACTCATTTTACAAAGGTGCTTATTCCTGGAGTGAATATGCAGTTCTACTCAAGAGTAAGCAACTAAGCGAAATAAAGCCATGGAACGCTTTTGTTGTTTAGTCGTTTAGTCGTGTCCGACTCTTCGTGACCCCATGGACCATAGCACGCCAGGCACTCCTGTCTTGCACTGCCTCCCGTAGTTTGGTCAAACTCATGTTCGTAGCTTCGAGAACACTGTCCAACCACCTTGTCCTCTGTCGTCCCCTTCTCCTAGTGCCCTCCATCTTTCCCAACATCAGGGTCTTTTCCAAGGATTCTTCTCTTCTCATGAGGTGGCCAAAGTATTGGAGCCTCAGCTTCACGATCTGTCCTTCCAGGGAGCACTCAGGGCTGATTTCCTTAAGAATTGATAGGTTTGATCTTCTAGCAGTCCATGGGACTCTCAAGAGTCTCCTCCAGCACCATAATTCAAAAGCATCAATTCTTCGGTGATCAGCCTTCTTTATGGTCCAGCTCTCACTTCCATACATCACTACTGGGAAAACCATAGCTTTAACTATACGGACCTTCGTCGGCAAGGTGATGTCTCTGCTTTTTAAGATGCTGTCTAGGTTTGTCATTGCTTTTCTCCCAAGAAGCAGGCGTCTTTTAATTTCGTGACTGCTGTCACCATCTGCAGTGATCAAGGAGCCCAAGAAAGTAAAATCTCTCACTGCCTCCATTTCTTCCCCTTCTATTTGCCAGGAGGTGATGGGACCAGTGGCCATGATCTTGGTTTTTTTGATGTTGAGCTTCAGACCATATTTTGCGCTCTCCTCTTTCACCCTCATTAAAAGGTTCTTTAATTCCTCCTCACTTTCTGCCATCAAGGTTGTGTCATCTGCATATCTGAGGTTGTTGATATTTCTTCCAGCAATCTTAATTCCGGCTTGGGATTCATCTAGTCCAGCCTTTCGCATGATGAATTCTGCATATAAGTTAAATAAGCAGGGAGACAATATACAACCTTGTCGTACTCCTTTCCCAATTTTGAACCAATCAGTTGTTCCATATCCAGTTCTAACTGTAGCTTCTTGTCCCACATAGAGATTTCTCAGGAGACAGATGAGGTGATCAGGCACTCCCATTTCTTTAAGAACTTGCCATAGTTTGCTGTGGTCGACACAGTCAAAGGCTTTTGCATAGTCAATGAAGCAGAAGTAGACGTTTTTCTGGAACTCTCTAGCTTTCTCCATAATCCAGCGCATGTTTGCTATTTGGTCTCTGGTTCCTCTGCCCTTTCGAAATCCAGCTTGCACTTCTGGGAGTTCTCGGTCCACATACTGCCTAAGCCTGCCTTGTAGAATTTTAAGCATAACCTTGCTAGCGTGTGAAATGAGCGCAATTGTGCTGTAGTTGGAGCATTCTTTGGCACTGCCCTTCTTTGGAATTGGGATGTAGACTGATCTTCTCCAATCCTCTGGCCATTGCTGAGTTTTCCAAACTTGCTGGCATATTGGGTGTAGCACCTTAACAGCATCATCTTTTAAAATTTTAAATAGTTCAGCTGGAATATCATCACTTCCACTGGCTTTGTTATTAGCAGTGCTTTCTAAGGCCCATTTGACTTCACTCTCCAAGATGTCTGGCTCAAGGTCAGCAACCACACTACCTGGGGTGTACGAGACCTCCATGGAACGCTTATTTGCCTTCTATCTATGCATTCTGACACTCCAACAATGTTTTCTGCTTCAATTTGGCTCATTTTACAAAGATGCTCATTTCTGGCGTGAACATGCAGTTCTACTCAAGAGTAAGCAACTAAGCGAAATAAAGCCATAGAACGCTTATTTGCCTTCTATCTATGCATTCTGACACTCCAACAATGTGTTCTACTTCAATTTGACTCATTTTACAAAGGTGCTTATTCCTGGAGTGAACATGCAGTTCTACTCAAGAATAAGCAACTAAGCGAAATACAGCCAAGGAACGCTTATTTTCCTTCTATCTATGCATTCTGACACTCCAACAATGTGTTCTGCTTCAATTTGACTCATTTTACAAAGGTGCTTATTCCTGGAGTGAATATGCAGTTCTACTGAAGAGTAAGGAACTAAGCGAAATAAAGCCATAGAACGCTTATTTGCCTTCTATCTATGCATTCTGACACTCCAACAATGTTTTCTGCTTCAATTTGGGTCATTTTACAAAGGTGCTTATTCCTGGAGTGAATATGCAGTTCTACTGAAGAGTAAGCAACTAAGCGAAATACAGCCAAGGAACGCTTATTTTCCTTCTATCTATGCATTCTGACACTCCAACAATGTGTTCTGCTTCAATTTGACTCATTTTACAAAGGTGCTTATTCCTGGAGTGAATATGCAGTTCTACTGAAGAGTAAGCAACTAAGCGAAATAAAGCCATGGAACGCTTATTTGCCTTCTATCTATGCATCCTGACACTCCAACAATGTTTTCTGCTTCAATTTGGGTCATTTCACAAAGGTGCTCATTTCTTGAGTGAATATGCAGTTCTACTCAAGAGTAAGCAACTAAGCGAAATAAAGCCATAGAACGCTTATTTGCCTTCTATCTATGCATTCTGACACTCCAACAATGTTTTCTGATTCAATTTGACTCATTTTCCAAAGGTGCTTATTCCTGGAGTGAATATGCAGTTCTACTCAAGAGTAAGCAACTAAGCCAAATAAAGCCATGGAACGCTTATTTGCCTTCTATCTCTGCATTCTGACACTCCAACAATGTGTTCTGCTTCAATTTGACTCATTTTCCAAAGGTGCTTATTCCTGGAGTGAATATGCAGTTCTACTCAAGAGTAAGCAACTAAGCGAAATAAAGCCATGGAACGCTTATTTGCCTTCTATCTATGCATTCTGACACTCCAACAATGTTTTCTGCTTCAATTTGGGTCATTTTACAAAGATGCTTATTCCTGGAGTGAACATGCAGTTCTACTCAAGAATAAGCAACTAAGCGAAATACAGCCAAGGAACGCTTATTTTCCTTCTATCTATGCATTCTGACACTCCAACAATGTGTTCTGCTTCAATTTGACTCATTTTACAAAGGTGCTTATTCCTGGAGTGAATATGCAGTTCTACTGAAGAGTAAGGAACTAAGCGAAATAAAGCCATAGAACGCTTATTTGCCTTCTATCTATGCATTCTGACACTCCAACAATGTTTTCTGCTTCAATTTGGGTCATTTTACAAAGGTGCTTATTCCTGGAGTGAATATGCAGTTCTACTGAAGAGTAAGCAACTAAGCGAAATACAGCCAAGGAACGCTTATTTTCCTTCTATCTATGCATTCTGACACTCCAACAATGTGTTCTGCTTCAATTTGACTCATTTTACAAAGGTGCTTATTCCTGGAGTGAATATGCAGTTCTACTGAAGAGTAAGCAACTAAGCGAAATAAAGCCATGGAACGCTTATTTGCCTTCTATCTATGCATCCTGACACTCCAACAATGTTTTCTGCTTCAATTTGGGTCATTTCACAAAGGTGCTCATTTCTTGAGTGAATATGCAGTTCTACTCAAGAGTAAGCAACTAAGCGAAATAAAGCCATAGAACGCTTATTTGCCTTCTATCTATGCATTCTGACACTCCAACAATGTTTTCTGATTCAATTTGACTCATTTTCCAAAGGTGCTTATTCCTGGAGTGAATATGCAGTTCTACTCAAGAGTAAGCAACTAAGCCAAATAAAGCCATGGAACGCTTATTTGCCTTCTATCTCTGCATTCTGACACTCCAACAATGTGTTCTGCTTCAATTTGACTCATTTTCCAAAGGTGCTTATTCCTGGAGTGAATATGCAGTTCTACTCAAGAGTAAGCAACTAAGCGAAATAAAGCCATGGAACGCTTATTTGCCTTCTATCTATGCATTCTGACACTCCAACAATGTTTTCTGCTTCAATTTGGGTCATTTTACAAAGATGCTTATTTCTGGAGTGAACATGCAGTTCTACTCAAGAGTAAGCAACTAAGCGAAATAAAGCCATGGGACGCTTATTTGCCTTCTATCTATGCATTCTGACACTCCAACAATGTTTTCTGCTTCAATTTGGCTCATTTTACAAAGATGCTTATTTCTGGCGTGAACATGCAGTTCTACTCAAGAGTAAGCAACTAAGCGAAATAAAGCCATAGAACGCTTATTTGCCTTCTATCTATGCATTCTGACACTCCAACAATGTGTTCTGCTTCAATTTGGGTCATTTCACAAAGGTGCTCATTTCTTGAGTGAATATGCAGTTCTACTCAAGAGTAAGCAACTAAGCGAAATAAAGCCATGGAACGCTTATTTGCCTTCTATGTATGCATTCTGACACTCCAACAATGTTTTATGCTTCAATTTGGCTCATTTTACAAAGATGCTTATTTCTGGCGTGAACATGCAGTTCTACTCAAGAGTAAGCAACTAAGCGAAATAAAGCCATAGAACGCTTATTTGCCTTCTATCTATGCATTCTGACACTCCAACAATGTGTTCTGCTTCAATTTGACTCATTTTACAAAGGTGCTTATTCCTAGAGTGAACTTGCAGTTCTACTCAAGAGTAAGCAACTAAGCGAAATAAAGCCAAGGAACGCTTATTTTCCTTCTATCTATGCATTCTGACACTCCAACAATGTGTTCTGCTTCAATTTGACTCATTTTACAAAGGTGCTTATTCCTGGAATGAATATGCAGTTCTACTGAAGAGTAAGCAACTAAGCGAAATAAAGCCATGGAACGCTTATTTGCCTTCTATCTATGCATTCTGACACTCCAACAATGTTTTCTGCTTCAATTTGGGTCATTTTACAAAGATGCTTATTTCTGGCGTGAACATGCAGTTCTACTCAAGAGTAAGCAACTAAGCGAAATAAAGCCATGGAACGCTTATTTGCCTTCTATCTATGCATCCTGACACTCCAACAATGTTTTCTGCTTCAATTTGGGTCATTTCACAAAGGTGCTCATTTCTTGAGTGAATATGCAGTTCTACTCAAGAGTAAGCAACTAAGCGAAATAAAGCCATGGAACGCTTATTTGCCTTCTATCTATGCATTCTAACACTCCAACAATGTGTTCTGCTTCAATTCGACTCATTTTACAAAGGTGCTTATTCCTGGAATGAATATGCAGTTCTACTGAAGAGTAAGCAACTAAGCGAAATAAAGCCATGGAACACTTATTTGCCTTCTATCTATGCATTCTGACACTCCAACAATGTTTTCTGCTTCAATTTGGGTCATTTTACAAAGATGCTTATTTCTGGAGTGAACATGCAGTTCTACTCAAGAGTAAGCAACTAAGCGAAATAAAGCCATGGAACGCTTATTTGCCTTCTATCTATGCATTCTGACACTCCAACAATGTTTTCTGCTTCAATTTGGCTCATTTTACAAAGATGCTTATTTCTGGCGTGAACATGCAGTTCTACTCAAGAGTAAGCAACTAAGCGAAATAAAGCCATAGAACGCTTATTTGCCTTCTATCTATGCATTCTGACACTCCAACAATGTGTTCTGCTTCAATTTGACTCATTTTACAAAGATGCTTATTTCTGGAGTGAATATGCAGTTCTACTCAAGAGTAAGCAACTAAGCGAAATAAAGCCATGGAACGCTTATTTGCCTTCTATCTATGCATTCTGACACTCCAACAATGTTTTCTGCTTCAATTTGGGTCATTTCACAAAGGTGCTCATTTCTTGAGTGAACATGCAGTTCTACTCAAGAGTAAGCAACTAAGCGAAATAAAGCCATGGAACGCTTATTTGCCTTCTATGTATGCATTCTGACACTCCAACAATGTTTTATGCTTCAATTTGGCTCATTTTACAAAGATGCTTATTTCTTGCGTGAACATGCAGTTCTACTCAAGAGTAAGCAACTAAGCGAAATAAAGCCATAGAACGCTTATTTGCCTTCTATCTATGCATTCTGACACTCCAACAATGTGTTCTGCTTCAATTTGACTCATTTTACAAAGGTGCTTATTCCTAGAGTGCAGTTGCAGTTTGCCTTCTATCTATGCATTCTGACACTCCAACAGTTCTACAACATGCAGTTCTACTCAAGAGTAAGCAACTAAGCGAAATAAAGCCAAGGAACGCTTATTTTCCTTCTATCTATGCATTCTGACACTCCAACAATGTGTTCTGCTTCAATTCGACTCATTTTACAAAGGTGCTTATTCCTGGAATGAATATGCAGTTCTACTCAAGAGTAAGCAACTAAGCGAAATAAAGCCATGGAACACTTATTTGCCTTCTATCTATGCATTCTGACACTCCAACAATGTTTTCTGCTTCAATTTGGGTCATTTTACAAAGATGCTTATTTCTGGCGTGAACATGCAGTTCTACTCAAGAGTAAGCAACTAAGCGAAATAAAGCCATGGAACGCTTATTTGCCTTCTATCTATGCATCCTGACACTCCAACAATGTTTTCTGCTTCAATTTGGGTCATTTCACAAAGGTGCTCATTTCTTGAGTGAATATGCAGTTCTACTCAAGAGTAAGCAACTAAGCGAAATAAAGCCATAGAACGCTTATTTGCCTTCTATCTATGCATTCTGACACTCCAACAATGTTTTATGCTTCAATTTGACTCATTTTCCAAAGGTGCTTATTCCTGGAGTGAATATGCAGTTCTACTCAAGAGTAAGCAACTAAGCGAAATAAAGCCATGGAACGCTTATTTGCCTTCTATCTCTGCATTCTGACACTCCAACAATGTGTTCTGCTTCAATTTGACTCATTTTCCAAAGGTGCTTATTCCTGGAGTGAATATGCAGTTCTACTCAAGAGTAAGCAACTAAGCGAAATAAAGCCATGGAACGCTTATTTGCCTTCTATCTATGCATTCTGACACTCCCACCATGTTTTCTGCTTCAATTTTGCTCATTTTACAATGATGCTTATTTCTGGAGTGAACATGCAGTTCTACTAAAGAGTAAGCAACTAAGCGAAATAAAGCCATGGAACGCTTATTTGCCTTCTATCTATGCATTCTGACACTCCAACAATGTTTTCTGCTTCAATTTGACTCATTTTACAAAGGTGCTTATTCCTGGAGTGAATATGCAGTTCTACTCAAGAGTAAGCAACTAAGCGAAATAAAGCCATGGAACGCTTATTTGTGTGGCAATGCCCGCGGTCTCCCCGGAAGAAATAAAGACACAGGACACATAGGATAAGGTTAATGGGTCGAATAGGCCACAACTTTATTGATTACGGAAGAAGGAAGGTATTGGCATAGGCATTGGATCTAACCGACTATATCTGACTCCAGCCCGCTCTGCTGGCAGTCTGTGAAGGGTTAACCACCGTTGGATGGGTCCTGCGATGCACATCAACTAGGTACCCATCCTGGGGCCACCATTCGGGGTCGTGCCCTCAGGCCCTCACCTTCCGCGGCTTCGGACTTGGCAACGCCCCTTGGACTCCTTAAGGGAGTACCCCTCCGCATTTGGGGAGGTGATGGCAGCAACCTCCCCACCACATCTGGACCTTCAAGAGATAATCCAATGCCTACTGCCAAAACCAAGTTGTGACGATTACCACGAGGTAGGCGAAAAACCACCTGGCCTGAGCCAATTCGCCAGGTGGGAAAAACTCCTACCAGGCCCCGAATACGGCGACCAAACAAAGTCCGTAGGTAACGTCAAAAGGAAACCCTGCCTAACGGGGGGAGGTGGGTGGGAGAAAAGCTGAGGTGAGTCGAAGGTAAGAGGACGAGCTCCTGCCGGGGGCCCACCTATATAGGCAAGCCAGGCCCCTCCCGGCGCGCCCCGATTGGCCGCGCCGTAGGCAAGCCCCCGGCAGGAGGCCGACCAATGGGCTGGGGGGAATGCTAGCCATTCCCCCCTGCGAGGATCCCGCGTGCAGCCCACAACTCCTCCTCCCTTCAAGCCGGGAAGAGGCTTTGTGTGGCAATGCCCGCGGTCTCCCCGGAAGAAATAAAGACACAGGACAGATAGGATAAGGTTAATGGGTCGAATAGGCCACAACTTTATTGATTACGGAAGAAGGAAGGTATTGGCATAGGCATTGGATCTAACCGACTATATCTGACTCCAGCCCGCTCTGCTGGCAGTCTGTGAAGGGTTAACCACCGTTGGATGGGTCCTGCGATGCACATCAACTAGGTACCCATCCTGGGGCCACCATTCGGGGTCGTGCCCTCAGGCCCTCACCTTCCGCGGCTTCGGACTTGGCAACGCCCCTTGGACTCCTTAAGGGAGTACCCCTCCGCATTTGGGGAGGTGATGGCAGCAACCTCCCCACCACATCTGGACCTTCAAGAGATAATCCAATGCCTACCGCCAATCGGGCCCGAAAAGGGCCCGCCGCCAATACCCCTACTTCCGCAACCAATCTCTAACCCGCAACCAATCTCTAATAGCCACCAAGACATCAGCCAGCCAAACATCATTGCCATCATCCGATAGATGCACGCCATCAGTGTGGTAAAGGTGTTCCTCCCGGAAAGTTATAGCGGGGTGTGGTATCACAAGTCCATTCAAGGCCAGCACCTTTTTGGCCACTGCCATATCCAAAAACTTCCTTGATTTGTTCACCGCGGCTGGTGAAACGCAATCACGCCAAATGCGCCTCTCGAGCAGCGAAGACCAGCAGATGGTCAGAGACGGGCAAGCAGCCAACAGTTCGTCGAAGTCCCGCAATATATTCCATTTTAAATCTTGGCCTTTCCGATACGCCAGATCGTTCTCGCCAAGTTGCACAACCATGAAGTCGGGGGGACCAGACAAGGCAACTTTAGCCCTTACAGCCGGTAGGAATTCGTACCAACGCATGCCCCGTCTAGTAATCCAAGTGATTCTGACACAGCGTGGCAGCCCGAGATTAGGACCAAGGTTCCGATCGCGAGCGCGTGCCCGGGCCCAATGCATGATGCTATGGCCCACCATCCAGATCTTAATTAGCCGTCCTGAAAGCGAAGTAAAGGAAAAACATAAGTGCGGCCGCCACGTGCAGCAAGAGAACACTACTTAGCGGGGCGGAGGTATCCCTTGTATGCTTTGGACTTCCACCGGGCCATATCCTTAATCCTCTCAGCTGACAAACCCATGTGTACCGCAGTAGTGGCTGCCCCGATTCGAAAGGAATGGGCTGCGAATTCAGAGGGGGGTAGGCCACAAGACGAAATTGCCCGGCGCATGACGCGCGTAAACTGGTGGCGTGTTAAGGGAGAACCATCTGCGTGAATCAATAGGGGGCCTGGCGAAGGGGGCCTCAGATAGAGGAAGCGCCTGGTGTCTTTTACTGGGCAAGGACCAATGTGCCCCGTAGCGGGTAACCGCATTAAAGTACCCTTCCCCTGCTGGTCAGTCTTAGATTGGCGAATGCAGACAACCAATTCCTTGCTGGTTAACGACAAGTCTGCTAGCAGGATGCCCCGTCTGTATTTATTGGCCGGCCCTTCGCAAACCACTTCGCCAACCCTGAGGGCACCGAAGAAGGCGATTGAGAAGGCAGCGGAGAAAAGTCTAGTCTCGTATTTGGACCAACAAAGGCCCCTAAGAAGTTTGTGAATTTTTGTCAAGATATCAAAGGTTATTGGCTTGCGAGAATCCTTACGCGGAGGTTGTAGCCTGCGCCAACCCTCTAGGGCCTTCCGGACTAAGAAACCTGCACACGGGTCAATGGAATAGCTGGCCTTACTGAAGAAGGAAATAGCAGCAGTTTGAATTTGAAGGGTCCTTGCGGCCCTGCCCAATCGCCTCAAGCTTGCTAGATACATCAGGACCTCTTGCTTGTTGGGGGGGAGATTAGGACCAGACCCCAATGTTTTCAACCTAAAATTACTAAAATCGGACCAAGCTTTCTTATAGGTGCTAAGAGTGGAGGGGGCAACCGACGCCAATACTCCCTCTAAGACATCTCGTTCCCAAGATTCCAAAGGTGTTCCGGGAAAGCCTCCGGCAACTCCTGAGCCTCTGGTGCTAGAGAGCGGAAGCGGTCCATCTGGAAACGAGATAAAGCGTCCGCAATATCGTTATTGACTCCAGGTACGAATTTTGCTGAAAAATAAATGTTCAATTTTAAGCATAAGAGGACGAAGGCACGTAGCAAGGCCATAACCCTCGATGATCGGGAGGATTGTCTGGAAAGGACGCCAACGACAGCCTGGTTATCGGTCCAAAAGCATACTTGGTGATCCTTGAACTCCTCCGCCCATAAGTGCACGGCTACGACGATGGGAAAGAATTCTAAAAAGGTTAGATCGCGGGTAATAGGCTTATTCTGCTACCCGGGCGGCCACCGTTGCGCGCACCACCGGCCTCGAAAATAAACACCAAACCCGCGGGAGCCGGCAGCGTCCGACTGCACCTGGAAATCCACCCGGAGCCTCAAATTATCCTGCCAAAGGGACACCCCATTAAAATTCTCAAGGAATTCCAGCCATACTTCCATGTCAGATTTAACCCCCTTATTAAGACGCACCCTGTGATGCGGTTTTTTGAGGCCAGCCGATAATCTGGCCAATCTGGCGCAGAAAGGGCGCCCGGGGGATACTACCCGACAAGCGAAGTTAAGATGACCCAGGAGGGACTGGATCTGTTTAAGGGTCACTTTTTTAAGGGGTAGCAACTCTGAGATGGTCCGCTTTAAGGCTGCTAACTTTTCTTCCGGTAGCCGTGAAGTCTGTGTCACTGTATCCAGTTCGATCCCCAGGTATGTTATAGTAGACACAGGTCCCTCCGTCTTTCCAGCGGCCAGAGGAACTCCCAAATAAGCGGTTAAAGAGGCAAAGGCTTCTAGGAGGTAAGCACAATCGTTGTTATTAGCTCCTCCACAAAAAAGGAAGTCATCCAAGTAGTGTGTGACGCCCTCCATACCTGTTCTAAAACGGAGGGCCCATTCCAAGAATGTGCTAAAGGACTCGAATGCAGAACACGCTACGGAGCAGCCCATGGGCATGGCCTTGTCCACAAAGTACGCCCCCTCAAATTTAAAGCCGAGCCACCTGAAATCTTGAGGGTGAACCGGGAGAAGGCGGAAGGCCGATTCGATATCACATTTTGCCAGGAGGGCGCCTTTACCAAACCGCCTAATAAGCTTGATAGCCTGGTCAAAGGAAGCGTACTTGACAGTGCACAGCTCCTGGGGGATGCCGTCATTGACAGAGAAACCCCTCGGATGGGAGAGATTGTGAATGAGTCTGAATTCTCCAGGGTTCTTTTTAGGAACTATGCCCAATGGTGAAATATGTAGGTTCAAAATAGGGGGTGTGTTAAATGGGCCAGCGACCCTCCCCGCAGTAACCTCCTTAATTATCTTTTTCCTGGCGACCTCGGGCATCTCTTTTACAGATTTTTGATTTGGTGGTTCGCCCGATAGGGGGGGGATAGCAACGGGAATTCTGAAACCTGAGGAAAACCCCTCCCATAGATATTTGGCCGCTGAGTTATTAGGGTAATGCTCAAGCAAAGATTTAAGGGGGTCCAGCTTAATAGGGGAGTAAGCCAAAGCCAAGGACCGGTCAGTAGCGATTGCCTGATGCTCCCTGGCCGGCCGCTGATCCACCTCTTGACCCCTGCTGAAAGTTACCACGCCTCCCTCGAAAGGACTGCCTTCCTTTGAAGCAAGCAGTGGCCGCGTGCGAACCCTGGCATTTGTCGCACTCATGGCTATATTTGCAATAGGCCCTGCTACAGGTGCCTTTGTTAAATTCCCAGCACACAAGGCGGCGGCTTGATTTTTTATACTCCGTCTTTGAAGATCGAAATGTGCTTCTTCTCAATGTACGGGCCCACATGCTCGCCCCAGAAATTCTGGTCCCTTAAGTCCCACCTGGTACTGGACAACAGGGAGGCATTCCTACGAAAGTCCTCATCGTACAGGAGTGCCGGACCTTCACCGGCAAGGGCATAAGCTTTTCTGACGTGGGCCATATAGGCCAGGAGGTGCATTGCCCTTTTTGGGTAGCAGGCCACAATGGTGCCCATATAAACTTGAAAACCATCCAACCAGTTTTCGAAGGTCCGCTCGGCCTTGGGCTCCCTGTATCTGCGCCTGCCATAACTATTCCTTTTTTCCCCTTTACCCTTTAACTTAGCTGGAGGCAGGAGGGTAAATATGTCCACATAATCCCCGTTAAGGATCCTGTTACGCTTTTTGTTAGACAAGTGATTACCCAGAATGAAATCCGAAGACACAAATGTGGATTTCTTTACCTCCGGTACCAATGCACCGTCTCGCCACTCCAGCGTACCGTTAAAGGTCTTGCGGTGCGAGTTCGCACGCCTCTCGTGTGCCCAAGCAGGCAGGCCCACGAGTTCCTCACCCTCGCCCCAATAGCCCTCTAAGGTAAGGTCTTCGTCATCCGAACTAGAAGAATTACCTGAGTCTTCATGGGGATCAATGTGCTTGGTCTTCTTGGTCTTCTTCTTGCTTGTGGTGCCTCTTTCTCCGTCCGATCGGTCTGTCCCCTATTCTTTTCTAGACTTGAGGGATGTGCCGGCTCCTGGTTCTCGCCATCAGAGGTGGTGTTTGAAGACAAGCTCCTTGACCTAGACTGAATACCCTGCGAAAGATCAAGATTGCGCAAACAAGTGGGGGTACCAAGGGAAAACTGGGAATTGGGATTATTAGAGCTAGGTGTAGAAGGCCCAATGACCGCCGAAACGGATGAAGTTGTAGGCGCAGCGGAAGCCGATTGGGATCTGGTCCCGATGCGCCCGGCTTCCGCTGAGTTACAGGAAGCAGAGGTACCAGGGCGCGCCCCCTCCTCTCTTGGCGTGTCCTCAACGAAATCCTGAGATCCCTCAGCAGGGAGCTCCTGTATTGCAGCACCCGGCCTAGACACCTGTTGAAAGAAGTTCTGAAAGCCAGAAAGCAAGGTGGCCCAGGCTTCCGGAGGGATGGGGATAGTGGTAGACGCAGGAGCGCTGGAGGCAGTGTTAACATTGGTGGCACGCCTCTTGCTGGTTGCTGCTGCAGGCTGGGTCTGTTTCCTCTTTGGAGCCATCGCACCTAGTCTGATAGGGCACAAATTTAACAATGAAAACGAAAGGTAGCGACCGGCTCAATCCCAGGGCTACCCGGGAGGATATAATACTGAAATGTACCCCGAGATGACGCTGCAGAAATTAAACAACACCGATGAAGAGAAAAATAGAAGCGCGGAAATGAAGTCCACTGAATAGATAAAGGTGCGGCTAAATGAGTGTGCTAACTGAAATCCTCAGGATTATGAAATATCAAGACCAAGTAATGCCAATTCGATTCCTTAAGGAATAAACAGCGAGTGAGTCCGCCGTTCAGTTGGAGGCCCCGATAAGTTTAAGCGCTTAAATAATAATACGCTGGTTATTGAATGAATTAATCAGATGAATTAAATAACCACCTTCCACGCACCAATGGAAAATTCAGGCGGCCACCTATGCCGATGCCGCACAAGCCGAGCTAGGAATGAAACCCGGTATGCCCTTATGGAGCCTTTAACAGATTAAGTGAAGTATATAGCTGTCACAGTGGCCGGAGTGGACTACTTCAGAGTAACGACGCTACGCAGCTCTGCATTTTATTCTTTTATTGGTGCTGCGTATTTACAGTGCTCAAGTCATTGCTATTTACACGGAGCGATGTTGTCAGTCGGTTTCAGAACCTCCTAATGGCTTTTGGCGCGTCTTTCTCCAACACAAAAGCTTTGGCAGACCCATCCTCTTGCCCCTCCTCTTCCTGCGTAATTCTGGAGTTGGGGGGATGGGTCTTCCCCCCTTACTTGCCCCTTCCTGTCCCACCTGGGACCCTGGCTCCTCTACCTTGCCTGAGCCTCGGACACGACTTCCTGCTTCCCCACTGGAATCGGAACTCTCCCTGCTTTCCCCTTTGCTCGGGGACGGGCTTGAACTCAGGAGGGGAGGGACTTCGCGATATCCCCTGTCCCTCACATCCACCCCCCTCCCAAGCTCTCCTTCACCCCTCCCCAGGCCCCCCCATGTGTCGGTGACGACTGGAAGCCTAAAAACTCGGTGCTCTCCGAGCCCGTTGGTGTGAACACCTCCCCCCAGTCCTGCGAGCCCCCCCCCTTCCGCCTGGGAGGACGGGAATCCCAAAAAGTCCGTGGCGTCATTGAGTTGCTCCCTGCTTTCCCTCTCCCCCCCTCCCTCGGGGGTTTGTTCGCTGTCTCTGAGCCTGCTGCTTTCCCTGTACGGCGACAGCAGCGATCTATGAAACACTGGATGCACCCTCATGTCCTCTGGCAGTGCCAGCCTGTATGCCACCGGGTTGACCTGTTGCGTGACAGTGAAGGGGCCCAGCCATTTGGGTGCCAGCTTTTTGCACCTCCCTCTGGTGGGAAGGCCCTCCGAGGACAACCACACCTTGTCCCCCACCCTGATGACCTCCCCTTGTCGCCTGTGGCGATCTGCCCCCTTTTTGTACGCTTCCTTGGCCCTCTCCAAGTGTTCTCTGAGCTGCTGGTGCACCGTCTCCAGTTCCTCTGCCCAATCCTCAGCCTGTGGGCCCTCCTCCTCCTCCTCCCTCTCCCTCTCTGGGAAAGATCTGAGGTCGCGCCCGTAATTGGCCTTAAAGGGCGACACCCCTGTGGAGACGTGCACTGCATTGTTGTAGGCAAATTCTGCTAGTGGCAAGCGATCCACCCAGTCCGTTTGCCGCTGGCTGACGTAGCATCTCAGGTACTGCTGCAGAATGGCGTTGACCCTCTCCGCTTGTCCGTTGGTCTGCGGGTGTCTAGCCGTCGACAAGCTGACCTCCACCTGCAGGAGGTTCATGAGCCGCCGCCAGAACCTGGAAACAAATTGGCGGCCACGATCCGAAATAACCCTTAAAGGTAATCCATGCAGTCTGAAAATGTGATCAACAAACAGTTTGGCTGTCTCTTCTGCCGAGACTGCCCTGGCACACGGTATAAAGTGACACATTTTGGACATGAGGTCCACCACCACCAACACTGCAGTCTTACCCCTGGACGAAGGCAGATCTGTGATGAAGTCCATGGACACCACTTCCCACGGCCTGTGTGGTGTGGCTAAGGGCTCCAGCAACCCTGGTGGCGCTGCTCTGACCACCTTCGCCCGCTGGCAGGTGGTACAGCCCCTTACATAGTCTCGAACATCTTCCCTCACCCCTGGCCACCAGAAGTGTCTCATGACTAGGTGAGTGGTCTTGTCCCTTCCAAAATGCCCCGCTGTAGGGTTGTCGTGCATCTGCTTGAGGACCGTACGTCGAAGCTGGGTGGTGGGTAGGTACAGCGCACCCTTGTAGAAAAGCAGCCCTCTGCGTTCTGCAAAGTCTTTTGCCTGCTCCCTCCCCCCTCTCAGTTCTCTGAAGATGCGGTTGGCAAATTCATCCGCTGCCGTCAGTGCTGTGAGTTCTGCCTCGCTCACCACTGCTGCTCCGCAGGACCATGCCGACGGGGGGAAAATGTGCCTTGGGGCTGGTGGCGCCTCCTCCTCCATGTACTCTGGCTTGCGGGAGAGGGCATCCGCCCTGACATTCTGCTCTCCTGGGATGTAGTGTATGGAGAAGTTGAAGTTCGAGAAGAACTCCGCCCACCGTATCTGCCGCTGGTTGAGCACCCTGGCAGTTCTCCAGAACTCCAGGTTCTTGTGGTCTGTGCACACCTGGATGGGGTGCTTGGCGCCCACCAGGAAGTGTCTCCAGTGCTGGAACGCCGCGTGGATCGCAAGAAGTTCCCGATCAAAAACTGTGTAGTTTCGCTCGGGCTGGGTCAACTTCCTGGAGAAGAAGGCACAGGGTCTCCACTCTCTGTTGGCGTCCAGTTGCAACAAAATGGCGCCCACAGCCTTATCAGAAGCATCGGTTTCAATGCGTAGGGGCGCGTCCTGAACCACGTGGAACAGGTTCTGGTCTGAGGCGAACACCCTCTTGAGGCTTTCGAACGCTGCTTGCGCCTCTGGTGTCCACCTGAACTTCTGCTTGCCTCTCAGGCAGTCAGTGATGGGAGCCGTAACTCGAGAGAAGTTCTTGATGAACTTCCTGTAGAAGTTGGCAAAGCCTAGTAGGCGTTGGGCATCTTTGCGCGTCCTGGGGCTGTGCCAGTCCAGGATGGTCTGCACCTTGTCCTTGTCCATTGCCAGCCCCTTGTCTGACAGCTTGTAGCCCAGGAAGTCCACCTCCTTGGTGTGAAACTTGCACTTCTCCAGCTTCACATACAGGTGGTTCTCCTTCAGGCGCTGTAACACCTCCCTGACGTCCTTCACGTGCTGCACTGGGTCGTTGGAGTAAATAAGGATGTCATCCAGAAAGACCAAGCATTTCCTGAAGAGTAGGGACCCCAGGACGTGGTGCATGAAGGCCTGGAAGCATGCTGAGCCCCCTTGCAACCCGAAGGGCATCACCAGATATTCAAAAGAGCCCAGAGGCGTGAACATCGTGGTTTTCCACTCATCGCCTTCCCGGATCCTGATCAAGTTGTACGCCCCCCTCAGGTCTAGCTTGGTGAAAATCTTGCCTCTGCGTGCCGCTGTCAGGAGATCATCCACTCTGGGCATGGGGAAAGCCACTGGCTCTGTCACCGAATTCAGCCGTCTAAAATCCACCACAAGACGGCGCTGTTGCGTGTCTTTCTTGTCCACCCAGAAGACCGGGCTGCCCCCTGCTGCCTTGCTTTCTCTGATGAACCCCCGCTTGAGGTTCTTGTCGATAAAAGCGCGCAGATCCTCCAGTTCCTGGTCTGACATGGCGTACAGCTTGGCTGGGGGTATAGTTGCCCCAGGCACCAGGTTGATCTGGCAGTCAAAAGGCCTGTGTGGGGGCAGGTGGTCGGACTCCGCTTCACTGAAGACCTCCTGCAGGTCCCAGTATGGTTTGGGTATCGCCTCACCCCCTTTGACGTGCATGGTGGCCACCGTGGCTATCGGAGGCCCCTCCCCTGGATGGTGCTGCATGCAATGTTCCAGGCAAAAGTCCGATCCAAAAGTGATGCACCTCTGATGCCAACTTATGGAGGGGTCGTGGCGCGCCAGCCAGCTCATGCCCAAAACGATTGGGGGGTCTGAGATGGTGGTGACGTTGAATGCCAGTGTCTCTGAGTGCCTTCCAACCGTCATTCTCATGGGGGGGGTTTGATGAGTGATGGCCCCTCCCAGCAGCTCTCTGCCGTCAATGGTTGCCACGTGCAGAGGAAAATCCAGCTGCAGAAGCTGGATCTGGTGCTCTTCTGCAAAGTTTCTCGAGAAGAAGTTGGCTGAGGCACCACTGTCAATTAGGGCGAGGACCGTCAATGGATAGCCATTTGGGAGCGTGAGCGTCACTTCTAGAACCACTCCTGCTCTGGGAGGGGTGGGCTGGCTCTGCTCCTCTCTGTGCGGGTGGGTGGGCTGGGGCTGTTGTCTGCTGACTGTGCCTGGCTGCCGCCCCTTGTCTCCTGCAGCCAGGCTTTCCCGTTTCCCTGCTGTGGTGCTGCGTCAGTGGGGGAGGGCACAACCGTTCCCGCCTTTCCTTGCCACTCCCTGCGATGTGGGCAGTCTCTGACGAGATGCTGGGGGGAGTTGCAGAGAAAGCAATTCCCACCCCTTCCCTCCTTGCGTCTTGGCGCCGCTGGGGTTTGAAAAGCCCGCGCGCGCGCGCTATCAATCTGCATGGGTTCCTGGTCCTGACTGGCCCCAGGCGTGGCTTGAAAGGGTTGTTGAGGGAGTGGCTTCTCCTGCGACCGTGGGAACCAAGCCCGCTTTGCGCGCGTTGCTTGCTTGTCGCTCCATCTGGATTCCTGCCTCACCCCCACCGCCAGAGCCGCTTTGCTCAGTTGATCCATATTACTGGGCTTTGGACCTCTCGAGAGCTCATCCTTCACCTCCTCATGCAACCCCAAGTAAAACGCCGCTTGCATTGGGGCAGACTCCAGATCCCACCCCAATCTGTGCACCAGCATGGTGAATTTCGCCCAATACGCGCGAACTGTCATATTTCCTTGGCGTAAATTATGAAGTTCCTCCTTAGTCTGGTCCATATGACTATCGGACGAATACATCGTTTTCAAACCTTCTAGAAATAGTTTGACATTCTTCATGCAAGGATTCCTTGTTGCAATTAACGGTCTTAGCCACTCCCTGGCCGCCCCTGTAAGGTGCTCCACAATAAACGCTACTCTGTGCTCATCATCAGGGAACTCATCGTGGTGCAGCTCAAGAGCATACACAATCTCAGTCTCAAAGCCCTGAAACTCCTTCGGGTCTCCATTGAACTTGCTTACTAGGGTCCCGGCTCTCCTTCCTGGCAGCACTTGGACTTGGGGTGCCCCTCCCGCCTTGTTTTTCTCTGCATCCAGCTTGTTTTGGAGGTCTACCGCCACCGCCCTTAAATGCTGCTCTTTTTCCTGGAGCTCTCTCACCTGTTCCGCAAGTTGTAGCCGGTCGTCCTGGACCTTCTTAGTCTCCTCTTTAGCTGCCTTCAATTCTCCCTGCGCCTGCAGCGACAGCTGTTGCAGTTCTAGCTGGGCTTGCTCAGCGATCTGCCGCCACTTCTCCGCCTCTGACACGCTCATCCCGGCAACTCCAAAGTAGCCCAAAAATGATTAGGAGGTTGCTGTCACAGTGGCCGGAGTGGACTACTTCAGAGTAACGACGCTACGCAGCTCTGCATTTTATTCTTTTATTGGTGCTGCGTATTTACAGTGCTCAAGTCATTGCTATTTACACGGAGCGATGTTGTCAGTCGGTTTCAGAACCTCCTAATGGCTTTTGGCGCGTCTTTCTCCAACACAAAAGCTTTGGCAGACCCATCCTCTTGCCCCTCCTCTTCCTGCGTAATTCTGGAGTTGGGGGGATGGGTCTTCCCCCCTTACTTGCCCCTTCCTGTCCCACCTGGGACCCTGGCTCCTCTACCTTGCCTGAGCCTCGGACACGACTTCCTGCTTCCCCACTGGAATCGGAACTCTCCCTGCTTTCCCCTTTGCTCGGGGACGGGCTTGAACTCAGGAGGGGAGGGACTTCGCGATATCCCCTGTCCCTCACAACAAAGTAATTTACTATAATCTGTGTTTAATATTAACAGAATTTCAGACGTAGCCAAATATTCAATCCAATATAATAACTAATAAGACAGCGGAAGACCCAGACTTGCAGGAAGAGCAGCGGCGTTAAGCAGACCAAATACACTGGTTGGCTACTGAGGCTGCCAAACTTCAAGCAAGTTGAGAAAATTTTTACTCCGACCAATGTCCGAAAGTAGCTAGCACGCGCCAAACAAGAGTGCTGGTAGCAGCGGCAATATTTAAATTGCAGGCGCCAAATGAGCAGCAGTACAATAGGCTAAATGCTTCCCCAATGTAATGCAAGCGAGAATAGAGAGCAACGGCCACCAATTGGCAATGAATAGCGGCTGCCAAAACGAAGTGGGTATGAGCAAACACTATAACAATCCACCCGCAGAGTATGAAAGGGGAGGGGAGGTGCGCTGCTCGCACCGCTTAAAGAGAGGTATTAAACCGCCCTCCCGAGCTGATAACCGAAGAAGAATAGAGCCCGTAATAGCGCTAAGCGGCGACCACAACAAGAGGACAGACTGAGGAGGGGGGGCGTGTCCCCTGACGAATGGTATAGGCGACCCCCTCAAAATGGCCGCCGTGCAAGGAAACGCGGCCACACTCAAAATGGCGATCGGGCCAGGCTGCTGACACTAGTAGCAACCCCTTCAAAATGGCCGCCGGAAAGGAGCGCGCGGCCACACTCAAAATGGCGATCGGGCTAGGCTGCTGACACTAGTAGCAACCCCTTCAAAATGGCCGCCGGAAAGAAGCACGCGGCCACACTCAAAATGGCGATCGGGCTAAGCTGCTGACACTAGAAGCAACCCCTTCAAAATGGCCGCCGGATAGGAACACGCGGCCACACTCAAAATGGCGATCGGGCCGAAGGTCACGTGGCAGCGTACAAAATATGGCGGCCGTAACTATGGCGACTCCCAAACAACACGCCAAAAAAGGCTACAAGCCCTGCACTTAAAACCCCGCCGTGCTGCTATCCGCAAGCCCACCCGGGGAAAGAACAAAACCCCAGTACGTTACCGCGCTGTATGTGGAATCCGGACACGATCGCTGCGCAGGAAGAGATGTAGCAGAGGCAGAGTGCCCCAGACGCCGAGAGGAGGAACCGCGACGCCGAAAGGCCAGGCGGCCAGCAGCCGGGAGACCGCGAGAGGTCCGGCTAGCAGGAGAGGCAATGATCGGCCGAGCCTGCGCGGGGAGAACCGCCCCCGTTGGAGCGCGGTGAAGGCTCGGTGCGGCACAGGACGGGAACTGGCCGGGAGGAGAAGCAGCGCGATGGGAAGCGCCGGAAAGCAGCTCCCGGCGCCAACAGGTCGCGGCGATGGAGGGTTCTCGGCGAGGCTCGAGAGGAAACACGGCCGGAAGAGTGAGGGACCCGGCGGGGCTACAGCGCCCGGCGGAAGCGACGTTCGAGCGAGGAGCAATGCGGGGAATCCCCCGGCGGTCCGGCAGCTGTGTGTCGGCACCGGCAAGCACGCCCAAGCGGCCCCGCAAGGGTTAGCCTCGCTGCGATCCCGAAGAGACGAAGCCTGTTAGGGGGGGAATGTGGCGTTTAAAAACGCCGTTGAGTGATTTCAGCCCAGCGATCCACGGAGCGATGAAGAGCTAAGGTGAGTCCCAAGCGATCCACGGAGCGAAGAAAAGCTGAGGTGAGTCGAAGGTAAGAGGACGAGCTCCTGCCGGGGGCCCACCTATATAGGCAAGCCAGGCCCCTCCCGGCGCGCCCCGATTGGCCGCGCCGTAGGCAAGCCCCCGGCAGGAGGCCGACCAATGGGCTGGGGGGAATGCTAGCCATTCCCCCCTGCGAGGATCCCGCGTGCAGCCCACAACTCCTCCTCCCTTCAAGCCGGGAAGAGGCTTTGCCTTCTATCTATGCATTCTGACACTCCAACAATGTTTTCTGCTTCAATTTGGGTCATTTCACAAAGGTGCTCATTTCTTGAGTGAATATGCAGTTCTACTCAAGAGTAAGCAACTAAGCGAAATAAAGCCATGGAACGCTTATTTGCCTTCTATGTATGCATTCTGACACTCCAACAATGTGTTCTGCTTCAATTTGACTCATTTTACAAAGGTGCTTATTCCTAGAGTGAACTTGCAGTTCTACTCAAGAGTAAGCAACTAAGCGAAATAAAGCCAAGGAACGCTTATTTTCCTTCTATCTATGCATTCTGACACTCCAACAATGTGTTCTGCTTCAATTTGACTCATTTTACAAAGGTGCTTATTCCTGGAATGAATATGCAGTTCTACTGAAGAGTAAGCAACTAAGCGAAATAAAGCCATGGAACGCTTATTTGCCTTCTATCTATGCATCCTGACACTCCAACAATGTTTTCTGCTTCAATTTGGGTCATTTCACAAAGGTGCTCATTTCTTGAGTGAATATGCAGTTCTACTCAAGAGTAAGCAAATAAGCGAAATAAAGCCATGGAACGCTTATTTGCCTTCTATCTCTGCATTCTGACACTTCAACAATGTGTTCTTCTTCAATTTGACTCATTTTCCAAAGGTGCTTATTCCTGGAGTGAATATGCAGTTCTACTCAAGAGTAAGCAACTAAGCGAAATAAAGCCATGGAACGCTTATTTGCCTTCTATCTATGCATTCTGACACTCCAACAATGTTTTCTGCTTCAATTTTGCTCATTTTACAAAGATGCTTATTTCTGGAGTGAACATGCAGTTCTACTCAAGAGTAAGCAACTAAGCGAAATAAAGCCATGGAACGCTTATTTGCCTTCTATCTATGCATTCTGACACTCCAACAATGTTTTATGCTTCAATTTGACTCATTTTACAAAGGTGCTTATTCCTGGAGTGAATATGCAGTTCTACTCAAGAGTAAGCAACTAAGCGAAATAAAGCCATAGAACGCTTATTTGCCTTCTATCTATGCATTCTGACACTCCAACAATGTTTTCTGCTTCAATTTGACTCATTTCACAAAGATGCTTATTTCTGGCGTGAACATGCAGTTCTACTCAAGAGTAAGCAACTAAGCGAAATAAAGCGATAGAACGCTTATTTGCCTTCTATCTGTGCATTCTGACACTCCAACAATGTTTTCTGCTTCAATTTGACTCATTTCTCAAAGATGCTTATTTCTGGCGTAAACATGCAGTTCTACTCAAGAGTAAGCAACTAAGCGAAATAAAGCCATGGAACGCTTATTTGCCTTCTATCTATGCATTCTGACACACCAACAATGTTTTCTGCTTCAATTTGGCTCATTTTACAAAGATGCTTATTTCTGGCTTGAACATGCAGTTCTACTCAAGAGTAAGCCACTAAGCGAAATAAAGCCATTGAACGCTTACTTGCCTTCTATCTATGCATTCTGACACTCCAACAATGTTTTCTGCTTCAATTTGGATCATTTTACAAAGATGCTTATTTCTGGCTTGAACATGCAGTTCTACTCAAGAGTAAGCCACTAAGCGAAATAAAGCCATGGAACGCTTATTTGCCTTCTATCTATGCATTCTGACACACCAACAATGTTTTCTGCTTCAATTTGGCTCATTTTACAAAGATGCTTATTTCTGGCTTGAACATGCAGTTCTACTCAAGAGTAAGCCACTAAGCGAAATAAAGCCATTGAACGCTTACTTGCCTTCTATCTATGCATTCTGACACTCCAACAATGTTTTCTGCTTCAATTTGGATCATTTTACAAAGATGCTTATTTCTGGCTTGAACATGCAGTTCTACTCAAGAGTAAGCAACTAAGCGAAATAAAGCGATAGAACGCTTATTTGCCTTCTATCTGTGCATTCTGACACTCCAACAATGTGTTCTGCTTCAATTTGGCTCATTTTCCAAAGGTGCTTATTCCTGGAGTGAATATGCAGTTCTACTCAAGAGTAAGCAACTAAGCGAAATAAAGCCATGGAACGCTTATTTGCCTTCTATCTATGCATTCTGACACTCCAACAATGTTTTCTGCTTCAATTTTGCTCATTTTACAAAGATGCTTATTTCTGGAGTGAACATGCAGTTCTACTCAAGAGTAAGCAACTAAGCGAAATAAAGCCATGGAACGCTTATTTGCCTTCTATCTATGCATTCTGACACTCCAACAATGTTTTATGCTTCAATTTGACTCATTTTACAAAGGTGCTTATTCCTGGAGTGAATATGCAGTTCTACTCAAGAGTAAGCAACTAAGCGAAATAAAGCCATAGAACGCTTATTTGCCTTCTATCTATGCATTCTGACACTCCAACAATGTTTTCTGCTTCAATTTGACTCATTTCACAAAGATGCTTATTTCTGGCGTGAACATGCAGTTCTACTCAAGAGTAAGCAACTAAGCGAAATAAAGCGATAGAACGCTTATTTGCCTTCTATCTGTGCATTCTGACACTCCAACAATGTTTTCTGCTTCAATTTGACTCATTTCTCAAAGATGCTTATTTCTGGCGTAAACATGCAGTTCTACTCAAGAGTAAGCAACTAAGCGAAATAAAGCCATGGAACGCTTATTTGCCTTCTATCTATGCATTCTGACACACCAACAATGTTTTCTGCTTCAATTTGGCTCATTTTACAAAGATGCTTATTTCTGGCTTGAACATGCAGTTCTACTCAAGAGTAAGCCACTAAGCGAAATAAAGCCATTGAACGCTTACTTGCCTTCTATCTATGCATTCTGACACTCCAACAATGTTTTCTGCTTCAATTTGGATCATTTTACAAAGATGCTTATTTCTGGCTTGAACATGCAGTTCTACTCAAGAGTAAGCCACTAAGCGAAATAAAGCCATGGAACGCTTATTTGCCTTCTATCTATGCATTCTGACACACCAACAATGTTTTCTGCTTCAATTTGGCTCATTTTACAAAGATGCTTATTTCTGGCTTGAACATGCAGTTCTACTCAAGAGTAAGCCACTAAGCGAAATAAAGCCATTGAACGCTTACTTGCCTTCTATCTATGCATTCTGACACTCCAACAATGTTTTCTGCTTCAATTTGGATCATTTTACAAAGATGCTTATTTCTGGCTTGAACATGCAGTTCTACTCAAGAGTAAGCAACTAAGCGAAATAAAGCGATAGAACGCTTATTTGCCTTCTATCTGTGCATTCTGACACTCCAACAATGTGTTCTGCTTCAATTTGGCTCATTTTACAAATATGCTTATTTCTGGCGTGAACATGCAGTACTACTCAAGAGTAAGCAACTAAGCGAAATAAAGCCATGGAACGCTTATTTGCCTTCTATCTATGCATTCTGACACTCCAACAATGTTTTCTGCTTCAATTTGGCTCATTTTACAAAGATGCTTATTTCTGGCGTGAACATGCAGTTCTAGTCAAGAGTAAGCAACTAAGCGAAATAAAGCCATGGAACGCTTATTTGCCTTCTATCTATGCATTCCGACACTCCAACAATGTTTTCTGCTTCAATTTGACTCATTTCACAAAGATGCTTATTTCTGGCGTGAACATGCAGTTCTACTCAAGAGTAAGCAACTAAGCGAAATAAAGCCATGGAACGCTTATTTGCCTTCTATCTATGCATTCTGATACACCAACAATGTTTTCTGCTTCAATTTGGCTCATTTTACAAAGATGCTTATTTCTGGCTTGAACATGCAGTTCTACTCAAGAGTAAGCAACTAAGCGAAATAAAGCCATGGAACGCTTATTTGCCTTCTATCTGTGCATTCTGACACTCCAACAATGTTTTCTGCTTCAATTTGACTCATTTCACAAAGATGCTTATTTCTGGCGTGAACATGCAGTTCTACTCAAGAGTAAGCAACTAAGCGAAATAAAGCGATAGAACGCTTATTTGCCTTCTACCTGTGCATTCTGACACTCCAACAATGTTTTCTGCTTCAATTTGACTCATTTCACAAAGATGCTTATTTCTGGCGTAAACATGCAGTTCTACTCAAGAGTAAGCAACTAAGCGAAATAAAGCCATGGAACGCTTATTTGCCTTCTATCTATGCATTCTGACACACCGACAATGTTTTCTGCTTCAATTTGGCTCATTTTACAAAGATGCTTATTTCTGGCTTGAACATGCAGTTCTACTCAAGAGTAAGCCACTAAGCGAAATAAAGCCATGGAACGCTTATTTGCCTTCTATCTATGCATTCTGACACTCCAACAATGTTTTCTGCTTCAATTTGGCTCATTTTCCAAAGGTGCTTATTCCTGGAGTGAATATGCAGTTCTACTCAAGAGTAAGCAACTAAGCGAAATAAAGCCATGGAACGCTTATTTGCCTTCTATCTATGCATTCTGACACTCCAACAATGTTTTCTGCTTCAATTTTGCTCATTTTACAAAGATGCTTATTTCTGGAGTGAACATGCAGTTCTACTCAAGAGTAAGCAACTAAGCGAAATAAAGCCATGGAACGCTTATTTGCCTTCTATCTATGCATTCTGACACTCCAACAATGTTTTATGCTTCAATTTGACTCATTTTACAAAGGTGCTTATTCCTGGAGTGAATATGCAGTTCTACTCAAGAGTAAGCAACTAAGCGAAATAAAGCCATAGAACGCTTATTTGCCTTCTATCTATGCATTCTGACACTCCAACAATGTTTTCTGCTTCAATTTGACTCATTTCACAAAGATGCTTATTTCTGGCGTGAACATGCAGTTCTACTCAAGAGTAAGCAACTAAGCGAAATAAAGCGATAGAACGCTTATTTGCCTTCTATCTGTGCATTCTGACACTCCAACAATGTTTTCTGCTTCAATTTGACTCATTTCACAAAGATGCTTATTTCTGGCGTAAACATGCAGTTCTACTCAAGAGTAAGCAACTAAGCGAAATAAAGCCATGGAACGCTTATTTGCCTTCTATCTATGCATTCTGACACACCAACAATGTTTTCTGCTTCAATTTGGCTCATTTTACAAAGATGCTTATTTCTGGCTTGAACATGCAGTTCTACTCAAGAGTAAGCCACTAAGCGAAATAAAGCCATTGAACGCTTACTTGCCTTCTATCTATGCATTCTGACACTCCAACAATGTTTTCTGCTTCAATTTGGATCATTTTACAAAGATGCTTATTTCTGGCGTGAACATGCAGTTCTACTCAAGAGTAAGCAACTAAGCGAAATAAAGCCATGGAACGCTTATTTGCCTTCTATCTATGCATTCTGACACACCAACAATGTTTTCTGCTTCAATTTGACTCATTTCACAAAGATGCTTATTTCTTGCGTGAACATGCAGTTCTACTGAAGAGTAAGCAACTAAGCGAAATAAAGCCATGGAACGCTTATTTGCCTTCTATCTATGCATTCTGACACACCAACAATGTTTTCTGCTTCAATTTGGCTCATTTTACAAAGATGCTTATTTCTGGCTTGAACATGCAGTTCTACTCAAGAGTAAGCAACTAAGCGAAATAAAGCCATGGAACGCTTATTTGCCTTCTATCTATGCATTCTGACACTCCAACAATGTTTTCTGCTTCAATTTGGCTCATTTTACAAATATGCTTATTTCTGGCTTGAACATGCAGTTCTACTCAAGAGTAAGCAACTAAGCGAAATAAAGCCATGGAACGCTTATTTGCCTTCTATCTATGCATTCTGACACTCCAACAATGTTTTCTGCTTCAATTTGGCTCATTTTACAAAGATGCTTATTTCTGGCTTGAACATGCAGTTCTACTCAAGAGTAAGCAACTAAGCGAAATAAAGCGATAGAACGCTTATTTGCCTTCTATCTGTGCATTCTGACACTCCAACAATGTGTTCTGCTTCAATTTGACTCATTTTACAAATATGCTTATTTCTGGCGTGAACATGCAGTACTACTCAAGAGTAAGCAACTAAGCGAAATAAAGCCATGGAACGCTTATTTGCCTTCTATCTATGCATTCTGACACTCCAACAATGTTTTCTGCTTCAATTTGGCTCATTTTACAAAGATGCTTATTTCTGGCGTGAACATGCAGTTCTAGTCAAGAGTAAGCAACTAAGCGAAATAAAGCCATGGAACGCTTCTTTGCCTTCTATCTATGCATTCCGACACTCCAACAATGTTTTCTGCTTCAATTTGACTCATTTCACAAAGATGCTTATTTCTGGCGTGAACATGCAGTTCTACTCAAGAGTAAGCAACTAAGCGAAATAAAGCCATGGAACGCTTATTTGCCTTCTATCTATGCATTCTGATACACCAACAATGTTTTCTGCTTCAATGTGGCTCATTTTACAAAGATGCTTATTTCTGGCTTGAACATGCAGTTCTACTCAAGAGTAAGCAACTAAGCGAAATAAAGCCATGGAGCGCTTATTTGCCTTCTATCTATGCATTCTGACACTCCAACAATGTGTTCTGCTTCAATTTGGCTCATTTTACAAAGATGCTTATTTCTGGCGTGAACATGCAGTTCTACTCAAGAGTAAGCAACTAAGCGAAATAAAGCCATGGAGCGCTTATTTGCCTTCTATCTATGCATTCTGACACTCCAACAATGTTTTCTGCTTCAATTTGGCTCATTTTACAAAGATGCTTATTTCTGGCTTGAACATGCAGTTCTACTCAAGAGTAAGCAACTAAGCGAAATAAAGCCATGGAGCGCTTATTTGCCTTCTATCTATGCATTCTGACACTCCAACAATGTTTTCTGCTTCAATTTGGCTCATTTTACAAAGATGCTTATTTCTGGCGTGAACATGCAGTTCTACTCAAGAGTAAGCAACTAAGCGAAATAGAGCGATAGAACGCTTATTTGCCTTCTATCTGTGCATTCTGACACTCCAACAATGTTTTCTGCTTCAATTTGACTCATTTCACAAAGATGCTTATTTCTGGCGTGAACATGCAGTTCTACTCAAGAGTAAGCAACTAAGCGAAATAAAGCCATGGAACGCTTATTTGCCTTCTATCTATGCATTCTGATACACCAACAATGTTTTCTGCTTCAATTTGGCTCATTTTACAAATATGCTTATTTCTGGCTTGAACATGCAGTTCTACTCAAGAGTAAGCAACTAAGCGAAATAAAGCCATGGAACGCTTATTTGCCTTCTATCTATGCATTCTGACACTCCAACAATGTTTTCTGCTTCAATTTGGCTCATTTTACAAAGATGCTTATTTCTGGCTTGAACATGCAGTTCTACTCAAGAGTAAGCAACTAAGCGAAATAAAGCGATAGAACGCTTACTTGCCTTCTATCTGTGCATTCTGACACTCCAACAATGTGTTCTGCTTCAATTTGACTCATTTTACAAAGATGCTTATTTCTAGCGTGAACATGCAGTTCTACTCAAGAGTAAGCAACTAAGCGAAATAAAGCCATGGAACGCTTATTTGCCTTCTATCTATGCATTCTGACACTCCAACAATGTTTTCTGCTTCAATTTTGCTCATTTTACAAAGATGCTTATTTCTGGAGTGAACATGCAGTTCTACTCAAGAGTAAGCAACTAAGCGAAATAAAGCCATGGAACGCTTATTTGCCTTCTATCTATGCATTCTGACACTCCAACAATGTTTTATGCTTCAATTTGACTCATTTTACAAAGGTGCTTATTCCTGGAGTGAATATGCAGTTCTACTCAAGAGTAAGCAACTAAGCGAAATAAAGCCATAGAACGCTTATTTGCCTTCTATCTATGCATTCTGACACTCCAACAATGTTTTCTGCTTCAATTTGACTCATTTCACAAAGATGCTTATTTCTGGCGTGAACATGCAGTTCTACTCAAGAGTAAGCAACTAAGCGAAATAAAGCGATAGAACGCTTATTTGCCTTCTATCTGTGCATTCTGACACTCCAACAATGTTTTCTGCTTCAATTTGACTCATTTCACAAAGATGCTTATTTCTGGCGTAAACATGCAGTTCTACTCAAGAGTAAGCAACTAGGCGAAATAAAGCCATGGAACGCTTATTTGCCTTCTATCTATGCATTCTGACACACCAACAATGTTTTCTGCTTCAATTTGGCTCATTTTACAAAGATGCTTATTTCTGGCTTGAACATGCAGTTCTACTCAAGAGTAAGCCACTAAGCGAAATAAAGCCATTGAACGCTTACTTGCCTTCTATCTATGCATTCTGACACTCCAACAATGTTTTCTGCTTCAATTTGGATCATTTTACAAAGATGCTTATTTCTGGCGTGAACATGCAGTTCTACTCAAGAGTAAGCAACTAAGCGAAATAAAGCCATGGAACGCTTATTTGCCTTCTATCTATGCATTCTGACACACCAACAATGTTTTCTGCTTCAATTTGACTCATTTCACAAAGATGCTTATTTCTGGCGTGAACATGCAGTTCTACTGAAGAGTAAGCAACTAAGCGAAATAAAGCCATGGAACGCTTATTTGCCTTCTATCTATGCATTCTGACACACCAACAATGTTTTCTGCTTCAATTTGGCTCATTTTACAAAGATGCTTATTTCTGGCTTGAACATGCAGTTCTACTCAAGAGTAAGCAACTAAGCGAAATAAAGCCATGGAACGCTTATTTGCCTTCTATCTATGCATTCTGACACTCCAACAATGTTTTCTGCTTCAATTTGGCTCATTTTACAAATATGCTTATTTCTGGCTTGAACATGCAGTTCTACTCAAGAGTAAGCAACTAAGCGAAATAAAGCCATGGAACGCTTATTTGCCTTCTATCTATGCATTCTGACACTCCAACAATGTTTTCTGCTTCAATTTGGCTCATTTTACAAAGATGCTTATTTCTGGCTTGAACATGCAGTTCTACTCAAGAGTAAGCAACTAAGCGAAATAAAGCGATAGAACGCTTATTTGCCTTCTATCTGTGCATTCTGACACTCCAACAATGTGTTCTGCTTCAATTTGACTCATTTTACAAATATGCTTATTTCTGGCGTGAACATGCAGTACTACTCAAGAGTAAGCAACTAAGCGAAATAAAGCCATGGAACGCTTATTTGCCTTCTATCTATGCATTCTGACACTCCAACAATGTTTTCTGCTTCAATTTGGCTCATTTTACAAAGATGCTTATTTCTGGCGTGAACATGCAGTTCTAGTCAAGAGTAAGCAACTAAGCGAAATAAAGCCATGGAACGCTTATTTGCCTTCTATCTATGCATTCCGACACTCCAACAATGTTTTCTGCTTCAATTTGACTCATTTCACAAAGATGCTTATTTCTGGCGTGAACATGCAGTTCTACTCAAGAGTAAGCAACTAAGCGAAATAAAGCCATGGAACGCTTATTTGCCTTCTATCTATGCATTCTGATACACCAACAATGTTTTCTGCTTCAATGTGGCTCATTTTACAAAGATGCTTATTTCTGGCTTGAACATGCAGTTCTACTCAAGAGTAAGCAACTAAGCGAAATAAAGCCATGGAACGCTTATTTGCCTTCTATCTATGCATTCTGACACTCCAACAATGTTTTCTGCTTCAATTTGGCTCATTTTACAAAGATGCTTATTTCTGGCGTGAACATGCAGTTCTACTCAAGAGTAAGCAACTAAGCGAAATAGAGCGATAGAACGCTTATTTGCCTTCTATCTGTGCATTCTGACACTCCAACAATGTTTTCTGCTTCAATTTGACTCATTTCACAAAGATGCTTATTTCTGGCGTGAACATGCAGTTCTACTCAAGAGTAAGCAACTAAGCGAAATAAAGCCATGGAACGCTTATTTGCCTTCTATCTATGCATTCTGATACACCAACAATGTTTTCTGCTTCAATTTGGCTCATTTTACAAATATGCTTATTTCTGGCTTGAACATGCAGTTCTACTCAAGAGTAAGCAACTAAGCGAAATAAAGCCATGGAACGCTTATTTGCCTTCTATCTATGCATTCTGACACTCCAACAATGTTTTCTGCTTCAATTTGGCTCATTTTACAAAGATGCTTATTTCTGGCTTGAACATGCAGTTCTACTCAAGAGTAAGCAACTAAGCGAAATAAAGCGATAGAACGCTTACTTGCCTTCTATCTGTGCATTCTGACACTCCAACAATGTGTTCTGCTTCAATTTGACTCATTTTACAAAGATGCTTATTTCTAGCGTGAACATGCAGTTCTACTCAAGAGTAAGCAACTAAGCGAAATAAAGCCATAGAACGCTTATTTGCCTTCTATCTATGCATCCTGACACTCCAACAATGTTTTCTGCTTCAATTTGGGTCATTTCACAAAGGTGCTCATTTCTTGAGTGAATATGCAGTTCTACTCAAGAGTAAGCAACTAAGCGAAATAAAGCCATGGAACGCTTATTTGCCTTCTATCTATGCATCCTGACACTCCAACAATGTTTTCTGCTTCAATTTGACTCATTTTCCAAAGGTGCTTATTCTTGGAGTGAATATGCAGTTCTACTCAAGAGTAAGCAACTAAGCGAAATAAAGCCATAGAACGCTTATTTGCCTTCTATCTATGCATTCTGACACTCCAACAATGTGTTCTGCTTCAATTTGACTCATTTTACAAAGATGCTTATTTCTGGAGTGAACATGCAGTTCTACTCAAGAGTAAGCAACGAAGCGAAATAAAGCCATGGAACGCTTATTTGCCTTCTATCTATGCATTCTGACACTCCAACAATGTTTTATGCTTCAATTTGGCTCATTTTACAAAGGTGCTTATTTCTGGCGTGAACATGCAGTTCTACTCAAGAGTAAGCAACTAAGCGAAATAAAGCCATGGAACGCTTATTTGCCTTCTATCTATGCATTCTGACACTCCAACAATGTTTTCTGCTTCAATTTGGCTCATTTTACAAAGATGCTTATTTCTGGCTTGAACATGCAGTTCTACTCAAGAGTAAGCAACTAAGCGAAATAAAGCCATGGAACGCTTATTTGCCTTCTCTCTATGCATTCTGACACTCCAACAATGTTTTCTGCTTCAATTTGGCTCATTTTACAAAGATGCTTATTTCTGGCGTGAACATGCAGTTCTACTCAAGAGTAAGCAACTAAGCGAAATAAAGCCATGGAACGCTTATTTGCCTTCTATCTATGCATTCTGACACACCAACAATGTTTTCTGCTTCAATTTGGCTCATTTTACAAAGATGCTTATTTCTGGCGTGAACATGCAGTTCTACTCAAGAGTAAGCAACTAAGCGAAATAAAGCGATAGAACGCTTATTTGCCTTCTATCTGTGCATTCTGACACTCCAACAATGTTTTCTGCTTCAATTTGACTCATTTCACAAAGATGCTTATTTCTGGCGTGAACATGCAGTTCTACTCAAGAGTAAGCAACTAAGCGAAATAAAGCCATGGAACGCTTATTTGCCTTCTATCTATGCATCCTGACACTCCAACAATGTTTTCTGCTTCAATTTGACTCATTTTCCAAAGGTGCTTATTCTTGGAGTGAATATGCAGTTCTACTCAAGAGTAAGCAACTAAGCGAAATAAAGCCATAGAACGCTTATTTGCCTTCTATCTATGCATTCTGACACTCCAACAATGTGTTCTGCTTCAATTTGACTCATTTTACAAAGATGCTTATTTCTGGAGTGAACATGCAGTTCTACTCAAGAGTAAGCAACGAAGCGAAATAAAGCCATGGAACGCTTATTTGCCTTCTATCTATGCATTCTGACACTCCAACAATGTTTTATGCTTCAATTTGGCTCATTTTACAAAGATGCTTATTTCTGGCGTGAACATGCAGTTCTACTCAAGAGTAAGCAACTAAGCGAAATAAAGCCATGGAACGCTTATTTGCCTTCTATCTATGCATTCTGACACACCAACAATGTTTTCTGCTTCAATTTGACTCATTTTACAAAGATGCTTATTTCTGGAGTGAACATGCAGTTCTACTCAAGAGTAAGCAACTAAGCGAAATAAAGCCATGGAACGCTTATTTGCCTTCTATCTATGCATTCTGACACACCAACAATGTTTTCTGCTTCAATTTGGCTCATTTTACAAAGATGCTTATTTCTGGCTTGAACATGCAGTTCTACTCAAGAGTAAGCAACTAAGCGAAATAAAGCCATGGAACGCTTATTTGCCTTCTATCTATGCATTCTGACACTCCAACAATGTTTTCTGCTTCAATTTGGCTCATTTTACAAATATGCTTATTTCTGGCTTGAACATGCAGTTCTACTCAAGAGTAAGCAACTAAGCGAAATAAAGCCATGGAACGCTTATTTGCCTTCTATCTATGCATTCTGACACTCCAACAATGTTTTCTGCTTCAATTTGGCTCATTTTACAAAGATGCTTATTTCTGGCTTGAACATGCAGTTCTACTCAAGAGTAAGCAACTAAGCGAAATAAAGCGATAGAACGCTTACTTGCCTTCTATCTGTGCATTCTGACACTCCAACAATGTGTTCTGCTTCAATTTGACTCATTTTACAAAGATGCTTATTTCTAGCGTGAACATGCAGTTCTACTCAAGAGTAAGCAACTAAGCGAAATAAAGCAAAGGAACGCTTATTTGCCTTCTATCTATGCATTCTGACACACCAACAATGTTTTCTGCTTCAATTTGACTCATTTTACAAAGATGCTTATTTCTGGCGTGAACATGCAGTTCTACTCAAGAGTAAGCAACTAAGCGAAATAAAGCGATAGAACGCTTATTTGCCTTCTATCTGTGCATTCTGACACTCCAACAATGTTTTCTGCTTCAATTTGACTCATTTCACAAAGATGCTTATTTCTGGCGTGAACATGCAGTTCTACTCAAGAGTAAGCAACTAAGCGAAATAAAGCCATGGAACGCTTATTTGCCTTCTACCTGTGCATTCTGACACTCCAACAATGTTTTCTGCTTCAATTTGACTCATTTCACAAAGATGCTTATTTCTGGCGTAAACATGCAGTTCTACTCAAGAGTAAGCAACTAAGCGAAATAAAGCCATGGAACGCTTATTTGCCTTCTATCTATGCATTCTGACACTCCAACAATGTTTTCTGCTTCAATTTGGCTCATTTTACAAAGATGCTTATTTCTGGCGTGAACATGCAGTTCTACTCAAGAGTAAGCAACTAAGCGAAATAAAGCCATGGAACGCTTATTTGCCTTCTATCTATGCATTCTGACACACCAACAATGTTTTCTGCTTCAATTTGACTCATTTCACAAAGATGCTTATTTCTGGCGTGAACATGCAGTTCTACTCAAGAGTAAGCAACTAAGCGAAATAAAGCCATGGAACGCTTATTTGCCTTCTATCTATGCATTCTGACACTCCAACAATGTTTTCTGCTTCAATTTGGCTCATTTTACAAAGATGCTTATTTCTGGCTTGAACATGCAGTTCTACTCAAGAGTAAGCAACTAAGCGAAATACAGCCATGGAACGCTTATTTGCCTTCTATCTATGCATTCTGACACACCAACAATGTTTTCTGCTTCAATTTGGCTCATTTTACAAAGATGCTTATTTCTGGCGTGAACATGCAGTTCTACTCAAGAGTAAGCAACTAAGCGAAATAAAGCGATAGAATGCTTATTTGCCTTCTATCTGTGCATTCTGACACTCCAACAATGTTTTCTGCTTCAATTTGACTCATTTCACAAAGATGCTTATTTCTGGCGTGAACATGCAGTTCTACTCAAGAGTAAGCAACTAAGCGAAATAAAGCGATAGAACGCTTATTTGCCTTCTACCTGTGCATTCTGACACTCCAACAATGTTTTCTGCTTCAATTTGACTCATTTCACAAAGATGCTTATTTCTGGCGTAAACATGCAGTTCTACTCAAGAGTAAGTAACTAAGCGAAATAAAGCCATGGAACGCTTATTTGCCTTCTATCTATGCATTCTGACACACCGACAATGTTTTCTGCTTCAATTTGGCTCATTTTACAAAGATGCTTATTTCTGGCTTGAACATGCAGTTCTACTCAAGAGTAAGCCACTAAGCGAAATAAAGCCATGGAACGCTTATTTGCCTTCTATCTATGCATTCTGACACTCCAACAATGTTTTCTGCTTCAATTTGGCTCATTTTACAAAGATGCTTATTTCTGGCGTGAACATGCAGTTCTACTCAAGAGTAAGCAACTAAGCGAAATAAAGCCATGGAACGCTTATTTGCCTTCTATCTATGCATTCTGACACACCAACAATGTTTTCTGCTTCAATTTGACTCATTTCACAAAGATGCTTATTTCTGGCGTGAACATGCAGTTCTACTCAAGAGTAAGCAACTAAGCGAAATAAAGCCATGGAACGCTTATTTGCCTTCTATCTATGCATTCTGACACACCAACAATGTTTTCTGCTTCAATTTGGCTCATTTTACAAAGATGCTTATTTCTGGCTTGAACATGCAGTTCTACTCAAGAGTAAGCAACTAAGCGAAATAAAGCCATGGAACGCTTATTTGCCTTCTATCTATGCATTCTGACACTCCAACAATGTTTTCTGCTTCAATTTGGCTCATTTTACAAATATGCTTATTTCTGGCTTGAACATGCAGTTCTACTCAAGAGTAAGCAACTAAGCGAAATAAAGCCATGGAACGCTTATTTGCCTTCTATCTATGCATTCTGACACTCCAACAATGTTTTCTGCTTCAATTTGGCTCATTTTACAAAGATGCTTATTTCTGGCTTGAACATGCAGTTCTACTCAAGAGTAAGCAACTAAGCGAAATAAAGCGATAGAACGCTTACTTGCCTTCTATCTGTGCATTCTGACACTCCAACAATGTGTTCTGCTTCAATTTGACTCATTTTACAAAGATGCTTATTTCTAGCGTGAACATGCAGTTCTACTCAAGAGTAAGCAACTAAGCGAAATAAAGCCATAGAACGCTTATTTGCCTTCTATCTATGCATCCTGACACTCCAACAATGTTTTCTGCTTCAATTTGGGTCATTTCACAAAGGTGCTCATTTCTTGAGTGAATATGCAGTTCTACTCAAGAGTAAGCAACTAAGCGAAATAAAGCCATGGAACGCTTATTTGCCTTCTATCTATGCATCCTGACACTCCAACAATGTTTTCTGCTTCAATTTGACTCATTTTCCAAAGGTGCTTATTCTTGGAGTGAATATGCAGTTCTACTCAAGAGTAAGCAACTAAGCGAAATAAAGCCATAGAACGCTTATTTGCCTTCTATCTATGCATTCTGACACTCCAACAATGTGTTCTGCTTCAATTTGACTCATTTTACAAAGATGCTTATTTCTGGAGTGAACATGCAGTTCTACTCAAGAGTAAGCAACGAAGCGAAATAAAGCCATGGAACGCTTATTTGCCTTCTATCTATGCATTCTGACACTCCAACAATGTTTTATGCTTCAATTTGGCTCATTTTACAAAGGTGCTTATTTCTGGCGTGAACATGCAGTTCTACTCAAGAGTAAGCAACTAAGCGAAATAAAGCCATGGAACGCTTATTTGCCTTCTATCTATGCATTCTGACACTCCAACAATGTTTTCTGCTTCAATTTGGCTCATTTTACAAAGATGCTTATTTCTGGCTTGAACATGCAGTTCTACTCAAGAGTAAGCAACTAAGCGAAATAAAGCCATGGAACGCTTATTTGCCTTCTATCTATGCATTCTGACACACCAACAATGTTTTCTGCTTCAATTTGGCTCATTTTACAAAGATGCTTATTTCTGGCTTGAACATGCAGTTCTACTCAAGAGTAAGCAACTAAGCGAAATAAAGCGATAGAACGCTTATTTGCCTTCTATCTGTGCATTCTGACACTCCAACAATGTGTTCTGCTTCAATTTGACTCATTTTACAAAGATGCTTATTTCTGGCGTGAACATGCAGTTCTACTCAAGAGTAAGCAACTAAGCGAAATAAAGCCATGGAACGCTTATTTGCCTTCTCTCTATGCATTCTGACACTCCAACAATGTTTTCTGCTTCAATTTGACTCATTTTCCAAAGGTGCTTATTCTTGGAGTGAATATGCAGTTCTACTCAAGAGTAAGCAACTAAGCGAAATAAAGCCATGGAACGCTTATTTGCCTTCTATCTATGCATTCTGACACTCCAACAATGTGTTCTGCTTCAATTTGACTCATTTTACAAAGATGCTTATTTCTGGAGTGAACATGCAGTTCTACTCAAGAGTAAGCAACGAAGCGAAATAAAGCCATGGAACGCTTATTTGCCTTCTATCTATGCATTCTGACACTCCAACAATGTTTTATGCTTCAATTTGGCTCATTTTACAAAGGTGCTTATTTCTGGCGTGAACATGCAGTTCTACTCAAGAGTAAGCAACTAAGCGAAATAAAGCCATGGAACGCTTATTTGCCTTCTATCTATGCATTCTGACACTCCAACAATGTTTTCTGCTTCAATTTGGCTCATTTTACAAAGATGCTTATTTCTGGCGTGAACATGCAGTTCTACTCAAGAGTAAGCAACTAAGCGAAATAAAGCCATGGAACGCTTATTTGCCTTCTATCTATGCATTCTGACACACCAACAATGTTTTCTGCTTCAATTTGACTCATTTCACAAAGATGCTTATTTCTGGCGTGAACATGCAGTTCTACTCAAGAGTAAGCAACTAAGCGAAATAAAGCCATGGAACGCTTATTTGCCTTCTATCTATGCATTCTGACACACCAACAATGTTTTCTGCTTCAATTTGGCTCATTTTACAAAGATGCTTATTTCTGGCTTGAACATGCAGTTCTACTCAAGAGTAAGCAACTAAGCGAAATAAAGCCATGGAACGCTTATTTGCCTTCTATCTATGCATTCTGACACTCCAACAATGTTTTCTGCTTCAATTTGGCTCATTTTACAAATATGCTTATTTCTGGCTTGAACATGCAGTTCTACTCAAGAGTAAGCAACTAAGCGAAATAAAGCCATGGAACGCTTATTTGCCTTCTATCTATGCATTCTGACACTCCAACAATGTTTTCTGCTTCAATTTGGCTCATTTTACAAAGATGCTTATTTCTGGCTTGAACATGCAGTTCTACTCAAGAGTAAGCAACTAAGCGAAATAAAGCGATAGAACGCTTACTTGCCTTCTATCTGTGCATTCTGACACTCCAACAATGTGTTCTGCTTCAATTTGACTCATTTTACAAAGATGCTTATTTCTAGCGTGAACATGCAGTTCTACTCAAGAGTAAGCAACTAAGCGAAATAAAGCCATAGAACGCTTATTTGCCTTCTATCTATGCATCCTGACACTCCAACAATGTTTTCTGCTTCAATTTGGGTCATTTCACAAAGGTGCTCATTTCTTGAGTGAATATGCAGTTCTACTCAAGAGTAAGCAACTAAGCGAAATAAAGCCATGGAACGCTTATTTGCCTTCTATGTATGCATTCTGACACTCCAACAATGTGTTCTGCTTCAATTTGACTCATTTTCCAAAGGTGCTTATTCTTGGAGTGAATATGCAGTTCTACTCAAGAGTAAGCAACTAAGCGAAATAAAGCCATAGAACGCTTATTTGCCTTCTATCTATGCATTCTGACACTCCAACAATGTGTTCTGCTTCAATTTGACTCATTTTACAAAGATGCTTATTTCTGGAGTGAACATGCAGTTCTACTCAAGAGTAAGCAACGAAGCGAAATAAAGCCATGGAACGCTTATTTGCCTTCTATCTATGCATTCTGACACTCCAACAATGTTTTATGCTTCAATTTGGCTCATTTTACAAAGGTGCTTATTTCTGGCGTGAACATGCAGTTCTACTCAAGAGTAAGCAACTAAGCGAAATAAAGCCATGGAACGCTTATTTGCCTTCTATCTATGCATTCTGACACTCCAACAATGTTTTCTGCTTCAATTTGGCTCATTTTACAAAGATGCTTATTTCTGGCTTGAACATGCAGTTCTACTCAAGAGTAAGCAACTAAGCGAAATAAAGCCATGGAACGCTTATTTGCCTTCTATCTATGCATTCTGACACACCAACAATGTTTTCTGCTTCAATTTGGCTCATTTTACAAAGATGCTTATTTCTGGCTTGAACATGCAGTTCTACTCAAGAGTAAGCAACTACCGTCTTTCCCACATTTTAAGACACCGTCTTATCACTTTTTTTCCTCAAAAAAACACTGGGTGGCTTATTTTCAGGGAATGTCTTACCGGTATTTTTATTACATCAGGAGCAGTGCCCCTCTTGCTCCCTGTCTCCCTGCGGGGCAGGACTCTTGACTGAAAGAAAATGACGGGCAACAGCCACCACCAAGCTCCATGAGAGGGAGTCTGAGGGAAGGGAGGTGTGTGCATCGCTGGCCCAGCCCTCTCTCCCCGGCCCTGGGATGTTCGTGAGGGAGGGAAGGAGCTCCTCCGAAGGGCTGCTCTCTCTCTCTCCCCTCCCAGGTGGGGACTCACTTAATAGCAATCTGCTACACTGGAGCTTCTTAAATTTAAACCAGTACTGTATAATGGAATCTATCTGTGTGATGCAGTCGTAGCAGTAGCCTATACTAAAGCAAATAAGGATCTCTACCAGCCAGCCAACTGCCCAAGACTTAAGAGCGAAAGTTCCAACAATGTATCACTTTGTAGCACTGATAGCAAAGAGGCTACCGGCTGAGATACTGTACAAAACAAAGAAGCCAGCTGAGCAGCAATTAAGATGGTAAATGGTAGCAATTAAGTAGCAATTGAGCCAGCAGAAAGCGGGGTGAGATAATCTGCTGGTCCTAACAACCCGTCCGTGTTTCTCTTACCCACAAAATGTTAACTTTTGTGTAGGGTGTAGGGCAGTGTTTAGCAGCTCCTAAACAGCGAGAAGGGGAAAGTCCTTAATCCCCAAGGCAAGGACTGCGCCACCGGCAGCGATCCCGGTACCGGTACAAATCCTTAAAGGGGAAGCTCTACAGACAAGCAATGGAAAGAAAAAAGAATCCTCACTTTTTAAAAGGCTATTAAAAGGGGGAAAGGTGGGGGGAAGCGAGAGGTGGGCTGTGTGTGTGTGAGAGAGATAGAGAGAGAGAGAGAGGCGGGGGGGGGGGGAGAGAGAGAGACGCGCACACAGAGTCTCTCCCTAAAGGGGAAGGCAGCGTCTTCAATCGCCCCTCTTTTTTCCCTCGTGCTTTCATCTTCTCCCCACCGCAAATGCCACTTTTCTCCTCTTCACCAAGCAAGCAGAGCTCACACAGCCTAGCTAAAAAAAAATATTTTGGAATCCTTTTACAGGTATTTTAAAAAATGCTTACAGAAACAGGAGGGGGAATCACGAGGCTGCAGGAACGGCTCTACGGTGCATTTTTACAAGCTTTTAAAAGAAATACGTGTCTTTGGAGCGACAGTAAAATGGGGAGAGATTTTTATGGGGGAGAGTTGGCTGGCGGGAGGGGGGAAGGGTCTATCACTATGTCTTATTTTCGGGTTATGGCTTATATCGCGCAACTGCTTAGAAATCCTGCTATGTCTTATATTATGGCTACGTCTTAAAAAGGGGGAAACACGGTAAGCGAAATAAAGCGATAGAACGCTTATTTGCCTTCTATCTGTGCATTCTGACACTCCAACAATGTGTTCTGCTTCAATTTGACTCATTTTACAAAGATGCTTATTTCTGGCGTGAACATGCAGTTCTACTCAAGAGTAAGCAACTAAGCGAAATAAAGCCATGGAACGCTTATTTGCCTTCTCTCTATGCATTCTGACACTCCAACAATGTTTTCTGCTTCAATTTGACTCATTTTCCAAAGGTGCTTATTCTTGGAGTGAATATGCAGTTCTACTCAAGAGTAAGCAACTAAGCGAAATAAAGCCATGGAACGCTTATTTGCCTTCTATCTATGCATTCTGACACTCCAACAATGTGTTCTGCTTCAATTTGACTCATTTTACAAAGATGCTTATTTCTGGAGTGAACATGCAGTTCTACTCAAGAGTAAGCAACGAAGCGAAATAAAGCCATGGAACGCTTATTTGCCTTCTATCTATGCATTCTGACACTCCAACAATGTTTTATGCTTCAATTTGGCTCATTTTACAAAGGTGCTTATTTCTGGCGTGAACATGCAGTTCTACTCAAGAGTAAGCAACTAAGCGAAATAAAGCCATGGAACGCTTATTTGCCTTCTATCTATGCATTCTGACACTCCAACAATGTTTTCTGCTTCAATTTGGCTCATTTTACAAAGATGCTTATTTCTGGCTTGAACATGCAGTTCTACTCAAGAGTAAGCAACTAAGCGAAATAAAGCCATGGAACGCTTATTTGCCTTCTATCTATGCATTCTGACACACCAACAATGTTTTCTGCTTCAATTTGGCTCATTTTACAAAGATTCTTATTTCTGGCTTGAACATGCAGTTCTACTCAAGAGTAAGCAACTAAGCGAAATAAAGCGATAGAACGCTTATTTGCCTTCTATCTGTGCATTCTGACACTCCAACAATGTTTTCTGCTTCAATTTGGCTCATTTTACAAAGATGCTTATTTCTGGCGTGAACATGCAGTTCTACTCAAGAGTAAGCAACTAAGCGAAATAAAGCCATGGAACGCTTATTTGCCTTCTATCTATGCATTCTGACACACCAACAATGTTTTCTGCTTCAATTTGGCTCATTTTACAAAGATGCTTATTTCTGGCTTGAACATGCAGTTCTACTCAAGAGTAAGCAACTAAGCGAAATAAAGCGATAGAACGCTTATTTGCCTTCTATCTGTGCATTCTGACACTCCAACAATGTGTTCTGCTTCAATTTGACTCATTTTACAAAGATGCTTATTTCTGGCGTGAACATGCAGTTCTACTCAAGAGTAAGCAACTAAGCGAAATAAAGCCATGGAACGCTTATTTGCCTTCTCTCTATGCATTCTGACACTCCAACAATGTTTTCTGCTTCAATTTGGCTCATTTTACAAAGATGCTTATTTCTGGCGTGAACATGCAGTTCTACTCAAGAGTAAGCAACTAAGCGAAATAAAGCCATGGAACGCTTATTTGCCTTCTCTCTATGCATTCTGACACTCCAACAATGTTTTCTGCTTCAATTTGACTCATTTTCCAAAGGTGCTTATTCTTGGAGTGAATATGCAGTTCTACTCAAGAGTAAGCAACTAAGCGAAATAAAGCCATGGAACGCTTATTTGCCTTCTATCTATGCATCCTGACACTCCAACAATGTTTTCTGCTTCAATTTGACTCATTTTCCAAAGGTGCTTATTCTTGGAGTGAATATGCAGTTCTACTCAAGAGTAAGCAACTAAGCGAAATAAAGCCATAGAACGCTTATTTGCCTTCTATCTATGCATTCTGACACTCCAACAATGTGTTCTGCTTCAATTTGACTCATTTTACAAAGATGCTTATTTCTGGAGTGAACATGCAGTTCTACTCAAGAGTAAGCAACGAAGCGAAATAAAGCCATGGAACGCTTATTTGCCTTCTATCTATGCATTCTGACACTCCAACAATGTTTTCTGCTTCAATTTGGCTCATTTTACAAAGATGCTTATTTCTGGCTTGAACATGCAGTTCTACTCAAGAGTAAGCAACTAAGCGAAATAAAGCCATGGAACGCTTATTTGCCTTCTATCTATGCATTCTGACACACCAACAATGTTTTCTGCTTCAATTTGGCTCATTTTACAAAGATGCTTATTTCTGGCTTGAACATGCAGTTCTACTCAAGAGTAAGCAACTAAGCGAAATAAAGCGATAGAACGCTTATTTGCCTTCTATCTGTGCATTCTGACACTCCAACAATGTGTTCTGCTTCAATTTGACTCATTTTACAAAGATGCTTATTTCTGGCGTGAACATGCAGTTCTACTCAAGAGTAAGCAACTAAGCGAAATAAAGCGATAGAACGCTTATTTGCCTTCTATCTGTGCATTCTGACACTCCAACAATGTTTTCTGCTTCAATTTGACTCATTTCACAAAGATGCTTATTTCTGGCGTGAACATGCAGTTCTACTCAAGAGTAAGCAACTAAGCGAAATAAAGCCATGGAACGCTTATTTGCCTTCTATCTATGCATCCTGACACTCCAACAATGTTTTCTGCTTCAATTTGACTCATTTTCCAAAGGTGCTTATTCTTGGAGTGAATATGCAGTTCTACTCAAGAGTAAGCAACTAAGCGAAATAAAGCCATAGAACGCTTATTTGCCTTCTATCTATGCATTCTGACACTCCAACAATGTGTTCTGCTTCAATTTGACTCATTTTCCAAAGGTGCTTATTCTTGGAGTGAATATGCAGTTCTACTCAAGAGTAAGCAACTAAGCGAAATAAAGCCATAGAACGCTTATTTGCCTTCTATCTATGCATTCTGACACTCCAACAATGTGTTCTGCTTCAATTTGACTCATTTTACAAAGATGCTTATTTCTGGAGTGAACATGCAGTTCTACTCAAGAGTAAGCAACGAAGCGAAATAAAGCCATGGAACGCTTATTTGCCTTCTATCTATGCATTCTGACACTCCAACAATGTTTTCTGCTTCAATTTGGCTCATTTTACAAAGATGCTTATTTCTGGCTTGAACATGCAGTTCTACTCAAGAGTAAGCAACTAAGCGAAATAAAGCCATGGAACGCTTATTTGCCTTCTATCTATGCATTCTGACACACCAACAATGTTTTCTGCTTCAATTTGGCTCATTTTACAAAGATGCTTATTTCTGGCTTGAACATGCAGTTCTACTCAAGAGTAAGCAACTAAGCGAAATAAAGCGATAGAACGCTTATTTGCCTTCTATCTGTGCATTCTGACACTCCAACAATGTGTTCTGCTTCAATTTGACTCATTTTACAAAGATGCTTATTTCTGGCGTGAACATGCAGTTCTACTCAAGAGTAAGCAACTAAGCGAAATAAAGCCATGGAACGCTTATTTGCCTTCTCTCTATGCATTCTGACACTCCAACAATGTTTTCTGCTTCAATTTGGCTCATTTTACAAAGATGCTTATTTCTGGCGTGAACATGCAGTTCTACTCAAGAGTAAGCAACTAAGCGAAATAAAGCCATGGAACGCTTATTTGCCTTCTATCTATGCATTCTGACACACCAACAATGTTTTCTGCTTCAATTTGGCTCATTTTACAAAGATGCTTATTTCTGGCGTGAACATGCAGTTCTACTCAAGAGTAAGCAACTAAGCGAAATAAAGCGATAGAACGCTTATTTGCCTTCTATCTGTGCATTCTGACACTCCAACAATGTTTTCTGCTTCAATTTGACTCATTTCACAAAGATGCTTATTTCTGGCGTGAACATGCAGTTCTACTCAAGAGTAAGCAACTAAGCGAAATAAAGCCATGGAACGCTTATTTGCCTTCTATCTATGCATCCTGACACTCCAACAATGTTTTCTGCTTCAATTTGACTCATTTTCCAAAGGTGCTTATTCTTGGAGTGAATATGCAGTTCTACTCAAGAGTAAGCAACTAAGCGAAATAAAGCCATAGAACGCTTATTTGCCTTCTATCTATGCATTCTGACACTCCAACAATGTGTTCTGCTTCAATTTGACTCATTTTACAAAGATGCTTATTTCTGGAGTGAACATGCAGTTCTACTCAAGAGTAAGCAACGAAGCGAAATAAAGCCATGGAACGCTTATTTGCCTTCTATCTATGCATTCTGACACTCCAACAATGTTTTATGCTTCAATTTGGCTCATTTTACAAAGATGCTTATTTCTGGCGTGAACATGCAGTTCTACTCAAGAGTAAGCAACTAAGCGAAATAAAGCCATGGAACGCTTATTTGCCTTCTATCTATGCATTCTGACACACCAACAATGTTTTCTGCTTCAATTTGACTCATTTCACAAAGATGCTTATTTCTGGCGTGAACATGCAGTTCTACTCAAGAGTAAGCAACTAAGCGAAATAAAGCCATGGAACGCTTATTTGCCTTCTATCTATGCATTCTGACACTCCAACAATGTTTTCTGCTTCAATTTGGCTCATTTTACAAAGATGCTTATTTCTGGCGTGAACATGCAGTTCTACTCAAGAGTAAGCAACTAAGCGAAATAAAGCCATGGAACGCTTATTTGCCTTCTATCTATGCATTCTGACACACCAACAATGTTTTCTGCTTCAATTTGACTCATTTCACAAAGATGCTTATTTCTGGCGTGAACATGCAGTTCTACTCAAGAGTAAGCAACTAAGCGAAATAAAGCCATGGAACGCTTATTTGCCTTCTATCTATGCATTCTGACACACCAACAATGTTTTCTGCTTCAATTTGGCTCATTTTACAAAGATGCTTATTTCTGGCTTGAACATGCAGTTCTACTCAAGAGTAAGCAACTAAGCGAAATAAAGCGATAGAACGCTTACTTGCCTTCTATCTGTGCATTCTGACACTCCAACAATGTGTTCTGCTTCAATTTGACTCATTTTACAAAGATGCTTATTTCTGGCGTGAACATGCAGTTCTACTCAAGAGTAAGCAACTAAGCGAAATAAAGCCATGGAACGCTTATTTGCCTTCTATCTATGCATTCTGACACTCCAACAATGTTTTCTGCTTCAATTTGGCTCATTTTACAAAGATGCTTATTTCTGGCGTGAACATGCAGTTCTAGTCAAGAGTAAGCAACTAAGCGAAATAAAGCCATGGAACGCTTATTTGCCTTCTATCTATGCATTCTGACACACCAACAATGTTTTCTGCTTCAATTTGGCTCATTTTACAAAGATGCTTATTTCTGGCTTGAACATGCAGTTCTACTCAAGAGTAAGCAACTAAGCGAAATAAAGCGATAGAACGCTTATTTGCCTTCTCTGTGCATTCTGACACTCCAACAATGTGTTCTGCTTCAATTTGACTCATTTTACAAAGATGCTTATTTCTGGCGTGAACATGCAGTTCTAGTCAAGAGTAAGCAACTAAGCGAAATAAAGCGATAGAACGCTTATTTGCCTTCTCTGTGCATTCTGACACTCCAACAATGTTTTCTGCTTCAATTTGGCTCATTTTACAAAGATGCTTATTTCTGGCGTGAACATGCAGTTCTACTCAAGAGTAAGCAACTAAGCGAAGTAAAGCCATGGAACGCTTATTTGCCTTCTATCTATGCATTCTGACACTCCAACAATGTTTTCTGCTTCAATTTGACTCATTTCACAAAGATGCTTATTTCTGGCGTGAACATGCAGTTCTACTCAAGAGTAAGCAACTAAGCGAAATAAAGCCATGGAACGCTTATTTGCCTTCTATCTATGCATTCTGACACTCCAACGTTTTCTGCTTCAATTTGGCTCATTTTACAAAGATGCTTATTTCTGGCGTGATCATGCAGTTCTACTCAAGAGTAAGCAACTAAGCGAAATAGAGCGATAGAACGCTTATTTGCCTTCTATCTGTGCATTCTGACACTCCAACAATGTTTTCTGCTTCAATTTGACTCATTTCACAAAGATGCTTATTTCTAGCGTGAACATGCAGTTCTACTCAAGAGTAAGCAACTAAGCGAAATAAAGCCATGGAACGCTTATTTGCCTTCTATCTATGCATTCTGACACACCAACAATGTTTTCTGCTTCAATTTGGCTCATTTTACAAAGATGCTTATTTCTGGCGTGAACATGCAGTTCTACTCAAGAGTAAGCAACTAAGCGAAATAAAGCGATAGAACGCTTATTTGCCTTCTATCTGTGCATTCTGACACTCCAACAATGTTTTCTGCTTCAATTTGACTCATTTCACAAAGATGCTTATTTCTGGCGTGAACATGCAGTTCTACTCAAGAGTAAGCAACTAAGCGAAATAAAGCGATAGAACGCTTATTTGCCTTCTATCTGTGCATTCTGACACTCCAACAATGTTTTCTGCTTCAATTTGACTCATTTCACAAAGATGCTTATTTCTGGCGTAAACATGCAGTTCTACTCAAGAGTAAGCAACTAAGCGAAATAAAGCGATAGAACGCTTATTTGCCTTCTATCTGTGCATTCTGACACTCCAACAATGTTTTCTGCTTCAATTTGACTCATTTCACAAAGATGCTTATTTCTGGCGTAAACATGCAGTTCTACTCAAGAGTAAGCCACTAAGCGAAATAAAGCCATGGAACGCTTATTTGCCTTCTATCTATGCATTCTGACCCTCCAACAATGTTTTCTGCTTCGATTTGGCTCATTTTACAAAGATGCTTATTTCTGGCGTGAACATGCAGTTCTACTCAAGAGTAAGCAACTAAGCGAAATAAAGCCATGGAACGCTTATTTGCCTTCTATCTATGCATTCTGACACACCAACAATGTTTTCTGCTTCAATTTGACTCATTTCACAAAGATGCTTATTTCTGGCGTGAACATGCAGTTCTACTCAAGAGTAAGCAACTAAGCGAAATAAAGCCATGGAACGCTTATTTGCCTTCTATCTATGCATTCTGACACACCAACAATGTTTTCTGCTTCAATTTGGCTCATTTTACAAAGATGCTTATTTCTGGCTTGAACATGCAGTTCTACTCAAGAGTAAGCAACTAAGCGAAATAAACCATGGAACGCTTATTTGCCTTCTATCTATGCATTCTGACACTCCAACAATGTTTTCTGCTTCAATATGACTCATTTCACAAAGATGCTTATTTCTGGCGTGAACATGCAGTTCTACTCAAGAGTAAGCAACTAAGCGAAATAGAGCGATAGAACGCTTATTTGCCTTTTATCTGTGCATTCTGACACTCCAACTATGTTTTCTGCTTCAATTTGACTCATTTCACAAAGATGCTTATTTCTAGCGTGAACATGCAGTTCTACTCAAGAGTAAGCAACTAAGCGAAATAAAGCCATGGAACGCTTATTTGCCTTCTATCTATGCATTCTGACACACCAACAATGTTTTCTGCTTCAATTTGGCTCATTTTACAAAGATGCTTATTTCTGGCGTGAACATGCAGTTCTACTCAAGAGTAAGCAACTAAGCGAAATAAAGCGATAGAACGCTTATTTGCCTTCTATCAGTGCATTCTGACACTCCAACAATGTTTTCTGCTTCATTTTGACTCATTTCACAAAGATGCTTATTTCTGGCGTGAACATGCAGTTCTACTCAAGAGTAAGCAACTAAGCGAAATAAAGCGATAGAACGCTTATTTGCCTTCTATCTGTGCATTCTGACACTCCAACAATGTTTTCTGCTTCAATTTGACTCATTTCACAAAGATGCTTATTTCTGGCTTGAACATGCAGTTCTACTCAAGAGTAAGCAACTAAGCGAAATAAAGCGATAGAACGCTTATTTGCCTTCTATCTGTGCATTCTGACACTCCAACAATGTGTTCTGCTTCAATTTGACTCATTTCACAAAGATGCTTATTTCTGGCGTTAACATGCAGTTCTACTCAAGAGTAAGCCACTAAGCGAAATAAAGCCATGGAACGCTTATTTGCCTTCTATCTATGCATTCTGACACTCCAACAATGTTTTCTGCTTCAATTTGGCTCATTTTACAAAGATGCTTATTTCTGGCGTGAACATGCAGTTCTACTCAAGAGTAAGCAACTAAGCGAAACAAAGCCATGGAACGCTTATTTGCCTCCTATCTATGCATTCTGACACACCAACAATGTTTTCTGCTTCAATTTGACTCATTTTACAAAGATGCTTATTTCTGGCGTGAACATGCAGTTCTACTCAAGAGTAAGCAACTAAGCGAAATAAAGCCATGGAACGCTTATTTGCCTTCTATCTGTGCATTCTGACACTCCAACAATGTTTTCTGCTTCAATTTGACTCATTTTACAAAGGTGATTATTCCTGGCGTGAACATGCAGTTCTACTCAAGAGTAAGCAACTAAGCGAAATAAAGCCAGGGAACGCTTATTTGCCTTCTATCTATGCATTCTGACACTCCAACAATGTTTTCTGCTTCAATTTGGCTCATTTTACAAAGATGCTTATTTCTGGCGTGAACATGCAGTTCTACTCAAGAGTAAGCAACTAAGCGAAATAAACCGATAGAACGCTCATTTGCCTTCTATCTGTGCATTCTGACACTCCAACAATGTTTTCTGCTTCAATTTGACTCATTTCACAAAGATGCTTATTTCTAGCGTGAACATGCAGTTCTACTCAAGAGTAAGCAACTAAGCGAAATAAAGCCATGGAACGCTTATTTGCCTTCTATCTATGCATTCTGATACACCAACAATGTTTTCTGCTTCAATTTGGCTCATTTTACAAAGATGCTTATTTCTGGCTTGAACATGCAGTTCTACTCAAGAGTAAGCAACTAAGCGAAATAAAGCCATGGAACCCTTATTTGCCTTCTATCTATGCATTCTGACACACCAACAATGTTTTCTGCTTCAATTTGACTCATTTTACAAAGATGCTTATTTCTGGCTTGAACATGCAGTTCTACTCAAGAGTAAGCAACTAAGCGAAATAAAGCGATAGAACGCTTATTTGCCTTCTATCTGTGCATTCTGACACTCCAACAATGTGTTCTGCTTCAATTTGACTCATTTTACAAAGGTGATTATTCCTGGAGTGAACAAGCAGTTTTACTCAAGAGTAAGCAACTAAGCGAAATAAAGCCATGGAACGCTTATTTGCCTTCTATCTATGCATTCTGACACTCCAACAATGTTTTCTGCTTCAATTTGGCTCATTTTACAAAGATGCTTATTTCTGGCGTGAACATGCAGTTCTACTCAAGAGTAAGCAACTAAGCGAAATAGAGCGATAGAACGCTTATTTGCCTTCTATCTGTGCATTCTGACACTCCAACAATGTTTTCTGCTTCAATTTGACTCATTTCACAAAGATGCTTATTTCTAGCGTGAACATGCAGTTCTACTCAAGAGTAAGCAACTAAGCGAAATAAAGCCATGGAACGCTTATTTGCCTTCTATCTATGCATTCTGACACACCAACAATGTTTTCTGCTTCAATTTGGCTCATTTTACAAAGATGCTTATTTCTGGCTTGAACATGCAGTTCTACTCAAGAGTAAGCAACTAAGCGAAATAAAGCCATGGAACGCTTATTTGCCTTCTATCTATGCATTCTGACACACCAACAATGTTTTCTGCTTCAATTTGACTCATTTTACAAAGATGCTTATTTCTGGCTTGAACATGCAGTTCTACTCAAGGGTAAGCAACTAAGCGAAATAAAGCCATGGAACGCTTATTTGCCTTCTATCTATGCATTCAGACACACCAACAATGTTTTCTGCTTCAATTTGGCTCATTTTACAAAGATGCTTATTTCTGGCGTGAACATGCAGTTCTACTCAAGAGTAAGCCACTAAGCGAAATAAAGCCATGGAACGCTTATTTGCCTTCTATCTATGCATTCTGACACTCCAACAATGTTTTCTGCTTCAATTTGGCTCATTTTACAAAGATGCTTATTTCTGGCGTGAACATGCAGTTCTACTCAAGAGTAAGCAACTAAGCGAAATAAAGCCATGGAACGCTTATTTGCCTTCTATCTATGCATTCTGACACTCCAACAATGTTTTCTGCTTCAATTTGGCTCATTTTACAAATATGCTTATTTCTGGCTTGAACATGCAGTTCTACTCAAGAGTAAGCAACTAAGCGAAATAAAGCCATGGAACGCTTATTTGCCTTCTATCTATGCATTCTGACACTCCAACAATGTTTTCTGCTTCAATTTGGCTCATTTTACAAAGATGCTTATTTCTGGCTTGAACATGCAGTTCTACTCAAGAGTAAGCAACTAAGCGAAATAAAGCGATAGAACGCTTATTTGCCTTCTATCTATGCATCCTGACACTCTAACAATGTTTTCTGCTTCAATTTGGGTCATTTTACAAAGATGCTTATTTCTAGCGTGAACATGCAGTTCTACTCAAGAGTAAGCAACTAAGCGAAATAAAGCCATAGAACGCTTATTTGCCTTCTATCTATGCATCCTGACACTCCAACAATGTTTTCTGCTTCAATTTGGGTCATTTCACAAAGGTGCTCATTTCTTGAGTGAATATGCAGTTCTACTCAAGAGTAAGCAACTAAGCGAAATAAAGCCATGGAACGCTTATTTGCCTTCTATCTATGCATCCTGACACTCCAACAATGTTTTCTGCTTCAATTTGACTCATTTTCCAAAGGTGCTTATTCTTGGAGTGAATATGCAGTTCTACTCAAGAGTAAGCAACTAAGCGAAATAAAGCCATAGAACGCTTATTTGCCTTCTATCTATGCATTCTGACACTCCAACAATGTGTTCTGCTTCAATTTGACTCATTTTACAAAGATGCTTATTTCTGGAGTGAACATGCAGTTCTACTCAAGAGTAAGCAACGAAGCGAAATAAAGCCATGGAACGCTTATTTGCCTTCTATCTATGCATTCTGACACTCCAACAATGTTTTATGCTTCAATTTGGCTCATTTTACAAAGGTGCTTATTTCTGGCGTGAACATGCAGTTCTACTCAAGAGTAAGCAACTAAGCGAAATAAAGCCATGGAACGCTTATTTGCCTTCTATCTATGCATTCTGACACTCCAACAATGTTTTCTGCTTCAATTTGGCTCATTTTACAAAGATGCTTATTTCTGGCTTGAACATGCAGTTCTACTCAAGAGTAAGCAACTAAGCGAAATAAAGCCATGGAACGCTTATTTGCCTTCTATCTATGCATTCTGACACACCAACAATGTTTTCTGCTTCAATTTGGCTCATTTTACAAAGATGCTTATTTCTGGCTTGAACATGCAGTTCTACTCAAGAGTAAGCAACTAAGCGAAATAAAGCGATAGAACGCTTATTTGCCTTCTATCTGTGCATTCTGACACTCCAACAATGTGTTCTGCTTCAATTTGACTCATTTTACAAAGATGCTTATTTCTGGCGTGAACATGCAGTTCTACTCAAGAGTAAGCAACTAAGCGAAATAAAGCCATGGAACGCTTATTTGCCTTCTCTCTATGCATTCTGACACTCCAACAATGTTTTCTGCTTCAATTTGGCTCATTTTACAAAGATGCTTATTTCTGGCGTGAACATGCAGTTCTACTCAAGAGTAAGCAACTAAGCGAAATAAAGCCATGGAACGCTTATTTGCCTTCTATCTATGCATTCTGACACACCAACAATGTTTTCTGCTTCAATTTGGCTCATTTTACAAAGATGCTTATTTCTGGCGTGAGCATGCAGTTCTACTCAAGAGTAAGCAACTAAGCGAAATAAAGCGATAGAACGCTTATTTGCCTTCTATCTGTGCATTCTGACACTCCAACAATGTTTTCTGCTTCAATTTGACTCATTTCACAAAGATGCTTATTTCTGGCGTGAACATGCAGTTCTACTCAAGAGTAAGCAACTAAGCGAAATAAAGCCATGGAACGCTTATTTGCCTTCTATCTATGCATCCTGACACTCCAACAATGTTTTCTGCTTCAATTTGACTCATTTTCCAAAGGTGCTTATTCTTGGAGTGAATATGCAGTTCTACTCAAGAGTAAGCAACTAAGCGAAATAAAGCCATAGAACGCTTATTTGCCTTCTATCTATGCATTCTGACACTCCAACAATGTGTTCTGCTTCAATTTGACTCATTTTACAAAGATGCTTATTTCTGGAGTGAACATGCAGTTCTACTCAAGAGTAAGCAACGAAGCGAAATAAAGCCATGGAACGCTTATTTGCCTTCTATCTATGCATTCTGACACTCCAACAATGTTTTATGCTTCAATTTGGCTCATTTTACAAAGATGCTTATTTCTGGCGTGAAAATGCAGTTCTACTCAAGAGTAAGCAACTAAGCGAAATAAAGCCATGGAACGCTTATTTGCCTTCTATCTATGCATTCTGACACACCAACAATGTTTTCTGCTTCAATTTGACTCATTTCACAAAGATGCTTATTTCTGGCGTGAACATGCAGTTCTACTCAAGAGTAAGCAACTAAGCGAAATAAAGCCATGGAACGCTTATTTGCCTTCTATCTATGCATTCTGACACACCAACAATGTTTTCTGCTTCAATTTGGCTCATTTTACAAAGATGCTTATTTCTGGCTTGAACATGCAGTTCTACTCAAGAGTAAGCAACTAAGCGAAATAAAGCCATGGAACGCTTATTTGCCTTCTATCTATGCATTCTGACACTCCAACAATGTTTTCTGCTTCAATTTGGCTCATTTTACAAATATGCTTATTTCTGGCTTGAACATGCAGTTCTACTCAAGAGTAAGCAACTAAGCGAAATAAAGCCATGGAACGCTTATTTGCCTTCTATCTATGCATTCTGACACTCCAACAATGTTTTCTGCTTCAATTTGGCTCATTTTACAAAGATGCTTATTTCTGGCTTGAACATGCAGTTCTACTCAAGAGTAAGCAACTAAGCGAAATAAAGCGATAGAACGCTTACTTGCCTTCTATCTGTGCATTCTGACACTCCAACAATGTGTTCTGCTTCAATTTGACTCATTTTACAAAGATGCTTATTTCTAGCGTGAACATGCAGTTCTACTCAAGAGTAAGCAACTAAGCGAAATAAAGCCATGGAACGCTTATTTGCCTTCTATCTATGCATTCTGACACACCAACAATGTTTTCTGCTTCAATTTGACTCATTTTACAAAGATGCTTATTTCTGGCGTGAACATGCAGTTCTACTCAAGAGTAAGCAACTAAGCGAAATAAAGCGATAGAACGCTTATTTGCCTTCTATCTGTGCATTCTGACACTCCAACAATGTTTTCTGCTTCAATTTGACTCATTTCACAAAGATGCTTATTTCTGGCGTGAACATGCAGTTCTACTCAAGAGTAAGCAACTAAGCGAAATAAAGCGATAGAACGCTTATTTGCCTTCTACCTGTGCATTCTGACACTCCAACAATGTTTTCTGCTTCAATTTGACTCATTTCACAAAGATGCTTATTTCTGGCGTAAACATGCAGTTCTACTCAAGAGTAAGCAACTAAGCGAAATAAAGCCATGGAACGCTTATTTGCCTTCTATCTATGCATTCTGACACTCCAACAATGTTTTCTGCTTCAATTTGGCTCATTTTACAAAGATGCTTATTTCTGGCGTGAACATGCAGTTCTACTCAAGAGTAAGCAACTAAGCGAAATAAAGCCATGGAACGCTTATTTGCCTTCTATCTATGCATTCTGACACACCAACAATGTTTTCTGCTTCAATTTGACTCATTTCACAAAGATGCTTATTTCTGGCGTGAACATGCAGTTCTACTCAAGAGTAAGCAACTAAGCGAAATAAAGCCATGGAACGCTTATTTGCCTTCTATCTATGCATTCTGACACACCAACAATGTTTTCTGCTTCAATTTGGCTCATTTTACAAAGATGCTTATTTCTGGCTTGAACATGCAGTTCTACTCAAGAGTAAGCAACTAAGCGAAATAAAGCGATAGAACGCTTACTTGCCTTCTATCTGTGCATTCTGACACTCCAACAATGTGTTCTGCTTCAATTTGACTCATTTTACAAAGATGCTTATTTCTGGCGTGAACATGCAGTTCTACTCAAGAGTAAGCAACTAAGCGAAATAAAGCCATGGAACGCTTATTTGCCTTCTATCTATGCATTCTGACACACCAACAATGTTTTCTGCTTCAATTTGACTCATTTTACAAAGATGCTTATTTCTGGCTTGAACATGCAGTTCTACTCAAGGGTAAGCAACTAAGCGAAATAAAGCCATGGAACGCTTATTTGCCTTCTATCTATGCATTCAGACACACCAACAATGTTTTCTGCTTCAATTTGGCTCATTTTACAAAGATGCTTATTTCTGGCGTGAACATGCAGTTCTACTCAAGAGTAAGCCACTAAGCGAAATAAAGCCATGGAACGCTTATTTGCCTTCTATCTATGCATTCTGACACTCCAACAATGTTTTCTGCTTCAATTTGGCTCATTTTACAAAGATGCTTATTTCTGGCGTGAACATGCAGTTCTACTCAAGAGTAAGCAACTAAGCGAAATAAAGCCATGGAACGCTTATTTGCCTTCTATCTATGCATTCTGACACTCCAACAATGTTTTCTGCTTCAATTTGGCTCATTTTACAAATATGCTTATTTCTGGCTTGAACATGCAGTTCTACTCAAGAGTAAGCAACTAAGCGAAATAAAGCCATGGAACGCTTATTTGCCTTCTATCTATGCATTCTGACACTCCAACAATGTTTTCTGCTTCAATTTGGCTCATTTTACAAAGATGCTTATTTCTGGCTTGAACATGCAGTTCTACTCAAGAGTAAGCAACTAAGCGAAATAAAGCGATAGAACGCTTATTTGCCTTCTATCTATGCATCCTGACACTCTAACAATGTTTTCTGCTTCAATTTGGGTCATTTTACAAAGATGCTTATTTCTAGCGTGAACATGCAGTTCTACTCAAGAGTAAGCAACTAAGCGAAATAAAGCCATAGAACGCTTATTTGCCTTCTATCTATGCATCCTGACACTCCAACAATGTTTTCTGCTTCAATTTGGGTCATTTCACAAAGGTGCTCATTTCTTGAGTGAATATGCAGTTCTACTCAAGAGTAAGCAACTAAGCGAAATAAAGCCATGGAACGCTTATTTGCCTTCTATCTATGCATCCTGACACTCCAACAATGTTTTCTGCTTCAATTTGACTCATTTTCCAAAGGTGCTTATTCTTGGAGTGAATATGCAGTTCTACTCAAGAGTAAGCAACTAAGCGAAATAAAGCCATAGAACGCTTATTTGCCTTCTATCTATGCATTCTGACACTCCAACAATGTTTTATGCTTCAATTTGGCTCATTTTACAAAGGTGCTTATTTCTGGCGTGAACATGCAGTTCTACTCAAGAGTAAGCAACTAAGCGAAATAAAGCCATGGAACGCTTATTTGCCTTCTATCTATGCATTCTGACACTCCAACAATGTTTTCTGCTTCAATTTGGCTCATTTTACAAAGATGCTTATTTCTGGCTTGAACATGCAGTTCTACTCAAGAGTAAGCAACTAAGCGAAATAAAGCCATGGAACGCTTATTTGCCTTCTATCTATGCATTCTGACACACCAACAATGTTTTCTGCTTCAATTTGGCTCATTTTACAAAGATGCTTATTTCTGGCGTGAACATGCAGTTCTACTCAAGAGTAAGCAACTAAGCGAAATAAAGCGATAGAACGCTTATTTGCCTTCTATCTGTGCATTCTGACACTCCAACAATGTGTTCTGCTTCAATTTGACTCATTTCACAAAGATGCTTATTTCTGGCGTGAACATGCAGTTCTACTCAAGAGTAAGCAACTAAGCGAAATAAAGCCATGGAACGCTTATTTGCCTTCTCTCTATGCATTCTGACACTCCAACAATGTTTTCTGCTTCAATTTGGCTCATTTTACAAAGATGCTTATTTCTGGCGTGAACATGCAGTTCTACTCAAGAGTAAGCAACTAAGCGAAATAAAGCCATGGAACGCTTATTTGCCTTCTATCTATGCATTCTGACACACCAACAATGTTTTCTGCTTCAATTTGGCTCATTTTACAAAGATGCTTATTTCTGGCGTGAGCATGCAGTTCTACTCAAGAGTAAGCAACTAAGCGAAATAAAGCGATAGAACGCTTATTTGCCTTCTATCTGTGCATTCTGACACTCCAACAATGTTTTCTGCTTCAATTTGACTCATTTCACAAAGATGCTTATTTCTGGCGTGAACATGCAGTTCTACTCAAGAGTAAGCAACTAAGCGAAATAAAGCCATGGAACGCTTATTTGCCTTCTATCTATGCATCCTGACACTCCAACAATGTTTTCTGCTTCAATTTGACTCATTTTCCAAAGGTGCTTATTCTTGGAGTGAATATGCAGTTCTACTCAAGAGTAAGCAACTAAGCGAAATAAAGCCATAGAACGCTTATTTGCCTTCTATCTATGCATTCTGACACTCCAACAATGTGTTCTGCTTCAATTTGACTCATTTTACAAAGATGCTTATTTCTGGAGTGAACATGCAGTTCTACTCAAGAGTAAGCAACGAAGCGAAATAAAGCCATGGAACGCTTATTTGCCTTCTATCTATGCATTCTCACACTCCAACAATGTTTTATGCTTCAATTTGGCTCATTTTACAAAGATGCTTATTTCTGGCGTGAAAATGCAGTTCTACTCAAGAGTAAGCAACTAAACGAAATAAAGCCATGGAACGCTTATTTGCCTTCTATCTATGCATTCTGACACACCAACAATGTTTTCTGCTTCAATTTGACTCATTTCACAAAGATGCTTATTTCTGGCGTGAACATGCAGTTCTACTCAAGAGTAAGCAACTAAGCGAAATAAAGCCATGGAACGCTTATTTGCCTTCTATCTATGCATTCTGACACACCAACAATGTTTTCTGCTTCAATTTGGCTCATTTTACAAAGATGCTTATTTCTGGCTTGAACATGCAGTTCTACTCAAGAGTAAGCAACTAAGCGAAATAAAGCCATGGAACGCTTATTTGCCTTCTATCTATGCATTCTGACACTCCAACAATGTTTTCTGCTTCAATTTGGCTCATTTTACAAATATGCTTATTTCTGGCTTGAACATGCAGTTCTACTCAAGAGTAAGCAACTAAGCGAAATAAAGCCATGGAACGCTTATTTGCCTTCTATCTATGCATTCTGACACTCCAACAATGTTTTCTGCTTCAATTTGGCTCATTTTACAAAGATGCTTATTTCTGGCTTGAACATGCAGTTCTACTCAAGAGTAAGCAACTAAGCGAAATAAAGCGATAGAACGCTTACTTGCCTTCTATCTGTGCATTCTGACACTCCAACAATGTGTTCTGCTTCAATTTGACTCATTTTACAAAGATGCTTATTTCTAGCGTGAACATGCAGTTCTACTCAAGAGTAAGCAACTAAGCGAAATAAAGCCATGGAACGCTTATTTGCCTTCTATCTATGCATTCTGCCACACCAACAATGTTTTCTGCTTCAATTTGACTCATTTTACAAAGATGCTTATTTCTGGCGTGAACATGCAGTTCTACTCAAGAGTAAGCAACTAAGCGAAATAAAGCGATAGAACGCTTATTTGCCTTCTATCTGTGCATTCTGACACTCCAACAATGTTTTCTGCTTCAATTTGACTCATTTCACAAAGATGCTTATTTCTGGCGTGAACATGCAGTTCTACTCAAGAGTAAGCAACTAAGCGAAATAAAGCGATAGAACGCTTATTTGCCTTCTACCTGTGCATTCTGACACTCCAACAATGTTTTCTGCTTCAATTTGACTCATTTCACAAAGATGCTTATTTCTGGCGTAAACATGCAGTTCTACTCAAGAGTAAGCAACTAAGCGAAATAAAGCCATGGAACGCTTATTTGCCTTCTATCTATGCATTCTGACACTCCAACAATGTTTTCTGCTTCAATTTGGCTCATTTTACAAAGATGCTTATTTCTGGCGTGAACATGCAGTTCTACTCAAGAGTAAGCAACTAAGCGAAATAAAGCCATGGAACGCTTATTTGCCTTCTATCTATGCATTCTGACACACCAACAATGTTTTCTGCTTCAATTTGACTCATTTCACAAAGATGCTTATTTCTGGCGTGAACATGCAGTTCTACTCAAGAGTAAGCAACTAAGCGAAATAAAGCCATGGAACGCTTATTTGCCTTCTATCTATGCATTCTGACACACCAACAATGTTTTCTGCTTCAATTTGGCTCATTTTACAAAGATGCTTATTTCTGGCTTGAACATGCAGTTCTACTCAAGAGTAAGCAACTAAGCGAAATAAAGCGATAGAACGCTTACTTGCCTTCTATCTGTGCATTCTGACACTCCAACAATGTGTTCTGCTTCAATTTGACTCATTTTACAAAGATGCTTATTTCTGGCGTGAACATGCAGTTCTACTCAAGAGTAAGCAACTAAGCGAAATAAAGCCATGGAACGCTTATTTGCCTTCTATCTATGCATTCTGACACTCCAACAATGTTTTCTGCTTCAATTTGGCTCATTTTACAAAGATGCTTATTTCTGGCGTGAACATGCAGTTCTAGTCAAGAGTAAGCAACTAAGCGAAATAAAGCCATGGAACGCTTATTTCCCTTCTATCTATGCATTCTGACACACCAACAATGTTTTCTGCTTCAATTTGGCTCATTTTACAAAGATGCTTATTTCTGGCTTGAACATGCAGTTCTACTCAAGAGTAAGCAACTAAGCGAAATAAAGCGATAGAACGCTTATTTGCCTTCTCTGTGCATTCTGACACTCCAACAATGTGTTCTGCTTCAATTTGACTCATTTTACAAAGATGCTTATTTCTGGCGTGAACATGCAGTTCTACTCAAGAGTAAGCTACTAAGCGAAATAAACCCATGGAACGCTTATTTGCCTTCTATCTATGCATTTTGACACTCCAACAATGTTTTCTGCTTCAATTTGGCTCATTTTACAAAGATGCTTATTTCTGGCGTGAACATGCAGTTCTAGTCAAGAGTAAGCAACTAAGCGAAATAAAGCCATGGAACGCTTATTTGCCTTCTATCTATGCATTCTGACACTCCAACAATGTTTTCTGCTTCAATTTGACTCATTTCACAAAGATGCTTATTTCTGGCGTGAACATGCAGTTCTACTCAAGAGTAAGCAACTAAGCGAAATAAAGCCATGGAACGCTTATTTGCCTTCTATCTATGCATTCTGATACACCAACAATGTTTTCTGCTTCAATTTGGCTCATTTTACAAAGATGCTTATTTCTGGCTTGAACATGCAGTTCTACTCAAGAGTAAGCAACTAAGCGAAATAAAGCCATGGAACGCTTATTTGCCTTCTATCTATGCATTCTGACACTCCAACGTTTTCTGCTTCAATTTGGCTCATTTTACAAAGATGCTTATTTCTGGCGTGAACATGCAGTTCTACTCAAGAGTAAGCAACTAAGCGAAATAGAGCGATAGAACGCTTATTTGCCTTCTATCTGTGCATTCTGACACTCCAACAATGTTTTCTGCTTCAATTTGACTCATTTCACAAAGATGCTTATTTCTAGCGTGAACATGCAGTTCTACTCAAGAGTAAGCAACTAAGCGAAATAAAGCCATGGAACGCTTACTTGCCTTCTATCTATGCATTCTGACACACCAACAATGTTTTCTGCTTCAATTTGGCTCATTTTACAAAGATGCTTATTTCTGGCGTGAACATGCAGTTCTACTCAAGAGTAAGCAACTAAGCGAAATAAAGCGATAGAACGCTTATTTGCCTTCTATCTGTGCATTCTGACACTCCAACAATGTTTTCTGCTTCAATTTGACTCATTTCACAAAGATGCTTATTTCTGGCGTGAACATGCAGTTCTACTCAAGAGTAAGCAACTAAGCGAAATAAAGCGATAGAACGCTTATTTGCCTTCTATCTGTGCATTCTGACACTCCAACAATGTTTTCTGCTTCAATTTGACTCATTTCACAAAGATGCTTATTTCTGGCGTAAACATGCAGTTCTACTCAAGAGTAAGCAACTAAGCGAAATAAAGCGATAGAACGCTTATTTGCCTTCTATCTGTGCATTCTGACACTCCAACAATGTTTTCTGCTTCAATTTGACTCATTTCACAAAGATGCTTATTTCTGGCGTAAACATGCAGTTCTACTCAAGAGTAAGCCACTAAGCGAAATAAAGCCATGGAACGCTTATTTGCCTTCTGTCTATGCATTCTGACCCTCCAACAATGTTTTCTGCTTCAATTTGGCTCATTTTACAAAGATGCTTATTTCTGGCGTGAATATGCAGTTCTACTCAAGAGTAAGCAACTAAGCGAAATAAAGCCATGGAACGCTTATTTGCCTTCTATCTATGCATTCTGACACACCAACAATGTTTTCTGCTTCAATTTGACTCATTTCACAAAGATGCTTATTTCTGGCGTGAACATGCAGTTCTACTCAAGAGTAAGCAACTAAGCGAAATAAAGCCATGGAACGCTTATTTGCCTTCTATCTATGCATTCTGACACACCAACAATGTTTTCTGCTTCAATTTGGCTCATTTTACAAAGATGCTTATTTCTGGCTTGAACATGCAGTTCTACTCAAGAGTAAGCAACTAAGCGAAATAAAGCCATGGAACGCTTATTTGCCTTCTAACTATGCATTCTGACACACCAACAATGTTTTCTGCTTCAATTTGGCTCATTTTACAAAGATGCTTATTTCTGGCTTGAACATGCAGTTCTACTCAAGAGTAAGCAACTAAGCGAAATAAAGCCATGGAACGCTTATTTGCCTTCTATCTATGCATTCTGACACTCCAACGTTTTCTGCTTCAATTTGGCTCATTTTACAAAGATGCTTATTTCTGGCGTGAACATGCAGTTCTACTCAAGAGTAAGCAACTAAGCGAAATAGAGCGATAGAACGCTTATTTGCCTTCTATCTGTGCATTCTGACACTCCAACAATGTTTTCTGCTTCAATTTGACTCATTTCACAAAGATGCTTATTTCTAGCGTGAACATGCAGTTCTACTCAAGAGTAAGCAACTAAGCGAAATAAAGCCATGGAACGCTTACTTGCCTTCTATCTATGCATTCTGACACACCAACAATGTTTTCTGCTTCAATTTGGCTCATTTTACAAAGATGCTTATTTCTGGCGTGAACATGCAGTTCTACTCAAGAGTAAGCAACTAAGCGAAATAAAGCGATAGAACGCTTATTTGCCTTCTATCTGTGCATTCTGACACTCCAACAATGTTTTCTGCTTCAATTTGACTCATTTCACAAAGATGCTTATTTCTGGCGTGAACATGCAGTTCTACTCAAGAGTAAGCAACTAAGCGAAATAAAGCGATAGAACGCTTATTTGCCTTCTATCTGTGCATTCTGACACTCCAACAATGTTTTCTGCTTCAATTTGACTCATTTCACAAAGATGCTTATTTCTGGCGTAAACATGCAGTTCTACTCAAGAGTAAGCAACTAAGCGAAATAAAGCGATAGAACGCTTATTTGCCTTCTATCTGTGCATTCTGACACTCCAACAATGTTTTCTGCTTCAATTTGACTCATTTCACAAAGATGCTTATTTCTGGCGTAAACATGCAGTTCTACTCAAGAGTAAGCCACTAAGCGAAATAAAGCCATGGAACGCTTATTTGCCTTCTGTCTATGCATTCTGACCCTCCAACAATGTTTTCTGCTTCAATTTGGCTCATTTTACAAAGATGCTTATTTCTGGCGTGAATATGCAGTTCTACTCAAGAGTAAGCAACTAAGCGAAATAAAGCCATGGAACGCTTATTTGCCTTCTATCTATGCATTCTGACACACCAACAATGTTTTCTGCTTCAATTTGACTCATTTCACAAAGATGCTTATTTCTGGCGTGAACATGCAGTTCTACTCAAGAGTAAGCAACTAAGCGAAATAAAGCCATGGAACGCTTATTTGCCTTCTATCTATGCATTCTGACACACCAACAATGTTTTCTGCTTCAATTTGGCTCATTTTACAAAGATGCTTATTTCTGGCTTGAACATGCAGTTCTACTCAAGAGTAAGCAACTAAGCGAAATATAAGCCATGGAACGCTTATTTGCCTTCTAACTATGCATTCTGACACACCAACAATGTTTTCTGCTTCAATTTGGCTCATTTTACAAAGATGCTTATTTCTGGCTTGAACATGCAGTTCTACTCAAGAGTAAGCAACTAAGCGAAATAAAGCGATAGAACGCTTATTTGCCTTCTATCTGTACATTCTGACACTCCAACAATGTGTTCTGCTTCAATTTGACTCATTTTACAAAGATGCTTATTTCTGGCGTGAACATGCAGTACTACTCAAGAGTAAGCAACTAAGCGAAATAAAGCCATGGAACGCTTATTTGCCTTCTATCTATGCATTCTGACACTCCAACAATGTTTTCTGCTTCAATTTGGCTCATTTTACAAAGATGCTTATTTCTGGCGTGAACATGCAGTTCTAGTCAAGAGTAAGCAACTAAGCGAAATAAAGCCATGGAACGCTTATTTGCCTTCTATCTATGCATTCTGACACTACAACAATGTTTTCTGCTTCAATATGACTCATTTCACAAAGATGCTTATTTCTGGCGTGAACATGCAGTTCTACTCAAGAGTAAGCAACTAAGCGAAATAAAGCCATGGAACGCTTATTTGCCTTCTATCTATGCATTCTGATACACCAACAATGTTTTCTGCTTCAATTTGGCTCATTTTACAAAGATGCTTATTTCTGGCTTGAACATGCAGTTCTACTCAAGAGTAAGCAACTAAGCGAAATAAAGCCATGGAACGCTTATTTGCCTTCTATCTATGCATTCTGACACTCCAACAATGTTTTCTGCTTCAATTAGGCTCATTTTACAAAGATGCTTATTTCTGGCATGAACATGCAGTTCTACTCAAGAGTAAGCAACTAAGCGAAATAGAGCGATAGAACGCTTATTTGCCTTTTATCTGTGCATTCTGACACTCCAACTATGTTTTCTGCTTCAATTTGACTCATTTCACAAAGATGCTTATTTCTAGCGTGAACATGCAGTTCTACTCAAGAGTAAGCAACTAAGCGAAATAAAGCCATGGAACGCTTATTTGCCTTCTATCTATGCATTCTGACACTCCAACAATGTTTTCTGCTTCAATTTGGCTCATTTTACAAAGATGCTTATTTCTGGCGTGAACATGCAGTTCTACTCAAGAGTAAGCAACTAAGCGAAATAGAGCGATAGAACGCTTATTTGCCTTTTATCTGTGCATTCTGACACTCCAACTATGTTTTCTGCTTCAATTTGACTCATTTCACAAAGATGCTTATTTCTAGCGTGAACATGCAGTTCTACTCAAGAGTAAGCAACTAAGCGAAATAAAGCCATGGAACGCTTATTTGCCTTCTATCTATGCATTCTGACACACCAACAATGTTTTCTGCTTCAATTTGACTCATTTTACAAAGATGCTTATTTCTGGCGTGAACATGCAGTTCTACTCAAGAGTAAGCAACTACGCGAAATAAAGCGATAGAACGCTTATTTGCCTTCTATCTGTGCATTCTGACACTCCAACAATGTTTTCTGCTTCAATTTGACTTATTTCACAAAGATGCTTATTTCTGGCGTGAACATGCAGTTCTACTCAAGAGTAAGCAACTAAGCGAAATAAAGCGATAGAACGCTTATTTGCCTTCTACCTGTGCATTCTGACACTCCAACAATGTTTTCTGCTTCAATTTGACTCATTTCACAAAGATGCTTATTTCTGGCTTGAACATGCAGTTGTACTCAAGAGTAAGCAACTAAGCGAAATAAAGCGATAGAACGCTTATTTGCCTTCTATCTGTGCATTCTGACACTCCAACAATGTGTTCTGCTTCAATTTGACTCATTTCACAAAGATGCTTATTTCTGGCGTTAACATGCAGTTCTACTCAAGAGTAAGCCACTAAGCGAAATAAAGCCATGGAACGCTTATTTGCCTTCTATCTATGCATTCTGACACTCCAACAATGTTTTCTGCTTCAATTTGGCTCATTTTACAAAGATGCTTATTTCTGGCGTGAACATGCAGTTCTACTCAAGAGTAAGCAACTAAGCGAAACAAAGCCATGGAACGCTTATTTGCCTTCTATCTATGCATTCTGACACACCAACAATGTTTTCTGCTTCAATTTGACTCATTTTACAAAGATGCTTATTTCTGGCGTGAACATGCAGTTCTACTCAAGAGTAAGCAACTAAGCGAAATAAAGCCATGGAACGCTTATTTGCCTTCTATCTGTGCATTCTGACACTCCAACAATGTTTTCTGCTTCAATTTGACTCATTTTACAAAGGTGATTATTCCTGGCGTGAACATGCAGTTCTACTCAAGAGTAAGCAACTAAGCGAAATAAAGCCAGGGAACGCTTATTTGCCTTCTATCTGTGCATTCTGACACTCCAACAATGTTTTCTGCTTCAATTTGACTCATTTCACAAAGATGCTTAATTCTAGCGTGAACATGCAGTTCTACTCAAGAGTAAGCAACTATGCGAAATAAAGCCATGGAACGCTTATTTGCCTTCTATCTATGCATTCTGACACACCAACAATGTTTTCTGCTTCAATTTGGCTCATTTTACAAAGATGCTTATTTCTGGCGTGAACATGCAGTTCTACTCAAGAGTAAGCAACTAAGCGAAATAAAGCGATAGAACGCTTATTTGCCTTCTATCTGTGCATTCTGACACACCGACAATGTTTTCTGCTTCAATTTGGCTCATTTTACAAAGATTCTTATTTCTGGCTTGAACATGCAGTTCTACTCAAGAGTAAGCCACTAAGCGAAATAAAGCCATGGAACGCTTATTTGCCTTCTATCTATGCATTCTGACACTCCAACAATGTTTTCTGCTTCAATTTGGCTCATTTTACAAAGATGCTTATTTCTGGCTTGAACATGCAGTTCTACTCAAGAGTAAGCAACTAAGCGAAATAAAGCGATAGAACGCTTATTTGCCTTCTATCTGTACATTCTGACACTCCAACAATGTGTTCTGCTTCAATTTGACTCATTTTACAAAGGTGATTATTCCTGGAGTGAACAAGCAGTTTTACTCAAGAGTAAGCAACTAAGCGAAATAAAGCCATGGAACGCTTATTTGCCTTCTATCTATGCATTCTGACACTCCAACAATGTTTTCTGCTTCAATTTGGCTCATTTTACAAAGATGCTTATTTCTGGCGTGAACATGCAGTTCTACTCAAGAGTAAGCAACTAAGCGAAATAGAGCGATAGAACGCTTATTTGCCTTCTATCTGTGCATTCTGACACTCCAACAATGTTTTCTGCTTCAATTTGACTCATTTCACAAAGATGCTTATTTCTAGCGTGAACATGCAGTTCTACTCAAGAGTAAGCAACTAAGCGAAATAAAGCCATGGAACGCTTATTTGCCTTCTATCTATGCATTCTGACACTCCAACAATGTTTTCTGCTTCAATTTGACTCATTTCACAAAGATGCTTATTTCTGGCTTGAACATGCAGTTCTACTCAAGAGTAAGCAACTAAGCGAAATAAAGCCATGGAACGCTTATTTGCCTTCTATCTATGCATTCTGACACACCAACAATGTTTTCTGCTTCACTTTGGCTCATTTTACAAAGATGCTTATTTCTGGCGTAAACATGCAGTTCTACTCAAGAGTAAGCAACTAAGCGAAATAAAGCCATGGAACGCTTATTTGCCTTCTATCTATGCATTCTGATACACCAACAATGTTTTCTGATTCAATTTGGCTCATTTTACAAAGATGCTTATTTCTGGCTTGAACATGCAGTTCTACTCAAGAGTAAGCAACTAAGCGAAAAAAAGCCATGGAACGCTTATTTGCCTTCTATCTATGCATTCTGACACTCCAACAATGTTTTCTGCTTCAATTTGGCTCATTTTACAAAGATGCTTATTTCTGGCGTGAACATGCAGTTCTACTCAAGAGTAAGCAACTAAGCGAAATAGAGCGATAGAACGCTTATTTGCCTTTTATCTGTGCATTCTGACACTCCAACTATGTTTTCTGCTTCAATTTGACTCATTTTACAAAGATGCTTATTTCTGGCGTGAACATGCAGTTCTACTCAAGAGTAAGCAACTAAGCGAAATAAAGCCATGGAACGCTTATTTGCCTTCTATCTATGCATTCTGACACACCAACAATGTTTTCTGCTTCAATTTGGCTCATTTTACAAAGATGCTTATTTCTAGCGTGAACATGCAGTTCTACTCAAGAGTAAGCAACTAAGCGAAATAAAGCCATGGAACGCTTATTTGCCTTCTATCTATGCATTCTGATACACCAACAATGTTTTCTGCTTCAATTTGGCTCATTTTACAAAGATGCTTATTTCTGGCTTGAACATGCAGTTCTACTCAAGAGTAAGCAACTAAGCGAAAAAAAGCCATGGAACGCTTATTTGCCTTCTATCTATGCATTCTGACACTCCAACAATGTTTTCTGCTTCAATTTGGCTCATTTTACAAAGATGCTTATTTCTGGCGTGAACATGCAGTTCTAGTCAAGAGTAAGCAACTAAGCGAAATAGAGCGATAGAACGCTTATTTGCCTTTTATCTGTGCATTCTGACACTCCAACTATGTTTTCTGCTTCAATTTGACTCATTTTACAAAGATGCTTATTTCTGGCGTGAACATGCAGTTCTACTCAAGAGTAAGCAACTAAGCGAAATAAAGCGATAGAACGCTTATTTGCCTTCTATCTGTGCATTCTGACACACCGACAATGTTTTCTGCTTCCATTTGGCTCATTTTACAAAGATGCTTATTTCTGGCTTGAACATGCAGTTCTACTCAAGAGTAAGCAACTAAGCGAAATAGAGCGATAGAACGCTTATTTGCCTTTTATCTATGCATTCTGACACTCCAACAATGTTTTCTGCTTCAATTTGGCTCATTTTACAAAGATGCTTATTTCTGGCGTGAACATGCAGTTCTACTCAAGAGTAAGCAACTAAGCGAAATAAAGCCATGGAACGCTTATTTGCCTTCTATCTATGCATTCTGACACAACAACAATGTTTTCTGCTTCAATTTGACTCATTTCACAAAGATGCTTATTTCTGGCTTGAACATGCAGTTCTACTCAAGAGTAAGCAACTAAGCGAAATAAAGCCATGGAACGCTTATTTGCCTTCTATCTATGCATTCTGACACTCCAACAATGTTTTCTGCTTCAATTTGGCTCATTTTACAAATATGCTTATTTCTGGCTTGAACATGCAGTTCTACTCAAGAGTAAGCAACTAAGCGAAATAAAGCCATGGAACGCTTATTTGCCTTCTATCTATGCATTCTGACACACCAACAATGTTTTCTGCTTCAATTTGGCTCATTTTACAAAGATGCTTATTTCTGGCTTGAACATGCAGTTCTACTCAAGAGTAAGCAACTAAGCGAAATAAAGCGATAGAACGCTTACTTGCCTTCTATCTGTGCATTCTGACACTCCAACAATGTGTTCTGCTTCAATTTGACTCATTTTACAAAGATGCTTATTTCTGGCGTGAACATGCAGTTCTACTCAAGAGTAAGCAACTAAGCGAAATAAAGCCATGGAACGCTTATTTGCCTTCTATCTATGCATTCTGACACTCCAACAATGTTTTCTGCTTCAATTTGGCTCATTTTACAAAGATGCTTATTTCTGGCGTGAACATGCAGTTCTAGTCAAGAGTAAGCAACTAAGCGAAATAAAGCCATGGAACGCTTATTTGCCTTCTATCTATGCATTCTGACACACCAACAATGTTTTCTGCTTCAATTTGGCTCATTTTACAAAGATGCTTATTTCTGGCTTGAACATGCAGTTCTACTCAAGAGTAAGCAACTAAGCGAAATAAAGCGATAGAACGCTTATTTGCCTTCTATCTGTGCATTCTGACACTCCAACAATGTGTTCTGCTTCAATTTGACTCATTTTACAAAGATGCTTATTTCTGGCGTAAACATGCAGTTCTACTCAAGAGTAAGCAACTAAGCGAAATAAAGCCATGGAACGCTTATTTGCCTTCTATCTATGCATTCTGACACTCCAACAATGTTTTCTGCCTCAATTTGGCTTATTTTACAAAGATGCTTATTTCTGGCGTGAACATGCAGTTCTACTCAAGAGTAAGCAACTAAGCGAAATAAAGCCATGGAACGCTTATTTGCCTTCTATCTATGCATTCTGATACACCAACAATGTTTTCTGCTTCAATTTGGCTCATTTTACAAAGATGCTTATTTCTGGCTTGAACATGCAGTTCTACTCAAGAGTAAGCAACTAAGCGAAATAAAGCCATGGAACGCTTATTTGCCTTCTATCTATGCATTCTGACACTCCAACGTTTTCTGCTTCAATTTGGCTCATGTTACAAAGATGCTTATTTCTGGCGTGAACATGCAGTTCTACTCAAGAGTAAGCAACTAAGCGAAATAGAGCGATAGAACGCTTATTTGCCTTCTATCTGTGCATTCTGACACTCCAACAATGTTTTCTGCTTCAATTTGACTCATTTCACAAAGATGCTTATTTCTAGCGTGAACCTGCAGTTCTACTCAAGAGTAAGCAACTAAGCGAAATAAAGCCATGGAACGCTTATTTGCCTTCTATCTATGCATTCTGACACACCAACAATGTTTTCTGCTTCAATTTGGCTCATTTTACAAAGATGCTTATTTCTGGCGTGAACATGCAGTTCTACTCAAGAGTAAGCAACTAAGCGAAATAAAGCGATAGAACGCTTATTTGCCTTCTATCTGTGCATTCTGACACTCCAACAATGTTTTCTGCTTCGATTTGACTCATTTCACAAAGATGCTTATTTCTGGTGTGAACATGCAGTTCTACTCAAGAGTAAGCAACTAAGCGAAATAAAGCGATAGAACGCTTATTTGCCTTCTATCTGTGCATTCTGACACTCCAACAATGTTTTCTGCTTCAATTTGACTCATTTCACAAAGATGCTTATTTCTGGCGTAAACATGCAGTTCTACTCAAGAGTAAGCAACTAAGCGAAATAAAGCCATGGAACGCTTATTTGCCTTCTATCTATGCATTCTGACACACCAACAATGTGTTCTGCTTCAATTTGACTCATTTTACAAAGGTGATTATTCCTGGAGTGAACAAGCAGTTTTACTCAAGAGTAAGCAACTAAGCGAAATAAAGCGATAGAACGCTTATTTGCCTTCTATCTGTGCATTCTGACACTCCAACAATGTGTTCTGCTTCAATTTGACTCATTTCACAAAGATGCTTATTTCTGGCGTTAACATGCAGTTCTACTCAAGAGTAAGCCACTAAGCGAAATAAAGCCATGGAACACTTATTTGCCTTCTATCTATGCATTCTGACACTCCAACAATGTTTTCTGCTTCAATTTGGCTCATTTTACAAAGATGCTTATTTCTGGCGTGAACATGCAGTTCTACTCAAGAGTAAGCAACTAAGCGAAACAAAGCCATGGAACGCTTATTTGCCTTCTATCTATGCATTCTGACACACCAACAATGTTTTCTGCTTCAATTTGACTCATTTTACAAAGATGCTTATTTCTGGCGTGAACATGCAGTTCTACTCAAGAGTAAGCAACTAAGCGAAATAAAGCCATGGAACGCTTATTTGCCTTCTATCTGTGCATTCTGACACTCCAACAATGTTTTCTGCTTCAATTTGACTCATTTTACAAAGGTGATTATTCCTGGCGTGAACATGCAGTTCTACTCAAGAGTAAGCAACTAAGCGAAATAAAGCCAGGGAACGCTTATTTGCCTTCTATCTATGCATTCTGACACTCCAACAATGTTTTCTGCTTCAATTTGACTCATTTCACAAAGATGCTTATTTCTAGCGTGAACATGCAGTTCTACTCAAGAGTAAGCAACTAAGCGAAATAAAGCCATGGAACGCTTATTTGCCTTCTATCTATGCATTCTGATACACCAACAATGTTTTCTGCTTCAATTTGGCTCATTTTACAAAGATGCTTATTTCTGGCTTGAACATGCAGTTCTACTCAAGGGTAAGCAACTAAGCGAAATAAAGCCATGGAACGCTTATTTGCCTTCTATCTATGCATTCTGACACACCAACAATGTTTTCTGCTTCAATTTGGCTCATTTTACAAAGATGCTTATTTCTGGCTTGAACATGCAGTTCTACTCAAGAGTAAGCAACTAAGCGAAATAAAGCGATAGAACGCTTATTTGCCTTCTATCTGTGCATTCTGACACTCCAACAATGTGTTCTGCTTCAATTTGACTCATTTTACAAAGGTGATTATTCCTGGAGTGAACAAGCAGTTTTACTCAAGAGTAAGCAACTAAGCGAAATAAAGCCATGGAACGCTTATTTGCCTTCTATCTATGCATTCTGACACTCCAACAATGTTTTCTGCTTCAATTTGGCTCATTTTACAAAGATGCTTATTTCTGGCGTGAACATGCAGTTCTACTCAAGAGTAAGCAACTAAGCGAAATAGAGCGATAGAACGCTTATTTGCCTTCTATCTGTGCATTCTGACACTCCAACAATGTTTTCTGCTTCAATTTGACTCATTTCACAAAGATGCTTATTTCTAGCGTGAACATGCAGTTCTACTCAAGAGTAAGCAACTAAGCGAAATAAAGCCATGGAACGCTTATTTGCCTTCTATCTATGCATTCTGATACACCAACAATGTTTTCTGCTTCAATTTGGCTCATTTTACAAAGATGCTTATTTCTGGCTTGAACATGCAGTTCTACTCAAGAGTAAGCAACTAAGCGAAATAAAGCCATGGAACGCTTATTTGCCTTCTATCTATGCATTCTGACACACCAACAATGTTTTCTGCTTCAATTTGACTCATTTTACAAAGATGCTTATTTCTGGCTTGAACATGCAGTTCTACTCAAGGGTAAGCAACTAAGCGAAATAAAGCCATGGAACGCTTATTTGCCTTCTATCTATGCATTCTGACACTCCAACAATGTTTTCTGCTTCAATTTGGCTCATTTTACAAAGATGCTTATTTCTGGCGTGAACATGCAGTTCTACTCAAGAGTAAGCAACTAAGCGAAATAGAGCGATAGAACGCTTATTTGCCTTCTATCTGTGCATTCTGACACTCCAACAATGTTTTCTGCTTCAATTTGACTCATTTCACAAAGATGCTTATTTCTAGCGTGAACATGCAGTTCTACTCAAGAGTAAGCAACTAAGCGAAATAAAGCCATGGAACGCTTATTTGCCTTCTATCTGTGCATTCTGACACACCAACAATGTTTTCTGCTTCAATTTGGCTCATTTTACAAAGATGCTTATTTCTGGCGTGAACATGCAGTTCTACTCAAGAGTAAGCAACTAAGCGAAATAAAGCGATAGAACGCTTATTTGCCTTCTATCTGTGCATTCTGATACACCAACAATGTTTTCTGCTTCAATTTGGCTCATTTTACAAAGATGCTTATTTCTGGCTTGAACATGCAGTTCTACTCAAGAGTAAGCAACTAAGCGAAATAAAGCCATGGAACGCTTATTTGCCTTCTATCTATGCATTCTGACACACCAACAATGTTTTCTGCTTCAATTTGGCTCATTTTACAAAGATGCTTATTTCTGGCGTAAACATGCAGTTCTACTCAAGAGTAAGCAACTAAGCGAAATAAAGCCCTGGAACGATTATTTGCCTTCTATCTATGCATTCTGATACACCAACAATGTTTTCTGCTTCAATTTGGCTCATTTTACAAAGATGCTTATTTCTGGCTTGAACATGGAGTTCTACTCAAGAGTAAGTAACTAAGCGAAATAAAGCCATGGAACGCTTATTTGCCTTCTATCTATGCATTCTGACACTCCAACAATGTTTTCTGCTTCAATTTGGCTCATTTTACAAAGATGCTTATTTCTGGCGTGAACATGCAGTTCTACTCAAGAGTAAGCAACTAAGCGAAATAGAGCGATAGAACGCTTATTTGCCTTTTATCTGTGCATTCTGACACTCCAACTATGTTTTCTGCTTCAATTTGACTCATTTCACAAAGATGCTTAATTCTAGCGTGAACATGCAGTTCTACTCAAGAGTAAGCAACTAAGCGAAATAAAGCCATGGAACGCTTATTTGCCTTCTATCTATGCATTCTAACACACCAACAATGTTTTCTGCTTCAATTTGGCTCATTTTACAAAGATGCTTATTTCTGGCGTGAACATGCAGTTCTACTCAAGAGTAAGCAACTAAGCGAAATAAAGCGATAGAACGCTTATTTGCCTTCTATCTGTGCATTCTGACACACCGACAATGTTTTCTGCTTCAATTTGGCTCATTTTACAAAGATGCTTATTTCTGGCTTGAACATGCAGTTCTACTCAAGAGTAAGCCACTAAGCGAAATAAAGCCATGGAACGCTTATTTGCCTTCTATCTATGCATTCTGACACTCCAACAATGTTTTCTGCTTCAATTTGGCTCATTTTACAAAGATGCTTATTTCTGGCTTGAACATGCAGTTCTACTCAAGAGTAAGCAACTAAGCGAAATAAAGCGATAGAACGCTTATTTGCCTTCTATCTGTACATTCTGACACTCCAACAATGTGTTCTGCTTCAATTTGACTCATTTTACAAAGGTGATTATTCCTGGAGTGAACAAGCAGTTTTACTCAAGAGTAAGCAACTAAGCGAAATAAAGCCATGGAACGCTTATTTGCCTTCTATCTATGCATTCTGACACTCCAACAATGTTTTCTGCTTCAATTTGGCTCATTTTACAAAGATGCTTATTTCTGGCGTGAACATGCAGTTCTACTCAAGAGTAAGCAACTAAGCGAAATAGAGCGATAGAACGCTTATTTGCCTTCTATCTGTGCATTCTGACACTCCAACAATGTTTTCTGCTTCAATTTGACTCATTTCACAAAGATGCTTATTTCTAGCGTGAACATGCAGTTCTACTCAAGAGTAAGCAACTAAGCGAAATAAAGCCATGGAACGCTTATTTGCCTTCTATCTATGCATTCTGATACACCAACAATGTTTTCTGCTTCAATTTGGCTCATTTTACAAAGATGCTTATTTCTGGCTTGAACATGCAGTTCTACTCAAGAGTAAGCAACTAAGCGAAATAAAGCCATGGAACGCTTATTTGCCTTCTATCTATGCATTCTGACACACCAACAATGTTTTCTGCTTCAATTTGGCTCATTTTACAAAGATGCTTATTTCTGGCGTAAACATGCAGTTCTACTCAAGAGTAAGCAACTAAGCGAAATAAAGCCATGGAACGCTTATTTGCCTTCTATCTATGCATTCTGATACACCAACAATGTTTTCTGCTTCAATTTGGCTCATTTTACAAAGATGCTTATTTCTGGCTTGAACATGCAGTTCTACTCAAGAGTAAGCAACTAAGCGAAAAAAAGCCATGGAACGCTTATTTGCCTTCTATCTATGCATTCTGACACTCCAACAATGTTTTCTGCTTCAATTTGGCTCATTTTACAAAGATGCTTATTTCTGGCGTGAACATGCAGTTCTACTCAAGAGTAAGCAACTAAGCGAAATAGAGCGATAGAACGCTTATTTGCCTTTTATCTGTGCATTCTGACACTCCAACTATGTTTTCTGCTTCAATTTGACTCATTTCACAAAGATGCTTAATTCTAGCGTGAACATGCAGTTCTACTCAAGAGTAAGCAACTAAGCGAAATAAAGCCATGGAACGCTTATTTGCCTTCTATCTATGCATTCTGACACACCAACAATGTTTTCTGCTTCAATTTGGCTCATTTTACAAAGATGCTTATTTCTGGCGTGAACATGCAGTTCTACTCAAGAGTAAGCAACTAAGCGAAATAAAGCGATAGAACGCTTACTTGCCTTCTATCTGTGCATTCTGACACTCCAACAATGTGTTCTGCTTCAATTTGACTCATTTCACAAAGATGCTTATTTCTGGCTTGAACATGCAGTTCTACTCAAGAGTAAGCAACTAAGCGAAAAAAAGCCATGGAACGCTTATTTGCCTTCTATCTATGCATTCTGACACTCCAACAATGTTTTCTGCTTCAATTTGGCTCATTTTACAAAGATGCTTATTTCTGGCGTGAACATGCAGTTCTACTCAAGAGTAAGCAACTAAGCGAAATAGAGCGATAGAACGCTTATTTGCCTTTTATCTGTGCATTCTGACACTCCAACTATGTTTTCTGCTTCAATTTGACTCATTTCACAAAGATGCTTAATTCTAGCGTGAACATGCAGTTCTACTCAAGAGTAAGCAACTAAGCGAAATAAAGCCATGGAACGCTTATTTGCCTTCTATCTATGCATTCTGACACACCAACAATGTTTTCTGCTTCAATTTGGCTCATTTTACAAAGATGCTTATTTCTGGCGTGAACATGCAGTTCTACTCAAGAGTAAGCAACTAAGCGAAATAAAGCGATAGAACGCTTATTTGCCTTCTATCTGTGCATTCTGACACACCGACAATGTTTTCTGCTTCAATTTGGCTCATTTTACAAAGATGCTTATTTCTGGCTTGAACATGCAGTTCTACTCAAGAGTAAGCCACTAAGCGAAATAAAGCCATGGAACGCTTATTTGCCTTCTATCTATGCATTCTGACACTCCAACAATGTTTTCTGCTTCAATTTGGCTCATTTTACAAAGATGCTTATTTCTGGCGTGAACATGCAGTTCTACTCAAGAGTAAGCAACTAAGCGAAATAAAGCCATGGAACGCTTATTTGCCTTCTATCTATGCATTCTGACACTCCAACAATGTTTTCTGCTTCAATTTGACTCATTTCACAAAGATGCTTATTTCTGGCTTGAACATGCAGTTCTACTCAAGAGTAAGCCACTAAGCGAAATAAAGCCATGGAATGCTTATTTGCCTTCTATCTATGCATTCTGACACACCAACAATGTTTTCTGCTTCAATTTGACTCATTTCACAAAGATGCTTATTTCTGGCTTGAACATGCAGTTCTACTCAAGAGTAAGCAACTAAGCGAAATAAAGCCATGGAACGCTTATTTGCCTTCTATCTATGCATTCTGACACTCCAACGTTTTCTGCTTCAATTTGGCTCATTTTACAAAGATGCTTATTTCTGGCGTGAACATGCAGTTCTACTCAAGAGTAAGCAACTAAGCGAAATAGAGCGATAGAACGCTTATTTGCCTTCTATCTGTGCATTCTGACACTCCAACAATGTTTTCTGCTTCAATTTGACTCATTTCACAAAGATGCTTATTTCTGGCGTGAACCTGCAGTTCTACTCAAGAGTAAGCAACTAAGCGAAATAAAGCCATGGAACGCTTATTTGCCTTCTATCTATGCATTCTGACACACCAACAATGTTTTCTGCTTCAATTTGGCTCATTTTACAAAGATGCTTATTTCTGGCGTGAACATGCAGTTCTACTCAAGAGTAAGCAACTAAGCGAAATAAAGCGATAGAACGCTTATTTGCCTTCTATCTGTGCATTCTGACACTCCAACAATGTTTTCTGCTTCGATTTGACTCATTTCACAAAGATGCTTATTTCTGGTGTGAACATGCAGTTCTACTCAAGAGTAAGCAACTAAGCGAAATAAAGCGATAGAACGCTTATTTGCCTTCTATCTGTGCATTCTGACACTCCAACAATGTTTTCTGCTTCAATTTGACTCATTTCACAAAGATGCTTATTTCTGGCGTAAACATGCAGTTCTACTCAAGAGTAAGCAACTAAGCGAAATAAAGCCATGGAACGCTTATTTGCCTTCTATCTATGCATTCTGACACACCAACAATGTTTTCTTGCTTCAATTTGGCTCATTTTACAAAGATGCTTATTTCTGGCTTGAACATGCAGTTCTACTCAAGAGTAAGCCACTAAGCGAAATAAAGCCATGGAACGCTTATTTGCCTTCTATCTATGCATTCTGACACTCCAACAATGTTTTCTGCTTCAATTTGGCTCATTTTACAAAGATGCTTATTTCTGGCGTGAACATGCAGTTCTACTCAAGAGTAAGCAACTAAGCGAAATAGAGCGATAGAACGCTTATTTGCCTTCTATCTGTGCATTCTGACACTCCAACAATGTTTTCTGCTTCAATTTGACTCATTTCACAAAGATGCTTATTTCTAGCGTGAACATGCAGTTCTACTCAAGAGTAAGCAACTAAGCGAAATAAAGCCATGGAACGCTTATTTGCCTTCTATCTATGCATTCTGACACACCAACAATGTTTTCTGCTTCAATTTGGCTCATTTTACAAAGATGCTTATTTCTGGCGTGAACATGCAGTTCTACTCAAGAGTAAGCAACTAAGCGAAATAAAGCGATAGAACGCTTATTTGCCTTCTATCTGTGCATTCTGACACTCCAACAATGTTTTCTGCTTCAATTTGACTCATTTCACAAAGATGCTTATTTCTGGCGTGAACATGCAGTTCTACTCAAGAGTAAGCAACTAAGCGAAATAAAGCGATAGAACGCTTATTTACCTTCTATCTGTGCATTCTGACACTCCAACAATGTTTTCTGCTTCGATTTGACTCATTTCACAAAGATGCTTATTTCTGGCTTGAACATGCAGTTGTACTCAAGAGTAAGCAACTAAGCGAAATAAAGCCATGGAACGCTTATTTGCCTTCTATCTATGCATTCTGACACACCAACAATGTTTTCTGCTTCAATTTGACTCATTTCACAAAGATGCTTATTTCTGGCGTGAACATGCAGTTCTACTCAAGAGTAAGCAACTAAGCGAAATAAAGCCATGGAACGCTTATTTGCCTTCTATCTGTGCATTCTGACACTCCAACAATGTGTTCTGCTTCAATTTGACTCATTTTACAAAGGTGATTATTCCTGGAGTGAACAAGCAGTTTTACTCAAGAGTAAGCAACTAAGCGAAATAAAGCCATGGAACGCTTATTTGCCTTCTATCTATGCATTCTGACACTACAACAATGTTTTCTGCTTCAATATGACTCATTTCACAAAGATGCTTATTTCTGGCGTGAACATGCAGTTCTACTCAAGAGTAAGCAACTAAGCGAAATAAAGCCATGGAACGCTTATTTGCCTTCTATCTATGCATTCTGAAACACCAACAATGTTTTCTGCTTCAATTTGACTCATTTTACAAAGATGCTTATTTCTGGCTTGAACATGCAGTTCTACTCAAGGGTAAGCAACTAAGCGAAATAAAGCCATGGAACGCTTATTTGCCTTCTATCTATGCATTCTGATACACCAACAATGTTTTCTGCTTCAATTTGGCTCATTTTACAAAGATGCTTATTTCTGGCTTGAACATGCAGTTCTACTCAAGAGTAAGCAACTAAGCGAAATAAAGCCATGGAACGCTTATTTGCCTTCTATCTATGCATTCTGACACTCCAACAATGTTTTCTGCTTCAATTTGGCTCATTTTACAAAGATGCTTATTTCTGGCGTGAACATGCAGTTCTACTCAAGAGTAAGCAACTAAGCGAAATAGAGCGATAGAACGCTTATTTGCCTTTTATCTGTGCATTCTGACACTCCAACTATGTTTTCTGCTTCAATTTGACTCATTTCACAAAGATGCTTATTTCTAGCGTGAACATGCAGTTCTACTCAAGAGTAAGCAACTAAGCGAAATAAAGCCATGGAACGCTTATTTGCCTTCTATCTATGCATTCTGACACACCAACAATGTTTTCTGCTTCAATTTGGCTCATTTTACAAAGATGCTTATTTCTGGCGTGAACATGCAGTTCTACTCAAGAGTAAGCAACTAAGCGAAATAAAGCGATAGAACGCTTATTTGCCTTCTATCTATGCATTCTGACACACCGACAATGTTTTCTGCTTCAATTTGGCTCATTTTACAAAGATGCTTATTTCTGGCTTGAACATGCAGTTCTACTAAAGAGTAAGCCACTAAGCGAAATAAAGCCATGGAACGCTTATTTGCCTTCTATCTATGCATTCTGACACTCCAACAATGTTTTCTGCTTCAATTTGGCTCATTTTACAAAGATGCTTATTTCTGGCGTGAACATGCAGTTCTACTCAAGAGTAAGCAACTAAGCGAAATAAAGCCATGGAACGCTTATTTGCCTTTATCTATGCATTCTGACACACCAACAATGTTTTCTGCTTCAATTTGACTCATTTCACAAAGATGCTTATTTCTGGCGTGAACATGCAGTTCTACTCAAGAGTAAGCAACTAAGCGAAATAAAGCCATGGAACGCTTATTTGCCTTCTATCTATGCATTCTGACACACCAACAATGTTTTCTGCTTCAATTTGGCTCATTTTACAAAGATGCTTATTTCTGGCGTAAACATGCATTTCTACTCAAGAGTAAGCAACTAAGCGAAATAAAGCCATGGAACGCTTATTTGCCTTCTATCTATGCATTCTGACATACCAACAATGTTTTCTGCTTCAATTTGACTCATTTTACGAAGATGCTTATTTCTGGCTTGAACATGCAGTTCTACTCAAGAGTAAGCAACTAAGCGAAATAAAGCGATAGAACGCTTATTTGCCTTCTATCTGTGCATTCTGACACTCCAACAATGTGTTCTGCTTCAATTTGACTCATTTTACAAAGGTGATTATTCCTGGAGTGAACAAACAGTTTTACTCAAGAGTAAGCAACTAAGCGAAATAAAGCCATGGAACGCTTATTTGCCTTCTATCTATGCATTCTGACACTCCAACAATGTTTTCTGCTTCAATTTGGCTCATTTTACAAAGATGCTTATTTCTGGCGTGAACATGCAGTTCTACCCAAGAGTAAGCAACTAAGCGAAATAGAGCGATAGAACGCTTATTTGCCTTCTATCTGTGCATTCTGACACTCCAACAATGTTTTCTGCTTCAATTTGACTCATTTCACAAAGATGCTTATTTCTAGCGTGAACATGCAGTTCTACTCAAGAGTAAGCAACTAAGCGAAATAAAGCCATGGAACGCTTATTTGCCTTCTATCTATGCATTCTGACACTCCAACAATGTTTTCTGCTTCAATTTGGCTCATTTTACAAAGATGCTTATTTCTGGCGTGAACATGCAGTTCTACTCAAGAGTAAGCAACTAAGCGAAATAGAGCGAAGAACGCTTATTTGCCTTTTATCTGTGCATTCTGACACTCCAACTATGTTTTCTGCTTCAATTTGACTCATTTCACAAAGATGCTTATTTCTAGCGTGAACATGCAGTTCTACTCAAGAGTAAGCAACTAAGCGAAATAAAGCCATGGAACGCTTATTTGCCTTCTATCTATGCATTCTGACACAACAACAATGTTTTCTGCTTCAATTTGGCTCATTTTACAAAGATGCTTATTTCTGGCTTGAACATGCAGTTCTACTCAAGAGTAAGCAACTAAGCGAAATAAAGCGATAGAACGCTTATTTGCCTTCTATCTGTACATTCTGACACTCCAACAATGTGTTCTGCTTCAATTTGACTCATTTTACAAAGGTGATTATTCCTGGAGTGAACAAGCAGTTTTACTCAAGAGTAAGCAACTAAGCGAAATAAAGCCATGGAACGCTTATTTGCCTTCTATCTATGCATTCTGACACTCCAACAATGTTTTCTGCTTCAATTTGGCTCATTTTACAAAGATGCTTATTTCTGGCTTGAACATGCAGTTCTACTCAAGAGTTAGCAACTAAGCGAAATAGAGCGATGGAACGCTTATTTGCCTTCTATCTGTGCATTCTGACACTCCAACAATGTTTTCTGCTTCAATTTGACTCATTTCACAAAGATGCTTATTTCTAGCGTGAACATGCAGTTCTACTCAAGAGTAAGCAACTAAGCGAAATAAAGCCATGGAACGCTTATTTGCCTTCTATCTATGCATTCTGATACACCAACAATGTTTTCTGCTTCAATTTGGCTCATTTTACAAAGATGCTTATTTCTGGCTTGAACATGCAGTTCTACTCAAGAGTAAGCAACTAAGCGAAATAAAGCCATGGAACGCTTATTTGCCTTCTATCTATGCATTCTGACACACCAACAATGTTTTCTGCTTCAATTTGGCTCATTTTACAAAGATGCTTATTTCTGGCGTAAACATGCAGTTCTACTCAAGAGTAAGCAACTAAGCGAAATAAAGCCATGGAACGCTTATTTGCCTTCTATCTATGCATTCTGATACACCAACAATGTTTTCTGCTTCAATTTGGCTCATTTTACAAAGATGCTTATTTCTGGCTTGAACATGCAGTTCTACTCAAGAGTAAGCAACTAAGCGAAATAAAGCCATGGAACGCTTATTTGCCTTCTATCTATGCATTCTGACACTCCAACAATGTTTTCTGCTTCAATTTGGCTCATTTTACAAAGATGCTTATTTCTGGCGTGAACATGCAGTTCTACTCAAGAGTAAGCAACTAAGCGAAATAGAGCGATAGAACGCTTATTTGCCTTTTATCTGTGCATTCTGACACTCCAACTATGTTTTCTGCTTCAATTTGACTCATTTTACAAAGATGCTTATTTCTGGCTTGAACATGCAGTTCTACTCAAGAGTAAGCAACTAAGCGAAATAAAGCCATGGAACGCTTATTTGCCTTCTATCTATGCATTCTGACACTCCAACAATGGTTTCTGCTTCAATTTGGCTCATTTTACAAAGATGCTTATTTCTGGCGTGAACATGCAGTTCTACTCAAGAGTAAGCAACTAAGCGAAATAGAGCGATAGAACGCTTATTTGCCTTTTATCTGTGCATTCTGACACTCCAACTATGTTTTCTGCTTCAATTTGACTCATTTCACAAAGATGCTTAATTCTAGCGTGAACATGCAGTTCTACTCAAGAGTAAGCAACTAAGCGAAATAAAGCCATGGAACGCTTATTTGCCTTCTATCTATGCATTCTGACACACCAACAATGTTTTCTGCTTCAATTTGGCTCATTTTACAAAGATGCTTATTTCTGGCGTGAACATGCAGTTCTACTCAAGAGTAAGCAACTAAGCGAAATAAAGCGATAGAACGCTTATTTGCCTTCTATCTGTGCATTCTGACACACCGACAATGTTTTCTGCTTCAATTTGGCTCATTTTACAAAGATGCTTATTTCTGGCTTGAACATGCAGTTCTACTCAAGAGTAAGCCACTAAGCGAAATAAAGCCATGGAACGCTTATTTGCCTTCTATCTATGCATTCTGACACTCCAACAATGTTTTCTGCTTCAATTTGGCTCATTTTACAAAGATGCTTATTTCTGGCGTGAACATGCAGTTCTACTCAAGAGTAAGCAACTAAGCGAAATAAAGCCATGGAACGCTTATTTGCCTTCTATCTATGCATTCTGACACACCAACAATGTTTTCTGCTTCAATTTGACTCATTTCACAAAGATGCTTATTTCTGGCGTGAACATGCAGTTCTACTCAAGAGTAAGCAACTAAGCGAAATAAAGCCATGGAACGCTTATTTACCTTCTATCTATGCATTCTGACACACCAACAATGTTTTCTGCTTCAATTTGACTCATTTTACAAAGATGCTTATTTCTGGCTTGAACATGCAGTTCTACTCAAGAGTAAGCAACTAAGCGAAATAAAGCCATGGAACGCTTATTTGCCTTCTATCTATGCATTCTGACACTCCAACAATGTTTTCTGCTTCAATTTGGCTCATTTTACAAATATGCTTATTTCTGGCTTGAACATGCAGTTCTACTCAAGAGTAAGCAACTAAGCGAAATAAAGCCATGGAACGCTTATTTGCCTTCTATCTATGCATTCTGACACTCCAACAATGTTTTCTGCTTCAATTTGGCTCATTTTACAAAGATGCTTATTTCTGGCTTGAACATGCAGTTCTACTCAAGAGTAAGCAACTAAGCGAAATAAAGCGATAGAACGCTTACTTGCCTTCTATCTGTGCATTCTGACACTCCAACAATGTGTTCTGCTTCAATTTGACTCATTTTACAAAGATGCTTATTTCTGGCGTGAACATGCAGTTCTACTCAAGAGTAAGTAACAAAGCGAAATAAAGCCATGGAACGCTTATTTGCCTTCTATCTATGCATTCTGACACTCCAACAATGTTTTCTGCTTCAATTTGGCTCATTTTACAAAGATGCTTATTTCTGGCGTGAACATGCAGTTCTAGTCAAGAGTAAGCAACTAAGCGAAATAAAGCCATGGAACGCTTATTTGCCTTCTATCTATGCATTCTGACACACCAACAATGTTTTCTGCTTCAATTTGGCTCATTTTACAAAGATGCTTATTTCTGGCTTGAACATGCAGTTCTACTCAAGAGTAAGCAACTAAGCGAAATAAAGCGATAGAACGCTTATTTGCCTTCTATCTGTGCATTCTGACACTCCAACAATGTGTTCTGCTTCAATTTGACTCATTTTACAAAGATGCTTATTTCTGGCGTGAACATGCAGTTCTACTCAAGAGTAAGCAACTAAGCGAAATAAAGCCATGGAACGCTTATTTGCCTTCTATCTATGCATTCTGATACACCAACAATGTTTTCTGCTTCAATTTGGCTCATTTTACAAAGATGCTTATTTCTGGCTTGAACATGCAGTTCTACTCAAGAGTAAGCAACTAAGCGAAATAAAGCCATGGAACGCTTATTTGCCTTCTATCTATGCATTCTGACACTCCAACGTTTTCTGCTTCAATTTAGCTCATTTTACAAAGATGCTTATTTCTGGCGTGAACATGCAGTTCTACTCAAGAGTAAGCAACTAAGCGAAATAAAGCGATAGAACGCTTATTTGCCTTCTATCTGTGCATTCTGACACTCCAACAATGTTTTCTGCTTCAATTTGACTCATTTCACAAAGATGCTTATTTCTGGCGTAAACATGCAGTTCTACTCAAGAGTAAGCAACTAAGCGAAATAAAGCCATGGAACGCTTATTTGCCTTCTATCTATGCATTCTGACACACCAACAATGTTTTCTGCTTCAATTTGGCTCATTTTACAAAGATGCTTATTTCTGGCTTGAACATGCAGTTCTACTCAAGAGTAAGCCACTAAGCGAAATAAAGCCATGGAACGCTTATTTGCCTTCTATCTATGCATTCTGACACTCCAACAATGTTTTCTGCTTCAATTTGGCTCATTTTACAAAGATGCTTATTTCTGGCGTGAACATGCAGTTCTACTCAAGAGTAAGCAACTAAGCGAAATAGAGCGATAGAACGCTTATTTGCCTTCTATCTGTGCATTCTGACACTCCAACAATGTTTTCTGCTTCAATTTGACTCATTTCACAAATGCTTATTTCTAGCGTGAACATGCAGTTCTACTCAAGAGTAAACAACTAAGCGAAATAAAGCCATGGAACGCTTATTTGCCTTCTATCTATGCATTCTGACACACCAACAATGTTTTCTGCTTCAATTTGGCTCATTTTACAAAGATGCTTATTTCTGGCGTGAACATGCGGTTCTACTCAAGAGTAAGCAACTAAGCGAAATAAAGCGATAGAACGCTTATTTGCCTTCTATCTGTGCATTCTGACACTCCAACAATGTTTTCTGCTTCAATTTGACTCATTTCACAAAGATGCTTATTTCTGGCGTGAACATGCAGTTCTACTCAAGAGTAAGCAACTAAGCGAAATAAAGCGATAGAACGCTTATTTACCTTCTATCTGTGCATTCTGACACTCCAACAATGTTTTCTGCTTCGATTTGACTCATTTCACAAAGATGCTTATTTCTGGCGTAAACATGCAGTTCTACTCAAGAGTAAGCAACTAAGCGAAATAAAGCCATGGAACGCTTATTTGCCTTCTATCTATGCATTCTGATACACCAACAATGTTTTCTGCTTCAATTTGGCTCATTTTACAAAGATGCTTATTTCAGGCTTGAACATGCAGTTCTACCCAAGAGTAAGCAACTAAGCGAAATAAAGCCATGGAACGCTTATTTGCCTTCTAGCTATGCATTCTGACACTCCAACAATGTTTTCTGCTTCAATTTGGCTCATTTTACAAAGATGCTTATTTCTGGCTTGAACATGCAGTTCTACTCAAGAGTAAGCAACTAAGCGAAATAAAGCCATGGAACGCTTATTTGCCTTCTATCTATGCATTCTGACACTCCAACAATGTTTTCTGCTTCAATTTGACTCATTTCACAAATATGCTTATTTCTGGCGTGAACATGCAGTTCTACTCAAGAGTAAGCAACTAAGCGAAATAAAGCCATGGAACGCTTATTTGCCTTCTATCTATGCATTCTGATACACCAACAATGTTTTCTGCTTCAATTTGGCTCATTTTACAAAGATGCTTATTTCTGGCGTGAACATGCAGTTCTACTCAAGAGTAAGCACCTAAGCGAAATAGAGCGATAGAACGCTTATTTGCCTTTTATCTGTGCATTCTGACACTCCAACTATGTTTTCTGCTTCAATTTGACTCATTTCACAAAGATGCTTATTTCTAGCGTGAACATGCAGTTCTACTCAAGAGTAAGCAACTAAGCGAAATAAAGCCATGGAACGCTTATTTGCCTTCTATCTATGCATTCTGACACTCCAACAATGTTTTCTGCTTCAATTTGGCTCATTTTACAAAGATGCTTATTTCTGGCGTGAACATGCAGTTCTACTCAAGAGTAAGCAACTAAGCGAAATAGAGCGAAGAACGCTTATTTGCCTTTTATCTGTGCATTCTGACACTCCAACTATGTTTTCTGCTTCAATTTGACTCATTTCACAAAGATGCTTATTTCTAGCGTGAACATGCAGTTCTACTCAAGAGTAAGCAACTAAGCGAAATAAAGCGATAGAACGCTTATTTGCCTTCTATCTATGCATTCTGACACACCAACAATGTTTTCTGCTTCAATTTGGCTCATTTTACAAAGATGCTTATTTCTGGCTTGAACATGCAGTTCTACTCAAGAGTAAGCCACTAAGCGAAATAAAGCCATGGAACGCTTATTTGCCTTCTATCTATGCATTCTGACACTCCAACAATGTTTTCTGCTTCAATTTGGCTCATTTTACAAAGATGCTTATTTCTGGCTTGAACATGCAGTTCTACTCAAGAGTTAGCAACTAAGCGAAATAGAGCGATGGAACGCTTATTTGCCTTCTATCTGTGCATTCTGACACTCCAACAATGTTTTCTGCTTCAATTTGACTCATTTCACAAAGATGCTTATTTCTAGCGTGAACATGCAGTTCTACTCAAGAGTAAGCAACTAAGCGAAATAAAGCCATGGAACGCTTATTTGCCTTCTATCTATGCATTCTGACACACCAACAATGTTTTCTGCTTCAATTTGGCTCATTTTACAAAGATGCTTATTTCTGGCGTAAACATGCAGTTCTACTCAAGAGTAAGCAACTAAGCGAAATAAAGCCATGGAACGCTTATTTGCCTTCTATCTATGCATTCTGATACACCAACAATGTTTTCTGCTTCAATTTGGCTCATTTTACAAAGATGCTTATTTCTGGCTTGAACATGCAGTTCTACTCAAGAGTAAGCAACTAAGCGAAATAAAGCCATGGAACGCTTATTTGCCTTCTATCTATGCATTCTGACACTCCAACAATGTTTTCTGCTTCAATTTGGCTCATTTTACAAAGATGCTTATTTCTGGCGTGAACATGCAGTTCTACTCAAGAGTAAGCAACTAAGCGAAATAGAGCGATAGAACGCTTATTTGCCTTTTATCTGTGCATTCTGACACTCCAACTATGTTTTCTGCTTCAATTTGACTCATTTTACAAAGATGCTTATTTCTGGCTTGAACATGCAGTTCTACTCAAGAGTAAGCAACTAAGCGAAATAAAGCCATGGAACGCTTATTTGCCTTCTATCTATGCATTCTGACACTCCAACAATGGTTTCTGCTTCAATTTGGCTCATTTTACAAAGATGCTTATTTCTGGCGTGAACATGCAGTTCTACTCAAGAGTAAGCAACTAAGCGAAATAGAGCGATAGAACGCTTATTTGCCTTTTATCTGTGCATTCTGACACTCCAACTATGTTTTCTGCTTCAATTTGACTCATTTCACAAAGATGCTTAATTCTAGCGTGAACATGCAGTTCTACTCAAGAGTAAGCAACTAAGCGAAATAAAGCCATGGAACGCTTATTTGCCTTCTATCTATGCATTCTGACACACCAACAATGTTTTCTGCTTCAATTTGGCTCATTTTACAAAGATGCTTATTTCTGGCGTGAACATGCAGTTCTACTCAAGAGTAAGCAACTAAGCGAAATAAAGCGATAGAACGCTTATTTGCCTTCTATCTGTGCATTCTGACACACCGACAATGTTTTCTGCTTCAATTTGGCTCATTTTACAAAGATGCTTATTTCTGGCTTGAACATGCAGTTCTACTCAAGAGTAAGCCACTAAGCGAAATAAAGCCATGGAACGCTTATTTGCCTTCTATCTATGCATTCTGACACTCCAACAATGTTTTCTGCTTCAATTTGGCTCATTTTACAAAGATGCTTATTTCTGGCGTGAACATGCAGTTCTACTCAAGAGTAAGCAACTAAGCGAAATAAAGCCATGGAACGCTTATTTGCCTTCTATCTATGCATTCTGACACACCAACAATGTTTTCTGCTTCAATTTGACTCATTTCACAAAGATGCTTATTTCTGGCGTGAACATGCAGTTCTACTCAAGAGTAAGCAACTAAGCGAAATAAAGCCATGGAACGCTTATTTACCTTCTATCTATGCATTCTGACACACCAACAATGTTTTCTGCTTCAATTTGACTCATTTTACAAAGATGCTTATTTCTGGCTTGAACATGCAGTTCTACTCAAGAGTAAGCAACTAAGCGAAATAAAGCCATGGAACGCTTATTTGCCTTCTATCTATGCATTCTGACACTCCAACAATGTTTTCTGCTTCAATTTGGCTCATTTTACAAATATGCTTATTTCTGGCTTGAACATGCAGTTCTACTCAAGAGTAAGCAACTAAGCGAAATAAAGCCATGGAACGCTTATTTGCCTTCTATCTATGCATTCTGACACTCCAACAATGTTTTCTGCTTCAATTTGGCTCATTTTACAAAGATGCTTATTTCTGGCTTGAACATGCAGTTCTACTCAAGAGTAAGCAACTAAGCGAAATAAAGCGATAGAACGCTTACTTGCCTTCTATCTGTGCATTCTGACACTCCAACAATGTGTTCTGCTTCAATTTGACTCATTTTACAAAGATGCTTATTTCTGGCGTGAACATGCAGTTCTACTCAAGAGTAAGTAACAAAGCGAAATAAAGCCATGGAACGCTTATTTGCCTTCTATCTATGCATTCTGACACTCCAACAATGTTTTCTGCTTCAATTTGGCTCATTTTACAAAGATGCTTATTTCTGGCGTGAACATGCAGTTCTAGTCAAGAGTAAGCAACTAAGCGAAATAAAGCCATGGAACGCTTATTTGCCTTCTATCTATGCATTCTGACACACCAACAATGTTTTCTGCTTCAATTTGGCTCATTTTACAAAGATGCTTATTTCTGGCTTGAACATGCAGTTCTACTCAAGAGTAAGCAACTAAGCGAAATAAAGCGATAGAACGCTTATTTGCCTTCTATCTGTGCATTCTGACACTCCAACAATGTGTTCTGCTTCAATTTGACTCATTTCACAAAGATGCTTATTTCTAGCGTGAACATGCAGTTCTACTCAAGAGTAAGCAACTAAGCGAAATAAAGCCATGGAACGCTTATTTGCCTTCTATCTATGCATTCTGACACACCAACAATGTTTTCTGCTTCAATTTGGCTCATTTTACAAAGATGCTTATTTCTGGCGTGAACATGCAGTTCTACTCAAGAGTAAGCAACTAAGCGAAATAAAGCGATAGAACGCTTATTTGCCTTCTATCTGTGCATTCTGACACTCCAACAATGTTTTCTGCTTCAATTTGACTCATTTCACAAAGATGCTTATTTCTGGCGTGAACATGCAGTTCTACTCAAGAGTAAGCAACTAAGCGAAATAAAGCGATAGAACGCTTATTTACCTTCTATCTGTGCATTCTGACACTCCAACAATGTTTTCTGCTTCGATTTGACTCATTTCACAAAGATGCTTATTTCTGGCGTAAACATGCAGTTCTACTCAAGAGTAAGCAACTAAGCGAAATAAAGCCATGGAACGCTTATTTGCCTTCTATCTATGCATTCTGACACACCAACAATGTTTTCTGCTTCAATTTGACTCATTTCACAAAGATGCTTATTTCTGGCGTGAACATGCAGTTCTACTCAAGAGTAAGCAACTAAGCGAAATAAAGCCATGGAACGCTTATTTGCCTTCTATCTGTGCATTCTGACACTCCAACAATGTGTTCTGCTTCAATTTGACTCATTTTACAAAGGTGATTATTCCTGGAGTGAACAAGCAGTTTTACTCAAGAGTAAGCAACTAAGCGAAATAAAGCCATGGAACGCTTATTTGCCTTCTATCTATGCATTCTGACACTACAACAATGTTTTCTGCTTCAATATGACTCATTTCACAAAGATGCTTATTTCTGGCGTGAACATGCAGTTCTACTCAAGAGTAAGCAACTAAGCGAAATAAAGCCATGGAACGCTTATTTGCCTTCTATCTATGCATTCTGAAACACCAACAATGTTTTCTGCTTCAATTTGACTCATTTTACAAAGATGCTTATTTCTGGCTTGAACATGCAGTTCTACTCAAGGGTAAGCAACTAAGCGAAATAAAGCCATGGAACGCTTATTTGCCTTCTATCTATGCATTCTGATACACCAACAATGTTTTCTGCTTCAATTTGGCTCATTTTACAAAGATGCTTATTTCTGGCTTGAACATGCAGTTCTACTCAAGAGTAAGCAACTAAGCGAAATAAAGCCATGGAACGCTTATTTGCCTTCTATCTATGCATTCTGACACTCCAACAATGTTTTCTGCTTCAATTTGGCTCATTTTACAAAGATGCTTATTTCTGGCGTGAACATGCAGTTCTACTCAAGAGTAAGCAACTAAGCGAAATAGAGCGATAGAACGCTTATTTGCCTTTTATCTGTGCATTCTGACACTCCAACTATGTTTTCTGCTTCAATTTGACTCATTTCACAAAGATGCTTATTTCTAGCGTGAACATGCAGTTCTACTCAAGAGTAAGCAACTAAGCGAAATAAAGCCATGGAACGCTTATTTGCCTTCTATCTATGCATTCTGACACACCAACAATGTTTTCTGCTTCAATTTGGCTCATTTTACAAAGATGCTTATTTCTGGCGTGAACATGCAGTTCTACTCAAGAGTAAGCAACTAAGCGAAATAAAGCGATAGAACGCTTATTTGCCTTCTATCTATGCATTCTGACACACCGACAATGTTTTCTGCTTCAATTTGGCTCATTTTACAAAGATGCTTATTTCTGGCTTGAACATGCAGTTCTACTAAAGAGTAAGCCACTAAGCGAAATAAAGCCATGGAACGCTTATTTGCCTTCTATCTATGCATTCTGACACTCCAACAATGTTTTCTGCTTCAATTTGGCTCATTTTACAAAGATGCTTATTTCTGGCGTGAACATGCAGTTCTACTCAAGAGTAAGCAACTAAGCGAAATAAAGCCATGGAACGCTTATTTGCCTTTATCTATGCATTCTGACACACCAACAATGTTTTCTGCTTCAATTTGACTCATTTCACAAAGATGCTTATTTCTGGCGTGAACATGCAGTTCTACTCAAGAGTAAGCAACTAAGCGAAATAAAGCCATGGAACGCTTATTTGCCTTCTATCTATGCATTCTGACACACCAACAATGTTTTCTGCTTCAATTTGGCTCATTTTACAAAGATGCTTATTTCTGGCGTAAACATGCATTTCTACTCAAGAGTAAGCAACTAAGCGAAATAAAGCCATGGAACGCTTATTTGCCTTCTATCTATGCATTCTGACATACCAACAATGTTTTCTGCTTCAATTTGACTCATTTTACGAAGATGCTTATTTCTGGCTTGAACATGCAGTTCTACTCAAGAGTAAGCAACTAAGCGAAATAAAGCGATAGAACGCTTATTTGCCTTCTATCTGTGCATTCTGACACTCCAACAATGTGTTCTGCTTCAATTTGACTCATTTTACAAAGGTGATTATTCCTGGAGTGAACAAACAGTTTTACTCAAGAGTAAGCAACTAAGCGAAATAAAGCCATGGAACGCTTATTTGCCTTCTATCTATGCATTCTGACACTCCAACAATGTTTTCTGCTTCAATTTGGCTCATTTTACAAAGATGCTTATTTCTGGCGTGAACATGCAGTTCTACCCAAGAGTAAGCAACTAAGCGAAATAGAGCGATAGAACGCTTATTTGCCTTCTATCTGTGCATTCTGACACTCCAACAATGTTTTCTGCTTCAATTTGACTCATTTCACAAAGATGCTTATTTCTAGCGTGAACATGCAGTTCTACTCAAGAGTAAGCAACTAAGCGAAATAAAGCCATGGAACGCTTATTTGCCTTCTATCTATGCATTCTGACACTCCAACAATGTTTTCTGCTTCAATTTGGCTCATTTTACAAAGATGCTTATTTCTGGCTTGAACATGCAGTTCTACTCAAGAGTTAGCAACTAAGCGAAATAGAGCGATGGAACGCTTATTTGCCTTCTATCTGTGCATTCTGACACTCCAACAATGTTTTCTGCTTCAATTTGACTCATTTCACAAAGATGCTTATTTCTAGCGTGAACATGCAGTTCTACTCAAGAGTAAGCAACTAAGCGAAATAAAGCCATGGAACGCTTATTTGCCTTCTATCTATGCATTCTGATACACCAACAATGTTTTCTGCTTCAATTTGGCTCATTTTACAAAGATGCTTATTTCTGGCTTGAACATGCAGTTCTACTCAAGAGTAAGCAACTAAGCGAAATAAAGCCATGGAACGCTTATTTGCCTTCTATCTATGCATTCTGACACACCAACAATGTTTTCTGCTTCAATTTGGCTCATTTTACAAAGATGCTTATTTCTGGCGTAAACATGCAGTTCTACTCAAGAGTAAGCAACTAAGCGAAATAAAGCCATGGAACGCTTATTTGCCTTCTATCTATGCATTCTGATACACCAACAATGTTTTCTGCTTCAATTTGGCTCATTTTACAAAGATGCTTATTTCTGGCTTGAACATGCAGTTCTACTCAAGAGTAAGCAACTAAGCGAAATAAAGCCATGGAACGCTTATTTGCCTTCTATCTATGCATTCTGACACTCCAACAATGTTTTCTGCTTCAATTTGGCTCATTTTACAAAGATGCTTATTTCTGGCGTGAACATGCAGTTCTACTCAAGAGTAAGCAACTAAGCGAAATAGAGCGATAGAACGCTTATTTGCCTTTTATCTGTGCATTCTGACACTCCAACTATGTTTTCTGCTTCAATTTGACTCATTTTACAAAGATGCTTATTTCTGGCTTGAACATGCAGTTCTACTCAAGAGTAAGCAACTAAGCGAAATAAAGCCATGGAACGCTTATTTGCCTTCTATCTATGCATTCTGACACTCCAACAATGGTTTCTGCTTCAATTTGGCTCATTTTACAAAGATGCTTATTTCTGGCGTGAACATGCAGTTCTACTCAAGAGTAAGCAACTAAGCGAAATAGAGCGATAGAACGCTTATTTGCCTTTTATCTGTGCATTCTGACACTCCAACTATGTTTTCTGCTTCAATTTGACTCATTTCACAAAGATGCTTAATTCTAGCGTGAACATGCAGTTCTACTCAAGAGTAAGCAACTAAGCGAAATAAAGCCATGGAACGCTTATTTGCCTTCTATCTATGCATTCTGACACACCAACAATGTTTTCTGCTTCAATTTGGCTCATTTTACAAAGATGCTTATTTCTGGCGTGAACATGCAGTTCTACTCAAGAGTAAGCAACTAAGCGAAATAAAGCGATAGAACGCTTATTTGCCTTCTATCTGTGCATTCTGACACACCGACAATGTTTTCTGCTTCAATTTGGCTCATTTTACAAAGATGCTTATTTCTGGCTTGAACATGCAGTTCTACTCAAGAGTAAGCCACTAAGCGAAATAAAGCCATGGAACGCTTATTTGCCTTCTATCTATGCATTCTGACACTCCAACAATGTTTTCTGCTTCAATTTGGCTCATTTTACAAAGATGCTTATTTCTGGCGTGAACATGCAGTTCTACTCAAGAGTAAGCAACTAAGCGAAATAAAGCCATGGAACGCTTATTTGCCTTCTATCTATGCATTCTGACACACCAACAATGTTTTCTGCTTCAATTTGACTCATTTCACAAAGATGCTTATTTCTGGCGTGAACATGCAGTTCTACTCAAGAGTAAGCAACTAAGCGAAATAAAGCCATGGAACGCTTATTTACCTTCTATCTATGCATTCTGACACACCAACAATGTTTTCTGCTTCAATTTGACTCATTTTACAAAGATGCTTATTTCTGGCTTGAACATGCAGTTCTACTCAAGAGTAAGCAACTAAGCGAAATAAAGCCATGGAACGCTTATTTGCCTTCTATCTATGCATTCTGACACTCCAACAATGTTTTCTGCTTCAATTTGGCTCATTTTACAAATATGCTTATTTCTGGCTTGAACATGCAGTTCTACTCAAGAGTAAGCAACTAAGCGAAATAAAGCCATGGAACGCTTATTTGCCTTCTATCTATGCATTCTGACACTCCAACAATGTTTTCTGCTTCAATTTGGCTCATTTTACAAAGATGCTTATTTCTGGCTTGAACATGCAGTTCTACTCAAGAGTAAGCAACTAAGCGAAATAAAGCGATAGAACGCTTACTTGCCTTCTATCTGTGCATTCTGACACTCCAACAATGTGTTCTGCTTCAATTTGACTCATTTTACAAAGATGCTTATTTCTGGCGTGAACATGCAGTTCTACTCAAGAGTAAGTAACAAAGCGAAATAAAGCCATGGAACGCTTATTTGCCTTCTATCTATGCATTCTGACACTCCAACAATGTTTTCTGCTTCAATTTGGCTCATTTTACAAAGATGCTTATTTCTGGCGTGAACATGCAGTTCTAGTCAAGAGTAAGCAACTAAGCGAAATAAAGCCATGGAACGCTTATTTGCCTTCTATCTATGCATTCTGACACACCAACAATGTTTTCTGCTTCAATTTGGCTCATTTTACAAAGATGCTTATTTCTGGCTTGAACATGCAGTTCTACTCAAGAGTAAGCAACTAAGCGAAATAAAGCGATAGAACGCTTATTTGCCTTCTATCTGTGCATTCTGACACTCCAACAATGTGTTCTGCTTCAATTTGACTCATTTTACAAAGATGCTTATTTCTGGCGTGAACATGCAGTTCTACTCAAGAGTAAGCAACTAAGCGAAATAAAGCCATGGAACGCTTATTTGCCTTCTATCTATGCATTCTGATACACCAACAATGTTTTCTGCTTCAATTTGGCTCATTTTACAAAGATGCTTATTTCTGGCTTGAACATGCAGTTCTACTCAAGAGTAAGCAACTAAGCGAAATAAAGCCATGGAACGCTTATTTGCCTTCTATCTATGCATTCTGACACTCCAACGTTTTCTGCTTCAATTTAGCTCATTTTACAAAGATGCTTATTTCTGGCGTGAACATGCAGTTCTACTCAAGAGTAAGCAACTAAGCGAAATAAAGCGATAGAACGCTTATTTGCCTTCTATCTGTGCATTCTGACACTCCAACAATGTTTTCTGCTTCAATTTGACTCATTTCACAAAGATGCTTATTTCTGGCGTAAACATGCAGTTCTACTCAAGAGTAAGCAACTAAGCGAAATAAAGCCATGGAACGCTTATTTGCCTTCTATCTATGCATTCTGACACACCAACAATGTTTTCTGCTTCAATTTGGCTCATTTTACAAAGATGCTTATTTCTGGCTTGAACATGCAGTTCTACTCAAGAGTAAGCCACTAAGCGAAATAAAGCCATGGAACGCTTATTTGCCTTCTATCTATGCATTCTGACACTCCAACAATGTTTTCTGCTTCAATTTGGCTCATTTTACAAAGATGCTTATTTCTGGCGTGAACATGCAGTTCTACTCAAGAGTAAGCAACTAAGCGAAATAGAGCGATAGAACGCTTATTTGCCTTCTATCTGTGCATTCTGACACTCCAACAATGTTTTCTGCTTCAATTTGACTCATTTCACAAATGCTTATTTCTAGCGTGAACATGCAGTTCTACTCAAGAGTAAACAACTAAGCGAAATAAAGCCATGGAACGCTTATTTGCCTTCTATCTATGCATTCTGACACACCAACAATGTTTTCTGCTTCAATTTGGCTCATTTTACAAAGATGCTTATTTCTGGCGTGAACATGCGGTTCTACTCAAGAGTAAGCAACTAAGCGAAATAAAGCGATAGAACGCTTATTTGCCTTCTATCTGTGCATTCTGACACTCCAACAATGTTTTCTGCTTCAATTTGACTCATTTCACAAAGATGCTTATTTCTGGCGTGAACATGCAGTTCTACTCAAGAGTAAGCAACTAAGCGAAATAAAGCGATAGAACGCTTATTTACCTTCTATCTGTGCATTCTGACACTCCAACAATGTTTTCTGCTTCGATTTGACTCATTTCACAAAGATGCTTATTTCTGGCGTAAACATGCAGTTCTACTCAAGAGTAAGCAACTAAGCGAAATAAAGCCATGGAACGCTTATTTGCCTTCTATCTATGCATTCTGATACACCAACAATGTTTTCTGCTTCAATTTGGCTCATTTTACAAAGATGCTTATTTCAGGCTTGAACATGCAGTTCTACCCAAGAGTAAGCAACTAAGCGAAATAAAGCCATGGAACGCTTATTTGCCTTCTAGCTATGCATTCTGACACTCCAACAATGTTTTCTGCTTCAATTTGGCTCATTTTACAAAGATGCTTATTTCTGGCTTGAACATGCAGTTCTACTCAAGAGTAAGCAACTAAGCGAAATAAAGCCATGGAACGCTTATTTGCCTTCTATCTATGCATTCTGACACTCCAACAATGTTTTCTGCTTCAATTTGACTCATTTCACAAATATGCTTATTTCTGGCGTGAACATGCAGTTCTACTCAAGAGTAAGCAACTAAGCGAAATAAAGCCATGGAACGCTTATTTGCCTTCTATCTATGCATTCTGATACACCAACAATGTTTTCTGCTTCAATTTGGCTCATTTTACAAAGATGCTTATTTCTGGCGTGAACATGCAGTTCTACTCAAGAGTAAGCACCTAAGCGAAATAGAGCGATAGAACGCTTATTTGCCTTTTATCTGTGCATTCTGACACTCCAACTATGTTTTCTGCTTCAATTTGACTCATTTCACAAAGATGCTTATTTCTAGCGTGAACATGCAGTTCTACTCAAGAGTAAGCAACTAAGCGAAATAAAGCCATGGAACGCTTATTTGCCTTCTATCTATGCATTCTGACACTCCAACAATGTTTTCTGCTTCAATTTGGCTCATTTTACAAAGATGCTTATTTCTGGCGTGAACATGCAGTTCTACTCAAGAGTAAGCAACTAAGCGAAATAGAGCGAAGAACGCTTATTTGCCTTTTATCTGTGCATTCTGACACTCCAACTATGTTTTCTGCTTCAATTTGACTCATTTCACAAAGATGCTTATTTCTAGCGTGAACATGCAGTTCTACTCAAGAGTAAGCAACTAAGCGAAATAAAGCGATAGAACGCTTATTTGCCTTCTATCTATGCATTCTGACACACCAACAATGTTTTCTGCTTCAATTTGGCTCATTTTACAAAGATGCTTATTTCTGGCTTGAACATGCAGTTCTACTCAAGAGTAAGCCACTAAGCGAAATAAAGCCATGGAACGCTTATTTGCCTTCTATCTATGCATTCTGACACTCCAACAATGTTTTCTGCTTCAATTTGGCTCATTTTACAAAGATGCTTATTTCTGGCGTAAACATGCATTTCTACTCAAGAGTAAGCAACTAAGCGAAATAAAGCCATGGAACGCTTATTTGCCTTCTATCTATGCATTCTGACACACCAACAATGTTTTCTGCTTCAATTTGACTCATTTTACAAAGATGCTTATTTCTGGCTTGAACATGCAGTTCTACTCAAGAGTAAGCAACTAAGCGAAATAAAGCGATAGAACGCTTATTTGCCTTCTATCTGTACATTCTGACACTCCAACAATGTGTTCTGCTTCAATTTGACTCATTTTACAAAGGTGATTATTCCTGGAGTGAACAAGCAGTTTTACTCAAGAGTAAGCAACTAAGCGAAATAAAGCCATGGAACGCTTATTTGCCTTCTATCTATGCATTCTGACACTCCAACAATGTTTTCTGCTTCAATTTGGCTCATTTTACAAAGATGCTTATTTCTGGCTTGAACATGCAGTTCTACTCAAGAGTTAGCAACTAAGCGAAATAGAGCGATGGAACGCTTATTTGCCTTCTATCTGTGCATTCTGACACTCCAACAATGTTTTCTGCTTCAATTTGACTCATTTCACAAAGATGCTTATTTCTAGCGTGAACATGCAGTTCTACTCAAGAGTAAGCAACTAAGCGAAATAAAGCCATGGAACGCTTATTTGCCTTCTATCTATGCATTCTGATACACCAACAATGTTTTCTGCTTCAATTTGGCTCATTTTACAAAGATGCTTATTTCTGGCTTGAACATGCAGTTCTACTCAAGAGTAAGCAACTAAGCGAAATAAAGCCATGGAACGCTTATTTGCCTTCTATCTATGCATTCTGACACACCAACAATGTTTTCTGCTTCAATTTGGCTCATTTTACAAAGATGCTTATTTCTGGCGTAAACATGCAGTTCTACTCAAGAGTAAGCAACTAAGCGAAATAAAGCCATGGAACGCTTATTTGCCTTCTATCTATGCATTCTGATACACCAACAATGTTTTCTGCTTCAATTTGGCTCATTTTACAAAGATGCTTATTTCTGGCTTGAACATGCAGTTCTACTCAAGAGTAAGCAACTAAGCGAAATAAAGCCATGGAACGCTTATTTGCCTTCTATCTATGCATTCTGACACTCCAACAATGTTTTCTGCTTCAATTTGGCTCATTTTACAAAGATGCTTATTTCTGGCGTGAACATGCAGTTCTACTCAAGAGTAAGCAACTAAGCGAAATAGAGCGATAGAACGCTTATTTGCCTTTTATCTGTGCATTCTGACACTCCAACTATGTTTTCTGCTTCAATTTGACTCATTTTACAAAGATGCTTATTTCTGGCTTGAACATGCAGTTCTACTCAAGAGTAAGCAACTAAGCGAAATAAAGCCATGGAACGCTTATTTGCCTTCTATCTATGCATTCTGACACTCCAACAATGGTTTCTGCTTCAATTTGGCTCATTTTACAAAGATGCTTATTTCTGGCGTGAACATGCAGTTCTACTCAAGAGTAAGCAACTAAGCGAAATAGAGCGATAGAACGCTTATTTGCCTTTTATCTGTGCATTCTGACACTCCAACTATGTTTTCTGCTTCAATTTGACTCATTTCACAAAGATGCTTAATTCTAGCGTGAACATGCAGTTCTACTCAAGAGTAAGCAACTAAGCGAAATAAAGCCATGGAACGCTTATTTGCCTTCTATCTATGCATTCTGACACACCAACAATGTTTTCTGCTTCAATTTGGCTCATTTTACAAAGATGCTTATTTCTGGCGTGAACATGCAGTTCTACTCAAGAGTAAGCAACTAAGCGAAATAAAGCGATAGAACGCTTATTTGCCTTCTATCTGTGCATTCTGACACACCGACAATGTTTTCTGCTTCAATTTGGCTCATTTTACAAAGATGCTTATTTCTGGCTTGAACATGCAGTTCTACTCAAGAGTAAGCCACTAAGCGAAATAAAGCCATGGAACGCTTATTTGCCTTCTATCTATGCATTCTGACACTCCAACAATGTTTTCTGCTTCAATTTGGCTCATTTTACAAAGATGCTTATTTCTGGCGTGAACATGCAGTTCTACTCAAGAGTAAGCAACTAAGCGAAATAAAGCCATGGAACGCTTATTTGCCTTCTATCTATGCATTCTGACACACCAACAATGTTTTCTGCTTCAATTTGACTCATTTCACAAAGATGCTTATTTCTGGCGTGAACATGCAGTTCTACTCAAGAGTAAGCAACTAAGCGAAATAAAGCCATGGAACGCTTATTTACCTTCTATCTATGCATTCTGACACACCAACAATGTTTTCTGCTTCAATTTGACTCATTTTACAAAGATGCTTATTTCTGGCTTGAACATGCAGTTCTACTCAAGAGTAAGCAACTAAGCGAAATAAAGCCATGGAACGCTTATTTGCCTTCTATCTATGCATTCTGACACTCCAACAATGTTTTCTGCTTCAATTTGGCTCATTTTACAAATATGCTTATTTCTGGCTTGAACATGCAGTTCTACTCAAGAGTAAGCAACTAAGCGAAATAAAGCCATGGAACGCTTATTTGCCTTCTATCTATGCATTCTGACACTCCAACAATGTTTTCTGCTTCAATTTGGCTCATTTTACAAAGATGCTTATTTCTGGCTTGAACATGCAGTTCTACTCAAGAGTAAGCAACTAAGCGAAATAAAGCGATAGAACGCTTACTTGCCTTCTATCTGTGCATTCTGACACTCCAACAATGTGTTCTGCTTCAATTTGACTCATTTTACAAAGATGCTTATTTCTGGCGTGAACATGCAGTTCTACTCAAGAGTAAGTAACAAAGCGAAATAAAGCCATGGAACGCTTATTTGCCTTCTATCTATGCATTCTGACACTCCAACAATGTTTTCTGCTTCAATTTGGCTCATTTTACAAAGATGCTTATTTCTGGCGTGAACATGCAGTTCTAGTCAAGAGTAAGCAACTAAGCGAAATAAAGCCATGGAACGCTTATTTGCCTTCTATCTATGCATTCTGACACACCAACAATGTTTTCTGCTTCAATTTGGCTCATTTTACAAAGATGCTTATTTCTGGCTTGAACATGCAGTTCTACTCAAGAGTAAGCAACTAAGCGAAATAAAGCGATAGAACGCTTATTTGCCTTCTATCTGTGCATTCTGACACTCCAACAATGTGTTCTGCTTCAATTTGACTCATTTTACAAAGATGCTTATTTCTGGCGTGAACATGCAGTTCTACTCAAGAGTAAGCAACTAAGCGAAATAAAGCCATGGAACGCTTATTTGCCTTCTATCTATGCATTCTGATACACCAACAATGTTTTCTGCTTCAATTTGGCTCATTTTACAAAGATGCTTATTTCTGGCTTGAACATGCAGTTCTACTCAAGAGTAAGCAACTAAGCGAAATAAAGCCATGGAACGCTTATTTGCCTTCTATCTATGCATTCTGACACTCCAACGTTTTCTGCTTCAATTTAGCTCATTTTACAAAGATGCTTATTTCTGGCGTGAACATGCAGTTCTACTCAAGAGTAAGCAACTAAGCGAAATAAAGCGATAGAACGCTTATTTGCCTTCTATCTGTGCATTCTGACACTCCAACAATGTTTTCTGCTTCGATTTGACTCATTTCACAAAGATGCTTATTTCTGGTGTGAACATGCAGTTCTACTCAAGAGTAAGCAACTAAGCGAAATAAAGCGATAGAACGCTTATTTGCCTTCTATCTGTGCATTCTGACACTCCAACAATGTTTTCTGCTTCGATTTGACTCATTTCACAAAGATGCTTATTTCTGGTGTGAACATGCAGTTCTACTCAAGAGTAAGCAACTAAGCGAAATAAAGCGATAGAACGCTTATTTGCCTTCTATCTGTGCATTCTGACACTCCAACAATGTTTTCTGCTTCAATTTGACTCATTTCACAAAGATGCTTATTTCTGGCGTAAACATGCAGTTCTACTCAAGAGTAAGCAACTAAGCGAAATAAAGCCATGGAACGCTTATTTGCCTTCTATCTATGCATTCTGACACACCAACAATGTTTTCTGCTTCAATTTGGCTCATTTTACAAAGATGCTTATTTCTGGCTTGAACATGCAGTTCTACTCAAGAGTAAGCCACTAAGCGAAATAAAGCCATGGAACGCTTATTTGCCTTCTATCTATGCATTCTGACACTCCAACAATGTTTTCTGCTTCAATTTGGCTCATTTTACAAAGATGCTTATTTCTGGCGTAAACATGCATTTCTACTCAAGAGTAAGCAACTAAGCGAAATAAAGCCATGGAACGCTTATTTGCCTTCTATCTATGCATTCTGACACACCAACAATGTTTTCTGCTTCAATTTGACTCATTTTACAAAGATGCTTATTTCTGGCTTGAACATGCAGTTCTACTCAAGAGTAAGCAACTAAGCGAAATAAAGCGATAGAACGCTTATTTGCCTTCTATCTGTACATTCTGACACTCCAACAATGTGTTCTGCTTCAATTTGACTCATTTTACAAAGGTGATTATTCCTGGAGTGAACAAGCAGTTTTACTCAAGAGTAAGCAACTAAGCGAAATAAAGCCATGGAACGCTTATTTGCCTTCTATCTATGCATTCTGACACTCCAACAATGTTTTCTGCTTCAATTTGGCTCATTTTACAAAGATGCTTATTTCTGGCTTGAACATGCAGTTCTACTCAAGAGTTAGCAACTAAGCGAAATAGAGCGATGGAACGCTTATTTGCCTTCTATCTGTGCATTCTGACACTCCAACAATGTTTTCTGCTTCAATTTGACTCATTTCACAAAGATGCTTATTTCTAGCGTGAACATGCAGTTCTACTCAAGAGTAAGCAACTAAGCGAAATAAAGCCATGGAACGCTTATTTGCCTTCTATCTATGCATTCTGATACACCAACAATGTTTTCTGCTTCAATTTGGCTCATTTTACAAAGATGCTTATTTCTGGCTTGAACATGCAGTTCTACTCAAGAGTAAGCAACTAAGCGAAATAAAGCCATGGAACGCTTATTTGCCTTCTATCTATGCATTCTGACACACCAACAATGTTTTCTGCTTCAATTTGGCTCATTTTACAAAGATGCTTATTTCTGGCGTAAACATGCAGTTCTACTCAAGAGTAAGCAACTAAGCGAAATAAAGCCATGGAACGCTTATTTGCCTTCTATCTATGCATTCTGATACACCAACAATGTTTTCTGCTTCAATTTGGCTCATTTTACAAAGATGCTTATTTCTGGCTTGAACATGCAGTTCTACTCAAGAGTAAGCAACTAAGCGAAATAAAGCCATGGAACGCTTATTTGCCTTCTATCTATGCATTCTGACACTCCAACAATGTTTTCTGCTTCAATTTGGCTCATTTTACAAAGATGCTTATTTCTGGCGTGAACATGCAGTTCTACTCAAGAGTAAGCAACTAAGCGAAATAGAGCGATAGAACGCTTATTTGCCTTTTATCTGTGCATTCTGACACTCCAACTATGTTTTCTGCTTCAATTTGACTCATTTTACAAAGATGCTTATTTCTGGCTTGAACATGCAGTTCTACTCAAGAGTAAGCAACTAAGCGAAATAAAGCCATGGAACGCTTACTTGCCTTCTATCTGTGCATTCTGACACTCCAACAATGTGTTCTGCTTCAATTTGACTCATTTTACAAAGATGCTTATTTCTGGCGTGAACATGCAGTTCTACTCAAGAGTAAGTAACAAAGCGAAATAAAGCCATGGAACGCTTATTTGCCTTTTATCTGTGCATTCTGACACTCCAACTATGTTTTCTGCTTCAATTTGGCTCATTTTACAAAGATGCTTAATTCTAGCGTGAACATGCAGTTCTAGTCAAGAGTAAGCAACTAAGCGAAATAAAGCCATGGAACGCTTATTTGCCTTCTATCTATGCATTCTGACACACCAACAATGTTTTCTGCTTCAATTTGGCTCATTTTACAAAGATGCTTATTTCTGGCTTGAACATGCAGTTCTACTCAAGAGTAAGCAACTAAGCGAAATAAAGCGATAGAACGCTTATTTGCCTTCTATCTGTGCATTCTGACACTCCAACAATGTGTTCTGCTTCAATTTGACTCATTTTACAAAGATGCTTATTTCTGGCGTGAACATGCAGTTCTACTCAAGAGTAAGCAACTAAGCGAAATAAAGCCATGGAACGCTTATTTGCCTTCTATCTATGCATTCTGATACACCAACAATGTTTTCTGCTTCAATTTGGCTCATTTTACAAAGATGCTTATTTCTGGCTTGAACATGCAGTTCTACTCAAGAGTAAGCAACTAAGCGAAATAAAGCCATGGAACGCTTATTTGCCTTCTATCTATGCATTCTGACACTCCAACGTTTTCTGCTTCAATTTAGCTCATTTTACAAAGATGCTTATTTCTGGCGTGAACATGCAGTTCTACTCAAGAGTAAGCAACTAAGCGAAATAAAGCGATAGAACGCTTATTTGCCTTCTATCTGTGCATTCTGACACTCCAACAATGTTTTCTGCTTCGATTTGACTCATTTCACAAAGATGCTTATTTCTGGTGTGAACATGCAGTTCTACTCAAGAGTAAGCAACTAAGCGAAATAAAGCGATAGAACGCTTATTTGCCTTCTATCTGTGCATTCTGACACTCCAACAATGTTTTCTGCTTCGATTTGACTCATTTCACAAAGATGCTTATTTCTGGTGTGAACATGCAGTTCTACTCAAGAGTAAGCAACTAAGCGAAATAAAGCGATAGAACGCTTATTTGCCTTCTATCTGTGCATTCTGACACTCCAACAATGTTTTCTGCTTCAATTTGACTCATTTCACAAAGATGCTTATTTCTGGCGTAAACATGCAGTTCTACTCAAGAGTAAGCAACTAAGCGAAATAAAGCCATGGAACGCTTATTTACCTTCTATCTGTGCATTCTGACACACCAACAATGTTTTCTGCTTCAATTTGGCTCATTTTACAAAGATGCTTATTTCTGGCTTGAACATGCAGTTCTACTCAAGAGTAAGCAACTAAGCGAAATAAAGCGATAGAACGCTTATTTGCCTTCTATCTGTGCATTCTGACACTCCAACAATGTTTTCTGCTTCAATTTGACTCATTTCACAAAGATGCTTATTTCTGGCGTAAACATGCAGTTCTACTCAAGAGTAAGCAACTAAGCGAAATAAAGCCATGGAACGCTTATTTGCCTTCTATCTATGCATTCTGACACACCAACAATGTTTTCTGCTTCAATTTGGCTCATTTTACAAAGATGCTTATTTCTGGCTTGAACATGCAGTTCTACTCAAGAGTAAGCCACTAAGCGAAATAAAGCCATGGAACGCTTATTTGCCTTCTATCTATGCATTCTGACACTCCAACAATGTTTTCTGCTTCAATTTGGCTCATTTTACAAAGATGCTTATTTCTGGCGTGAACATGCAGTTCTACTCAAGAGTAAGCAACTAAGCGAAATAGAGCGATAGAACGCTTATTTGCCTTCTATCTGTGCATTCTGACACTCCAACAATGTTTTCTGCTTCAATTTGACTCATTTCACAAATGCTTATTTCTAGCGTGAACATGCAGTTCTACTCAAGAGTAAGCAACTAAGCGAAATAAAGCCATGGAACGCTTATTTGCCTTCTATCTATGCATTCTGACACACCAACAATGTTTTCTGCTTCAATTTGGCTCATTTTACAAAGATGCTTATTTCTGGCGTGAACATGCGGTTCTACTCAAGAGTAAGCAACTAAGCGAAATAAAGCGATAGAACGCTTATTTGCCTTCTATCTGTGCATTCTGACACTCCAACAATGTTTTCTGCTTCAATTTGACTCATTTCACAAAGATGCTTATTTCTGGCGTGAACATGCAGTTCTACTCAAGAGTAAGCAACTAAGCGAAATAAAGCGATAGAACGCTTATTTACCTTCTATCTGTGCATTCTGACACTCCAACAATGTTTTCTGCTTCGATTTGACTCATTTCACAAAGATGCTTATTTCTGGCGTAAACATGCAGTTCTACTCAAGAGTAAGCAACTAAGCGAAATAAAGCCATGGAACGCTTATTTGCCTTCTATCTATGCATTCTGACACACCAACAATGTTTTCTGCTTCAATTTGACTCATTTCACAAAGATGCTTATTTCTGGCGTGAACATGCAGTTCTACTCAAGAGTAAGCAACTAAGCGAAATAAAGCCATGGAACGCTTATTAGCCTTCTATCTATGCATTCTGATACACCAACAATGTTTTCTGCTTCAATTTGGCTCATTTTACAAAGATGCTTATTTCAGGCTTGAACATGCAGTTCTACCCAAGAGTAAGCAACTAAGCGAAATAAAGCCATGGAACGCTTATTTGCCTTCTAGCTATGCATTCTGACACTCCAACAATGTTTTCTGCTTCAATTTGGCTCATTTTACAAAGATGCTTATTTCTGGCTTGAACATGCAGTTCTACTCAAGAGTAAGCAACTAAGCGAAATAAAGCCATGGAACGCTTATTTGCCTTCTATCTGTGCATTCTGACACTCCAACAATGTTTTCTGCTTCGATTTGACTCATTTCACAAAGATGCTTATTTCTGGTGTGAACATGCAGTTCTACTCAAGAGTAAGCAACTAAGCGAAATAAAGCGATAGAACGCTTATTTGCCTTCTATCTGTGCATTCTGACACTCCAACAATGTTTTCTGCTTCGATTTGACTCATTTCACAAAGATGCTTATTTCTGGTGTGAACATGCAGTTCTACTCAAGAGTAAGCAACTAAGCGAAATAAAGCGATAGAACGCTTATTTGCCTTCTATCTGTGCATTCTGACACTCCAACAATGTTTTCTGCTTCAATTTGACTCATTTCACAAAGATGCTTATTTCTGGCGTAAACATGCAGTTCTACTCAAGAGTAAGCAACTAAGCGAAATAAAGCCATGGAACGCTTATTTGCCTTCTATCTATGCATTCTGACACACCAACAATGTTTTCTGCTTCAATTTGGCTCATTTTACAAAGATGCTTATTTCTGGCTTGAACATGCAGTTCTACTCAAGAGTAAGCCACTAAGCGAAATAAAGCCATGGAACGCTTATTTGCCTTCTATCTATGCATTCTGACACTCCAACAATGTTTTCTGCTTCAATTTGGCTCATTTTACAAAGATGCTTATTTCTGGCGTGAACATGCAGTTCTACTCAAGAGTAAGCAACTAAGCGAAATAGAGCGATAGAACGCTTATTTGCCTTCTATCTGTGCATTCTGACACTCCAACAATGTTTTCTGCTTCAATTTGACTCATTTCACAAATGCTTATTTCTAGCGTGAACATGCAGTTCTACTCAAGAGTAAGCAACTAAGCGAAATAAAGCCATGGAACGCTTATTTGCCTTCTATCTATGCATTCTGACACACCAACAATGTTTTCTGCTTCAATTTGGCTCATTTTACAAAGATGCTTATTTCTGGCGTGAACATGCGGTTCTACTCAAGAGTAAGCAACTAAGCGAAATAAAGCGATAGAACGCTTATTTGCCTTCTATCTGTGCATTCTGACACTCCAACAATGTTTTCTGCTTCAATTTGACTCATTTCACAAAGATGCTTATTTCTGGCGTGAACATGCAGTTCTACTCAAGAGTAAGCAACTAAGCGAAATAAAGCGATAGAACGCTTATTTACCTTCTATCTGTGCATTCTGACACTCCAACAATGTTTTCTGCTTCGATTTGACTCATTTCACAAAGATGCTTATTTCTGGCGTAAACATGCAGTTCTACTCAAGAGTAAGCAACTAAGCGAAATAAAGCCATGGAACGCTTATTTGCCTTCTATCTATGCATTCTGACACACCAACAATGTTTTCTGCTTCAATTTGACTCATTTCACAAAGATGCTTATTTCTGGCGTGAACATGCAGTTCTACTCAAGAGTAAGCAACTAAGCGAAATAAAGCCATGGAACGCTTATTAGCCTTCTATCTATGCATTCTGATACACCAACAATGTTTTCTGCTTCAATTTGGCTCATTTTACAAAGATGCTTATTTCAGGCTTGAACATGCAGTTCTACCCAAGAGTAAGCAACTAAGCGAAATAAAGCCATGGAACGCTTATTTGCCTTCTAGCTATGCATTCTGACACTCCAACAATGTTTTCTGCTTCAATTTGGCTCATTTTACAAAGATGCTTATTTCTGGCTTGAACATGCAGTTCTACTCAAGAGTAAGCAACTAAGCGAAATAAAGCCATGGAACGCTTATTTGCCTTCTATCTATGCATTCTGACACTCCAACAATGTTTTCTGCTTCAATTTGACTCATTTCACAAAGATGCTTATTTCTGGCGTGAACATGCAGTTCTACTCAAGAGTAAGCAACTAAGCGAAATAAAGCCATGGAACGCTTATTTGCCTTCTATCTATGCATTCTGATACACCAACAATGTTTTCTGCTTCAATTTGGCTCATTTTACAAAGATGCTTATTTCTGGCGTGAACATGCAGTTCTACTCAAGAGTAAGCACCTAAGCGAAATAGAGCGATAGAACGCTTATTTGCCTTTTATCTGTGCATTCTGACACTCCAACTATGTTTTCTGCTTCAATTTGACTCATTTCACAAAGATGATTATTTCTAGCGTGAACATGCAGTTCTACTCAAGAGTAAGCAACTAAGCGAAATAAAGCCATGGAACGCTTATTTGCCTTCTATCTATGCATTCTGACACACCAACAATGTTTTCTGCTTCAATTTGGCTCATTTTACAAAGATGCTTATTTCTGGCGTGAACATGCAGTTCTACTCAAGAGTAAGCAACTAAGCGAAATAAAGCGATAGAACGCTTATTTGCCTTCTATCTGTGCATTCTGACACTCAAACAATGTGTTCTGCTTCAATTTGACTCATTTCACAAAGATGCTTATTTCTGGCGTGAACATGCAGTTCTACTCAAGAGTAAGCAACTAAGCGAAATAAAGTGATAGAACGCTTATTTGCCTTCTATCTGTGCATTCTGACACTCCAACAATGTTTTCTGCTTCAACTTGACTCATTTCACAAAGATGCTTATTTCTGGCTTGAACATGCAGTTCTACTCAAGAGTAAGCAACTAAGCGAAATAAAGCGATAGAACGCTTAGTTGCCTTCTATCTGTGCATTCTGACACTCCAACAATGTGTTCTGCTTCAATTTGACTCATTTTACAAAGATGCTTATTTCTGGCGTGAACATGCAGTTCTACTCAAGAGTAAGCCACTAAGCGAAATAAAGCCATGGAACGCTTATTTGCCTTCTATCTATGCATTCTGACACTCCAACAATGTTTTCTGCTTCAATTTGGCTCATTTTACAAAGATGCTTATTTCTGGCGTGAACATGCAGTTCTAGTCAAGAGTAAGCAACTAAGCGAAATAAAGCCATGGAACGCTTATTTGCCTTCTATCTATGCATTCTGACACACCAACAATGTTTTCTGCTTCAATTTGACTCATTTTACAAAGATGCTTATTTCTGGCTTGAACATGCAGTTCTACTCAAGAGTAAGCAACTAAGCGAAATAAAGCGATAGAACGCTTATTTGCCTTCTATCTGTGCATTCTGACACTCCAACAATGTGTTCTGCTTCAATTTGACTCATTTTACAAAGATGCTTATTTCTGGCGTAAACATGCAGTTCTACTCAAGAGTAAGCAACTAAGCGAAATAAAGCCATGGAACGCTTATTTGCCTTCTATCTATGCATTCTGACACTCCAACAATGTTTTCTGCTTCAATTTGGCTTATTTTACAAAGATGCTTATTTCTGGCGTGAACATGCAGTTCTAGTCAAGAGTAAGCAACTAAGCGAAATAAAGCCATGGAACGCTTATTTGCCTTCTATCTATGCATTCTGACACTCCAACAATGTTTTCTGCTTCAATTTGACTCATTTCACAAAGATGCTTATTTCTGGCGTGAACATGCAGTTCTACTCAAGAGTAAGCAACTAAGCGAAATAAAGCCATGGAACGCTTATTTGCCTTCTATCTATGCATTCTGATACACCAACAATGTTTTCTGCTTCAATTTGGCTCATTTTACAAAGATGCTTATTTCTGGCTTGAACATGCAGTTCTACTCAAGAGTAAGCAACTAAGCGAAATAAAGCCATGGAACGCTTATTTGCCTTCTATCTATGCATTCTGACACTCCAACGTTTTCTGCTTCAATTTGGCTCATTTTACAAAGATGCTTATTTCTGGCGTGAACATGCAGTTCTACTCAAGAGTAAGCAACTAAGCGAAATAGAGCGATAGAACGCTTATTTGCCTTCTATCTGTGCATTCTGACACTCCAACAATGTTTTCTGCTTCAATTTGACTCATTTCACAAAGATGCTTATTTCTAGCGTGAACCTGCAGTTCTACTCAAGAGTAAGCAACTAAGCGAAATAAAGCCATGGAACGCTTATTTGCCCTCTATCTATGCATTCTGACACACCAACAATGTTTTCTGCTTCAATTTGGCTCATTTTACAAAGATGCTTATTTCTGGCGTGAACATGCAGTTCTACTCAAGAGTAAGCAACTAAGCGAAATAAAGCGATAGAACGCTTATTTGCCTTCTATCTGTGCATTCTGACACTCCAACAATGTTTTCTGCTTCGATTTGACTCATTTCACAAAGATGCTTATTTCTGGTGTGAACATGCAGTTCTACTCAAGAGTAAGCAACTAAGCGAAATAAAGCGATAGAACGCTTATTTGCCTTCTATCTGTGCATTCTGACACTCCAACAATGTTTTCTGCTTCCATTTGACTCATTTCACAAAGATGCTTATTTCTGGCGTAAACATGCAGTTCTACTCAAGAGTAAGCAACTAAGCGAAATAAAGCCATGGAACGCTTATTTGCCTTCTATCTATGCATTCTGACACACCAACAATGTTTTCTGCTTCAATTTGGCTCATTTTACAAAGATGCTTATTTCTGGCTTGAACATGCAGTTCTACTCAAGAGTAAGCCACTAAGCGAAATAAAGCCATGGAACGCTTATTTGCCTTCTATCTATGCATTCTGACACTCCAACAATGTTTTCTGCTTCAATTTGGCTCATTTTACAAAGATGCTTATTTCTGGCGTGAACATGCAGTTCTACTCAAGAGTAAGCAACTAAGCGAAATAGAGCGATAGAACGCTTATTTGCCTTCTATCTGTGCATTCTGACACTCCAACAATGTTTTCTGCTTCAATTTGACTCATTTCACAAAGATGCTTATTTCTAGCGTGAACATGCAGTTCTACTCAAGAGTAAGCAACTAAGCGAAATAAAGCCATGGAACGCTTATTTGCCTTCTATCTATGCATTCTGACACACCAACAATGTTTTCTGCTTCAATTTGGCTCATTTTACAAAGATGCTTATTTCTGGCGTGAACATGCAGTTCTACTCAAGAGTAAGCAACTAAGCGAAATAAAGCGATAGAACGCTTATTTGCCTTCTATCTGTGCATTCTGACACTCCAACAATGTGTTCTGCTTCGATTTGACTCATTTCACAAAGATGCTTATTTCTGGCGTGAACATGCAGTTCTACTCAAGAGTAAGCAACTAAGCGAAATAAAGTGATAGAACGCTTATTTGCCTTCTATCTGTGCATTCTGACACTCCAACAATGTTTTCTGCTTCAACTTGACTCATTTCACAAAGATGCTTATTTCTGGCTTGAACATGCAGTTCTACTCAAGAGTAAGCAACTAAGCGAAATAAAGCGATAGAACGCTTAGTTGCCTTCTATCTGTGCATTCTGACACTCCAACAATGTGTTCTGCTTCAATTTGACTCATTTTACAAAGATGCTTATTTCTGGCGTGAACATGCAGTTCTACTCAAGAGTAAGCCACTAAGCGAAATAAAGCCATGGAACGCTTATTTGCCTTCTATCTATGCATTCTGACACTCCAACAATGTTTTCTGCTTCAATTTGGCTCATTTTACAAAGATGCTTATTTCTGGCGTGAACATGCAGTTCTAGTCAAGAGTAAGCAACTAAGCGAAATAAAGCCATGGAACGCTTATTTGCCTTCTATCTATGCATTCTGACACACCAACAATGTTTTCTGCTTCAATTTGACTCATTTTACAAAGATGCTTATTTCTGGCTTGAACATGCAGTTCTACTCAAGAGTAAGCAACTAAGCGAAATAAAGCGATAGAACGCTTATTTGCCTTCTATCTGTGCATTCTGACACTCCAACAATGTGTTCTGCTTCAATTTGACTCATTTTACAAAGATGCTTATTTCTGGCGTAAACATGCAGTTCTACTCAAGAGTAAGCAACTAAGCGAAATAAAGCCATCGAACGCTTATTTGCCTTCTATCTATGCATTCTGACACTCCAACAATGTTTTCTGCTTCAATTTGGCTTATTTTACAAAGATGCTTATTTCTGGCGTGAACATGCAGTTCTAGTCAAGAGTAAGCAACTAAGCGAAATAAAGCCATGGAACGCTTATTTGCCTTCTATCTATGCATTCTGACACTCCAACAATGTTTTCTGCTTCAATTTGACTCATTTCACAAAGATGCTTATTTCTGGCGTGAACATGCAGTTCTACTCAAGAGTAAGCAACTAAGCGAAATAAAGCCATGGAACGCTTATTTGCCTTCTATCTATGCATTCTGATACACCAACAATGTTTTCTGCTTCAATTTGGCTCATTTTACAAAGATGCTTATTTCTGGCGTGAACATGCAGTTCTACTCAAGAGTAAGCAACTAAGCGAAATAGAGCGATAGAACGCTTATTTGCCTTCTATCTGTGCATTCTGACACTCCAACAATGTTTTCTGCTTCAATTTGACTCATTTCACAAAGATGCTTATTTCTAGCGTGAACCTGCAGTTCTACTCAAGAGTAAGCAACTAAGCGAAATAAAGCCATGGAACGCTTATTTGCCCTCTATCTATGCATTCTGACACACCAACAATGTTTTCTGCTTCAATTTGGCTCATTTTACAAAGATGCTTATTTCTGGCGTGAACATGCAGTTCTACTCAAGAGTAAGCAACTAAGCGAAATAAAGCGATAGAACGCTTATTTGCCTTCTATCTGTGCATTCTGACACTCCAACAATGTTTTCTGCTTCGATTTGACTCATTTCACAAAGATGCTTATTTCTGGTGTGAACATGCAGTTCTACTCAAGAGTAAGCAACTAAGCGAAATAAAGCGATAGAACGCTTATTTGCCTTCTATCTGTGCATTCTGACACTCCAACAATGTTTTCTGCTTCAATTTGACTCATTTCACAAAGATGCTTATTTCTGGCGTAAACATGCAGTTCTACTCAAGAGTAAGCAACTAAGCGAAATAAAGCCATGGAACGCTTATTTGCCTTCTATCTATGCATTCTGACACACCAACAATGTTTTCTGCTTCAATTTGGCTCATTTTACAAAGATGCTTATTTCTGGCTTGAACATGCAGTTCTACTCAAGAGTAAGCCACTAAGCGAAATAAAGCCATGGAACGCTTATTTGCCTTCTATCTATGCATTCTGACACTCCAACAATGTTTTCTGCTTCAATTTGACTCATTTCACAAAGATGCTTATTTCTGGCGTAAACATGCAGTTCTACTCAAGAGTAAGCAACTAAGCGAAATAAAGCCATGGAACGCTTATTTGCCTTCTATCTGTGCATTCTGACACTCCAACAATGTTTTCTGCTTCAATTTGACTCATTTCACAAAGATGCTTATTTCTAGCGTGAACATGCAGTTCTACTCAAGAGTAAGCAACTAAGCGAAATAAAGCCATGGAACGCTTATTTGCCTTCTATCTATGCATTCTGACACACCAACAATGTTTTCTGCTTCAATTTGGCTCATTTTACAAAGATGCTTATTTCTGGCGTGAACATGCAGTTCTACTCAAGAGTAAGCAACTAAGCGAAATAAAGCCATGGAACGCTTATTTGCCTTCTATCTATGCATTCTGATAAACCAACAATGTTTTCTGCTTCAATTTGGCTCATTTTACAAAGATGCTTATTTCTGGCTTGAACATGCAGTTCTACTCAAGAGTAAGCAACTAAGCGAAATAAAGCCATGGAACCCTTATTTGCCTTCTATCTATGCATTCTGACACTCCAACAATGTTTTCTGCTTCAATTTGGCTCATTTTACAAAGATGCTTATTTCTGGCGTGAACATGCAGTTCTACTCAAGAGTAAGCACCTAAGCGAAATAGAGCGATAGAACGCTTATTTGCCTTTTATCTGTGCATTCTGACACTCCAACTATGTTTTCTGCTTCAATTTGACTCATTTCACAAAGATGCTTATTTCTAGCGTGAACATGCAGTTCTACTCAAGAGTAAGCAACTAAGCGAAATAAAGCCATGGAACGCTTATTTGCCTTCTATCTATGCATTCTGACACACCAACAATGTTTTCTGCTTCAATTTGGCTCATTTTACAAAGATGCTTATTTCTGGCGTGAACATGCAGTTCTACTCAAGAGTAAGCAACTAAGCGAAATAAAGCGATAGAACGCTTATTTGCCTTCTATCTGTGCATTCTGACACTCCAACAATGTGTTCTGCTTCGATTTGACTCATTTCACAAAGATGCTTATTTCTGGCGTGAACATGCAGTTCTACTCAAGAGTAAGCAACTAAGCGAAATAAAGTGATAGAACGCTTATTTGCCTTCTATCTGTGCATTCTGACACTCCAACAATGTTTTCTGCTTCAACTTGACTCATTTCACAAAGATGCTTATTTCTGGCTTGAACATGCAGTTCTACTCAAGAGTAAGCAACTAAGCGAAATAAAGCGATAGAACGCTTAGTTGCCTTCTATCTGTGCATTCTGACACTCCAACAATGTGTTCTGCTTCAATTTGACTCATTTTACAAAGATGCTTATTTCTGGCGTGAACATGCAGTTCTACTCAAGAGTAAGCCACTAAGCGAAATAAAGCCATGGAACGCTTATTTGCCTTCTATCTATGCATTCTGACACTCCAACAATGTTTTCTGCTTCAATTTGGCTCATTTTACAAAGATGCTTATTTCTGGCGTGAACATGCAGTTCTAGTCAAGAGTAAGCAACTAAGCGAAATAAAGCCATGGAACGCTTATTTGCCTTCTATCTATGCATTCTGACACACCAACAATGTTTTCTGCTTCAATTTGACTCATTTTACAAAGATGCTTATTTCTGGCTTGAACATGCAGTTCTACTCAAGAGTAAGCAACTAAGCGAAATAAAGCGATAGAACGCTTATTTGCCTTCTATCTGTGCATTCTGACACTCCAACAATGTGTTCTGCTTCAATTTGACTCATTTTACAAAGATGCTTATTTCTGGCGTAAACATGCAGTTCTACTCAAGAGTAAGCAACTAAGCGAAATAAAGCCATGGAACGCTTATTTGCCTTCTATCTATGCATTCTGACACTCCAACAATGTTTTCTGCTTCAATTTGGCTTATTTTACAAAGATGCTTATTTCTGGCGTGAACATGCAGTTCTAGTCAAGAGTAAGCAACTAAGCGAAATAAAGCCATGGAACGCTTATTTGCCTTCTATCTATGCATTCTGACACTCCAACAATGTTTTCTGCTTCAATTTGACTCATTTCACAAAGATGCTTATTTCTGGCGTGAACATGCAGTTCTACTCAAGAGTAAGCAACTAAGCGAAATAAAGCCATGGAACGCTTATTTGCCTTCTATCTATGCATTCTGATACACCAACAATGTTTTCTGCTTCAATTTGGCTCATTTTACAAAGATGCTTATTTCTGGCGTGAACATGCAGTTCTACTCAAGAGTAAGCAACTAAGCGAAATAGAGCGATAGAACGCTTATTTGCCTTCTATCTGTGCATTCTGACACTCCAACAATGTTTTCTGCTTCAATTTGACTCATTTCACAAAGATGCTTATTTCTAGCGTGAACCTGCAGTTCTACTCAAGAGTAAGCAACTAAGCGAAATAAAGCCATGGAACGCTTATTTGCCCTCTATCTATGCATTCTGACACACCAACAATGTTTTCTGCTTCAATTTGGCTCATTTTACAAAGATGCTTATTTCTGGCGTGAACATGCAGTTCTACTCAAGAGTAAGCAACTAAGCGAAATAAAGCGATAGAACGCTTATTTGCCTTCTATCTGTGCATTCTGACACTCCAACAATGTTTTCTGCTTCGATTTGACTCATTTCACAAAGATGCTTATTTCTGGTGTGAACATGCAGTTCTACTCAAGAGTAAGCAACTAAGCGAAATAAAGCGATAGAACGCTTATTTGCCTTCTATCTGTGCATTCTGACACTCCAACAATGTTTTCTGCTTCAATTTGACTCATTTCACAAAGATGCTTATTTCTGGCGTAAACATGCAGTTCTACTCAAGAGTAAGCAACTAAGCGAAATAAAGCCATGGAACGCTTATTTGCCTTCTATCTATGCATTCTGACACACCAACAATGTTTTCTGCTTCAATTTGGCTCATTTTACAAAGATGCTTATTTCTGGCTTGAACATGCAGTTCTACTCAAGAGTAAGCCACTAAGCGAAATAAAGCCATGGAACGCTTATTTGCCTTCTATCTATGCATTCTGACACTCCAACAATGTTTTCTGCTTCAATTTGACTCATTTCACAAAGATGCTTATTTCTGGCGTAAACATGCAGTTCTACTCAAGAGTAAGCAACTAAGCGAAATAAAGCCATGGAACGCTTATTTGCCTTCTATCTGTGCATTCTGACACTCCAACAATGTTTTCTGCTTCAATTTGACTCATTTCACAAAGATGCTTATTTCTAGCGTGAACATGCAGTTCTACTCAAGAGTAAGCAACTAAGCGAAATAAAGCCATGGAACGCTTATTTGCCTTCTATCTATGCATTCTGACACACCAACAATGTTTTCTGCTTCAATTTGGCTCATTTTACAAAGATGCTTATTTCTGGCGTGAACATGCAGTTCTACTCAAGAGTAAGCAACTAAGCGAAATAAAGCCATGGAACGCTTATTTGCCTTCTATCTGTGCATTCTGACACTCCAACAATGTTTTCTGCTTCAATTTGACTCATTTCACAAAGATGCTTATTTCTAGCGTGAACCTGCAGTTCTACTCAAGAGTAAGCAACTAAGCGAAATAAAGCCATGGAACGCTTATTTGCCCTCTATCTATGCATTCTGACACACCAACAATGTTTTCTGCTTCAATTTGGCTCATTTTACAAAGATGCTTATTTCTGGCGTGAACATGCAGTTCTACTCAAGAGTAAGCAACTAAGCGAAATAAAGCGATAGAACGCTTATTTGCCTTCTATCTGTGCATTCTGACACTCCAACAATGTTTTCTGCTTCGATTTGACTCATTTCACAAAGATGCTTATTTCTGGTGTGAACATGCAGTTCTACTCAAGAGTAAGCAACTAAGCGAAATAAAGCGATAGAACGCTTATTTGCCTTCTATCTGTGCATTCTGACACTCCAACAATGTTTTCTGCTTCAATTTGACTCATTTCACAAAGATGCTTATTTCTGGCGTAAACATGCAGTTCTACTCAAGAGTAAGCAACTAAGCGAAATAAAGCCATGGAACGCTTATTTGCCTTCTATCTATGCATTCTGACACACCAACAATGTTTTCTGCTTCAATTTGGCTCATTTTACAAAGATGCTTATTTCTGGCTTGAACATGCAGTTCTACTCAAGAGTAAGCCACTAAGCGAAATAAAGCCATGGAACGCTTATTTGCCTTCTATCTATGCATTCTGACACTCCAACAATGTTTTCTGCTTCAATTTGACTCATTTCACAAAGATGCTTATTTCTGGCGTAAACATGCAGTTCTACTCAAGAGTAAGCAACTAAGCGAAATAAAGCCATGGAACGCTTATTTGCCTTCTATCTGTGCATTCTGACACTCCAACAATGTTTTCTGCTTCAATTTGACTCATTTCACAAAGATGCTTATTTCTAGCGTGAACATGCAGTTCTACTCAAGAGTAAGCAACTAAGCGAAATAAAGCCATGGAACGCTTATTTGCCTTCTATCTATGCATTCTGACACACCAACAATGTTTTCTGCTTCAATTTGGCTCATTTTACAAAGATGCTTATTTCTGGCGTGAACATGCAGTTCTACTCAAGAGTAAGCAACTAAGCGAAATAAAGCGATAGAACGCTTATTTGCCTTCTATCTGTGCATTCTGACACTCCAACAATGTGTTCTGCTTCAATTTGACTCATTTTACAAAGATGCTTATTTCTGGCGTAAACATGCAGTTCTACTCAAGAGTAAGCAACTAAGCGAAATAAAGCCATGGAACGCTTATTTGCCTTCTATCTATGCATTCTGACACTCCAACAATGTTTTCTGCTTCAATTTGGCTCATTTTACAAAGATGCTTATTTCTGGCGTGAACATGCAGTTCTACTCAAGAGTAAGCACCTAAGCGAAATAGAGCGATAGAACGCTTATTTGCCTTTTATCTGTGCATTCTGACACTCCAACTATGTTTTCTGCTTCAATTTGACTCATTTCACAAAGATGCTTATTTCTAGCGTGAACATGCAGTTCTACTCAAGAGTAAGCAACTAAGCGAAATAAAGCCATGGAACGCTTATTTGCCTTCTATCTATGCATTCTGACACACCAACAATGTTTTCTGCTTCAATTTGGCTCATTTTACAAAGATGCTTATTTCTGGCGTGAACATGCAGTTCTACTCAAGAGTAAGCAACTAAGCGAAATAAAGCGATAGAACGCTTATTTGCCTTCTATCTGTGCATTCTGACACTCCAACAATGTGTTCTGCTTCGATTTGACTCATTTCACAAAGATGCTTATTTCTGGCGTGAACATGCAGTTCTACTCAAGAGTAAGCAACTAAGCGAAATAAAGTGATAGAACGCTTATTTGCCTTCTATCTGTGCATTCTGACACTCCAACAATGTTTTCTGCTTCAACTTGACTCATTTCACAAAGATGCTTATTTCTGGCTTGAACATGCAGTTCTACTCAAGAGTAAGCAACTAAGCGAAATAAAGCGATAGAACGCTTAGTTGCCTTCTATCTGTGCATTCTGACACTCCAACAATGTGTTCTGCTTCAATTTGACTCATTTTACAAAGATGCTTATTTCTGGCGTGAACATGCAGTTCTACTCAAGAGTAAGCCACTAAGCGAAATAAAGCCATGGAACGCTTATTTGCCTTCTATCTATGCATTCTGACACTCCAACAATGTTTTCTGCTTCAATTTGGCTCATTTTACAAAGATGCTTATTTCTGGCGTGAACATGCAGTTCTAGTCAAGAGTAAGCAACTAAGCGAAATAAAGCCATGGAACGCTTATTTGCCTTCTATCTATGCATTCTGACACACCAACAATGTTTTCTGCTTCAATTTGACTCATTTTACAAAGATGCTTATTTCTGGCTTGAACATGCAGTTCTACTCAAGAGTAAGCAACTAAGCGAAATAAAGCGATAGAACGCTTATTTGCCTTCTATCTGTGCATTCTGACACTCCAACAATGTGTTCTGCTTCAATTTGACTCATTTTACAAAGATGCTTATTTCTGGCGTAAACATGCAGTTCTACTCAAGAGTAAGCAACTAAGCGAAATAAAGCCATGGAACGCTTATTTGCCTTCTATCTATGCATTCTGACACTCCAACAATGTTTTCTGCTTCAATTTGGCTTATTTTACAAAGATGCTTATTTCTGGCGTGAACATGCAGTTCTAGTCAAGAGTAAGCAACTAAGCGAAATAAAGCCATGGAACGCTTATTTGCCTTCTATCTATGCATTCTGACACTCCAACAATGTTTTCTGCTTCAATTTGACTCATTTCACAAAGATGCTTATTTCTGGCGTGAACATGCAGTTCTACTCAAGAGTAAGCAACTAAGCGAAATAAAGCCATGGAACGCTTATTTGCCTTCTATCTATGCATTCTGATACACCAACAATGTTTTCTGCTTCAATTTGGCTCATTTTACAAAGATGCTTATTTCTGGCGTGAACATGCAGTTCTACTCAAGAGTAAGCAACTAAGCGAAATAGAGCGATAGAACGCTTATTTGCCTTCTATCTGTGCATTCTGACACTTCAACAATGTTTTCTGCTTCAATTTGACTCATTTCACAAAGATGCTTATTTCTAGCGTGAACCTGCAGTTCTACTCAAGAGTAAGCAACTAAGCGAAATAAAGCCATGGAACGCTTATTTGCCCTCTATCTATGCATTCTGACACACCAACAATGTTTTCTGCTTCAATTTGGCTCATTTTACAAAGATGCTTATTTCTGGCGTGAACATGCAGTTCTACTCAAGAGTAAGCAACTAAGCGAAATAAAGCGATAGAACGCTTATTTGCCTTCTATCTGTGCATTCTGACACTCCAACAATGTTTTCTGCTTCGATTTGACTCATTTCACAAAGATGCTTATTTCTGGTGTGAACATGCAGTTCTACTCAAGAGTAAGCAACTAAGCGAAATAAAGCGATAGAACGCTTATTTGCCTTCTATCTGTGCATTCTGACACTCCAACAATGTTTTCTGCTTCAATTTGACTCATTTCACAAAGATGCTTATTTCTGGCGTAAACATGCAGTTCTACTCAAGAGTAAGCAACTAAGCGAAATAAAGCCATGGAACGCTTATTTGCCTTCTATCTATGCATTCTGACACACCAACAATGTTTTCTGCTTCAATTTGGCTCATTTTACAAAGATGCTTATTTCTGGCTTGAACATGCAGTTCTACTCAAGAGTAAGCCACTAAGCGAAATAAAGCCATGGAACGCTTATTTGCCTTCTATCTATGCATTCTGACACTCCAACAATGTTTTCTGCTTCAATTTGACTCATTTCACAAAGATGCTTATTTCTGGCGTAAACATGCAGTTCTACTCAAGAGTAAGCAACTAAGCGAAATAAAGCCATGGAACGCTTATTTGCCTTCTATCTGTGCATTCTGACACTCCAACAATGTTTTCTGCTTCAATTTGACTCATTTCACAAAGATGCTTATTTCTAGCGTGAACATGCAGTTCTACTCAAGAGTAAGCAACTAAGCGAAATAAAGCCATGGAACGCTTATTTGCCTTCTATCTATGCATTCTGACACACCAACAATGTTTTCTGCTTCAATTTGGCTCATTTTACAAAGATGCTTATTTCTGGCGTGAACATGCAGTTCTACTCAAGAGTAAGCAACTAAGCGAAATAAAGCCATGGAACGCTTATTTGCCTTCTATCTATGCATTCTGATAAACCAACAATGTTTTCTGCTTCAATTTGGCTCATTTTACAAAGATGCTTATTTCTGGCTTGAACATGCAGTTCTACTCAAGAGTAAGCAACTAAGCGAAATAAAGCCATGGAACCCTTATTTGCCTTCTATCTATGCATTCTGACACTCCAACAATGTTTTCTGCTTCAATTTGGCTCATTTTACAAAGATGCTTATTTCTGGCGTGAACATGCAGTTCTACTCAAGAGTAAGCACCTAAGCGAAATAGAGCGATAGAACGCTTATTTACCTTTTATCTGTGCATTCTGACACTCCAACTATGTTTTCTGCTTCAATTTGACTCATTTCACAAAGATGCTTATTTCTAGCGTGAACATGCAGTTCTACTCAAGAGTAAGCAACTAAGCGAAATAAAGCCATGGAACGCTTATTTGCCTTCTATCTATGCATTCTGACACACCAACAATGTTTTCTGCTTCAATTTGGCTCATTTTACAAAGATGCTTATTTCTGGCGTGAACATGCAGTTCTACTCAAGAGTAAGCAACTAAGCGAAATAAAGCGATAGAACGCTTATTTGCCTTCTATCTGTGCATTCTGACACTCCAACAATGTTTTCTGCTTCAATTTGACTCATTTCACAAAGATGCTTATTTCTGGCGTGAACATGCAGTTCTACTCAAGAGTAAGCAACTAAGCGAAATAAAGTGATAGAACGCTTATTTGCCTTCTATCTGTGCATTCTGACACTCCAACAATGTTTTCTGCTTCAACTTGACTCATTTCACAAAGATGCTTATTTCTGGCTTGAACATGCAGTTCTACTCAAGAGTAAGCAACTAAGCGAAATAAAGCGATAGAACGCTTAGTTGCCTTCTCTCTGTGCATTCTGACACTCCAACAATGTGTTCTGCTTCAATTTGACTCATTTCACAAAGATGCTTATTTCTGGCGTGAACATGCAGTTCTACTCAAGAGTAAGCCACTAAGCGAAATAAAGCCATGGAACGCTTATTTGCCTTCTATCTATGCATTCTGACACTCCAACAATGTTTTCTGCTTCAATTTGGCTCATTTTACAAAGATGCTTATTTCTGGCGTGAACATGCAGTTCTACTCAAGAGTAAGCAACTAAGCGAAATAAAGCCATGGAACGCTTATTTGCCTTCTATCTATGCATTCTGACACACCAACAATGTTTTCTGCTTCAATTTGACTCATTTTACAAAGATGCTTATTTCTGGCGTGAACATGCAGTTCTACTCAAGAGTAAGCAACTAAGCGAAATAAAGCCATGGAACGCTTATTTGCCTTCTATCTATGCATTCTGACACACCAACAATGTTTTCTGCTTCAATTTGGCTCATTTTACAAAGATGCTTATTTCTGGCGTAAACATGCAGTTCTACTCAAGAGTAAGCAACTAAGCGAAATAAAGCCATGGAACGCTTATTTGCCTTCTATCTATGCATTCTGACACACCAACAATGTTTTCTGCTTCAATTTGACTCATTTTACAAAGATGCTTATTTCTGGCGTGAACATGCAGTTCTAGTCAAGAGTAAGCAACTAAGCGAAATAAAGCCATGGAACGCTTATTTGCCTTCTATCTATGCATTCTGACACACCAACAATGTTTTCTGCTTCAATTTGGCTCATTTTACAAAGATGCTTATTTCTGGCTTGAACATGCAGTTCTACTCAAGAGTAAGCAACTAAGCGAAATAAAGCGATAGAACTCTTATTTGCCTTCTATCTATGCATTCTGACACTCCAACGTTTTCTGCTTCAATTTGGCTCATTTTACAAAGATGCTTATTTCTGGCGTGAACATGCAGTTCTACTCAAGAGTAAGCAACTAAGCGAAATAAAGCCATGGAACGCTTATTTGCCTTCTATCTATGCATTCTGACACTCCAACAATGTGTTCTGCTTCAATTTGACTCATTTTACAAAGATGCTTATTTCTGGCGTGAACATGCAGTTCTACTCAAGAGTAAGCAACTAAGCGAAATAAAGCCATGGAACGCTTATTTGCCTTCTATCTATGCATTCTGACACTCCAACAATGTTTTCTGCTTCAATTTGGCTCATTTTACAAAGATGCTTATTTCTGGCGTGAACATGCAGTTCTACTCAAGAGTAAGCAACTAAGCGAAATAAAGCCATGGAACGCTTATTTGCCTTCTATCTATGCATTCTGAAACTCCAACAATGTTTTCTGCTTCAATTTGACTCATTTTACAAAGATGCTTATTTCTGGCTTGAACATGCAGTTCTACTCAAGAGTAAGCAACTAAGCGAAATAAAGCGATGGAACGCTTATTTGCCTTCTATCTATGCATTCTGATACACCAACAATGTTTTCTGCTTCAATTTGGCTCATTTTACAAAGATGCTTATTTCTGGCTTGAACATGCAGTTCTACTCAAGAGTAAGCAACTAAGCGAAATAAAGCCATGGAACGCTTATTTGCCTTCTATCTATGCATTCTGACACTCCAACGTTTTCTGCTTCAATTTGGCTCATTTTACAAAGATGCTTATTTCTGGCGTGAACATGCAGTTCTACTCAAGAGTAAGCAACTAAGCGAAATAGAGCGATAGAACGCTTATTTGCCTTCTATCTGTGCATTCTGACACTCCAACAATGTTTTCTGCTTCAATTTGACTCATTTTACAAAGGTGATTATTCCTGGCGTGAACATGCAGTTCTACTCAAGAGTAAGCAACTAAGCGAAATAAAGCCAGGGAACGCTTATTTGCCTTCTATCTATGCATTCTGACACTCCAACAATGTTTTCTGCTTCAATTTGGCTCATTTTACAAAGATGCTTATTTCTGGCGTGAACATGCAGTTCTACTCAAGAGTAAGCAACTAAGCGAAATAGAGCGATAGAACGCTTATTTGCCTTCTATCTGTGCATTCTGACACTCCAACAATGTTTTCTGCTTCAATTTGACTCATTTCACAAAGATGCTTATTTCTAGCGTGAACATGCAGTTCTACTCAAGAGTAAGCAACTAAGCGAAATAAAGCCATGGAACGCTTATTTGCCTTCTATCTATGCATTCTGATACACCAACAATGTTTTCTGCTTCAATTTGGCTCATTTTACAAAGATGCTTATTTCTGGCTTGAACATGCAGTTCTACTCAAGAGTAAGCAACTAAGCGAAATAAAGCCATGGAACGCTTATTTGCCTTCTATCTATGCATTCTGACACACCAACAATGTTTTCTGCTTCAATTTGGCTCATTTTACAAAGATGCTTATTTCTGGCGTAAACATGCAGTTCTACTCAAGAGTAAGCAACTAAGCGAAATAAAGCCATGGAACGCTTATTTGCCTTCTATCTATGCATTCTGACACACCAACAATGTTTTCTGCTTCAATTTGACTCATTTTACAAAGATGCTTATTTCTGGCGTGAACATGCAGTTCTAGTCAAGAGTAAGCAACTAAGCGAAATAAAGCCATGGAACGCTTATTTGCCTTCTATCTATGCATTCTGACACACCAACAATGTTTTCTGCTTCAATTTGGCTCATTTTACAAAGATGCTTATTTCTGGCTTGAACATGCAGTTCTACTCAAGAGTAAGCAACTAAGCGAAATAAAGCGATAGAACTCTTATTTGCCTTCTATCTATGCATTCTGACACTCCAACGTTTTCTGCTTCAATTTGGCTCATTTTACAAAGATGCTTATTTCTGGCGTGAACATGCAGTTCTACTCAAGAGTAAGCAACTAAGCGAAATAAAGCCATGGAACGCTTATTTGCCTTCTATCTATGCATTCTGACACTCCAACAATGTGTTCTGCTTCAATTTGACTCATTTTACAAAGATGCTTATTTCTGGCGTGAACATGCAGTTCTACTCAAGAGTAAGCAACTAAGCGAAATAAAGCCATGGAACGCTTATTTGCCTTCTATCTATGCATTCTGACACTCCAACAATGTTTTCTGCTTCAATTTGGCTCATTTTACAAAGATGCTTATTTCTGGTGTGAACATGCAGTTCTACTCAAGAGTAAGCAACTAAGCGAAATAAAGCCATGGAACGCTTATTTGCCTTCTATCTATGCATTCTGAAACTCCAACAATGTTTTCTGCTTCAATTTGGCTCATTTCACAAAGATGCTTATTTCTGGCGTGAACATGCAGTTCTACTCAAGAGTAAGCAACTAAGCGAAATAAAGCCATGGAACGCTTATTTGCCTTCTATCTATGCATTCTGATACACCAACAATGTTTTCTGCTTCAATTTGGCTCATTTTACAAAGATGCTTATTTCTGGCTTGAACATGCAGTTCTACTCAAGAGTAAGCAACTAAGCGAAATAAAGCCATGGAACGCTTATTTGCCTTCTATCTATGCATTCTGACACTCCAACGTTTTCTGCTTCAATTTGGCTCATTTTACAAAGATGCTTATTTCTGGCGTGAACATGCAGTTCTACTCAAGAGTAAGCAACTAAGCGAAATAAAGCCATGGAACGCTTATTTGCCTTCTATCTATGCATTCTGACACTCCAACAATGTTTTCTGCTTCAATTTGACTCATTTCACAAAGATGCTTATTTCTAGCGTGAACATGCAGTTCTACTCAAGAGTAAGCAACTAAGCGAAATAAAGCCATGGAACGCTTATTTGCCTTCTATCTATGCATTCTGACACACCAACAATGTTTTCTGCTTCAATTTGGCTCATTTCACAAAGATGCTTATTTCTGGCGTGAACATGCAGTTCTACTCAAGAGTAAGCAACTAAGCGAAATAAAGCCATGGAACGCTTATTTGCCTTCTATCTATGCATTCTGATACACCAACAATGTTTTCTGCTTCAATTTGGCTCATTTTACAAAGATGCTTATTTCTGGCGTGAACATGCAGTTCTACTCAAGAGTAAGCAACTAAGCGAAATAGAGCGATAGAACGCTTATTTGCCTTCTATCTGTGCATTCTGACACTCCAACAATGTTTTCTGCTTCAATTTGACTCATTTCACAAAGATGCTTATTTCTAGCGTGAACATGCAGTTCTACTCAAGAGTAAGCAACTAAGCGAAATAAAGCCATGGAACGCTTATTTGCCTTCTATCTATGCATTCTGACACACCAACAATGTTTTCTGCTTCAATTTGGCTCATTTTACAAAGATGCTTATTTCTGGCTTGAACATGCAGTTCTACTCAAGAGTAAGCAACTAAGCGAAATAAAGCGATAGAACGCTTATTTGCCTTCTATCTGTGCATTCTGACACTCCAACAATGTGTTCTGCTTCAATTTGACTCATTTTACAAAGGTGATTATTCCTGGCGTGAACAAGCAGTTTTACTCAAGAGTAAGCAACTAAGCGAAATAAAGCCATGGAACGCTTATTTGCCTTCTATCTGTGCATTCTGATACACCAACAATGTTTTCTGCTTCAATTTGGCTCATTTTACAAAGATGCTTATTTCTGGCTTGAACATGCAGTTCTACTCAAGAGTAAGCAACTAAGCGAAATAAAGCCATGGAACGCTTATTTGCCTTCTATCTATGCATTCTGACACACCAACAATGTTTTCTGCTTCAATTTGACTCATTTCACAAAGATGCTTATTTCTGGCGTGAACATGCAGTTCTACTCAAGAGTAAGCAACTAAGCGAAATAAAGCCATGGAACGCTTATTTGCCTTCTATCTATGCATTCTGACACACCAACAATGTTTTCTGCTTCAATTTGGCTCATTTTACAAAGATGCTTATTTCTGGCTTGAACATGCAGTTCTACTCAAGAGTAAGCAACTAAGCGAAATAAAGCCATGGAACGCTTATTTGCCTTCTATCTATGCATTCTGACACTCCAACAATGTTTTCTGCTTCAATTTGGCTCATTTTACAAATATGCTTATTTCTGGCTTGAACATGCAGTTCTACTCAAGAGTAAGCAACTAAGCGAAATAAAGCCATGGAACGCTTATTTGCCTTCTATCTATGCATTCTGACACTCCAACAATGTTTTCTGCTTCAATTTGGCTCATTTTACAAAGATGCTTATTTCTGGCTTGAACATGCAGTTCTACTCAAGAGTAAGCAACTAAGCGAAATAAAGCGATAGAACGCTTACTTGCCTTCTATCTGTGCATTCTGACACTCCAACAATGTGTTCTGCTTCAATTTGACTCATTTTACAAAGATGCTTATTTCTAGCGTGAACATGCAGTTCTACTCAAGAGTAAGCAACTAAGCGAAATAAAGCCATAGAACGCTTATTTGCCTTCTATCTATGCATCCTGACACTCCAACAATGTTTTCTGCTTCAATTTGGGTCATTTCACAAAGGTGCTCATTTCTTGAGTGAATATGCAGTTCTACTCAAGAGTAAGCAACTAAGCGAAATAAAGCCATGGAACGCTTATTTGCCTTCTATGTATGCATTCTGACACTCCAACAATGTGTTCTGCTTCAATTTGACTCATTTTCCAAAGGTGCTTATTCTTGGAGTGAATATGCAGTTCTACTCAAGAGTAAGCAACTAAGCGAAATAAAGCCATAGAACGCTTATTTGCCTTCTATCTATGCATTCTGACACTCCAACAATGTGTTCTGCTTCAATTTGACTCATTTTACAAAGATGCTTATTTCTGGAGTGAACATGCAGTTCTACTCAAGAGTAAGCAACGAAGCGAAATAAAGCCATGGAACGCTTATTTGCCTTCTATCTATGCATTCTGACACTCCAACAATGTTTTATGCTTCAATTTGGCTCATTTTACAAAGGTGCTTATTTCTGGCGTGAACATGCAGTTCTACTCAAGAGTAAGCAACTAAGCGAAATAAAGCCATGGAACGCTTATTTGCCTTCTATCTATGCATTCTGACACTCCAACAATGTTTTCTGCTTCAATTTGGCTCATTTTACAAAGATGCTTATTTCTGGCTTGAACATGCAGTTCTACTCAAGAGTAAGCAACTAAGCGAAATAAAGCCATGGAACGCTTATTTGCCTTCTATCTATGCATTCTGACACACCAACAATGTTTTCTGCTTCAATTTGGCTCATTTTACAAAGATGCTTATTTCTGGCTTGAACATGCAGTTCTACTCAAGAGTAAGCAACTAAGCGAAATAAAGCGATAGAACGCTTATTTGCCTTCTATCTGTGCATTCTGACACTCCAACAATGTGTTCTGCTTCAATTTGACTCATTTTACAAAGATGCTTATTTCTGGCGTGAACATGCAGTTCTACTCAAGAGTAAGCAACTAAGCGAAATAAAGCCATGGAACGCTTATTTGCCTTCTCTCTATGCATTCTGACACTCCAACAATGTTTTCTGCTTCAATTTGACTCATTTTCCAAAGGTGCTTATTCTTGGAGTGAATATGCAGTTCTACTCAAGAGTAAGCAACTAAGCGAAATAAAGCCATGGAACGCTTATTTGCCTTCTATCTATGCATTCTGACACTCCAACAATGTGTTCTGCTTCAATTTGACTCATTTTACAAAGATGCTTATTTCTGGAGTGAACATGCAGTTCTACTCAAGAGTAAGCAACGAAGCGAAATAAAGCCATGGAACGCTTATTTGCCTTCTATCTATGCATTCTGACACTCCAACAATGTTTTATGCTTCAATTTGGCTCATTTTACAAAGGTGCTTATTTCTGGCGTGAACATGCAGTTCTACTCAAGAGTAAGCAACTAAGCGAAATAAAGCCATGGAACGCTTATTTGCCTTCTATCTATGCATTCTGACACTCCAACAATGTTTTCTGCTTCAATTTGGCTCATTTTACAAAGATGCTTATTTCTGGCTTGAACATGCAGTTCTACTCAAGAGTAAGCAACTAAGCGAAATAAAGCCATGGAACGCTTATTTGCCTTCTATCTATGCATTCTGACACACCAACAATGTTTTCTGCTTCAATTTGGCTCATTTTACAAAGATGCTTATTTCTGGCTTGAACATGCAGTTCTACTCAAGAGTAAGCAACTAAGCGAAATAAAGCGATAGAACGCTTATTTGCCTTCTATCTGTGCATTCTGACACTCCAACAATGTGTTCTGCTTCAATTTGACTCATTTTACAAAGATGCTTATTTCTGGCGTGAACATGCAGTTCTACTCAAGAGTAAGCAACTAAGCGAAATAAAGCCATGGAACGCTTATTTGCCTTCTCTCTATGCATTCTGACACTCCAACAATGTTTTCTGCTTCAATTTGGCTCATTTTACAAAGATGCTTATTTCTGGCGTGAACATGCAGTTCTACTCAAGAGTAAGCAACTAAGCGAAATAAAGCCATGGAACGCTTATTTGCCTTCTATCTATGCATTCTGACACACCAACAATGTTTTCTGCTTCAATTTGGCTCATTTTACAAAGATGCTTATTTCTGGCTTGAACATGCAGTTCTACTCAAGAGTAAGCAACTAAGCGAAATAAAGCGATAGAACGCTTATTTGCCTTCTATCTGTGCATTCTGACACTCCAACAATGTGTTCTGCTTCAATTTGACTCATTTTACAAAGATGCTTATTTCTGGCGTGAACATGCAGTTCTACTCAAGAGTAAGCAACTAAGCGAAATAAAGCCATGGAACGCTTATTTGCCTTCTCTCTATGCATTCTGACACTCCAACAATGTTTTCTGCTTCAATTTGACTCATTTTCCAAAGGTGCTTATTCTTGGAGTGAATATGCAGTTCTACTCAAGAGTAAGCAACTAAGCGAAATAAAGCCATGGAACGCTTATTTGCCTTCTATCTATGCATTCTGACACTCCAACAATGTGTTCTGCTTCAATTTGACTCATTTTACAAAGATGCTTATTTCTGGAGTGAACATGCAGTTCTACTCAAGAGTAAGCAACGAAGCGAAATAAAGCCATGGAACGCTTATTTGCCTTCTATCTATGCATTCTGACACTCCAACAATGTTTTATGCTTCAATTTGGCTCATTTTACAAAGGTGCTTATTTCTGGCGTGAACATGCAGTTCTACTCAAGAGTAAGCAACTAAGCGAAATAAAGCCATGGAACGCTTATTTGCCTTCTATCTATGCATTCTGACACTCCAACAATGTTTTCTGCTTCAATTTGGCTCATTTTACAAAGATGCTTATTTCTGGCTTGAACATGCAGTTCTACTCAAGAGTAAGCAACTAAGCGAAATAAAGCCATGGAACGCTTATTTGCCTTCTATCTATGCATTCTGACACACCAACAATGTTTTTTGCTTCAATTTGGCTCAGTTTACAAAGATGCTTATTTCTGGCGTAAACATGCAGTTCTACTCAAGAGTAAGCAACTAAGCGAAATAAAGCCATGGAACGCTTATTTGCCTTCTATCTATGCATTCTGATACACCAACAATGTTTTCTGCTTCAATTTGGCTCATTTTACAAAGATGCTTATTTCTGGCTTGAACATGCAGTTCTACTCAAGAGTAAGCAACTAAGCGAAATAAAGCCATGGAACGCTTATTTGCCTTCTATCTATGCATTCTGACACTCCAACAATGTTTTCTGCTTCAATTTGGCTCATTTTACAAAGATGCTTATTTCTGGCGTGAACATGCAGTTCTACTCAAGAGTAAGCAACTAAGCAAAATAGAGCGATAGAACGCTTATTTGCCTTTTATCTGTGCATTCTGACACTCCAACTATGTTATCTGCTTCAATTTGACTCATTTCACAAAGATGCTTATTTCTAGCGTGAACATGCAGTTCTACTCAAGAGTAAGCAACTAAGCGAAATAAAGCCATGGAACGCTTATTTGCCTTCTATCTATGCATTCTGACACACCAACAATGTTTTCTGCTTCAATTTGGCTCATTTTACAAAGATGCTTATTTCTGGCGTGAACATGCAGTTCTACTCAAGAGTAAGCAACTAAGCGAAATAAAGCGATAGAACGCTTATTTGCCTTCTATCTATGCATTCTGACACACCGACAATGTTTTCTGCTTCAATTTGGCTCATTTTACAAAGATGCTTATTTCTGGCTTGAACATGCAGTTCTACTCAAGAGTAAGCCACTAAGCGAAATAAAGCCATGGAACGCTTATTTGCCTTCTATCTATGCATTCTGAGACTCTAACAATGTTTTCTGCTTCAATTTGGCTCATTTTACAAAGATGCTTATTTCTGGCGTGAACATGCAGTTCTACTCAAGAGTAAGCAACTAAGCGAAATAGAGCGATAGAACGCTTATTTGCCTTCTATCTGTGCATTCTGACACTCCAACAATGTTTTCTGCTTCAATTTGACTCATTTCACAAAGATGCTTATTTCTAGCGTGAACATGCAGTTCTACTCAAGAGTAAGCAACTAAGCGAAATAAAGCCATGGAACGCTTATTTGCCTTCTATCTATGCATTCTGACACACCAACAATGTTTTCTGCTTCAATTTGGCTCATTTTACAAAGATGCTTATTTCTGGCTTGAACATGCAGTTCTACTCAAGAGTAAGCAACTAAGCGAAATAAAGCGATAGAACGCTTATTTGCCTTCTATCTGTGCATTCTGACACTCCAACAATGTGTTCTGCTTCAATTTGACTCATTTTACAAAGGTGATTATTCCTGGCGTGAACAAGCAGTTTTACTCAAGAGTAAGCAACTAAGCGAAATAAAGCCATGGAACGCTTATTTGCCTTCTATCTGTGCATTCTGACACTCCAACAATGTTTTCTGCTTCAATTTGACTCATTTCACAAAGATGCTTATTTCTAGCGTGAACATGCAGTTCTACTCAAGAGTAAGCAACTAAGCGAAATAAAGCCATGGAACGCTTATTTGCCTTCTATCTATGCATTCTGATACACCAACAATGTTTTCTGCTTCAATTTGGCTCATTTTACAAAGATGCTTATTTCTGGCTTGAACATGCAGTTCTACTCAAGAGTAAGCAACTAAGCGAAATAAAGCCATGGAACGCTTATTTGCCTTCTATCTATGCATTCTGACACACCAACAATGTTTTCTGCTTCAATTTGGCTCAGTTTACAAAGATGCTTATTTCTGGCGTAAACATGCAGTTCTACTCAAGAGTAAGCAACTAAGCGAAATAAAGCCATGGAACGCTTATTTGCCTTCTATCTATGCATTCTGATACACCAACAATGTTTTCTGCTTCAATTTGGCTCATTTTACAAAGATGCTTATTTCTGGCTTGAACATGCAGTTCTACTCAAGAGTAAGCAACTAAGCGAAATAAAGCCATGGAACGCTTATTTGCCTTCTATCTATGCATTCTGACACTCCAACAATGTTTTCTGCTTCAATTTGGCTCATTTTACAAAGATGCTTATTTCTGGCGTGAACATGCAGTTCTACTCAAGAGTAAGCAACTAAGCGAAATAGAGCGATAGAACGCTTATTTGCCTTTTATCTGTGCATTCTGACACTCCAACTATGTTATCTGCTTCAATTTGACTCATTTCACAAAGATGCTTATTTCTAGCGTGAACATGCAGTTCTACTCAAGAGTAAGCAACTAAGCGAAATAAAGCCATGGAACGCTTATTTGCCTTCTATCTATGCATTCTGACACACCAACAATGTTTTCTGCTTCAATTTGGCTCATTTTACAAAGATGCTTATTTCTGGCGTGAACATGCAGTTCTACTCAAGAGTAAGCAACTAAGCGAAATAAAGCGATAGAACGCTTATTTGCCTTCTATCTATGCATTCTGACACACCGACAATGTTTTCTGCTTCAATTTGGCTCATTTTACAAAGATGCTTATTTCTGGCTTGAACATGCAGTTCTACTCAAGAGTAAGCCACTAAGCGAAATAAAGCCATGGAACGCTTATTTGCCTTCTATCTATGCATTCTGAGACTCTAACAATGTTTTCTGCTTCAATTTGGCTCATTTTACAAAGATGCTTATTTCTGGCTTGAACATGCAGTTCTACTCAAGAGTAAGCCACTAAGCGAAATAAAGCCATGGAACGCTTATTTGCCTTCTATCTATGCATTCTGAGACTCTAACAATGTTTTCTGCTTCAATTTGGCTCATTTTACAAAGATGCTTATTTCTGGCGTGAACATGCAGTTCTACTCAAGAGTAAGCAACTAAGCGAAATAAAGCCATGGAACGCTTATTTGCCTTCTATCTATGCATTCTGACACACCAACAATGTTTTCTGCTTCAATTTGACTCATTTCACAAAGATGCTTATTTCTGGCGTGAACATGCAGTTCTACTCAAGAGTAAGCAACTAAGCGAAATAAAGCCATGGAACGCTTATTTGCCTTCTATCTATGCATTCTGACACACCAACAATGTTTTCTGCTTCAATTTGGCTCATTTTACAAAGATGCTTATTTCTGGCGTAAACATGCATTTCTACTCAAGAGTAAGCAACTAAGCGAAATAAAGCCATGGAACGCTTATTTGCCTTCTATCTATGCATTCTGACACACCAATAATGTTTTCTGCTTCAATTTGACTCATTTTACAAAGATGCTTATTTCTGGCTTGAACATGCAGTTCTACTCAAGAGTAAGCAACTAAGCGAAATAAAGCCATGGAACGCTTATTTGCCTTCTATCTGTGCATTCTGACACACCAACAATGTTTTCTGCTTCAATTTGGCTCATTTTACAAAGATGCTTATTTCTGGCTTGAACATGCAGTTCTACTCAAGAGTAAGCAACTAAGCGAAATAAAGCGATAGAACGCTTATTTGCCTTCTATCTGTGCATTCTGACACTCCAACAATGTGTTCTGCTTCAATTTGACTCATTTTACAAAGGTGATTATTCCTGGAGTGAACAAGCAGTTTTACTCAAGAGTAAGCAACTAAGCGAAATAAAGCCATGGAACGCTTATTTGCCTTCTATCTATGCATTCTGATACACCAACAATGTTTTCTGCTTCAATTTGGCTCATTTTACAAAGATGCTTATTTCTGGCTTGAACATGCAGTTCTACTCAAGAGTAAGCAACTAAGCGAAATAAAGCCATGGAACGCTTATTTGCCTTCTATCTATGCATTCTGACACACCAACAATGTTTTCTGCTTCAATTTGGCTCATTTTACAAAGATGCTTATTTCTGGCGTAAACATGCAGTTCTACTCAAGAGTAAGCAACTAAGCGAAATAAAGCGATAGAACACTTATTTGCCTTCTATCTGTGCATTCTGACACTCTAACAATGTGTTCTGCTTCAATTTGACTCATTTTACAAAGGTGATTATTCCTGGAGTGAACAAGCAGTTTTACTCAAGAGTAAGCAACTAAGCGAAATAAAGCCATGGAACGCTTATTTGCCTTCTATCTATGCATTCTGATACACCAACAATGTTTTCTGCTTCAATTTGGCTCATTTTACAAAGATGCTTATTTCTGGCTTGAACATGCAGTTCTACTCAAGAGTAAGCAACTAAGCGAAATAAAGCCATGGAACGCTTATTTGCCTTCTATCTATGCATTCTGACACACCAACAATGTTTTCTGCTTCAATTTGGCTCATTTTACAAAGATGCTTATTTCTGGCGTAAACATGCAGTTCTACTCAAGAGTAAGCAACTAAGCGAAATAAAGCCATGGAACGCTTATTTGCCTTCTATCTATGCATTCTGACACTCCAACAATGTTTTCTGCTTCAATTTGGCTCATTTTACAAAGGTGCTTATTTCTGGCGTGAACATGCAGTTCTACTCAAGAGTAAGCAACTAAGCGAAATAGAGCGATAGAACGCTTATTTGCCTTTTATCTGTGCATTCTGACACTCCAACTATGTTTTCTGCTTCAATTTGACTCATTTCACAAAGATGCTTATTTCTAGCGTGAACATGCAGTTCTACTCAAGAGTAAGCAACTAAGCGAAATAAAGCCATGGAACGCTTATTTGCCTTCTATCTATGCATTCTGACACACCAACAATGTTTTCTGCTTCAATTTGGCTCATTTTACAAAGATGCTTATTTCTGGCGTGAACATGCAGTTCTACTCAAGAGTAAGCAACTAAGCGAAATAAAGCGATAGAACGCTTATTTGCCTTCTATCTATGCATTCTGACACACCGACAATGTTTTCTGCTTCAATTTGGCTCATTTTACAAAGATGCTTATTTCTGGCTTGAACATGCAGTTCTACTCAAGAGTAAGCCACTAAGCGAAATAAAGCCATGGAACGCTTATTTGCCTTCTATCTATGCATTCTGACACTCCAACAATGTTTTCTGCTTCAATTTGGCTCATTTTACAAAGATGCTTATTTCTGGCGTGAACATGCAGTTCTACTCAAGAGTAAGCAACTAAGCGAAATAAAGCCATGGAACGCTTATTTGCCTTCTATCTATGCATTCTGACACACCAACAATGTTTTCTGCTTCAATTTGACTCATTTCACAAAGATGCTTATTTCTGGCGTGAACATGCAGTTCTACTCAAGAGTAAGCAACTAATCGAAATAAACCCATGGAACGCTTATTTGCCTTCTATCTATGCATTCTGACACACCAACAATGTTTTCTGCTTCCATTTGGCTCATTTTACAAAGATGCTTATTTCTGGCGTAAACATGCATTTCTACTCAAGAGTAAGCAACTAAGCGAAATAAAGCCATGGAACGCTTATTTGCCTTCTATCTATGCATTCTGACACACCAACAATATTTTCTGCTTCAATTTGACTCATTTCACAAAGATGCTTATTTCTGGCGTGAACATGCAGTTCTACTCAAGAGTAAGCAACTAAGCGAAATAAAGCCATGGAACGCTTATTTGCCTTCTATCTATGCATTCTGACACACCAACAATGTTTTCTGCTTCAATTTGGCTCATTTTACAAAGATGCTTATTTCTGGCGTAAACATGCATTTCTACTCAAGAGTAAGCAACTAAGCGAAATAAAGCCATGGAACGCTTATTTGCCTTCTATCTATGCATTCTGACACACCAACAATGTTTTCTGCTTCAATTTGACTCATTTTACAAAGATGCTTATTTCTGGCTTGAACATGCAGTTCTACTCAAGAGTAAGCAACTAAGCGAAATAAAGCCATGGAACGCTTATTTACCTTCTATCTATGCATTCTGACACACCAACAATGTTTTCTGCTTCAATTTGGCTCATTTTACAAAGATGCTTATTTCTGGCTTGAACATGCAGTTCTACTCAAGAGTAAGCAACTAAGCGAAATAAAGCGATAGAACGCTTATTTGCCTTCTATCTGTGCATTCTGACACTCCAACAATGTGTTCTGCTTCAATTTGACTCATTTTACAAAGGTGATTATTCCTGGAGTGAACAAGCAGTTTTACTCAAGAGTAAGCAACTAAGCGAAATAAAGCCATGGAACGCTTATTTGCCTTCTATCTATGCATTCTGACACTCCAACAATGTTTTCTGCTTCAATTTGGCTCATTTTACAAAGATGCTTATTTCTGGCGTGAACATGCAGTTCTACTCAAGAGTAAGCAACTAAGCGAAATAGAGCGATAGAACGCTTATTTGCCTTCTATCTGTGCATTCTGACACTCCAACAATGTTTTCTGCTTCAATTTGACTCATTTCACAAAGATGCTTATTTCTAGCGTGAACATGCAGTTCTACTCAAGAGTAAGCAACTAAGCGAAATAGAGCGATAGAACGCTTATTTGCCTTCTATCTGTGCATTCTGACACTCCAACAATGTTTTCTGCTTCAATTTGACTCATTTCACAAAGATGCTTATTTCTGGTGTGAACATGCAGTTCTACTCAAGAGTAAGCAACTAAGCGAAATAAAGCCATGGAACGCTTATTTGCCTTCTATCTATGCATTCTGAAACTCCAACAATGTTTTCTGCTTCAATTTGACTCATTTCACAAAGATGCTTATTTCTGGCGTGAACATGCAGTTCTACTCAAGAGTAAGCAACTAAGCGAAATAAAGCCATGGAACGCTTATTTGCCTTCTATCTATGCATTCTGATACACCAACAATGTTTTCTGCTTCAATTTGGCTCATTTTACAAAGATGCTTATTTCTGGCTTGAACATGCAGTTCTACTCAAGAGTAAGCAACTAAGCGAAATAGAGCGATAGAACGCTTATTTGCCTTCTATCTGTGCATTCTGACACTCCAACAATGTTTTCTGCTTCAATTTGACTCATTTCACAAAGATGCTTATTTCTAGCGTGAACATGCAGTTCTACTCAAGAGTAAGCAACTAAGCGAAATAGAGAGATAGAACGCTTATTTGCCTTCTATCTGTGCATTCTGACACTCCAACAATGTTTTCTGCTTCAATTTGACTCATTTCACAAAGATGCTTATTTCTGGTGTGAACATGCAGTTCTACTCAAGAGTAAGCAACTAAGCGAAATAAAGCCATGGAACGCTTATTTGCCTTCTATCTATGCATTCTGAAACTCCAACAATGTTTTCTGCTTCAATTTGACTCATTTCACAAAGATGCTTATTTCTGGCGTGAACATGCAGTTCTACTCAAGAGTAAGCAACTAAGCGAAATAAAGCCATGGAACGCTTATTTGCCTTCTATCTATGCATTCTGATACACCAACAATGTTTTCTGCTTCAATTTGGCTCATTTTACAAAGATGCTTATTTCTGGCTTGAACATGCAGTTCTACTCAAGAGTAAGCAACTAAGCGAAATAGAGCGATAGAACGCTTATTTGCCTTCTATCTATGCATTCTGACACTCCAACAATGTTTTCTGCTTCAATTTGGCTCATTTTACAAAGATGCTTATTTCTGGCGTGAACATGCAGTTCTACTCAAGAGTAAGCAACTAAGCGAAATAGAGCGATAGAACGCTTATTTGCCTTCTATCTGTGCATTCTGACACTCCAACAATGTTTTCTGCTTCAATTTGACTCATTTCACAAAGATGCTTATTTCTAGCGTGAACATGCAGTTCTACTCAAGAGTAAGCAACTAAGCGAAATAAAGCCATGGAACGCTTATTTGCCTTCTATCTATGCATTCTGACACACCAACAATGTTTTCTGCTTCAATTTGGCTCATTTTACAAAGATGCTTATTTCTGGCTTGAACATGCAGTTCTACTCAAGAGTAAGCCACTAAGCGAAATAAAGCCATGGAACGCTTATTTGCCTTCTATCTATGCATTCTGACACTCCAACAATGTTTTCTGCTTCAATTTGGCTCATTTTACAAAGATGCTTATTTCTGGCGTGAACATGCAGTTCTACTCAAGAGTAAGCAACTAAGCGAAATAAAGCCATGGAACGCTTATTTGCCTTCTATCTGTGCATTCTGACACTCCAACAATGTTTTCTGCTTCAATTTGACTCATTTCACAAAGATGCTTATTTCTAGCGTGAACATGCAGTTCTACTCAAGAGTAAGCAACTAAGCGAAATAAAGCCATGGAACGCTTATTTGCCTTCTATCTATGCATTCTGACACTCCAACAATGTTTTCTGCTTCAATTTGGCTCATTTTACAAAGATGCTTATTTCTGGCTTGAACATGCAGTTCTACTCAAGAGTAAGCAACTAAGCGAAATAAAGCCATGGAACGCTTATTTGCCTTCTATCTATGCATTCTGACACACCAACAATGTTTTCTGCTTCAATTTGGCTCATTTTACAAAGATGCTTATTTCTGGCGTAAACATGCAGTTCTACTCAAGAGTAAGCAACTAAGCGAAATAAAGCCATGGAACGCTTATTTGCCTTCTATCTATGCATTCTGATACAACAACAATGTTTTCTGCTTCAATTTGGCTCATTTTACAAAGATGCTTATTTCTGGCTTGAACATGCAGTTCTACTCAAGAGTAAGCAACTAAGCGAAATAAAGCCATGGAACGCTTATTTGCCTTCTATCTATGCATTCTGACACTCCAACAATGTTTTCTGCTTCAATTTGGCTCATTTTACAAAGATGCTTATTTCTGGCGTGAACATGCAGTTCTACTCAAGAGTAAGCAACTAAGCGAAATAGAGCGATAGAACGCTTATTTGCCTTTTATCTGTGCATTCTGACACTCCAACTATGTTATCTGCTTCAATTTGACTCATTTCACAAAGATGCTTATTTCTAGCGTGAACATGCAGTTCTACTCAAGAGTAAGCAACTAAGCGAAATAAAGCCATGGAACGCTTATTTGCCTTCTATCTATGCATTCTGACACACCAACAATGTTTTCTGCTTCAATTTGGCTCATTTTACAAAGATGCTTATTTCTGGCGTGAACATGCAGTTCTACTCAAGAGTAAGCAACTAAGCGAAATAAAGCGATAGAACGCTTATTTGCCTTCTATCTATGCATTCTGACACACCGACAATGTTTTCTGCTTCAATTTGGCTCATTTTACAAAGATGCTTATTTCTGGCTTGAACATGCAGTTCTACTCAAGAGTAAGCCACTAAGCGAAATAAAGCCATGGAACGCTTATTTGCCTTCTATCTATGCATTCTGAGACTCTAACAATGTTTTCTGCTTCAATTTGGCTCATTTTACAAAGATGCTTATTTCTGGCGTGAACATGCAGTTCTACTCAAGAGTAAGCAACTAAGCGAAATAAAGCCATGGAACGCTTATTTGCCTTCTATCTATGCATTCTGACACACCAACAATGTTTTCTGCTTCAATTTGACTCATTTCACAAAGATGCTTATTTCTGGCGTGAACATGCAGTTCTACTCAAGAGTAAGCAACTCAGCGAAATAAAGCCATGGAACGCTTATTTGCCTTCTATCTATGCATTCTGACACACCAACAATGTTTTCTGCTTCAATTTGGCTCATTTTACAAAGATGCTTATTTCTGGCGTAAACATGCATTTCTACTCAAGAGTAAGCAACTAAGCGAAATAAAGCCATGGAACGCTTATTTGCCTTCTATCTATGCATTCTGACACACCAATAATGTTTTCTGCTTCAATTTGACTCATTTTACAAAGATGCTTATTTCTGGCGTGAACATGCAGTTCTACTCAAGAGTAAGCAACTAAGCGAAATAGAGCGATAGAACGCTTATTTGCCTTCTATCTGTGCATTCTGACACTCCAACAATGTTTTCTGCTTCAATTTGACTCATTTCACAAAGATGCTTATTTCTAGCGTGAACATGCAGTTCTACTCAAGAGTAAGCAACTAAGCGAAATAAAGCCATGGAACGCTTATTTGCCTTCTATCTATGCATTCTGACACACCAACAATGTTTTCTGCTTCAATTTGGCTCATTTTACAAAGATGCTTATTTCTGGCTTGAACATGCAGTTCTACTCAAGAGTAAGCCACTAAGCGAAATAAAGCCATGGAACGCTTATTTGCCTTCTATCTATGCATTCTGACACTCCAACAATGTTTTCTGCTTCAATTTGGCTCATTTTACAAAGATGCTTATTTCTGGCGTGAACATGCAGTTCTACTCAAGAGTAAGCAACTAAGCGAAATAAAGCCATGGAACGCTTATTTGCCTTCTATCTGTGCATTCTGACACTCCAACAATGTTTTCTGCTTCAATTTGACTCATTTCACAAAGATGCTTATTTCTAGCGTGAACATGCAGTTCTACTCAAGAGTAAGCAACTAAGCGAAATAAAGCCATGGAACGCTTATTTGCCTTCTATCTATGCATTCTGACACTTCAACAATGTTTTCTGCTTCAATTTGGCTCATTTTACAAAGATGCTTATTTCTGGCTTGAACATGCAGTTCTACTCAAGAGTAAGCAACTAAGCGAAATAAAGCCATGGAACGCTTATTTGCCTTCTATCTATGCATTCTGACACACCAACAATGTTTTCTGCTTCAATTTGGCTCATTTTACAAAGATGCTTATTTCTGGCGTAAACATGCAGTTCTACTCAAGAGTAAGCAACTAAGCGAAATAAAGCCATGGAACGCTTATTTGCCTTCTATCTATGCATTCTGATACACCAACAATGTTTTCTGCTTCAATTTGGCTCATTTTACAAAGATGCTTATTTCTGGCTTGAACATGCAGTTCTACTCAAGAGTAAGCAACTAAGCGAAATAAAGCCATGGAACGCTTATTTGCCTTCTATCTATGCATTCTGACACTCCAACAATGTTTTCTGCTTCAATTTGGCTCATTTTACAAAGATGCTTATTTCTGGCGTGAACATGCAGTTCTACTCAAGAGTAAGCAACTAAGCGAAATAGAGCGATAGAACGCTTATTTGCCTTTTATCTGTGCATTCTGACACTCCTACTATGTTATCTGCTTCAATTTGACTCATTTCACAAAGATGCTTATTTCTAGCGTGAACATGCAGTTCTACTCAAGAGTAAGCAACTAAGCGAAATAAAGCCATGGAACGCTTATTTGCCTTCTATCTATGCATTCTGACACACCAACAATGTTTTCTGCTTCAATTTGGCTCATTTTACAAAGATGCTTATTTCTGGCGTGAACATGCAGTTCTACTCAAGAGTAAGCAACTAAGCGAAATAAAGCGATAGAACGCTTATTTGCCTTCTATCTATGCATTCTGACACACCGACAATGTTTTCTGCTTCAATTTGGCTCATTTTACAAAGATGCTTATTTCTGGCTTGAACATGCAGTTCTACTCAAGAGTAAGCCACTAAGCGAAATAAAGCCATGGAACGCTTATTTGCCTTCTATCTATGCATTCTGAGACTCTAACAATGTTTTCTGCTTCAATTTGGCTCATTTTACAAAGATGCTTATTTCTGGCGTGAACATGCAGTTCTACTCAAGAGTAAGCAACTAAGCGAAATAAAGCCATGGAACGCTTATTTGCCTTCTATCTATGCATTCTGACACACCAACAATGTTTTCTGCTTCAATTTGACTCATTTCACAAAGATGCTTATTTCTGGCGTGAACATGCAGTTCTACTCAAGAGTAAGCAACTCAGCGAAATAAAGCCATGGAACGCTTATTTGCCTTCTATCTATGCATTCTGACACACCAACAATGTTTTCTGCTTCAATTTGGCTCATTTTACAAAGATGCTTATTTCTGGCGTAAACATGCATTTCTACTCAAGAGTAAGCAACTAAGCGAAATAAAGCCATGGAACGCTTATTTGCCTTCTATCTATGCTTTCTGATACACCAACAATGTTTTCTGCTTCAATTTGGCTCATTTTACAAAGATGCTTATTTCTGGCTTGAACATGCAGTTCTACTCAAGAGTAAGCAACTAAGCGAAATAAAGCCATGGAACGCTTATTTGCCTTCTATCTATGCATTCTGACACACCAACAATGTTTTCTGCTTCAATTTGGCTCATTTTACAAAGATGCTTATTTCTGGCGTAAACATGCAGTTCTACTCAAGAGTAAGCAACTAAGCGAAATAAAGCCATGGAACGCTTATTTGCCTTCTATCTATGCATTCTGACACTCCAACAATGTTTTCTGCTTCAATTTGGCTCATTTTACAAAGATGCTTATTTCTGGCGTGAACATGCAGTTCTACTCAAGAGTAAGCAACTAAGCGAAATAGAGCGATAGAACGCTTATTTGCCTTTTATCTGTGCATTCTGACACTCCAACTATGTTATCTGCTTCAATTTGACTCATTTCACAAAGATGCTTATTTCTAGCGTGAACATGCAGTTCTACTCAAGAGTAAGCAACTAAGCGAAATAAAGCCATGGAACGCTTATTTGCCTTCTATCTATGCATTCTGACACACCAACAATGTTTTCTGCTTCAATTTGGCTCATTTTACAAAGATGCTTATTTCTGGCGTGAACATGCAGTTCTACTCAAGAGTAAGCAACTAAGCGAAATAAAGCGATAGAACGCTTATTTGCCTTCTATCTATGCATTCTGACACACCGACAATGTTTTCTGCTTAATTTGGCTCATTTTACAAAGATGCTTATTTCTGGCTTGAACATGCAGTTCTACTCAAGAGTAAGCCACTAAGCGAAATAAAGCCATGGAACGCTTATTTGCCTTCTATCTATGCATTCTGACACTCCAACAATGTTTTCTGCTTCAATTTGGCTCATTTTACAAAGATGCTTATTTCTGGCGTGAACATGCAGTTCTACTCAAGAGTAAGCAACTAAGCGAAATAAAGCCATGGAACGCTTATTTGCCTTCTATCTATGCATTCTGACACACCAACAATGTTTTCTGCTTCAATTCGACTCATTTCACAAAGATGCTTATTTCTGGCGTGAACATGCAGTTCTACTCAAGAGTAAGCAACTAATCGAAATAAAGCCATGGAACGCTTATTTGCCTTCTATCTATGCATTCTGACACACCAACAATGTTTTCTGCTTCAATTTGGCTCATTTTACAAAGATGCTTATTTCTGGCTTGAACATGCAGTTCTACTCAAGAGTAAGCAACTAAGCGAAATAAAGCCATGGAACGCTTATTTGCCTTCTATCTATGCATTCTGACACACCAACAATGTTTTCTGCTTCAATTTGGCTCATTTTACAAAGATGCTTATTTCTGGCGTAAACATGCAGTTCTACTCAAGAGTAAGCAACTAAGCGAAATAAAGCCATGGAACGCTTATTTGCCTTCTATCTATGCATTCTGATACAACAACAATGTTTTCTGCTTCAATTTGGCTCATTTTACAAAGATGCTTATTTCTGGCTTGAACATGCAGTTCTACTCAAGAGTAAGCAACTAAGCGAAATAAAGCCATGGAACGCTTATTTGCCTTCTATCTATGCATTCTGACACTCCAACAATGTTTTCTGCTTCAATTTGGCTCATTTTACAAAGATGCTTATTTCTGGCGTGAACATGCAGTTCTACTCAAGAGTAAGCAACTAAGCGAAATAGAGCGATAGAACGCTTATTTGCCTTTTATCTGTGCATTCTGACACTCCAACTATGTTATCTGCTTCAATTTGACTCATTTCACAAAGATGCTTATTTCTAGCGTGAACATGCAGTTCTACTCAAGAGTAAGCAACTAAGCGAAATAAAGCCATGGAACGCTTATTTGCCTTCTATCTATGCATTCTGACACACCAACAATGTTTTCTGCTTCAATTTGGCTCATTTTACAAAGATGCTTATTTCTGGCGTGAACATGCAGTTCTACTCAAGAGTAAGCAACTAAGCGAAATAAAGCGATAGAACGCTTATTTGCCTTCTATCTATGCATTCTGACACACCGACAATGTTTTCTGCTTCAATTTGGCTCATTTTACAAAGATGCTTATTTCTGGCTTGAACATGCAGTTCTACTCAAGAGTAAGCCACTAAGCGAAATAAAGCCATGGAACGCTTATTTGCCTTCTATCTATGCATTCTGAGACTCTAACAATGTTTTCTGCTTCAATTTGGCTCATTTTACAAAGATGCTTATTTCTGGCGTGAACATGCAGTTCTACTCAAGAGTAAGCAACTAAGCGAAATAAAGCCATGGAACGCTTATTTGCCTTCTATCTATGCATTCTGACACACCAACAATGTTTTCTGCTTCAATTTGACTCATTTCACAAAGATGCTTATTTCTGGCGTGAACATGCAGTTCTACTCAAGAGTAAGCAACTCAGCGAAATAAAGCCATGGAACGCTTATTTGCCTTCTATCTATGCATTCTGACACACCAACAATGTTTTCTGCTTCAATTTGGCTCATTTTACAAAGATGCTTATTTCTGGCGTAAACATGCATTTCTACTCAAGAGTAAGCAACTAAGCGAAATAAAGCCATGGAACGCTTATTTGCCTTCTATCTATGCATTCTGACACACCAATAATGTTTTCTGCTTCAATTTGACTCATTTTACAAAGATGCTTATTTCTGGCGTGAACATGCAGTTCTACTCAAGAGTAAGCAACTAAGCGAAATAGAGCGATAGAACGCTTATTTGCCTTCTATCTGTGCATTCTGACACTCCAACAATGTTTTCTGCTTCAATTTGACTCATTTCACAAAGATGCTTATTTCTAGCGTGAACATGCAGTTCTACTCAAGAGTAAGCAACTAAGCGAAATAAAGCCATGGAACGCTTATTTGCCTTCTATCTATGCATTCTGACACACCAACAATGTTTTCTGCTTCAATTTGGCTCATTTTACAAAGATGCTTATTTCTGGCTTGAACATGCAGTTCTACTCAAGAGTAAGCCACTAAGCGAAATAAAGCCATGGAACGCTTATTTGCCTTCTATCTATGCATTCTGACACTCCAACAATGTTTTCTGCTTCAATTTGGCTCATTTTACAAAGATGCTTATTTCTGGCGTGAACATGCAGTTCTACTCAAGAGTAAGCAACTAAGCGAAATAAAGCCATGGAACGCTTATTTGCCTTCTATCTGTGCATTCTGACACTCCAACAATGTTTTCTGCTTCAATTTGACTCATTTCACAAAGATGCTTATTTCTAGCGTGAACATGCAGTTCTACTCAAGAGTAAGCAACTAAGCGAAATAAAGCCATGGAACGCTTATTTGCCTTCTATCTATGCATTCTGACACTTCAACAATGTTTTCTGCTTCAATTTGGCTCATTTTACAAAGATGCTTATTTCTGGCTTGAACATGCAGTTCTACTCAAGAGTAAGCAACTAAGCGAAATAAAGCCATGGAACGCTTATTTGCCTTCTATCTATGCATTCTGACACACCAACAATGTTTTCTGCTTCAATTTGGCTCATTTTACAAAGATGCTTATTTCTGGCGTAAACATGCAGTTCTACTCAAGAGTAAGCAACTAAGCGAAATAAAGCCATGGAACGCTTATTTGCCTTCTATCTATGCATTCTGATACACCAACAATGTTTTCTGCTTCAATTTGGCTCATTTTACAAAGATGCTTATTTCTGGCTTGAACATGCAGTTCTACTCAAGAGTAAGCAACTAAGCGAAATAAAGCCATGGAACGCTTATTTGCCTTCTATCTATGCATTCTGACACTCCAACAATGTTTTCTGCTTCAATTTGGCTCATTTTACAAAGATGCTTATTTCTGGCGTGAACATGCAGTTCTACTCAAGAGTAAGCAACTAAGCGAAATAGAGCGATAGAACGCTTATTTGCCTTTTATCTGTGCATTCTGACACTCCTACTATGTTATCTGCTTCAATTTGACTCATTTCACAAAGATGCTTATTTCTAGCGTGAACATGCAGTTCTACTCAAGAGTAAGCAACTAAGCGAAATAAAGCCATGGAACGCTTATTTGCCTTCTATCTATGCATTCTGACACACCAACAATGTTTTCTGCTTCAATTTGGCTCATTTTACAAAGATGCTTATTTCTGGCGTGAACATGCAGTTCTACTCAAGAGTAAGCAACTAAGCGAAATAAAGCGATAGAACGCTTATTTGCCTTCTATCTATGCATTCTGACACACCGACAATGTTTTCTGCTTCAATTTGGCTCATTTTACAAAGATGCTTATTTCTGGCTTGAACATGCAGTTCTACTCAAGAGTAAGCCACTAAGCGAAATAAAGCCATGGAACGCTTATTTGCCTTCTATCTATGCATTCTGAGACTCTAACAATGTTTTCTGCTTCAATTTGGCTCATTTTACAAAGATGCTTATTTCTGGCGTGAACATGCAGTTCTACTCAAGAGTAAGCAACTAAGCGAAATAAAGCCATGGAACGCTTATTTGCCTTCTATCTATGCATTCTGACACACCAACAATGTTTTCTGCTTCAATTTGACTCATTTCACAAAGATGCTTATTTCTGGCGTGAACATGCAGTTCTACTCAAGAGTAAGCAACTCAGCGAAATAAAGCCATGGAACGCTTATTTGCCTTCTATCTATGCATTCTGACACACCAACAATGTTTTCTGCTTCAATTTGGCTCATTTTACAAAGATGCTTATTTCTGGCGTAAACATGCATTTCTACTCAAGAGTAAGCAACTAAGCGAAATAAAGCCATGGAACGCTTATTTGCCTTCTATCTATGCTTTCTGATACACCAACAATGTTTTCTGCTTCAATTTGGCTCATTTTACAAAGATGCTTATTTCTGGCTTGAACATGCAGTTCTACTCAAGAGTAAGCAACTAAGCGAAATAAAGCCATGGAACGCTTATTTGCCTTCTATCTATGCATTCTGACACACCAACAATGTTTTCTGCTTCAATTTGGCTCATTTTACAAAGATGCTTATTTCTGGCGTAAACATGCAGTTCTACTCAAGAGTAAGCAACTAAGCGAAATAAAGCCATGGAACGCTTATTTGCCTTCTATCTATGCATTCTGACACTCCAACAATGTTTTCTGCTTCAATTTGGCTCATTTTACAAAGATGCTTATTTCTGGCGTGAACATGCAGTTCTACTCAAGAGTAAGCAACTAAGCGAAATAGAGCGATAGAACGCTTATTTGCCTTTTATCTGTGCATTCTGACACTCCAACTATGTTATCTGCTTCAATTTGACTCATTTCACAAAGATGCTTATTTCTAGCGTGAACATGCAGTTCTACTCAAGAGTAAGCAACTAAGCGAAATAAAGCCATGGAACGCTTATTTGCCTTCTATCTATGCATTCTGACACACCAACAATGTTTTCTGCTTCAATTTGGCTCATTTTACAAAGATGCTTATTTCTGGCGTGAACATGCAGTTCTACTCAAGAGTAAGCAACTAAGCGAAATAAAGCGATAGAACGCTTATTTGCCTTCTATCTATGCATTCTGACACACCGACAATGTTTTCTGCTTAATTTGGCTCATTTTACAAAGATGCTTATTTCTGGCTTGAACATGCAGTTCTACTCAAGAGTAAGCCACTAAGCGAAATAAAGCCATGGAACGCTTATTTGCCTTCTATCTATGCATTCTGACACTCCAACAATGTTTTCTGCTTCAATTTGGCTCATTTTACAAAGATGCTTATTTCTGGCGTGAACATGCAGTTCTACTCAAGAGTAAGCAACTAAGCGAAATAAAGCCATGGAACGCTTATTTGCCTTCTATCTATGCATTCTGACACACCAACAATGTTTTCTGCTTCAATTCGACTCATTTCACAAAGATGCTTATTTCTGGCGTGAACATGCAGTTCTACTCAAGAGTAAGCAACTAATCGAAATAAAGCCATGGAACGCTTATTTGCCTTCTATCTATGCATTCTGACACACCAACAATGTTTTCTGCTTCCATTTGGCTCATTTTACAAAGATGCTTATTTCTGGCGTAAACATGCATTTCTACTCAAGAGTAAGCAACTAAGCGAAATAAAGCCATGGAACGCTTATTTGCCTTCTATCTATGCATTCTGACACACCAACAATGTTTTCTGCTTCAATTTGACTCATTTCACAAAGATGCTTATTTCTGGCGTGAACATGCAGTTCTACTCAAGAGTAAGCAACTAAGCGAAATAAAGCCATGGAACGCTTATTTGCCTTCTATCTATGCATTCTGACACACCAACAATGTTTTCTGCTTCAATTTGGCTCATTTTACAAAGATGCTTATTTCTGGCGTAAACATGCATTTCTACTCAAGAGTAAGCAACTAAGCGAAATAAAGCCATGGAACGCTTATTTGCCTTCTATCTATGCATTCTGACACACCAACAATGTTTTCTGCTTCAATTTGACTCATTTTACAAAGATGCTTATTTCTGGCTTGAACATGCAGTTCTACTCAAGAGTAAGCAACTAAGCGAAATAAAGCCATGGAACGCTTATTTACCTTCTATCTATGCATTCTGACACACCAACAATGTTTTCTGCTTCAATTTGGCTCATTTTACAAAGATGCTTATTTCTGGCTTGAACATGCAGTTCTACTCAAGAGTAAGCAACTAAGCGAAATAAAGCGATAGAACGCTTATTTGCCTTCTATCTGTGCATTCTGACACTCCAACAATGTGTTCTGCTTCAATTTGACTCATTTTACAAAGGTGATTATTCCTGGAGTGAACAAGCAGTTTTACTCAAGAGTAAGCAACTAAGCGAAATAAAGCCATGGAACGCTTATTTGCCTTCTATCTATGCATTCTGACACTCCAACAATGTTTTCTGCTTCAATTTGGCTCATTTTACAAAGATGCTTATTTCTGGCGTGAACATGCAGTTCTACTCAAGAGTAAGCAACTAAGCGAAATAGAGCGATAGAACGCTTATTTGCCTTCTATCTGTGCATTCTGACACTCCAACAATGTTTTCTGCTTCAATTTGACTCATTTCACAAAGATGCTTATTTCTAGCGTGAACATGCAGTTCTACTCAAGAGTAAGCAACTAAGCGAAATAAAGCCATGGAACGCTTTTTTGCCTTCTATCTATGCATTCTGATACACCAACAATGTTTTCTGCTTCAATTTGGCTCATTTTACAAAGATGCTTATTTCTGGCTTGAACATGCAGTTCTACTCAAGAGTAAGCAACTAAGCGAAATAAAGCCATGGAACGCTTATTTGCCTTCTATCTATGCATTCTGACACACCAACAATGTTTTCTGCTTCAATTTGGCTCATTTTACAAAGATGCTTATTTCTGGCTTGAACATGCAGTTCTACTCAAGAGTAAGCAACTAAGCGAAATAAAGCCATGGAACGCTTATTTGCCTTCTATCTATGCATTCTGATACACCAACAATGTTTTCTGCTTCAATTTGGCTCATTTTACAAAGATGCTTATTTCTGGCTTGAACATGCAGTTCTACTCAAGAGTAAGCAACTAAGCGAAATAAAGCCATGGAACGCTTATTTGCCTTCTATCTATGCATTCTGACACTCCAACAATGTTTTCTGCTTCAATTTGGCTCATTTTACAAAGATGCTTATTTCTGGCGTGAACATGCAGTTCTACTCAAGAGTAAGCAACTAAGCGAAATAGAGCGATAGAACGCTTATTTGCCTTTTATCTGTGCATTCTGACACTCCAACTATGTTATCTGCTTCAATTTGACTCATTTCACAAAGATGCTTATTTCTAGCGTGAACATGCAGTTCTACTCAAGAGTAAGCAACTAAGCGAAATAAAGCCATGGAACGCTTATATGCCTTCTATCTATGCATTCTGACACTCCAACAATGTGTTCTGCTTCAATTTGACTCATTTTACAAAGGTGATTATTCCTGGAGTGAACAAGCAGTTTTACTCAAGAGTAAGCAACTAAGCGAAATAAAGCCATGGAACGCTTATTTGCCTTCTATCTATGCATTCTGACACTCCAACAATGTTTTCTGCTTCAATTTGGCTCATTTTACAAAGATGCTTATTTCTGGCGTGAACATGCAGTTCTACTCAAGAGTAAGCAACTAAGCGAAATAGAGCGATAGAACGCTTATTTGCCTTCTATCTGTGCATTCTGACACTCCAACAATGTTTTCTGCTTCAATTTGACTCATTTCACAAAGATGCTTATTTCTAGCGTGAACATGCAGTTCTACTCAAGAGTAAGCAACTAAGCGAAATAAAGCCATGGAACGCTTATTTGCCTTCTATCTATGCATTCTGATACACCAACAATGTTTTCTGCTTCAATTTGGCTCATTTTACAAAGATGCTTATTTCTGGCTTGAACATGCAGTTCTACTCAAGAGTAAGCAACTAAGCGAAATAAAGCCATGGAACGCTTATTTGCCTTCTATCTATGCATTCTGACACACCAACAATGTTTTCTGCTTCAATTTGGCTCATTTTACAAAGATGCTTATTTCTGGCGTAAACATGCAGTTCTACTCAAGAGTAAGCAACTAAGCGAAATAAAGCCATGGAACGCTTATTTGCCTTCTATCTATGCATTCTGACACTCCAACAATGTTTTCTGCTTCAATTTGGCTCATTTTACAAAGATGCTTATTTCTGGCGTGAACATGCAGTTCTACTCAAGAGTAAGCAACTAAGCGAAATAGAGCGATAGAACGCTTATTTGCCTTTTATCTGTGCATTCTGACACTCCAACTATGTTATCTGCTTCAATTTGACTCATTTCACAAAGATGCTTATTTCTAGCGTGAACATGCAGTTCTACTCAAGAGTAAGCAACTAAGCGAAATAAAGCCATGGAACGCTTATTTGCCTTCTATCTATGCATTCTGACACACCAACAATGTTTTCTGCTTCAATTTGGCTCATTTTACAAAGATGCTTATTTCTGGCGTGAACATGCAGTTCTACTCAAGAGTAAGCAACTAAGCGAAATAAAGCGATAGAACGCTTATTTGCCTTCTATCTATGCATTCTGACACACCGACAATGTTTTCTGCTTCAATTTGGCTCATTTTACAAAGATGCTTATTTCTGGCTTGAACATGCAGTTCTACTCAAGAGTAAGCCACTAAGCGAAATAAAGCCATGGAACGCTTATTTGCCTTCTATCTATGCATTCTGACACACCAACAATGTTTTCTGCTTCAATTTGGCTCATTTTACAAAGATGCTTATTTCTGGCGTAAACATGCATTTCTACTCAAGAGTAAGCAACTAAGCGAAATAAAGCCATGGAACGCTTATTTGCCTTCTATCTATGCATTCTGACACACCAATAATGTTTTCTGCTTCAATTTGACTCATTTTACAAAGATGCTTATTTCTGGCTTGAACATGCAGTTCTACTCAAGAGTAAGCAACTAAGCGAAATAAAGCCATGGAACGCTTATTTGCCTTCTATCTATGCATTCTGACACACCAACAATGTTTTCTGCTTCAATTTGGCTCATTTTACAAAGATGCTTATTTCTGGCTTGAACATGCAGTTCTACTCAAGAGTAAGCAACTAAGCGAAATAAAGCGATAGAACGCTTATTTGCCTTCTATCTGTGCATTCTGACACTCCAACAATGTGTTCTGCTTCAATTTGACTCATTTTACAAAGGTGATTATTCCTGGAGTAATAATCACAAGCAGTTTTACTCAAGAGTAAGCAACTAAGCGAAATAAAGCCATGGAACGCTTATTTGCCTTCTATCTATGCATTCTGACACTCCAACAATGTTTTCTGCTTCAATTTGGCTCATTTTACAAAGATGCTTATTTCTAGCGTGAACATGCAGTTCTACTCAAGAGTAAGCAACTAAGCGAAATAAAGCCATGGAACGCTTATTTGCCTTCTATCTATGCATTCTGATACACCAACAATGTTTTCTGCTTCAATTTGGCTCATTTTACAAAGATGCTTATTTCTGGCTTGAACATGCAGTTCTACTCAAGAGTAAGCAACTAAGCGAAATAAAGCCATGGAACGCTTATTTGCCTTCTATCTATGCATTCTGACACACCAACAATGTTTTCTGCTTCAATTTGGCTCATTTTACAAAGATGCTTATTTCTGGCGTAAACATGCAGTTCTACTCAAGAGTAAGCAACTAAGCGAAATAAAGCCATGGAACGCTTATTTGCCTTCTATCTATGCATTCTGACACTCCAACAATGTTTTCTGCTTCAATTTGGCTCATTTTACAAAGATGCTTATTTCTGGCGTGAACATGCAGTTCTACTCAAGAGTAAGCAACTAAGCGAAATAGAGCGATAGAACGCTTATTTGCCTTTTATCTGTGCATTCTGACACTCCAACTATGTTTTCTGCTTCAATTTGACTCATTTCACAAAGATGCTTATTTCTAGCGTGAACATGCAGTTCTACTCAAGAGTAAGCAACTAAGCGAAATAAAGCCATGGAACGCTTATTTGCCTTCTATCTATGCATTCTGACACACCAACAATGTTTTCTGCTTCAATTTGGCTCATTTTACAAAGATGCTTATTTCTGGCGTGAACATGCAGTTCTACTCAAGAGTAAGCAACTAAGCGAAATAAAGCGATAGAACGCTTATTTGCCTTCTATCTATGCATTCTGACACACCGACAATGTTTTCTGCTTCAATTTGGCTCATTTTACAAAGATGCTTATTTCTGGCTTGAACATGCAGTTCTACTCAAGAGTAAGCCACTAAGCGAAATAAAGCCATGGAACGCTTATTTGCCTTCTATCTATGCATTCTGACACTCCAACAATGTTTTCTGCTTCAATTTGGCTCATTTTACAAAGATGCTTATTTCTGGCGTGAACATGCAGTTCTACTCAAGAGTAAGCAACTAAGCGAAATAAAGCCATGGAACGCTTATTTGCCTTCTATCTATGCATTCTGACACACCAACAATGTTTTCTGCTTCAATTTGACTCATTTCACAAAGATGCTTATTTCTGGCGTGAACATGCAGTTCTACTCAAGAGTAAGCAACTAATCGAAATAAAGCCATGGAACGCTTATTTGCCTTCTATCTATGCATTCTGACACACCAACAATGTTTTCTGCTTCCATTTGGCTCATTTTACAAAGATGCTTATTTCTGGCGTAAACATGCATTTCTACTCAAGAGTAAGCAACTAAGCGAAATAAAGCCATGGAACGCTTATTTGCCTTCTATCTATGCATTCCGATACACCAACAATGTGTTCTGCTTCAATTTGACTCATTTCACAAAGATGCTTATTTCTGGCGTGAACATGCAGTTCTACTCAAGAGTAAGCAACTAAGCGAAATAAAGCCATGGAACGCTTATTTGCCTTCTATCTATGCATTCTGACACACCAACAATGTTTTCTGCTTCAATTTGGCTCATTTTACAAAGATGCTTATTTCTGGCGTAAACATGCATTTCTACTCAAGAGTAAGCAACTAAGCGAAATAAAGCCATGGAACGCTTATTTGCCTTCTATCTATGCATTCTGACACACCAACAATGTTTTCTGCTTCAATTTGACTCATTTTACAAAGATGCTTATTTCTGGCTTGAACATGCAGTTCTACTCAAGAGTAAGCAACTAAGCGAAATAAAGCCATGGAACGCTTATTTACCTTCTATCTATGCATTCTGACACACCAACAATGTTTTCTGCTTCAATTTGGCTCATTTTACAAAGATGCTTATTTCTGGCTTGAACATGCAGTTCTACTCAAGAGTAAGCAACTAAGCGAAATAAAGCGATAGAACGCTTATTTGCCTTCTATCTGTGCATTCTGACACTCCAACAATGTGTTCTGCTTCAATTTGACTCATTTTACAAAGGTGATTATTCCTGGAGTGAACAAGCAGTTTTACTCAAGAGTAAGCAACTAAGCGAAATAAAGCCATGGAACGCTTATTTGCCTTCTATCTATGCATTCTGACACTCCAACAATGTTTTCTGCTTCAATTTGGCTCATTTTACAAAGATGCTTATTTCTGGCGTGAACATGCAGTTCTACTCAAGAGTAAGCCACTAAGCGAAATAAAGCCATGGAACGCTTATTTGCCTTCTATCTATGCATTCTGACACTCCAACAATGTTTTCTGCTTCAATTTGGCTCATTTTACAAAGATGCTTATTTCTAGCGTGAACATGCAGTTCTACTCAAGAGTAAGCAACTAAGCGAAATAAAGCCATGGAACGCTTATTTGCCTTCTATCTATGCATTCTGATACACCAACAATGTTTTCTGCTTCAATTTGGCTCATTTTACAAAGATGCTTATTTCTGGCTTGAACATGCAGTTCTACTCAAGAGTAAGCAACTAAGCGAAATAAAGCCATGGAACGCTTATTTGCCTTCTATCTATGCATTCTGACACTCCAACAATGTTTTCTGCTTCAATTTGGCTCATTTTACAAAGATGCTTATTTCTGGCGTGAACATGCAGTTCTACTCAAGAGTAAGCAACTAAGCGAAATAGAGCAATAGAACGCTTATTTGCCTTCTATCCGTGCATTCTGACACACCAACAATGTTTTCTGCTTCAATTTGGCTCATTTTACAAAGATGCTTATTTCCGGCGTGAACATGCAGTTCTACTCAAGAGTAAGCAACTAAGCGAAATAGAGCGATAGAACGCTTATTTGCCTTCTATCTATGCATTCTGACACTCCAACAATGTTTTCTGCTTCAATTTGGCTCATTTTACAAAGATGCTTATTTCTGGCGTGAACATGCAGTTCTACTCAAGAGTAAGCAACTAAGCGAAATAAAGCCATTGAACGCTTATTTGCCTTCTATCTATGCATTCTGACACACCAACAATGTTTTCTGCTTCAATTTGGCTCATTTTACAAAGATGCTTATTTCTGGCTTGAACATGCAGTTCTACTCAAGAGTAAGCAACTAAGCGAAATAAAGCGATAGAACGCTTATTTGCCTTCTATCTGTGCATTCTGACACTCCAACAATGTGTTCTGCTTCAATTTGGCTCATTTTACAAAGATGCTTATTTCTGGCGTGAACATGCAGTTCTACTCAAGAGTAAGCAACTAAGCGAAATAGAGCGATAGAACGCTTATTTGCCTTCTATCTATGCATTCTGACACACCAACAATGTTTTCTGCTTCAATTTGGCTCATTTTACAAAGATGCTTATTTCTGAAGTAAACATGCAGTTCTACTCAAGAGTAAGCAACTAAGCGAAATAAAGCCATGGAACGCTTATTTGCCTTCTATCTATGCATTCTGATACACCAACAATGTTTTCTGCTTCAATTTGGCTCATTTTACAAAGATGCTTATTTCTGGCTTGAACATGCAGTTCTACTCAAGAGTAAGCAACTAAGCGAAATAAAGCCATGGAACGCTTATTTGCCTTCTATCTATGCATTCTGACACTCCAACAATGTTTTCTGCTTCAATTTGGCTCATTTTACAAAGATGCTTATTTCTGGCGTGAACATGCAGTTCTACTCAAGAGTAAGCAACTAAGCGAAATAGAGCGATAGAACGCTTATTTGCCTTTTATCTGTGCATTCTGACACTCCAACTATGTTATCTGCTTCAATTTGACTCATTTCACAAAGATGCTTATTTCTAGCGTGAACATGCAGTTCTACTCAAGAGTAAGCAACTAAGCGAAATAAAGCCATGGAACGCTTATTTGCCTTCTATCTATGCATTCTGACACACCAACAATGTTTTCTGCTTCAATTTGGCTCATTTTACAAAGATGCTTATTTCTGGCGTGAACATGCAGTTCTACTCAAGAGTAAGCAACTAAGCGAAATAGAGCGATAGAACGCTTATTTGCCTTTTATCTGTGCATTCTGACACTCCAACTATGTTATCTGCTTCAATTTGACTCATTTCACAAAGATGCTTATTTCTAGCGTGAACATGCAGTTCTACTCAAGAGTAAGCAACTAAGCGAAATAAAGCCATGGAACGCTTATTTGCCTTCTATCTATGCATTCTGACACACCAACAATGTTTTCTGCTTCAATTTGACTCATTTTACAAAGATGCTTATTTCTGGCTTGAACATGCAGTTCTACTCAAGAGTAAGCAACTAAGCGAAATAAAGCCATGGAACGCTTATTTACCTTCTATCTATGCATTCTGACACACCAACAATGTTTTCTGCTTCAATTTGGCTCATTTTACAAAGATGCTTATTTCTGGCTTGAACATGCAGTTCTACTCAAGAGTAAGCAACTAAGCGAAATAAAGCGATAGAACGCTTATTTGCCTTCTATCTGTGCATTCTGACACTCCAACAATGTGTTCTGCTTCAATTTGACTCATTTTACAAAGGTGATTATTCCTGGAGTGAACAAGCAGTTTTACTCAAGAGTAAGCAACTAAGCGAAATAAAGCCATGGAACGCTTATTTGCCTTCTATCTATGCATTCTGACACTCCAACAATGTTTTCTGCTTCAATTTGGCTCATTTTACAAAGATGCTTATTTCTGGCGTGAACATGCAGTTCTACTCAAGAGTAAGCCACTAAGCGAAATAAAGCCATGGAACGCTTATTTGCCTTCTATCTATGCATTCTGACACTCCAACAATGTTTTCTGCTTCAATTTGGCTCATTTTACAAAGATGCTTATTTCTAGCGTGAACATGCAGTTCTACTCAAGAGTAAGCAACTAAGCGAAATAAAGCCATGGAACGCTTATTTGCCTTCTATCTATGCATTCTGATACACCAACAATGTTTTCTGCTTCAATTTGGCTCATTTTACAAAGATGCTTATTTCTGGCTTGAACATGCAGTTCTACTCAAGAGTAAGCAACTAAGCGAAATAAAGCCATGGAACGCTTATTTGCCTTCTATCTATGCATTCTGACACTCCAACAATGTTTTCTGCTTCAATTTGGCTCATTTTACAAAGATGCTTATTTCTGGCGTGAACATGCAGTTCTACTCAAGAGTAAGCAACTAAGCGAAATAGAGCAATAGAACGCTTATTTGCCTTCTATCCGTGCATTCTGACACACCAACAATGTTTTCTGCTTCAATTTGGCTCATTTTACAAAGATGCTTATTTCCGGCGTGAACATGCAGTTCTACTCAAGAGTAAGCAACTAAGCGAAATAGAGCGATAGAACGCTTATTTGCCTTCTATCTATGCATTCTGACACTCCAACAATGTTTTCTGCTTCAATTTGGCTCATTTTACAAAGATGCTTATTTCTGGCGTGAACATGCAGTTCTACTCAAGAGTAAGCAACTAAGCGAAATAAAGCCATTGAACGCTTATTTGCCTTCTATCTATGCATTCTGACACACCAACAATGTTTTCTGCTTCAATTTGGCTCATTTTACAAAGATGCTTATTTCTGGCTTGAACATGCAGTTCTACTCAAGAGTAAGCAACTAAGCGAAATAAAGCGATAGAACGCTTATTTGCCTTCTATCTGTGCATTCTGACACTCCAACAATGTGTTCTGCTTCAATTTGGCTCATTTTACAAAGATGCTTATTTCTGGCGTGAACATGCAGTTCTACTCAAGAGTAAGCAACTAAGCGAAATAGAGCGATAGAACGCTTATTTGCCTTCTATCTATGCATTCTGACACACCAACAATGTTTTCTGCTTCAATTTGGCTCATTTTACAAAGATGCTTATTTCTGAAGTAAACATGCAGTTCTACTCAAGAGTAAGCAACTAAGCGAAATAAAGCCATGGAACGCTTATTTGCCTTCTATCTATGCATTCTGATACACCAACAATGTTTTCTGCTTCAATTTGGCTCATTTTACAAAGATGCTTATTTCTGGCTTGAACATGCAGTTCTACTCAAGAGTAAGCAACTAAGCGAAATAAAGCCATGGAACGCTTATTTGCCTTCTATCTATGCATTCTGACACTCCAACAATGTTTTCTGCTTCAATTTGGCTCATTTTACAAAGATGCTTATTTCTGGCGTGAACATGCAGTTCTACTCAAGAGTAAGCAACTAAGCGAAATAGAGCGATAGAACGCTTATTTGCCTTTTATCTGTGCATTCTGACACTCCAACTATGTTATCTGCTTCAATTTGACTCATTTCACAAAGATGCTTATTTCTAGCGTGAACATGCAGTTCTACTCAAGAGTAAGCAACTAAGCGAAATAAAGCCATGGAACGCTTATTTGCCTTCTATCTATGCATTCTGACACACCAACAATGTTTTCTGCTTCAATTTGGCTCATTTTACAAAGATGCTTATTTCTGGCGTGAACATGCAGTTCTACTCAAGAGTAAGCAACTAAGCGAAATAAAGCGATAGAACGCTTATTTGCCTTCTATCTATGCATTCTGACACACCGACAATGTTTTCTGCTTCAATTTGGCTCATTTTACAAAGATGCTTATTTCTGGCGTGAACATGCAGTTCTACTCAAGAGTAAGCAACTAAGCGAAATAAAGCGATAGAACGCTTATTTGCCTTCTATCTATGCATTCTGACACACCAACAATGTTTTCTGCTTCAATTTGGCTCATTTTACAAAGATGCTTATTTCTGGCGTGAACATGCAGTTCTACTCAAGAGTAAGCAACTAAGCGAAATAAAGCGATAGAACGCTTATTTGCCTTCTATCTATGCATTCTGACACACCAACAATGTTTTCTGCTTCAATTTGGCTCATTTTACAAAGATGCTTATTTCTGGCGTGAACATGCAGTTCTACTCAAGAGCAAGCAACTAAGCGAAATAAAGCGATAGAACGCTTATTTGCCTTCTATCTATGCATTCTGACACACCAACAATGTTTTCTGCTTCAATTTGGCTCATTTTACAAAGATGCTTATTTCTGGCGTGAACATGCAGTTCTACTCAAGAGTAAGCAACTAAGCGAAATAGAGCGATAGAACGCTTATTTGCCTTTTATCTGTGCATTCTGACACTCCAACTATGTTATCTGCTTCAATTTGGCTCATTTTACAAAGATGCTTATTTCTGGCGTGAACATGCAGTTCTACTCAAGAGTAAGCAACTAAGCGAAATAAAGCGATAGAACGCTTATTTGCCTTCTATCTATGCATTCTGACACACCGACAATGTTTTCTGCTTCAATTTGGCTCATTTTACAAAGATGCTTATTTCTGGCTTGAACATGCAGTTCTACTCAAGAGTAAGCCACTAAGCGAAATAAAGCCATGGAACGCTTATTTGCCTTCTATCTATGCATTCTGAGACTCTAACAATGTTTTCTGCTTCAATTTGGCTCATTTTACAAAGATGCTTATTTCTGGCGTGAACATGCAGTTCTACTCAAGAGTAAGCAACTAAGCGAAATAAAGCCATGGAACGCTTATTTGCCTTCTATCTATGCATTCTGACACACCAACAATGTTTTCTGCTTCAATTTGACTCATTTCACAAAGATGCTTATTTCTGGCGTGAACATGCAGTTCTACTCAAGAGTAAGCAACTAAGCGAAATAAAGCCATGGAACGCTTATTTGCCTTCTATCTATGCATTCTGACACACATACAATGTTTTCTGCTTCAATTTGGCTCATTTTACAAAGATGCTTATTTCTGGCTTCAACATGCAGTTCTACTCAAGAGTAAGCAACTAAGCGAAATAAAGCCATGGAACGCTTATTTGCCTTCTATCTATGCATTCTGACACACCAATAATGTTTTCTGCTTCAATTTGACTCATTTTACAAAGATGCTTATTTCTGGCTTGAACATGCAGTTCTACTCAAGAGTAAGCCACTAAGCGAAATAAAGCCATGGAACGCTTATTTGCCTTCTATCTATGCATTCTGAGACTCTAACAATGTTTTCTGCTTCAATTTGACTCATTTCACAAAGATGCTTATTTCTGGCGTAAACATGCAGTTCTACTCAAGAGTAAGCAACTAAGCGAAATAAAGCCATGGAACGCTTATTTGCCTTCTATCTATGCATTCTGACACACCAACAATGTTTTCTGCTTCAATTTGGCTCATTTTACAAAGATGCTTATTTCTGGCGTGAACATGCAGTTCTACTCAAGAGTAAGCAACTAAGCGAAATAGAGCGATAGAACGCTTATTTGCCTTTTATCTGTGCATTCTGACACTCCAACTATGTTATCTGCTTCAATTTGACTCATTTCACAAAGATGCTTATTTCTAGCGTGAACATGCAGTTCTACTCAAGAGTAAGCAACTAAGCGAAATAAAGCCATGGAACGCTTATATGCCTTCTATCTATGCATTCTGACACTCCAACAATGTGTTCTGCTTCAATTTGACTCATTTTACAAAGGTGATTATTCCTGGAGTGAACAAGCAGTTTTACTCAAGAGTAAGCAACTAAGCGAAATAAAGCCATGGAACGCTTATTTGCCTTCTATCTATGCATTCTGACACTCCAACAATGTTTTCTGCTTCAATTTGGCTCATTTTACAAAGATGCTTATTTCTGGCGTGAACATGCAGTTCTACTCAAGAGTAAGCAACTAAGCGAAATAGAGCGATAGAACGCTTATTTGCCTTCTATCTGTGCATTCTGACACTCCAACAATGTTTTCTGCTTCAATTTGACTCATTTCACAAAGATGCTTATTTCTAGCGTGAACATGCAGTTCTACTCAAGAGTAAGCAACTAAGCGAAATAAAGCCATGGAACGCTTATTTGCCTTCTATCTATGCATTCTGATACACCAACAATGTTTTCTGCTTCAATTTGGCTCATTTTACAAAGATGCTTATTTCTGGCTTGAACATGCAGTTCTACTCAAGAGTAAGCAACTAAGCGAAATAAAGCCATGGAACGCTTATTTGCCTTCTATCTATGCATTCTGACACACCAACAATGTTTTCTGCTTCAATTTGGCTCATTTTACAAAGATGCTTATTTCTGGCGTAAACATGCAGTTCTACTCAAGAGTAAGCAACTAAGCGAAATAAAGCCATGGAACGCTTATTTGCCTTCTATCTATGCATTCTGATACACCAACAATGTTTTCTGCTTCAATTTGGCTCATTTTACAAAGATGCTTATTTCTGGCTTGAACATGCAGTTCTACTCAAGAGTAAGCAACTAAGCGAAATAAAGCCATGGAACGCTTATTTGCCTTCTATCTATGCATTCTGACACTCCAACAATGTTTTCTGCTTCAATTTGGCTCATTTTACAAAGATGCTTATTTCTGGCGTGAACATGCAGTTCTACTCAAGAGTAAGCAACTAAGCGAAATAGAGCGATAGAACGCTTATTTGCCTTTTATCTGTGCATTCTGACACTCCAACTATGTTATCTGCTTCAATTTGATTCATTTCACAAAGATGCTTATTTCTAGCGTGAACATGCAGTTCTACTCAAGAGTAAGCAACTAAGCGAAATAAAGCCATGGAACGCTTATTTGCCTTCTATCTATGCATTCTGACACACCAACAATGTTTTCTGCTTCAATTTGGCTCATTTTACAAAGATGCTTATTTCTGGCGTGAACATGCAGTTCTACTCAAGAGTAAGCCACTAAGCGAAATAAAGCCATGGAACGCTTATTTGCCTTCTATCTATGCATTCTGAGACTCTAACAATGTTTTCTGCTTCAATTTGGCTCATTTTACAAAGATGCTTATTTCTGGCGTGAACATGCAGTTCTACTCAAGAGTAAGCAACTAAGCGAAATAAAGCCATGGAACGCTTATTTGCCTTCTATCTATGCATTCTGACACACCAACAATGTTTTCTGCTTCAATTTGACTCATTTCACAAAGATGCTTATTTCTGGCGTGAACATGCAGTTCTACTCAAGAGTAAGCAACTAAGCGAAATAAAGCCATGGAACGCTTATTTGCCTTCTATCTATGCATTCTGACACACCAACAATGTTTTCTGCTTCAATTTGGCTCATTTTACAAAGATGCTTATTTCTGGCGTAAACATGCATTTCTACTCAAGAGTAAGCAACTAAGCGAAATAAAGCCAAGGAACGCTTATTTGCCTTCTATCTATGCATTCTGACACACCAATAATGTTTTCTGCTTCAATTTGACTCATTTTACAAAGATGCTTATTTCTGGCTTGAACATGCAGTTCTACTCAAGAGTAAGCAACTAAGCGAAATAAAGCCATGGAACGCTTATTTGCCTTCTATCTATGCATTCTGACACACCAACAATGTTTTCTGCTTCAATTTGGCTCATTTTACAAAGATGCTTATTTCTGGCTTGAACATGCAGTTCTACTCAAGAGTAAGCAACTAAGCGAAATAAAGCGATAGAACGCTTATTTGCCTTCTATCTGTGCATTCTGACACTCCAACAATGTGTTCTGCTTCAATTTGACTCATTTTACAAAGGTGATTATTCCTGGAGTGAACAAGCAGTTTTACTCAAGAGTAAGCAACTAAGCGAAATAAAGCCATGGAACGCTTATTTGCCTTCTATCTATGCATTCTGACACTCCAACAATGTTTTCTGCTTCAATTTGGCTCATTTTACAAAGATGCTTATTTCTAGCGTGAACATGCAGTTCTACTCAAGAGTAAGCAACTAAGCGAAATAAAGCCATGGAACGCTTATTTGCCTTCTATCTATGCATTCTGATACACCAACAATGTTTTCTGCTTCAATTTGGCTCATTTTACAAAGATGCTTATTTCTGGCTTGAACATGCAGTTCTACTCAAGAGTAAGCAACTAAGCGAAATAAAGCCATGGAACGCTTATTTGCCTTCTATCTATGCATTCTGACACACCAACAATGTTTTCTGCTTCAATTTGGCTCATTTTACAAAGATGCTTATTTCTGGCGTAAACATGCAGTTCTACTCAAGAGTAAGCAACTAAGCGAAATAAAGCCATGGAACGCTTATTTGCCTTCTATCTATGCATTCTGACACTCCAACAATGTTTTCTGCTTCAATTTGGCTCATTTTACAAAGATGCTTATTTCTGGCGTGAACATGCAGTTCTACTCAAGAGTAAGCAACTAAGCGAAATAGAGCGATAGAACGCTTATTTGCCTTTTATCTGTGCATTCTGACACTCCAACTATGTTTTCTGCTTCAATTTGACTCATTTCACAAAGATGCTTATTTCTAGCGTGAACATGCAGTTCTACTCAAGAGTAAGCAACTAAGCGAAATAAAGCCATGGAACGCTTATTTGCCTTCTATCTATGCATTCTGACACACCAACAATGTTTTCTGCTTCAATTTGGCTCATTTTACAAAGATGCTTATTTCTGGCGTGAACATGCAGTTCTACTCAAGAGTAAGCAACTAAGCGAAATAAAGCGATAGAACGCTTATTTGCCTTCTATCTATGCATTCTGACACACCGACAATGTTTTCTGCTTCAATTTGGCTCATTTTACAAAGATGCTTATTTCTGGCTTGAACATGCAGTTCTACTCAAGAGTAAGCCACTAAGCGAAATAAAGCCATGGAACGCTTATTTGCCTTCTATCTATGCATTCTGACACTCCAACAATGTTTTCTGCTTCAATTTGGCTCATTTTACAAAGATGCTTATTTCTGGCGTGAACATGCAGTTCTACTCAAGAGTAAGCAACTAAGCGAAATAAAGCCATGGAACGGTTATTTGCCTTCTATCTATGCATTCTGACACACCAACAATGTTTTCTGCTTCAATTTGACTCATTTCACAAAGATGCTTATTTCTGGCGTGAACATGCAGTTCTACTCAAGAGTAAGCAACTAATCGAAATAAAGCCATGGAACGCTTATTTGCCTTCTATCTATGCATTCTGACACACCAACAATGTTTTCTGCTTCAATTTGGCTCATTTTACAAAGATGCTTATTTCTGGCTTGAACATGCAGTTCTACTCAAGAGTAAGCAACTAAGCGAAATAAAGCGATAGAACGCTTATTTGCCTTCTATCTGTGCATTCTGACACTCCAACAATGTGTTCTGCTTCAATTTGACTCATTTTACAAGGTGATTATTCCTGGAGTGAACAAGCAGTTTTACTCAAGAGTAAGCAACTAAGCGAAATAAAGCCATGGAACGCTTATTTGCCTTCTATCTATGCATTCTGACACTCCAACAATGTTTTCTGCTTCAATTTGGCTCATTTTACAAAGATGCTTATTTCTGGCGTGAACATGCAGTTCTACTCAAGAGTAAGCCACTAAGCGAAATAAAGCCATGGAACGCTTATTTGCCTTCTATCTATGCATTCTGACACTCCAACAATGTTTTCTGCTTCAATTTGGCTCATTTTACAAAGATGCTTATTTCTAGCGTGAACATGCAGTTCTACTCAAGAGTAAGCAACTAAGCGAAATAAAGCCATGGAACGCTTATTTGCCTTCTATCTATGCCTTCTGATACACCAACAATGTTTTCTGCTTCAATTTGGCTCATTTTACAAAGATGCTTATTTCTGGCTTGAACATGCAGTTCTACTCAAGAGTAAGCAACTAAGCGAAATAAAGCCATGGAACGCTTATTTGCCTTCTATCTATGCATTCTGACACTCCAACAATGTTTTCTGCTTCAATTTGGCTCATTTTACAAAGATGCTTATTTCTGGCGTGAACATGCAGTTCTACTCAAGAGTAAGCAACTAAGCGAAATAGAGCAATAGAACGCTTATTTGCCTTCTATCCGTGCATTCTGACACACCAACAATGTTTTCTGCTTCAATTTGGCTCATTTTACAAAGATGCTTATTTCTGGCGTGAAAATGCAGTTCTACTCAAGAGTAAGCAACTAAGCGAAATAGAGCGATAGAACGCTTATTTGCCTTCTATCTATGCATTCTGACACTCCAACAATGTTTTCTGCTTCAATTTGGCTCATTTTACAAAGATGCTTATTTCTGGCGTGAACATGCAGTTCTACTCAAGAGTAAGCAACTAAGCGAAATAAAGCCATGGAACGCTTATTTGCCTTCTATCTATGCATTCTGACACACCAACAATGTTTTCTGCTTCAATTTGGCTCATTTTACAAAGATGCTTATTTCTGGCTTGAACATGCAGTTCTACTCAAGAGTAAGCAACTAAGCGAAATAAAGCGATAGAACGCTTATTTGCCTTCTATCTGTGCATTCTGACACTCCAACAATGTGTTCTGCTTCAATTTGACTCATTTCACAAAGGTGATTATTCCTGGAGTGAACAAGCAGTTTTACTCAAGAGTAAGCAACTAAGCGAAATAAAGCCATGGAACGCTTATTTGCCTTCTATCTATGCATTCTGACACTCCAACAATGTTTTCTGCTTCAATTTGGCTCATTTTACAAAGATGCTTATTTCTAGCGTGAACATGCAGTTCTACTCAAGAGTAAGCCACTAAGCGAAATAAAGCCATGGAACGCTTATTTGCCTTCTATCTATGCATTCTGATACACCAACAATGTTTTCTGCTTCAATTTGGCTCATTTTACAAAGATGCTTATTTCTGGCTTGAACATGCAGTTCTACTCAAGAGTAAGCAACTAAGCGAAATAAAGCCATGGAACGCTTATTTGCCTTCTATCTATGCATTCTGACACTCCAACGTTTTCTGCTTCAATTTGGCTCATTTTACAAAGATGCTTATTTCTGGCGTGAACATGCAGTTCTACTCAAGAGTAAGCAACTAAGCGAAATAGAGCGATAGAACGCTTATTTGCCTTCTATCTGTGCATTCTGACACTCCAACAATGTTTTCTGCTTCAATTTGACTCATTTCACAAAGATGCTTATTTCTAGCGTGAACATGCAGTTCTACTCAAGAGTAAGCAACTAAGCGAAATAAAGCCATGGAACGCTTATTTGCCTTCTATCTATGCATTCTGACACACCAACAATGTTTTCTGCTTCAATTTGGCTCATTTTACAAAGTTGCTTATTTCTGGCTTGAACATGCAGTTCTACTCAAGAGTAAGCCACTAAGCGAAATAAAGCCATGGAACGCTTATTTGCCTTCTATCTATGCATTCTGACACTCCAACAATGTTTTCTGCTTCAATTTGGCTCATTTTACAAAGATGCTTATTTCTGGCGTGAACATGCAGTTCTACTCAAGAGTAAGCAACTAAGCGAAATAGAGCGATAGAACGCTTATTTGCCTTCTATCTGTGCATTCTGACACTCCAACAATGTTTTCTGCTTCAATTTGACTCATTTCACAAAGATGCTTATTTCTAGCGTGAACATGCAGTTCTACTCAAGAGTAAGCAACTAAGCGAAATAAAGCCATGGAACGCTTATTTGCCTTCTATCTATGCATTCTGACACACCAACAATGTTTTCTGCTTCAATTTGGCTCATTTTACAAAGATGCTTATTTCTGGCTTGAACATGCAGTTCTACTCAAGAGTAAGCAACTAAGCGAAATAAAGCGATAGAACGCTTATTTGCCTTCTATCTGTGCATTCTGACACTCCAACAATGTGTTCTGCTTCAATTTGACTCATTTTACAAAGGTGATTATTCCTGGAGTGAACAAGCAGTTTTACTCAAGAGTAAGCAACTAAGCGAAATAAAGCCATGGAACGCTTATTTGCCTTCTATCTATGCATTCTGACACTCCAACAATGTTTTCTGCTTCAATTTGGCTCATTTTACAAAGATGCTTATTTCTGGCGTGAACATGCAGTTCTACTCAAGAGTAAGCAACTAAGCGAAATAGAGCGATAGAACGCTTATTTGCCTTCTATCTGTGCATTCTGACACTCCAACAATGTTTTCTGCTTCAATTTGACTCATTTCACAAAGATGCTTATTTCTAGCGTGAACATGCAGTTCTACTCAAGAGTAAGCAACTAAGCGAAATAAAGCCATGGAACGCTTATTTGCCTTCTATCTATGCATTCTGATACACCAACAATGTTTTCTGCTTCAATTTGGCTCATTTTACAAAGATGCTTATTTCTGGCTTGAACATGCAGTTCTACTCAAGAGTAAGCAACTAAGCGAAATAAAGCCATGGAACGCTTATTTGCCTTCTATCTATGCATTCTGACACACCAACAATGTTTTCTGCTTCAATTTGGCTCATTTTACAAAGATGCTTATTTCTGGCGTAAACATGCAGTTCTACTCAAGAGTAAGCAACTAAGCGAAATAAAGCCATGGAACGCTTATTTGCCTTCTATCTATGCATTCTGATACACCAACAATGTTTTCTGCTTCAATTTGGCTCATTTTACAAAGATGCTTATTTCTGGCTTGAGCATGCAGTTCTACTCAAGAGTAAGCAACTAAGCGAAATAAAGCCATGGAACGCTTATTTGCCTTCTATCTATGCATTCTGACACTCCAACAATGTTTTCTGCTTCAATTTGGCTCATTTTACAAAGATGCTTATTTCTGGCGTGAACATGCAGTTCTACTCAAGAGTAAGCAACTAAGCGAAAAAGAGCGATAGAACGCTTATTTGCCTTTTATCTGTGCATTCTGACACTCCAACTATGTTATCTGCTTCAATTTGACTCATTTCACAAAGATGCTTATTTCTAGCGTGAACATGCAGTTCTACTCAAGAGTAAGCAACTAAGCGAAATAAAGCCATGGAACGCTTATATGCCTTCTATCTATGCATTCTGACACTCCAACAATGTGTTCTGCTTCAATTTGACTCATTTTACAAAGGTGATTATTCCTGGAGTGAACAAGCAGTTTTACTCAAGAGTAAGCAACTAAGCGAAATAGAGCGATAGAACGCTTATTTGCCTTCTATCTGTGCATTCTGACACTCCAACAATGTTTTCTGCTTCAATTTGACTCATTTCACAAAGATGCTTATTTCTAGCGTGAACATGCAGTTCTACTCAAGAGTAAGCAACTAAGCGAAATAAAGCCATGGAACGCTTATTTGCCTTCTATCTATGCATTCTGATACACCAACAATGTTTTCTGCTTCAATTTGGCTCATTTTACAAAGATGCTTATTTCTGGCTTGAACATGCAGTTCTACTCAAGAGTAAGCAACTAAGCGAAATAAAGCCATGGAACGCTTATTTGCCTTCTATCTATGCATTCTGACACACCAACAATGTTTTCTGCTTCAATTTGGCTCATTTTACAAAGATGCTTATTTCTGGCGTAAACATGCAGTTCTACTCAAGAGTAAGCAACTAAGCGAAATAAAGCCATGGAACGCTTATTTGCCTTCTATCTATGCATTCTGATACACCAACAATGTTTTCTGCTTCAATTTGGCTCATTTTACAAAGATGCTTATTTCTGGCTTGAGCATGCAGTTCTACTCAAGAGTAAGCAACTAAGCGAAATAGAGCGATAGAACGCTTATTTGCCTTCTATCTGTGCATTCTGACACTCCAACAATGTTTTCTGCTTCAATTTGACTCATTTCACAAAGATGCTTATTTCTAGCGTGAACATGCAGTTCTACTCAAGAGTAAGCAACTAAGCGAAATAAAGCCATGGAACGCTTATTTGCCTTCTATCTATGCATTCTGACACACCAACAATGTTTTCTGCTTCAATTTGGCTCATTTTACAAAGATGCTTATTTCTGGCTTGAACATGCAGTTCTACTCAAGAGTAAGCAACTAAGCGAAATAAAGCGATAGAACGCTTATTTGCCTTCTATCTGTGCATTCTGACACTCCAACAATGTGTTCTGCTTCAATTTGACTCATTTTACAAAGGTGATTATTCCTGGAGTGAACAAGCAGTTTTACTCAAGAGTAAGCAACTAAGCGAAATAAAGCCATGGAACGCTTATTTGCCTTCTATCTATGCATTCTGACACTCCAACAATGTTTTCTGCTTCAATTTGGCTCATTTTACAAAGATGCTTATTTCTGGCGTGAACATGCAGTTCTACTCAAGAGTAAGCAACTAAGCGAAATAGAGCGATAGAACGCTTATTTGCCTTCTATCTGTGCATTCTGACACTCCAACAATGTTTTCTGCTTCAATTTGACTCATTTCACAAAGATGCTTATTTCTAGCGTGAACATGCAGTTCTACTCAAGAGTAAGCAACTAAGCGAAATAAAGCCATGGAACGCTTATTTGCCTTCTATCTATGCATTCTGATACACCAACAATGTTTTCTGCTTCAATTTGGCTCCTTTTACAAAGATGCTTATTTCTGGCTTGAACATGCAGTTCTACTCAAGAGTAAGCAACTAAGCGAAATAAAGCCATGGAACGCTTATTTGCCTTCTATCTATGCATTCTGACACACCAACAATGTTTTCTGCTTCAATTTGGCTCATTTTACAAAGATGCTTATTTCTGGCTTGAACATGCAGTTCTACTCAAGAGTAAGCAACTAAGCGAAATAAAGCCATGGAACGCTTATTTGCCTTCTATCTATGCATTCTGACACACCAACAATGTTTTCTGCTTCAATTTGGCTCATTTTACAAAGATGCTTATTTCTGGCGTAAACATGCAGTTCTACTCAAGAGTAAGCAACTAAGCGAAATAAAACCATGGAACGCTTATTTGCCTTCTATCTATGCATTCTGACACTCCAACAATGTTTTCTGCTTCAATTTGGCTCATTTTACAAAGATGCTTATTTCTGGCGTGAACATGCAGTTCTACTCAAGAGTAAGCAACTAAGCGAAATAGAGCGATAGAACGCTTATTTGCCTTTTATCTGTGCATTCTGACACTCCAACTATGTTTTCTGCTTCAATTTGACTCATTTCACAAAGATGCTTATTTCTAGCGTGAACATGCAGTTCTACTCAAGAGTAAGCAACTGAGCGAAATAAAACCATGGAACGCTTATTTGCCTTCTATCTATGCATTCTGACACACCAACAATGTTTTCTGCTTCAATTTGGCTCATTTTACAAAGATGCTTATTTCTGGCGTGAACATGCAGTTCTACTCAAGAGTAAGCAACTAAGCGAAATAAAGCGATAGAACGCTTATTTGCCTTCTATCTATGCATTCTGACACACCGACAATGTTTTCTGCTTCAATTTGGCTCATTTTACAAAGATGCTTATTTCTGGCTTGAACATGCAGTTCTACTCAAGAGTAAGCCACTAAGCGAAATAAAGCCATGGAACGCTTATTTGCCTTCTATCTATGCATTCCGATACACCAACAATGTTTTCTGCTTCAATTTGACTCATTTCACAAAGATGCTTATTTCTGGCGTGAACATGCAGTTCTACTCAAGAGTAAGCAACTAATCGAAATAAAGCCATGGAACGCTTATTTGCCTTCTATCTATGCATTCTGACACACCAACAATGTTTTCTGCTTCAATTTGGCTCATTTTACAAAGATGCTTATTTCTGGCGTAAACATGCATTTCTACTCAAGAGTAAGCAACTAAGCGAAATAAAGCCATGGAACGCTTATTTGCCTTCTATCTATGCATTCCGATACACCAACAATGTTTTCTGCTTCAATTTGACTCATTTCACAAAGATGCTTATTTCTGGCGTGAACATGCAGTTCTACTCAAGAGTAAGCAACTAAGCGAAATAAAGCCATGGAACGCTTATTTGCCTTCTATCTATGCATTCTGACACACCAACAATGTTTTCTGCTTCAATTTGGCTCATTTTACAAAGATGCTTATTTCTGACGTAAACATGCATTTCTACTCAAGAGTAAGCAACTAAGCGAAATAAAGCCATGGAACGCTTATTTGCCTTCTATCTATGCATTCTGACACACCAACAATGTTTTCTGCTTCAATTTGACTCATTTTACAAAGATGCTTATTTCTGGCTTGAACATGCAGTTCTACTCAAGAGTAAGCAACTAAGCGAAATAAAGCCATGGAACGCTTATTTACCTTCTATCTATGCATTCTGACACACCAACAATGTTTTCTGCTTCAATTTGGCTCATTTTACAAAGATGCTTATTTCTGGCTTGAACATGCAGTTCTACTCAAGAGTAAGCAACTAAGCGAAATAAAGCGATAGAACGCTTATTTGCCTTCTATCTGTGCATTCTGACACTCCAACAATGTGTTCTGCTTCAATTTGACTCATTTTACAAAGGTGATTATTCCTGGAGTGAACAAGCAGTTTTACTCAAGAGTAAGCAACTAAGCGAAATAAAGCCATGGAACGCTTATTTGCCTTCTATCTATACATTCTGACACTCCAACAATGTTTTCTGCTTCAATTTGGCTCATTTTACAAAGATGCTTATTTCTGGCGTGAACATGCAGTTCTACTCAAGAGTAAGCCACTAAGCGAAATAAAGCCATGGAACGCTTATTTGCCTTCTATCTATGCATTCTGACACTCCAACAATGTTTTCTGCTTCAATTTGGCTCATTTTACAAAGATGCTTATTTCTAGCGTGAACATGCAGTTCTACTCAAGAGTAAGCAACTAAGCGAAATAAAGCCATGGAACGCTTATTTGCCTTCTATCTATGCATTCTGATACACCAACAATGTTTTCTGCTTCAATTTGGCTCATTTTACAAAGATGCTTATTTCTGGCGTGAACATGCAGTTCTACTCAAGAGTAAGCAACTAAGCGAAATAGAGCGATAGAACGCTTATTTGCCTTCTATCCGTGCATTCTGACACACCAACAATGTTTTCTGCTTCAATTTGGCTCATTTTACAAAGATGCTTATTTCTGGCGTGAACATGCAGTTCTACTCAAGAGTAAGCAACTAAGCGAAATAGAGCGATAGAACGCTTATTTGCCTTCTATCTATGCATTCTGACACTCCAACAATGTTTTCTGCTTCAATTTGGCTCATTTTACAAAGATGCTTATTTCTGGCGTGAACATGCAGTTCTACTCAAGAGTAAGCAACTAAGCGAAATAAAGCCATGGAACGCTTATTTGCCTTCTATCTATGCATTCTGACACACCAACAATGTTTTCTGCTTCAATTTGGCTCATTTTACAAAGATGCTTATTTCTGGATTGAACATGCAGTTCTACTCAAGAGTAAGCAACTAAGCGAAATAAAGCGATAGAACGCTTATTTGCCTTCTATCTGTGCATTCTGACACTCCAACAATGTGTTCTGCTTCAATTTGACTCATTTTACAAAGGTGATTATTCCTGGAGTGAACAAGCAGTTTTACTCAAGAGTAAGCAACTAAGCGAAATAAAGCCATGGAACGCTTATTTGCCTTCTATCTATGCATTCTGACACTCCAACAATGTTTTCTGCTTCAATTTGGCTCATTTTACAAAGATGCTTATTTCTGGCGTGAACATGCAGTTCTACTCAAGAGTAAGCCACTAAGCGAAATAAAGCCATGGAACGCTTATTTGCCTTCTATCTATGCATTCTGACACTCCAACAATGTTTTCTGCTTCAATTTGGCTCATTTTACAAAGATGCTTATTTCTAGCGTGAACATGCAGTTCTACTCAAGAGTAAGCAACTAAGCGAAATAAAGCCATGGAACGCTTATTTGCCTTCTATCTATGCATTCTGATACACCAACAATGTTTTCTGCTTCAATTTGGCTCATTTTACAAAGATGCTTATTTCTGGCTTGAACATGCAGTTCTACTCAAGAGTAAGCAACTAAGCGAAATAAAGCCATGGAACGCTTATTTGCCTTCTATCTATGCATTCTGACACACCAACAATGTTTTCTGCTTCAATTTGGCTCATTTTACAAAGATGCTTTTTTCTGGCGTAAACATGCAGTTCTACTCAAGAGTAAGCAACTAAGCGAAATAAAGCCATGGAACGATTATTTGCCTTCTATCTATGCATTCTGACACTCCAACAATGTTTTCTGCTTCAATTTGGCTCATTTTACAAAGATGCTTATTTCTGGCGTGAACATGCAGTTCTACTCAAGAGTAAGCAACTAAGCGAAATAGAGCGATAGAACGCTTATTTGCCTTTTATCTGTGCATTCTGACACTCCAACTATGTTTTCTGCTTCAATTTGACTCATTTCACAAAGATGCTTATTTCTAGCGTGAACATGCAGTTCTACTCAAGAGTAAGCAACTAAGCGAAATAAAGCCATGGAACGCTTATTTGCCTTCTATCTATGCATTCTGACACACCAACAATGTTTTCTGCTTCAATTTGGCTCATTTTACAAAGATGCTTATTTCTGGCGTAAACATGCAGTTCTACTCAAGAGTAAGCAACTAAGCGAAATAAAACCATGGAACGCTTATTTGCCTTCTATCTATGCATTCTGACACTCCAACAATGTTTTCTGCTTCAATTTGGCTCATTTTACAAAGATGCTTATTTCTGGCGTGAACATGCAGTTCTACTCAAGAGTAAGCAACTAAGCGAAATAGAGCGATAGAACGCTTATTTGCCTTTTATCTGTGCATTCTGACACTCCAACTATGTTTTCTGCTTCAATTTGACTCATTTCACAAAGATGCTTATTTCTAGCGTGAACATGCAGTTCTACTCAAGAGTAAGCAACTGAGCGAAATAAAACCATGGAACGCTTATTTGCCTTCTATCTATGCATTCTGACACACCAACAATGTTTTCTGCTTCAATTTGGCTCATTTTACAAAGATGCTTATTTCTGGCGTGAACATGCAGTTCTACTCAAGAGTAAGCAACTAAGCGAAATAAAGCGATAGAACGCTTATTTGCCTTCTATCTATGCATTCTGACACACCGACAATGTTTTCTGCTTCAATTTGGCTCATTTTACAAAGATGCTTATTTCTGGCTTGAACATGCAGTTCTACTCAAGAGTAAGCCACTAAGCGAAATAAAGCCATGGAACGCTTATTTGCCTTCTATCTATGCATTCCGATACACCAACAATGTTTTCTGCTTCAATTTGACTCATTTCACAAAGATGCTTATTTCTGGCGTGAACATGCAGTTCTACTCAAGAGTAAGCAACTAATCGAAATAAAGCCATGGAACGCTTATTTGCCTTCTATCTATGCATTCTGACACACCAACAATGTTTTCTGCTTCAATTTGGCTCATTTTACAAAGATGCTTATTTCTGGCGTAAACATGCATTTCTACTCAAGAGTAAGCAACTAAGCGAAATAAAGCCATGGAACGCTTATTTGCCTTCTATCTATGCATTCCGATACACCAACAATGTTTTCTGCTTCAATTTGACTCATTTCACAAAGATGCTTATTTCTGGCGTGAACATGCAGTTCTACTCAAGAGTAAGCAACTAAGCGAAATAAAGCCATGGAACGCTTATTTGCCTTCTATCTATGCATTCTGACACACCAACAATGTTTTCTGCTTCAATTTGGCTCATTTTACAAAGATGCTTATTTCTGACGTAAACATGCATTTCTACTCAAGAGTAAGCAACTAAGCGAAATAAAGCCATGGAACGCTTATTTGCCTTCTATCTATGCATTCTGACACACCAACAATGTTTTCTGCTTCAATTTGACTCATTTTACAAAGATGCTTATTTCTGGCTTGAACATGCAGTTCTACTCAAGAGTAAGCAACTAAGCGAAATAAAGCCATGGAACGCTTATTTACCTTCTATCTATGCATTCTGACACACCAACAATGTTTTCTGCTTCAATTTGGCTCATTTTACAAAGATGCTTATTTCTGGCTTGAACATGCAGTTCTACTCAAGAGTAAGCAACTAAGCGAAATAAAGCGATAGAACGCTTATTTGCCTTCTATCTGTGCATTCTGACACTCCAACAATGTGTTCTGCTTCAATTTGACTCATTTTACAAAGGTGATTATTCCTGGAGTGAACAAGCAGTTTTACTCAAGAGTAAGCAACTAAGCGAAATAAAGCCATGGAACGCTTATTTGCCTTCTATCTATACATTCTGACACTCCAACAATGTTTTCTGCTTCAATTTGGCTCATTTTACAAAGATGCTTATTTCTGGCGTGAACATGCAGTTCTACTCAAGAGTAAGCCACTAAGCGAAATAAAGCCATGGAACGCTTATTTGCCTTCTATCTATGCATTCTGACACTCCAACAATGTTTTCTGCTTCAATTTGGCTCATTTTACAAAGATGCTTATTTCTAGCGTGAACATGCAGTTCTACTCAAGAGTAAGCAACTAAGCGAAATAAAGCCATGGAACGCTTATTTGCCTTCTATCTATGCATTCTGATACACCAACAATGTTTTCTGCTTCAATTTGGCTCATTTTACAAAGATGCTTATTTCTGGCGTGAACATGCAGTTCTACTCAAGAGTAAGCAACTAAGCGAAATAGAGCGATAGAACGCTTATTTGCCTTCTATCCGTGCATTCTGACACACCAACAATGTTTTCTGCTTCAATTTGGCTCATTTTACAAAGATGCTTATTTCTGGCGTGAACATGCAGTTCTACTCAAGAGTAAGCAACTAAGCGAAATAGAGCGATAGAACGCTTATTTGCCTTCTATCTATGCATTCTGACACTCCAACAATGTTTTCTGCTTCAATTTGGCTCATTTTACAAAGATGCTTATTTCTGGCGTGAACATGCAGTTCTACTCAAGAGTAAGCAACTAAGCGAAATAAAGCCATGGAACGCTTATTTGCCTTCTATCTATGCATTCTGACACACCAACAATGTTTTCTGCTTCAATTTGGCTCATTTTACAAAGATGCTTATTTCTGGATTGAACATGCAGTTCTACTCAAGAGTAAGCAACTAAGCGAAATAAAGCGATAGAACGCTTATTTGCCTTCTATCTGTGCATTCTGACACTCCAACAATGTGTTCTGCTTCAATTTGACTCATTTTACAAAGGTGATTATTCCTGGAGTGAACAAGCAGTTTTACTCAAGAGTAAGCAACTAAGCGAAATAAAGCCATGGAACGCTTATTTGCCTTCTATCTATGCATTCTGACACTCCAACAATGTTTTCTGCTTCAATTTGGCTCATTTTACAAAGATGCTTATTTCTGGCGTGAACATGCAGTTCTACTCAAGAGTAAGCCACTAAGCGAAATAAAGCCATGGAACGCTTATTTGCCTTCTATCTATGCATTCTGACACTCCAACAATGTTTTCTGCTTCAATTTGGCTCATTTTACAAAGATGCTTATTTCTAGCGTGAACATGCAGTTCTACTCAAGAGTAAGCAACTAAGCGAAATAAAGCCGTGGAACGCTTATTTGCCTTCTATCTATGCATTCTGATACACCAACAATGTTTTCTGCTTCAATTTGGCTCATTTTACAAAGATGCTTATTTCTGGCTTGAACATGCAGTTCTACTCAAGAGTAAGCAACTAAGCGAAATAAAGCCATGGAACGCTTATTTGCCTTCTATCTATGCATTCTGACACACCAACAATGTTTTCTGCTTCAATTTGGCTCATTTTACAAAGATGCTTTTTTCTGGCGTAAACATGCAGTTCTACTCAAGAGTAAGCAACTAAGCGAAATAAAGCCATGGAACGATTATTTGCCTTCTATCTATGCATTCTGACACTCCAACAATGTTTTCTGCTTCAATTTGGCTCATTTTACAAAGATGCTTATTTCTGGCGTGAACATGCAGTTCTACTCAAGAGTAAGCAACTAAGCGAAATAGAGCGATAGAACGCTTATTTGCCTTTTATCTGTGCATTCTGACACTCCAACTATGTTTTCTGCTTCAATTTGACTCATTTCACAAAGATGCTTATTTCTAGCGTGAACATGCAGTTCTACTCAAGAGTAAGCAACTAAGCGAAATAAAGCCATGGAACGCTTATTTGCCTTCTATCCATGCATTCTGACACACCAACAATGTTTTCTGCTTCAATTTGGCTCATTTTACAAAGATGCTTATTTCTGGCGTGAACATGCAGTTCTACTCAAGAGTAAGCAACTAAGCGAAATAGAGCGATAGAACGCTTATTTGCCTTCTATCTATGCATTCTGACACACCGACAATGTTTTCTGCTTCAATTTGGCTCATTTTACAAAGATGCTTATTTCTGGCTTGAACATGCAGTTCTACTCAAGAGTAAGCCACTAAGCGAAATAAAGCCATGGAACGCTTATTTGCCTTCTATCTATGCATTCTGACACTCCAACAATGTTTTCTGCTTCAATTTGGCTCATTTTACAAAGATGCTTATTTCTGGCGTGAACATGCAGTTCTACTCAAGAGTAAGCAACTAAGCGAAATAAAGCCATGGAACGCTTATTTGCCTTCTATCTATGCATTCTGACACACCAACAATGTTTTCTGCTTCAATTTGACTCATTTCACAAAGATGCTTATTTCTGGCGTGAACATGCAGTTCTACTCAAGAGTAAGCAACTAATCGAAATAAAGCCATGGAACGCTTATTTGCCTTCTATCTATGCATTCTGACACACCAACAATGTTTTCTGCTTCAATTTGGCTCATTTTACAAAGATGCTTATTTCTGGCGTAAACATGCATTTCTACTCAAGAGTAAGCAACTAAGCGAAATAAAGCCATGGAACGCTTATTTGCCTTCTATCTATGCATTCCGATACACCAACAATGTTTTCTGCTTCAATTTGACTCATTTCACAAAGATGCTTATTTCTGGCGTGAACATGCAGTTCTACTCAAGAGTAAGCAACTAAGCGAAATAAAGCCATGGAACGCTTATTTGCCTTCTATCTATGCATTCTGACACACCAACAATGTTTTCTGCTTCAATTTGGCTCATTTTACAAAGATGCTTATTTCTGACGTAAACATGCATTTCTACTCAAGAGTAAGCAACTAAGCGAAATAAAGCCATGGAACGCTTATTTGCCTTCTATCTATGCATTCTGACACACCAACAATGTTTTCTGCTTCAATTTGACTCATTTTACAAAGATGCTTATTTCTGGCTTGAACATGCAGTTCTACTCAAGAGTAAGCAACTAAGCGAAATAAAGCCATGGAACGCTTATTTACCTTCTATCTATGCATTCTGACACACCAACAATGTTTTCTGCTTCAATTTGGCTCATTTTACAAAGATGCTTATTTCTGGCTTGAACATGCAGTTCTACTCAAGAGTAAGCAACTAAGCGAAATAAAGCGATAGAACGCTTATTTGCCTTCTATCTGTGCATTCTGACACTCCAACAATGTGTTGTGCTTCAATTTGACTCATTTTACAAAGGTGATTATTCCTGGAGTGAACAAGCAGTTTTACTCAAGAGTAAGCAACTAAGCGAAATAAAGCCATGGAACGCTTATTTGCCTTCTATCTATACATTCTGACACTCCAACAATGTTTTCTGCTTCAATTTGGCTCATTTTACAAAGATGCTTATTTCTGGCGTGAACATGCAGTTCTACTCAAGAGTAAGCAACTAAGCGAAATAAAGCCATGGAACGCTTATTTGCCTTCTATCTATGCATTCTGACACTCCAACAATGTTTTCTGTTTCAATTTGGCTCATTTTACAAAGATGCTTATTTCTAGCGTGAACATGCAGTTCTACTCAAGAGTAAGCAACTAAGCGAAATAAAGCCATGGAACGCTTATTTGCCTTCTATCTATGCATTCTGATACACCAACAATGTTTTCTGCTTCAATTTGGCTCATTTTACAAAGATGCTTATTTCTGGCGTGAACATGCAGTTCTACTCAAGAGTAAGCAACTAAGCGAAATAGAGCGATAGAACGCTTATTTGCCTTCTATCCGTGCATTCTGACACACCAACAATGTTTTCTGCTTCAATTTGGCTCATTTTACAAAGATGCTTATTTCTGGCGTGAACATGCAGTTCTACTCAAGAGTAAGCAACTAAGCGAAATAGAGCGATAGAACGCTTATTTGCCTTCTATCTATGCATTCTGACACTCCAACAATGTTTTCTGCTTCAATTTGGCTCATTTTACAAAGATGCTTATTTCTGGCGTGAACATGCAGTTCTACTCAAGAGTAAGCAACTAAGCGAAATAAAGCCATGGAACGCTTATTTGCCTTCTATCTATGCATTCTGACACACCAACAATGTTTTCTGCTTCAATTTGGCTCATTTTACAAAGATGCTTATTTCTGGCTTGAACATGCAGTTCTACTCAAGAGTAAGCAACTAAGCGAAATAAAGCGATAGAACGCTTATTTGCCTTCTATCTGTGCATTCTGACACTCCAACAATGTGTTCTGCTTCAATTTGACTCATTTTACAAAGGTGATTATTCCTGGAGTGAACAAGCAGTTTTACTCAAGAGTAAGCAACTAAGCGAAATAAAGCCATGGAACGCTTATTTGCCTTCTATCTATGCATTCTGACACTCCAACAATGTTTTCTGCTTCAATTTGGCTCATTTTACAAAGATGCTTATTTCTGGCGTGAACATGCAGTTCTACTCAAGAGTAAGCCACTAAGCGAAATAAAGCCATGGAACGCTTATTTGCCTTCTATCTATGCATTCTGACACTCCAACAATGTTTTCTGCTTCAATTTGGCTCATTTTACAAAGATGCTTATTTCTGGCGTGAACATGCAGTTCTACTCAAGAGTAAGCAACTAAGCGAAATAGAGCGATAGAACGCTTATTTGCCTTTTATCTGTGCATTCTGACACTCCAACTATGTTTTCTGCTTCAATTTGACTCATTTCACAAAGATGCTTATTTCTAGCGTGAACATGCAGTTCTACTCAAGAGTAAGCAACTAAGCGAAATAAAGCCATGGAACGCTTAATTGCCTTCTATCCATGCATTCTGACACACCAACAATGTTTTCTGCTTCAATTTGGCTCATTTTACAAAGATGCTTATTTCTGGCGTGAACATGCAGTTCTACTCAAGAGTAAGCAACTAAGCGAAATAGAGCGATAGAACGCTTATTTGCCTTCTATCTATGCATTCTGACACACCGACAATGTTTTCTGCTTCAATTTGGCTCATTTTACAAAGATGCTTATTTCTGGCTTGAACATGCAGTTCTACTCAAGAGTAAGCCACTAAGCGAAATAAAGCCATGGAACGCTTATTTGCCTTCTATCTATGCATTCTGACACTCCAACAATGTTTTCTGCTTCAATTTGGCTCATTTTACAAAGATGCTTATTTCTGGCGTGAACATGCAGTTCTACTCAAGAGTAAGCAACTAAGCGAAATAAAGCCATGGAACGCTTATTTGCCTTCTATCTATGCATTCTGACACACCAACAATGTTTTCTGCTTCAATTTGACTCATTTCACAAAGATGCTTATTTCTGGCGTGAACATGCAGTTCTACTCAAGAGTAAGCAACTAATCGAAATAAAGCCATGGAACGCTTATTTGCCTTCTATCTATGCATTCTGACACACCAACAATGTTTTCTGCTTCAATTTGGCTCATTTTACAAAGATGCTTATTTCTGGCGTAAACATGCATTTCTACTCAAGAGTAAGCAACTAAGCGAAATAAAGCCATGGAACGCTTATTTGCCTTCTATCTATGCATTCCGATACACCAACAATGTTTTCTGCTTCAATTTGACTCATTTCACAAAGATGCTTATTTCTGGCGTGAACATGCAGTTCTACTCAAGAGTAAGCAACTAAGCGAAATAAAGCCATGGAACGCTTATTTGCCTTCTATCTATGCATTCTGACACACCAACAATGTTTTCTGCTTCAATTTGGCTCATTTTACAAAGATGCTTATTTCTGACGTAAACATGCATTTCTACTCAAGAGTAAGCAACTAAGCGAAATAAAGCCATGGAACGCTTATTTGCCTTCTATCTATGCATTCTGACACACCAACAATGTTTTCTGCTTCAATTTGACTCATTTTACAAAGATGCTTATTTCTGGCTTGAACATGCAGTTCTACTCAAGAGTAAGCAACTAAGCGAAATAAAGCCATGGAACGCTTATTTACCTTCTATCTATGCATTCTGACACACCAACAATGTTTTCTGCTTCAATTTGGCTCATTTTACAAAGATGCTTATTTCTGGCTTGAACATGCAGTTCTACTCAAGAGTAAGCAACTAAGCGAAATAAAGCGATAGAACGCTTATTTGCCTTCTATCTGTGCATTCTGACACTCCAACAATGTGTTGTGCTTCAATTTGACTCATTTTACAAAGGTGATTATTCCTGGAGTGAACAAGCAGTTTTACTCAAGAGTAAGCAACTAAGCGAAATAAAGCCATGGAACGCTTATTTGCCTTCTATCTATACATTCTGACACTCCAACAATGTTTTCTGCTTCAATTTGGCTCATTTTACAAAGATGCTTATTTCTGGCGTGAACATGCAGTTCTACTCAAGAGTAAGCCACTAAGCGAAATAAAGCCATGGAACGCTTATTTGCCTTCTATCTATGCATTCTGACACTCCAACAATGTTTTCTGCTTCAATTTGGCTCATTTTACAAAGATGCTTTTTTCTAGCGTGAACATGCAGTTCTACTCAAGAGTAAGCAACTAAGCGAAATAAAGCCATGGAACGCTTATTTGCCTTCTATCTATGCATTCTGATACACCAACAATGTTTTCTGCTTCAATTTGGCTCATTTTACAAAGATGCTTATTTCTGGCGTGAACATGCAGTTCTACTCAAGAGTAAGCAACTAAGCGAAATAGAGCGATAGAACGCTTATTTGCCTTCTATCCGTGCATTCTGACACACCAACAATGTTTTCTGCTTCAATTTGGCTCATTTTACAAAGATGCTTATTTCTGGCGTGAACATGCAGTTCTACTCAAGAGTAAGCAACTAAGCGAAATAGAGCGATAGAACGCTTATTTGCCTTCTATCTATGCATTCTGACACTCCAACAATGTTTTCTGCTTCAATTTGGCTCATTTTACAAAGATGCTTATTTCTGGCGTGAACATGCAGTTCTACTCAAGAGTAAGCAACTAAGCGAAATAAAGCCATGGAACGCTTATTTGCCTTCTATCTATGCATTCTGACACACCAACAATGTTTTCTGCTTCAATTTGGCTCATTTTACAAAGATGCTTATTTCTGGCTTGAACATGCAGTTCTACTCAAGAGTAAGCAACTAAGCGAAATAAAGCGATAGAACGCTTATTTGCCTTCTATCTGTGCATTCTGACACTCCAACAATGTGTTCTGCTTCAATTTGACTCATTTTACAAAGGTGATTATTCCTGGAGTGAACAAGCAGTTTTACTCAAGAGTAAGCAACTAAGCGAAATAAAGCCATGGAACGCTTATTTGCCTTCTATCTATGCATTCTGACACTCCAACAATGTTTTCTGCTTCAATTTGGCTCATTTTACAAAGATGCTTATTTCTGGCGTGAACATGCAGTTCTACTCAAGAGTAAGCCACTAAGCGAAATAAAGCCATGGAACGCTTATTTGCCTTCTATCTATGCATTCTGACACTCCAACAATGTTTTCTGCTTCAATTTGGCTCATTTTACAAAGATGCTTATTTCTAGCGTGAACATGCAGTTCTACTCAAGAGTAAGCATCTAAGCGAAATAAAGCCATGGAACGCTTATTTGCCTTCTATCTATGCATTCTGATACACCAACAATGTTTTCTGCTTCAATTTGGCTCATTTTACAAAGATGCTTATTTCTGGCTTGAACATGCAGTTCTACTCAAGAGTAAGCAACTAAGCGAAATAAAGCCATGGAACGCTTATTTGCCTTCTATCTATGCATTCTGACACACCAACAATGTTTTCTGCTTCAATTTGGCTCATTTTACAAAGATGCTTATTTCTGGCGTGAACATGCAGTTCTACTCAAGAGTAAGCAACTAAGCGAAATAAAGCCATGGAACGCTTATTTGCCTTCTATCTATGCATTCTGACACACCAACAATGTTTTCTGCTTCAATTTGACTCATTTCACAAAGATGCTTATTTCTGGCGTGAACATGCAGTTCTACTCAAGAGTAAGCAACTAATCGAAATAAAGCCATGGAACGCTTATTTGCCTTCTATCTATGCATTCTGACACACCAACAATGTTTTCTGCTTCAATTTGGCTCATTTTACAAAGATGCTTATTTCTGGCGTAAACATGCATTTCTACTCAAGAGTAAGCAACTAAGCGAAATAAAGCCATGGAACGCTTATTTGCCTTCTATCTATGCATTCCGATACACCAACAATGTTTTCTGCTTCAATTTGACTCATTTCACAAAGATGCTTATTTCTGGCGTGAACATGCAGTTCTACTCAAGAGTAAGCAACTAAGCGAAATAAAGCCATGGAACGCTTATTTGCCTTCTATCTGTGCATTCTGACACTCCAACAATGTTTTCTGCTTCAATTTGGCTCATTTTACAAAGATGCTTATTTCTGACGTAAACATGCATTTCTACTCAAGAGTAAGCAACTAAGCGAAATAAAGCCATGGAACGCTTATTTGCCTTCTATCTATGCATTCTGACACTCCAACAATGTTTTCTGCTTCAATTTGGCTCATTTTACAAAGATGCTTATTTCTGGCGTGAACATGCAGTTCTACTCAAGAGTAAGCAACTAAGCGAAATAGAGCGATAGAACGCTTATTTGCCTTTTATCTGTGCATTCTGACACTCCAACTATGTTTTCTGCTTCAATTTGACTCATTTCACAAAGATGCTTATTTCTAGCGTGAACATGCAGTTCTACTCAAGAGTAAGCCACTAAGCGAAATAAAGCCATGGAACGCTTATTTGCCTTCTATCTATGCATTCTGACACACCAACAATGTTTTCTGCTTCAATTTGGCTCATTTTACAAAGATGCTTATTTCTGGCGTGAACATGCAGTTCTACTCAAGAGTAAGCAACTAATCGAAATAAAGCCATGGAACGCTTATTTGCCTTCTATCTATGCATTCTGACACACCAACAATGTTTTCTGCTTCAATTTGGCTCATTTTACAAAGATGCTTATTTCTGGCGTAAACATGCATTTCTACTCAAGAGTAAGCAACTAAGCGAAATAAAGCCATGGAACGCTTATTTGCCTTCTATCTATGCATTCCGATACACCAACAATGTTTTCTGCTTCAATTTGACTCATTTCACAAAGATGCTTATTTCTGGCGTGAACATGCAGTTCTACTCAAGAGTAAGCAACTAAGCGAAATAAAGCCATGGAACGCTTATTTGCCTTCTATCTGTGCATTCTGACACTCCAACAATGTTTTCTGCTTCAATTTGGCTCATTTTACAAAGATGCTTATTTCTGACGTAAACATGCATTTCTACTCAAGAGTAAGCAACTAAGCGAAATAAAGCCATGGAACGCTTATTTGCCTTCTATCTATGCATTCTGACACACCAACAATGTTTTCTGCTTCAATTTGGCTCATTTTACAAAGATGCTTATTTCTGGCTTGAACATGCAGTTCTACTCAAGAGTAAGCAACTAAGCGAAATAAAGCGATAGAACGCTTATTTGCCTTCTATCTGTGCATTCTGACACTCCAACAATGTTTTCTGCTTCAATTTGGCTCATTTTACAAAGATGCTTATTTCTGGCGTGAACATGCAGTTCTACTCAAGAGTAAGCAACTAAGCGAAATAAAGCCATGGAACGCTTATTTGCCTTCTATCTATGCATTCTGACACACCAACAATGTTTTCTGCTTCAATTTGACTCATTTCACAAAGATGCTTATTTCTGGCGTGAACATGCAGTTCTACTCAAGAGTAAGCAACTAATCGAAATAAAGCCATGGAACGCTTATTTGCCTTCTATCTATGCATTCTGATACACCAACAATGTTTTCTGCTTCAATTTGGCTCATTTTACAAAGATGCTTATTTCTGGCGTGAACATGCAGTTCTACTCAAGAGTAAGCAACTAAGCGAAATAGAGCGATAGAACGCTTATTTGCCTTCTATCCGTGCATTCTGACACACCAACAATGTTTTCTGCTTCAATTTGGCTCATTTTACAAAGATGCTTATTTCTGGCGTGAACATGCAGTTCTACTCAAGAGTAAGCAACTAAGCGAAATAGAGCGATAGAACGCTTATTTGCCTTCTATCTATGCATTCTGACACTCCAACAATGTTTTCTGCTTCAATTTGGCTCATTTTACAAAGATGCTTATTTCTGGCGTGAACATGCAGTTCTACTCAAGAGTAAGCAACTAAGCGAAATAAAGCCATGGAACGCTTATTTGCCTTCTATCTATGCATTCTGACACACCAACAATGTTTTCTGCTTCAATTTGGCTCATTTTACAAAGATGCTTATTTCTGGCTTGAACATGCAGTTCTACTCAAGAGTAAGCAACTAAGCGAAATAAAGCGATAGAACGCTTATTTGCCTTCTATCTGTGCATTCTGACACTCCAACAATGTGTTCTGCTTCAATTTGACTCATTTTACAAAGGTGATTATTCCTGGAGTGAACAAGCAGTTTTACTCAAGAGTAAGCAACTAAGCGAAATAAAGCCATGGAACGCTTATTTGCCTTCTATCTATGCATTCTGACACTCCAACAATGTTTTCTGCTTCAATTTGGCTCATTTTACAAAGATGCTTATTTCTGGCGTGAACATGCAGTTCTACTCAAGAGTAAGCCACTAAGCGAAATAAAGCCATGGAACGCTTATTTGCCTTCTATCTATGCATTCTGACACTCCAACAATGTTTTCTGCTTCAATTTGGCTCATTTTACAAAGATGCTTATTTCTAGCGTGAACATGCAGTTCTACTCAAGAGTAAGCATCTAAGCGAAATAAAGCCATGGAACGCTTATTTGCCTTCTATCTATGCATTCTGATACACCAACAATGTTTTCTGCTTCAATTTGGCTCATTTTACAAAGATGCTTATTTCTGGCTTGAACATGCAGTTCTACTCAAGAGTAAGCAACTAAGCGAAATAAAGCCATGGAACGCTTATTTGCCTTCTATCTATGCATTCTGACACACCAACAATGTTTTCTGCTTCAATTTGGCTCATTTTACAAAGATGCTTATTTCTGGCGTGAACATGCAGTTCTACTCAAGAGTAAGCAACTAAGCGAAATAAAGCCATGGAACGCTTATTTGCCTTCTATCTATGCATTCTGACACACCAACAATGTTTTCTGCTTCAATTTGACTCATTTCACAAAGATGCTTATTTCTGGCGTGAACATGCAGTTCTACTCAAGAGTAAGCAACTAATCGAAATAAAGCCATGGAACGCTTATTTGCCTTCTATCTATGCATTCTGACACACCAACAATGTTTTCTGCTTCAATTTGGCTCATTTTACAAAGATGCTTATTTCTGGCGTAAACATGCATTTCTACTCAAGAGTAAGCAACTAAGCGAAATAAAGCCATGGAACGCTTATTTGCCTTCTATCTATGCATTCCGATACACCAACAATGTTTTCTGCTTCAATTTGACTCATTTCACAAAGATGCTTATTTCTGGCGTGAACATGCAGTTCTACTCAAGAGTAAGCAACTAAGCGAAATAAAGCCATGGAACGCTTATTTGCCTTCTATCTGTGCATTCTGACACTCCAACAATGTTTTCTGCTTCAATTTGGCTCATTTTACAAAGATGCTTATTTCTGACGTAAACATGCATTTCTACTCAAGAGTAAGCAACTAAGCGAAATAAAGCCATGGAACGCTTATTTGCCTTCTATCTATGCATTCTGACACTCCAACAATGTTTTCTGCTTCAATTTGGCTCATTTTACAAAGATGCTTATTTCTGGCGTGAACATGCAGTTCTACTCAAGAGTAAGCAACTAAGCGAAATAGAGCGATAGAACGCTTATTTGCCTTTTATCTGTGCATTCTGACACTCCAACTATGTTTTCTGCTTCAATTTGACTCATTTCACAAAGATGCTTATTTCTAGCGTGAACATGCAGTTCTACTCAAGAGTAAGCAACTAAGCGAAATAAAGCCATGGAACGCTTATTTGCCTTCTATCTATGCATTCTGACACACCAACAATGTTTTCTGCTTCAATTTGGCTCATTTTACAAAGATGCTTATTTCTGGCGTGAACATGCAGTTCTACTCAAGAGTAAGCAACTAAGCGAAATAAAGCCATGGAACGCTTATTTGCCTTCTATCTATGCATTCCGATACACCAACAATGTTTTCTGCTTCAATTTGGCTCATTTTACAAAGATGCTTATTTCTGGCGTAAACATGCAGTTCTACTCAAGAGTAAGCAACTAAGCGAAATAAAGCCATGGAACGCTTATTTGCCTTCTATCTATGCATTCTGACACACCAACAATGTTTTCTGCTTCAATTTGGCTCATTTTACAAAGATGCTTATTTCTGGCGTGAACATGCAGTTCTACTCAAGAGTAAGCAACTAAGCGAAATAAAGCCATGGAACGCTTATTTGCCTTTTATCTGTGCATTCTGACACTCCAACTATGTTTTCTGCTTCAATTTGACTCATTTCACAAAGATGCTTATTTCTAGCGTGAACATGCAGTTCTACTCAAGAGTAAGCAACTAAGCGAAATAAAGCCATGGAACGCTTATTTGCCTTCTATCTATGCATTCTGACACACCAACAATGTTTTCTGCTTCAATTTGGCTCATTTTACAAAGATGCTTATTTCTGGCGTGAACATGCAGTTCTACTCAAGAGTAAGCAACTAAGCGAAATAAAGCCATGGAACGCTTATTTGCCTTCTATCTATGCATTCCGATACACCAACAATGTTTTCTGCTTCAATTTGACTCATTTCACAAAGATGCTTATTTCTGGCGTGAACATGCAGTTCTACTCAAGAGTAAGCAACTAAGCGAAATAAAGCCATGGAACGCTTATTTGCCTTCTATCTGTGCATTCTGACACTCCAACAATGTTTTCTGCTTCAATTTGGCTCATTTTACAAAGATGCTTATTTCTGACGTAAACATGCATTTCTACTCAAGAGTAAGCAACTAAGCGAAATAAAGCCATGGAACGCTTATTTGCCTTCTATCTATGCATTCTGACACACCAACAATGTTTTCTGCTTCAATTTGGCTCATTTTACAAAGATGCTTATTTCTGGCTTGAACATGCAGTTCTACTCAAGAGTAAGCAACTAAGCGAAATAAAGCGATAGAACGCTTATTTGCCTTCTATCTGTGCATTCTGACACTCCAACAATGTTTTCTGCTTCAATTTGGCTCATTTTACAAAGATGCTTATTTCTGGCGTGAACATGCAGTTCTACTCAAGAGTAAGCAACTAAGCGAAATAAAGCCATGGAACGCTTATTTGCCTTCTATCTATGCATTCTGACACACCAACAATGTTTTCTGCTTCAATTTGACTCATTTCACAAAGATGCTTATTTCTGGCGTGAACATGCAGTTCTACTCAAGAGTAAGCAACTAATCGAAATAAAGCCATGGAACGCTTATTTGCCTTCTATCTATGCATTCTGACACACCAACAATGTTTTCTGCTTCAATTTGGCTCATTTTACAAAGATGCTTATTTCTGGCGTAAACATGCATTTCTACTCAAGAGTAAGCAACTAAGCGAAATAAAGCCATGGAACGCTTATTTGCCTTCTATCTATGCATTCCGATACACCAACAATGTTTTCTGCTTCAATTTGACTCATTTCACAAAGATGCTTATTTCTGGCGTGAACATGCAGTTCTACTCAAGAGTAAGCAACTAAGCGAAATAAAGCCATGGAACGCTTATTTGCCTTCTATCTATGCATTCTGACACACCGACAATGTTTTCTGCTTCAATTTGGCTCATTTTACAAAGATGCTTATTTCTGACGTAAACATGCATTTCTACTCAAGAGTAAGCAACTAAGCGAAATAAAGCCATGGAACGCTTATTTGCCTTCTATCTATGCATTCTGACACACCAACAATGTTTTCTGCTTCAATTTGGCTCATTTTACAAAGATGCTTATTTCTGGCTTGAACATGCAGTTCTACTCAAGAGTAAGCAACTAAGCGAAATAAAGCGATAGAACGCTTATTTGCCTTCTATCTGTGCATTCTGACACTCCAACAATGTGTTGTGCTTCAATTTGACTCATTTTACAAAGGTGATTATTCCTGGAGTGAACAAGCAGTTTTACTCAAGAGTAAGCAACTAAGCGAAATAAAGCCATGGAACGCTTATTTGCCTTCTATCTATACATTCTGACACTCCAACAATGTTTTCTGCTTCAATTTGGCTCATTTTACAAAGATGCTTATTTCTGGCGTGAACATGCAGTTCTACTCAAGAGTAAGCCACTAAGCGAAATAAAGCCATGGAACGCTTATTTGCCTTCTATCTATGCATTCTGACACTCCAACAATGTTTTCTGCTTCAATTTGGCTCATTTTACAAAGATGCTTATTTCTAGCGTGAACATGCAGTTCTACTCAAGAGTAAGCAACTAAGCGAAATAAAGCCATGGAACGCTTATTTGCCTTCTATCTATGCATTCTGATACACCAACAATGTTTTCTGCTTCAATTTGGCTCATTTTACAAAGATGCTTATTTCTGGCGTGAACATGCAGTTCTACTCAAGAGTAAGCAACTAAGCGAAATAGAGCGATAGAACGCTTATTTGCCTTCTATCCGTGCATTCTGACACACCAACAATGTTTTCTGCTTCAATTTGGCTCATTTTACAAAGATGCTTATTTCTGGCGTGAACATGCAGTTCTACTCAAGAGTAAGCAACTAAGCGAAATAGAGCGATAGAACGCTTATTTGCCTTCTATCTATGCATTCTGACACTCCAACAATGTTTTCTGCTTCAATTTGGCTCATTTTACAAAGATGCTTATTTCTGGCGTGAACATGCAGTTCTACTCAAGAGTAAGCAACTAAGCGAAATAAAGCCATGGAACGCTTATTTGCCTTCTATCTATGCATTCTGACACACCAACAATGTTTTCTGCTTCAATTTGGCTCATTTTACAAAGATGCTTATTTCTGGCTTGAACATGCAGTTCTACTCAAGAGTAAGCAACTAAGCGAAATAAAGCGATAGAACGCTTATTTGCCTTCTATCTGTGCATTCTGACACTCCAACAATGTGTTCTGCTTCAATTTGACTCATTTTACAAAGGTGATTATTCCTGGAGTGAACAAGCAGTTTTACTCAAGAGTAAGCAACTAAGCGAAATAAAGCCATGGAACGCTTATTTGCCTTCTATCTATGCATTCTGACACTCCAACAATGTTTTCTGCTTCAATTTGGCTCATTTTACAAAGATGCTTATTTCTGGCGTGAACATGCAGTTCTACTCAAGAGTAAGCCACTAAGCGAAATAAAGCCATGGAACGCTTATTTGCCTTCTATCTATGCATTCTGACACTCCAACAATGTTTTCTGCTTCAATTTGGCTCATTTTACAAAGATGCTTATTTCTGGCGTGAACATGCAGTTCTACTCAAGAGTAAGCAACTAAGCGAAATAGAGCGATAGAACGCTTATTTGCCTTTTATCTGTGCATTCTGACACTCCAACTATGTTTTCTGCTTCAATTTGACTCATTTCACAAAGATGCTTATTTCTAGCGTGAACATGCAGTTCTACTCAAGAGTAAGCAACTAAGCGAAATAAAGCCATGGAACGCTTATTTGCCTTCTATCCATGCATTCTGACACACCAACAATGTTTTCTGCTTCAATTTGGCTCATTTTACAAAGATGCTTATTTCTGGCGTGAACATGCAGTTCTACTCAAGAGTAAGCAACTAAGCGAAATAGAGCGATAGAACGCTTATTTGCCTTCTATCTATGCATTCTGACACACCGACAATGTTTTCTGCTTCAATTTGGCTCATTTTACAAAGATGCTTATTTCTGGCTTGAACATGCAGTTCTACTCAAGAGTAAGCCACTAAGCGAAATAAAGCCATGGAACGCTTATTTGCCTTCTATCTATGCATTCTGACACACCAACAATGTTTTCTGCTTCAATTTGACTCATTTCACAAAGATGCTTATTTCTGGCGTGAACATGCAGTTCTACTCAAGAGTAAGCAACTAAGCGAAATAAAGCCATGGAACGCTTATTTGCCTTCTATCTATGCATTCTGACACACCAACAATGTTTTCTGCTTCAATTTGACTCATTTCACAAAGATGCTTATTTCTGGCGTGAACATACAGTTCTACTCAAGAGTAAGCAACTAATCGAAATAAAGCCATGGAACGCTTATTTGCCTTCTATCTATGCATTCTGACACACCAACAATGTTTTCTGCTTCAATTTGGCTCATTTTACAAAGATGCTTATTTCTGGCGTAAACATGCATTTCTACTCAAGAGTAAGCAACTAAGCGAAATAAAGCCATGGAACGCTTATTTGCCTTCTATCTATGCATTCCGATACACCAACAATGTTTTCTGCTTCAATTTGACTCATTTCACAAAGATGCTTATTTCTGGCGTGAACATGCAGTTCTACTCAAGAGTAAGCAACTAAGCGAAATAAAGCCATGGAACGCTTATTTGCCTTCTATCTATGCATTCTGACACACCAACAATGTTTTCTGCTTCAATTTGGCTCATTTTACAAAGATGCTTATTTCTGACGTAAACATGCATTTCTACTCAAGAGTAAGCAACTAAGCGAAATAAAGCCATGGAACGCTTATTTGCCTTCTATCTATGCATTCTGACACACCAACAATGTTTTCTGCTTCAATTTGACTCATTTTACAAAGATGCTTATTTCTGGCTTGAACATGCAGTTCTACTCAAGAGTAAGCAACTAAGCGAAATAAAGCCATGGAACGCTTATTTACCTTCTATCTATGCATTCTGACACACCAACAATGTTTTCTGCTTCAATTTGGCTCATTTTACAAAGATGCTTATTTCTGGCTTGAACATGCAGTTCTACTCAAGAGTAAGCAACTAAGCGAAATAAAGCGATAGAACGCTTATTTGCCTTCTATCTGTGCATTCTGACACTCCAACAATGTGTTGTGCTTCAATTTGACTCATTTTACAAAGGTGATTATTCCTGGAGTGAACAAGCAGTTTTACTCAAGAGTAAGCAACTAAGCGAAATAAAGCCATGGAACGCTTATTTGCCTTCTATCTATACATTCTGACACTCCAACAATGTTTTCTGCTTCAATTTGGCTCATTTTACAAAGATGCTTATTTCTGGCGTGAACATGCAGTTCTACTCAAGAGTAAGCCACTAAGCGAAATAAAGCCATGGAACGCTTATTTGCCTTCTATCTATGCATTCTGACACTCCAACAATGTTTTCTGCTTCAATTTGGCTCATTTTACAAAGATGCTTATTTCTAGCGTGAACATGCAGTTCTACTCAAGAGTAAGCAACTAAGCGAAATAAAGCCATGGAACGCTTATTTGCCTTCTATCTATGCATTCTGATACACCAACAATGTTTTCTGCTTCAATTTGGCTCATTTTACAAAGATGCTTATTTCTGGCGTGAACATGCAGTTCTACTCAAGAGTAAGCAACTAAGCGAAATAGAGCGATAGAACGCTTATTTGCCTTCTATCCGTGCATTCTGACACACCAACAATGTTTTCTGCTTCAATTTGGCTCATTTTACAAAGATGCTTATTTCTGGCGTGAACATGCAGTTCTACTCAAGAGTAAGCAACTAAGCGAAATAGAGCGATAGAACGCTTATTTGCCTTCTATCTATGCATTCTGACACTCCAACAATGTTTTCTGCTTCAATTTGGCTCATTTTACAAAGATGCTTATTTCTGGCGTGAACATGCAGTTCTACTCAAGAGTAAGCAACTAAGCGAAATAAAGCCATGGAACGCTTATTTGCCTTCTATCTATGCATTCTGACACACCAACAATGTTTTCTGCTTCAATTTGGCTCATTTTACAAAGATGCTTATTTCTGGCTTGAACATGCAGTTCTACTCAAGAGTAAGCAACTAAGCGAAATAAAGCGATAGAACGCTTATTTGCCTTCTATCTGTGCATTCTGACACTCCAACAATGTGTTCTGCTTCAATTTGACTCATTTTACAAAGGTGATTATTCCTGGAGTGAATAAGCAGTTTTACTCAAGAGTAAGCAACTAAGCGAAATAAAGCCATGGAACGCTTATTTGCCTTCTATCTATGCATTCTGACACTCCAACAATGTTTTCTGCTTCAATTTGGCTCATTTTACAAAGATGCTTATTTCTGGCGTGAACATGCAGTTCTACTCAAGAGTAAGCCACTAAGCGAAATAAAGCCATGGAACGCTTATTTGCCTTCTATCTATGCATTCTGACACTCCAACAATGTTTTCTGCTTCAATTTGGCTCATTTTACAAAGATGCTTATTTCTAGCGTGAACATGCAGTTCTACTCAAGAGTAAGCATCTAAGCGAAATAAAGCCATGGAACGCTTATTTGCCTTCTATCTATGCATTCTGATACACCAACAATGTTTTCTGCTTCAATTTGGCTCATTTTACAAAGATGCTTATTTCTGGCTTGAACATGCAGTTCTACTCAAGAGTAAGCAACTAAGCGAAATAAAGCCATGGAACGCTTATTTGCCTTCTATCTATGCATTCTGACACACCAACAATGTTTTCTGCTTCAATTTGGCTCATTTTACAAAGATGCTTATTTCTGGCGTAAACATGCAGTTCTACTCAAGAGTAAGCAACTAAGCGAAATAAAGCCATGGAACGCTTATTTGCCTTCTATCTATGCATTCTGACACTCCAACAATGTTTTCTGCTTCAATTTGGCTCATTTTACAAAGATGCTTATTTCTGGCGTGAACATGCAGTTCTACTCAAGAGTAAGCAACTAAGCGAAATAGAGCGATAGAACGCTTATTTGCCTTTTATCTGTGCATTCTGACACTCCAACTATGTTTTCTGCTTCAATTTGACTCATTTCACAAAGATGCTTATTTCTAGCGTGAACATGCAGTTCTACTCAAGAGTAAGCAACTAAGCGAAATAAAGCCATGGAACGCTTATTTGCCTTCTATCCATGCATTCTGACACACCAACAATGTTTTCTGCTTCAATTTGGCTCATTTTACAAAGATGCTTATTTCTGGCGTGAACATGCAGTTCTACTCAAGAGTAAGCAACTAAGCGAAATAGAGCGATAGAACGCTTATTTGCCTTCTATCTATGCATTCTGACACACCGACAATGTTTTCTGCTTCAATTTGGCTCATTTTACAAAGATGCTTATTTCTGGCTTGAACATGCAGTTCTACTCAAGAGTAAGCCACTAAGCGAAATAAAGCCATGGAACGCTTATTTGCCTTCTATCTATGCATTCTGACACTCCAACAATGTTTTCTGCTTCAATTTGGCTCATTTTACAAAGATGCTTATTTCTGGCGTGAACATGCAGTTCTACTCAAGAGTAAGCAACTAAGCGAAATAAAGCCATGGAACGCTTATTTGCCTTCTATCTATGCATTCTGACACACCAACAATGTTTTCTGCTTCAATTTGACTCATTTCACAAAGATGCTTATTTCTGGCGTGAACATGCAGTTCTACTCAAGAGTAAGCAACTAAGCGAAATAAAGCCATGGAACGCTTATTTGCCTTCTATCTATGCATTCTGACACACCAACAATGTTTTCTGCTTCAATTTGGCTCATTTTACAAAGATGCTTATTTCTGGCGTAAACATGCATTTCTACTCAAGAGTAAGCAACTAAGCGAAATAAAGCCATGGAACGCTTATTTGCCTTCTATCTATGCATTCTGATACACCAACAATGTTTTCTGCTTCAATTTGACTCATTTCACAAAGATGCTTATTTCTGGCGTGAACATGCAGTTCTACTCAAGAGTAAGCAACTAAGCGAAATAAAGCCATGGAACGCTTATTTGCCTTCTATCTATGCATTCTGACACACCAACAATGTTTTCTGCTTCAATTTGACTCATTTTACAAAGATGCTTATTTCTGGCTTGAACATGCAGTTCTACTCAAGAGTAAGCAACTAAGCGAAATAAAGCCATGGAACGCTTATTTACCTTCTATCTATGCATTCTGACACACCAACAATGTTTTATGCTTCAATTTGACTCATTTTACAAAGATGCTTATTTCTGGCTTGAACATGCAGTTCTACTCAAGAGTAAGCAACTAAGCGAAATAAAGCGATAGAACGCTTATTTGCCTTCTATCCGTGCATTCTGACAGTCCAACAATGTGTTCTGCTTCAATTTGACTCATTTTACAAAGGTGATTATTCCTGGAGTGAACAAGCAGTTTTACTCAAGAGTAAGCAACTAAGCGAAATAAAGCCATGGAACTCTTATTTGCCTTCTATCTATGCATTCTGACACTCCAACAATGTTTTCTGCTTCAATTTGGCTCATTTTACAAAGATGCTTATTTCTGGCGTGAACATGCAGTTCTACTCAAGAGTAAGCAACTAAGCGAAATAAAGCCATGGAACGCTTATTTGCCTTCTATCTATGCATTCTGACACACCAACAATGTTTTCTGCTTCAATTTGACTCATTTCACAAAGATGCTTATTTCTGGCGTGAACATGCAGTTCTACTCAAGAGTAAGCAACTAAGCGAAATAAAGCCATGGAACGCTTATTTGCCTTCTATCTATGCATTCTGACACACCAACAATGTTTTCTGCTTCAATTTGACTCATTTTACAAAGATGCTTATTTCTGGCTTGAACATGCAGTTCTACTCAAGAGTAAGCAACTAAGCGAAATAAAGCCATGGAACGCTTATTTACCTTCTATCTATGCATTCTGACACACCAACAATGTTTTCTGCTTCAATTTGGCTCATTTTACAAAGATGCTTATTTCTGGCTTGAACATGCAGTTCTACTCAAGAGTAAGCAACTAAGCGAAATAAAGCGATAGAACGCTTATTTGCCTTCTATCTGTGCATTCTGACACTCCAACAATGTGTTCTGCTTCAATTTGGCTCATTTTACAAAGATGCTTATTTCTGGCGTGAACATGCAGTTCTACTCAAGAGTAAGCAACTAAGCGAAATAGAGCGATAGAACGCTTATTTGCCTTTTATCTGTGCATTCTGACACTCCAACTATGTTTTCTGCTTCAATTTGGCTCATTTTACAAAGATGCTTATTTCTGGCGTGAACATGCAGTTCTACTCAAGAGTAAGCAACTAAGCGAAATAAAGCGATAGAACGCTTATTTGCCTTCTATCTATGCATTCTGACACACCGACAATGTTTTCTGCTTCAATTTGGCTCATTTTACAAAGATGCTTATTTATGGCTTGAACATGCAGTTCTACTCAAGAGTAAGCCACTAAGCGAAATAAAGCCATGGAACGCTTATTTGCCTTCTATCTATGCATTCTGACACTCCAACAATGTTTTCTGCTTCAATTTGGCTCATTTTACAAAGATGCTTATTTTTGGCGTGAACATGCAGTTCTACTCAAGAGTAAGCAACTAAGCGAAATAAAGCCATGGAACGCTTATTTGCCTTCTATCTATGCATTCTGACACACCAACAATGTTTTCTGCTTCAATTTGACTCATTTCACAAAGATGCTTATTTCTGGCTTGAACATGCAGTTCTACTCAAGAGTAAGCAACTAAGCGAAATAAAGCCATGGAACGCTTATTTGCCTTCTATCTATGCATTCTGACACACCAACAATGTTTTCTGCTTCAATTTGACTCATTTTACAAAGATGCTTATTCCTGGCTTGAACATGCAGTTCTACTCAAGAGTAAGCAACTAAGCGAAATAAAGCCATGGAACGCTTATTTGCCTTCTATCTATGCATTCTGATACACCAACAATGTTTTCTGCTTCAATTTGGCTCATTTTACAAAGATGCTTATTTCTGGCTTGAACATGCAGTTCTACTCAAGAGTAAGCAACTAAGCGAAATAAAGCCATGGAACGCTTATTTGCCTTCTATCTATGCATTCTGACACACCAACAATGTTTTCTGCTTCAATTTGGCTGATTTTACAAAGATGCTTATTTCTGGCGTAAACATGCAGTTCTACTCAAGAGTAAGCAACTAAGCGAAATAAAGCCATGGAACGCTTATTTGCCATCTATCTATGCATTCTGATACACCAACAATGTTTTCTGCTTCAATTTGGCTCATTTTACAAAGATGCTTATTTCTGGCTTGAACATGCAGTTCTACTCAAGAGTAAGCAACTAAGCGAAATAAAGCCATGGAACGCTTATTTGCCTTCTATCTATGCATTCTGACACTCCAACAATGTTTTCTGCTTCAATTTGGCTCATTTCACAAAGATGCTTATTTCTGGCTTGAACATGCAGTTCTACTCAAGAGTAAGCAACTAAGCGAAATAGAGCGATAGAACGCTTATTTGCCTTTTATCTGTGCATTCTGACACTCCAACTATGTTTTCTGCTTCAATTTGACTCAATTCACAAAGATGCTTATTTCTAGCGTTAACATGCAGTTCTACTCAAGAGTAAGCAACTAAGCGAAATAAAGCCATGGAACGCTTATTTGCCTTCTATCTGTGCATTCTGACACTCCAACAATGTGTTCTGCTTCAATTTGACTCATTTTACAAAGGTGATTATTCCTGGAGTGAACAAGCAGTTTTACTCAAGAGTAAGCAACTAAGCGAAATAAAGCCATGGAACGCTTATTTGCCTTCTATCTATGCATTCTGACACTCCAACAATGTTTTCTGCTTCAATTTGGCTCATTTTACAAAGATGCTTATTTCTGGCGTGAACATGCAGTTCTACTCAAGAGTAAGCAACTAAGCGAAATAAAGCGATAGAACGCTTATTTGCCTTCTATCTGTGCATTCTGACACACCGACAATGTTTTCTGCTTCAATTTGGCTCTTTTTACAAAGATGCTTATTTCTGGCTTGAACATGCAGTTCTACTCAAGAGTAAGCCACTAAGCGAAATAAAGCCATGGAACGCTTATTTGCCTTCTATCTATGCATTCTGACACACCAACAATGTTTTCTGCTTCAATTTGACTCATTTTACAAAGATGCTTATTTCTGGCGTGAACATGGAGTTCTACTCAAGAGTAAGCAACTAAGCGAAATATAGCGATAGAACGCTTATTTGCCTTCTATCTGTGCATTCTGACACTCCAACAATGTTTTCTGCTTCAATTTGGCTCATTTTACAAAGATGCTTATTTCTAGCGTGAACATGCAGTTCTACTCAAGAGTAAGCAACTAAGCGAAATAAAGCCATGGAACGCTTATTTGCCTTCTATCTATGCATTCTGACACTCCAACAATGTTTTCTGCTTCAATTTGGCTCATTTTACAAAGATGCTTATTTCTGGCGTGAACATGCAGTTCTACTCAAGAGTAAGCAACTAAGCGAAATAGAGCGATAGAACGCTTATTTGCCTTCTATCTGTGCATTCTGACACTCCAACAATGTTTTCTGCTTCAATTTGACTCATTTCACAAAGATGCTTATTTCTAGCGTGAACATGCAGTTCTACTCAAGAGTAAGCAACTAAGCGAAATAAAGCCATGGAACGCTTATTTGCCTTCTATCTATGCATTCTGACACTCCAACAATGTTTTCTGCTTCAATTTGGCTCATTTTACAAAGATGCTTATTTCTGGCGTGAACATGCAGTTCTACTCAAGAGTAAGCAACTAAGCGAAATAGAGCGATAGAACGCTTATTTGCCTTTTATCTGTGCATTCTGACACTCCAACTATGTTTTCTGCTTCAATTTGACTCATTTCACAAAGATGCTTATTTCTAGCGTGAACATGCAGTTCTACTCAAGAGTAAGCAACTAAGCGAAATAAAGCCATGGAACGCTTATTTGCCTTCTATCTATGCATTCTGACACACCAACAATGTTTTCTGCTTCAATTTGGCTCATTTTACAAAGATGCTTATTTCTGGCGTGAACATGCAGTTCTACTCAAGAGTAAGCAACTAAGCGAAATAAAGCGATAGAACGCTTATTTGCCTTCTATCTATGCATTCTGACACACCGACAATGTTTTCTGCTTCAATTTGGCTCATGTTACAAAGATGCTTATTTATGGCTTGAACATGCAGTTCTACTCAAGAGTAAGCCACTAAGCGAAATAAAGCCATGGAACGCTTATTTGCCTTCTATCTATGCATTCTGACACTCCAACAATGTTTTCTGCTTCAATTTGGCTCATTTTACAAAGATGCTTATTTTTGGCGTGAACATGCAGTTCTACTCAAGAGTAAGCAACTAAGCGAAATAAAGCCATGGAACGCTTATTTGCCTTCTATCTATGCATTCTGACACACCAACAATGTTTTCTGCTTCAATTTGGCTCATTTTACAAAGATGCTTATTTTTGGCGTGAACATGCAGTTCTACTCAAGAGTAAGCAACTAAGCGAAATAAAGCCATGGAACGCTTATTTGCCTTCTATCTATGCATTCTGACACACCAACAATGTTTTCTGCTTCAATTTGACTCATTTCACAAAGATGCTTATTTCTGGCTTGAACATGCAGTTCTACTCAAGAGTAAGCAACTAAGCGAAATAAAGCCATGGAACGCTTATTTGCCTTCTATCTATGCATTCTGACACACCAACAATGTTTTCTGCTTCAATTTGACTCATTTTACAAAGATGCTTATTCCTGGCTTGAACATGCAGTTCTACTCAAGAGTAAGCAACTAAGCGAAATAAAGCCATGGAACGCTTATTTGCCTTCTATCTATGCATTCTGATACACCAACAATGTTTTCTGCTTCAATTTGGCTCATTTTACAAAGATGCTTATTTCTGGCTTGAACATGCAGTTCTACTCAAGAGTAAGCAACTAAGCGAAATAAAGCCATGGAACGCTTATTTGCCTTCTATCTATGCATTCTGACACACCAACAATGTTTTCTGCTTGAATTTGGCTGATTTTACAAAGATGCTTATTTCTGGCGTAAACATGCAGTTCTACTCAAGAGTAAGCAACTAAGCGAAATAAAGCCATGGAACGCTTATTTGCCATCTATCTATGCATTCTGATACACCAACAATGTTTTCTGCTTCAATTTGGCTCATTTTACAAAGATGCTTATTTCTGGCTTGAACATGCAGTTCTACTCAAGAGTAAGCAACTAAGCGAAATAAAGCCATGGAACGCTTATTTGCCTTCTATCTATGCATTCTGACACTCCAACAATGTTTTCTGCTTCAATTTGGCTCATTTCACAAAGATGCTTATTTCTGGCGTGAACATGCAGTTCTACTCAAGAGTAAGCAACTAAGCGAAATAAAGCCATGGAACGCTTATTTGCCTTCTATCTATGCATTCTGACACACCAACAATGTTTTCTGCTTCAATTTGACTCATTTCACAAAGATGCTTATTTCTGGCTTGAACATGCAGTTCTACTCAAGAGTAAGCAACTAAGCGAAATAAAGCCATGGAACGCTTATTTGCCTTCTATCTATGCATTCTGACACACCAACAATGTTTTCTGCTTCAATTTGACTCATTTTACAAAGATGCTTATTTCTGGCTTGAACATGCAGTTCTACTCAAGAGTAAGCAACTAAGCGAAATAAAGCCATGGAACGCTTATTTGCCTTCTATCTATGCATTCTGACACACCAACAATGTTTTCTGCTTCAATTTGGCTGATTTTACAAAGATGCTTATTTCTGGCGTAAACATGCAGTTCTACTCAAGAGTAAGCAACTAAGCGAAATAAAGCCATGGAACGCTTATTTGCCATCTATCTATGCATTCTGATACACCAACAATGTTTTCTGCTTCAATTTGGCTCATTTTACAAAGATGCTTATTTCTGGCTTGAACATGCAGTTCTACTCAAGAGTAAGCAACTAAGCGAAATAAAGCCATGGAACGCTTATTTGCCTTCTATCTATGCATTCTGACACTCCAACAATGTTTTCTGCTTCAATTTGGCTCATTTCACAAAGATGCTTATTTCTGGCTTGAACATGCAGTTCTACTCAAGAGTAAGCAACTAAGCGAAATAGAGCGATAGAACGCTTATTTGCCTTTTATCTGTGCATTCTGACACTCCAACTATGTTTTCTGCTTCAATTTGACTCAATTCACAAAGATGCTTATTTCTAGCGTTAACATGCAGTTCTACTCAAGAGTAAGCAACTAAGCGAAATAAAGCCATGGAACGCTTATTTGCCTTCTATCTGTGCATTCTGACACTCCAACAATGTGTTCTGCTTCAATTTGACTCATTTTACAAAGGTGATTATTCCTGGAGTGAACAAGCAGTTTTACTCAAGAGTAAGCAACTAAGCGAAATAAAGCCATGGAACGCTTATTTGCCTTCTATCTATGCATTCTGACACTCCAACAATGTTTTCTGCTTCAATTTGGCTCATTTTACAAAGATGCTTATTTCTGGCGTGAACATGCAGTTCTACTCAAGAGTAAGCAACTAAGCGAAATAAAGCGATAGAACGCTTATTTGCCTTCTATCTGTGCATTCTGACACACCGACAATGTTTTCTGCTTCAATTTGGCTCTTTTTACAAAGATGCTTATTTCTGGCTTGAACATGCAGTTCTACTCAAGAGTAAGCCACTAAGCGAAATAAAGCCATGGAACGCTTATTTGCCTTCTATCTATGCATTCTGACACACCAACAATGTTTTCTGCTTCAATTTGACTCATTTTACAAAGATGCTTATTTCTGGCGTGAACATGGAGTTCTACTCAAGAGTAAGCAACTAAGCGAAATATAGCGATAGAACGCTTATTTGCCTTCTATCTGTGCATTCTGACACTCCAACAATGTTTTCTGCTTCAATTTGGCTCATTTTACAAAGATGCTTATTTCTAGCGTGAACATGCAGTTCTACTCAAGAGTAAGCAACTAAGCGAAATAAAGCCATGGAACGCTTATTTGCCTTCTATCTATGCATTCTGACACTCCAACAATGTTTTCTGCTTCAATTTGGCTCATTTTACAAAGATGCTTATTTCTGGCGTGAACATGCAGTTCTACTCAAGAGTAAGCAACTAAGCGAAATAGAGCGATAGAACGCTTATTTGCCTTCTATCTGTGCATTCTGACACTCCAACAATGTTTTCTGCTTCAATTTGACTCATTTCACAAAGATGCTTATTTCTAGCGTGAACATGCAGTTCTACTCAAGAGTAAGCAACTAAGCGAAATAAAGCCATGGAACGCTTATTTGCCTTCTATCTATGCATTCTGACACTCCAACAATGTTTTCTGCTTCAATTTGGCTCATTTTACAAAGATGCTTATTTCTGGCGTGAACATGCAGTTCTACTCAAGAGTAAGCAACTAAGCGAAATAGAGCGATAGAACGCTTATTTGCCTTTTATCTGTGCATTCTGACACTCCAACTATGTTTTCTGCTTCAATTTGACTCATTTCACAAAGATGCTTATTTCTAGCGTGAACATGCAGTTCTACTCAAGAGTAAGCAACTAAGCGAAATAAAGCCATGGAACGCTTATTTGCCTTCTATCTATGCATTCTGACACACCAACAATGTTTTCTGCTTCAATTTGGCTCATTTTACAAAGATGCTTATTTCTGGCGTGAACATGCAGTTCTACTCAAGAGTAAGCAACTAAGCGAAATAAAGCGATAGAACGCTTATTTGCCTTCTATCTATGCATTCTGACACACCGACAATGTTTTCTGCTTCAATTTGGCTCATTTTACAAAGATGCTTATTTATGGCTTGAACATGCAGTTCTACTCAAGAGTAAGCCACTAAGCGAAATAAAGCCATGGAACGCTTATTTGCCTTCTATCTATGCATTCTGACACTCCAACAATGTTTTCTGCTTCAATTTGGCTCATTTTACAAAGATGCTTATTTTTGGCGTGAACATGCAGTTCTACTCAAGAGTAAGCAACTAAGCGAAATAAAGCCATGGAACGCTTATTTGCCTTCTATCTATGCATTCTGACACACCAACAATGTTTTCTGCTTCAATTTGACTCATTTCACAAAGATGCTTATTTCTGGCTTGAACATGCAGTTCTACTCAAGAGTAAGCAACTAAGCGAAATAAAGCCATGGAACGCTTATTTGCCTTCTATCTATGCATTCTGACACACCAACAATGTTTTCTGCTTCAATTTGACTCATTTTACAAAGATGCTTATTCCTGGCTTGAACATGCAGTTCTACTCAAGAGTAAGCAACTAAGCGAAATAAAGCCATGGAACGCTTATTTGCCTTCTATCTATGCATTCTGATACACCAACAATGTTTTCTGCTTCAATTTGGCTCATTTTACAAAGATGCTTATTTCTGGCTTGAACATGCAGTTCTACTCAAGAGTAAGCAACTAAGCGAAATAAAGCCATGGAACGCTTATTTGCCTTCTATCTATGCATTCTGACACACCAACAATGTTTTCTGCTTGAATTTGGCTGATTTTACAAAGATGCTTATTTCTGGCGTAAACATGCAGTTCTACTCAAGAGTAAGCAACTAAGCGAAATAAAGCCATGGAACGCTTATTTGCCATCTATCTATGCATTCTGATACACCAACAATGTTTTCTGCTTCAATTTGGCTCATTTTACAAAGATGCTTATTTCTGGCTTGAACATGCAGTTCTACTCAAGAGTAAGCAACTAAGCGAAATAAAGCCATGGAACGCTTATTTGCCTTCTATCTGTGCATTCTGACACTCCAACAATGTGTTCTGCTTCAATTTGACTCATTTTACAAAGGTGATTATTCCTGGAGTGAACAAGCAGTTTTACTCAAGAGTAAGCAACTAAGCGAAATAAAGCCATGGAACGCTTATTTGCCTTCTATCTATGCATTCTGACACTCCAACAATGTTTTCTGCTTCAATTTGGCTCATTTTACAAAGATGCTTATTTCTGGCGTGAACATGCAGTTCTACTCAAGAGTAAGCAACTAAGCGAAATAAAGCGATAGAACGCTTATTTGCCTTTTATCTGTGCATTCTGACACTCCAACTATGTTTTCTGCTTCAATTTGACTCATTTCACAAAGATGCTTATTTCTAGCGTGAACATGCAGTTCTACTCAAGAGTAAGCAACTAAGCGAAATAAAGCCATGGAACGCTTATTTGCCTTCTATCTGTGCATTCTGACACTCCAACAATGTGTTCTGCTTCAATTTGACTCATTTTACAAAGGTGATTATTCCTGGAGTGAACAAGCAGTTTTACTCAAGAGTAAGCAACTAAGCGAAATAAAGCCATGGAACGCTTATTTGCCTTCTATCTATGCATTCTGACACTCCAACAATGTTTTCTGCTTCAATTTGGCTCATTTTACAAAGATGCTTATTTCTGGCGTGAACATGCAGTTCTACTCAAGAGTAAGCAACTAAGCGAAATAAAGCGATAGAACGCTTATTTGCCTTCTATCTGTGCATTCTGACACACCGACAATGTTTTCTGCTTCAATTTGGCTCTTTTTACAAAGATGCTTATTTCTGGCTTGAACATGCAGTTCTACTCAAGAGTAAGCCACTAAGCGAAATAAAGCCATGGAACGCTTATTTGCCTTCTATCTATGCATTCTGACACACCAACAATGTTTTCTGCTTCAATTTGACTCATTTCACAAAGATGCTTATTTCTGGCGTGAACATGGAGTTCTACTCAAGAGTAAGCAACTAAGCGAAATAGAGCGATAGAACGCTTATTTGCCTTCTATCTGTGCATTCTGAGACTCCAACAATGTTTTCTGCTTCAATTTGACTCATTTCACAAAGATGCTTATTTCTAGCGTGAACATGCAGTTCTACTCAAGAGTAAGCAACTAAGCGAAATAAAGCCATGGAACGCTTATTTGCCTTCTATCTATGCATTCTGACACTCCAACAATGTTTTCTGCTTCAATTTGGCTCATTTTACAAAGATGCTTATTTCTGGCGTGAACATGCAGTTCTACTCAAGAGTAAGCAACTAAGCGAAATAGAGCGATAGAACGCTTATTTGCCTTCTATCTGTGCATTCTGACACTCCAACAATGTTTTCTGCTTCAATTTGACTCATTTCACAAAGATGCTTATTTCTAGCGTGAACATGCAGTTCTACTCAAGAGTAAGCAACTAAGCGAAATAAAGCCATGGAACGCTTATTTGCCTTCTATCTATGCATTCTGACACTCCAACAATGTTTTCTGCTTCAATTTGGCTCATTTTACAAAGATGCTTATTTCTGGCGTGAACATGCAGTTCTACTCAAGAGTAAGCAACTAAGCGAAATAGAGCGATAGAACGCTTATTTGCCTTTTATCTGTGCATTCTGACACTCCAACTATGTTTTCTGCTTCAATTTGACTCATTTCACAAAGATGCTTATTTCTAGCGTGAACATGCAGTTCTACTCAAGAGTAAGCAACTAAGCGAAATAAAGCCATGGAACGCTTATTTGCCTTCTATCTATGCATTCTGACACACCAACAATGTTTTCTGCTTCAATTTGGCTCATTTTACAAAGATGCTTATTTCTGGCGTGAACATGCAGTTCTACTCAAGAGTAAGCAACTAAGCGAAATAAAGCGATAGAACGCTTATTTGCCTTCTATCTATGCATTCTGACACACCGACAATGTTTTCTGCTTCAATTTGGCTCATTTTACAAAGATGCTTATTTCTGGCTTGAACATGCAGTTCTACTCAAGAGTAAGCCACTAAGCGAAATAAAGCCATGGAACGCTTATTTGCCTTCTATCTATGCATTCTGACACTCCAACAATGTTTTCTGCTTCAATTTGGCTCATTTTACAAAGATGCTTATTTTTGGCGTGAACATGCAGTTCTACTCAAGAGTAAGCAACTAAGCGAAATAAAGCCATGGAACGCTTATTTGCCTTCTATCTATGCATTCTGACACACCAACAATGTTTTCTGCTTCAATTTGACTCATTTCACAAAGATGCTTATTTCTGGCGTGAACATGCAGTTCTACTCAAGAGTAAGCAACTAAGCGAAATAAAGCCATGGAACGCTTATTTGCCTTCTATCTATGCATTCTGACACACCAACAATGTTTTCTGCTTCAATTTGACTCATTTTACAAAGATGCTTATTTCTGGCTTGAACATGCAGTTCTACTCAAGAGTAAGCAACTAAGCGAAATAAAGCCATGGAACGCTTATTTGCCTTCTATCTATGCATTCTGACACACCAACAATGTTTTCTGCTTCAATTTGGCTCATTTTACAAAGATGCTTATTTCTGGCGTAAACATGCAGTTCTACTCAAGAGTAAGCAACTAAGCGAAATAAAGCCATGGAACGCTTATTTGCCTTCTATCTATGCATTCTGATACACCAACAATGTTTTCTGCTTCAATTTGGCTCATTTTACAAAGATGCTTATTTCTGGCGTGAACATGCAGTTCTACTCAAGAGTAAGCAACTAAGCGAAATAGAGCGATAGAACGCTTATTTGCCTTCTATCTGTGCATTCTGACACTCCAACAATGTTTTCTGCTTCAATTTGACTCATTTCACAAAGATGCTTATTTCTAGCGTGAACATGCAGTTCTACTCAAGAGTAAGCAACTAAGCGAAATAAAGCCATGGAACGCTTATTTGCCTTCTATCTATGCATTCTGACACTCCAACAATGTTTTCTGCTTCAATTTGGCTCATTTTACAAAGATGCTTATTTCTGGCGTGAACATGCAGTTCTACTCAAGAGTAAGCAACTAAGCGAAATAGAGCGATAGAACGCTTATTTGCCTTTTATCTGTGCATTCTGACACTCCAACTATGTTTTCTGCTTCAATTTGACTCATTTCACAAAGATGCTTATTTCTAGCGTGAACATGCAGTTCTACTCAAGAGTAAGCAACTAAGCGAAATAAAGCCATGGAACGCTTATTTGCCTTCTATCTATGCATTCTGACACACCAACAATGTTTTCTGCTTCAATTTGGCTCATTTTACAAAGATGCTTATTTCTGGCGTGAACATGCAGTTCTACTCAAGAGTAAGCAACTAAGCGAAATAAAGCGATAGAACGCTTATTTGCCTTCTATCTATGCATTCTGACACACCGACAATGTTTTCTGCTTCAATTTGGCTCATTTTACAAAGATGCTTATTTCTGGCTTTGTCATGCAGTTCTACTCAAGAGTAAGCCACTAAGCGAAATAAAGCCATGGAACGCTTATTTGCCTTCTATCTATGCATTCTGACACTCCAACAATGTTTTCTGCTTCAATTTGGCTCATTTTACAAAGATGCTTATTTTTGGCGTGAACATGCAGTTCTACTCAAGAGTAAGCAACTAAGCGAAATAAAGCCATGGAACGCTTATTTGCCTTCTATCTATGCATTCTGACACACCAACAATGTTTTCTGCTTCAATTTGACTCATTTCACAAAGATGCTTATTTCTGGCGTGAACATGCAGTTCTACTCAAGAGTAAGCAACTAAGCGAAATAAAGCCATGGAACGCTTATTTGCCTTCTATCTATGCATTCTGACACACCAACAATGTTTTCTGCTTCAATTTGACTCATTTTACAAAGATGCTTATTTCTGGCTTGAACATGCAGTTCTACTCAAGAGTAAGCAACTAAGCGAAATAAAGCCATGGAACGCTTATTTGCCTTCTATCTATGCATTCTGATACACCAACAATGTTTTCTGCTTCAATTTGGCTCATTTTACAAAGATGCTTATTTCTGGCGTAAACATGCAGTTCTACTCAAGAGTAAGCAACTAAGCGAAATAAAGCCATGGAACGCTTATTTGCCTTCTATCTATGCATTCTGATACACCAACAATGTTTTCTGCTTCAATTTGGCTCATTTTACAAAGATGCTTATTTCTGGCTTGAACATGCAGTTCTACTCAAGAGTAAGCAACTAAGCGAAATAAAGCCATGGAACGCTTATTTGCCTTCTATCTATGCATTCTGACACTCCAACAATGTTTTCTGCTTCAATTTGGCTCATTTCACAAAGATGCTTATTTCTGGCGTGAACATGCAGTTCTACTCAAGAGTAAGCAACTAAGCGAAATAGAGCGAAAGAACGCTTATTTGCCTTTTATCTGTGCATTCTGACACTCCAACTATGTTTTCTGCTTCAATTTGACTCATTTCACAAAGATGCTTATTTCTAGCGTGAACATGCAGTTCTACTCAAGAGTAAGCAACTAAGCGAAATAAAGCCATGGAACGCTTATTTGCCTTCTATCTATGCATTCTGACACACCAACAATGTTTTCTGCTTCAATTTGGCTCATTTTACAAAGATGCTTATTTCTGGCGTGAACATGCAGTTCTACTCAAGAGTAAGCAACTAAGCGAAATAAAGCGATAGAACGCTTATTTGCCTTCTATCTGTGCATTCTGACACACCGACAATGTTTTCTGCTTCAATTTGGCTCTTTTTACAAAGATGCTTATTTCTGGCTTGAACATGCAGTTCTACTCAAGAGTAAGCCACTAAGCGAAATAAAGCCATGGAACGCTTATTTGCCTTCTATCTATGCATTCTGACACACCAACAATGTTTTCTGCTTCAATTTGGCTCATTTTACAAAGATGCTTATTTCTGGCTTGAACATGCAGTTCTACTCAAGAGTAAGCAACTAAGCGAAATAAAGCCATGGAACGCTTATTTGCCTTCTATCTATGCATTCTGACACTCCAACAATGTTTTCTGCTTCAATGTGGCTCATTTTACAAATATGCTTATTTCTGGCTTGAACATGCAGTTCTACTCAAGAGTAAGCAACTAAGCGAAATAAAGCCATGGAACGCTTATTTGCCTTCTATCTATGCATTCTGACACACCAACAATGTGTTCTGCTTCAATTTGACTCATTTTACAAAGATGCTTATTTCTGGCGTGAACATGCAGTTCTAGTCAAGAGTAAGCAACTAAGCGAAATAAAGCCATGGAACGCTTATTTGCCTTCTATCTATGCATTCTGACACTCCAACAATGTTTTCTGCTTCAATTTGGCTCATTTTACAAAGATGCTTATTTCTGGCGTGAACATGCAGTTCTAGTCAAGAGTAAGCAACTAAGCGAAATAAAGCCATGGAACGCTTATTTGCCTTCTATCTATGCATTCTGACACTCAAACAATGTTTTCTGCTTCAATTTGACTCATTTCACAAAGATGCTTATTTCTGGCGTGAACATGCAGTTCTACTCAAGAGTAAGCAACTAAGCGAAATAAAGCCATGGAACGCTTATTTGCCTTCTATCTATGCATTCTGATACACCAACAATGTTTTCTGCTTCAATTTGGCTCATTTTACAAAGATGCTTATTTCTGGCTTGAACATGCAGTTCTACTCAAGAGTAAGCAACTAAGCGAAATAAAGCCATGGAACGCTTATTTGCCTTCTATCTATGCATTCTGACACTCCAACGTTTTCTGCTTCAATTTGGCTCATTTTACAAAGATGCTTATTTCTGGCGTGAACATGCAGTTCTACTCAAGAGTAAGCAACTAAGCGAAATAGAGCGATAGAACGCTTACTTGCCTTCTATCTGTGCATTCTGACACTCCAACAATGTTTTCTGCTTCAATTTGACTCATTTCACAAAGATGCTTATTTCTGGCGTAAACATGCAGTTCTACTCAAGAGTAAGCAACTAAGCGAAATAAAGCCATGGAACGCTTATTTGCCTTCTATCTATGCATTCTGACACTCCAACAATGTTTTCTGCTTCAATTTGGCTCATTTTACAAAGATGCTTATTTCTGGCGTGAACATGCAGTTCTACTCAAGAGTAAGCAACTAAGCGAAATAGAGCGATAGAACGCTTATTTGCCTTTTATCTGTGCATTCTGACACTCCAACTATGTTTTCTGCTTCAATTTGACTCATTTCACAAAGATGCTTATTTCTAGCGTGAACATGCAGTTCTACTCAAGAGTAAGCAACTAAGCGAAATAAAGCCATGGAACGCTTATTTGCCTTCTATCTATGCATTCTGACACACCAACAATGTTTTCTGCTTCAATTTGGCTCATTTTACAAAGATGCTTATTTCTGGCGTGAACATGCAGTTCTACTCAAGAGTAAGCAACTCAGCGAAATAAAGCGATAGAACGCTTATTTGCCTTCTATCTGTGCATTCTGACACACCGACAATGTTTTCTGCTTCAATTTGGCTCATTTTACAAAGATGCTTATTTCTGGCTTGAACATGCAGTTCTACTCAAGAGTAAGCCACTAAGCGAAAGAAAGCCATGGAACGCTTATTTGCCTTCTATCTATGCATTCTGACACACCAACAATGTTTTCTGCTTCAATTTGACTCATTTCACAAAGATGCTTATTTCTGGCTTGAACATGCAGTTCTACTCAAGAGTAAGCAGCTAAGCGAAATAAAGCGATAGAACGCTTATTTGCCTTCTATCTGTGCATTCTGACACTCCAACAATGTTTTCTGCTTCAATTTGACTCATTTTACAAAGATGCTTATTTCTGGCGTGAACATGCAGTACTACTCAAGAGTAAGCCACTAAGCGAAATAAAGCCATGGAACGCTTATTTGCCTTCTATCTATGCATTCTGACACTCCAACAATGTTTTCTGCTTCAATTTGGCTCATTTTACAAAGATGCTTATTTCTGGCGTGAACATGCAGTTCTACTCAAGAGTAAGCAACTAAGCGAAATAAAGCCATGGAACGCTTATTTGCCTTCTATCTGTGCATTCTGACACTCCAACAATGTTTTCTGCTTCAATTTGGCTCATTTTACAAAGATGCTTATTTCTGGCGTGAACATGCAGTTCTAGTCAAGAGTAAGCAACTAAGCGAAATAAAGCCATGGAACGCTTATTTGCCTTCTATCTATGCATTCTGACACTCCAACAATGTTTTCTGCTTCAATTTGACTCATTTCACAAAGATGCTTATTTCTGGCGTGAACATGCAGTTCTACTCAAGAGTAAGCAACTAAGCGAAATAAAGCCATGGAACGCTTATTTGCCTTCTATCTATGCATTCTGATACACCAACAATGTTTTCTGCTTCAATTTGGCTCATTTTACAAAGATGCTTATTTCTGGCTTGAACATGCAGTTCTACTCAAGAGTAAGCAACTAAGCGAAATAAAGCGATAGAACGCTTATTTGCCTTCTATCTATGCATTCTGACACTCCAACGTTTTCTGCTTCAATTAGGCTCATTTTACAAAGATGCTTATTTCTGGCGTGAACATGCAGTTCTACTCAAGAGTAAGCAACTAAGCGAAATAGAGCGATAGAACGCTTATTTGCCTTCTATCTGTGCATTCTGACACTCCAACAATGTTTTCTGCTTCAATTTGACTCATTTCACAAAGATGCTTATTTCTAGCGTGAACATGCAGTTCTACTCAAGAGTAAGCAACTAAGCGAAATAAAGCGATAGAACGCTTATTTGCCTTCTATCTGTGCATTCTGACACTCCAACAATGTTTTCTGCTTCAATTTGACTCATTTCACAAAGATGCTTATTTCTGGCGTAAACATGCAGTTCTACTCAAGAGTAAGCAACTAAGCGAAATAAAGCCATGGAACGCTTATTTGCCTTCTATCTATGCATTCTGACACTCCAACAATGTTTTCTGCTTCAATTTGGCTCATTTTACAAAGATGCTTATTTCTGGCGTGAACATGCAGTTCTACTCAAGAGTAAGCAACTAAGCGAAATAGAGCGATAGAACGCTTATTTGCCTTTTATCTGTGCATTCTGACACTCCAATTATGTTTTCTGCTTCAATTTGACTCATTTCACAAAGATGCTTATTTCTAGCGTGAACATGCAGTTCTACTCAAGAGTAAGCAACTAAGCGAAATAAAGCCATGGAACGCTTATTTGCCTTCTATCTATGCATTCTGACACACCAACAATGTTTTCTGCTTCAATTTGGCTCATTTTACAAAGATGCTTATTTCTGGCGTGAACATGCAGTTCTACTCAAGAGTAAGCAACTAAGCGAAATAAAGCGATAGAACGCTTATTTGCCTTCTATCTGTGCATTCTGACACACCGACAATGTTTTCTGCTTCAATTTGGCTCATTTTACAAAGATGCTTATTTCTGGCTTGAACATGCAGTTCTACTCAAGAGTAAGCCACTAAGCGAAATAAAGCCATGGAACGCTTATTTGCCTTCTATCTATGCATTCTGACACACCAACAATGTTTTCTGCTTCAATTTGACTCATTTCACAAAGATGCTTATTTCTGGCTTGAACATGCAGTTCTACTCAAGAGTAAGCAACTAAGCGAAATAAAGCGATAGAACGCTTATTTGCCTTCTATCTGTGCATTCTGACACTCCAACAATGTTTTCTGCTTCAATTTGACTCATTTTACAAAGATGCTTATTTCTGGCGTGAACATGCAGTTCTACTCAAGAGCAAGCAACTAAGCGAAATAAAGCCATGGAACGCTTATTTGCCTTCTATCTGTGCATTCTGACACTCCAACAATGTTTTCTGCTTCAATTTGGCTCATTTTACAAAGATGCTTATTTCTGGCGTGAACATGCAGTTCTAGTCAAGAGTAAGCAACTAAGCGAAATAAAGCCATGGAACGCTTATTTGCCTTCTATCTATGCATTCTGACACTCCAACAATGTTTTCTGCTTCAATTTGACTCATTTCACAAAGATGCTTATTTCTGGCGTGAACATGCAGTTCTACTCAAGAGTAAGCAACTAAGCGAAATAAAGCCATGGAACGCTTATTTGCCTTCTATCTATGCATTCTGACACACCAACAATGTTTTCTGCTTCAATTTGGCTCATTTTACAAAGATGCTTATTTCTGGCTTGAACATGCAGTTCTACTCAAGAGTAAGCAACTAAGCGAAATAAAGCCATGGAACGCTTATTTGCCTTCTATCTATGCATTCTGACACTCCAACAATGTTTTCTGCTTCAATTTGGCTCATTTTACAAAGATGCTTATTTCTGGCGTGAACATGCAGTTCTAGTCAAGAGTAAGCAACTAACCGAAATAAAGCCATGGAACGCTTATTTGCCTTCTATCTATGCATTCTGACACACCAACAATGTTTTCTGCTTTAATTTGGCTCATTTTACAAAGATGCTTATTTCTGGCTTGAACATGCAGTTCTACTCAAGAGTAAGCAACTAAGCGAAATAAAGCGATAGAACGCTTATTTGCCTTTTATCTGTGCATTCTGACACTCCAACTATGTTTTCTGCTTCGATTTGGCTCATTTTACAAAGATGCTTATTTCTGGCGTGAACATGCAGTTCTACTCAAGAGTAAGCAACTAAGCGAAATAAAGCCATGGAACGCTTATTTGCCTTCTATCTGTGCATTCTGACACTCCAACAATGTTTTCTGCTTCAATTTGGCTCATTTTACAAAGATGCTTATTTCTGGCGTGAACATGCAGTTCTACTCAAGAGTAAGCAACTAAGCGAAATAAAGCCATGGAACGCTTATTTGCCTTCTATCTATGCATTCTGACACTCCAACAATGTTTTCTGCTTCAATTTGACTCATTTCACAAAGATGCTTATTTCTGGCGTGAACATGCAGTTCTACTCAAGAGTAAGCAACTAAGCGAAATAAAGCCATGGAACGCTTATTTGCCTTCTATCTATGCATTCTGACACACCAACAATGTTTTCTGCTTCAATTTGGCTCATTTTACAAAGATGCTTATTTCTGGCTTGAACATGCAGTTCTACTCAAGAGTAAGCAACTAAGCGAAATAAAGCCATGGAACGCTTATTTGCCTTCTATCTATGCATTCTGACACTCCAACAATGTTTTCTGCTTCAATTTGGCTCATTTTACAAAGATGCTTATTTCTGGCGTGAACATGCAGTTCTAGTCAAGAGTAAGCAACTAACCGAAATAAAGCCATGGAACGCTTATTTGCCTTCTATCTATGCATTCTGACACACCAACAATGTTTTCTGCTTTAATTTGGCTCATTTTACAAAGATGCTTATTTCTGGCGTGAACATGCAGTTCTAGTCAAGAGTAAGCAACTAACCGAAATAAAGCCATAGAACGCTTATTTGCCTTCTATCTATGCATTCTGATACACCAAATATGTTTTCTGCTTCAATTTGGCTCATTTTACAAAGATGCTTATTTCTGGCTTGAACTTGCAGTTCTACTCAAGAGTAAGCAACTAAGCGAAATAAAGCCATGGAACGCTTATTTGCCTTCTATCTGTGCATTCTGACACTCCAACAATGTTTTCTGCTTCGATTTGGCTCATTTTACAAAGATGCTTATTTCTGGCGTGAACATGCAGTTCTACTCAAGAGTAAGCAACTAAGCGAAATAGAGCGATAGAACGCTTATTTGCCTTTTATCTGTGCATTCTGACACTCCAACTATGTTTTCTGCTTCAATTTGACTCATTTCACAAAGATGTTTATTTCTAGCGTGAACATGCAGTTCTACTCAAGAGTAAGCAACTAAGCGAAATAAAGCCATGGAACGCTTATTTGCCTTCTATCTATGCATTCTGAAACACCAACAATGTTTTCTGCTTCAATTTGGCTCATTTTACAAAGATGCTTATTTCTGGCGTGAACATGCAGTTCTACTCAAGAGTAAGCAACTAAGCGAAATAGAGCGATAGAACGCTTATTTGCCTTTTATCTGTGCATTCTGACACTCCAACTATGTTTTCTGCTTCAATTTGACTCATTTCACAAAGATGTTTATTTCTAGCGTGAACATGCAGTTCTACTCAAGAGTAAGCAACTAAGCGAAATAAAGCCATGGAACGCTTATTTGCCTTCTATCTATGCATTCTGACACACCAACAATGTTTTCTGCTTCAATTTGGCTCATTTTACAAAGATGCTTATTTCTGGCGTGAACATGCAGTTCTACTCAAGAGTAAGCAACTAAGCGAAATAAAGCGATAGAACGCTTATTTGCCTTCTATCTGTGCATTCTGACACTCCAACAATGTTTTCTGCTTCAATTTGACTCATTTCACAAAGATGCTTATTTCTGGCCTGAACATGCAGTTCTACTCAAGAGTAAGCAACTAAGCGAAATAAAGCGATAGAACGCTTATTTGCCTTCTATCTGTGCATTCTGACACTCCAACAATGTTTTCTGCTTCAATTTGACTCATTTCACAAAGATGCTTATTTCTGGCTTGAACATGCAGTTCTACTCAAGAGTAAGCAACTAAGCGAAATAAAGCGATAGAACGCTTATTTGCCTTCTATCTGTGCATTCTGACACTCCAACAATGTGTTCTGCTTCAATTTGACTCATTTCACAAAGATGCTTATTTCTGGCGTTAACATGCAGTTCTACTCAAGAGTAAGCCACTAAGCGAAATAAAGCCATGGAACGCTTATTTGCATTCTATCTATGCATTCTGACACTCCAACAATGTTTTCTGCTTCGATTTGGCTCATTTTACAAAGATGCTTATTTCTGGCGTGAACATGCAGTTCTACTCAAGAGTAAGCAACTAAGCGAAATAAAGCCATGGAACGCTTATTTGCCTTCTATCTGTGCATTCTGACACTCCAACAATGTTTTCTGCTTCAATTTGGCTCATTTTACAAAGATGCTTATTTCTGGCGTGAACATGCAGTTCTACTCAAGAGTAAGCAACTAAGCGAAATAAAGCCATGGAACGCTTATTTGCCTTCTATCTATGCATTCTGACACTCCAACAATGTTTTCTGCTTCAATTTGACTCATTTCACAAAGATGCTTATTTCTGGCGTGAACATGCAGTTCTACTCAAGAGTAAGCAACTAAGCGAAATAAAGCCATGGAACGCTTATTTGCCTTCTATCTATGCATTCTGACACACCAACAATGTTTTCTGCTTCAATTTGGCTCATTTTACAAAGATGCTTATTTCTGGCTTGAACATGCAGTTCTACTCAAGAGTAAGCAACTAAGCGAAATAAAGCCATGGAACGCTTATTTGCCTTCTATCTATGCATTCTGACACTCCAACAATGTTTTCTGCTTCAATTTGGCTCATTTTACAAAGATGCTTATTTCTGGCGTGAACATGCAGTTCTAGTCAAGAGTAAGCAACTAACCGAAATAAAGCCATGGAACGCTTATTTGCCTTCTATCTATGCATTCTGACACACCAACAATGTTTTCTGCTTTAATTTGGCTCATTTTACAAAGATGCTTATTTCTGGCGTGAACATGCAGTTCTAGTCAAGAGTAAGCAACTAACCGAAATAAAGCCATAGAACGCTTATTTGCCTTCTATCTATGCATTCTGATACACCAAATATGTTTTCTGCTTCAATTTGGCTCATTTTACAAAGATGCTTATTTCTGGCTTGAACTTGCAGTTCTACTCAAGAGTAAGCAACTAAGCGAAATAAAGCCATGGAACGCTTATTTGCCTTCTATCTGTGCATTCTGACACTCCAACAATGTTTTCTGCTTCGATTTGGCTCATTTTACAAAGATGCTTATTTCTGGCGTGAACATGCAGTTCTACTCAAGAGTAAGCAACTAAGCGAAATAGAGCGATAGAACGCTTATTTGCCTTTTATCTGTGCATTCTGACACTCCAACTATGTTTTCTGCTTCAATTTGACTCATTTCACAAAGATGTTTATTTCTAGCGTGAACATGCAGTTCTACTCAAGAGTAAGCAACTAAGCGAAATAAAGCCATGGAACGCTTATTTGCCTTCTATCTATGCATTCTGAAACACCAACAATGTTTTCTGCTTCAATTTGGCTCATTTTACAAAGATGCTTATTTCTGGCGTGAACATGCAGTTCTACTCAAGAGTAAGCAACTAAGCGAAATAGAGCGATAGAACGCTTATTTGCCTTTTATCTGTGCATTCTGACACTCCAACTATGTTTTCTGCTTCAATTTGACTCATTTCACAAAGATGTTTATTTCCAGCGTGAACATGCAGTTCTACTCAAGAGTAAGCAACTAAGCGAAATAAAGCCATGGAACGCTTATTTGCCTTCTATCTATGCATTCTGACACACCAACAATGTTTTCTGCTTCAATTTGGCTCATTTTACAAAGATGCTTATTTCTGGCGTGAACATGCAGTTCTACTCAAGAGTAAGCAACTAAGCGAAATAAAGCGATAGAACGCTTATTTGCCTTCTATCTGTGCATTCTGACACTCCAACAATGTTTTCTGCTTCAATTTGACTCATTTCACAAAGATGCTTATTTCTGGCGTGAACATGCAGTTCTACTCAAGAGTAAGCAACTAAGCGAAATAAAGCGATAGAACGCTTATTTGCCTTCTATCTGTGCATTCTGACACTCCAACAATGTTTTCTGCTTCAATTTGACTCATTTCACAAAGATGCTTATTTCTGGCTTGAACATGCAGTTCTACTCAAGAGTAAGCAACTAAGCGAAATAAAGCGATAGAACGCTTATTTGCCTTCTATCTGTGCATTCTGACACTCCAACAATGTGTTCTGCTTCAATTTGACTCATTTCACAAAGATGCTTATTTCTGGCGTTAACATGCAGTTCTACTCAAGAGTAAGCCACTAAGCGAAATAAAGCCATGGAACGCTTATTTGCATTCTATCTATGCATTCTGACACTCCAACAATGTTTTCTGCTTCAATTTGGCTCATTTTACAAAGATGCTTATTTCTGGCGTGAACATGCAGTTCTACTCAAGAGTAAGCAACTAAGCGAAATAAAGCCATGGAACGCTTATTTGCCTTCTATCTGTGCATTCTGACACTCCAACAATGTTTTCTGCTTCAATTTGACTCATTTTACAAAGGTGATTATTCCTGGCGTGAACATGCAGTTCTACTCAAGAGTAAGCAACTAAGCGAAATAAAGCCAGGGAACGCTTATTTGCCTTCTATCTATGCATTCTGACACTCCAACAATGTTTTCTGCTTCAATTTGGCTCATTTTACAAATATGCTTATTTCTGGCGTGAACATGCAGTTCTAGTCAAGAGTAAGCAACTAAGCGAAATAAAGCCATGGAACGCTTATTTGCCTTCTATCTATGAATTCTGACACTCCAACAATGTTTTCTGCTTCAATTTGGCTCATTTTACAAAGATGCTTATTTCTGGCGTAAACATGCAGTTCTACTCAAGAGTAAGCAACTAAGCGAAATAAAGCCATGGAACGCTTATTTGCCTTCTATCTATGCATTCTGACACACCAACAATGTTTTCTGCTTTAATTTGGCTCATTTTACAAAGATGCTTATTTCTGGCTTGAACATGCAGTTCTACTCAAGAGTAAGCAACTAAGCGAAATAAAGCGATAGAACGCTTATTTGCCTTCTATCTGTGCATTCTGACACTCCAACAATGTGTTCTGCTTCAATTTGACTCATTTTACAAAGATGCTTATTTCTGGCGTGAACATGCAGTACTACTCAAGAGTAAGCCACTAAGCGAAATAAAGCCATGGAACGCTTATTTGCCTTCTATCTATGCATTCTGACACTCCAACAATGTTTTCTGCTTCAATTTGGCTCATTTTACAAATATGCTTATTTCTGGCGTGAACATGCAGTTCTAGTCAAGAGTAAGCAACTAAGCGAAATAAAGCCATGGAACGCTTATTTGCCTTCTATCTATGCATTCTGACACTCCAACAATGTTTTCTGCTTCAATTTGACTCATTTCACAAAGATGCTTATTTCTGGCGTGAACATGCAGTTCTACTCAAGAGAGGGCAACTAAGCGAAATAAAGCCATGGAACGCTTATTTGCCTTCTATCTATGCATTCTGATACACCAACAATGTTTTCTGCTTCAATTTGGCTCATTTTACAAAGATGCTTATTTCTGGCTTGAACATGCAGTTCTAGTCAAGAGTAAGCAACTAAGCGAAATAAAGCCATGGAACGCTTATTTGCCTTCTATCTATGCATTCTGACACTCCAACAATGTTTTCTGCTTCAATTTGACTCATTTCACAAAGATGCTTATTTCTGGCTTGAACATGCAGTTCTAGTCAAGAGTAAGCAACTAAGCGAAATAAAGCCATGGAACGCTTATTTGCCTTCTATCTATGCATTCTGACACTCCAACAATGTTTTCTGCTTCAATTTGACTCATTTCACAAAGATGCTTATTTCTGGCGTGAACATGCAGTTCTACTCAAGAGTAAGCAACTAAGCGAAATAAAGCCATGGAACGCTTATTTGCCTTCTATCTATGCATTCTGAAACACCAACAATGTTTTCTGCTTCAATTTGGCTCATTTTACAAAGATGCTTATTTCTGGCGTGAACATGCAGTTCTACTCAAGAGTAAGCAACTAAGCGAAATAGAGCGATAGAACGCTTATTTGCCTTTTATCTGTGCATTCTGACACTCCAACTATGTTTTCTGCTTCAATTTGACTCATTTCACAAAGATGTTTATTTCTAGCGTGAACATGCAGTTCTACTCAAGAGTAAGCAACTAAGCGAAATAAAGCCATGGAACGCTTATTTGCCTTCTATCTATGCATTCTGACACACCAACAATGTTTTCTGCTTCAATTTGGCTCATTTTACAAAGATGCTTATTTCTGGCGTGAACATGCAGTTCTACTCAAGAGTAAGCAACTAAGCGAAATAAAGCGATAGAACGCTTATTTGCCTTCTATCTGTGCATTCTGACACTCCAACAATGTTTTCTGCTTCAATTTGGCTCATTTTACAAATATGCTTATTTCTGGCGTGAACATGCAGTTCTACTCAAGAGTAAGCAACTAAGCGAAATAAAGCCATGGAACGCTTATTTGCCTTCTATCTGTGCATTCTGACACTCCAACAATGTTTTCTGCTTCAATTTGACTCATTTTACAAAGGTGATTATTCCTGGCGTGAACATGCAGTTCTACTCAAGAGTAAGCAACTAAGCGAAATAAAGCCAGGGAACGCTTATTTGCCTTCTATCTATGCATTCTGACACTCCAACAATGTTTTCTGCTTCAATTTGGCTCATTTTACAAATATGCTTATTTCTGGCTTGAACATGCAGTTCTACTCAAGAGTAAGCAACTAAGCGAAATAAAGCCATGGAACGCTTATTTGCCTTCTATCTATGCATTCTGACACACCAACAATGTTTTCTGCTTCAATTTGGCTCATTTTACAAAGATGCTTATTTCTGGCGTAAACATGCAGTTCTACACAAGAGTAAGCAACTAAGCGAAATAAAGCCATGGAACGCTTATTTGCCTTCTATCTATGCATTCTGACACTCCAACAATGTTTTCTGCTTCAATTTGACTCATTTCACAAAGATGCTTATTTCTGGCTTGAACATGCAGTTCTACTCAAGAGTAAGCAACTAAGCGAAATAAAGCCATGGAACGCTTATTTGCCTTCTATCTATGCATTCTGACACTCCAACAATGTTTTCTGCTTCAATTTGACTCATTTCACAAAGATGCTTATTTCTGGCGTGAACATGCAGTTCTAGTCAAGAGTAAGCAACTAAGCGAAATAAAGCCATGGAACGCTTATTTGCCCTCTATCTATGCATTCTGACACTCCAACAATGTTTTCTGCTTCAATTTGGCTCATTTTACAAAGATGCTTATTTCTGGCGTGAACATGCAGTTCTACTCAAGAGTAAGCAACTAAGCGAAATAAAGCCATGGAACGCTTATTTGCCTTCTATCTATGCATTCTGATACACCAACAATGTTTTCTGCTTCAATTTGGCTCATTTTACAAAGATGCTTATTTCTGGCTTGAACATGCAGTTCTACTCAAGAGTAAGCAACTAAGCGAAATAAAGCGATAGAACGCTTATTTGCCTTCTATCTGTGCATTCTGACACTCCAACAATGAGTTCTGCTTCAATTTGACTCATTTTACAAAGATGCTTATTTCTGGCGTGAACATGCAGTACTACTCAAGAGTAAGCCACTAAGCGAAATAAAGCCATGGAACGCTTATTTGCCTTCTATCTATGCATTCTGACACTCCAACAATGTTTTCTGCTTCAATTTGGCTCATTTTACAAAGATGCTTATTTCTGGCGTGAACATGCAGTTCTAGTCAAGAGTAAGCAACTAAGCGAAATAAAGCCATGGAACGCTTATTTGCCTTCTATCTATGCATTCTGACACTCCAACAATGTTTTCTGCTTCAATTTGGCTCATTTTACAAAGATGCTTATTTCTGGCGTGAACATGCAGTTCTAGTCAAGAGTAAGCAACTAAGCGAAATAAAGCCATGGAACGCTTATTTGCCTTCTATCTATGCATTCTGACACACCAACAATGTTTTCTGCTTTAATTTGGCTCATTTTACAAAGATGCTTATTTCTGGCTTGAACATGCAGTTCTACTCAAGAGTAAGCAACTAAGCGAAATAAAGCGATAGAACGCTTATTTGCCTTCTATCTGTGCATTCTGACACTCCAACAATGTGTTCTGCTTCAATTTGACTCATTTTACAAAGATGCTTATTTCTGGCGTGAACATGCAGTACTACTCAAGAGTAAGCCACTAAGCGAAATAAAGCCATGGAACGCTTATTTGCCTTCTATCTATGCATTCTGACACTCCAACAATGTTTTCTGCTTCAATTTGGCTCATTTTACAAATATGCTTATTTCTGGGGTGAACATGCAGTTCTAGTCAAGAGTAAGCAACTAAGCGAAATAAAGCCATGGAACGCTTATTTGCCTTCTATCTATGCATTCTGACACTCCAACAATGTTTTCTGCTTCAATTTGACTCATTTCACAAAGATGCTTATTTCTGGCGTGAACATGCAGTTCTACTCAAGAGTAAGCAACTAAGCGAAATAAAGCCATGGAACGCTTATTTGCCTTCTATCTATGCATTCTGATACACCAACAATGTTTTCTGCTTCAATTTGGCTCATTTTACAAAGATGCTTATTTCTGGCTTGAACATGCAGTTCTACTCAAGAGTAAGCAACTAAGCGAAATAAAGCCATGGAACGCTTATTTGCCTTCTATCTGTGCATTCTGACACTCCAACAATGTTTTCTGCTTCAATTTGACTCATTTCACAAAGATGCTTATTTCTGGCGTGAACATGCAGTTCTAGTCAAGAGTAAGCAACTAAGCGAAATAAAGCCATGGAACGCTTATTTGCCTTCTATCTATGCATTCTGACACTCCAACAATGTTTTCTGCTTCAATTTGACTCATTTCACAAAGATGCTTATTTCTGGCGTGAACATGCAGTTCTACTCAAGAGTAAGCAACTAAGCGAAATAAAGCCATGGAACGCTTATTTGCCTTCTATCTATGCATTCTGATACACCAAATATGTTTTCTGCTTCAATTTGGCTCATTTTACAAAGATGCTTATTTCTGACTTGAACTTACAGTTCTACTCAAGAGTAAGCAACTAAGCGAAATAAAGCCATGGAACGCTTATTTGCCTTCTATCTGTGCATTCTGACACTCCAACAATGTTTTCTGCTTCAATTTGGCTCATTTTACAAAGATGCTTATTTCTGGCGTGAACATGCAGTTCTACTCAAGAGTAAGCAACTAAGCGAAATAGAGCGATAGAACGCTTATTTGCCTTTTATCTGTGCATTCTGACACTCCAACTATGTTTTCTGCTTCAATTTGACTCATTTCACAAAGATGTTTATTTCTAGCGTGAACATGCAGTTCTACTCAAGAGTAAGCAACTAAGCGAAATAAAGCCATGGAACGCTTATTTGCCTTCTATCTATGCATTCTGAAACACCAACAATGTTTTCTGCTTCAATTTGGCTCATTTTACAAAGATGCTTATTTCTGGCGTGAACATGCAGTTCTACTCAAGAGTAAGCAACTAAGCGAAATAGAGCGATAGAACGCTTATTTGCCTTTTATCTGTGCATTCTGACACTCCAACTATGTTTTCTGCTTCAATTTGACTCATTTCACAAAGATTTTTATTTCTAGCGTGAACATGCAGTTCTACTCAAGAGTAAGCAACTAAGCGAAATAAAGCCATGGAACGCTTATTTGCCTTCTATCTATGCATTCTGACACACCAACAATGTTTTCTGCTTCAATTTGGCTCATTTTACAAAGATGCTTATTTCTGGCGTGAACATGCAGTTCTACTCAAGAGTAAGCAACTAAGCGAAATAAAGCGATAGAACGCTTATTTGCCTTCTATCTGTGCATTCTGACACTCCAACAATGTTTTCTGCTTCAATTTGACTCATTTCACAAAGATGCTTATTTCTGGCTTGAACATGCAGTTCTACTCAAGAGTAAGCAACTAAGCGAAATAAAGCGATAGAACGCTTATTTGCCTTCTATCTGTGCATTCTGACACTCCAACAATGAGTTCTGCTTCAATTTGACTCATTTTACAAAGATGCTTATTTCTGGCGTGAACATGCAGTACTACTCAAGAGTAAGCCACTAAGCGAAATAAAGCCATGGAACGCTTATTTGCCTTCTATCTATGCATTCTGACACTCCAACAATGTTTTCTGCTTCAATTTGGCTCATTTTACAAAGATGCTTATTTCTGGCGTGAACATGCAGTTCTAGTCAAGAGTAAGCAACTAAGCGAAATAAAGCCATGGAACGCTTATTTGCCTTCTATCTATGCATTCTGACACTCCAACAATGTTTTCTGCTTCAATTTGGCTCATTTTACAAAGATGCTTATTTCTGGCGTGAACATGCAGTTCTAGTCAAGAGTAAGCAACTAAGCGAAATAAAGCCATGGAACGCTTATTTGCCTTCTATCTATGCATTCTGACACACCAACAATGTTTTCTGCTTTAATTTGGCTCATTTTACAAAGATGCTTATTTCTGGCTTGAACATGCAGTTCTACTCAAGAGTAAGCAACTAAGCGAAATAAAGCGATAGAACGCTTATTTGCCTTCTATCTGTGCATTCTGACACTCCAACAATGTGTTCTGCTTCAATTTGACTCATTTTACAAAGATGCTTATTTCTGGCGTGAACATGCAGTACTACTCAAGAGTAAGCCACTAAGCGAAATAAAGCCATGGAACGCTTATTTGCCTTCTATCTATGCATTCTGACACTCCAACAATGTTTTCTGCTTCAATTTGGCTCATTTTACAAATATGCTTATTTCTGGCGTGAACATGCAGTTCTAGTCAAGAGTAAGCAACTAAGCGAAATAAAGCCATGGAACGCTTATTTGCCTTCTATCTATGCATTCTGACACTCCAACAATGTTTTCTGCTTCAATTTGACTCATTTCACAAAGATGCTTATTTCTGGCGTGAACATGCAGTTCTACTCAAGAGTAAGCAACTAAGCGAAATAAAGCCATGGAACGCTTATTTGCCTTCTATCTATGCATTCTGATACACCAACAATGTTTTCTGCTTCAATTTGGCTCATTTTACAAAGATGCTTATTTCTGGCTTGAACATGCAGTTCTACTCAAGAGTAAGCAACTAAGCGAAATAAAGCCATGGAACGCTTATTTGCCTTCTATCTGTGCATTCTGACACTCCAACAATGTTTTCTGCTTCAATTTGACTCATTTCACAAAGATGCTTATTTCTGGCGTGAACATGCAGTTCTAGTCAAGAGTAAGCAACTAAGCGAAATAAAGCCATGGAACGCTTATTTGCCTTCTATCTATGCATTCTGACACTCCAACAATGTTTTCTGCTTCAATTTGACTCATTTCACAAAGATGCTTATTTCTGGCGTGAACATGCAGTTCTACTCAAGAGTAAGCAACTAAGCGAAATAAAGCCATGGAACGCTTATTTGCCTTCTATCTATGCATTCTGATACACCAAATATGTTTTCTGCTTCAATTTGGCTCATTTTACAAAGATGCTTATTTCTGACTTGAACTTACAGTTCTACTCAAGAGTAAGCAACTAAGCGAAATAAAGCCATGGAACGCTTATTTGCCTTCTATCTGTGCATTCTGACACTCCAACAATGTTTTCTGCTTCAATTTGGCTCATTTTACAAAGATGCTTATTTCTGGCGTGAACATGCAGTTCTACTCAAGAGTAAGCAACTAAGCGAAATAGAGCGATAGAACGCTTATTTGCCTTTTATCTGTGCATTCTGACACTCCAACTATGTTTTCTGCTTCAATTTGACTCATTTCACAAAGATGTTTATTTCTAGCGTGAACATGCAGTTCTACTCAAGAGTAAGCAACTAAGCGAAATAAAGCCATGGAACGCTTATTTGCCTTCTATCTATGCATTCTGAAACACCAACAATGTTTTCTGCTTCAATTTGGCTCATTTTACAAAGATGCTTATTTCTGGCGTGAACATGCAGTTCTACTCAAGAGTAAGCAACTAAGCGAAATAGAGCGATAGAACGCTTATTTGCCTTTTATCTGTGCATTCTGACACTCCAACTATGTTTTCTGCTTCAATTTGACTCATTTCACAAAGATTTTTATTTCTAGCGTGAACATGCAGTTCTACTCAAGAGTAAGCAACTAAGCGAAATAAAGCCATGGAACGCTTATTTGCCTTCTATCTATGCATTCTGACACACCAACAATGTTTTCTGCTTCAATTTGGCTCATTTTACAAAGATGCTTATTTCTGGCGTGAACATGCAGTTCTACTCAAGAGTAAGCAACTAAGCGAAATAAAGCGATAGAACGCTTATTTGCCTTCTATCTGTGCATTCTGACACTCCAACAATGTTTTCTGCTTCAATTTGACTCATTTCACAAAGATGCTTATTTCTGGCTTGAACATGCAGTTCTACTCAAGAGTAAGCAACTAAGCGAAATAAAGCGATAGAACGCTTATATGCCTTCTATCTGTGCATTCTGACACTCCAACAATGTGTTCTGCTTCAATTTGACTCATTTCACAAAGATCCTTATTTCTGGCGTTAACATGCAGTTCTACTCAAGAGTAAGCCACTAAGCGAAATAAAGCCATGGAACGCTTATTTGCATTCTATCTATGCATTCTGACACTCCAACAATGTTTTCTGCTTCAATTTGGCTCATTTTACAAAGATGCTTATTTCTGGCGTGAACATGCAGTTCTACTCAAGAGTAAGCAACTAAGCGAAATAAAGCCATGGAACGCTTATTTGCCTTCTATCTATGCATTCTGACACTCCAACAATGTTTTCTGCTTCAATTTGGCTCATTTTACAAAGATGCTTATTTCTGGCGTGAACATGCAGTTCTACTCAAGAGTAAGCAACTAAGCGAAATAGAGCGATAGAACGCTTATTTGCCTTTTATCTGTGCATTCTGACACTCCTACTATGTTATCTGCTTCAATTTGACTCATTTCACAAAGATGCTTATTTCTAGCGTGAACATGCAGTTCTACTCAAGAGTAAGCAACTAAGCGAAATAAAGCCATGGAACGCTTATTTGCCTTCTATCTATGCATTCTGACACACCAACAATGTTTTCTGCTTCAATTTGGCTCATTTTACAAAGATGCTTATTTCTGGCGTGAACATGCAGTTCTACTCAAGAGTAAGCAACTAAGCGAAATAAAGCGATAGAACGCTTATTTGCCTTCTATCTATGCATTCTGACACACCGACAATGTTTTCTGCTTCAATTTGGCTCATTTTACAAAGATGCTTATTTCTGGCTTGAACATGCAGTTCTACTCAAGAGTAAGCCACTAAGCGAAATAAAGCCATGGAACGCTTATTTGCCTTCTATCTATGCATTCTGAGACTCTAACAATGTTTTCTGCTTCAATTTGGCTCATTTTACAAAGATGCTTATTTCTGGCGTGAACATGCAGTTCTACTCAAGAGTAAGCAACTAAGCGAAATAAAGCCATGGAACGCTTATTTGCCTTCTATCTATGCATTCTGACACACCAACAATGTTTTCTGCTTCAATTTGACTCATTTCACAAAGATGCTTATTTCTGGCGTGAACATGCAGTTCTACTCAAGAGTAAGCAACTAAGCGAAATAAAGCCATGGAACGCTTATTTGCCTTCTATCTATGCATTCTGACACACCAACAATGTTTTCTGCTTCAATTTGGCTCATTTTACAAAGATGCTTATTTCTGGCGTAAACATGCAGTTCTACTCAAGAGTAAGCAACTAAGCGAAATAAAGCCATGGAACGCTTATTTGCCTTCTATCTATGCATTCTGACACTCCAACAATGTTTTCTGCTTCAATTTGACTCATTTCACAAAGATGCTTATTTCTGGCTTGAACATGCAGTTCTACTCAAGAGTAAGCAACTAAGCGAAATAAAGCGATAGAACGCTTATTTGCCTTCTATCTGTGCATTCTGACACTCCAACAATGTGTTCTGCTTCAATTTGACTCATTTCACAAAGATGCTTATTTCTGGCGTTAACATGCAGTTCTACTCAAGAGTAAGCAACTAAGCGAAATAAAGCGATAGAACGCTTATTTGCCTTCTATCTGTGCATTCTGACACTCCAACAATGTGTTCTGCTTCAATTTGACTCATTTCACAAAGATGCTTATTTCTGGCGTTAACATGCAGTTCTACTCAAGAGTAAGCAACTAAGCGAAATAAAGCCATGGAACGCTTATTTGCCTTCTATCTATGCATTCTGACACACCAACAATGTTTTCTGCTTCAATTTGACTCATTTTACAAAGATGCTTATTTCTGGCGTGAACATGCAGTTCTACTCAAGAGTAAGCAACTAAGCGAAATAAAGCCATGGAACGCTTATTTGCCTTCTATCTGTGCATTCTGACACTCCAACAATGTTTTCTGCTTCAATTTGACTCATTTTACAAAGGTGATTATTCCTGGCGTGAACATGCAGTTCTACTCAAGAGTAAGCAACTAAGCGAAATAAAGCCAGGGAACGCTTATTTGCCTTCTATCTATGCATTCTGACACTCCAACAATGTTTTCTGCTTCAATTTGGCTCATTTTACAAATATGCTTATTTCTGGCTTGAACATGCAGTTCTACTCAAGAGTAAGCAACTAAGCGAAATAAAGCCATGGAACGCTTATTTGCATTCTATCTATGCATTCTGACACACCAACAATGTTTTCTGCTTCAATTTGGCTCATTTTACAAAGATGCTTATTTCTGGCGTAAACATGCAGTTCTACTCAAGAGTAAGCAACTAAGCGAAATAAAGCCATGGAACGCTTATTTGCCTTCTATCTATGCATTCTGACACTCCAACAATGTTTTCTGCTTCAATTTGACTCATTTCACAAAGATGCTTATTTCTGGCGTTAACATGCAGTTCTACTCAAGAGTAAGCAACTAAGCGAAATAGAGCGATAGAACGCTTATTTGCCTTCTATCTATGCATTCTGATACACCAAATATGTTTTCTGCTTCAATTTGGCTCATTTTACAAAGATGCTTATTTCTGGCTTGAACTTGCAGTTCTACTCAAGAGTAAGCAACTAAGCGAAATAAAGCCATGGAACGCTTATTTGCCTTCTATCTATGCATTCTGATACACCAAATATGTTTTCTGCTTCAATTTGGCTCATTTTACAAAGATGCTTATTTCTGGCTTGAACTTGCAGTTCTACTCAAGAGTAAGCAACTAAGCGAAATAAAGCCATGGAACGCTTATTTGCCTTCTATCTGTGCATTCTGACACTCCAACAATGTTTTCTGCTTCAATTTGGCTCATTTTACAAAGATGCTTATTTCTGGCGTGAACATGCAGTTCTACTCAAGAGTAAGCAACTAAGCGAAATAGAGCGATAGAACGCTTATTTGCCTTTTATCTGTGCATTCTGACACTCCAACTATGTTTTCTGCTTCAATTTGACTCATTTCACAAAGATGTTTATTTCTAGCGTGAACATGCAGTTCTACTCAAGAGTAAGCAACTAAGCGAAATAAAGCCATGGAACGCTTATTTGCCTTCTATCTATGCATTCTGAAACACCAACAATGTTTTCTGCTTCAATTTGGCTCATTTTACAAAGATGCTTATTTCTGGCGTGAACATGCAGTTCTACTCAAGAGTAAGCAACTAAGCGAAATAGAGCGATAGAACGCTTATTTGCCTTTTATCTGTGCATTCTGACACTCCAACTATGTTTTCTGCTTCAATTTGACTCATTTCACAAAGATGTTTATTTCTAGCGTGAACATGCAGTTCTACTCAAGAGTAAGCAACTAAGCGAAATAAAGCCATGGAACGCTTATTTGCCTTCTATCTATGCATTCTGACACACCAACAATGTTTTCTGCTTCAATTTGGCTCATTTTACAAAGATGCTTATTTCTGGCGTGAACATGCAGTTCTACTCAAGAGTAAGCAACTAAGCGATATAAAGCGATAGAACGCTTATTTGCCTTCTATCTGTGCATTCTGACACTCCAACAATGTTTTCTGCTTCAATTTGACTCATTTCACAAAGATGCTTATTTCTGGCTTGAACATGCAGTTCTACTCAAGAGTAAGCAACTAAGCGAAATAAAGCGATAGAACGCTTATTTGCCTTCTATCTGTGCATTCTGACACTCCAACAATGTGTTCTGCTTCAATTTGACTCATTTCACAAAGATGCTTATTTCTGGCGTTAACATGCAGTTCTACTCAAGAGTAAGCCACTAAGCGAAATAAAGCCATGGAACGCTTATTTGCATTCTATCTATGCATTCTGACACTCCAACAATGTTTTCTGCTTCAATTTGGCTCATTTTACAAAGATGCTTATTTCTGGCGTGAACATGCAGTTCTACTCAAGAGTAAGCAACTAAGCGAAATAAAGCCATGGAACGCTTATTTGCCTTCTATCTATGCATTCTGACACACCAACAATGTTTTCTGCTTCAATTTGACTCATTTTACAAAGATGCTTATTTCTGGCGTGAACATGCAGTTCTACTCAAGAGTAAGCAACTAAGCGAAATAAAGCCATGGAACGCTTATTTGCCTTCTATCTATGCATTCTGACACACCAACAATGTTTTCTGCTTCAATTTGGCTCATTTTACAAAGATGCTTATTTCTGGCGTAAACATGCAGTTCTACTCAAGAGTAAGCAACTAAGCGAAATAAAGCCATGGAACGCTTATTTGCCTTCTATCTATGCATTCTGACACTCCAACAATGTTTTCTGCTTCAATTTGACTCATTTCACAAAGATGCTTATTTCTGGCTTGAACATGCAGTTCTACTCAAGAGTAAGCAACTAAGCGAAATAAAGCGATAGAACGCTTATTTGCCTTCTATCTGTGCATTCTGACACTCCAACAATGTGTTCTGCTTCAATTTGACTCATTTCACAAAGATGCTTATTTCTGGCGTTAACATGCAGTTCTACTCAAGAGTAAGCAACTAAGCGAAATAAAGCGATAGAACGCTTATTTGCCTTCTATCTGTGCATTCTGACACTCCAACAATGTGTTCTGCTTCAATTTGACTCATTTCACAAAGATTCTTATTTCTGGCGTTAACATGCAGTTCTACTCAAGAGTAAGCAACTAAGCGAAATAAAGCCATGGAACGCTTATTTGCCTTCTATCTATGCATTCTGACACACCAACAATGTTTTCTGCTTCAATTTGGCTCATTTTACAAAGATGCTCATTTCTGGCGTGAACATGCAGTTCTACTCAAGAGTAAGCAACTAAGCGAAATAAAGCGATAGAACGCTTATTTGCCTTCTATCTGTGCATTCTGACACTCCAACAATGTTTTCTGCTTCAATTTGACTCATTTCACAAAGATGCTTATTTCTGGCGTGAACATGCAGTTCTACTCAAGAGTAAGCAACTAAGCGAAATAAAGCGATAGAACGCTTATTTGCCTTTTATCTGTGCATTCTGACACTCCAACTATGTTTTCTGCTTCAATTTGACTCATTTCACAAAGATGTTTATTTCTAGCGTGAACATGCAGTTCTACTCAAGAGTAAGCAACTAAGCGAAATAAAGCCATGGAACGCTTATTTGCCTTCTATCTATGCATTCTGACACTCCAACTATGTTTTCTGCTTCAATTTGACTCATTTCACAAAGATGTTTATTTCTAGCGTGAACATGCAGTTCTACTCAAGAGTAAGCAACTAGGCGAAATAAAGCCATGGAACGCTTATTTGCCTTCTATCTATGCATTCTGACACACCAACAATGTTTTCTGCTTCAATTTGGCTCATTTTACAAAGATGCTTATTTCTGGCGTGAACATGCAGTTCTACTCAAGAGTAAGCAACTAAGCGAAATAAAGCGATAGAACGCTTATTTGCCTTCTATCTGTGCATTCTGACACTCTAACAATGTTTTCTGCTTCAATTTGACTCATTTCACAAAGATGCTTATTTCTGGCGTGAACATGCAGTTCTACTCAAGTAAGCAACTAAGCGAAATAAAGCCATGGAACGCTTATTTGCCTTCTATCTATGCATTCTGACACACCAACAATGTTTTCTGCTTCAATTTGACTCATTTTACAAAGATGCTTATTTCTGGCGTGAACATGCAGTTCTACTCAAGAGTAAGCAACTAAGCGAAATAAAGCCATGGAACGCTTATTTGCCTTCTATCTGTGCATTCTGACACTCCAACAATGTTTTCTGCTTCAATTTGACTCATTTTACAAAGGTGATTATTCCTGGCGTGAACATGCAGTTCTACTCAAGAGTAAGCAACTAAGCGAAATAAAGCCAGGGAACGCTTATTTGCCTTCTATCTATGCATTCTGACACTCCAACAATGTTTTCTGCTTCAATTTGGCTCATTTTACAAATATGCTTATTTCTGGCTTGAACATGCAGTTCTACTCAAGAGTAAGCAACTAAGCGAAATAAAGCCATGGAACGCTTATTTGCCTTCTATCTATGCATTCTGACACACCAACAATGTTTTCTGCTTCAATTTGGCTCATTTTACAAAGATGCTTATTTCTGGCGTAAACATGCAGTTCTACTCAAGAGTAAGCAACTAAGCGAAATAAAGCCATGGAACGCTTATTTGCCTTCTATCTATGCATTCTGACACTCCAACAATGTTTTCTGCTTCAATTTGACTCATTTCACAAAGATGCTTATTTCTGGCTTGAACATGCAGTTCTACTCAAGAGTAAGCAACTAAGCGAAATAAAGCGATAGAACGCTTATTTGCCTTCTATCTGTGCATTCTGACACTCCAACAATGTGTTCTGCTTCAATTTGACTCATTTCACAAAGATGCTTATTTCTGGCGTTAACATGCATTTCTACTCAAGAGTAAGCCACTAAGCGAAATAAAGCCATGGAACGCTTATTTGCATTCTATCTATGCATTCTGACACTCCAACAATGTTTTCTGCTTCAATTTGGCTCATTTTACAAAGATGCTTATTTCTGGCGTGAACATGCAGTTCTACTCAAGAGTAAGCAACTAAGCGAAATAAAGCCATGGAACGCTTATTTGCCTTCTATCTATGCATTCTGACACACCAACAATGTTTTCTGCTTCAATTTGACTCATTTTACAAAGATGCTTATTTCTGGCGTGAACATGCAGTTCTACTCAAGAGTAAGCAACTAAGCGAAATAAAGCCATGGAACGCTTATTTGCCTTCTATCTGTGCATTCTGACACTCCAACAATGTTTTCTGCTTCAATTTGACTCATTTTACAAAGGTGATTATTCCTGGCGTGAACATGCAGTTCTACTCAAGAGTAAGCAACTAAGCGAAATAAAGCCAGGGAACGCTTATTTGCCTTCTATCTATGCATTCTGACACTCCAACAATGTTTTCTGCTTCAATTTGGCTCATTTTACAAATATGCTTATTTCTGGCTTGAACATGCAGTTCTACTCAAGAGTAAGCAACTAAGCGAAATAAAGCCATGGAACGCTTATTTGCATTCTATCTATGCATTCTGACACACCAACAATGTTTTCTGCTTCAATTTGGCTCATTTTACAAAGATGCTTATTTCTGGCGTAAACATGCAGTTCTACTCAAGAGTAAGCAACTAAGCGAAATAAAGCCATGGAACGCTTATTTGCCTTCTATCTATGCATTCTGACACTCCAACAATGTTTTCTGCTTCAATTTGACTCATTTCACAAAGATGCTTATTTCTGGCGTTAACATGCAGTTCTACTCAAGAGTAAGCAACTAAGCGAAATAGAGCGATAGAACGCTTATTTGCCTTCTATCTATGCATTCTGATACACCAAATATGTTTTCTGCTTCAATTTGGCTCATTTTACAAAGATGCTTATTTCTGGCTTGAACTTGCAGTTCTACTCAAGAGTAAGCAACTAAGCGAAATGAAGCCATGGAACGCTTATTTGCCTTCTATCTATGCATTCTGATACACCAAATATGTTTTCTGCTTCAATTTGGCTCATTTTACAAAGATGCTTATTTCTGGCTTGAACTTGCAGTTCTACTCAAGAGTAAGCAACTAAGCGAAATAAAGCCATGGAACGCTTATTTGCCTTCTATCTGTGCATTCTGACACTCCAACAATGTTTTCTGCTTCAATTTGGCTCATTTTACAAAGATGCTTATTTCTGGCGTGAACATGCAGTTCTACTCAAGAGTAAGCAACTAAGCGAAATAGAGCGATAGAACGCTTATTTGCCTTTTATCTGTGCATTCTGACACTCCAACTATGTTTTCTGCTTCAATTTGACTCATTTCACAAAGATGTTTATTTCTAGCGTGAACATGCAGTTCTACTCAAGAGTAAGCAACTAAGCGAAATAAAGCCATGGAACGCTTATTTGCCTTCTATCTATGCATTCTGAAACACCAACAATGTTTTCTGCTTCAATTTGGCTCATTTTACAAAGATGCTTATTTCTGGCGTGAACATGCAGTTCTACTCAAGAGTAAGCAACTAAGCGAAATAGAGCGATAGAACGCTTATTTGCCTTTTATCTGTGCATTCTGACACTCCAACTATGTTTTCTGCTTCAATTTGACTCATTTCACAAAGATGTTTATTTCTAGCGTGAACATGCAGTTCTACTCAAGAGTAAGCAACTAAGCGAAATAAAGCCATGGAACGCTTATTTGCCTTCTATCTATGCATTCTGACACACCAACAATGTTTTCTGCTTCAATTTGGCTCATTTTACAAAGATGCTTATTTCTGGCGTGAACATGCAGTTCTACTCAAGAGTAAGCAACTAAGCGATATAAAGCGATAGAACGCTTATTTGCCTTCTATCTGTGCATTCTGACACTCCAACAATGTTTTCTGCTTCAATTTGACTCATTTCACAAAGATGCTTATTTCTGGCTTGAACATGCAGTTCTACTCAAGAGTAAGCAACTAAGCGAAATAAAGCGATAGAACGCTTATTTGCCTTCTATCTGTGCATTCTGACACTCCAACAATGTGTTCTGCTTCAATTTGACTCATTTCACAAAGATGCTTATTTCTGGCGTTAACATGCAGTTCTACTCAAGAGTAAGCCACTAAGCGAAATAAAGCCATGGAACGCTTATTTGCATTCTATCTATGCATTCTGACACTCCAACAATGTTTTCTGCTTCAATTTGGCTCATTTTACAAAGATGCTTATTTCTGGCGTGAACATGCAGTTCTACTCAAGAGTAAGCAACTAAGCGAAATAAAGCCATGGAACGCTTATTTGCCTTCTATCTATGCATTCTGACACACCAACAATGTTTTCTGCTTCAATTTGACTCATTTTACAAAGATGCTTATTTCTGGCGTGAACATGCAGTTCTACTCAAGAGTAAGCAACTAAGCGAAATAAAGCCATGGAACGCTTATTTGCCTTCTATCTATGCATTCTGACACACCAACAATGTTTTCTGCTTCAATTTGGCTCATTTTACAAAGATGCTTATTTCTGGCGTAAACATGCAGTTCTACTCAAGAGTAAGCAACTAAGCGAAATAAAGCCATGGAACGCTTATTTGCCTTCTATCTATGCATTCTGACACTCCAACAATGTTTTCTGCTTCAATTTGACTCATTTCACAAAGATGCTTATTTCTGGCTTGAACATGCAGTTCTACTCAAGAGTAAGCAACTAAGCGAAATAAAGCGATAGAACGCTTATTTGCCTTCTATCTGTGCATTCTGACACTCCAACAATGTGTTCTGCTTCAATTTGACTCATTTCACAAAGATGCTTATTTCTGGCGTGAACATGCAGTTCTACTCAAGAGTAAGCAACTAAGCGAAATAAAGCGATAGAACGCTTATTTGCCTTCTATCTGTGCATTCTGACACTCCAACAATGTGTTCTGCTTCAATTTGACTCATTTCACAAAGATTCTTATTTCTGGCGTTAACATGCAGTTCTACTCAAGAGTAAGCAACTAAGCGAAATAAAGCCATGGAACGCTTATTTGCCTTCTATCTATGCATTCTGACACACCAACAATGTTTTCTGCTTCAATTTGGCTCATTTTACAAAGATGCTCATTTCTGGCGTGAACATGCAGTTCTACTCAAGAGTAAGCAACTAAGCGAAATAAAGCGATAGAACGCTTATTTGCCTTCTATCTGTGCATTCTGACACTCCAACAATGTTTTCTGCTTCAATTTGACTCATTTCACAAAGATGCTTATTTCTGGCGTGAACATGCAGTTCTACTCAAGAGTAAGCAACTAAGCGAAATAAAGCGATAGAACGCTTATTTGCCTTTTATCTGTGCATTCTGACACTCCAACTATGTTTTCTGCTTCAATTTGACTCATTTCACAAAGATGTTTATTTCTAGCGTGAACATGCAGTTCTACTCAAGAGTAAGCAACTAAGCGAAATAAAGCCATGGAACGCTTATTTGCCTTCTATCTATGCATTCTGACACTCCAACTATGTTTTCTGCTTCAATTTGACTCATTTCACAAAGATGTTTATTTCTAGCGTGAACATGCAGTTCTACTCAAGAGTAAGCAACTAGGCGAAATAAAGCCATGGAACGCTTATTTGCCTTCTATCTATGCATTCTGACACACCAACAATGTTTTCTGCTTCAATTTGGCTCATTTTACAAAGATGCTTATTTCTGGCGTGAACATGCAGTTCTACTCAAGAGTAAGCAACTAAGCGAAATAAAGCGATAGAACGCTTATTTGCCTTCTATCTGTGCATTCTGACACTCTAACAATGTTTTCTGCTTCAATTTGACTCATTTCACAAAGATGCTTATTTCTGGCGTGAACATGCAGTTCTACTCAAGTAAGCAACTAAGCGAAATAAAGCCATGGAACGCTTATTTGCCTTCTATCTATGCATTCTGACACACCAACAATGTTTTCTGCTTCAATTTGACTCATTTTACAAAGATGCTTATTTCTGGCGTGAACATGCAGTTCTACTCAAGAGTAAGCAACTAAGCGAAATAAAGCCATGGAACGCTTATTTGCCTTCTATCTGTGCATTCTGACACTCCAACAATGTTTTCTGCTTCAATTTGACTCATTTTACAAAGGTGATTATTCCTGGCGTGAACATGCAGTTCTACTCAAGAGTAAGCAACTAAGCGAAATAAAGCCAGGGAACGCTTATTTGCCTTCTATCTATGCATTCTGACACTCCAACAATGTTTTCTGCTTCAATTTGGCTCATTTTACAAATATGCTTATTTCTGGCTTGAACATGCAGTTCTACTCAAGAGTAAGCAACTAAGCGAAATAAAGCCATGGAACGCTTATTTGCCTTCTATCTATGCATTCTGACACACCAACAATGTTTTCTGCTTCAATTTGGCTCATTTTACAAAGATGCTTATTTCTGGCGTAAACATGCAGTTCTACTCAAGAGTAAGCAACTAAGCGAAATAAAGCCATGGAACGCTTATTTGCCTTCTATCTATGCATTCTGACACTCCAACAATGTTTTCTGCTTCAATTTGACTCATTTCACAAAGATGCTTATTTCTGGCTTGAACATGCAGTTCTACTCAAGAGTAAGCAACTAAGCGAAATAAAGCGATAGAACGCTTATTTGCCTTCTATCTGTGCATTCTGACACTCCAACAATGTGTTCTGCTTCAATTTGACTCATTTCACAAAGATGCTTATTTCTGGCGTTAACATGCATTTCTACTCAAGAGTAAGCCACTAAGCGAAATAAAGCCATGGAACGCTTATTTGCATTCTATCTATGCATTCTGACACTCCAACAATGTTTTCTGCTTCAATTTGGCTCATTTTACAAAGATGCTTATTTCTGGCGTGAACATGCAGTTCTACTCAAGAGTAAGCAACTAAGCGAAATAAAGCGATAGAACGCTTATTTGCCTTCTATCTGTGCATTCTGACACTCCAACAATGTGTTCTGCTTCAATTTGACTCATTTCACAAAGATGCTTATTTCTGGCGTTAACATGCAGTTCTACTCAAGAGTAAGCAACTAAGCGAAATAAAGCGATAGAACGCTTATTTGCCTTCTATCTGTGCATTCTGACACTCCAACAATGTGTTCTGCTTCAATTTGACTCATTTCACAAAGATTCTTATTTCTGGCGTTAACATGCAGTTCTACTCAAGAGTAAGCAACTAAGCGAAATAAAGCCATGGAACGCTTATTTGCCTTCTATCTATGCATTCTGACACACCAACAATGTTTTCTGCTTCAATTTGGCTCATTTTACAAAGATGCTCATTTCTGGCGTGAACATGCAGTTCTACTCAAGAGTAAGCAACTAAGCGAAATAAAGCGATAGAACGCTTATTTGCCTTCTATCTGTGCATTCTGACACTCCAACAATGTTTTCTGCTTCAATTTGACTCATTTCACAAAGATGCTTATTTCTGGCGTGAACATGCAGTTCTACTCAAGAGTAAGCAACTAAGCGAAATAAAGCGATAGAACGCTTATTTGCCTTTTATCTGTGCATTCTGACACTCCAACTATGTTTTCTGCTTCAATTTGACTCATTTCACAAAGATGTTTATTTCTAGCGTGAACATGCAGTTCTACTCAAGAGTAAGCAACTAAGCGAAATAAAGCCATGGAACGCTTATTTGCCTTCTATCTATGCATTCTGACACTCCAACTATGTTTTCTGCTTCAATTTGACTCATTTCACAAAGATGTTTATTTCTAGCGTGAACATGCAGTTCTACTCAAGAGTAAGCAACTAGGCGAAATAAAGCCATGGAACGCTTATTTGCCTTCTATCTATGCATTCTGACACACCAACAATGTTTTCTGCTTCAATTTGGCTCATTTTACAAAGATGCTTATTTCTGGCGTGAACATGCAGTTCTACTCAAGAGTAAGCAACTAAGCGAAATAAAGCGATAGAACGCTTATTTGCCTTCTATCTGTGCATTCTGACACTCTAACAATGTTTTCTGCTTCAATTTGACTCATTTCACAAAGATGCTTATTTCTGGCGTGAACATGCAGTTCTACTCAAGTAAGCAACTAAGCGAAATAAAGCCATGGAACGCTTATTTGCCTTCTATCTATGCATTCTGACACACCAACAATGTTTTCTGCTTCAATTTGACTCATTTTACAAAGATGCTTATTTCTGGCGTGAACATGCAGTTCTACTCAAGAGTAAGCAACTAAGCGAAATAAAGCCATGGAACGCTTATTTGCCTTCTATCTGTGCATTCTGACACTCCAACAATGTTTTCTGCTTCAATTTGACTCATTTTACAAAGGTGATTATTCCTGGCGTGAACATGCAGTTCTACTCAAGAGTAAGCAACTAAGCGAAATAAAGCCAGGGAACGCTTATTTGCCTTCTATCTATGCATTCTGACACTCCAACAATGTTTTCTGCTTCAATTTGGCTCATTTTACAAATATGCTTATTTCTGGCTTGAACATGCAGTTCTACTCAAGAGTAAGCAACTAAGCGAAATAAAGCCATGGAACGCTTATTTGCCTTCTATCTATGCATTCTGACACACCAACAATGTTTTCTGCTTCAATTTGGCTCATTTTACAAAGATGCTTATTTCTGGCGTAAACATGCAGTTTTACTCAAGAGTAAGCAACTAAGCGAAATAAAGCCATGGAACGCTTATTTGCCTTCTATCTATGCATTCTGACACTCCAACAATGTTTTCTGCTTCAATTTGGCTCATTTTACAAAGATGCTTATTTCTGGCGTGAACATGCAGTTCTAGTCAAGAGTAAGCAACTAAGCGAAATAAAGCCATGGAACGCTTATTTGCCTTCTATCTATGCATTCTGACACACCAACAATGTTTTCTGCTTTAATTTGACTCATTTCACAAAGATGCTTATTTCTGGCTTGAACATGCAGTTCTACTCAAGAGTAAGCAACTAAGCGAAATAAAGCGATAGAACGCTTATTTGCCTTCTATCTGTGCATTCTGACACTCCAACAATGTGTTCTGCTTCAATTTGACTCATTTTACAAAGATGCTTATTTCTGGCGTGAACATGCAGTTCTACTCAAGAGTAAGCCACTAAGCGAAATAAAGCCATGGAACGCTTATTTGCCTTCTATCTGTGCATTCTGACACTCCAACAATGTGTTCTGCTTCAATTTGGCTCATTTTACAAAGATGCTTATTTCTGGCGTGAACATGCAGTTCTAGTCAAGAGTAAGCAACTAAGCGAAATAAAGCCATGGAACGCTTATTTGCCTTCTATCTATGCATTCTGACACTCCAACAATGTTTTCTGCTTCAATTTGACTCATTTCACAAAGATCCTTATTTCTGGCGTGAACATGCAGTTCTACTCAAGAGTAAGCAACTAAGCGAAATAAAGCCATGGAACGCTTATTTGCCTTCTATCTATGCATTCTGACACACCAACAATGTTTTCTGCTTCAATTTGGCTCATTTTACAAAGATGCTTATTTCTGGCTTGAACATGCAGTTCTACTCAAGAGTAAGCAACTAAGCGAAATAAAGCCATGGAACGCTTATTTGCCTTCTATCTATGCATTCTGACACTCCAACAATGTTTTCTGCTTCAATTTGACTCATTTCACAAAGATGCTTATTTCTGGCGTGAACATGCAGTTCTAGTCAAGAGTAAGCAACCAAGCGAAATAAAGCCATGGAACGCTTATTTGCCTTCTATCTATGCATTCTGACACTCCAACAATGTTTTCTGCTTCAATTTGACTCATTTCACAAAGATGCTTATTTCTGGCGTGAACATGCAGTTCTACTCAAGAGTAAGCAACTAAGCGAAATAAAGCCATGGAACGCTTATTTGCCTTCTATCTATGCATTCTGATACACCAAATATGTTTTCTGCTTCAATTTGGCTCATTTTACAAAGATGCTTATTTCTGGCTTGAACATGCAGTTCTACTCAAGAGTAAGCAACTAAGCGAAATAAAGCCATGGAACGCTTATTTGCCTTCTATCTGTGCATTCTGACACTCCAACAATGTTTTCTGCTTCAATTTGGCTCATTTCACAAAGATGCTTATTTCTGGCGTGAACATGCAGTTCTACTCAAGAGTAAGCAACTAAGCGAAATAAAGCGATAGAACGCTTATTTGCCTTCTATCTGTGCATTCTGACACTCCAACAATGTTTTCTGCTTCAATTTGACTCATTTCACAAAGATGCTTATTTCTGGCTTGAACATGCAGTTCTACTCAAGAGTAAGCAACTAAGCGAAATAAAGCGATAGAACGCTTATTTGCCTTCTATCTGTGCATTCTGAAACTCCAACAATGTGTTCTGCTTCAATTTGACTCATTTCACAAAGATGCTTATTTCTGGCGTTAACATGCAGTTCTACTCAAGAGTAAGCCACTAAGCGAAATAAAGCCATGGAACGCTTATTTGCATTCTATCTATGCATTCTGACACTCCAACAATGTTTTCTGCTTCAATTTGGCTCATTTTACAAAGATGCTTATTTCTGGCTTGAACATGCAGTTCTACTCAAGAGTAAGCAACTAAGCGAAATAAAGCCATGGAACGCTTATTTGCCTTCTATCTATGCATTCTGACACACCAACAATGTTTTCTGCTTCAATTTGACTCATTTTACAAAGATGCTTATTTCTGGCGTTAACATGCAGTTCTACTCAAGAGTAAGCAACTAAGCGAAATAAAGCCATGGAACGCTTATTTGCCTTCTATCTGTGCATTCTGACACTCCAACAATGTTTTCTGCTTCAATTTGACTCATTTTACAAAGGTGATTATTCCTGGCGTGAACATGCAGTTCTACTCAAGAGTAAGCAACTAAGCGAAATAAAGCCATGGAACGCTTATTTGCCTTCTATCTATGCATTCTGACACACCAACAATGTTTTCTGCTTCAATTTGACTCATTTCACAAAGATGCTTATTTCTGGCGTAAACATGCAGTTCTACTCAAGAGTAAGCAACTAAGCGAAATAAAGCCATGGAACGCTTATTTGCCTTCTATCTATGCATTCTGACACACCAACAATGTTTTCTGCTTCAATTTGGCTCATTTTACAAAGATGCTTATTTCTGGCTTGAACATGCAGTTCTACTCAAGAGTAAGCCACTAAGCGAAATAAAGCCATGGAACGCTTATTTGCCTTCTATCTATGCATTCGGACACTCCAACAATGTTTTCTGCTTCAATTTGGCTCATTTCACAAAGATGCTTATTTCTGGCGTGAACATGCAGTTCTACTCAAGAGTAAGCAACTAAGCGAAATAGAGCGATAGAACGCTTATTTGCCTTCTATCTGTGCATTCTGACACTCCAACAATGTTTTCTGCTTCAATTTGACTCATTTCACAAAGATGCTTATTTCTAGCGTGAACATGCAGTTCTACTCAAGAGTAAGCAACTAAGCGAAATAAAGCCATGGAACGCTTATTTGCCTTCTATCTATGCATTCTGACACACCAACAATGTTTTCTCCTTCAATTTGGCTCATTTTACAAAGATGCTTATTTCTGGCGTGAACATGCAGTTCTACTCAAGAGTAAGCAACTAAGCGAAATAAAGCGATAGAACGCTTATTTGCCTTCTATCTGTGCATTCTTACACTCCAACAATGTTTTCTGCTTCAATTTGACTCATTTCACAAAGATGCTTATTTCTGGCGTGAACATGCAGTTCTACTCAAGAGTAAGCAACTAAGCGAAATAAAGCGATAGAACGCTTATTTGCCTTCTATCTGTGCATTCTGACACTCCAACAATGTTTTCTGCTTCAATTTGACTCATTTCACAAAGGTGCTTATTTCTGGCGTAAACATGCAGTTCTACTCAAGAGTAAGCAACTAAGCGAAATAAAGCCATGGAACGCTTATTTGCCTTCTATCTATGCATTCTGACACACCAACAATGTTTTCTGCTTCAATTTGGCTCATTTTACAAAGATGCTTATTTCTGGCTTGAACATGCAGTTCTACTCAAGAGTAAGCCACTAAGCGAAATAAAGCCATGGAACGCTTATTTGCCTTCTATCTATGCATTCTGACATTCCAACAATGTTTTCTGCTTCAATTTGGCTCATTTTACAAAGATGCTTATTTCTGGCGTGAACATGCAGTTCTACTCAAGAGTAAGCAACTAAGCGAAATAAAGCCATGGTACGCTTATTTGCCTTCTATCTATGCATTCTGACACACCAACAATGTTTTCTGCTTCAATCTGACTCATTTCACAAAGATGCTTATTTCTGGCGTGAACATGCAGTTCTACTCAAGAGTAAGCAACTAAGCGAAATAAAGCCATGGAACGCTTATTTGCCTTCTATCTATGCATTCTGACACACCAACAATGTTTTCTGCTTCAATTTGACTCATTTTACAAAGATGCTTATTTCTGGCTTGAACATGCAGTTCTACTCAAGAGTAAGCAACTAAGCGAAATAAAGCCATGGAACGCTTATTTGCCTTCTATCTATGCATTCTGACACACCAACAATGTTTTCTGCTTCAATTTGGCTCATTTTACAAAGATGCTTATTTCTGGCTTGAACATGCAGTTCTACTCAAGAGTAAGCAACTAAGCGAAATAAAGCGATAGAACGCTTATTTGCCTTCTATCTGTGCATTCTGACACTCCAACAATGTGTTCTGCTTCAATTTGACTCATTTTACAAAGGTGATTATTCCTGGAGTGAACAAGCAGTTTTACTCAAGAGTAAGCAACTAAGCGAAATAAAGCCATGGAACGCTTATTTGCCTTCTATCTATGCATTTTGACACACCAACAATGTTTTCTGCTTCAATTTGGCTCATTTTACAAAGATGCTTATTTCTGGCTTGAACATGCAGTTCTACTCAAGAGTAAGCAACTAAGCGAAATAAAGCGATAGAACGCTTATTTGCCTTCTATCTGTGCATTCTGACACTCCAACAATGTGTTCTGCTTCAATTTGACTCATTTCACAAAGGTGCTTATTTCTGGCGTAAACATGCAGTTCTACTCAAGAGTAAGCAACTAAGCGAAATAAAGCCATGGAACGCTTATTTGCCTTCTATCTATGCATTCTGACACACCAACAATGTTTTCTGCTTCAATTTGGCTCATTTTACAAAGATGCTTATTTCTGGCTTGAACATGCAGTTCTACTCAAGAGTAAGCCACTAAGCGAAATAAAGCCATGGAACGCTTATTTGCCTTCTATCTATGCATTCTGACATTCCAACAATGTTTTCTGCTTCAATTTGGCTCATTTTACAAAGATGCTTATTTCTGGCGTGAACATGCAGTTCTACTCAAGAGTAAGCAACTAAGCGAAATAAAGCCATGGTACGCTTATTTGCCTTCTATCTATGCATTCTGACACACCAACAATGTTTTCTGCTTCAATTTGACTCATTTCACAAAGATGCTTATTTCTGGCGTGAACATGCAGTTCTACTCAAGAGTAAGCAACTAAGCGAAATAAAGCCATGGAACGCTTATTTGCCTTCTATCTATGCATTCTGACACACCAACAATGTTTTCTGCTTCAATTTGACTCATTTTACAAAGATGCTTATTTCTGGCTTGAACATGCAGTTCTACTCAAGAGTAAGCAACTAAGCGAAATAAAGCCATGGAACGCTTATTTGCCTTCTATCTATGCATTCTGACACACCAACAATGTTTTCTGCTTCAATTTGGCTCATTTTACAAAGATGCTTATTTCTGGCGTAAACATGCAGTTCTACTCAAGAGTAAGCAACTAAGCGAAATAAAGCCATGGAACGCTTATTTGCCTTCTATCTATGCATTCTGACACACCAACAATGTTTTCTGCTTCAATTTGACTCATTTTACAAAGATGCTTATTTCTGGCTTGAACATGCAGTTCTACTCAAGAGTAAGCAACTAAGCGAAATAAAGCCATGGAACGCTTATTTGCCTTCTATCTATGCATTCTGACACACCAACAATGTTTTCTGCTTCAATTTGGCTCATTTTACAAAGATGCTTATTTCTGGCTTGAACATGCAGTTCTACTCAAGAGTAAGCAACTAAGCGAAATAAAGCGATAGAACGCTTATTTGCCTTCTATCTGTGCATTCTGACACTCCAACAATGTGTTCTGCTTCAATTTGACTCATTTTACAAAGGTGATTATTCCTGGAGTGAACAAGCAGTTTTACTCAAGAGTAAGCAACTAAGCGAAATAAAGCCATGGAACGCTTATTTGCCTTCTATCTATGCATTCTGACACTCCAACAATGTTTTCTGCTTCAATTTGGCTCATTTTACAAAGATGCTTATTTCTGGCGTGAACATGCAGTTCTACTCAAGAGTAAGCAACTAAGCGAAATAGAGCGATAGAACGCTTATTTGCCTTCTCTCTGTGCATTCTGACACTCCAACAATGTTTTCTGCTTCAATTTGACTCATTTCACAAAGATGCTTATTTCTGGCGTGAACATGCAGTTCTACTCAAGAGTAAGCAACTAAGCGAAATAAAGCGATAGAACGCTTATTTGCCTTCTATCTGTGCATTCTGACACTCCAACAATGTTTTCTGCTTCAATTTGACTCATTTCACAAAGATGCTTATTTCTGGCTTGAACATGCAGTTCTACTCAAGAGTAAGCAACTAAGCGAAATAAAGCGATAGAACGCTTATTTGCCTTCTATCTGTGCATTCTGACACTCCAACAATGTGTTCTGCTTCAATTTGACTCATTTCACAAAGATGCTTATTTCTGGCGTTAACATGCAGTTCTACTCAAGAGTAAGCCACTAAGCGAAATAAAGCCATGGAACGCTTATTTGCCTTCTATCTATGCATTCTGACACTCCAACAATGTTTTCTGCTTCAATTTGGCTCATTTCACAAAGGTGCTTATTTCTGGCGTAAACATGCAGTTCTACTCAAGAGTAAGCAACTAAGCGAAATAAAGCCATGGAACGCTTATTTGCCTTCTATCTATGCATTCTGACACACCAACAATGTTTTCTGCTTCAATTTGGCTCATTTTACAAAGATGCTTATTTCTGGCTTGAACATGCAGTTCTACTCAAGAGTAAGCCACTAAGCGAAATAAAGCCATGGAACGCTTATTTGCCTTCTATCTATGCATTCTGACATTCCAACAATGTTTTCTGCTTCAATTTGGCTCATTTTACAAAGATGCTTATTTCTGGCGTGAACATGCAGTTCTACTCAAGAGTAAGCAACTAAGCGAAATAAAGCCATGGTACGCTTATTTGCCTTCTATCTATGCATTCTGACACACCAACAATGTTTTCTGCTTCAATTTGACTCATTTCACAAAGATGCTTATTTCTGGCGTGAACATGCAGTTCTACTCAAGAGTAAGCAACTAAGCGAAATAAAGCCATGGAACGCTTATTTGCCTTCTATCTATGCATTCTGACACACCAACAATGTTTTCTGCTTCAATTTGACTCATTTTACAAAGATGCTTATTTCTGGCTTGAACATGCAGTTCTACTCAAGAGTAAGCAACTAAGCGAAATAAAGCCATGGAACGCTTATTTGCCTTCTATCTATGCATTCTGACACACCAACAATGTTTTCTGCTTCAATTTGGCTCATTTTACAAAGATGCTTATTTCTGGCTTGAACATGCAGTTCTACTCAAGAGTAAGCAACTAAGCGAAATAAAGCGATAGAACGCTTATTTGCCTTCTATCTGTGCATTCTGACACTCCAACAATGTGTTCTGCTTCAATTTGACTCATTTTACAAAGGTGATTATTCCTGGAGTGAACAAGCAGTTTTACTCAAGAGTAAGCAACTAAGCGAAATAAAGCCATGGAACGCTTATTTGCCTTCTATCTATGCATTTTGACACACCAACAATGTTTTCTGCTTCAATTTGGCTCATTTTACAAAGATGCTTATTTCTGGCTTGAACATGCAGTTCTACTCAAGAGTAAGCAACTAAGCGAAATAAAGCGATAGAACGCTTATTTGCCTTCTATCTGTGCATTCTGACACTCCAACAATGTGTTCTGCTTCAATTTGACTCATTTTACAAAGGTGATTATTCCTGGAGTGAACAAGCAGTTTTACTCAAGAGTAAGCAACTAAGCGAAATAAAGCCATGGAACGCTTATTTGCCTTCTATCTATGCATTCTGATACACCAACAATGTTTTCTGCTTCAATTTGGCTCATTTTACAAAGATGCTTATTTCTGGCTTGAACATGCAGTTCTACTCAAGAGTAAGCAACTAAGCGAAATAAAGCCATGGAACGCTTATTTGCCTTCTATCTATGCATTCTGACACACCAACAATGTTTTCTGCTTCAATTTGGCTCATTTTACAAAGATGCTTATTTCTGGCGTAAACATGCAGTTCTACTCAAGAGTAAGCAACTAAGCGAAATAAAGCCATGGAACGCTTATTTGCCTTCTATCTATGCATTCTGACACTCCAACAATGTTTTCTGCTTCAATTTGACTCATTTCACAAAGATGCTTATTTCTGGCTTGAACATGCAGTTCTACTCAAGAGTAAGCAACTAAGCGAAATAAAGCGATAGAACGCTTATTTGCCTTCTATCTGTGCATTCTGACACTCCAACAATGTGTTCTGCTTCAATTTGACTCATTTTACAAAGGTGATTATTCCTGGAGTGAACAAGCAGTTTTACTCAAGAGTAAGCAACTAAGCGAAATAAAGCCATGGAACGCTTATTTGCCTTCTATCTATGCATTCTGACACACCAACAATGTTTTCTGCTTCAATTTGGCTCATTTTACAAAGATGCTTATTTCTGGCTTGAACATGCAGTTCTACTCAAGAGTAAGCAACTAAGCGAAATAAAGCGATAGAACGCTTATTTGCCTTCTATCGGTGCATTCTGACACTCCAACAATGTGTTCTGCTTCAATTTGACTCATTTTACAAAGGTGATTATTCCTGGAGTGAACAAGCAGTTTTACTCAAGAGTAAGCAACTAAGCGAAATAAAGCCATGGAACGCTTATTTGCCTTCTATCTATGCATTCTGATACACCAACAATGTTTTCTGCTTCAATTTGGCTCATTTTACAAAGATGCTTATTTCTGGCTTGAACATGCAGTTCTACTCAAGAGTAAGCAACTAAGCGAAATAAAGCCATGGAACGCTTATTTGCCTTCTATCTATGCATTCTGACACACCAACAATGTTTTCTGCTTCAATTTGACTCATTTCACAAAGATGCTTATTTCTGGCGTGAACATGCAGTTCTACTCAAGAGTAAGCAACTAAGCGAAATAAAGCGATAGAACGCTTATTTGCCTTCTATCTGTGCATTCTGACACTCCAACAATGTTTTCTGCTTCAATTTGACTCATTTCACAAAGGTGCTTATTTCTGGCGTAAACATGCAGTTCTACTCAAGAGTAAGCAACTAAGCGAAATAAAGCCATGGAACGCTTATTTGCCTTCTATCTATGCATTCTGACACACCAACAATGTTTTCTGCTTCAATTTGGCTCATTTTACAAAGATGCTTATTTCTGGCTTGAACATGCAGTTCTACTCAAGAGTAAGCCACTAAGCGAAATAAAGCCATGGAACGCTTATTTGCCTTCTATCTATGCATTCTGACATTCCAACAATGTTTTCTGCTTCAATTTGGCTCATTTTACAAAGATGCTTATTTCTGGCGTGAACATGCAGTTCTACTCAAGAGTAAGCAACTAAGCGAAATAAAGCCATGGAACGCTTATTTGCCTTCTATCTATGCATTCTGACACACCAACAATGTTTTCTGCTTCAATTTGGCTCATTTTACAAAGATGCTTATTTCTGGCTTGAACATGCAGTTCTACTCAAGAGTAAGCAACTAAGCGAAATAAAGCGATAGAACGCTTATTTGCCTTCTATCGGTGCATTCTGACACTCCAACAATGTGTTCTGCTTCAATTTGACTCATTTTACAAAGGTGATTATTCCTGGAGTGAACAAGCAGTTTTACTCAAGAGTAAGCAACTAAGCGAAATAAAGCCATGGAACGCTTATTTGCCTTCTATCTATGCATTCTGATACACCAACAATGTTTTCTGCTTCAATTTGGCTCATTTTACAAAGATGCTTATTTCTGGCTTGAACATGCAGTTCTACTCAAGAGTAAGCAACTAAGCGAAATAAAGCCATGGAACGCTTATTTGCCTTCTATCTATGCATTCTGACACACCAACAATGTTTTCTGCTTCAATTTGACTCATTTCACAAAGATGCTTATTTCTGGCGTGAACATGCAGTTCTACTCAAGAGTAAGCAACTAAGCGAAATAAAGCGATAGAACGCTTATTTGCCTTCTATCTGTGCATTCTGACACTCCAACAATGTTTTCTGCTTCAATTTGACTCATTTCACAAAGGTGCTTATTTCTGGCGTAAACATGCAGTTCTACTCAAGAGTAAGCAACTAAGCGAAATAAAGCCATGGAACGCTTATTTGCCTTCTATCTATGCATTCTGACACACCAACAATGTTTTCTGCTTCAATTTGGCTCATTTTACAAAGATGCTTATTTCTGGCTTGAACATGCAGTTCTACTCAAGAGTAAGCCACTAAGCGAAATAAAGCCATGGAACGCTTATTTGCCTTCTATCTATGCATTCTGACATTCCAACAATGTTTTCTGCTTCAATTTGGCTCATTTTACAAAGATGCTTATTTCTGGCGTGAACATGCAGTTCTACTCAAGAGTAAGCAACTAAGCGAAATAAAGCCATGGTACGCTTATTTGCCTTCTATCTATGCATTCTGACACACCAACAATGTTTTCTGCTTCAATTTGACTCATTTCACAAAGATGCTTATTTCTGGCGTGAACATGCAGTTCTACTCAAGAGTAAGCAACTAAGCGAAATAAAGCCATGGAACGCTTATTTGCCTTCTATCTATGCATTCTGACACACCAACAATGTTTTCTGCTTCAATTTGACTCATTTTACAAAGATGCTTATTTCTGGCTTGAACATGCAGTTCTACTCAAGAGTAAGCAACTAAGCGAAATAAAGCCATGGAACGCTTATTTGCCTTCTATCTATGCATTCTGACACACCAACAATGTTTTCTGCTTCAATTTGGCTCATTTTACAAAGATGCTTATTTCTGGCTTGAACATGCAGTTCTACTCAAGAGTAAGCAACTAAGCGAAATAAAGCGATAGAACGCTTATTTGCCTTCTATCTGTGCATTCTGACACTCCAACAATGTGTTCTGCTTCAATTTGACTCATTTTACAAAGGTGATTATTCCTGGCGTGAACAAGCAGTTTTACTCAAGAGTAAGCAACTAAGCGAAATAAAGCCATGGAACGCTTATTTGCCTTCTATCTATGCATTTTGACACACCAACAATGTTTTCTGCTTCAATTTGGCTCATTTTACAAAGATGCTTATTTCTGGCTTGAACATGCAGTTCTACTCAAGAGTAAGCAACTAAGCGAAATAAAGCGATAGAACGCTTATTTGCCTTCTATCTGTGCATTCTGACACTCCAACAATGTGTTCTGCTTCAATTTGACTCATTTTACAAAGGTGATTATTCCTGGAGTGAACAAGCAGTTTTACTCAAGAGTAAGCAACTAAGCGAAATAAAGCCATGGAACGCTTATTTGCCTTCTATCTATGCATTCTGATACACCAACAATGTTTTCTGCTTCAATTTGGCTCATTTTACAAAGATGCTTATTTCTGGCTTGAACATGCAGTTCTACTCAAGAGTAAGCAAGTAAGCGAAATAAAGCCATGGAACGCTTATTTGCCTTCTATCTATGCATTCTGACACACCAACAATGTTTTCTGCTTCAATTTGGCTCATTTTACAAAGATGCTTATTTCTGGCGTAAACATGCAGTTCTACTCAAGAGTAAGCAACTAAGCGAAATAAAGCCATGGAACGCTTATTTGCCTTCTATCTATGCATTCTGACACTCCAACAATGTTTTCTGCTTCAATTTGACTCATTTCACAAAGATGCTTATTTCTGGCTTGAACATGCAGTTCTACTCAAGAGTAAGCAACTAAGCGAAATAAAGCGATAGAACGCTTATTTGCCTTCTATCTGTGCATTCTGACACTCCAACAATGTGTTCTGCTTCAATTTGACTCATTTTACAAAGGTGATTATTCCTGGAGTGAACAAGCAGTTTTACTCAAGAGTAAGCAACTAAGCGAAATAAAGCCATGGAACGCTTATTTGCCTTCTATCTATGCATTCTGACACACCAACAATGTTTTCTGCTTCAATTTGGCTCATTTTACACAATGCTTATTTCTGGCTTGAACATGCAGTTCTACTCAAGAGTAAGCAACTAAGCGAAATAAAGCGATAGAACGCTTATTTGCCTTCTATCTGTGCATTCTGACACTCCAACAATGTGTTCTGCTTCAATTTGACTCATTTTACAAAGGTGATTATTCCTGGAGTGAACAAGCAGTTTTACTCAAGAGTAAGCAACTAAGCGAAATAAAGCCATGGAACGCTTATTTGCCTTCTATCTATGCATTCTGATACACCAACAATGTTTTCTGCTTCAATTTGGCTCATTTTACAAAGATGCTTATTTCTGGCTTGAACATGCAGTTCTACTCAAGAGTAAGCAACTAAGCGAAATAAAGCCATGGAACGCTTATTTGCCTTCTATCTATGCATTCTGACACACCAACAATGTTTTCTGCTTCAATTTGGCTCATTTTACTAAGATGCTTATTTCTGGCGTAAACATGCAGTTCTACTCAAGAGTAAGCAACTAAGCGAAATAAAGCCATGGAACGCTTATTTGCCTTCTATCTATGCATTCTGACACTCCAACAATGTTTTCTGCTTCAATTTGACTCATTTCACAAAGATGCTTATTTCTGGCTTGAACATGCAGTTCTACTCAAGAGTAAGCAACTAAGCGAAATAAAGCGATAGAACGCTTATTTGCCTTCTATCTGTGCATTCTGACACTCCAACAATGTGTTCTGCTTCAATTTGACTCATTTCACAAAGATGCTTATTTCTGGCGTTAACATGCAGTTCTACTCAAGAGTAAGCCACTAAGCGACATGAAGCCATGGAACGCTTATTTGCATTCTATCTATGCATTCTGACACTCCAACAATGTTTTCTGCTTCAATTTGGCTCATTTTACAAAGATGCTTATATCTGGCGTGAACATGCAGTTCTACTCAAGAGTAAGCAACTAAGCGAAATAAAGCCATGGAACGCTTATCTGCCTTCTATCTATGCATTCTGACACACCAACAATGTTTTCTGCTTCAATTTGACTCATTTTACAAAGATGCTTATTTCTGGCGTGAACATGCAGTTCTACTCAAGAGTAAGCAACTAAGCGAAATAAAGCCATGGAACGCTTATTTGCCTTGTATCTGTGCATTCTGACACTCCAACAATGTTTTCTGCTTCAATTTGACTCATTTTACAAAGGTGATTATTCCTGGCGTGAACATGCAGTTCTACTCAAGAGTAAGCAACTAAGCGAAATAAAGCCAGGGAACGCTTATTTGCCTTCTATCTATGCATTCTGACACTCCAACAATGTTTTCTGCTTCAATTTGGCTCATTTTACAAATATGCTTATTTCTGGCTTGAACATGCAGTTCTACTCAAGAGTAAGCAACTAAGCGAGATAAAGCCATGGAACGCTTATTTGCCTTCTATCTATGCATTCTGACACACCAACAATGTTTTCTGCTTCAATTTGGCTTATTTTACAAAGATGCTTATTTCTGGCGTAAACATGCAGTTCTACTCAAGAGTAAGCAACTAAGCGAAATAAAGCCATGGAACGCTTATTTGCCTTCTATCTATGCATTCTGACACACCAACAATGTTTTCTGCTTCAATTTGACTCATTTTACAAAGATGCTTATTTCTGGCTTGAACATGCAGTTCTACTCAAGAGTAAGCAACTAAGCGAAATAAAGCCATGGAACGCTTATTTGCCTTCTATCTATGCATTCTGACACACCAACAATGTTTTCTGCTTCAATTTGGCTCATTTTACAAAGATGCTTATTTCTGGCTTGAACATGCAGTTCTACTCAAGAGTAAGCAACTAAGCGAAATAAAGCGATAGAACGCTTATTTGCCTTCTATCTGTGCATTCTGACACTCCAACAATGTGTTCTGCTTCAATTTGACTCATTTTACAAAGGTGATTATTCCTGGCGTGAACATGCAGTTCTACTCAAGAGTAAGCAACTAAGCGAAATAAAGCCAGGGAACGCTTATTTGCCTTCTATCTATGCATTCTGACACTCCAACAATGTTTTCTGCTTCAATTTGGCTCATTTTACAAATATGCTTATTTCTGGCTTGAACATGCAGTTCTACTCAAGAGTAAGCAACTAAGCGAGATAAAGCCATGGAACGCTTATTTGCCTTCTATCTATGCATTCTGACACACCAACAATGTTTTCTGCTTCAATTTGGCTCATTTTACAAAGATGCTTATTTCTGGCGTAAACATGCAGTTCTACTCAAGAGTAAGCAACTAAGCGAAATAAAGCCATGGAACGCTTATTTGCCTTCTATCTATGCATTCTGACACACCAACAATGTTTTCTGCTTCAATTTGACTCATTTTACAAAGATGCTTATTTCTGGCTTGAACATGCAGTTCTACTCAAGAGTAAGCAACTAAGCGAAATAAAGCCATGGAACGCTTATTTGCCTTCTATCTATGCATTCTGACACACCAACAATGTTTTCTGCTTCAATTTGGCTCATTTTACAAAGATGCTTATTTCTGGCTTGAACATGCAGTTCTACTCAAGAGTAAGCAACTAAGCGAAATAAAGCGATAGAACGCTTATTTGCCTTCTATCTGTGCATTCTGACACTCCAACAATGTGTTCTGCTTCAATTTGACTCATTTTACAAAGGTGATTATTCCTGGAGTGAACAAGCAGTTTTACTCAAGAGTAAGCAACTAAGCGAAATAAAGCCATGGAACGCTTATTTGCCTTCTATCTATGCATTCTGACACACCAACAATGTTTTCTGCTTCAATTTGGCTCATTTTACAAAGATGCTTATTTCTGGCTTGAACATGCAGTTCTACTCAAGAGTAAGCAACTAAGCGAAATAAAGCGATAGAACGCTTATTTGCCTTCTATCTGTGCATTCTGACACTCCAACAATGTGTTCTGCTTCAATTTGACTCATTTTACAAAGGTGATTATTCCTGGAGTGAACAAGCAGTTTTACTCAAGAGTAAGCAACTAAGCGAAATAAAGCCATGGAACGCTTATTTGCCTTCTATCTATGCATTCTGACACTCCAACAATGTTTTCTGCTTCAATTTGGCTCATTTTACAAAGATGCTTATTTCTGGCGTGAACATGCAGTTCTACTCAAGAGTAAGCAACTAAGCGAAATAGAGCGATAGAACGCTTATTTGCCTTCTATCTGTGCATTGTGACACTCCAACAATGTTTTCTGCTTCAATTTGACTCATTTCACAAAGATGCTTATTTCTAGCGTGAACATGCAGTTCTACTCAAGAGTAAGCAACTAAGCGAAATAAAGCCATGGAACGCTTATTTGCCTTCTATCTATGCATTCTGATACACCAACAATGTTTTCTGCTTCAATTTGGCTCATTTTACAAAGATGCTTATTTCTGGCTTGAACATGCAGTTCTACTCAAGAGTAAGCAACTAAGCGAAATAAAGCCATGGAACGCTTATTTGCCTTCTATCTGTGCATTGTGACACTCCAACAATGTTTTCTGCTTCAATTTGACTCATTTCACAAAGATGCTTATTTCTAGCGTGAACATGCAGTTCTACTCAAGAGTAAGCAACTAAGCGAAATAAAGCCATGGAACGCTTATTTGCCTTCTATCTATGCATTCTGACACTCCAACAATGTTTTCTGCTTCAATTTGGCTCATTTTACAAAGATGCTTATTTCTGGCTTGAACATGCAGTTCTACTCAAGAGTAAGCAACTAAGCGAAATAAAGCGATAGAACGCTTATTTGCCTTCTATCTGTGCATTCTGACACTCCAACAATGTGTTCTGCTTCAATTTGACTCATTTCACAAAGATGCTTATTTCTAGCGTGAACATGCAGTTCTACTCAAGAGTAAGCAACTAAGCGAAATAAAGCCATGGAACGCTTATTTGCCTTCTATCTATGCATTCTGACACACCAACAATGTTTTCTGCTTCAATTTGGCTCATTTTACAAAGATGCTTATTTCTGGCGTAAACATGCAGTTCTACTCAAGAGTAAGCAACTAAGCGAAATAAAGCCATGGAACGCTTATTTGCCTTCTATCTATGCATTCTGACACACCAACAATGTTTTCTGCTTCAATTTGACTCATTTTACAAAGATGCTTATTTCTGGCTTGAACATGCAGTTCTACTCAAGAGTAAGCAACTAAGCGAAATAAAGCCATGGAACGCTTATTTGCCTTCTATCTATGCATTCTGACACACCAACAATGTTTTCTGCTTCAATTTGGCTCATTTTACAAAGATGCTTATTTCTGGCTTGAACATGCAGTTCTACTCAAGAGTAAGCAACTAAGCGAAATAAAGCGATAGAACGCTTATTTGCCTTCTATCTGTGCATTCTGACACTCCAACAATGTGTTCTGCTTCAATTTGACTCATTTTACAAAGGTGATTATTCCTGGAGTGAACAAGCAGTTTTACTCAAGAGTAAGCAACTAAGCGAAATAAAGCCATGGAACGCTTATTTGCCTTCTATCTATGCATTCTGACACACCAACAATGTTTTCTGCTTCAATTTGGCTCATTTTACAAAGATGCTTATTTCTGGCTTGAACATGCAGTTCTACTCAAGAGTAAGCAACTAAGCGAAATAAAGCGATAGAACGCTTATTTGCCTTCTATCTGTGCATTCTGACACTCCAACAATGTGTTCTGCTTCAATTTGACTCATTTTACAAAGGTGATTATTCCTGGAGTGAACAAGCAGTTTTACTCAAGAGTAAGCAACTAAGCGAAATAAAGCCATGGAACGCTTATTTGCCTTCTATCTATGCATTCTGACACTCCAACAATGTTTTCTGCTTCAATTTGGCTCATTTTACAAAGATGCTTATTTCTGGCGTGAACATGCAGTTCTACTCAAGAGTAAGCAACTAAGCGAAATAGAGCGATAGAACGCTTATTTGCCTTCTATCTGTGCATTGTGACACTCCAACAATGTTTTCTGCTTCAATTTGACTCGTTTCACAAAGATGCTTATTTCTAGCGTGAACATGCAGTTCTACTCAAGAGTAAGCAACTAAGCGAAATAAAGCCATGGAACGCTTATTTGCCTTCTATCTATGCATTCTGATACACCAACAATGTTTTCTGCTTCAATTTGGCTCATTTTACAAAGATGCTTATTTCTGGCTTGAACATGCAGTTCTACTCAAGAGTAAGCAACTAAGCGAAATAAAGCAATGGAACGCTTATTTGCCTTCTCTCTATGCATTCTGACACACCAACAATGTTTTCTGCTTCAATTTGGCTCATTTTACAAAGATGCTTATTCCTGGCGTGAACATGCAGTTCTACTCAAGAGTAAGCAACTAAGCGAAATAAAGCCAGGGAACGCTTATTTGCCTTCTATCTATGCATTCTGACACTCCAACAATGTTTTCTGCTTCAATTTGGCTCATTTTACAAATATGCTTATTTCTGGCTTGAACATGCAGTTCTACTCAAGAGTAAGCAACTAAGCGAAATAAAGCCATGGAACGCTTATTTGCCTTCTATCTATGCATTCTGACACACCAACAATGTTTTCTGCTTCAATTTGGCTCATTTTACAAAGATGCTTATTTCTGGCGTAAACATGCAGTTCTACTCAAGAGTAAGCAACTAAGCGAAATAAAGCCATGGAACGCTTATTTGCCTTCTATCTATGCATTCTGACACACCAACAATGTTTTCTGCTTCAATTTGACTCATTTTACAAAGATGCTTATTTCTGGCTTGAACATGCAGTTCTACTCAAGAGTAAGCAACTAAGCGAAATAAAGCCATGGAACGCTTATTTGCCTTCTATCTATGCATTCTGACACACCAACAATGTTTTCTGCTTCAATTTGGCTCATTTTACAAAGATGCTTATTTCTGGCTTGAACATGCAGTTCTACTCAAGAGTAAGCAACTAAGCGAAATAAAGCGATAGAACGCTTATTTGCCTTCTATCTGTGCATTCTGACACTCCAACAATGTGTTCTGCTTCAATTTGACTCATTTTACAAAGGTGATTATTCCTGGAGTGAACAAGCAGTTCTACTCAAGAGTAAGCAACTAAGCGAAATAAAGCCATGGAACGCTTATTTGCCTTCTATCTATGCATTCTGACACTCCAACAATGTTTTCTGCTTCAATTTGGCTCATTTTACAAAGATGCTTATTTCTGGCGTGAACATGCAGTTCTACTCAAGAGTAAGCAACTAAGCGAAATAGAGCGATAAAACGCTTATTTGCCTTCTATCTGTGCATTCTGACACTCCAACAATGTTTTCTGCTTCAATTTGACTCATTTCACAAAAATGCTTATTTCTAGCGTGAACATGCAGTTCTACTCAAGAGTAAGCAACTAAGCGAAATAAAGCCATGGAACGCTTATTTGCCTTCTATCTATGCATTCTGACACACCAACAATGTTTTCTGCTTCAATTTGGCACATTTTACAAAGATGCTTATTTCTGGCGTAAACATGCAGTTCTACTCAAGAGTAAGCAACTAAGCGAAATAAAGCCATGGAACGCTTATTTGCCTTCTATCTATGCATTCTGACACTCCAACAATGTTTTCTGCTTCAATTTGACTCATTTTACAAAGATGCTTATTTTTGGCGTGAACATGCAGTTCTAGTCAAGAGTAAGCAACTAAGCGAAATAAAGCCATGGAACGCTTATTTGCCTTCTATCTATGCATTCTGACACTCCAACAATGTTTTCTGCTTCAATTTGGCTCATTTTACAAAGATGCTTATTTCTGGCTTGAACATGCAGTTCTTCTCAAGAGTAAGCAACTAAGCGAAATAAAGCGATAGAACGCTTATTTGCCTTCTATCTATGCATTCTGACACTCCAACAATGTTTTCTGCTTCAATTTGACTCATTTTACAAAGATGCTTATTTCTGGCTTGAACATGCAGTTCTACTCAAGAGTAAGCAACTAAGCGAAATAGAGCGATAGAACGCTTATTTGCCTTCTATCTATGCATTCTGACACTCCAACGTTTTCTGCTTCAATTTGGCTCATTTTACAAAGATGCTTATTTCTGGCGTGAACATGCAGTTCTACTCAAGAGTAAGCAACTAAGCGAAATAGAGCGATAGAACGCTTATTTGCCTTCTATCTGTGCGTTCTGACACTCCAACAATGTTTTCTGCTTCAATTTGACTCATTTTACAAAGATGCTTATTTCTGGCGTGAACATGCAGTTCTAGTCAAGAGTAAGCAACTAAGCGAAATAAAGCCATGGAACGCTTATTTGCCTTCTATCTATGCATTCTGACACTCCAACAATGTTTTCTGCTTCAATTTGACTCATTTCACAAAGATGCTTATTTCTGGCGTGAACATGCAGTTCTACTCAAGAGTAAGCAACTAAGCGAAATAAAGCCATGGAACGCTTATTTGCCTTCTATCTATGCATTCTGATACACCAACAATGTTTTCTGCTTCAATTTGGCTCATTTTACAAAGATGCTTATTTCTGGCTTGAACATGCAGTTCTACTCAAGAGTAAGCAACTAAGCGAAATAAAGCCATGGAACGCTTATTTGCCTTCTATCTATGCATTCTGACACTCCAACGTTTTCTGCTTCAATTTGGCTCATTTTACAAAGATGCTTATTTCTGGCTTGAACATGCAGTTCTACTCAAGAGTAAGCAACTAAGCGAAATAAAGCGATAGAACGCTTATTTGCCTTCTATCTGTGCATTCTGACACTCCAACAATGTGTTCTGCTTCAATTTGACTCATTTTACAAAGGTGATTATTCCTGGAGTGAACAAGCAGTTTTACTCAAGAGTAAGCAACTAAGCGAAATAAAGCCATGGAACGCTTATTTGCCTTCTATCTATGCATTCTGACACTCCAACAATGTTTTCTGCTTCAATTTGGCTCATTTTACAAAGATGCTTATTTCTGGCGTGAACATGCAGTTCTACTCAAGAGTAAGCAACTAAGCGAAATAGAGCGATAAAACGCTTATTTGCCTTCTATCTGTGCATTCTGACACTCCAACAATGTTTTCTGCTTCAATTTGACTCATTTCACAAAAATGCTTATTTCTAGCGTGAACATGCAGTTCTACTCAAGAGTAAGCAACTAAGCGAAATAAAGCCATGGAACGCTTATTTGCCTTCTATCTATGCATTCTGACACACCAACAATGTTTTCTGCTTCAATTTGGCTCATTTTACAAAGATGCTTATTTCTGGCGTGAACATGCAGTTCTACTCAAGAGTAAGCAACTAAGCGAAATAAAGCGATAGAACGCTTATTTGCCTTCTATCTATGCATTCTGACACTCCAACAATGTTTTCTGCTTCAATTTGGCACATTTTACAAAGATGCTTATTTCTGGCGTGAACATGCAGTTCTTCTCAAGAGTAAGCAACTAAGCGAAATAAAGCGATAGAACGCTTATTTGCCTTCTATCTATGCATTCTGACACTCCAACAATGTTTTCTGCTTCAATTTGACTCATTTTACAAAGATGCTTATTTCTGGCTTGAACATGCAGTTCTACTCAAGAGTAAGCAACTAAGCGAAATAGAGCGATAGAACGCTTATTTGCCTTCTATCTATGCATTCTGACACTCCAACGTTTTCTGCTTCAATTTGGCTCATTTTACAAAGATGCTTATTTCTGGCTTGAACATGCAGTTCTTCTCAAGAGTAAGCAACTAAGCGAAATAAAGCGATAGAACGCTTATTTGCCTTCTATCTATGCATTCTGACACTCCAACAATGTTTTCTGCTTCAATTTGACTCATTTTACAAAGATGCTTATTTCTGGCTTGAACATGCAGTTCTACTCAAGAGTAAGCAACTAAGCGAAATAGAGCGATAGAACGCTTATTTGCCTTCTATCTATGCATTCTGACACTCCAACGTTTTCTGCTTCAATTTGGCTCATTTTACAAAGATGCTTATTTCTGGCGTGAACATGCAGTTCTACTCAAGAGTAAGCAACTAAGCGAAATAGAGCGATAGAACGCTTATTTGCCTTCTATCTGTGCATTCTGACACTCCAACAATGTTTTCTGCTTCAATTTGACTCATTTCACAAAGATGCTTATTTCTAGCGTGAACATGCAGTTCTACTCAAGAGTAAGCAACTAAGCGAAATAAAGCCATGGAACGCTTATTTGCCTTCTATCTATGCATTCTGACACACCAACAATGTTTTCTGCTTCAATTTGGCTCATTTTACAAAGATGCTTATTTCTGGCGTGAACATGCAGTTCTACTCAAGAGTAAGCAACTAAGCGAAATAAAGCGATAGAACGCTTATTTGCCTTCTATCTGTGCATTCTGACACTCCAACAATGTTTTCTGCTTCAATTTGACTCATTTCACAAAGATGCTTATTTCTGGCGTGAACATGCAGTTCTACTCAAGAGTAAGCAACTAAGCGAAATAAAGCCATGGAACGCTTATTTGCCTTCTATCTATGCATTCTGACACACCAACAATGTTTTCTGCTTCAATTTGGCTCATTTTACAAAGATGCTTATTTCTGGCGTGAACATGCAGTTCTACTCAAGAGTAAGCAACTAAGCGAAATAAAGCGATAGAACGCTTATTTGCCTTCTATCTGTGCATTCTGACACTCCAACAATGTTTTCTGCTTCAATTTGACTCATTTCACAAAGATGCTTATTTCTGGCGTGAACATGCAGTTCTACTCAAGAGTAAGCAACTAAGCGAAATAAAGCGATAGAACGCTTATTTGCCTTCTATCTGTGCATTCTGACACTCCAACAATGTTTTCTGCTTCAATTTGACTCATTTCACAAAGATGCTTATTTCTGGCGTAAACATGCAGTTCTACTCAAGAGTAAGCAACTAAGCGAAATAAAGACATGGAACGCTTATTTGCCTTTTATCTGTGCATTCTGACACTCCAACTATGTTTTCTGCTTCAATTTGACTCATTTCACAAAGATGCTTATTTCTAGCGTGAACATACAGTTCTACTCAAGAGTAAGCAACTAAGCGAAATAAAGCCATGGAACGCTTATTTGCCTTCTATCTATGCATTCGGACACTCCAACAATGTTTTCTGCTTCAATTTGGCTCATTTTACAAAGATGCTTATTTCTGGCGTGAACATGCAGTTCTACTCAAGAGTAAGCAACTAAGCGAAATAGAGCGATAGAACGCTTATTTGCCTTCTATCTGTGCATTCTGACACTCCAACAATGTTTTCTGCTTCAATTTGACTCATTTCACAAAGATGCTTATTTCTAGCGTGAACATGCAGTTCTACTCAAGAGTAAGCAACTAAGCGAAATAAAGCCATGGAACGCTTATTTGCCTTCTATCTATGCATTCTGACACACCAACAATGTTTTCTGCTTCAATTTGGCTCATTTTACAAAGATGCTTATTTCTGGCGTGAACATGCAGTTCTACTCAAGAGTAAGCAACTAAGCGAAATAAAGCGATAGAACGCTTATTTGCCTTCTATCTGTGCATTCTGACACTCCAACAATGTTTTCTGCTTCAATTTGACTCATTTCACAAAGATGCTTATTTCTGGCTTGAACATGCAGTTCTACTCAAGAGTAAGCAACTAAGCGAAATAAAGCGATAGAACGCTTATTTGCCTTCTATCTGTGCATTCTGACACTCCAACAATGTGTTCTGCTTCAATTTGACTCATTTCACAAAGATGCTTATTTCTGGCGTTAACATGCAGTTCTACTCAAGAGTAAGCCACTAAGCGAAATAAAGCCATGGAACGCTTATTTGCCTTCTATCTATGCATTCTGACACTCCAACAATGTTTTCTGCTTCAATTTGGCTCATTTTACAAAGATGCTTATTTCTGGCGTGAACATGCAGTTCTACTCAAGAGTAAGCAACTAAGCGAAATAAAGCCATGGAACGCTTATTTGCCTTCTATCTATGCATTCTGACACACCAACAATGTTTTCTGCTTCAATTTGACTCATTTCACAAAGATGCTTATTTCTGGCGTAAACATGCAGTTCTACTCAAGAGTAAGCAACTAAGCGAAATAAAGCCATGGAACGCTTTTTTGCCTTCTATCTATGCATTCTGACACACCAACAATGTTTTCTGCTTCAATTTGGCTCATTTTACAAAGATGCTTATTTTTGGCTTGAACATGCAGTTCTACTCAAGAGTAAGCCACTAAGCGAAATAAAGCCATGGAACGCTTATTTGCCTTCTATCTATGCATTCGGACACTCCAACAATGTTTTCTGCTTCAATTTGGCTCATTTTACAAAGATGCTTATTTCTGGCGTGAACATGCAGTTCTACTCAAGAGTAAGCAACTAAGCGAAATAGAGCGATAGAACGCTTATTTGCCTTCTATCTGTGCATTCTGACACTCCAACAATGTTTTCTGCTTCAATTTGACTCATTTCACAAAGATGCTTATTTCTAGCGTGAACATGCAGTTCTACTCAAGAGTAAGCAACTAAGCGAAATAAAGCCATGGAACGCTTATTTGCCTTCTATCTATGCATTCTGACACACCAACAATGTTTTCTGCTTCAATTTGGCTCATTTTACAAAGATGCTTATTTCTGGCGTGAACATGCAGTTCTACTCAAGAGTAAGCAACTAAGCGAAATAAAGCGATAGAACGCTTATTTGCCTTCTATCTGTGCATTCTGACACTCCAACAATGTTTTCTGCTTCAATTTGACTCATTTCACAAAGATGCTTATTTCTGGCGTGAACATGCAGTTCTACTCAAGAGTAAGCAACTAAGCGAAATAAAGCGATAGAACGCTTATTTGCCTTCTATCTGTGCATTCTGACACTCCAACAATGTTTTCTGCTTCAATTTGACTCATTTCACAAAGGTGCTTATTTCTGGCGTAAACATGCAGTTCTACTCAAGAGTAAGCAACTAAGCGAAATAAAGCCATGGAACGCTTATTTGCCTTCTATCTATGCATTCTGACACACCAACAATGTTTTCTGCTTCAATTTGGCTCATTTTACAAAGATGCTTATTTCTGGCTTGAACATGCAGTTCTACTCAAGAGTAAGCCACTAAGCGAAATAAAGCCATGGAACGCTTATTTGCCTTCTATCTATGCATTCTGACATTCCAACAATGTTTTCTGCTTCAATTTGGCTCATTTTACAAAGATGCTTATTTCTGGCGTGAACATGCAGTTCTACTCAAGAGTAAGCAACTAAGCGAAATAAAGCGATAGAACGCTTATTTGCCTTCTATCTATGCATTCTGACACACCAACAATGTTTTCTGCTTCAATTTGACTCATTTCACAAAGATGCTTATTTCTGGCGTGAACATGCAGTTCTACTCAAGAGTAAGCAACTAAGCGAAATAAAGCCATGGAACGCTTATTTGCCTTCTATCTATGCATTCTGACATTCCAACAATGTTTTCTGCTTCAATTTGGCTCATTTTACAAAGATGCTTATTTCTGGCGTGAACATGCAGTTCTACTCAAGAGTAAGCAACTAAGCGAAATAAAGCGATAGAACGCTTATTTGCCTTCTATCTGTGCATTCTGACACTCCAACAATGTTTTCTGCTTCAATTTGACTCATTTCACAAAGATGCTTATTTCTGGCTTGAACATGCAGTTCTACTCAAGAGTAAGCAACTAAGCGAAATAAAGCGATAGAACGCTTATTTGCCTTCTATCTGTGCATTCTGACACTCCAACAATGTGTTCTGCTTCAATTTGACTCATTTCACAAAGATGCTTATTTCTGGCGTTAACATGCAGTTCTACTCAAGAGTAAGCCACTAAGCGAAATAAAGCCATGGAACGCTTATTTGCCTTCTATCTATGCATTCTGACACTCCAACAATGTTTTCTGCTTCAATTTGGCTCATTTTACAAAGATGCTTATTTCTGGCGTGAACATGCAGTTCTACTCAAGAGTAAGCAACTAAGCGAAATAAAGCCATGGAACGCTTATTTGCCTTCTATCTATGCATTCTGACACACCAACAATGTTTTCTGCTTCAATTTGGCTCATTTTACAAAGATGCTTATTTCTGGCGTGAACATGCAGTTCTACTCAAGAGTAAGCAACTAAGCGAAATAAAGCGATAGAACGCTTATTTGCCTTCTATCTGTGCATTCTGACACTCCAACAATGTTTTCTGCTTCAATTTGACTCATTTCACAAAGATGCTTATTTCTGGCGTGAACATGCAGTTCTACTCAAGAGTAAGCAACTAAGCGAAATAAAGCGATAGAACGCTTATTTGCCTTCTATCTGTGCATTCTGACACTCCAACAATGTTTTCTGCTTCAATTTGACTCATTTCACAAAGGTGCTTATTTCTGGCGTAAACATGCAGTTCTACTCAAGAGTAAGCAACTAAGCGAAATAAAGCCATGGAACGCTTATTTGCCTTCTATCTATGCATTCTGACACACCAACAATGTTTTCTGCTTCAATTTGGCTCATTTTACAAAGATGCTTATTTCTGGCTTGAACATGCAGTTCTACTCAAGAGTAAGCCACTAAGCGAAATAAAGCCATGGAACGCTTATTTGCCTTCTATCTATGCATTCTGACATTCCAACAATGTTTTCTGCTTCAATTTGGCTCATTTTACAAAGATGCTTATTTCTGGCGTGAACATGCAGTTCTACTCAAGAGTAAGCAACTAAGCGAAATAAAGCCATGGAACGCTTATTTGCCTTCTATCTATGCATTCTGACACACCAACAATGTTTTCTGCTTCAATTTGACTCATTTCACAAAGATGCTTATTTCTGGCGTGAACATGCAGTTCTACTCAAGAGTAAGCAACTAAGCGAAATAAAGCCATGGAACGCTTATTTGCCTTCTATCTATGCATTCTGACACTCCAACGTTTTCTGCTTCAATTTGGCTCATTTTACAAAGATGCTTATTTCTGGCGTGAACATGCAGTTCTACTCAAGAGTAAGCAACTAAGCGAAATAGAGCGATAGAACGCTTATTTGCCTTCTATCTGTGCATTCTGACACTCCAACAATGTTTTCTGCTTCAATTTGACTCATTTCACAAAGATGCTTATTTCTAGCGTGAACATGCAGTTCTACTCAAGAGTAAGCAACTAAGCGAAATAAAGCCATGGAACGCTTATTTGCCTTCTATCTATGCATTCTGACACACCAACAATGTTTTCTGCTTCAATTTGGCTCATTTTACAAAGATGCTTATTTCTGGCGTGAACATGCAGTTCTACTCAAGAGTAAGCAACTAAGCGAAATAAAGCGATAGAACGCTTATTTGCCTTCTATCTGTGCATTCTGACACTCCAACAATGTTTTCTGCTTCAATTTGACTCATTTCACAAAGATGCTTATTTCTGGCGTGAACATGCAGTTCTACTCAAGAGTAAGCAACTAAGCGAAATAAAGCGATAGAACGCTTATTTGCCTTCTATCTGTGCATTCTGACACTCCAACAATGTTTTCTGCTTCAATTTGACTCATTTCACAAAGATGCTTATTTCTGGCGTAAACATGCAGTTCTACTCAAGAGTAAGCAACTAAGCGAAATAAAGACATGGAACGCTTATTTGCCTTTTATCTGTGCATTCTGACACTCCAACTATGTTTTCTGCTTCAATTTGACTCATTTCACAAAGATGCTTATTTCTAGCGTGAACATACAGTTCTACTCAAGAGTAAGCAACTAAGCGAAATAAAGCCATGGAACGCTTATTTGCCTTCTATCTATGCATTCGGACACTCCAACAATGTTTTCTGCTTCAATTTGGCTCATTTTACAAAGATGCTTATTTCTGGCGTGAACATGCAGTTCTACTCAAGAGTAAGCAACTAAGCGAAATAGAGCGATAGAACGCTTATTTGCCTTCTATCTGTGCATTCTGACACTCCAACAATGTTTTCTGCTTCAATTTGACTCATTTCACAAAGATGCTTATTTCTAGCGTGAACATGCAGTTCTACTCAAGAGTAAGCAACTAAGCGAAATAAAGCCATGGAACGCTTATTTGCCTTCTATCTATGCATTCTGACACACCAACAATGTTTTCTGCTTCAATTTGGCTCATTTTACAAAGATGCTTATTTCTGGCGTGAACATGCAGTTCTACTCAAGAGTAAGCAACTAAGCGAAATAAAGCGATAGAACGCTTATTTGCCTTCTATCTGTGCATTCTGACACTCCAACAATGTTTTCTGCTTCAATTTGACTCATTTCACAAAGATGCTTATTTCTGGCTTGAACATGCAGTTCTACTCAAGAGTAAGCAACTAAGCGAAATAAAGCGATAGAACGCTTATTTGCCTTCTATCTGTGCATTCTGACACTCCAACAATGTGTTCTGCTTCAATTTGACTCATTTCACAAAGATGCTTATTTCTGGCGTTAACATGCAGTTCTACTCAAGAGTAAGCCACTAAGCGAAATAAAGCCATGGAACGCTTATTTGCCTTCTATCTATGCATTCTGACACTCCAACAATGTTTTCTGCTTCAATTTGGCTCATTTTACAAAGATGCTTATTTCTGGCGTGAACATGCAGTTCTACTCAAGAGTAAGCAACTAAGCGAAATAAAGCCATGGAACGCTTATTTGCCTTCTATCTATGCATTCTGACACACCAACAATGTTTTCTGCTTCAATTTGACTCATTTCACAAAGATGCTTATTTCTGGCGTAAACATGCAGTTCTACTCAAGAGTAAGCAACTAAGCGAAATAAAGCCATGGAACGCTTTTTTGCCTTCTATCTATGCATTCTGACACACCAACAATGTTTTCTGCTTCAATTTGGCTCATTTTACAAAGATGCTTATTTTTGGCTTGAACATGCAGTTCTACTCAAGAGTAAGCCACTAAGCGAAATAAAGCCATGGAACGCTTATTTGCCTTCTATCTATGCATTCGGACACTCCAACAATGTTTTCTGCTTCAATTTGGCTCATTTTACAAAGATGCTTATTTCTGGCGTGAACATGCAGTTCTACTCAAGAGTAAGCAACTAAGCGAAATAGAGCGATAGAACGCTTATTTGCCTTCTATCTGTGCATTCTGACACTCCAACAATGTTTTCTGCTTCAATTTGACTCATTTCACAAAGATGCTTATTTCTAGCGTGAACATGCAGTTCTACTCAAGAGTAAGCAACTAAGCGAAATAAAGCCATGGAACGCTTATTTGCCTTCTATCTATGCATTCTGACACACCAACAATGTTTTCTGCTTCAATTTGGCTCATTTTACAAAGATGCTTATTTCTGGCGTGAACATGCAGTTCTACTCAAGAGTAAGCAACTAAGCGAAATAAAGCGATAGAACGCTTATTTGCCTTCTATCTGTGCATTCTGACACTCCAACAATGTTTTCTGCTTCAATTTGACTCATTTCACAAAGATGCTTATTTCTGGCGTGAACATGCAGTTCTACTCAAGAGTAAGCAACTAAGCGAAATAAAGCGATAGAACGCTTATTTGCCTTCTATCTGTGCATTCTGACACTCCAACAATGTTTTCTGCTTCAATTTGACTCATTTCACAAAGGTGCTTATTTCTGGCGTAAACATGCAGTTCTACTCAAGAGTAAGCAACTAAGCGAAATAAAGCCATGGAACGCTTATTTGCCTTCTATCTATGCATTCTGACACACCAACAATGTTTTCTGCTTCAATTTGGCTCATTTTACAAAGATGCTTATTTCTGGCTTGAACATGCAGTTCTACTCAAGAGTAAGCCACTAAGCGAAATAAAGCCATGGAACGCTTATTTGCCTTCTATCTATGCATTCTGACATTCCAACAATGTTTTCTGCTTCAATTTGGCTCATTTTACAAAGATGCTTATTTCTGGCGTGAACATGCAGTTCTACTCAAGAGTAAGCAACTAAGCGAAATAAAGCCATGGAACGCTTATTTGCCTTCTATCTATGCATTCTGACACACCAACAATGTTTTCTGCTTCAATTTGACTCATTTCACAAAGATGCTTATTTCTGGCGTGAACATGCAGTTCTACTCAAGAGTAAGCAACTAAGCGAAATAAAGCCATGGAACGCTTATTTGCCTTCTATCTATGCATTCTGACATTCCAACAATGTTTTCTGCTTCAATTTGGCTCATTTTACAAAGGTGCTTATTTCTGGCGTGAACATGCAGTTCTACTCAAGAGTAAGCAACTAAGCGAAATAAAGCGATAGAACGCTTATTTGCCTTCTATCTGTGCATTCTGACACTCCAACAATGTTTTCTGCTTCAATTTGACTCATTTCACAAAGATGCTTATTTCTGGCTTGAACATGCAGTTCTACTCAAGAGTAAGCAACTAAGCGAAATAAAGCGATAGAACGCTTATTTGCCTTCTATCTGTGCATTCTGACACTCCAACAATGTGTTCTGCTTCAATTTGACTCATTTCACAAAGATGCTTATTTCTGGCGTTAACATGCAGTTCTACTCAAGAGTAAGCCACTAAGCGAAATAAAGCCATGGAACGCTTATTTGCCTTCTATCTATGCATTCTGACACTCCAACAATGTTTTCTGCTTCAATTTGGCTCATTTTACAAAGGTGCTTATTTCTGGCGTGAACATGCAGTTCTACTCAAGAGTAAGCAACTAAGCGAAATAAAGCGATAGAACGCTTATTTGCCTTCTATCTGTGCATTCTGACACTCCAACAATGTTTTCTGCTTCAATTTGACTCATTTCACAAAGATGCTTATTTCTGGCTTGAACATGCAGTTCTACTCAAGAGTAAGCAACTAAGCGAAATAAAGCGATAGAACGCTTATTTGCCTTCTATCTGTGCATTCTGACACTCCAACAATGTGTTCTGCTTCAATTTGACTCATTTCACAAAGATGCTTATTTCTGGCGTTAACATGCAGTTCTACTCAAGAGTAAGCCACTAAGCGAAATAAAGCCATGGAACGCTTATTTGCCTTCTATCTATGCATTCTGACACTCCAACAATGTTTTCTGCTTCAATTTGGCTCATTTTACAAAGATGCTTATTTCTGGCGTGAACATGCAGTTCTACTCAAGAGTAAGCAACTAAGCGAAATAAAGCCATGGAACGCTTATTTGCCTTCTATCTATGCATTCTGACACACCAACAATGTTTTCTGCTTCAATTTGGCTCATTTTACAAAGATGCTTATTTCTGGCGTGAACATGCAGTTCTACTCAAGAGTAAGCAACTAAGCGAAATAAAGCGATAGAACGCTTATTTGCCTTCTATCTGTGCATTCTGACACTCCAACAATGTTTTCTGCTTCAATTTGACTCATTTCACAAAGATGCTTATTTCTGGCGTGAACATGCAGTTCTACTCAAGAGTAAGCAACTAAGCGAAATAAAGCGATAGAACGCTTATTTGCCTTCTATCTGTGCATTCTGACACTCCAACAATGTTTTCTGCTTCAATTTGACTCATTTCACAAAGGTGCTTATTTCTGGCGTAAACATGCAGTTCTACTCAAGAGTAAGCAACTAAGCGAAATAAAGCCATGGAACGCTTATTTGCCTTCTATCTATGCATTCTGACACACCAACAATGTTTTCTGCTTCAATTTGGCTCATTTTACAAAGATGCTTATTTCTGGCTTGAACATGCAGTTCTACTCAAGAGTAAGCAACTAAGCGAAATAAAGCCATGGAACGCTTATTTGCCTTCTATCTATGCATTCTGACATTCCAACAATGTTTTCTGCTTCAATTTGGCTCATTTTACAAAGATGCTTATTTCTGGCGTGAACATGCAGTTCTACTCAAGAGTAAGCAACTAAGCGAAATAAAGCGATAGAACGCTTATTTGCCTTCTATCTGTGCATTCTGACACTCCAACAATGTTTTCTGCTTCAATTTGACTCATTTCACAAAGATGCTTATTTCTGGCTTGATCATGCAGTTCTACTCAAGAGTAAGCAACTAAGCGAAATAAAGCGATAGAACGCTTATTTGCCTTCTATCTGTGCATTCTGACACTCCAACAATGTGTTCTGCTTCAATTTGACTCATTTCACAAAGATGCTTATTTCTGGCGTTAACATGCAGTTCTACTCAAGAGTAAGCCACTAAGCGAAATAAAGCCATGGAACGCTTATTTGCCTTCTATCTATGCATTCTGACACTCCAACAATGTTTTCTGCTTCAATTTGGCTCATTTTACAAAGATGCTTATTTCTGGCGTGAACATGCAGTTCTACTCAAGAGTAAGCAACTAAGCGAAATAAAGCCATGGAACGCTTATTTGCCTTCTATCTATGCATTCTGACACACCAACAACGTTTTCTGCTTCAATTTGGCTCATTTTACAAAGATGCTTATTTCTGGCGTGAACATGCAGTTCTACTCAAGAGTAAGCAACTAAGCGAAATAGAGCGATAGAACGCTTATTTGCCTTTTATCTGTGCATTCTGACACTCCAACTATGTTTTCTGCTTCAATTTGACTCATTTCACAAAGATGCTTATTTCTAGCGTGAACATACAGTTCTACTCAAGAGTAAGCAACTAAGCGAAATAAAGCCATGGAACGCTTATTTGCCTTCTATCTATGCATTCTGACATTCCAACAATGTTTTCTGCTTCAATTTGGCTCATTTTACAAAGATGCTTATTTCTGGCGTGAACATGCAGTTCTACTCAAGAGTAAGCAACTAAGCGAAATAAAGCCATGGAACGCTTATTTGCCTTCTATCTATGCATTCTGACACTCCAACAATGTTTTCTGCTTCAATTTGACTCATTTCACAAAGATGCTTATTTCTGGCGTGAACATGCAGTTCTAGTCAAGAGTAAGCAACTAAGCGAAATAAAGCCATGGAACGGTTATTTGCCTTCTATCTATGCATTCGGACACTCCAACAATGTTTTTTGCTTCAATTTGGCTCATTTTACAAAGATGCTTATTTCTGGCTTGAACATGCAGTTCTACTCAAGAGTAAGCAACTAAGCGAAATAAAGCCATGGAACGCTTATTTGCCTTCTCTCTATGCATTCTGACACACCAACAATGTTTTCTGCTTCAATTTGGCTCATTTTACAAAGATGCTTATTTCTGGCGTGAACATGCAGTTCTACTCAAGAGTAAGCAACTAAGCGAAATAAAGCGATAGAACGCTTATTTGCTTTCTATCTGTGCATTCTGACACTCCAACAATATGTTCTGCTTCAATTTGACTCATTTTACAAAGATGCTTATTTCTGGCGTGAACATGCAGTACTACTCAAGAGTAAGCAACTAAGCGAAATAAAGCCATGGAACGCTTATTTGCCTTCTATCTATGCATTCTGACACTCCAACAATGTTTTCTGCTTCAATTTGGCTCATTTTACAAAGATGCTTATTTCTGGCGTGAACATGCAGTTCTAGTCAAGAGTAAGCAACTAAGCGAAATAAAGCCATGGAACGCTTATTTGCCTTCTATCTATGCATTCTGACATTCCAACAATGTTTTCTGCTTCAATTTGGCTCATTTTACAAAGATGCTTATTTCTGGCGTGAACATGCAGTTCTACTCAAGAGTAAGCAACTAAGCGAAATAAAGCGATAGAACGCTTATTTCCCTTCTATCTGTGCATTCTGACACTCCAACAATGTTTTCTGCTTCAATTTGACTCATTTCACAAAGATGCTTATTTCTGGCTTGAACATGCAGTTCTACTCAAGAGTAAGCAACTAAGCGAAAAAAAGCGATAGAACGCTTATTTGCCTTCTATCTATGCATTCTGACACTCCAACAATGTTTTCTGCTTCAATTTGGCTCATTTTACAAAGATGCTTATTTCTGGCGTGAACATGCAGTTCTACTCAAGAGTAAGCAACTAAGCGAAATAAAGCCATGGAACGCTTATTTGCCTTCTATCTATGCATTCTGACACACCAACAATGTTTTCTGCTTCAATTTGGCTCATTTTACAAAGATGCTTATTTCTGGCGTGAACATGCAGTTCTACTCAAGAGTAAGCAACTAAGCGAAATAGAGCGATAGAACGCTTATTTGCCTTTTATCTGTGCATTCTGACACTCCAACTATGTTTTCTGCTTCAATTTGACTCATTTCACAAAGATGCTTATTTCTAGCGTGAACATACAGTTCTACTCAAGAGTAAGCAACTAAGCGAAATAAAGCCATGGAACGCTTATTTGCCTTCTATCTATGCATTCTGACATTCCAACAATGTTTTCTGCTTCAATTTGGCTCATTTTACAAAGATGCTTATTTCTGGCGTGAACATGCAGTTCTACTCAAGAGTAAGCAACTAAGCGAAATAAAGCCATGGAACGCTTATTTGCCTTCTATCTATGCATTCTGACACTCCAACAATGTTTTCTGCTTCAATTTGACTCATTTCACAAAGATGCTTATTTCTGGCGTGAACATGCAGTTCTAGTCAAGAGTAAGCAACTAAGCGAAATAAAGCCATGGAACGGTTATTTGCCTTCTATCTATGCATTCGGACACTCCAACAATGTTTTTTGCTTCAATTTGGCTCATTTTACAAAGATGCTTATTTCTGGCTTGAACATGCAGTTCTACTCAAGAGTAAGCAACTAAGCGAAATAAAGCCATGGAACGCTTATTTGCCTTCCCTCTATGCATTCTGACACACCAACAATGTTTTCTGCTTCAATTTGGCTCATTTTACAAAGATGCTTATTTCTGGCGTGAACATGCAGTTCTACTCAAGAGTAAGCAACTAAGCGAAATAAAGCGATAGAACGCTTATTTGCTTTCTATCTGTGCATTCTGACACTCCAACAATATGTTCTGCTTCAATTTGACTCATTTTACAAAGATGCTTATTTCTGGCGTGAACATGCAGTACTACTCAAGAGTAAGCAACTAAGCGAAATAAAGCCATGGAACGCTTATTTGCCTTCTATCTATGCATTCTGACACTCCAACAATGTTTTCTGCTTCAATTTGGCTCATTTTACAAAGATGCTTATTTCTGGCGTGAACATGCAGTTCTAGTCAAGAGTAAGCAACTAAGCGAAATAAAGCCATGGAACGCTTATTTGCCTTCTATCTATGCATTCTGACATTCCAACAATGTTTTCTGCTTCAATTTGGCTCATTTTACAAAGATGCTTATTTCTGGCGTGAACATGCAGTTCTACTCAAGAGTAAGCAACTAAGCGAAATAAAGCGATAGAACGCTTATTTGCCTTCTATCTGTGCATTCTGACACTCCAACAATGTTTTCTGCTTCAATTTGACTCATTTCACAAAGATGCTTATTTCTGGCTTGAACATGCAGTTCTACTCAAGAGTAAGCAACTAAGCGAAAAAAAGCGATAGAACGCTTATTTGCCTTCTATCTGTGCATTCTGACACTCCAACAATGTGTTCTGCTTCAATTTGACTCATTTCACAAAGATGCTTATTTCTGGCTTGAACATGCAGTTCTACTCAAGAGTAAGCAACTAAGCGAAATAAAGCCATGGAACGCTTATTTGCCTTCTCTCTATGCATTCTGACACACCAACAATGTTTTCTGCTTCAATTTGGCTCATTTTACAAAGATGCTTATTTCTGGCGTGAACATGCAGTTCTACTCAAGAGTAAGCAACTAAGCGAAATAAAGCGATAGAACGCTTATTTGCTTTCTATCTGTGCATTCTGACACTCCAACAATATGTTCTGCTTCAATTTGACTCATTTTACAAAGATGCTTATTTCTGGCGTGAACATGCAGTACTACTCAAGAGTAAGCAACTAAGCGAAATAAAGCCATGGAACGCTTATTTGCCTTCTATCTATGCATTCTGACACTCCAACAATGTTTTCTGCTTCAATTTGGCTCATTTTACAAAGATGCTTATTTCTGGCGTGAACATGCAGTTCTACTCAAGAGTAAGCAACTAAGCGAAATAAAGCCATGGAACGCTTATTTGCCTTCTATCTATGCATTCTGACACACCAACAATGTTTTCTGCTTCAATTTGGCTCATTTTACAAAGATGCTTATTTCTGGCGTGAACATGCAGTTCTACTCAAGAGTAAGCAACTAAGCGAAATCTAGCGATAGAACGCTTATTTGCCTTTTATCTGTGCATTCTGACACTCCAACTATGTTTTCTGCTTCAATTTGACTCATTTCACAAAGATGCTTATTTCTAGCGTGAACATACAGTTCTACTCAAGAGTAAGCAACTAAGCGAAATAAAGCCATGGAACGCTTATTTGCCTTCTATCTATGCATTCTGACACACCAACAATGTTTTCTGCTTCAATTTGGCTCATTTTACAAAGATGCTTATTTCTGGCGTGAACATGCAGTTCTACTCAAGAGTAAGCAACTAAGCGAAATAAAGCGATAGAACGCTTATTTGCCTTCTCTCTGTGCATTCTGACACTCCAACAATGTTTTCTGCTTCAATTTGACTCATTTCACAAAGATGCTTATTTCTGGCGTGAACATGCAGTTCTACTCAAGAGTAAGCAACTAAGCGAAATAAAGCGATAGAACGCTTATTTGCCTTCTATCTGTGCATTCTGACACTCCAACAATGTTTTCTGCTTCAATTTGACTCATTTCACAAAGATGCTTATTTCTGGCTTGAACATGCAGTTCTACTCAAGAGTAAGCAACTAAGCGAAATAAAGCGATAGAACGCTTATTTGCCTTCTATCTGTGCATTCTGACACTCCAACAATGTGTTCTGCTTCAATTTGACTCATTTCACAAAGATGCTTATTTCTGGCGTTAACATGCAGTTCTACTCAAGAGTAAGCCACTAAGCGAAATAAAGCCATGGAACGCTTATTTGCCTTCTATCTATGCATTCTGACACTCCAACAATGTTTTCTGCTTCAATTTGGCTCATTTTACAAAGATGCTTATTTCTGGCGTGAACATGCAGTTCTACTCAAGAGTAAGCAACTAAGCGAAATAAAGCCATGGAACGCTTATTTGCCTTCTATCTATGCATTCTGACACACCAACAATGTTTTCTGCTTCAATTTGACTCATTTCACAAAGATGCTTATTTCTGGCGTAAACATGCAGTTCTACTCAAGAGTAAGCAACTAAGCGAAATAAAGCCATGGAACGCTTATTTGCCTTCTATCTATGCATTCTGACACACCAACAATGTTTTCTGCTTCAATTTGACTCATTTCACAAAGATGCTTATTTCTGGCTTGAACATGCAGTTCTACTCAAGAGTAAGCAACTAAGCGAAATAAAGCGATAGAACGCTTATTTGCCTTCTATCTGTGCATTCTGACACTCCAACAATGTGTTCTGCTTCAATTTGACTCATTTTACAAAGATGCTTATTTCTGGCGTGAACATGCAGTTCTACTCAAGAGTAAGCAACTAAGCGAAATAAAGCCATGGAACGCTTATTTGCCTTCTATCTATGCATTCTGACACTCCAACAATGTTTTCTGCTTCAATTTGGCTCATTTTACAAAGATGCTTATTTCTGGCGTGAACATGCAGTTCTAGTCAAGAGTAAGCAACTAAGCGAAATAAAGCCATGGAACGCTTATTTGCCTTCTATCTGTGCATTCTGACACTCCAACAATATGTTCTGCTTCAATTTGACTCATTTTACAAAGATGCTTATTTCTGGCGTGAACATGCAGTACTACCCAAGAGTAAGCAACTAAGCGAAATAAAGCCATGGAACGCTTATTTGCCTTCTATCTATGCATTCTGACACTCCAACAATGTTTTCTGCTTCAATTTGGCTCATTTTACAAAGATGCTTATTTCTGGCGTGAACATGCAGTTCTAGTCAAGAGTAAGCAACTAAGCGAAATAAAGCCATGGAACGCTTATTTGCCTTCTATCTATGCATTCTGACATTCCAACAATGTTTTCTGCTTCAATTTGGCTCATTTTACAAAGATGCTTATTTCTGGCGTGAACATGCAGTTCTACTCAAGAGTAAGCAACTAAGCGAAATAAAGCGATAGAACGCTTATTTGCCTTCTATCTGTGCATTCTGACACTCCAACAATGTTTTCTGCTTCAATTTGACTCATTTCACAAAGATGCTTATTTCTGGCTTGAACATGCAGTTCTACTCAAGAGTAAGCAACTAAGCGAAATAAAGCGATAGAACGCTTATTTGCCTTCTATCTGTGCATTCTGACACTCCAACAATGTGTTCTGCTTCAATTTGACTCATTTCACAAAGATGCTTATTTCTGGCGTTAACATGCAGTTCTACTCAAGAGTAAGCAACTAAGCGAAATAGAGCGATAGAACGCTTATTTGCCTTTTATCTGTGCATTCTGACACTCCAACTATGTTTTCTGCTTCAATTTGACTCATTTCACAAAGATGCTTATTTCTAGCGTGAACATACAGTTCTACTCAAGAGTAAGCAACTAAGCGAAATAAAGCCATGGAACGCTTATTTGCCTTCTATCTATGCATTCTGACATTCCAACAATGTTTTCTGCTTCAATTTGGCTCATTTTACAAAGATGCTTATTTCTGGCGTGAACATGCAGTTCTACTCAAGAGTAAGCAACTAAGCGAAATAAAGCCATGGAACGCTTATTTGCCTTCTATCTATGCATTCTGACACTCCAACAATGTTTTCTGCTTCAATTTGACTCATTTCACAAAGATGCTTATTTCTGGCGTGAACATGCAGTTCTAGTCAAGAGTAAGCAACTAAGCGAAATAAAGCCATGGAACGGTTATTTGCCTTCTATCTATGCATTCGGACACTCCAACAATGTTTTTTGCTTCAATTTGGCTCATTTTACAAAGATGCTTATTTCTGGCTTGAACATGCAGTTCTACTCAAGAGTAAGCAACTAAGCGAAATAAAGCCATGGAACGCTTATTTGCCTTCTCTCTATGCATTCTGACACACCAACAATGTTTTCTGCTTCAATTTGGCTCATTTTACAAAGATGCTTATTTCTGGCGTGAACATGCAGTTCTACTCAAGAGTAAGCAACTAAGCGAAATAAAGCGATAGAACGCTTATTTGCTTTCTATCTGTGCATTCTGACACTCCAACAATATGTTCTGCTTCAATTTGACTCATTTTACAAAGATGCTTATTTCTGGCGTGAACATGCAGTACTACTCAAGAGTAAGCAACTAAGCGAAATAAAGCCATGGAACGCTTATTTGCCTTCTATCTATGCATTCTGACACTCCAACAATGTTTTCTGCTTCAATTTGGCTCATTTTACAAAGATGCTTATTTCTGGCGTGAACATGCAGTTCTAGTCAAGAGTAAGCAACTAAGCGAAATAAAGCCATGGAACGCTTATTTGCCTTCTATCTATGCATTCTGACATTCCAACAATGTTTTCTGCTTCAATTTGGCTCATTTTACAAAGATGCTTATTTCTGGCGTGAACATGCAGTTCTACTCAAGAGTAAGCAACTAAGCGAAATAAAGCGATAGAACGCTTATTTGCCTTCTATCTGTGCATTCTGACACTCCAACAATGTTTTCTGCTTCAATTTGACTCATTTCACAAAGATGCTTATTTCTGGCTTGAACATGCAGTTCTACTCAAGAGTAAGCAACTAAGCGAAAAAAAGCGATAGAACGCTTATTTGCCTTCTATCTGTGCATTCTGACACTCCAACAATGTGTTCTGCTTCAATTTGACTCATTTCACAAAGATGCTTATTTCTGGCTTGAACATGCAGTTCTACTCAAGAGTAAGCAACTAAGCGAAATAAAGCCATGGAACGCTTATTTGCCTTCTCTCTATGCATTCTGACACACCAACAATGTTTTCTGCTTCAATTTGGCTCATTTTACAAAGATGCTTATTTCTGGCGTGAACATGCAGTTCTACTCAAGAGTAAGCAACTAAGCGAAATAAAGCGATAGAACGCTTATTTGCTTTCTATCTGTGCATTCTGACACTCCAACAATATGTTCTGCTTCAATTTGACTCATTTTACAAAGATGCTTATTTCTGGCGTGAACATGCAGTACTACTCAAGAGTAAGCAACTAAGCGAAATAAAGCCATGGAACGCTTATTTGCCTTCTATCTATGCATTCTGACACACCAACAATGTTTTCTGCTTCAATTTGGCTCATTTTACAAAGATGCTTATTTCTGGCGTGAACATGCAGTTCTACTCAAGAGTAAGCAACTAAGCGAAATCTAGCGATAGAACGCTTATTTGCCTTTTATCTGTGCATTCTGACACTCCAACTATGTTTTCTGCTTCAATTTGACTCATTTCACAAAGATGCTTATTTCTAGCGTGAACATACAGTTCTACTCAAGAGTAAGCAACTAAGCGAAATAAAGCCATGGAACGCTTATTTGCCTTCTATCTATGCATTCTGACACACCAACAATGTTTTCTGCTTCAATTTGGCTCATTTTACAAAGATGCTTATTTCTGGCGTGAACATGCAGTTCTACTCAAGAGTAAGCAACTAAGCGAAATAAAGCGATAGAACGCTTATTTGCCTTCTCTCTGTGCATTCTGACACTCCAACAATGTTTTCTGCTTCAATTTGACTCATTTCACAAAGATGCTTATTTCTGGCGTGAACATGCAGTTCTACTCAAGAGTAAGCAACTAAGCGAAATAAAGCGATAGAACGCTTATTTGCCTTCTATCTGTGCATTCTGACACTCCAACAATGTTTTCTGCTTCAATTTGACTCATTTCACAAAGATGCTTATTTCTGGCTTGAACATGCAGTTCTACTCAAGAGTAAGCAACTAAGCGAAATAAAGCGATAGAACGCTTATTTGCCTTCTATCTGTGCATTCTGACACTCCAACAATGTGTTCTGCTTCAATTTGACTCATTTCACAAAGATGCTTATTTCTGGCGTTAACATGCAGTTCTACTCAAGAGTAAGCCACTAAGCGAAATAAAGCCATGGAACGCTTATTTGCCTTCTATCTATGCATTCTGACACTCCAACAATGTTTTCTGCTTCAATTTGGCTCATTTTACAAAGATGCTTATTTCTGGCGTGAACATGCAGTTCTACTCAAGAGTAAGCAACTAAGCGAAATAAAGCCATGGAACGCTTATTTGCCTTCTATCTATGCATTCTGACACACCAACAATGTTTTCTGCTTCAATTTGACTCATTTCACAAAGATGCTTATTTCTGGCGTAAACATGCAGTTCTACTCAAGAGTAAGCAACTAAGCGAAATAAAGCCATGGAACGCTTATTTGCCTTCTATCTATGCATTCTGACACACCAACAATGTTTTCTGCTTCAATTTGACTCATTTCACAAAGATGCTTATTTCTGGCTTGAACATGCAGTTCTACTCAAGAGTAAGCAACTAAGCGAAATAAAGCGATAGAACGCTTATTTGCCTTCTATCTGTGCATTCTGACACTCCAACAATGTGTTCTGCTTCAATTTGACTCATTTTACAAAGATGCTTATTTCTGGCGTGAACATGCAGTTCTACTCAAGAGTAAGCAACTAAGCGAAATAAAGCCATGGAACGCTTATTTGCCTTCTATCTATGCATTCTGACACTCCAACAATGTTTTCTGCTTCAATTTGGCTCATTTTACAAAGATGCTTATTTCTGGCGTGAACATGCAGTTCTAGTCAAGAGTAAGCAACTAAGCGAAATAAAGCCATGGAACGCTTATTTGCCTTCTATCTGTGCATTCTGACACTCCAACAATATGTTCTGCTTCAATTTGACTCATTTTACAAAGATGCTTATTTCTGGCGTGAACATGCAGTACTACTCAAGAGTAAGCAACTAAGCGAAATAAAGCCATGGAACGCTTATTTGCCTTCTATCTATGCATTCTGACACTCCAACAATGTTTTCTGCTTCAATTTGGCTCATTTTACAAAGATGCTTATTTCTGGCGTGAACATGCAGTTCTAGTCAAGAGTAAGCAACTAAGCGAAATAAAGCCATGGAACGCTTATTTGCCTTCTATCTATGCATTCTGACATTCCAACAATGTTTTCTGCTTCAATTTGGCTCATTTTACAAAGATGCTTATTTCTGGCGTGAACATGCAGTTCTACTCAAGAGTAAGCAACTAAGCGAAATAAAGCGATAGAACGCTTATTTGCCTTCTATCTGTGCATTCTGACACTCCAACAATGTTTTCTGCTTCAATTTGACTCATTTCACAAAGATGCTTATTTCTGGCTTGAACATGCAGTTCTACTCAAGAGTAAGCAACTAAGCGAAATAAAGCGATAGAACGCTTATTTGCCTTCTATCTGTGCATTCTGACACTCCAACAATGTGTTCTGCTTCAATTTGACTCATTTCACAAAGATGCTTATTTCTGGCGTTAACATGCAGTTCTACTCAAGAGTAAGCCACTAAGCGAAATAAAGCCATGGAACGCTTATTTGCCTTCTATCTATGCATTCTGACACTCCAACAATGTTTTCTGCTTCAATTTGGCTCATTTTACAAAGATGCTTATTTCTGGCGTGAACATGCAGTTCTACTCAAGAGTAAGCAACTAAGCGAAATAAAGCCATGGAACGCTTATTTGCCTTCTATCTATGCATTCTGACACACCAACAATGTTTTCTGCTTCAATTTGGCTCATTTTACAAAGATGCTTATTTCTGGCGTGAACATGCAGTTCTACTCAAGAGTAAGCAACTAAGCGAAATAGAGCGATAGAACGCTTATTTGCCTGTTATCTGTGCATTCTGACACTCCAACTATGTTTTCTGCTTCAATTTGACTCATTTCACAAAGATGCTTATTTCTAGCGTGAACATACAGTTCTACTCAAGAGTAAGCAACTAAGCGAAATAAAGCCATGGAACGCTTATTTGCCTTCTATCTATGCATTCTGACACACCAACAATGTTTTCTGCTTCAATTTGGCTCATTTTACAAAGATGCTTATTTCTGGCGTGAACATGCAGTTCTACTCAAGAGTAAGCAACAAAGCGAAATAAAGCGATAGAACGCTTATTTGCCTTCTCTCTGTGCATTCTGACACTCCAACAATGTGTTCTGCTTCAATTTGACTCATTTCACAAAGATGCTTATTTCTGGCGTGAGCATGCAGTTCTACTCAAGAGTAAGCAACTAAGCGAAATAAAGCGATAGAACGCTTATTTGCCTTCTATCTGTGCATTCTGACACTCCAACAATGTTTTCTGCTTCAATTTGACTCATTTCACAAAGATGCTTATTTCTGGCTTGAACATGCAGTTCTACTCAAGAGTAAGCAACTAAGCGAAATAAAGCGATAGAACGCTTATTTGCCTTCTATCTGTGCATTCTGACACTCCAACAATGTGTTCTGCTTCAATTTGACTCATTTCACAAAGATGCTTATTTCTGGCGTTAACATGCAGTTCTACTCAAGAGTAAGCCACTAAGCGAAATAAAGCCATGGAACGCTTATTTGCCTTCTATCTATGCATTCTGACACTCCAACAATGTTTTCTGCTTCAATTTGGCTCATTTTACAAAGATGCTTATTTCTGGCGTGAACATGCAGTTCTACTCAAGAGTAAGCAACTAAGCGAAATAAAGCCATGGAACGCTTATTTGCCTTCTATCTATGCATTCTGACACACCAACAATGTTTTCTGCTTCAATTTGACTCATTTCACAAAGATGCTTATTTCTGGCGTAAACATGCAGTTCTACTCAAGAGTAAGCAACTAAGCGAAATAAAGCCATGGAACGCTTATTTGCCTTCTATCTATGCATTCTGACACACCAACAATGTTTTCTGCTTCAATTTGGCTCATTTTACAAAGATGCTTATTTCTGGCTTGAACATGCAGTTCTACTCAAGAGTACGCCACTAAGCGAAATAAAGCCATGGAACGCTTATTTGCCTTCTATCTATGCATTCGGACACTCCAACAATGTTTTCTGCTTCAATTTGGCTCATTTTACAAAGATGCTTATTTCTGGCGTGAACATGCAGTTCTACTCAAGAGTAAGCAACTAAGCGAAATAGAGCGATAGAACGCTTATTTGCCTTCTATCTGTGCATTCTGACACTCCAACAATGTTTTCTGCTTCAATTTGACTCATTTCACAAAGATGCTTATTTCTAGCGTGAACATGCAGTTCTACTCAAGAGTAAGCAACTAAGCGAAATAAAGCCATGGAACGCTTATTTGCCTTCTATCTATGCATTCTGACACACCAACAATGTTTTCTGCTTCAATTTGACTCATTTCACAAAGATGCTTATTTCTGGCTTGAACATGCAGTTCTACTCAAGAGTAAGCAACTAAGCGAAATAAAGCGATAGAACGCTTATTTGCCTTCTATCTGTGCATTCTGACACTCCAACAATGTGTTCTGCTTCAATTTGACTCATTTTACAAAGATGCTTATTTCTGGCGTGAACATGCAGTTCTACTCAAGAGTAAGCAACTAAGCGAAATAAAGCCATGGAACGCTTATTTGCCTTCTATCTATGCATTCTGACACTCCAACAATGTTTTCTGCTTCAATTTGGCTCATTTTACAAAGATGCTTATTTCTGGCGTGAACATGCAGTTCTAGTCAAGAGTAAGCAACTAAGCGAAATAAAGCCATGGAACGCTTATTTGCCTTCTATCTATGCATTCTGACACTCCAACAATGTTTTCTGCTTCAATTTGACTCATTTCACAAAGATGCTTATTTCTAGCGTGAACATGCAGTTCTACTCAAGAGTAAGCAACTAAGCGAAATAAAGCCATGGAACGCTTATTTGCCTTCTATCTATGCATTCTGACACACCAACAATGTTTTCTGCTTCAATTTGGCTCATTTTACAAAGATGCTTATTTCTGGCGTGAACATGCAGTTCTACTCAAGAGTAAGCAACTAAGCGAAATAAAGCGATAGAACGCTTATTTGCCTTCTATCTGTGCATTCTGACACTCCAACAATGTTTTCTGCTTCAATTTGACTCATTTCACAAAGATGCTTATTTCTGGCGTGAACATGCAGTTCTACTCAAGAGTAAGCAACTAAGCGAAATAAAGCGATAGAACGCTTATTTGCCTTCTATCTGTGCATTCTGACACTCCAACAATGTTTTCTGCTTCAATTTGACTCATTTCACAAAGGTGCTTATTTCTGGCGTAAACATGCAGTTCTACTCAAGAGTAAGCAACTAAGCGAAATAAAGCCATGGAACGCTTATTTGCCTTCTATCTATGCATTCTGACACACCAACAATGTTTTCTGCTTCAATTTGGCTCATTTTACAAAGATGCTTATTTCTGGCTTGAACATGCAGTTCTACTCAAGAGTAAGCCACTAAGCGAAATAAAGCCATGGAACGCTTATTTGCCTTCTATCTATGCATTCTGACATTCCAACAATGTTTTCTGCTTCAATTTGGCTCATTTTACAAAGATGCTTATTTCTGGCGTGAACATGCAGTTCTACTCAAGAGTAAGCAACTAAGCGAAATAAAGCCATGGAACGCTTATTTGCCTTCTATCTATGCATTCTGACACACCAACAATGTTTTCTGCTTCAATTTGACTCATTTCACAAAGATGCTTATTTCTGGCGTGAACATGCAGTTCTACTCAAGAGTAAGCAACTAAGCGAAATAAAGCCATGGAACGCTTATTTGCCTTCTATCTATGCATTCTGACATTCCAACAATGTTTTCTGCTTCAATTTGGCTCATTTTACAAAGATGCTTATTTCTGGCGTGAACATGCAGTTCTACTCAAGAGTAAGCAACTAAGCGAAATAAAGCGATAGAACGCTTATTTGCCTTCTATCTGTGCATTCTGACACTCCAACAATGTTTTCTGCTTCAATTTGACTCATTTCACAAAGATGCTTATTTCTGGCTTGAACATGCAGTTCTACTCAAGAGTAAGCAACTAAGCGAAATAAAGCGATAGAACGCTTATTTGCCTTCTATCTGTGCATTCTGACACTCCAACAATGTGTTCTGCTTCAATTTGACTCATTTCACAAAGATGCTTATTTCTGGCGTTAACATGCAGTTCTACTCAAGAGTAAGCCACTAAGCGAAATAAAGCCATGGAACGCTTATTTGCCTTCTATCTATGCATTCTGACACTCCAACAATGTTTTCTGCTTCAATTTGGCTCATTTTACAAAGATGCTTATTTCTGGCGTGAACATGCAGTTCTACTCAAGAGTAAGCAACTAAGCGAAATAAAGCCATGGAACGCTTATTTGCCTTCTATCTATGCATTCTGACACACCAACAATGTTTTCTGCTTCAATTTGGCTCATTTTACAAAGATGCTTATTTCTGGCGTGAACATGCAGTTCTACTCAAGAGTAAGCAACTAAGCGAAATAAAGCGATAGAACGCTTATTTGCCTTCTATCTGTGCATTCTGACACTCCAACAATGTTTTCTGCTTCAATTTGACTCATTTCACAAAGATGCTTATTTCTGGCGTGAACATGCAGTTCTACTCAAGAGTAAGCAACTAAGCGAAATAAAGCGATAGAACGCTTATTTGCCTTCTATCTGTGCATTCTGACACTCCAACAATGTTTTCTGCTTCAATTTGACTCATTTCACAAAGGTGCTTATTTCTGGCGTAAACATGCAGTTCTACTCAAGAGTAAGCAACTAAGCGAAATAAAGCCATGGAACGCTTATTTGCCTTCTATCTATGCATTCTGACACACCAACAATGTTTTCTGCTTCAATTTGGCTCATTTTACAAAGATGCTTATTTCTGGCTTGAACATGCAGTTCTACTCAAGAGTAAGCCACTAAGCGAAATAAAGCCATGGAACGCTTATTTGCCTTCTATCTATGCATTCTGACATTCCAACAATGTTTTCTGCTTCAATTTGGCTCATTTTACAAAGATGCTTATTTCTGGCGTGAACATGCAGTTCTACTCAAGAGTAAGCAACTAAGCGAAATAGAGCGATAGAACGCTTATTTGCCTTCTATCTGTGCATTCTGACACTCCAACAATGTTTTCTGCTTCAATTTGACTCATTTCACAAAGATGCTTATTTCTAGCGTGAACATGCAGTTCTACTCAAGAGTAAGCAACTAAGCGAAATAAAGCCATGGAACGCTTATTTGCCTTCTATCTATGCATTCTGACACACCAACAATGTTTTCTGCTTCAATTTGACTCATTTCACAAAGATGCTTATTTCTGGCTTGAACATGCAGTTCTACTCAAGAGTAAGCAACTAAGCGAAATAAAGCGATAGAACGCTTATTTGCCTTCTATCTGTGCATTCTGACACTCCAACAATGTGTTCTGCTTCAATTTGACTCATTTTACAAAGATGCTTATTTCTGGCGTGAACATGCAGTTCTACTCAAGAGTAAGCAACTAAGCGAAATAAAGCCATGGAACGCTTATTTGCCTTCTATCTATGCATTCTGACACTCCAACAATGTTTTCTGCTTCAATTTGGCTCATTTTACAAAGATGCTTATTTCTGGCGTGAACATGCAGTTCTAGTCAAGAGTAAGCAACTAAGCGAAATAAAGCCATGGAACGCTTATTTGCCTTCTATCTATGCATTCTGACACTCCAACAATGTTTTCTGCTTCAATTTGACTCATTTCACAAAGATGCTTATTTCTAGCGTGAACATGCAGTTCTACTCAAGAGTAAGCAACTAAGCGAAATAAAGCCATGGAACGCTTATTTGCCTTCTATCTATGCATTCTGACACACCAACAATGTTTTCTGCTTCAATTTGGCTCATTTTACAAAGATGCTTATTTCTGGCGTGAACATGCAGTTCTACTCAAGAGTAAGCAACTAAGCGAAATAAAGCGATAGAACGCTTATTTGCCTTCTATCTGTGCATTCTGACACTCCAACAATGTTTTCTGCTTCAATTTGACTCATTTCACAAAGATGCTTATTTCTGGCGTGAACATGCAGTTCTACTCAAGAGTAAGCAACTAAGCGAAATAAAGCGATAGAACGCTTATTTGCCTTCTATCTGTGCATTCTGACACTCCAACAATGTTTTCTGCTTCAATTTGACTCATTTCACAAAGGTGCTTATTTCTGGCGTAAACATGCAGTTCTACTCAAGAGTAAGCAACTAAGCGAAATAAAGCCATGGAACGCTTATTTGCCTTCTATCTATGCATTCTGACACACCAACAATGTTTTCTGCTTCAATTTGGCTCATTTTACAAAGATGCTTATTTCTGGCTTGAACATGCAGTTCTACTCAAGAGTAAGCCACTAAGCGAAATAAAGCCATGGAACGCTTATTTGCCTTCTATCTATGCATTCTGACATTCCAACAATGTTTTCTGCTTCAATTTGGCTCATTTTACAAAGATGCTTATTTCTGGCGTGAACATGCAGTTCTACTCAAGAGTAAGCAACTAAGCGAAATAAAGCCATGGAACGCTTATTTGCCTTCTATCTATGCATTCTGACACACCAACAATGTTTTCTGCTTCAATTTGACTCATTTCACAAAGATGCTTATTTCTGGCGTGAACATGCAGTTCTACTCAAGAGTAAGCAACTAAGCGAAATAAAGCCATGGAACGCTTATTTGCCTTCTATCTATGCATTCTGACATTCCAACAATGTTTTCTGCTTCAATTTGGCTCATTTTACAAAGATGCTTATTTCTGGCGTGAACATGCAGTTCTACTCAAGAGTAAGCAACTAAGCGAAATAAAGCGATAGAACGCTTATTTGCCTTCTATCTGTGCATTCTGACACTCCAACAATGTTTTCTGCTTCAATTTGACTCATTTCACAAAGATGCTTATTTCTGGCTTGAACATGCAGTTCTACTCAAGAGTAAGCAACTAAGCGAAATAAAGCGATAGAACGCTTATTTGCCTTCTATCTGTGCATTCTGACACTCCAACAATGTGTTCTGCTTCAATTTGACTCATTTCACAAAGATGCTTATTTCTGGCGTTAACATGCAGTTCTACTCAAGAGTAAGCCACTAAGCGAAATAAAGCCATGGAACGCTTATTTGCCTTCTATCTATGCATTCTGACACTCCAACAATGTTTTCTGCTTCAATTTGGCTCATTTTACAAAGATGCTTATTTCTGGCGTGAACATGCAGTTCTACTCAAGAGTAAGCAACTAAGCGAAATAAAGCCATGGAACGCTTATTTGCCTTCTATCTATGCATTCTGACACACCAACAATGTTTTCTGCTTCAATTTGGCTCATTTTACAAAGATGCTTATTTCTGGCGTGAACATGCAGTTCTACTCAAGAGTAAGCAACTAAGCGAAATAAAGCGATAGAACGCTTATTTGCCTTCTATCTGTGCATTCTGACACTCCAACAATGTTTTCTGCTTCAATTTGACTCATTTCACAAAGATGCTTATTTCTGGCGTGAACATGCAGTTCTACTCAAGAGTAAGCAACTAAGCGAAATAAAGCGATAGAACGCTTATTTGCCTTCTATCTGTGCATTCTGACACTCCAACAATGTTTTCTGCTTCAATTTGACTCATTTCACAAAGGTGCTTATTTCTGGCGTAAACATGCAGTTCTACTCAAGAGTAAGCAACTAAGCGAAATAAAGCCATGGAACGCTTATTTGCCTTCTATCTATGCATTCTGACACACCAACAATGTTTTCTGCTTCAATTTGGCTCATTTTACAAAGATGCTTATTTCTGGCTTGAACATGCAGTTCTACTCAAGAGTAAGCCACTAAGCGAAATAAAGCCATGGAACGCTTATTTGCCTTCTATCTATGCATTCTGACATTCCAACAATGTTTTCTGCTTCAATTTGGCTCATTTTACAAAGATGCTTATTTCTGGCGTGAACATGCAGTTCTACTCAAGAGTAAGCAACTAAGCGAAATAAAGCCATGGAACGCTTATTTGCCTTCTATCTATGCATTCTGACACACCAACAATGTTTTCTGCTTCAATTTGACTCATTTCACAAAGATGCTTATTTCTGGCGTGAACATGCAGTTCTACTCAAGAGTAAGCAACTAAGCGAAATAAAGCCATGGAACGCTTATTTGCCTTCTATCTATGCATTCTGACATTCCAACAATGTTTTCTGCTTCAATTTGGCTCATTTTACAAAGATGCTTATTTCTGGCGTGAACATGCAGTTCTACTCAAGAGTAAGCAACTAAGCGAAATAAAGCGATAGAACGCTTATTTGCCTTCTATCTGTGCATTCTGACACTCCAACAATGTTTTCTGCTTCAATTTGACTCATTTCACAAAGATGCTTATTTCTGGCTTGATCATGCAGTTCTACTCAAGAGTAAGCAACTAAGCGAAATAAAGCGATAGAACGCTTATTTGCCTTCTATCTGTGCATTCTGACACTCCAACAATGTGTTCTGCTTCAATTTGACTCATTTCACAAAGATGCTTATTTCTGGCGTTAACATGCAGTTCTACTCAAGAGTAAGCCACTAAGCGAAATAAAGCCATGGAACGCTTATTTGCCTTCTATCTATGCATTCTGACACTCCAACAATGTTTTCTGCTTCAATTTGGCTCATTTTACAAAGATGCTTATTTCTGGCGTGAACATGCAGTTCTACTCAAGAGTAAGCAACTAAGCGAAATAAAGCCATGGAACGCTTATTTGCCTTCTATCTATGCATTCTGACACACCAACAATGTTTTCTGCTTCAATTTGGCTCATTTTACAAAGATGCTTATTTCTGGCGTGAACATGCAGTTCTACTCAAGAGTAAGCAACTAAGCGAAATAGAGCGATAGAACGCTTATTTGCCTTTTATCTGTGCATTCTGACACTCCAACTATGTTTTCTGCTTCAATTTGACTCATTTCACAAAGATGCTTATTTCTAGCGTGAACATACAGTTCTACTCAAGAGTAAGCAACTAAGCGAAATAAAGCCATGGAACGCTTATTTGCCTTCTATCTATGCATTCTGACATTCCAACAATGTTTTCTGCTTCAATTTGGCTCATTTTACAAAGATGCTTATTTCTGGCGTGAACATGCAGTTCTACTCAAGAGTAAGCAACTAAGCGAAATAAAGCCATGGAACGCTTATTTGCCTTCTATCTATGCATTCTGACACACCAACAATGTTTTCTGCTTCAATTTGACTCATTTCACAAAGATGCTTATTTCTGGCGTGAACATGCAGTTCTACTCAAGAGTAAGCAACTAAGCGAAATAAAGCCATGGAACGGTTATTTGCCTTCTATCTATGCATTCGGACACTCCAACAATGTTTTTTGCTTCAATTTGGCTCATTTTACAAAGATGCTTATTTCTGGCTTGAACATGCAGTTCTACTCAAGAGTAAGCAACTAAGCGAAATAAAGCCATGGAACGCTTATTTGCCTTCTCTCTATGCATTCTGACACACCAACAATGTTTTCTGCTTCAATTTGGCTCATTTTACAAAGATGCTTATTTCTGGCGTGAACATGCAGTTCTACTCAAGAGTAAGCAACTAAGCGAAATAAAGCGATAGAACGCTTATTTGCTTTCTATCTGTGCATTCTGACACTCCAACAATATGTTCTGCTTCAATTTGACTCATTTTACAAAGATGCTTATTTCTGGCGTGAACATGCAGTACTACTCAAGAGTAAGCAACTAAGCGAAATAAAGCCATGGAACGCTTATTTGCCTTCTATCTATGCATTCTGACACTCCAACAATGTTTTCTGCTTCAATTTGGCTCATTTTACAAAGATGCTTATTTCTGGCGTGAACATGCAGTTCTAGTCAAGAGTAAGCAACTAAGCGAAATAAAGCCATGGAACGCTTATTTGCCTTCTATCTATGCATTCTGACATTCCAACAATGTTTTCTGCTTCAATTTGGCTCATTTTACAAAGATGCTTATTTCTGGCGTGAACATGCAGTTCTACTCAAGAGTAAGCAACTAAGCGAAATAAAGCGATAGAACGCTTATTTGCCTTCTATCTGTGCATTCTGACACTCCAACAATGTTTTCTGCTTCAATTTGACTCATTTCACAAAGATGCTTATTTCTGGCTTGAACATGCAGTTCTACTCAAGAGTAAGCAACTAAGCGAAATAAAGCGATAGAACGCTTATTTGCCTTCTATCTGTGCATTCTGACACTCCAACAATGTGTTCTGCTTCAATTTGACTCATTTCACAAAGATGCTTATTTCTGGCGTTAACATGCAGTTCTACTCAAGAGTAAGCCACTAAGCGAAATAAAGCCATGGAACGCTTATTTGCCTTCTATCTATGCATTCTGACACTCCAACAATGTTTTCTGCTTCAATTTGGCTCATTTTACAAAGATGCTTATTTCTGGCGTGAACATGCAGTTCTACTCAAGAGTAAGCAACTAAGCGAAATAAAGCCATGGAACGCTTATTTGCCTTCTATCTATGCATTCTGACACACCAACAATGTTTTCTGCTTCAATTTGGCTCATTTTACAAAGATGCTTATTTCTGGCGTGAACATGCAGTTCTACTCAAGAGTAAGCAACTAAGCGAAATAGAGCGATAGAACGCTTATTTGCCTTTTATCTGTGCATTCTGACACTCCAACTATGTTTTCTGCTTCAATTTGACTCATTTCACAAAGATGCTTATTTCTAGCGTGAACATACAGTTCTACTCAAGAGTAAGCAACTAAGCGAAATAAAGCCATGGAACGCTTATTTGCCTTCTATCTATGCATTCTGACATTCCAACAATGTTTTCTGCTTCAATTTGGCTCATTTTACAAAGATGCTTATTTCTGGCGTGAACATGCAGTTCTACTCAAGAGTAAGCAACTAAGCGAAATAAAGCCATGGAACGCTTATTTGCCTTCTATCTATGCATTCTGACACACCAACAATGTTTTCTGCTTCAATTTGACTCATTTCACAAAGATGCTTATTTCTGGCGTGAACATGCAGTTCTACTCAAGAGTAAGCAACTAAGCGAAATAAAGCCATGGAACGGTTATTTGCCTTCTATCTATGCATTCGGACACTCCAACAATGTTTTTTGCTTCAATTTGGCTCATTTTACAAAGATGCTTATTTCTGGCTTGAACATGCAGTTCTACTCAAGAGTAAGCAACTAAGCGAAATAAAGCCATGGAACGCTTATTTGCCTTCTCTCTATGCATTCTGACACACCAACAATGTTTTCTGCTTCAATTTGGCTCATTTTACAAAGATGCTTATTTCTGGCGTGAACATGCAGTTCTACTCAAGAGTAAGCAACTAAGCGAAATAAAGCGATAGAACGCTTATTTGCTTTCTATCTGTGCATTCTGACACTCCAACAATATGTTCTGCTTCAATTTGACTCATTTTACAAAGATGCTTATTTCTGGCGTGAACATGCAGTACTACTCAAGAGTAAGCAACTAAGCGAAATAAAGCCATGGAACGCTTATTTGCCTTCTATCTATGCATTCTGACACTCCAACAATGTTTTCTGCTTCAATTTGGCTCATTTTACAAAGATGCTTATTTCTGGCGTGAACATGCAGTTCTAGTCAAGAGTAAGCAACTAAGCGAAATAAAGCCATGGAACGCTTATTTGCCTTCTATCTATGCATTCTGACATTCCAACAATGTTTTCTGCTTCAATTTGGCTCATTTTACAAAGATGCTTATTTCTGGCGTGAACATGCAGTTCTACTCAAGAGTAAGCAACTAAGCGAAATAAAGCGATAGAACGCTTATTTGCCTTCTATCTGTGCATTCTGACACTCCAACAATGTTTTCTGCTTCAATTTGACTCATTTCACAAAGATGCTTATTTCTGGCTTGAACATGCAGTTCTACTCAAGAGTAAGCAACTAAGCGAAATAAAGCGATAGAACGCTTATTTGCCTTCTATCTGTGCATTCTGACACTCCAACAATGTGTTCTGCTTCAATTTGACTCATTTCACAAAGATGCTTATTTCTGGCGTTAACATGCAGTTCTACTCAAGAGTAAGCCACTAAGCGAAATAAAGCCATGGAACGCTTATTTGCCTTCTATCTATGCATTCTGACACTCCAACAATGTTTTCTGCTTCAATTTGGCTCATTTTACAAAGATGCTTATTTCTGGCGTGAACATGCAGTTCTACTCAAGAGTAAGCAACTAAGCGAAATAAAGCCATGGAACGCTTATTTGCCTTCTATCTATGCATTCTGACACACCAACAATGTTTTCTGCTTCAATTTGGCTCATTTTACAAAGATGCTTATTTCTGGCGTGAACATGCAGTTCTACTCAAGAGTAAGCAACTAAGCGAAATAGAGCGATAGAACGCTTATTTGCCTTTTATCTGTGCATTCTGACACTCCAACTATGTTTTCTGCTTCAATTTGACTCATTTCACAAAGATGCTTATTTCTAGCGTGAACATACAGTTCTACTCAAGAGTAAGCAACTAAGCGAAATAAAGCCATGGAACGCTTATTTGCCTTCTATCTATGCATTCTGACACACCAACAATGTTTTCTGCTTCAATTTGGCTCATTTTACAAAGATGCTTATTTCTGGCGTGAACATGCAGTTCTACTCAAGAGTAAGCAACTAAGCGAAATAAAGCGATAGAACGCTTATTTGCCTTCTCTCTGTGCATTCTGACACTCCAACAATGTTTTCTGCTTCAATTTGACTCATTTCACAAAGATGCTTATTTCTGGCGTGAACATGCAGTTCTACTCAAGAGTAAGCAACTAAGCGAAATAAAGCGATAGAACGCTTATTTGCCTTCTATCTGTGCATTCTGACACTCCAACAATGTTTTCTGCTTCAAATTGACTCATTTCACAAAGATGCTTATTTCTGGCTTGAACATGCAGTTCTACTCAAGAGTAAGCAACTAAGCGAAATAAAGCGATAGAACGCTTATTTGCCTTCTATCTGTGCATTCTGACACTCCAACAATGTGTTCTGCTTCAATTTGACTCATTTCACAAAGATGCTTATTTCTGGCGTTAACATGCAGTTCTACTCAAGAGTAAGCCACTAAGCGAAATAAAGCCATGGAACGCTTATTTGCCTTCTATCTATGCATTCTGACACTCCAACAATGTTTTCTGCTTCAATTTGGCTCATTTTACAAAGATGCTTATTTCTGGCGTGAACATGCAGTTCTACTCAAGAGTAAGCAACTAAGCGAAATAAAGCCATGGAACGCTTATTTGCCTTCTATCTATGCATTCTGACACACCAACAATGTTTTCTGCTTCAATTTGACTCATTTCACAAAGATGCTTATTTCTGGCGTAAACATGCAGTTCTACTCAAGAGTAAGCAACTAAGCGAAATAAAGCCATGGAACGCTTATTTGCCTTCTATCTATGCATTCTGACACACCAACAATGTTTTCTGCTTCAATTTGGCTCATTTTACAAAGATGCTTATTTCTGGCTTGAACATGCAGTTCTACTCAAGAGTAAGCCACTAAGCGAAATAAAGCCATGGAACGCTTATTTGCCTTCTATCTATGCATTCTGACACACCAACAATGTTTTCTGCTTCAATTTGACTCATTTCACAAAGATGCTTATTTCTGGCTTGAACATGCAGTTCTACTCAAGAGTAAGCAACTAAGCGAAATAAAGCGATAGAACGCTTATTTGCCTTCTATCTGTGCATTCTGACACTCCAACAATGTGTTCTGCTTCAATTTGACTCATTTTACAAAGATGCTTATTTCTGGCGTGAACATGCAGTTCTACTCAAGAGTAAGCAACTAAGCGAAATAAAGCCATGGAACGCTTATTTGCCTTCTATCTATGCATTCTGACACTCCAACAATGTTTTCTGCTTCAATTTGGCTCATTTTACAAAGATGCTTATTTCTGGCGTGAACATGCAGTTCTAGTCAAGAGTAAGCAACTAAGCGAAATAAAGCCATGGAACGCTTATTTGCCTTCTATCTATGCATTCTGACACTCCAACCATGTTTTCTGCTTCAATTTGACTCATTTCACAAAGATGCTTATTTCTGGCGTGAACATGCAGTTCTACTCAAGAGTAAGCAACTAAGCGAAATAAAGCCATGGAACGCTTATTTGCCTTCTATCTATGCATTCTGATACACCAACAATGTTTTCTGCTTCAATTTGGCTCATTTTACAAAGATGCTTATTTCTGGCTTGAACATGCAGTTCTACTCAAGAGTAAGCAACTAAGCGAAATAAAGCCATGGAACGCTTATTTGCCTTCCATCTATGCATTCTGACACTCCAACGTTTTCTGCTTCAATTTGGCTCATTTTACAAAGATGCTTATTTCTGGCGTGAACATGCAGTTCTACTCAAGAGTAAGCAACTAAGCGAAATAGAGCGATAGAACGCTTATTTGCCTTCTATCTGTGCATTCTGACACTCCAACAATGTTTTCTGCTTCAATTTGACTCATTTCACAAAGATGCTTATTTCTAGCGTGAACATGCAGTTCTACTCAAGAGTAAGCAACTAAGCGAAATAAAGCCATGGAACGCTTATTTGCCTTCTATCTATGCATTCTGACACACCAACAATGTTTTCTGCTTCAATTTGGCTCATTTTACAAAGATGCTTATTTCTGGCGTGAACATGCAGTTCTACTCAAGAGTAAGCAACTAAGCGAAATAAAGCGATAGAACGCTTATTTGCCTTCTATCTGTGCATTCTGACACTCCAACAATGTTTTCTGCTTCAATTTGACTCATTTCACAAAGATGCTTATTTCTGGCGTGAACATGCAGTTCTACTCAAGAGTAAGCAACTAAGCGAAATAAAGCGATAGAACGCTTATTTGCCTTCTATCTGTGCATTCTGACACACCAACAATGTTTTCTGCTTCAATTTGGCTCATTTTACAAAGATGCTTATTTCTGGCTTGAACATGCAGTTCTACTCAAGAGTAAGCCACTAAGCGAAATAAAGCCATGGAACGCTTATTTGCCTTCTATCTATGCATTCTGACACACCAACAATGTTTTCTGCTTCAATTTGGCTCATTTTACAAAGATGCTTATTTCTGGCGTGAACATGCAGTTCTACTCAAGAGTAAGCAACTAAGCGAAATAGAGCGATAGAACGCTTATTTGCCTTTTATCTGTGCATTCTGACACTCCAACTATGTTTTCTGCTTCAATTTGACTCATTTCACAAAGATGCTTATTTCTAGCGTGAACATACAGTTCTACTCAAGAGTAAGCAACTAAGCGAAATAAAGCCATGGAACGCTTATTTGCCTTCTATCTATGCATTCTGACACTCCAACAATGTTTTCTGCTTCAATTTGGCTCATTTTACAAAGATGCTTATTTCTGGCGTGAACATGCAGTTCTACTCAAGAGTAAGCAACTAAGCGAAATAAAGCGATAGAACGCTTATTTGCCTTCTATCTGTGCATTCTGACACTCCAACAATGTTTTCTGCTTCAATTTGACTCATTTCACAAAGATGCTTATTTCTGGCGTGAACATGCAGTTCTACTCAAGAGTAAGCAACTAAGCGAAATAAAGCGATAGAACGCTTATTTGCCTTCTATCTGTGCATTCTGACACTCCAACAATGTTTTCTGCTTCAATTTGACTCATTTCACAAAGGTGCTTATTTCTGGCGTAAACATGCAGTTCTACTCAAGAGTAAGCAACTAAGCGAAATAAAGCCATGGAACGCTTATTTGCCTTCTATCTATGCATTCTGACACACCAACAATGTTTTCTGCTTCAATTTGGCTCATTTTACAAAGATGCTTATTTCTGGCTTGAACATGCAGTTCTACTCAAGAGTAAGCCACTAAGCGAAATAAAGCCATGGAACGCTTATTTGCCTTCTATCTATGCATTCTGACATTCCAACAATGTTTTCTGCTTCAATTTGGCTCATTTTACAAAGATGCTTATTTCTGGCGTGAACATGCAGTTCTACTCAAGAGTAAGCAACTAAGCGAAATAAAGCCATGGAACGCTTATTTGCCTTCTATCTATGCATTCTGACACACCAACAATGTTTTCTGCTTCAATTTGACTCATTTCACAAAGATGCTTATTTCTGGCGTAAACATGCAGTTCTACTCAAGAGTAAGCAACTAAGCGAAATAAAGCCATGGAACGCTTATTTGCCTTCTATCTATGCATTCTGACACACCAACAATGTTTTCTGCTTCAATTTGGCTCATTTTACAAAGATGCTTATTTCTGGCTTGAACATGCAGTTCTACTCAAGAGTAAGCCACTAAGCGAAATAAAGCCATGGAACGCTTATTTGCCTTCTATCTATGCATTCGGACACTCCAACAATGTTTTCTGCTTCAATTTGGCTCATTTTACAAAGATGCTTATTTCTGGCGTGAACATGCAGTTCTACTCAAGAGTAAGCAACTAAGCGAAATAGAGCGATAGAACGCTTATTTGCCTTTTATCTGTGCATTCTGACACTCCAACTATGTTTTCTGCTTCAATTTGACTCATTTCACAAAGATGCTTATTTCTAGCGTGAACATACAGTTCTACTCAAGAGTAAGCAACTAAGCGAAATAAAGCCATGGAACGCTTATTTGCCTTCTATCTATGCATTCTGACACACCAACAATGTTTTCTGCTTCAATTTGGCTCATTTTACAAAGATGCTTATTTCTGGCGTGAACATGCAGTTCTACTCAAGAGTAAGCAACTAAGCGAAATAAAGCGATAGAACGCTTATTTGCCTTCTCTCTGTGCATTCTGACACTCCAACAATGTTTTCTGCTTCAATTTGACTCATTTCACAAAGATGCTTATTTCTGGCGTGAACATGCAGTTCTACTCAAGAGTAAGCAACTAAGCGAAATAAAGCGATAGAACGCTTATTTGCCTTCTATCTGTGCATTCTGACACTCCAACAATGTTTTCTGCTTCAAATTGACTCATTTCACAAAGATGCTTATTTCTGGCTTGAACATGCAGTTCTACTCAAGAGTAAGCAACTAAGCGAAATAAAGCGATAGAACGCTTATTTGCCTTCTATCTGTGCATTCTGACACTCCAACAATGTGTTCTGCTTCAATTTGACTCATTTCACAAAGATGCTTATTTCTGGCGTTAACATGCAGTTCTACTCAAGAGTAAGCCACTAAGCGAAATAAAGCCATGGAACGCTTATTTGCCTTCTATCTATGCATTCTGACACTCCAACAATGTTTTCTGCTTCAATTTGGCTCATTTTACAAAGATGCTTATTTCTGGCGTGAACATGCAGTTCTACTCAAGAGTAAGCAACTAAGCGAAATAAAGCCATGGAACGCTTATTTGCCTTCTATCTATGCATTCTGACACACCAACAATGTTTTCTGCTTCAATTTGACTCATTTCACAAAGATGCTTATTTCTGGCGTAAACATGCAGTTCTACTCAAGAGTAAGCAACTAAGCGAAATAAAGCCATGGAACGCTTATTTGCCTTCTATCTATGCATTCTGACACACCAACAATGTTTTCTGCTTCAATTTGGCTCATTTTACAAAGATGCTTATTTCTGGCTTGAACATGCAGTTCTACTCAAGAGTAAGCCACTAAGCGAAATAAAGCCATGGAACGCTTATTTGCCTTCTATCTATGCATTCGGACACTCCAACAATGTTTTCTGCTTCAATTTGGCTCATTTTACAAAGATGCTTATTTCTGGCGTGAACATGCAGTTCTACTCAAGAGTAAGCAACTAAGCGAAATAGAGCGATAGAACGCTTATTTGCCTTCTATCTGTGCATTCTGACACTCCAACAATGTTTTCTGCTTCAATTTGACTCATTTCACAAAGATGCTTATTTCTAGCGTGAACATGCAGTTCTACTCAAGAGTAAGCAACTAAGCGAAATAAAGCCATGGAACGCTTATTTGCCTTCTATCTATGCATTCTGACACACCAACAATGTTTTCTGCTTCAATTTGACTCATTTCACAAAGATGCTTATTTCTGGCTTGAACATGCAGTTCTACTCAAGAGTAAGCAACTAAGCGAAATAAAGCGATAGAACGCTTATTTGCCTTCTATCTGTGCATTCTGACACTCCAACAATGTGTTCTGCTTCAATTTGACTCATTTTACAAAGATGCTTATTTCTGGCGTGAACATGCAGTTCTACTCAAGAGTAAGCAACTAAGCGAAATAAAGCCATGGAACGCTTATTTGCCTTCTATCTATGCATTCTGACACTCCAACAATGTTTTCTGCTTCAATTTGGCTCATTTTACAAAGATGCTTATTTCTGGCGTGAACATGCAGTTCTAGTCAAGAGTAAGCAACTAAGCGAAATAAAGCCATGGAACGCTTATTTGCCTTCTATCTATGCATTCTGACACTCCAACCATGTTTTCTGCTTCAATTTGACTCATTTCACAAAGATGCTTATTTCTGGCGTGAACATGCAGTTCTACTCAAGAGTAAGCAACTAAGCGAAATAAAGCCATGGAACGCTTATTTGCCTTCTATCTATGCATTCTGATACACCAACAATGTTTTCTGCTTCAATTTGGCTCATTTTACAAAGATGCTTATTTCTGGCTTGAACATGCAGTTCTACTCAAGAGTAAGCAACTAAGCGAAATAAAGCCATGGAACGCTTATTTGCCTTCCATCTATGCATTCTGACACTCCAACGTTTTCTGCTTCAATTTGGCTCATTTTACAAAGATGCTTATTTCTGGCGTGAACATGCAGTTCTACTCAAGAGTAAGCAACTAAGCGAAATAGAGCGATAGAACGCTTATTTGCCTTCTATCTGTGCATTCTGACACTCCAACAATGTTTTCTGCTTCAATTTGACTCATTTCACAAAGATGCTTATTTCTAGCGTGAACATGCAGTTCTACTCAAGAGTAAGCAACTAAGCGAAATAAAGCCATGGAACGCTTATTTGCCTTCTATCTATGCATTCTGACACACCAACAATGTTTTCTGCTTCAATTTGGCTCATTTTACAAAGATGCTTATTTCTGGCGTGAACATGCAGTTCTACTCAAGAGTAAGCAACTAAGCGAAATAAAGCGATAGAACGCTTATTTGCCTTCTATCTGTGCATTCTGACACTCCAACAATGTTTTCTGCTTCAATTTGACTCATTTCACAAAGATGCTTATTTCTGGCGTGAACATGCAGTTCTACTCAAGAGTAAGCAACTAAGCGAAATAAAGCGATAGAACGCTTATTTGCCTTCTATCTGTGCATTCTGACACACCAACAATGTTTTCTGCTTCAATTTGGCTCATTTTACAAAGATGCTTATTTCTGGCTTGAACATGCAGTTCTACTCAAGAGTAAGCCACTAAGCGAAATAAAGCCATGGAACGCTTATTTGCCTTCTATCTATGCATTCTGACACACCAACAATGTTTTCTGCTTCAATTTGGCTCATTTTACAAAGATGCTTATTTCTGGCGTGAACATGCAGTTCTACTCAAGAGTAAGCAACTAAGCGAAATAGAGCGATAGAACGCTTATTTGCCTTTTATCTGTGCATTCTGACACTCCAACTATGTTTTCTGCTTCAATTTGACTCATTTCACAAAGATGCTTATTTCTAGCGTGAACATACAGTTCTACTCAAGAGTAAGCAACTAAGCGAAATAAAGCCATGGAACGCTTATTTGCCTTCTATCTATGCATTCTGACACTCCAACAATGTTTTCTGCTTCAATTTGGCTCATTTTACAAAGATGCTTATTTCTGGCGTGAACATGCAGTTCTACTCAAGAGTAAGCAACTAAGCGAAATAAAGCGATAGAACGCTTATTTGCCTTCTATCTGTGCATTCTGACACTCCAACAATGTTTTCTGCTTCAATTTGACTCATTTCACAAAGATGCTTATTTCTGGCGTGAACATGCAGTTCTACTCAAGAGTAAGCAACTAAGCGAAATAAAGCGATAGAACGCTTATTTGCCTTCTATCTGTGCATTCTGACACTCCAACAATGTTTTCTGCTTCAATTTGACTCATTTCACAAAGGTGCTTATTTCTGGCGTAAACATGCAGTTCTACTCAAGAGTAAGCAACTAAGCGAAATAAAGCCATGGAACGCTTATTTGCCTTCTATCTATGCATTCTGACACACCAACAATGTTTTCTGCTTCAATTTGGCTCATTTTACAAAGATGCTTATTTCTGGCTTGAACATGCAGTTCTACTCAAGAGTAAGCCACTAAGCGAAATAAAGCCATGGAACGCTTATTTGCCTTCTATCTATGCATTCTGACATTCCAACAATGTTTTCTGCTTCAATTTGGCTCATTTTACAAAGATGCTTATTTCTGGCGTGAACATGCAGTTCTACTCAAGAGTAAGCAACTAAGCGAAATAAAGCCATGGAACGCTTATTTGCCTTCTATCTATGCATTCTGACACACCAACAATGTTTTCTGCTTCAATTTGACTCATTTCACAAAGATGCTTATTTCTGGCGTAAACATGCAGTTCTACTCAAGAGTAAGCAACTAAGCGAAATAAAGCCATGGAACGCTTATTTGCCTTCTATCTATGCATTCTGACACACCAACAATGTTTTCTGCTTCAATTTGGCTCATTTTACAAAGATGCTTATTTCTGGCTTGAACATGCAGTTCTACTCAAGAGTAAGCCACTAAGCGAAATAAAGCCATGGAACGCTTATTTGCCTTCTATCTATGCATTCGGACACTCCAACAATGTTTTCTGCTTCAATTTGGCTCATTTTACAAAGATGCTTATTTCTGGCGTGAACATGCAGTTCTACTCAAGAGTAAGCAACTAAGCGAAATAGAGCGATAGAACGCTTATTTGCCTTCTATCTGTGCATTCTGACACTCCAACAATGTTTTCTGCTTCAATTTGACTCATTTCACAAAGATGCTTATTTCTAGCGTGAACATGCAGTTCTACTCAAGAGTAAGCAACTAAGCGAAATAAAGCCATGGAACGCTTATTTGCCTTCTATCTATGCATTCTGACACACCAACAATGTTTTCTGCTTCAATTTGGCTCATTTTACAAAGATGCTTATTTCTGGCGTGAACATGCAGTTCTACTCAAGAGTAAGCAACTAAGCGAAATAAAGCGATAGAACGCTTATTTGCCTTCTATCTGTGCATTCTGACACTCCAACAATGTTTTCTGCTTCAATTTGACTCATTTCACAAAGATGCTTATTTCTGGCGTGAACATGCAGTTCTACTCAAGAGTAAGCAACTAAGCGAAATAAAGCGATAGAACGCTTATTTGCCTTCTATCTGTGCATTCTGACATTCCAACAATGTTTTCTGCTTCAATTTGGCTCATTTTACAAAGATGCTTATTTCTGGCGTGAACATGCAGTTCTACTCAAGAGTAAGCAACTAAGCGAAATAAAGCCATGGAACGCTTATTTGACTTCTATCTATGCATTCTGACACTCCAACAATGTTTTCTGCTTCAATTTGGCTCATTTTACAAAGATGCTTATTTCTGGCGTGAACATGCAGTTCTACTCAAGAGTAAGCAACTAAGCGAAATAAAGCGATAGAACGCTTATTTGCCTTCTATCTGTGCATTCTGACACTCCAACAATGTTTTCTGCTTCAATTTGACTCATTTCACAAAGGTGCTTATTTCTGGCGTAAACATGCAGTTCTACTCAAGAGTAAGCAACTAAGCGAAATAAAGCCATGGAACGCTTATTTGCCTTCTATCTATGCATTCTGACACACCAACAATGTTTTCTGCTTCAATTTGGCTCATTTTACAAAGATGCTTATTTCTGGCTTGAACATGAAGTTCTACTCAAGAGTAAGCCACTAAGCGAAATAAAGCCATGGAACGCTTATTTGCCTTCTATCTATGCATTCTGACATTCCAACAATGTTTTCGGCTTCAATTTGGCTCATTTTACAAAGATGCTTATTTCTGGCGTGAACATGCAGTTCTACTCAAGAGTAAGCAACTAAGCGAAATAAAGCCATGGAACGCTTATTTGCCTTCTATCTATGCATTCTGACACACCAACAATGTTTTCTGCTTCAATTTGACTCATTTCACAAAGATGCTTATTTCTGGCGTGAACATGCAGTTCTACTCAAGAGTAAGCAACTAAGCGAAATAAAGCCATGGAACGCTTATTTGCCTTCTATCTATGCATTCTGACACACCAACAATGTTTTCTGCTTCAATTTGACTCATTTCACAAAGATGCTTATTTCTGGCGTAAACATGCAGTTCTACTCAAGAGTAAGCAACTAAGCGAAATAAAGCCAGGGAACGCTTATTTGCCTTCTATCTATGCATTCTGACACACCAACAATGTTTTCTGCTTCAATTTGGCTCATTTTACAAAGATGCTTATTTCTGGCGTGAACATGCAGTTCTACTCAAGAGTAAGCAACTAAGCGAAATAAAGCGATAGAACGCTTATTTGCCTTCTCTCTGTGCATTCTGACACTCCAACAATGTTTTCTGCTTCAATTTGACTCATTTCACAAAGATGCTTATTTCTGGCGTGAACATGCAGTTCTACTCAAGAGTAAGCAACTAAGCGAAATAAAGCGATAGAACGCTTATTTGCCTTCTATCTGTGCATTCTGACACTCCAACAATGTTTTCTGCTTCAAATTGACTCATTTCACAAAGATGCTTATTTCTGGCTTGAACATGCAGTTCTACTCAAGAGTAAGCAACTAAGCGAAATAAAGCGATAGAACGCTTATTTGCCTTCTATCTGTGCATTCTGACACTCCAACAATGTGTTCTGCTTCAATTTGACTCATTTCACAAAGATGCTTATTTCTGGCGTTAACATGCAGTTCTACTCAAGAGTAAGCCACTAAGCGAAATAAAGCCATGGAACGCTTATTTGCCTTCTATCTATGCATTCTGACACTCCAACAATGTTTTCTGCTTCAATTTGGCTCATTTTACAAAGATGCTTATTTCTGGCGTGAACATGCAGTTCTACTCAAGAGTAAGCAACTAAGCGAAATAAAGCCATGGAACGCTTATTTGCCTTCTATCTATGCATTCTGACACACCAACAATGTTTTCTGCTTCAATTTGACTCATTTCACAAAGATGCTTATTTCTGGCGTAAACATGCAGTTCTACTCAAGAGTAAGCAACTAAGCGAAATAAAGCCATGGAACGCTTATTTGCCTTCTATCTATGCATTCTGACACACCAACAATGTTTTCTGCTTCAATTTGGCTCATTTTACAAAGATGCTTATTTCTGGCTTGAACATGCAGTTCTACTCAAGAGTAAGCCACTAAGCGAAATAAAGCCATGGAACGCTTATTTGCCTTCTATCTATGCATTCGGACACTCCAACAATGTTTTCTGCTTCAATTTGGCTCATTTTACAAAGATGCTTATTTCTGGCGTGAACATGCAGTTCTACTCAAGAGTAAGCAACTAAGCGAAATAGAGCGATAGAACGCTTATTTGCCTTCTATCTGTGCATTCTGACACTCCAACAATGTTTTCTGCTTCAATTTGACTCATTTCACAAAGATGCTTATTTCTAGCGTGAACATGCAGTTCTACTCAAGAGTAAGCAACTAAGCGAAATAAAGCCATGGAACGCTTATTTGCCTTCTATCTATGCATTCTGACACACCAACAATGTTTTCTGCTTCAATTTGACTCATTTCACAAAGATGCTTATTTCTGGCTTGAACATGCAGTTCTACTCAAGAGTAAGCAACTAAGCGAAATAAAGCGATAGAACGCTTATTTGCCTTCTATCTGTGCATTCTGACACTCCAACAATGTGTTCTGCTTCAATTTGACTCATTTTACAAAGATGCTTATTTCTGGCGTGAACATGCAGTTCTACTCAAGAGTAAGCAACTAAGCGAAATAAAGCCATGGAACGCTTATTTGCCTTCTATCTATGCATTCTGACACTCCAACAATGTTTTCTGCTTCAATTTGGCTCATTTTACAAAGATGCTTATTTCTGGCGTGAACATGCAGTTCTAGTCAAGAGTAAGCAACTAAGCGAAATAAAGCCATGGAACGCTTATTTGCCTTCTATCTATGCATTCTGACACTCCAACCATGTTTTCTGCTTCAATTTGACTCATTTCACAAAGATGCTTATTTCTGGCGTGAACATGCAGTTCTACTCAAGAGTAAGCAACTAAGCGAAATAAAGCCATGGAACGCTTATTTGCCTTCTATCTATGCATTCTGATACACCAACAATGTTTTCTGCTTCAATTTGGCTCATTTTACAAAGATGCTTATTTCTGGCTTGAACATGCAGTTCTACTCAAGAGTAAGCAACTAAGCGAAATAAAGCCATGGAACGCTTATTTGCCTTCCATCTATGCATTCTGACACTCCAACGTTTTCTGCTTCAATTTGGCTCATTTTACAAAGATGCTTATTTCTGGCGTGAACATGCAGTTCTACTCAAGAGTAAGCAACTAAGCGAAATAGAGCGATAGAACGCTTATTTGCCTTCTATCTGTGCATTCTGACACTCCAACAATGTTTTCTGCTTCAATTTGACTCATTTCACAAAGATGCTTATTTCTAGCGTGAACATGCAGTTCTACTCAAGAGTAAGCAACTAAGCGAAATAAAGCCATGGAACGCTTATTTGCCTTCTATCTATGCATTCTGACACACCAACAATGTTTTCTGCTTCAATTTGGCTCATTTTACAAAGATGCTTATTTCTGGCGTGAACATGCAGTTCTACTCAAGAGTAAGCAACTAAGCGAAATAAAGCGATAGAACGCTTATTTGCCTTCTATCTGTGCATTCTGACACTCCAACAATGTTTTCTGCTTCAATTTGACTCATTTCACAAAGATGCTTATTTCTGGCGTGAACATGCAGTTCTACTCAAGAGTAAGCAACTAAGCGAAATAAAGCGATAGAACGCTTATTTGCCTTCTATCTGTGCATTCTGACACACCAACAATGTTTTCTGCTTCAATTTGGCTCATTTTACAAAGATGCTTATTTCTGGCTTGAACATGCAGTTCTACTCAAGAGTAAGCCACTAAGCGAAATAAAGCCATGGAACGCTTATTTGCCTTCTATCTATGCATTCTGACACACCAACAATGTTTTCTGCTTCAATTTGGCTCATTTTACAAAGATGCTTATTTCTGGCGTGAACATGCAGTTCTACTCAAGAGTAAGCAACTAAGCGAAATAGAGCGATAGAACGCTTATTTGCCTTTTATCTGTGCATTCTGACACTCCAACTATGTTTTCTGCTTCAATTTGACTCATTTCACAAAGATGCTTATTTCTAGCGTGAACATACAGTTCTACTCAAGAGTAAGCAACTAAGCGAAATAAAGCCATGGAACGCTTATTTGCCTTCTATCTATGCATTCTGACACTCCAACAATGTTTTCTGCTTCAATTTGGCTCATTTTACAAAGATGCTTATTTCTGGCGTGAACATGCAGTTCTACTCAAGAGTAAGCAACTAAGCGAAATAAAGCGATAGAACGCTTATTTGCCTTCTATCTGTGCATTCTGACACTCCAACAATGTTTTCTGCTTCAATTTGACTCATTTCACAAAGATGCTTATTTCTGGCGTGAACATGCAGTTCTACTCAAGAGTAAGCAACTAAGCGAAATAAAGCGATAGAACGCTTATTTGCCTTCTATCTGTGCATTCTGACACTCCAACAATGTTTTCTGCTTCAATTTGACTCATTTCACAAAGGTGCTTATTTCTGGCGTAAACATGCAGTTCTACTCAAGAGTAAGCAACTAAGCGAAATAAAGCCATGGAACGCTTATTTGCCTTCTATCTATGCATTCTGACACACCAACAATGTTTTCTGCTTCAATTTGGCTCATTTTACAAAGATGCTTATTTCTGGCTTGAACATGCAGTTCTACTCAAGAGTAAGCCACTAAGCGAAATAAAGCCATGGAACGCTTATTTGCCTTCTATCTATGCATTCTGACATTCCAACAATGTTTTCTGCTTCAATTTGGCTCATTTTACAAAGATGCTTATTTCTGGCGTGAACATGCAGTTCTACTCAAGAGTAAGCAACTAAGCGAAATAAAGCCATGGAACGCTTATTTGCCTTCTATCTATGCATTCTGACACACCAACAATGTTTTCTGCTTCAATTTGACTCATTTCACAAAGATGCTTATTTCTGGCGTAAACATGCAGTTCTACTCAAGAGTAAGCAACTAAGCGAAATAAAGCCATGGAACGCTTATTTGCCTTCTATCTATGCATTCTGACACACCAACAATGTTTTCTGCTTCAATTTGGCTCATTTTACAAAGATGCTTATTTCTGGCTTGAACATGCAGTTCTACTCAAGAGTAAGCCACTAAGCGAAATAAAGCCATGGAACGCTTATTTGCCTTCTATCTATGCATTCGGACACTCCAACAATGTTTTCTGCTTCAATTTGGCTCATTTTACAAAGATGCTTATTTCTGGCGTGAACATGCAGTTCTACTCAAGAGTAAGCAACTAAGCGAAATAGAGCGATAGAACGCTTATTTGCCTTCTATCTGTGCATTCTGACACTCCAACAATGTTTTCTGCTTCAATTTGACTCATTTCACAAAGATGCTTATTTCTAGCGTGAACATGCAGTTCTACTCAAGAGTAAGCAACTAAGCGAAATAAAGCCATGGAACGCTTATTTGCCTTCTATCTATGCATTCTGACACACCAACAATGTTTTCTGCTTCAATTTGGCTCATTTTACAAAGATGCTTATTTCTGGCGTGAACATGCAGTTCTACTCAAGAGTAAGCAACTAAGCGAAATAAAGCGATAGAACGCTTATTTGCCTTCTATCTGTGCATTCTGACACTCCAACAATGTTTTCTGCTTCAATTTGACTCATTTCACAAAGATGCTTATTTCTGGCGTGAACATGCAGTTCTACTCAAGAGTAAGCAACTAAGCGAAATAAAGCGATAGAACGCTTATTTGCCTTCTATCTGTGCATTCTGACATTCCAACAATGTTTTCTGCTTCAATTTGGCTCATTTTACAAAGATGCTTATTTCTGGCGTGAACATGCAGTTCTACTCAAGAGTAAGCAACTAAGCGAAATAAAGCCATGGAACGCTTATTTGCCTTCTATCTATGCATTCTGACACTCCAACAATGTTTTCTGCTTCAATTTGGCTCATTTTACAAAGATGCTTATTTCTGGCGTGAACATGCAGTTCTACTCAAGAGTAAGCAACTAAGCGAAATAAAGCGATAGAACGCTTATTTGCCTTCTATCTGTGCATTCTGACACTCCAACAATGTTTTCTGCTTCAATTTGACTCATTTCACAAAGGTGCTTATTTCTGGCGTAAACATGCAGTTCTACTCAAGAGTAAGCAACTAAGCGAAATAAAGCCATGGAACGCTTATTTGCCTTCTATCTATGCATTCTGACACACCAACAATGTTTTCTGCTTCAATTTGGCTCATTTTACAAAGATGCTTATTTCTGGCTTGAACATGAAGTTCTACTCAAGAGTAAGCCACTAAGCGAAATAAAGCCATGGAACGCTTATTTGCCTTCTATCTATGCATTCTGACATTCCAACAATGTTTTCGGCTTCAATTTGGCTCATTTTACAAAGATGCTTATTTCTGGCGTGAACATGCAGTTCTACTCAAGAGTAAGCAACTAAGCGAAATAAAGCCATGGAACGCTTATTTGCCTTCTATCTATGCATTCTGACACACCAACAATGTTTTCTGCTTCAATTTGACTCATTTCACAAAGATGCTTATTTCTGGCGTAAACATGCAGTTCTACTCAAGAGTAAGCAACTAAGCGAAATAAAGCCATGGAACGCTTATTTGCCTTCTATCTATGCATTCTGACACACCAACAATGTTTTCTGCTTCAATTTGGCTCATTTTACAAAGATGCTTATTTCTGGCTTGAACATGCAGTTCTACTCAAGAGTAAGCCACTAAGCGAAATAAAGCCATGGAACGCTTATTTGCCTTCTATCTATGCATTCGGACACTCCAACAATGTTTTCTGCTTCAATTTGGCTCATTTTACAAAGATGCTTATTTCTGGCGTGAACATGCAGTTCTACTCAAGAGTAAGCAACTAAGCGAAATAGAGCGATAGAACGCTTATTTGCCTTCTATCTGTGCATTCTGACACTCCAACAATGTTTTCTGCTTCAATTTGACTCATTTCACAAAGATGCTTATTTCTAGCGTGAACATGCAGTTCTACTCAAGAGTAAGCAACTAAGCGAAATAAAGCCATGGAACGCTTATTTGCCTTCTATCTATGCATTCTGACACACCAACAATGTTTTCTGCTTCAATTTGGCTCATTTTACAAAGATGCTTATTTCTGGCGTGAAAATGCAGTTCTACTCAAGAGTAAGCAACTAAGCGAAATAAAGCGATAGAACGCTTATTTGCCTTCTATCTGTGCATTCTGACACTCCAACAATGTTTTCTGCTTCAATTTGACTCATTTCACAAAGATGCTTATTTCTGGCGTGAACATGCAGTTCTACTCAAGAGTAAGCAACTAAGCGAAATAAAGCGATAGAACGCTTATTTGCCTTCTATCTGTGCATTCTGACACTCCAACAATGTTTTCTGCTTCAATTTGACTCATTTCACAAAGGTGCTTATTTCTGGCGTAAACATGCAGTTCTACTCAAGAGTAAGCAACTAAGCGAAATAAAGCCATGGAACGCTTATTTGCCTTCTATCTATGCATTCTGACACACCAACAATGTTTTCTGCTTCAATTTGGCTCATTTTACAAAGATGCTTATTTCTGGCTTGAACATGCAGTTCTACTCAAGAGTAAGCCACTAAGCGAAATAAAGCCATGGAACGCTTATTTGCCTTCTATCTATGCATTCTGACACACCAACAATGTTTTCTGCTTCAATTTGGCTCATTTTACAAAGATGCTTATTTCTGGCGTGAACATGCAGTTCTACTCAAGAGTAAGCAACTAAGCGAAATAAAGCCATGGAACGCTTATTTGCCTTCTATCTATGCATTCTGACACACCAACAATGTTTTCTGCTTCAATTTGACTCATTTCACAAAGATACTTATTTCTGGCGTGAACATGCAGTTCTACTCAAGAGTAAGCAACTAAGCGAAATAAAGCCATGGAACGGTTATTTGCCTTCTATCTATGCATTCTGACACACCAACAATGCTTTCTGCTTCAATTTGGCTCATTTTACAAAGATGCTTATTTCTGGCTTGAACATGCAGTTCTACTCAAGAGTAAGCAACTAAGCGAAATAAAGCCATGGAACGCTTATTTGCCTTCTCTCTATGCATTCTGACACACCAACAATGTTTTCTGCTTCAATTTGGCTCATTTTACAAAGATGCTTATTTCTGGCGTGAACATGCAGTTCTACTCAAGAGTAAGCAACTAAGCGAAATAAAGCGATAGAACGCTTATTTGCCTTCTATCTGTGCATTCTGACACTCCAACAATATGTTCTGCTTCAATTTGACTCATTTTACAAAGATGCTTATTTCTGGCGTGAACATGCAGTACTACTCAAGAGTAAGCAACTAAGCGAAATAAAGCCATGGAACGCTTATTTGCCTTCTATCTATGCATTCTGACACTCCAACAATGTTTTCTGCTTCAATTTGGCTCATTTTACAAAGATGCTTATTTCTGGCGTGAACATGCAGTTCTAGTCAAGAGTAAGCAACTAAGCGAAATAAAGCCATGGAACGCTTATTTGCCGTCTATCTATGCATTCTGACATTCCAACAATGTTTTCTGCTTCAATTTGGCTCATTTTACAAAGATGCTTATTTCTGGCGTGAACATGCAGTTCTACTCAAGAGTAAGCAACTAAGCGAAATAAAGCGATAGAACGCTTATTTGCCTTCTATCTGTGCATTCTGACACTCCAACAATGTTTTCTGCTTCAATTTGACTCATTTCACAAAGATGCTTATTTCTGGCTTGAACATGCAGTTCTACTCAAGAGTAAGCAACTAAGCGAAATAAAGCGATAGAACGCTTATTTGCCTTCTATCTGTGCATTCTGACACTCCAACAATGTTTTCTGCTTCAATTTGGCTCATTTTACAAAGATGCTTATTTCTGGCGTGAACATGCAGTTCTAGTCAAGAGTAAGCAACTAAGCGAAATAAAGCCATGGAACGCTTATTTGCCGTCTATCTATGCATTCTGACATTCCAACAATGTTTTCTGCTTCAATTTGGCTCATTTTACAAAGATGCTTATTTCTGGCGTGAACATGCAGTTCTACTCAAGAGTAAGCAACTAAGCGAAATAAAGCGATAGAACGCTTATTTGCCTTCTATCTGTGCATTCTGACACTCCAACAATGTTTTCTGCTTCAATTTGACTCATTTCACAAAGATGCTTATTTCTGGCGTAAACATGCAGTTCTACTCAAGAGTAAGCCACTAAGCGAAATAAAGCCATGGAACGCTTATTTGCCTTCTATCTGTGCATTCTGACACTCCAACAATGTTTTCTGCTTCAATTTGACTCATTTCACAAAGATGCTTATTTCTAGCGTGAACATGCAGTTCTACTCAAGAGTAAGCAACTAAGCGAAATAAAGCCATGGAACGCTTATTTGCCTTCTATCTATGCATTCTGACACACCAACAATGTTTTCTGCTTCAATTTGGCTCATTTTACAAAGATGCTTATTTCTGGCGTGAACATGCAGTTCTACTCAAGAGTAAGCAACTAAGCGAAATAAAGCGATAGAACGCTTATTTGCCTTCTATCTGTGCATTCTGACACTCCAACAATGTTTTCTGCTTCAATTTGACTCATTTCACAAAGATGCTTATTTCTGGCGTGAACATGCAGTTCTACTCAAGAGTAAGCAACTAAGCGAAATAAAGCGATAGAACGCTTATTTGCCTTCTATCTGTGCATTCTGACACTCCAACAATGTTTTCTGCTTCAATTTGACTCATTTCACAAAGGTGCTTATTTCTGGCGTAAACATGCAGTTCTACTCAAGAGTAAGCAACTAAGCGAAATAAAGCCATGGAACGCTTATTTGCCTTCTATCTATGCATTCTGACACACCAACAATGTTTTCTGCTTCAATTTGGCTCATTTTACAAAGATGCTTATTTCTGGCTTGAACATGCAGTTCTACTCAAGAGTAAGCCACTAAGCGAAATAAAGCCATGGAACGCTTATTTGCCTTCTATCTATGCATTCTGACATTCCAACAATGTTTTCTGCTTCAATTTGGCTCATTTTACAAAGATGCTTATTTCTGGCGTGAACATGCAGTTCTACTCAAGAGTAAGCAACTAAGCGAAATAAAGCCATGGAACGCTTATTTGCCTTCTATCTATGCATTCTGACACACCAACAATGTTTTCTGCTTCAATTTGACTCATTTCACAAAGATGCTTATTTCTGGCGTGAACATGCAGTTCTACTCAAGAGTAAGCAACTAAGCGAAATAAAGCCATGGAACGGTTATTTGCCTTCTATCTATGCATTCTGACACACCAACAATGCTTTCTGCTTCAATTTGGCTCATTTTACAAAGATGCTTATTTCTGGCTTGAACATGCAGTTCTACTCAAGAGTAAGCAACTAAGCGAAATAAAGCCATGGAACGCTTATTTGCCTTCTCTCTATGCATTCTGACACACCAACAATGTTTTCTGCTTCAATTTGGCTCATTTTACAAAGATGCTTATTTCTGGCGTGAACATGCAGTTCTACTCAAGAGTAAGCAACTAAGCGAAATAAAGCGATAGAACGCTTATTTGCCTTCTATCTGTGCATTCTGACACTCCAACAATATGTTCTGCTTCAATTTGACTCATTTTACAAAGATGCTTATTTCTGGCGTGAACATGCAGTACTACTCAAGAGTAAGCAACTAAGCGAAATAAAGCCATGGAACGCTTATTTGCCTTCTATCTATGCATTCTGACACACCAACAATGCTTTCTGCTTCAATTTGGCTCATTTTACAAAGATGCTTATTTCTGGCGTGAACATGCAGTTCTAGTCAAGAGTAAGCAACTAAGCGAAATAAAGCCATGGAACGCTTATTTGCCGTCTATCTATGCATTCTGACATTCCAACAATGTTTTCTGCTTCAATTTGGCTCATTTTACAAAGATGCTTATTTCTGGCGTGAACATGCAGTTCTACTCAAGAGTAAGCAACTAAGCGAAATAAAGCGATAGAACGCTTATTTGCCTTCTATCTGTGCATTCTGACACTCCAACAATGTTTTCTGCTTCAATTTGACTCATTTCACAAAGATGCTTATTTCTGGCTTGAACATGCAGTTCTACTCAAGAGTAAGCAACTAAGCGAAATAAAGCGATAGAACGCTTATTTGCCTTCTATCTGTGCATTCTGACACTCCAACAATGTTTTCTGCTTCAATTTGGCTCATTTTACAAAGATGCTTATTTCTGGCGTGAACATGCAGTTCTAGTCAAGAGTAAGCAACTAAGCGAAATAAAGCCATGGAACGCTTATTTGCCGTCTATCTATGCATTCTGACATTCCAACAATGTTTTCTGCTTCAATTTGGCTCATTTTACAAAGATGCTTATTTCTGGCGTGAACATGCAGTTCTACTCAAGAGTAAGCAACTAAGCGAAATAAAGCGATAGAACGCTTATTTGCCTTCTATCTGTGCATTCTGACACTCCAACAATGTTTTCTGCTTCAATTTGACTCATTTCACAAAGATGCTTATTTCTGGCGTAAACATGCAGTTCTACTCAAGAGTAAGCCACTAAGCGAAATAAAGCCATGGAACGCTTATTTGCCTTCTATCTGTGCATTCTGACACTCCAACAATGTTTTCTGCTTCAATTTGACTCATTTCACAAAGATGCTTATTTCTAGCGTGAACATGCAGTTCTACTCAAGAGTAAGCAACTAAGCGAAATAAAGCCATGGAACGCTTATTTGCCTTCTATCTATGCATTCTGACACACCAACAATGTTTTCTGCTTCAATTTGGCTCATTTTACAAAGATGCTTATTTCTGGCGTGAACATGCAGTTCTACTCAAGAGTAAGCAACTAAGCGAAATAAAGCGATAGAACGCTTATTTGCCTTCTATCTGTGCATTCTGACACTCCAACAATGTTTTCTGCTTCAATTTGACTCATTTCACAAAGATGCTTATTTCTGGCGTGAACATGCAGTTCTACTCAAGAGTAAGCAACTAAGCGAAATAAAGCGATAGAACGCTTATTTGCCTTCTATCTGTGCATTCTGACACTCCAACAATGTTTTCTGCTTCAATTTGACTCATTTCACAAAGGTGCTTATTTCTGGCGTAAACATGCAGTTCTACTCAAGAGTAAGCAACTAAGCGAAATAAAGCCATGGAACGCTTATTTGCCTTCTATCTATGCATTCTGACACACCAACAATGTTTTCTGCTTCAATTTGGCTCATTTTACAAAGATGCTTATTTCTGGCTTGAACATGCAGTTCTACTCAAGAGTAAGCCACTAAGCGAAATAAAGCCATGGAACGCTTATTTGCCTTCTATCTATGCATTCTGACATTCCAACAATGTTTTCTGCTTCAATTTGGCTCATTTTACAAAGATGCTTATTTCTGGCGTGAACATGCAGTTCTACTCAAGAGTAAGCAACTAAGCGAAATAAAGCCATGGAACGCTTATTTGCCTTCTATCTATGCATTCTGACACACCAACAATGTTTTCTGCTTCAATTTGACTCATTTCACAAAGATGCTTATTTCTGGCGTGAACATGCAGTTCTACTCAAGAGTAAGCAACTAAGCGAAATAAAGCCATGGAACGGTTATTTGCCTTCTATCTATGCATTCTGACACACCAACAATGCTTTCTGCTTCAATTTGGCTCATTTTACAAAGATGCTTATTTCTGGCTTGAACATGCAGTTCTACTCAAGAGTAAGCAACTAAGCGAAATAAAGCCATGGAACGCTTATTTGCCTTCTCTCTATGCATTCTGACACACCAACAATGTTTTCTGCTTCAATTTGGCTCATTTTACAAAGATGCTTATTTCTGGCGTGAACATGCAGTTCTACTCAAGAGTAAGCAACTAAGCGAAATAAAGCGATAGAACGCTTATTTGCCTTCTATCTGTGCATTCTGACACTCCAACAATATGTTCTGCTTCAATTTGACTCATTTTACAAAGATGCTTATTTCTGGCGTGAACATGCAGTACTACTCAAGAGTAAGCAACTAAGCGAAATAAAGCCATGGAACGCTTATTTGCCTTCTATCTATGCATTCTGACACTCCAACAATGTTTTCTGCTTCAATTTGGCTCATTTTACAAAGATGCTTATTTCTGGCGTGAACATGCAGTTCTAGTCAAGAGTAAGCAACTAAGCGAAATAAAGCCATGGAACGCTTATTTGCCTTCTATCTATGCATTCTGACATTCCAACAATGTTTTCTGCTTCAATTTGGCTCATTTTACAAAGATGCTTATTTCTGGCGTGAACATGCAGTTCTACTCAAGAGTAAGCAACTAAGCGAAATAAAGCGATAGAACGATTATTTGCCTTCTATCTGTGCATTCTGACACTCCAACAATGTTTTCTGCTTCAATTTGACTCATTTCACAAAGATGCTTATTTCTGGCTTGAACATGCAGTTCTACTCAAGAGTAAGCAACTAAGCGAAATAAAGCCATGGAACGCTTATTTGCCTTCTATCTATGCATTCTGACATTCCAACAATGTTTTCTGCTTCAATTTGGCTCATTTTACAAAGATGCTTATTTCTGGCGTGAACATGCAGTTCTACTCAAGAGTAAGCAACTAAGCGAAATAAAGCGATAGAACGATTATTTGCCTTCTATCTGTGCATTCTGACACTCCAACAATGTTTTCTGCTTCAATTTGACTCATTTCACAAAGATGCTTATTTCTGGCTTGAACATGCAGTTCTACTCAAGAGTAAGCAATTAAGCGAAATAAAGCGATAGAACGCTTATTTGCCTTCTATCTGTGCATTCTGACACTCCAACAATGTGTTCTGCTTCAATTTGACTCATTTCACAAAGATGCTTATTTCTGGCGTGAACATGCAGTTCTACTCAAGAGAAAGCAACTAAGCGAAATAAAGCGATAGAACGCTTATTTGCCTTCTATCTGTGCATTCTGACACTCCAACAATGTTTTCTGCTTCAATTTGACTCATTTCACAAAGGTGCTTATTTCTGGCGTAAACATGCAGTTCTACTCAAGAGTAAGCAACTAAGCGAAATAAAGCCATGGAACGCTTATTTGCCTTCTATCTATGCATTCTGACACACCAACAATGTTTTCTGCTTCAATTTGGCTCATTTTACAAAGATGCTTATTTCTGGCTTGAACATGCAGTTCTACTCAAGAGTAAGCCACTAAGCGAAATAAAGCCATGGAACGCTTATTTGCCTTCTATCTATGCATTCTGACATTCCAACAATGTTTTCTGCTTCAATTTGGCTCATTTTACAAAGATGCTTATTTCTGGCGTGAACATGCAGTTCTACTCAAGAGTAAGCAACTAAGCGAAATAAAGCCATGGAACGCTTATTTGCCTTCTATCTATGCATTCTGACACACCAACAATGTTTTCTGCTTCAATTTGACTCATTTCACAAAGATGCTTATTTCTGGCGTGAACATGCAGTTCTACTCAAGAGTAAGCAACTAAGCGAAATAAAGCCATGGAACGGTTATTTGCCTTCTATCTATGCATTCTGACACACCAACAATGCTTTCTGCTTCAATTTGGCTCATTTTACAAAGATGCTTATTTCTGGCTTGAACATGCAGTTCTACTCAAGAGTAAGCAACTAAGCGAAATAAAGCCATGGAACGCTTATTTGCCTTCTCTCTATGCATTCTGACACACCAACAATGTTTTCTGCTTCAATTTGGCTCATTTTACAAAGATGCTTATTTCTGGCGTGAACATGCAGTTCTACTCAAGAGTAAGCAACTAAGCGAAATAAAGCGATAGAACGCTTATTTGCCTTCTATCTGTGCATTCTGACACTCCAACAATATGTTCTGCTTCAATTTGACTCATTTTACAAAGATGCTTATTTCTGGCGTGAACATGCAGTACTACTCAAGAGTAAGCAACTAAGCGAAATAAAGCCATGGAACGCTTATTTGCCTTCTATCTATGCATTCTGACACTCCAACAATGTTTTCTGCTTCAATTTGGCTCATTTTACAAAGATGCTTATTTCTGGCGTGAACATGCAGTTCTAGTCAAGAGTAAGCAACTAAGCGACATAAAGCCATGGAACGCTTATTTGCCTTCTATCTATGCATTCTGACACTCCAACAATGTTTTCTGCTTCAATTTGACTCATTTCACAAAGATGCTTATTTCTGGCGTGAACATGCAGTTCTACTCAAGAGTAAGCAACTAAGCGAAATAAAGCCATGGAACGCTTATTTGCCTTCTATCTATGCATTCTGACATTCCAACAATGTTTTCTGCTTCAATTTGGCTCATTTTACAAAGATGCTTATTTCTGGCGTTAACATGCAGTTCTACTCAAGAGTAAGCCACTAAGCGAAATAAAGCCATGGAACGCTTATTTGCCTTCTATCTATGCATTCTGACACTCCAACAATGTTTTCTGCTTCAATTTGGCTCATTTTACAAAGATGCTTATTTCTGGCGTGAACATGCAGTTCTACTCAAGAGTAAGCAACTAAGCGAAATAAAGCCATGGAACGCTTATTTGCCTTCTATCTATGCATTCTGACACACCAACAATGTTTTCTGCTTCAATTTGGCTCATTTTACAAAGATGCTTATTTCTGGCGTGAACATGCAGTTCTACTCAAGAGTAAGCAACTAAGCGAAATAGAGCGATAGAACGCTTATTTGCCTTTTATCTGTGCATTCTGACACTCCAACTATGTTTTCTGCTTCAATTTGACTCATTTCACAAAGATGCTTATTTCTAGCGTGAACATACAGTTCTACTCAAGAGTAAGCAACTAAGCGAAATAAAGCCATGGAACGCTTATTTGCCTTCTATCTATGCATTCTGACACACCAACAATGTTTTCTGCTTCAATTTGGCTCATTTTACAAAGATGCTTATTTCTGGCGTGAACATGCAGTTCTACTCAAGAGTAAGCAACTAAGCGAAATAAAGCGATAGAACGCTTATTTGCCTTCTCTCTGTGCATTCTGACACTCCAACAATGTTTTCTGCTTCAATTTGACTCATTTCACAAAGATGCTTATTTCTGGCGTGAACATGCAGTTCTACTCAAGAGTAAGCAACTAAGCGAAATAAAGCGATAGAACGCTTATTTGCCTTCTATCTGTGCATTCTGACACTCCAACAATGTTTTCTGCTTCAATTTGACTCATTTCACAAAGATGCTTATTTCTGGCTTGAACATGCAGTTCTACTCAAGAGTAAGCAACTAAGCGAAATAAAGCGATAGAACGCTTATTTGCCTTCTATCTGTGCATTCTGACACTCCAACAATGTGTTCTGCTTCAATTTGACTCATTTCACAAAGATGCTTATTTCTGGCGTTAACATGCAGTTCTACTCAAGAGTAAGCCACTAAGCGAAATAAAGCCATGGAACGCTTATTTGCCTTCTATCTATGCATTCTGACACTCCAACAATGTTTTCTGCTTCAATTTGGCTCATTTTACAAAGATGCTTATTTCTGGCGTGAACATGCAGTTCTACTCAAGAGTAAGCAACTAAGCGAAATAAAGCCATGGAACGCTTATTTGCCTTCTATCTATGCATTCTGACACACCAACAATGTTTTCTGCTTCAATTTGACTCATTTCACAAAGATGCTTATTTCTGGCGTAAACATGCAGTTCTACTCAAGAGTAAGCAACTAAGCGAAATAAAGCCATGGAACGCTTATTTGCCTTCTATCTATGCATTCTGACACACCAACAATGTTTTCTGCTTCAATTTGACTCATTTCACAAAGATGCTTATTTCTGGCGTTAACATGCAGTTCTACTCAAGAGTAAGCAACTAAGCGAAATAAAGCGATAGAACGCTTATTTGCCTTCTATCTGTGCATTCTGACACTCCAACAATGTGTTCTGCTTCAATTTGACTCATTTTACAAAGATGCTTATTTCTGGCGTGAACATGCAGTTCTACTCAAGAGTAAGCAACTAAGCGAAATAAAGCCATGGAACGCTTATTTGCCTTCTATCTATGCATTCTGACACTCCAACAATGTTTTCTGCTTCAATTTGGCTCATTTTACAAAGATGCTTATTTCTGGCGTGAACATGCAGTTCTAGTCAAGAGTAAGCAACTAAGCGAAATAAAGCCATGGAACGCTTATTTGCCTTCTATCTATGCATTCTGACACTCCAACAATGTTTTCTGCTTCAATTTGGCTCATTTTACAAAGATGCTTATTTCTGGCGTGAACATGCAGTTCTAGTCAAGAGTAAGCAACTAAGCGAAATAAAGCCATGGAACGCTTATTTGCCTTCTATCTATGCATTCTGACACTCCAACAATGTTTTCTGCTTCAATTTGACTCATTTCACAAAGATGCTTATTTCTGGCGTGAACATGCAGTTCTACTCAAGAGTAAGCAACTAAGCGAAATAAAGCCATGGAACGCTTATTTGCCTTCTATCTATGCATTCTGATACACCAACAATGTTTTCTGCTTCAATTTGGCTCATTTTACAAAGATGCTTATTTCTGGCTTGAACATGCAGTTCTACTCAAGAGTAAGCAACTAAGCGAAATAAAGCCATGGAACGCTTATTTGCCTTCCATCTATGCATTCTGACACTCCAACGTTTTCTGCTTCAATTTGCCTCATTTTACAAAGATGCTTATTTCTGGCGTGAACATGCAGTTCTACTCAAGAGTAAGCAACTAAGCGAAATAGAGCGATAGAACGCTTATTTGCCTTCTATCTGTGCATTCTGACACTCCAACAATGTTTTCTGCTTCAATTTGACTCATTTCACAAAGATGCTTATTTCTGGCGTGAACATGCAGTTCTACTCAAGAGTAAGCAACTAAGCGAAATAAAGCGATAGAACGCTTATTTGCCTTCTATCTGTGCATTCTGACACTCCAACAATGTTTTCTGCTTCAATTTGACTCATTTCACAAAGATGCTTATTTCTGGCGTGAACATGCAGTTCTACTCAAGAGTAAGCAACTAAGCGAAATAAAGACATGGAACGCTTATTTGCCTTCTATCTATGCATTCTGACACACCAACAATGTTTTCTGCTTCAATTTGGCTCATTTTACAAAGATGCTTATTTCTGGCTTGAACATGCAGTTCTACTCAAGAGTAAGCCACTAAGCGAAATAAAGCCATGGAACGCTTATTTGCCTTCTATCTATGCATTCTGACACACCAACAATGTTTTCTGCTTCAATTTGGCTCATTTTACAAAGATGCTTATTTCTGGCGTGAACATGCAGTTCTACTCAAGAGTAAGCAACTAAGCGAAATAGAGCGATAGAACGCTTATTTGCCTTTTATCTGTGCATTCTGACACTCCAACTATGTTTTCTGCTTCAATTTGACTCATTTCACAAAGATGCTTATTTCTAGCGTGAACATACAGTTCTACTCAAGAGTAAGCAACTAAGCGAAATAAAGCCATAGAACGCTTATTTGCCTTCTATCTATGCATTCTGACACTCCAACAATGTTTTCTGCTTCAATTTGGCTCATGTTACAAAGATGCTTATTTCTGGCGTGAACATGCAGTTCTACTCAAGAGTAAGCAACTAAGCGAAATAAAGCGATAGAACGCTTATTTGCCTTCTATCTGTGCATTCTGACACTCCAACAATGTTTTCTGCTTCAATTTGACTCATTTCACAAAGATGCTTATTTCTGGCGTGAACATGCAGTTCTACTCAAGAGTAATCAACTAAGCGAAATAAAGCGATAGAACGCTTATTTGCCTTCTATCTGTGCATTCTGACACTCCAACAATGTTTTCTGCTTCAATTTGACTCATTTCACAAAGGTGCTTATTTCTGGCGTAAACATGCAGTTCTACTCAAGAGTAAGCAACTAAGCGAAATAAAGCCATGGAACGCTTATTTGCCTTCTATCTATGCATTCTGACACACCAACAATGTTTTCTGCTTCAATTTGGCTCATTTTACAAAGATGCTTATTTCTGGCTTGAACATGCAGTTCTACTCAAGAGTAAGCCACTAAGCGAAATAAAGCCATGGAACGCTTATTTGCCTTCTATCTATGCATTCTGACATTCCAACAATGTTTTCTGCTTCAATTTGGCTCATTTTACAAAGATGCTTATTTCTGGCGTGAACATGCAGTTCTACTCAAGAGTAAGCAACTAAGCGAAATAAAGCCATGGAACGCTTATTTGCCTTCTATCTATGCATTCTGACACACCAACAATGTTTTCTGCTTCAATTTGACTCATTTCACAAAGATGCTTATTTCTGGCGTAAACATGCAGTTCTACTCAAGAGTAAGCAACTAAGCGAAATAAAGCCATGGAACGCTTATTTGCCTTCTATCTATGCATTCTGACACACCAACAATGTTTTCTGCTTCAATTTGGCTCATTTTACAAAGATGCTTATTTCTGGCTTGAACATGCAGTTCTACTCAAGAGTAAGCCACTAAGCGAAATAAAGCCATGGAACGCTTATTTGCCTTCTATCTATGCATTCGGACACTCCAACAATGTTTTCTGCTTCAATTTGGCTCATTTTACAAAGATGCTTATTTCTGGCGTGAACATGCAGTTCTACTCAAGAGTAAGCAACTAAGCGAAATAGAGCGATAGAACGCTTATTTGCCTTCTATCTGTGCATTCTGACACTCCAACAATGTTTTCTGCTTCAATTTGACTCATTTCACAAAGATGCTTATTTCTAGCGTGAACATGCAGTTCTACTCAAGAGTAAGCAACTAAGCGAAATAAAGCCATGGAACGCTTATTTGCCTTCTATCTATGCATTCTGACACACCAACAATGTTTTCTGCTTCAATTTGGCTCATTTTACAAAGATGCTTATTTCTGGCTTGAACATGCAGTTCTACTCAAGAGTAAGCAACTAAGCGAAATAAAGCCATGGAACGCTTATTTGCCTTCCATCTATGCATTCTGACACTCCAACGTTTTCTGCTTCAATTTGGCTCATTTTACAAAGATGCTTATTTCTGGCGTGAACATGCAGTTCTACTCAAGAGTAAGCAACTAAGCGAAATAGAGCGATAGAACGCTTATTTGCCTTCTATCTGTGCATTCTGACACTCCAACAATGTTTTCTGCTTCAATTTGACTCATTTCACAAAGATGCTTATTTCTGGCGTGAACATGCAGTTCTACTCAAGAGTAAGCAACTAAGCGAAATAAAGCCATGGAACGCTTATTTGCCTTCTATCTATGCATTCTGACACTCCAACAATGTTTTCTGCTTCAATTTGACTCATTTTACAAAGATGCTTATTTCTGGCGTGAACATGCAGTTCTACTCAAGAGTAAGCAACTAAGCGAAATAAAGCGATAGAACGCTTATTTGCCTTCTATCTATGCATTCTGACACACCAACAATGTTTTCTGCTTCAATTTGGCTCATTTTACAAAGATGCTTATTTCTGGCTTGAACATGCAGTTCTACTCAAGAGTAAGCAACTAAGCGAAATAAAGCCATGGAACGCTTATTTGCCTTCTCTCTATGCATTCTGACACACCAACAATGTTTTCTGCTTCAATTTGGCTCATTTTACAAAGATGCTTATTTCTGGCGTGAACATGCAGTTCTACTCAAGAGTAAGCAACTAAGCGAAATAAAGCGATAGAACGCTTATTTGCCTTCTATCTGTGCATTCTGACACTCCAACAATATGTTCTGCTTCAATTTGACTCATTTTACAAAGATGCTTATTTCTGGCGTGAACATGCAGTACTACTCAAGAGTAAGCAACTAAGCGAAATAAAGCCATGGAACGCTTATTTGCCTTCTATCTATGCATTCTGACACTCCAACAATGTTTTCTGCTTCAATTTGGCTCATTTTACAAAGATGCTTATTTCTGGCGTGAACATGCAGTTCTAGTCAAGAGTAAGCAACTAAGCGACATAAAGCCATGGAACGCTTATTTGCCTTCTATCTATGCATTCTGACACTCCAACAATGTTTTCTGCTTCAATTTGACTCATTTCACAAAGATGCTTATTTCTGGCGTGAACATGCAGTTCTACTCAAGAGTAAGCAACTAAGCGAAATAAAGCCATGGAACGCTTATTTGCCTTCTATCTATGCATTCTGACATTCCAACAATGTTTTCTGCTTCAATTTGGCTCATTTTACAAAGATGCTTATTTCTGGCGTTAACATGCAGTTCTACTCAAGAGTAAGCCACTAAGCGAAATAAAGCCATGGAACGCTTATTTGCCTTCTATCTATGCATTCTGACACTCCAACAATGTTTTCTGCTTCAATTTGGCTCATTTTACAAAGATGCTTATTTCTGGCGTGAACATGCAGTTCTACTCAAGAGTAAGCAACTAAGCGAAATAAAGCCATGGAACGCTTATTTGCCTTCTATCTATGCATTCTGACACACCAACAATGTTTTCTGCTTCAATTTGGCTCATTTTACAAAGATGCTTATTTCTGGCGTGAACATGCAGTTCTACTCAAGAGTAAGCAACTAAGCGAAATAGAGCGATAGAACGCTTATTTGCCTTTTATCTGTGCATTCTGACACTCCAACTATGTTTTCTGCTTCAATTTGACTCATTTCACAAAGATGCTTATTTCTAGCGTGAACATACAGTTCTACTCAAGAGTAAGCAACTAAGCGAAATAAAGCCATGGAACGCTTATTTGCCTTCTATCTATGCATTCTGACACACCAACAATGTTTTCTGCTTCAATTTGGCTCATTTTACAAAGATGCTTATTTCTGGCGTGAACATGCAGTTCTACTCAAGAGTAAGCAACTAAGCGAAATAAAGCGATAGAACGCTTATTTGCCTTCTCTCTGTGCATTCTGACACTCCAACAATGTTTTCTGCTTCAATTTGACTCATTTCACAAAGATGCTTATTTCTGGCGTGAACATGCAGTTCTACTCAAGAGTAAGCAACTAAGCGAAATAAAGCGATAGAACGCTTATTTGCCTTCTATCTGTGCATTCTGACACTCCAACAATGTTTTCTGCTTCAATTTGACTCATTTCACAAAGATGCTTATTTCTGGCTTGAACATGCAGTTCTACTCAAGAGTAAGCAACTAAGCGAAATAAAGCGATAGAACGCTTATTTGCCTTCTATCTGTGCATTCTGACACTCCAACAATGTGTTCTGCTTCAATTTGACTCATTTCACAAAGATGCTTATTTCTGGCGTTAACATGCAGTTCTACTCAAGAGTAAGCCACTAAGCGAAATAAAGCCATGGAACGCTTATTTGCCTTCTATCTATGCATTCTGACACTCCAACAATGTTTTCTGCTTCAATTTGGCTCATTTTACAAAGATGCTTATTTCTGGCGTGAACATGCAGTTCTACTCAAGAGTAAGCAACTAAGCGAAATAAAGCCATGGAACGCTTATTTGCCTTCTATCTATGCATTCTGACACACCAACAATGTTTTCTGCTTCAATTTGACTCATTTCACAAAGATGCTTATTTCTGGCGTAAACATGCAGTTCTACTCAAGAGTAAGCAACTAAGCGAAATAAAGCCATGGAACGCTTATTTGCCTTCTATCTATGCATTCTGACACACCAACAATGTTTTCTGCTTCAATTTGACTCATTTCACAAAGATGCTTATTTCTGGCGTTAACATGCAGTTCTACTCAAGAGTAAGCAACTAAGCGAAATAAAGCGATAGAACGCTTATTTGCCTTCTATCTGTGCATTCTGACACTCCAACAATGTGTTCTGCTTCAATTTGACTCATTTTACAAAGATGCTTATTTCTGGCGTGAACATGCAGTTCTACTCAAGAGTAAGCAACTAAGCGAAATAAAGCCATGGAACGCTTATTTGCCTTCTATCTATGCATTCTGACACTCCAACAATGTTTTCTGCTTCAATTTGGCTCATTTTACAAAGATGCTTATTTCTGGCGTGAACATGCAGTTCTAGTCAAGAGTAAGCAACTAAGCGAAATAAAGCCATGGAACGCTTATTTGCCTTCTATCTATGCATTCTGACACTCCAACAATGTTTTCTGCTTCAATTTGGCTCATTTTACAAAGATGCTTATTTCTGGCGTGAACATGCAGTTCTAGTCAAGAGTAAGCAACTAAGCGAAATAAAGCCATGGAACGCTTATTTGCCTTCTATCTATGCATTCTGACACTCCAACAATGTTTTCTGCTTCAATTTGACTCATTTCACAAAGATGCTTATTTCTGGCGTGAACATGCAGTTCTACTCAAGAGTAAGCAACTAAGCGAAATAAAGCCATGGAACGCTTATTTGCCTTCTATCTATGCATTCTGATACACCAACAATGTTTTCTGCTTCAATTTGGCTCATTTTACAAAGATGCTTATTTCTGGCTTGAACATGCAGTTCTACTCAAGAGTAAGCAACTAAGCGAAATAAAGCCATGGAACGCTTATTTGCCTTCCATCTATGCATTCTGACACTCCAACGTTTTCTGCTTCAATTTGGCTCATTTTACAAAGATGCTTATTTCTGGCGTGAACATGCAGTTCTACTCAAGAGTAAGCAACTAAGCGAAATAGAGCGATAGAACGCTTATTTGCCTTCTATCTGTGCATTCTGACACTCCAACAATGTTTTCTGCTTCAATTTGACTCATTTCACAAAGATGCTTATTTCTGGCGTGAACATGCAGTTCTACTCAAGAGTAAGCAACTAAGCGAAATAAAGCGATAGAACGCTTATTTGCCTTCTATCTGTGCATTCTGACACTCCAACAATGTTTTCTGCTTCAATTTGACTCATTTCACAAAGATGCTTATTTCTGGCGTGAACATGCAGTTCTACTCAAGAGTAAGCAACTAAGCGAAATAAAGACATGGAACGCTTATTTGCCTTCTATCTATGCATTCTGACACACCAACAATGTTTTCTGCTTCAATTTGGCTCATTTTACAAAGATGCTTATTTCTGGCGTGAACATGCAGTTCTACTCAAGAGTAAGCAACTAAGCGAAATAGAGCGATAGAACGCTTATTTGCCTTTTATCTGTGCATTCTGACACTCCAACTATGTTTTCTGCTTCAATTTGACTCATTTCACAAAGATGCTTATTTCTAGCGTGAACATACAGTTCTACTCAAGAGTAAGCAACTAAGCGAAATAAAGCCATAGAACGCTTATTTGCCTTCTATCTATGCATTCTGACACTCCAACAATGTTTTCTGCTTCAATTTGGCTCATGTTACAAAGATGCTTATTTCTGGCGTGAACATGCAGTTCTACTCAAGAGTAAGCAACTAAGCGAAATAAAGCGATAGAACGCTTATTTGCCTTCTATCTGTGCATTCTGACACTCCAACAATGTTTTCTGCTTCAATTTGACTCATTTCACAAAGATGCTTATTTCTGGCGTGAACATGCAGTTCTACTCAAGAGTAATCAACTAAGCGAAATAAAGCGATAGAACGCTTATTTGCCTTCTATCTGTGCATTCTGACACTCCAACAATGTTTTCTGCTTCAATTTGACTCATTTCACAAAGGTGCTTATTTCTGGCGTAAACATGCAGTTCTACTCAAGAGTAAGCAACTAAGCGAAATAAAGCCATGGAACGCTTATTTGCCTTCTATCTATGCATTCTGACACACCAACAATGTTTTCTGCTTCAATTTGGCTCATTTTACAAAGATGCTTATTTCTGGCTTGAACATGCAGTTCTACTCAAGAGTAAGCCACTAAGCGAAATAAAGCCATGGAACGCTTATTTGCCTTCTATCTATGCATTCTGACATTCCAACAATGTTTTCTGCTTCAATTTGGCTCATTTTACAAAGATGCTTATTTCTGGCGTGAACATGCAGTTCTACTCAAGAGTAAGCAACTAAGCGAAATAAAGCCATGGAACGCTTATTTGCCTTCTATCTATGCATTCTGACACACCAACAATGTTTTCTGCTTCAATTTGACTCATTTCACAAAGATGCTTATTTCTGGCGTAAACATGCAGTTCTACTCAAGAGTAAGCAACTAAGCGAAATAAAGCCATGGAACGCTTATTTGCCTTCTATCTATGCATTCTGACACACCAACAATGTTTTCTGCTTCAATTTGGCTCATTTTACAAAGATGCTTATTTCTGGCTTGAACATGCAGTTCTACTCAAGAGTAAGCCACTAAGCGAAATAAAGCCATGGAACGCTTATTTGCCTTCTATCTATGCATTCGGACACTCCAACAATGTTTTCTGCTTCAATTTGGCTCATTTTACAAAGATGCTTATTTCTGGCGTGAACATGCAGTTCTACTCAAGAGTAAGCAACTAAGCGAAATAGAGCGATAGAACGCTTATTTGCCTTCTATCTGTGCATTCTGACACTCCAACAATGTTTTCTGCTTCAATTTGACTCATTTCACAAAGATGCTTATTTCTAGCGTGAACATGCAGTTCTACTCAAGAGTAAGCAACTAAGCGAAATAAAGCCATGGAACGCTTATTTGCCTTCTATCTATGCATTCTGACACACCAACATTGTTTTCTGCTTCAATTTGGCTCATTTTACAAAGATGCTTATTTCTGGCTTGAACATGCAGTTCTACTCAAGAGTAAGCAACTAAGCGAAATAAAGCCATGGAACGCTTATTTGCCTTCCATCTATGCATTCTGACACTCCAACGTTTTCTGCTTCAATTTGGCTCATTTTACAAAGATGCTTATTTCTGGCGTGAACATGCAGTTCTACTCAAGAGTAAGCAACTAAGCGAAATAGAGCGATAGAACGCTTATTTGCCTTCTATCTGTGCATTCTGACACTCCAACAATGTTTTCTGCTTCAATTTGACTCATTTCACAAAGATGCTTATTTCTAGCGTGAACATGCAGTTCTACTCAAGAGTAAGCAACTAAGCGAAATAAAGCCATGGAACGCTTATTTGCCTTCTATCTATGCATTCTGACACACCAACAATGTTTTCTGCTTCAATTTGGCTCATTTTACAAAGATGCTTATTTCTGGCGTGAACATGCAGTTCTACTCAAGAGTAAGCAACTAAGCGAAATAAAGCGATAGAACGCTTATTTGCCTTCTATCTGTGCATTCTGACACTCCAACAATGTTTTCTGCTTCAATTTGACTCATTTCACAAAGATGCTTATTTCTGGCGTGAACATGCAGTTCTACTCAAGAGTAAGCAACTAAGCGAAATAAAGCGATAGAACGCTTATTTGCCTTCTATCTGTGCATTCTGACACTCCAACAATGTTTTCTGCTTCAATTTGACTCATTTCACAAAGATGCTTATTTCTGGCGTGAACATGCAGTTCTACTCAAGAGTAAGCAACTAAGCGAAATAAAGACATGGAACGCTTATTTGCCTTCTATCTATGCATTCTGACACACCAACAATGTTTTCTGCTTCAATTTGGCTCATTTTACAAAGATGCTTATTTCTGGCTTGAACATGCAGTTCTACTCAAGAGTAAGCCACTAAGCGAAATAAAGCCATGGAACGCTTATTTGCCTTCTATCTATGCATTCTGACACACCAACAATGTTTTCTGCTTCAATTTGGCTCATTTTACAAAGATGCTTATTTCTGGCGTGAACATGCAGTTCTACTCAAGAGTAAGCAACTAAGCGAAATAGAGCGATAGAACGCTTATTTGCCTTTTATCTGTGCATTCTGACACTCCAACTATGTTTTCTGCTTCAATTTGACTCATTTCACAAAGATGCTTATTTCTAGCGTGAACATACAGTTCTACTCAAGAGTAAGCAACTAAGCGAAATAAAGCCATAGAACGCTTATTTGCCTTCTATCTATGCATTCTGACACTCCAACAATGTTTTCTGCTTCAATTTGGCTCATGTTACAAAGATGCTTATTTCTGGCGTGAACATGCAGTTCTACTCAAGAGTAAGCAACTAAGCGAAATAAAGCGATAGAACGCTTATTTGCCTTCTATCTGTGCATTCTGACACTCCAACAATGTTTTCTGCTTCAATTTGACTCATTTCACAAAGATGCTTATTTCTGGCGTGAACATGCAGTTCTACTCAAGAGTAAGCAACTAAGCGAAATAAAGCGATAGAACGCTTATTTGCCTTCTATCTGTGCATTCTGACACTCCAACAATGTTTTCTGCTTCAATTTGACTCATTTCACAAAGGTGCTTATTTCTGGCGTAAACATGCAGTTCTACTCAAGAGTAAGCAACTAAGCGAAATAAAGCCATGGAACGCTTATTTGCCTTCTATCTATGCATTCTGACACACCAACAATGTTTTCTGCTTCAATTTGGCTCATTTTACAAAGATGCTTATTTCTGGCTTGAACATGCAGTTCTACTCAAGAGTAAGCCACTAAGCGAAATAAAGCCATGGAACGCTTATTTGCCTTCTATCTATGCATTCTGACATTCCAACAATGTTTTCTGCTTCAATTTGGCTCATTTTACAAAGATGCTTATTTCTGGCGTGAACATGCAGTTCTACTCAAGAGTAAGCAACTAAGCGAAATAAAGCCATGGAACGCTTATTTGCCTTCTATCTATGCATTCTGACACACCAACAATGTTTTCTGCTTCAATTTGACTCATTTCACAAAGATGCTTATTTCTGGCGTAAACATGCAGTTCTACTCAAGAGTAAGCAACTAAGCGAAATAAAGCCATGGAACGCTTATTTGCCTTCTATCTATGCATTCTGACACACCAACAATGTTTTCTGCTTCAATTTGGCTCATTTTACAAAGATGCTTATTTCTGGCTTGAACATGCAGTTCTACTCAAGAGTAAGCCACTAAGCGAAATAAAGCCATGGAACGCTTATTTGCCTTCTATCTATGCATTCGGACACTCCAACAATGTTTTCTGCTTCAATTTGGCTCATTTTACAAAGATGCTTATTTCTGGCGTGAACATGCAGTTCTACTCAAGAGTAAGCAACTAAGCGAAATAGAGCGATAGAACGCTTATTTGCCTTCTATCTGTGCATTCTGACACTCCAACAATGTTTTCTGCTTCAATTTGACTCATTTCACAAAGATGCTTATTTCTAGCGTGAACATGCAGTTCTACTCAAGAGTAAGCAACTAAGCGAAATAAAGCCATGGAACGCTTATTTGCCTTCTATCTATGCATTCTGACACACCAACAATGTTTTCTGCTTCAATTTGGCTCATTTTACAAAGATGCTTATTTCTGGCGTGAACATGCAGTTCTACTCAAGAGTAAGCAACTAAGCGAAATAAAGCGATAGAACGCTTATTTGCCTTCTATCTGTGCATTCTGACACTCCAACAATGTTTTCTGCTTCAATTTGACTCATTTCACAAAGATGCTTATTTCTGGCGTGAACATGCAGTTCTACTCAAGAGTAAGCAACTAAGCGAAATAAAGCGATAGAACGCTTATTTGCCTTCTATCTGTGCATTCTGACACTCCAACAATGTTTTCTGCTTCAATTTGACTCATTTCACAAAGGTGCTTATTTCTGGCGTAAACATGCAGTTCTACTCAAGAGTAAGCAACTAAGCGAAATAAAGCCATGGAACGCTTATTTGCCTTCTATCTATGCATTCTGACACACCAACAATGTTTTCTGCTTCAATTTGGCTCATTTTACAAAGATGCTTATTTCTGGCTTGAACATGCAGTTCTACTCAAGAGTAAGCCACTAAGCGAAATAAAGCCATGGAACGCTTATTTGCCTTCTATCTATGCATTCTGACATTCCAACAATGTTTTCTGCTTCAATTTGGCTCATTTTACAAAGATGCTTATTTCTGGCGTGAACATGCAGTTCTACTCAAGAGTAAGCAACTAAGCGAAATAAAGCCATGGAACGCTTATTTGCCTTCTATCTATGCATTCTGACACACCAACAATGTTTTCTGCTTCAATTTGACTCATTTCACAAAGATGCTTATTTCTGGCGTGAACATGCAGTTCTACTCAAGAGTAAGCAACTAAGCGAAATAAAGCCATGGAACGGTTATTTGCCTTCTATCTATGCATTCTGACACACCAACAATGCTTTCTGCTTCAATTTGGCTCATTTTACAAAGATGCTTATTTCTGGCTTGAACATGCAGTTCTACTCAAGAGTAAGCAACTAAGCGAAATAAAGCCATGGAACGCTTATTTGCCTTCTCTCTATGCATTCTGACACACCAACAATGTTTTCTGCTTCAATTTGGCTCATTTTACAAAGATGCTTATTTCTGGCGTGAACATGCAGTTCTACTCAAGAGTAAGCAACTAAGCGAAATAAAGCGATAGAACGCTTATTTGCCTTCTATCTGTGCATTCTGACACTCCAACAATATGTTCTGCTTCAATTTGACTCATTTTACAAAGATGCTTATTTCTGGCGTGAACATGCAGTACTACTCAAGAGTAAGCAACTAAGCGAAATAAAGCCATGGAACGCTTATTTGCCTTCTATCTATGCATTCTGACACTCCAACAATGTTTTCTGCTTCAATTTGGCTCATTTTACAAAGATGCTTATTTCTGGCGTGAACATGCAGTTCTAGTCAAGAGTAAGCAACTAAGCGAAATAAAGCCATGGAACACTTATTTGCCTTCTATCTATGCATTCTGACATTCCAACAATGTTTTCTGCTTCAATTTGGCTCATTTTACAAAGATGCTTATTTCTGGCGTGAACATGCAGTTCTACTCAAGAGTAAGCAACTAAGCGAAATAAAGCGATAGAACGCTTATTTGCCTTCTATCTGTGCATTCTGACACTCCAACAATGTTTTCTGCTTCAATTTGACTCATTTCACAAAGATGCTTATTTCTGGCTTGAACATGCAGTTCTACTCAAGAGTAAGCAACTAAGCGAAATAAAGCGATAGAACGCTTATTTGCCTTCTATCTGTGCATTCTGACACTCCAACAATGTGTTCTGCTTCAATTTGACTCATTTCACAAAGATGCTTATTTCTGGCGTGAACATGCAGTTCTACTCAAGAGTAAGCAACTAAGCGAAATAAAGCGATAGAACGCTTATTTGCCTTCTATCTGTGCATTCTGACACTCCAACAATGTTTTCTGCTTCAATTTGACTCATTTCACAAAGGTGCTTATTTCTGGCGTAAACATGCAGTTCTACTCAAGAGTAAGCAACTAAGCGAAATAAAGCCATGGAACGCTTATTTGCCTTCTATCTATGCATTCTGACACTCCAACAATGTTTTCTGCTTCAATTTGGCTCATTTTACAAAGATGCTTATTTCTGGCTTGAACATGCAGTTCTACTCAAGAGTAAGCCACTAAGCGAAATAAAGCCATGGAACGCTTATTTGCCTTCTATCTATGCATTCTGACATTCCAACAATGTTTTCTGCTTCAATTTGGCTCATTTTACAAAGATGCTTATTTCTGGCGTGAACATGCAGTTCTACTCAAGAGTAAGCAACTAAGCGAAATAAAGCCATGGAACGCTTATTTGCCTTCTATCTATGCATTCTGACACACTAACAATGTTTTCTGCTTCAATTTGACTCATTTCACAAAGATGCTTATTTCTGGCGTGAACATGCAGTTCTACTCAAGAGTAAGCAACTAAGCGAAATAAAGCCATGGAACGGTTATTTGCCTTCTATCTATGCATTCTGACACACCAACAATGCTTTCTGCTTCAATTTGGCTCATTTTACAAAGATGCTTATTTCTGGCTTGAACATGCAGTTCTACTCAAGAGTAAGCAACTAAGCGAAATAAAGCCATGGAACGCTTATTTGCCTTCTCTCTATGCATTCTGACACACCAACAATGTTTTCTGCTTCAATTTGGCTCATTTTACAAAGATGCTTATTTCTGGCGTGAACATGCAGTTCTACTCAAGAGTAAGCAACTAAGCGAAATAAAGCGATAGAACGCTTATTTGCCTTCTATCTGTGCATTCTGACACTCCAACAATATGTTCTGCTTCAATTTGACTCATTTTACAAAGATGCTTATTTCTGGCGTGAACATGCAGTACTACTCAAGAGTAAGCAACTAAGCGAAATAAAGCCATGGAACGCTTATTTGCCTTCTATCTATGCATTCTGACACTCCAGCAATGTTTTCTGCTTCAATTTGGCTCATTTTACAAAGATGCTTATTTCTGGCGTGAACATGCAGTTCTAGTCAAGAGTAAGCAACTAAGCGAAATAAAGCGATAGAACGCTTATTTGCCTTCTATCTGTGCATTCTGACACACCAACAATGTTTTCTGCTTCAATTTGGCTCATTTCACAAAGAAGCTTATTTCTGGCGTGAACATGCAGTTCTACTCAAGAGAAAGCAACTAAGCGAAATAAAGCCATGGAACGCTTATTTGCCTTCTATCTATGCATTCTGACACACCAACAATGTTTTCTGCTTCAATTTGGCTCATTTTACAAAGATGCTTATTTCTGGCGTGAACATGCAGTTCTACTCAAGAGAAAGCAACTAAGCGAAATAAAGCCATGGAACGCTTATTTGCCTTCTATCTATGCATTCTGACACACCAACAATGTTTTCTGCTTCAATTTGGCTCATTTTACAAAGATGCTTATTTCTGGCTTGAACATGCAGTTCTACTCAAGAGTAAGCAACTAAGCGAAATAAAGCGATAGAACGCTTATTTGCCTTCTATCTGTGCATTCTGACACACCAACAATGTTTTCTGCTTCAATTTGGCTCATTTCACAAAGAAGCTTATTTCTGGCGTGAACATGCAGTTCTACTCAAGAGTAAGCAACTAAGCGAAATAAAGCGATAGAACGCTTATTTGCCTTCTATCTATGCATTCTGACACACCAACAATGTTTTCTGCTTCAATTTGGCTCATTTTACAAAGATGCTTATTTCTGGCTTGAACATGCAGTTCTACTCAAGAGTAAGCAACTAAGCGAAATAAAGCCATGGAACGCTTATTTGCCTTCTATCTATGCATTCTGACACACCAACAATGTTTTCTGCTTCAATTTGGCTCATTTCACAAAGAAGCTTATTTCTGGCGTGAACATGCAGTTCTACTCAAGAGTAAGCAACTAAGCGAAATAAAGCGATAGAACGCTTATTTGCCTTCTATCTGTGCATTCTGACACTCCAACAATGTTTTCTGCTTCAATTTGACTCATTTCACAAAGGTGCTTATTTCTGGCGTAAACATGCAGTTCTACTCAAGAGTAAGCAACTAAGCGAAATAAAGCCATGGAACGCTTATTTGCCTTCTATCTATGCATTCTGACACACCAACAATGTTTTCTGCTTCAATTTGGCTCATTTTACAAAGATGCTTATTTCTGGCGTGAACATGCAGTTCTACTCAAGAGTAAGCCACTAAGCGAAATAAAGCCATGGAACGCTTATTTGCCTTCTATCTATGCATTCTGACACTCCAACAATGTTTTGTGCTTCAATTTGGCTCATTTTACAAAGATGCTTATTTCTGGCGTGAACATGCAGTTCTACTCAAGAGTAAGCAACTAAGCGAAATAAAGCCATGGAACGCTTATTTGCCTTCTATCTATGCATTCTGACACACCAACAATGTTTTCTGCTTCAATTTGACTCATTTCACAAAGATGCTTATTTCTGGCGTGAACATGCAGTTCTACTCAAGAGTAAGCAACTAAGCGAAATAAAGCCATGGAACGCTTATTTGCCTTCTGTCTATGCATTCTGACACACCAACAATGTTTTCTGCTTCAATTTGGCTCATTTTAAAAAGATGCTTATTTCTGGCTTGAACATGCAGTTCTACTCAAGAGTAAGCAACTAAGCGAAATAAAGCCATGGAACGCTTATTTGCCTTCTATCTATGCATTCTGACACACCAACAATGTTTTCTGCTTCAATTTGGCTCATTTCACAAAGATGCTTATTTCTGGCGTGAACATGCAGTTCTACTCAAGAGTAAGCAACTAAGCGAAATAAAGCGATAGAACGCTTATTTGCCTTCTATCTGTGCATTCTGACACTCCAACAATGTTTTCTGCTTCAATTTGACTCATTTCACAAAGGTGCTTATTTCTGGCGTAAACATGCAGTTCTACTCAAGAGTAAGCAACTAAGCGAAATAAAGCCATGGAACGCTTATTTGCCTTCTATCTATGCATTCTGACACACCAACAATGTTTTCTGCTTCAATTTGGCTCATTTTACAAAGATGCTTATTTCTGGCGTGAACATGCAGTTCTACTCAAGAGTAAGCCACTAAGCGAAATAAAGCCATGGAACGCTTATTTGCCTTCTATCTATGCATTCTGACACTCCAACAATGTTTTCTGCTTCAATTTGGCTCATTTTATAAAGATCCTTATTTCTGGCGTGAACATGCAGTTCTACTCAAGAGTAAGCAACTAAGCGAAATAAAGCCATGGAACGCTTATTTGCCTTCTATCTATGCATTCTGACACACCAACAATGTTTTCTGCTTCAATTTGGCTCATTTTACAAAGATGCTTATTTCTGGCGTGAACATGCAGTTCTACTCAAGAGTAAGCCACTAAGCGAAATAAAGCCATGGAACGCTTATTTGCCTTCTATCTATGCATTCTGACACTCCAACAATGTTTTCTGCTTCAATTTGGCTCATTTTACAAAGATGCTTATTTCTGGCGTGAACATGCAGTTCTACTCAAGAGTAAGCCACTAAGCGAAATAAAGCCATGGAACGCTTATTTGCCTTCTATCTATGCATTCTGACACTCCAACAATGTTTTGTGCTTCAATTTGGCTCATTTTACAAAGATGCTTATTTCTGGCGTGAACATGCAGTTCTACTCAAGAGTAAGCAACTAAGCGAAATAAAGCCATGGAACGCTTATTTGCCTTCTATCTATGCATTCTGACACACCAACAATGTTTTCTGCTTCAATTTGACTCATTTCACAAAGATGCTTATTTCTGGCGTGAACATGCAGTTCTACTCAAGAGTAAGCAACTAAGCGAAATAAAGCCATGGAACGCTTATTTGCCTTCTGTCTATGCATTCTGACACACCAACAATGTTTTCTGCTTCAATTTGGCTCATTTTAAAAAGATGCTTATTTCTGGCTTGAACATGCAGTTCTACTCAAGAGTAAGCAACTAAGCGAAATAAAGCCATGGAACGCTTATTTGCCTTCTATCTATGCATTCTGACACACCAACAATGTTTTCTGCTTCAATTTGGCTCATTTCACAAAGATGCTTATTTCTGGCGTGAACATGCAGTTCTACTCAAGAGTAAGCAACTAAGCGAAATAAAGCGATAGAACGCTTATTTGCCTTCTATCTGTGCATTCTGACACTCCAACAATGTTTTCTGCTTCAATTTGACTCATTTCACAAAGGTGCTTATTTCTGGCGTAAACATGCAGTTCTACTCAAGAGTAAGCAACTAAGCGAAATAAAGCCATGGAACGCTTATTTGCCTTCTATCTATGCATTCTGACACACCAACAATGTTTTCTGCTTCAATTTGGCTCATTTTACAAAGATGCTTATTTCTGGCGTGAACATGCAGTTCTACTCAAGAGTAAGCCACTAAGCGAAATAAAGCCATGGAACGCTTATTTGCCTTCTATCTATGCATTCTGACACTCCAACAATGTTTTCTGCTTCAATTTGGCTCATTTTATAAAGATCCTTATTTCTGGCGTGAACATGCAGTTCTACTCAAGAGTAAGCAACTAAGCGAAATAAAGCCATGGAACGCTTATTTGCCTTCTATCTATGCATTCTGACACACCAACAATGTTTTCTGCTTCAATTTGGCTCATTTTACAAAGATGCTTATTTCTGGCGTGAACATGCAGTTCTACTCAAGAGTAAGCCACTAAGCGAAATAAAGCCATGGAACGCTTATTTGCCTTCTATCTATGCATTCTGACACTCCAACAATGTTTTGTGCTTCAATTTGGCTCATTTTACAAAGATGCTTATTTCTGGCGTGAACATGCAGTTCTACTCAAGAGTAAGCAACTAAGCGAAATAAAGCCATGGAACGCTTATTTGCCTTCTATCTATGCATTCTGACACTCCAACAATGTTTTGTGCTTCAATTTGGCTCATTTTACAAAGATGCTTATTTCTGGCGTGAACATGCAGTTCTACTCAAGAGTAAGCAACTAAGCGAAATAAAGCCATGGAACGCTTATTTGCCTTCTATCTATGCATTCTGACACACCAACAATGTTTTCTGCTTCAATTTGACTCATTTCACAAAGATGCTTATTTCTGGCGTGAACATGCAGTTCTACTCAAGAGTAAGCAACTAAGCGAAATAAAGCCATGGAACGCTTATTTGCCTTCTGTCTATGCATTCTGACACACCAACAATGTTTTCTGCTTCAATTTGGCTCATTTTACAAAGATGCTTATTTCTGGCTTGAACATGCAGTTCTACTCAAGAGTAAGCAACTAAGCGAAATAAAGCCATGGAACGCTTATTTGCCTTCTATCTATGCATTCTGACACACCAACAATGTTTTCTGCTTCAATTTGGCTCATTTCACAAAGATGCTTATTTCTGGCGTGAACATGCAGTTCTACTCAAGAGTAAGCAACTAAGCGAAATAAAGCGATAGAACGCTTATTTGCCTTCTATCTGTGCATTCTGACACTCCAACAATGTTTTCTGCTTCAATTTGACTCATTTCACAAAGGTGCTTATTTCTGGCGTAAACATGCAGTTCTACTCAAGAGTAAGCAACTAAGCGAAATAAAGCCATGGAACGCTTATTTGCCTTCTATCTATGCATTCTGACACACCAACAATGTTTTCTGCTTCAATTTGGCTCATTTTACAAAGATGCTTATTTCTGGCGTGAACATGCAGTTCTACTCAAGAGTAAGCCACTAAGCGAAATAAAGCCATGGAACGCTTATTTGCCTTCTATCTATGCATTCTGACACTCCAACAATGTTTTCTGCTTCAATTTGGCTCATTTTACAAAGATGCTTATTTCTGGCGTGAACATGCAGTTCTACTCAAGAGTAAGCAACTAAGCGAAATAAAGCCATGGAACGCTTATTTGCCTTCTATCTATGCATTCTGACACACCAACAATGTTTTCTGCTTCAATTTGACTCATTTCACAAAGATGCTTATTTCTGGCGTGAACATGCAGTTCTACTCAAGAGTAAGCAACTAAGCGAAATAAAGCCATGGAACGCTTATTTGCCTTCTGTCTATGCATTCTGACACACCAACAATGTTTTCTGCTTCAATTTGGCTCATTTTACAAAGATGCTTATTTCTGGCTTGAACATGCAGTTCTACTCAAGAGTAAGCAACTAAGCGAAATAAAGCCATGGAACGCTTATTTGCCTTCTATCTATGCATTCTGACACACCAACAATGTTTTCTGCTTCAATTTGGCTCATTTTACAAAGATGCTTATTTCTGGCTTGAACATGCAGTTCTACTCAAGAGTAAGCAACTAAGCAAAATAAAGCGATAGAACGCTTATTTGCCTTCTATCTGTGCATTCTGACACTCCAACAATGTTTTCTGCTTCAATTTGACTCATTTTACAAAGATGCTTATTTCTGGCGTGAACATGCAGTTCTACTCAAGAGTAAGCAACTAAGCGAAATAAAGCGATAGAACGCTTATTTGCCTTCTATCTGTGCATTCTGACACACCAACAATGTTTTCTGCTTCAATTTGACTCATTTTACAAAGATGCTTATTTCTGGCGTGAACATGCAGTTCTACTCAAGAGTAAGCAACTAAGCGAAATAAAGCCATGGAACGCTTATTTGCCTTCTATCTATGCATTCTGACACACCAACAATGTTTTCTGCTTCAATATGACTCATTTCACAAAGATGCTTATTTCTGGCGTGAACATGCAGTTCTACTCAAGAGTAAGCAACTAAGCGAAATAAAGCCATGGAACGCTTATTTGCCTTCTGTCTATGCATTCTGACACACCAACAATGTTTTCTGCTTCAATTTGGCTCATTTCACAAAGATGCTTATTTCTGGCGTGAACATGCAGTTCTACTCAAGAGTAAGCAACTAAGCGAAATAAAGCGATAGAACGCTTATTTGCCTTCTATCTGTGCATTCTGACACTCCAACAATGTTTTCTGCTTCAATTTGACTCATTTCACAAAGGTGCTTATTTCTGGCGTAAACATGCAGTTCTACTCAAGAGTAAGCAACTAAGCGAAATAAAGCCATGGAACGCTTATTTGCCTTCTATCTATGCATTCTGACACACCAACAATGTTTTCTGCTTCAATTTGGCTCATTTTACAAAGATGCTTATTTCTGGCGTGAACATGCAGTTCTACTCAAGAGTAAGCCACTAAGCGAAATAAAGCCATGGAACGCTTATTTGCCTTCTATCTATGCATTCTGACACTCCAACAATGTTTTCTGCTTCAATTTGGCTCATTTTACAAAGATGCTTATTTCTGGCGTGAACATGCAGTTCTACTCAAGAGTAAGCAACTAAGCGAAATAAAGCCATGGAACGCTTATTTGCCTTCTATCTATGCATTCTGACACACCAACAATGTTTTCTGCTTCAATTTGACTCATTTCACAAAGATGCTTATTTCTGGCGTGAACATGCAGTTCTACTCAAGAGTAAGCAACTAAGCGAAATAAAGCCATGGAACGCTTATTTGCCTTCTGTCTATGCATTCTGACACACCAACAATGTTTTCTGCTTCAATTTGGCTCATTTTACAAAGATGCTTATTTCTGGCTTGAACATGCAGTTCTACTCAAGAGTAAGCAACTAAGCGAAATAAAGCCATGGAACGCTTATTTGCCTTCTATCTATGCATTCTGACACACCAACAATGTTTTCTGCTTCAATTTGGCTCATTTCACAAAGATGCTTATTTCTGGCGTGAACATGCAGTTCTACTCAAGAGTAAGCAACTAAGCGAAATAAAGCGATAGAACGCTTATTTGCCTTCTATCTGTGCATTCTGACACTCCAACAATGTTTTCTGCTTCAATTTGACTCATTTCACAAAGGTGCTTATTTCTGGCGTAAACATGCAGTTCTACTCAAGAGTAAGCAACTAAGCGAAATAAAGCCATGGAACGCTTATTTGCCTTCTATCTATGCATTCTGACACACCAACAATGTTTTCTGCTTCAATTTGGCTCATTTTACAAAGATGCTTATTTCTGGCGTGAACATGCAGTTCTACTCAAGAGTAAGCAACTAAGCGAAATAAAGCCATGGAACGCTTATTTGCCTTCTATCTATGCATTCTGACACACCAACAATGTTTTCTGCTTCAATTTGGCTCATTTTACAAAGATGCTTATTTCTGGCGTGAACATGCAGTTCTACTCAAGAGTAAGCAACTAAGCGAAATAAAGCCATGGAACGCTTATTTGCCTTCTATCTATGCATTCTGACACACCAACAATGTTTTCTGCTTCAATTTGACTCATTTCACAAAGATGCTTATTTCTGGCGTGAACATGCAGTTCTACTCAAGAGTAAGCAACTAAGCGAAATAAAGCCATGGAACGCTTATTTGCCTTCTGTCTATGCATTCTGACACACCAACAATGTTTTCTGCTTCAATTTGGCTCATTTTACAAAGATGCTTATTTCTGGCGTAAACATGCAGTTCTACTCAAGAGTAAGCAACTAAGCGAAATAAAGCCATGGAACGCTTATTTGCCTTCTATCTATGCATTCTGACACACCAACAATGTTTTCTGCTTCAATTTGGCTCATTTCACAAAGATGCTTATTTCTGGCGTGAACATGCAGTTCTACTCAAGAGTAAGCAACTAAGCGAAATAAAGCGATAGAACGCTTATTTGCCTTCTATCTGTGCATTCTGACACTCCAACAATGTTTTCTGCTTCAATTTGATCATTTCACAAAGGTGCTTATTTCTGGCGTGAACATGCAGTTCTACTCAAGAGTAAGCAACTAAGCGAAATAAAGCCATGGAACGCTTATTTGCCTTCTATCTATGCATTCTGACACACCAACAATGTTTTCTGCTTCAATTTGACTCATTTCACAAAGATGCTTATTTCTGGCGTGAACATCTAGTTCTACTCAAGAGTAAGCCACTAAGCGAAATAAAGCCATGGAACGCTTATTTGCCTTTTATCTATGCATTCTGACACTCCAACAATGTTTTGTGCTTCAATTTGGCTCATTTTACAAAGATGCTTATTTCTGGCGTGAACATGCAGTTCTACTCAAGAGTAAGCAACTAAGCGAAATAAAGCCATGGAACGCTTATTTGCCTTCTATCTATGCATTCTGACACACCAACAATGTTTTCTGCTTCAATTTGGCTCATTTTACAAAGATGCTTATTTCTGGCGTGAACATCTAGTTCTACTCAAGAGTAAGCCACTAAGCGAAATAAAGCCATGGAACGCTTATTTGCCTTCTATCTATGCATTCTGACACTCCAACAATGTTTTGTGCTTCAATTTGGCTCATTTTACAAAGATGCTTATTTCTGGCGTGAACATGCAGTTCTACTCAAGAGTAAGCAACTAAGCGAAATAAAGCCATGGAACGCTTATTTGCCTTCTATCTATGCATTCTGACACACCAACAATGTTTTCTGCTTCAATTTGACTCATTTCACAAAGATGCTTATTTCTGGCGTGAACATGCAGTTCTACTCAAGAGTAAGCAACTAAGCGAAATAAAGCCATGGAACGCTTATTTGCCTTCTGTCTATGCATTCTGACACACCAACAATGTTTTCTGCTTCAATTTGGCTCATTTTACAAAGATGCTTATTTCTGGCTTGAACATGCAGTTCTACTCAAGAGTAAGCAACTAAGCGAAATAAAGCCATGGAACGCTTATTTGCCTTCTATCTATGCATTCTGACACACCAACAATGTTTTCTGCTTCAATTTGGCTCATTTCACAAAGATGCTTATTTCTGGCGTGAACATGCAGTTCTACTCAAGAGTAAGCAACTAAGCGAAATAAAGCGATAGAACGCTTATTTGCCTTCTATCTGTGCATTCTGACACTCCAACAATGTTTTCTGCTTCAATTTGACTCATTTCACAAAGGTGCTTATTTCTGGCGTAAACATGCAGTTCTACTCAAGAGTAAGCAACTAAGCGAAATAAAGCCATGGAACGCTTATTTGCCTTCCATCTATGCATTCTGACACACCAACAATGTTTTCTGCTTCAATTTGGCTCATTTTACAAAGATGCTTATTTCTGGCGTGAACATGCAGTTCTACTCAAGAGTAAGCCACTAAGCGAAATAAAGCCATGGAACGCTTATTTGCCTTCTATCTATGCATTCTGACACTCCAACAATGTTTTCTGCTTCAATTTGGCTCATTTTACAAAGATGCTTATTTCTGGCGTGAACATGCAGTTCTACTCAAGAGAAAGCAACTAAGCGAAATAAAGCCATGGAACGCTTATTTGCCTTCTATCTATGCATTCTGACACACCAACAATGTTTTCTGCTTCAATTTGGCTCATTTTACAAAGATGCTTATTTCTGGCTTGAACATGCAGTTCTACTCAAGAGTAAGCAACTAAGCGAAATAAAGCGATAGAACGCTTATTTGCCTTCTATCTGTGCATTCTGACACACCAACAATGTTTTCTGCTTCAATTTGGCTCATTTCACAAAGAAGCTTATTTCTGGCGTGAACATGCAGTTCTACTCAAGAGAAAGCAACTAAGCGAAATAAAGCCATGGAACGCTTATTTGCCTTCTATCTATGCATTCTGACACACCAACAATGTTTTCTGCTTCAATTTGGCTCATTTTACAAAGATGCTTATTTCTGGCGTGAACATGCAGTTCTACTCAAGAGAAAGCAACTAAGCGAAATAAAGCCATGGAACGCTTATTTGCCTTCTATCTATGCATTCTGACACACCAACAATGTTTTCTGCTTCAATTTGGCTCATTTTACAAAGATGCTTATTTCTGGCTTGAACATGCAGTTCTACTCAAGAGTAAGCAACTAAGCGAAATAAAGCGATAGAACGCTTATTTGCCTTCTATCTGTGCATTCTGACACACCAACAATGTTTTCTGCTTCAATTTGGCTCATTTCACAAAGAAGCTTATTTCTGGCGTGAACATGCAGTTCTACTCAAGAGTAAGCAACTAAGCGAAATAAAGCGATAGAACGCTTATTTGCCTTCTATCTATGCATTCTGACACACCAACAATGTTTTCTGCTTCAATTTGGCTCATTTTACAAAGATGCTTATTTCTGGCTTGAACATGCAGTTCTACTCAAGAGTAAGCAACTAAGCGAAATAAAGCCATGGAACGCTTATTTGCCTTCTATCTATGCATTCTGACACACCAACAATGTTTTCTGCTTCAATTTGGCTCATTTCACAAAGAAGCTTATTTCTGGCGTGAACATGCAGTTCTACTCAAGAGTAAGCAACTAAGCGAAATAAAGCGATAGAACGCTTATTTGCCTTCTATCTGTGCATTCTGACACTCCAACAATGTTTTCTGCTTCAATTTGACTCATTTCACAAAGGTGCTTATTTCTGGCGTAAACATGCAGTTCTACTCAAGAGTAAGCAACTAAGCGAAATAAAGCCATGGAACGCTTATTTGCCTTCTATCTATGCATTCTGACACACCAACAATGTTTTCTGCTTCAATTTGGCTCATTTTACAAAGATGCTTATTTCTGGCGTGAACATGCAGTTCTACTCAAGAGTAAGCCACTAAGCGAAATAAAGCCATGGAACGCTTATTTGCCTTCTATCTATGCATTCTGACACTCCAACAATGTTTTGTGCTTCAATTTGGCTCATTTTACAAAGATGCTTATTTCTGGCGTGAACATGCAGTTCTACTCAAGAGTAAGCAACTAAGCGAAATAAAGCCATGGAACGCTTATTTGCCTTCTATCTATGCATTCTGACACACCAACAATGTTTTCTGCTTCAATTTGACTCATTTCACAAAGATGCTTATTTCTGGCGTGAACATGCAGTTCTACTCAAGAGTAAGCAACTAAGCGAAATAAAGCCATGGAACGCTTATTTGCCTTCTGTCTATGCATTCTGACACACCAACAATGTTTTCTGCTTCAATTTGGCTCATTTTAAAAAGATGCTTATTTCTGGCTTGAACATGCAGTTCTACTCAAGAGTAAGCAACTAAGCGAAATAAAGCCATGGAACGCTTATTTGCCTTCTATCTATGCATTCTGACACACCAACAATGTTTTCTGCTTCAATTTGGCTCATTTCACAAAGATGCTTATTTCTGGCGTGAACATGCAGTTCTACTCAAGAGTAAGCAACTAAGCGAAATAAAGCGATAGAACGCTTATTTGCCTTCTATCTGTGCATTCTGACACTCCAACAATGTTTTCTGCTTCAATTTGACTCATTTCACAAAGGTGCTTATTTCTGGCGTAAACATGCAGTTCTACTCAAGAGTAAGCAACTAAGCGAAATAAAGCCATGGAACGCTTATTTGCCTTCTATCTATGCATTCTGACACACCAACAATGTTTTCTGCTTCAATTTGGCTCATTTTACAAAGATGCTTATTTCTGGCGTGAACATGCAGTTCTACTCAAGAGTAAGCCACTAAGCGAAATAAAGCCATGGAACGCTTATTTGCCTTCTATCTATGCATTCTGACACTCCAACAATGTTTTCTGCTTCAATTTGGCTCATTTTATAAAGATCCTTATTTCTGGCGTGAACATGCAGTTCTACTCAAGAGTAAGCAACTAAGCGAAATAAAGCCATGGAACGCTTATTTGCCTTCTATCTATGCATTCTGACACACCAACAATGTTTTCTGCTTCAATTTGGCTCATTTTACAAAGATGCTTATTTCTGGCGTGAACATGCAGTTCTACTCAAGAGTAAGCAACTAAGCGAAATAAAGCCATGGAACGCTTATTTGCCTTCTATCTATGCATTCTGACACTCCAACAATGTTTTGTGCTTCAATTTGGCTCATTTTACAAAGATGCTTATTTCTGGCGTGAACATGCAGTTCTACTCAAGAGTAAGCAACTAAGCGAAATAAAGCCATGGAACGCTTATTTGCCTTCTATCTATGCATTCTGACACACCAACAATGTTTTCTGCTTCAATTTGACTCATTTCACAAAGATGCTTATTTCTGGCGTGAACATGCAGTTCTACTCAAGAGTAAGCAACTAAGCGAAATAAAGCCATGGAACGCTTATTTGCCTTCTGTCTATGCATTCTGACACACCAACAATGTTTTCTGCTTCAATTTGGCTCATTTTACAAAGATGCTTATTTCTGGCTTGAACATGCAGTTCTACTCAAGAGTAAGCAACTAAGCGAAATAAAGCCATGGAACGCTTATTTGCCTTCTATCTATGCATTCTGACACACCAACAATGTTTTCTGCTTCAATTTGGCTCATTTCACAAAGATGCTTATTTCTGGCGTGAACATGCAGTTCTACTCAAGAGTAAGCAACTAAGCGAAATAAAGCGATAGAACGCTTATTTGCCTTCTATCTGTGCATTCTGACACTCCAACAATGTTTTCTGCTTCAATTTGACTCATTTCACAAAGGTGCTTATTTCTGGCGTAAACATGCAGTTCTACTCAAGAGTAAGCAACTAAGCGAAATAAAGCCATGGAACGCTTATTTGCCTTCTATCTATGCATTCTGACACACCAACAATGTTTTCTGCTTCAATTTGGCTCATTTTACAAAGATGCTTATTTCTGGCGTGAACATGCAGTTCTACTCAAGAGTAAGCCACTAAGCGAAATAAAGCCATGGAACGCTTATTTGCCTTCTATCTATGCATTCTGACACTCCAACAATGTTTTCTGCTTCAATTTGGCTCATTTTACAAAGATGCTTATTTCTGGCGTGAACATGCAGTTCTACTCAAGAGTAAGCAACTAAGCGAAATAAAGCCATGGAACGCTTATTTGCCTTCTATCTATGCATTCTGACACACCAACAATGTTTTCTGCTTCAATTTGACTCATTTCACAAAGATGCTTATTTCTGGCGTGAACATGCAGTTCTACTCAAGAGTAAGCAACTAAGCGAAATAAAGCCATGGAACGCTTATTTGCCTTCTGTCTATGCATTCTGACACACCAACAATGTTTTCTGCTTCAATTTGGCTCATTTTACAAAGATGCTTATTTCTGGCTTGAACATGCAGTTCTACTCAAGAGTAAGCAACTAAGCGAAATAAAGCCATGGAACGCTTATTTGCCTTCTATCTATGCATTCTGACACACCAACAATGTTTTCTGCTTCAATTTGGCTCATTTTACAAAGATGCTTATTTCTGGCTTGAACATGCAGTTCTACTCAAGAGTAAGCAACTAAGCAAAATAAAGCGATAGAACGCTTATTTGCCTTCTATCTGTGCATTCTGACACTCCAACAATGTTTTCTGCTTCAATTTGACTCATTTTACAAAGATGCTTATTTCTGGCGTGAACATGCAGTTCTACTCAAGAGTAAGCAACTAAGCGAAATAAAGCGATAGAACGCTTATTTGCCTTCTATCTGTGCATTCTGACACACCAACAATGTTTTCTGCTTCAATTTGACTCATTTTACAAAGATGCTTATTTCTGGCGTGAACATGCAGTTCTACTCAAGAGTAAGCAACTAAGCGAAATAAAGCCATGGAACGCTTATTTGCCTTCTATCTATGCATTCTGACACACCAACAATGTTTTCTGCTTCAATATGACTCATTTCACAAAGATGCTTATTTCTGGCGTGAACATGCAGTTCTACTCAAGAGTAAGCAACTAAGCGAAATAAAGCCATGGAACGCTTATTTGCCTTCTGTCTATGCATTCTGACACACCAACAATGTTTTCTGCTTCAATTTGGCTCATTTCACAAAGATGCTTATTTCTGGCGTGAACATGCAGTTCTACTCAAGAGTAAGCAACTAAGCGAAATAAAGCGATAGAACGCTTATTTGCCTTCTATCTGTGCATTCTGACACTCCAACAATGTTTTCTGCTTCAATTTGACTCATTTCACAAAGGTGCTTATTTCTGGCGTAAACATGCAGTTCTACTCAAGAGTAAGCAACTAAGCGAAATAAAGCCATGGAACGCTTATTTGCCTTCTATCTATGCATTCTGACACACCAACAATGTTTTCTGCTTCAATTTGGCTCATTTTACAAAGATGCTTATTTCTGGCGTGAACATGCAGTTCTACTCAAGAGTAAGCCACTAAGCGAAATAAAGCCATGGAACGCTTATTTGCCTTCTATCTATGCATTCTGACACTCCAACAATGTTTTCTGCTTCAATTTGGCTCATTTTACAAAGATGCTTATTTCTGGCGTGAACATGCAGTTCTACTCAAGAGTAAGCAACTAAGCGAAATAAAGCCATGGAACGCTTATTTGCCTTCTATCTATGCATTCTGACACACCAACAATGTTTTCTGCTTCAATTTGACTCATTTCACAAAGATGCTTATTTCTGGCGTGAACATGCAGTTCTACTCAAGAGTAAGCAACTAAGCGAAATAAAGCCATGGAACGCTTATTTGCCTTCTGTCTATGCATTCTGACACACCAACAATGTTTTCTGCTTCAATTTGGCTCATTTTACAAAGATGCTTATTTCTGGCTTGAACATGCAGTTCTACTCAAGAGTAAGCAACTAAGCGAAATAAAGCCATGGAACGCTTATTTGCCTTCTATCTATGCATTCTGACACACCAACAATGTTTTCTGCTTCAATTTGGCTCATTTTACAAAGATGCTTATTTCTGGCTTGAACATGCAGTTCTACTCAAGAGTAAGCAACTAAGCAAAATAAAGCGATAGAACGCTTATTTGCCTTCTATCTGTGCATTCTGACACTCCAACAATGTTTTCTGCTTCAATTTGACTCATTTTACAAAGATGCTTATTTCTGGCGTGAACATGCAGTTCTACTCAAGAGTAAGCAACTAAGCGAAATAAAGCGATAGAACGCTTATTTGCCTTCTATCTGTGCATTCTGACACTCCAACAATGTGTTCTGCTTCAATTTGACTCATTTCACAAAGATGCTTATTTCTGGCGTTAACATGCAGTTCTACTCAAGAGTAAGCCACTAAGCGAAATAAAGCCATGGAACGCTTATTTGCCTTCTATCTGTGCATTCTGACACTCCAACAATGTTTTCTGCTTCAATTTGGCTCATTTTACAAAGATGCTTATTTCTGGCGTGAACATGCAGTTCTACTCAAGAGTAAGCAACTAAGCGAAATAAAGCCATGGAACGCTTATTTGCCTTCTATCTATGCATTCTGACACACCAACAATGTTTTCTGCTTCAATTTGACTCATTTTACAAAGATGCTTATTTCTGGCGTGAACATGCAGTTCTACTCAAGAGTAAGCCACTAAGCGAAATAAAGCCATGGAACGCTTATTTGCCTTCTATCTATGCATTCTGACACACCAACAATGTTTTCTGCTTCAATTTGGCTCATTTTACAAAGATGCTTATTTCTGGCGTGAACATGCAGTTCTACTCAAGAGTAAGCCACTAAGCGAAATAAAGCCATGGAACGCTTATTTGCCTTCTATCTATGCATTCTGACACTCCAACAATGTTTTCTGCTTCAATTTGGCTCATTTTACAAAGATGCTTATTTCTGGCGTGAACATGCAGTTCTACTCAAGAGTAAGCAACTAAGCGAAATAAAGCCATGGAACGCTTATTTGCCTTCTGTCTATGCATTCTGACACACCAACAATGTTTTCTGCTTCAATTTGGCTCATTTTACAAAGATGCTTATTTCTGGCTTGAACATGCAGTTCTACTCAAGAGTAAGCAACTAAGCGAAATAAAGCCATGGAACGCTTATTTGCCTTCTATCTATGCATTCTGACACACCAACAATGTTTTCTGCTTCAATTTGGCTCATTTTACAAAGATGCTTATTTCTGGCTTGAACATGCAGTTCTACTCAAGAGTAAGCAACTAAGCAAAATAAAGCGATAGAACGCTTATTTGCCTTCTATCTGTGCATTCTGACACTCCAACAATGTTTTCTGCTTCAATTTGACTCATTTTACAAAGATGCTTATTTCTGGCGTGAACATGCAGTTCTACTCAAGAGTAAGCAACTAAGCGAAATAAAGCGATAGAACGCTTATTTGCCTTCTATCTGTGCATTCTGACACACCAACAATGTTTTCTGCTTCAATTTGACTCATTTTACAAAGATGCTTATTTCTGGCGTGAACATGCAGTTCTACTCAAGAGTAAGCAACTAAGCGAAATAAAGCCATGGAACGCTTATTTGCCTTCTATCTATGCATTCTGACACACCAACAATGTTTTCTGCTTCAATTTGACTCATTTCACAAAGATGCTTATTTCTGGCGTGAACATGCAGTTCTACTCAAGAGTAAGCAACTAAGCGAAATAAAGCGATAGAACGCTTATTTGCCTTCTATCTGTGCATTCTGACACTCCAACAATGTTTTCTGCTTCAATTTGACTCATTTCACAAAGGTGCTTATTTCTGGCGTAAACATGCAGTTCTACTCAAGAGTAAGCAACTAAGCGAAATAAAGCGATAGAACGCTTATTTGCCTTCTATCTGTGCATTCTGACACTCCAACAATGTTTTCTGCTTCAATTTGACTCATTTCACAAAGGTGCTTATTTCTGGCGTAAACATGCAGTTCTACTCAAGAGTAAGCAACTAAGCGAAATAAAGCCATGGAACGCTTATTTGCCTTCTATCTATGCATTCTGACACACCAACAATGTTTTCTGCTTCAATTTGGCTCATTTTACAAAGATGCTTATTTCTGGCGTGAACATGCAGTTCTACTCAAGAGTAAGCCACTAAGCGAAATAAAGCCATGGAACGCTTATTTGCCTTCTATCTATGCATTCTGACACTCCAACAATGTTTTCTGCTTCAATTTGGCTCATTTTACAAAGATGCTTATTTCTGGCGTGAACATGCAGTTCTACTCAAGAGTAAGCAACTAAGCGAAATAAAGCCATGGAACGCTTATTTGCCTTCTATCTATGCATTCTGACACACCAACAATGTTTTCTGCTTCAATTTGACTCATTTTACAAAGATGCTTATTTCTGGCGTGAACATGCAGTTCTACTCAAGAGTAAGCAACTAAGCGAAATAAAGCCATGGAACGCTTATTTGCCTTCTATCTGTGCATTCTGACACTCCAACAATGTTTTCTGCTTCAATTTGACTCATTTTACAAAGGTGATTATTCCTGGCGTGAACATGCAGTTCTACTCAAGAGTAAGCAACTAAGCGAAATAAAGCCAGGGAACGCTTATTTGCCTTCTATCTATTCATTCTGACACTCCAACAATGTTTTCTGCTTCAATTTGGCTCATTTTACAAATATGCTTATTTCTGGCTTGAACATGCAGTTCTACTCAAGAGTAAGCAACTAAGCGAAATAAAGCCATGGAACGCTTATTTGCCTTCTATCTATGCATTCTGACACACCAACAATGTTTTCTGCTTCAATTTGACTCATTTCACAAAGATGCTTATTTCTGGCGTTAACATGCAGTTCTACTCAAGAGTAAGCCACTAAGCGAAATAAAGCCATGGAACGCTTATTTGCCTTCTATCTATGCATTCTGACACTCCAACAATGTTTTCTGCTACAATTTGACTAATTTCACAAAGGTGCTTATTTCTGGCGTAAACATGCAGTTCTACTCAAGAGTAAGCAACTAAGCGAAATAAAGCCATGGAACGCTTATTTGCCTTCTATCTATGCATTCTGACACACCAACAATGTTTTCTGCTTCAATTTGGCTCATTTTACAAAGATGCTTATTTCTGGCGTGAACATGCAGTTCTACTCAAGAGTAAGCCACTAAGCGAAATAAAGCCATGGAACGCTTATTTGCCTTCTATCTATGCATTCTGACACTCCAACAATGTTTTCTGCTTCAGTTTGGCTCATTTTACAAAGATGCTTATTTCTGGCGTGAACATGCAGTTCTACTCAAGAGTAAGCAACTAAGCGAAATAAAGCCATGGAACGCTTATTTGCCTTCTATCTATGCATTCTGACACACCAACAATGTTTTCTGCTTCAATTTGACTCATTTCACAAAGATGCTTATTTCTGGCGTGAACATGCAGTTCTACTCAAGAGTAAGCAACTAAGCGAAATAAAGCCATGGAACGCTTATTTGCCTTCTGTCTATGCATTCTGACACACCAACAATGTTTTCTGCTTCAATTTGGCTCATTTTACAAAGATGCTTATTTCTGGCTTGAACATGCAGTTCTACTCAAGAGTAAGCAACTAAGCGAAATAAAGCCATGGATCGCTTATTTGCCTTCTATCTATGCATTCTGACACACCAACAATGTTTTCTGCTTCAATTTGGCTCATTTTACAAAGATGCTTATTTCTGGCTTGAACATGCAGTTCTACTCAAGAGTAAGCAACTAAGCGAAATAAAGCGATAGAACGCTTATTTGCCTTCTATCTGTGCATTCTGACACTCCAACAATGTTTTCTGCTTCAATTTGACTCATTTTACAAAGATGCTTATTTCTGGCGTGAACATGCAGTTCTACTCAAGAGTAAGCAACTAAGCGAAATAAAGCGATAGAACGCTTATTTGCCTTCTATCTGTGCATTCTGACACTCCAACAATGTGCTCTGCTTCAATTTGAATCATTTCACAAAGATGCTTATTTCTGGCATTAACATGCAGTTCTACTCAAGAGTAAGCCACTAAGCGAAATAAAGCCATGGAACGCTTATTTGCCTTCTATCTATGCATTCTGACACTCCAACAATGTTTTCTGCTTCAATTTGGCTCATTTTACAAAGATGCTTATTTCTGGCGTGAACATGCAGTTCTACTCAAGAGTAAGCAACTAAGCGAAATAAAGCCATGGAACGCTTATTTGCCTTCTATCTATGCATTCTGACACACCAACAATGTTTTCTGCTTCAATTTGACTCATTTTACAAAGATGCTTATTTCTGGCTTGAACATGCAGTTCTACTCAAGAGTAAGCAACTAAGCGAAATAAAGCGATAGAACGCTTATTTGCCTTCTATCTGTGCATTCTGACACTCCAACAATGTTTTCTGCTTCAATTTGACTCATTTTACAAAGATGCTTATTTCTGGCGTGAACATGCAGTTCTACTCAAGAGTAAGCAACTAAGCGAAATAAAGCGATAGAACGCTTATTTGCCTTCTATCTGTGCATTCTGACACTCCAACAATGTGCTCTGCTTCAATTTGACTCATTTCACAAAGATGCTTATTTCTGGCGTTAACATGCAGTTCTACTCAAGAGTAAGCCACTAAGCGAAATAAAGCCATGGAACGCTTATTTGCCTTCTATCTATGCATTCTGACACTCCAACAATGTTTTCTGCTTCAATTTGGCTCATTTTACAAAGATGCTTATTTCTGGCGTGAACATGCAGTTCTACTCAAGAGTAAGCAACTAAGCGAAATAAAGCCATGGAACGCTTATTTGCCTTCTATCTATGCATTCTGACACACCAACAATGTTTTCTGCTTCAATTTGACTCATTTTACAAAGATGCTTATTTCTGGCGTGAACATGCAGTTCTACTCAAGAGTAAGCAACTAAGCGAAATAAAGCCATGGAACGCTTATTTGCCTTCTATCTGTGCATTCTGACACTCCAACAATGTTTTCTGCTTCAATTTGACTCATTTTACAAAGATGCTTATTTCTGGCGTGAACATGCAGTTCTACTCAAGAGTAAGCAACTAAGCGAAATAAAGCCAGGGAACGCTTATTTGCCTTCTATCTATGCATTCTGACACTCCAACAATGTTTTCTGCTTCAATTTGGCTCATTTTACAAATATGCTTATTTCTGGCGTGAACATGCAGTTCTACTCAAGAGTAAGCAACTAAGCGAAATAAAGCCATGGAACGCTTATTTGCCTTCTATCTATGCATTCTGACACACCAACAATGTTTTCTGCTTCAATTTGGCTCATTTCACAAAGAAGCTTATTTCTGGCGTGAACATGCAGTTCTACTCAAGAGTAAGCAACTAAGCGAAATAAAGCGATAGAACGCTTATTTGCCTTCTATCTGTGCATTCTGACACTCCAACAATGTTTTCTGCTTCAATTTGACTCATTTCACAAAGGTGCTTATTTCTGGCGTAAACATGCAGTTCTACTCAAGAGTAAGCAACTAAGCGAAATAAAGCCATGGAACGCTTATTTGCCTTCTATCTATGCATTCTGACACACCAACAATGTTTTCTGCTTCAATTTGGCTCATTTTACAAAGATGCTTATTTCTGGCGTGAACATGCAGTTCTACTCAAGAGTAAGCCACTAAGCGAAATAAAGCCATGGAACGCTTATTTGCCTTCTATCTATGCATTCTGACACTCCAACAATGTTTTGTGCTTCAATTTGGCTCATTTTACAAAGATGCTTATTTCTGGCGTGAACATGCAGTTCTACTCAAGAGTAAGCAACTAAGCGAAATAAAGCCATGGAACGCTTATTTGCCTTCTATCTATGCATTCTGACACACCAACAATGTTTTCTGCTTCAATTTGACTCATTTCACAAAGATGCTTATTTCTGGCGTGAACATGCAGTTCTACTCAAGAGTAAGCCACTAAGCGAAATAAAGCCATGGAACGCTTATTTGCCTTCTATCTATGCATTCTGACACTCCAACAATGTTTTCTGCTTCAATTTGGCTCATTTTACAAAGATGCTTATTTCTGGCGTGAACATGCAGTTCTACTCAAGAGTAAGCAACTAAGCGAAATAAAGCCATGGAACGCTTATTTGCCTTCTATCTATGCATTCTGACACACCAACAATGTTTTCTGCTTCAATTTGACTCATTTTACAAAGATGCTTATTTCTGGCGTGAACATGCAGTTCTACTCAAGAGTAAGCAACTAAGCGAAATAAAGCGATAGAACGCTTATTTGCCTTCTATCTGTGCATTCTGACACTCCAACAATGTTTTCTGCTTCAATTTGACTCATTTTACAAAGATGCTTATTTCTGGCGTGAACATGCAGTTCTACTCAAGAGTAAGCAACTAAGCGAAATAAAGCGATAGAACGCTTATTTGCCTTCTATCTGTGCATTCTGACACTCCAACAATGTGCTCTGCTTCAATTTGACTCATTTCACAAAGATGCTTATTTCTGGCGTTAACATGCAGTTCTACTCAAGAGTAAGCCACTAAGCGAAATAAAGCCATGGAACGCTTATTTGCCTTCTATCTATGCATTCTGACACTCCAACAATGTTTTCTGCTTCAATTTGGCTCATTTTACAAAGATGCTTATTTCTGGCGTGAACATGCAGTTCTACTCAAGAGTAAGCAACTAAGCGAAATAAAGCCATGGAACGCTTATTTGCCTTCTATCTATGCATTCTGACACACCAACAATGTTTTCTGCTTCAATTTGACTCATTTTACAAAGATGCTTATTTCTGGCGTGAACATGCAGTTCTACTCAAGAGTAAGCAACTAAGCGAAATAAAGCCATGGAACGCTTATTTGCCTTCTATCTGTGCATTCTGACACTCCAACAATGTTTTCTGCTTCAATTTGACTCATTTTACAAAGATGCTTATTTCTGGCGTGAACATGCAGTTCTACTCAAGAGTAAGCAACTAAGCGAAATAAAGCCAGGGAACGCTTATTTGCCTTCTATCTATGCATTCTGACACTCCAACAATGTTTTCTGCTTCAATTTGGCTCATTTTACAAATATGCTTATTTCTGGCGTGAACATGCAGTTCTACTCAAGAGTAAGCAACTAAGCGAAATAAAGCGATAGAACGCTTATTTGCCTTCTATCTGTGCATTCTGACACTCCAACAATGTTTTCTGCTTCAATTTGACTCATTTCACAAAGGTGCTTATTTCTGGCGTAAACATGCAGTTCTACTCAAGAGTAAGCAACTAAGCGAAATAAAGCCATGGAACGCTTATTTGCCTTCTATCTATGCATTCTGACACACCAACAATGTTTTCTGCTTCAATTTGGCTCATTTTACAAAGATGCTTATTTCTGGCGTGAACATGCAGTTCTACTCAAGAGTAAGCCACTAAGCGAAATAAAGCCATGGAACGCTTATTTGCCTTCTATCTATGCATTCTGACACTCCAACAATGTTTTGTGCTTCAATTTGGCTCATTTTACAAAGATGCTTATTTCTGGCGTGAACATGCAGTTCTACTCAAGAGTAAGCAACTAAGCGAAATAAAGCCATGGAACGCTTATTTGCCTTCTATCTATGCATTCTGACACACCAACAATGTTTTCTGCTTCAATTTGACTCATTTCACAAAGATGCTTATTTCTGGCGTGAACATGCAGTTCTACTCAAGAGTAAGCCACTAAGCGAAATAAAGCCATGGAACGCTTATTTGCCTTCTATCTATGCATTCTGACACTCCAACAATGTTTTCTGCTTCAATTTGGCTCATTTTACAAAGATGCTTATTTCTGGCGTGAACATGCAGTTCTACTCAAGAGTAAGCAACTAAGCGAAATAAAGCCATGGAACGCTTATTTGCCTTCTATCTATGCATTCTGACACACCAACAATGTTTTCTGCTTCAATTTGACTCATTTTACAAAGATGCTTATTTCTGGCGTGAACATGCAGTTCTACTCAAGAGTAAGCAACTAAGCGAAATAAAGCCATGGAACGCTTATTTGCCTTCTATCTGTGCATTCTGACACTCCAACAATGTTTTCTGCTTCAATTTGACTCATTTTACAAAGGTGATTATTCCTGGCGTGAACATGCAGTTCTACTCAAGAGTAAGCAACTAAGCGAAATAAAGCCAAGGAACGCTTATTTGCCTTCTATCTATTCATTCTGACACTCCAACAATGTTTTCTGCTTCAATTTGGCTCATTTTACAAATATGCTTATTTCTGGCTTGAACATGCAGTTCTACTCAAGAGTAAGCCACTAAGCGAAATAAAGCCATGGAACGCTTATTTGCCTTCTATCTATGCATTCTGACACACCAACAATGTTTTCTGCTTCAATTTGACTCATTTTACAAAGATGCTTATTTCTGGCGTGAACATGCAGTTCTACTCAAGAGTAAGCAACTAAGCGAAATAAAGCCATGGAACGCTTATTTGCCTTCTATCTGTGCATTCTGACACTCCAACAATGTTTTCTGCTTCAATTTGACTCATTTTACAAAGGTGATTATTCCTGGCGTGAACATGCAGTTCTACTCAAGAGTAAGCAACTAAGCGAAATAAAGCGATAAAACGCTTATTTGCCTTCTATCTGTGCATTCTGACACTCCAACAATGTGCTCTGCTTCAATTTGACTCATTTCACAAAGATGCTTATTTCTGGCGTTAACATGCAGTTCTACTCAAGAGTAAGCCACTAAGCGAAATAAAGCCATGGAACGCTTATTTGCCTTCTATCTATGCATTCTGACACTCCAACAATGTTTTCTGCTTCAATTTGGCTCATTTTACAAAGATGCTTATTTCTGGCGTGAACATGCAGTTCTACTCAAGAGTAAGCAACTAAGCGAAATAAAGCCATGGAACGCTTATTTGCCTTCTATCTATGCATTCTGACACACCAACAATGTTTTCTGCTTCAATTTGACTCATTTTACAAAGATGCTTATTTCTGGCGTGAACATGCAGTTCTACTCAAGAGTAAGCAACTAAGCGAAATAAAGCCATGGAACGCTTATTTGCCTTCTATCTGTGCATTCTGACACTCCAACAATGTTTTCTGCTTCAATTTGACTCATTTTACAAAGATGCTTATTTCTGGCGTGAACATGCAGTTCTACTCAAGAGTAAGCAACTAAGCGAAATAAAGCCAGGGAACGCTTATTTGCCTTCTATCTATGCATTCTGACACTCCAACAATGTTTTCTGCTTCAATTTGGCTCATTTTACAAATATGCTTATTTCTGGCTTGAACATGCAGTTCTACTCAAGAGTAAGCAACTAAGCGAAATAAAGCCATGGAACGCTTATTTGCCTTCTATCTATGCATTCTGACACACCAACAATGTTTTCTGCTTCAATTTGGCTCATTTCACGAAGAAGCTTATTTCTGGCGTGAACATGCAGTTCTACTCAAGAGTAAGCAACTAAGCGAAATAAAGCGATAGAACGCTTATTTGCCTTCTATCTGTGCATTCTGACACTCCAACAATGTTTTCTGCTTCAATTTGACTCATTTCACAAAGGTGCTTATTTCTGGCGTAAACATGCAGTTCTACTCAAGAGTAAGCAACTAAGCGAAATAAAGCCATGGAACGCTTATTTGCCTTCTATCTATGCATTCTGACACACCAACAATGTTTTCTGCTTCAATTTGGCTCATTTTACAAAGATGCTTATTTCTGGCGTGAACATGCAGTTCTACTCAAGAGTAAGCAACTAAGCGAAATAAAGCGATAGAACGCTTATTTGCCTTCTATCTGTGCATTCTGACACTCCAACAATGTTTTCTGCTTCAATTTGACTCATTTTACAAAGATGCTTATTTCTGGCGTGAACATGCAGTTCTACTCAAGAGTAAGCAACTAAGCGAAATAAAGCGATAGAACGCTTATTTGCCTTCTATCTGTGCATTCTGACACTCCAACAATGTGCTCTGCTTCAATTTGACTCATTTCACAAAGATGCTTATTTCTGGCGTTAACATGCAGTTCTACTCAAGAGTAAGCCACTAAGCGAAATAAAGCCATGGAACGCTTATTTGCCTTCTATCTGTGCATTCTGACACTCCAACAATGTTTTCTGCTTGAATTTGGCTCATTTTACAAAGATGCTTATTTCTGGCGTGAACATGCAGTTCTACTCAAGAGTAAGCAACTAAGCGAAATAAAGCCATGGAACGCTTATTTGCCTTCTATCTATGCATTCTGACACACCAACAATGTTTTCTGCTTCAATTTGACTCATTTTACAAAGATGCTTATTTCTGGCGTGAACATGCAGTTCTACTCAAGAGTAAGCAACTAAGCGAAATAAAGCCATGGAACGCTTATTTGCCTTCTATCTGTGCATTCTGACACTCCAACAATGTTTTCTGCTTCAATTTGACTCATTTTACAAAGATGCTTATTTCTGGCGTGAACATGCAGTTCTACTCAAGAGTAAGCAACTAAGCGAAATAAAGCCAGGGAACGCTTATTTGCCTTCTATCTATGCATTCTGACACTCCAACAATGTTTTCTGCTTCAATTTGGCTCATTTTACAAATGTGCTTATTTCTGGCTTGAACATGCAGTTCTACTCAAGAGTAAGCAACTAAGCGAAATGAAGCCATGGAACGCTTATTTGCCTTCTATCTATGCATTCTGACACACCAACAATGTTTTCTGCTTCAATTTGGCTCATTTCACAAAGAAGCTTATTTCTGGCGTGAACATGCAGTTCTACTCAAGAGTAAGCAACTAAGCGAAATAAAGCGATAGAACGCTTATTTGCCTTCTATCTGTGCATTCTGACACTCCAACAATGTTTTCTGCTTCAATTTGACTCATTTCACAAAGGTGCTTATTTCTGGCGTAAACATGCAGTTCTACTCAAGAGTAAGCAACTAAGCGAAATAAAGCCATGGAACGCTTATTTGCCTTCTATCTATGCATTCTGACACACCAACAATGTTTTCTGCTTCAATTTGGCTCATTTTACAAAGATGCTTATTTCTGGCGTGAACATGCAGTTCTACTCAAGAGTAAGCCACTAAGCGAAATAAAGCCATGGAACGCTTATTTGCCTTATGTCTATGCATTCTGACACTCCAACAATGTTTTCTGCTTCAATTTGGCTCATTTTACAAAGATGCTTATTTCTGGCGTGAACATGCAGTTCTACTCAAGAGTAAGCAACTAAGCGAAATAAAGCCATGGAACGCTTATTTGCCTTCTATCTATGCATTCTGACACACCAACAATGTTTTCTGCTTCAATTTGGCTCATTTCACAAAGATGCTTATTTCTGGCGTGAACATGCAGTTCTACTCAAGAGTAAGCAACTAAGCGAAATAAAGCGATAGAACGCTTATTTGCCTTCTATCTGTGCATTCTGACACTCCAACAATGTTTTCTGCTTCAATTTGACTCATTTCACAAAGGTGCTTATTTCTGGCGTAAACATGCAGTTCTACTCAAGAGTAAGCAACTAAGCGAAATAAAGCCATGGAACGCTTATTTGCCTTCTATCTATGCATTCTGACACACCAACAATGTTTTCTGCTTCAATTTGGCTCATTTTACAAAGATGCTTATTTCTGGCGTGAACATGCAGTTCTACTCAAGAGTAAGCCACTAAGCGAAATAAAGCCATGGAACGCTTATTTGCCTTCTATCTATGCATTCTGACACTCCAACAATGTTTTCTGCTTCAATTTGACTCATTTTACAAAGATGCTTATTTCTGGCGTGAACATGCAGTTCTACTCAAGAGTAAGCAACTAAGCGAAATAAAGCCATGGAACGCTTATTTGCCTTCTATCTATGCATTCTGACACACCAACAATGTTTTCTGCTTCAATTTGACTCATTTCACAAAGATGCTTATTTCTGGCGTGAACATGCAGTTCTACTCAAGAGTAAGCAACTAAGCGAAATAAAGCCATGGAACGCTTATTTGCCTTCTGTCTATGCATTCTGACACACCAACAATGTTTTCTGCTTCAATTTGGCTCATTTTACAAAGATGCTTATTTCTGGCTTGAACATGCAGTTCTACTCAAGAGTAAGCAACTAAGCGAAATAAAGCCATGGAACGCTTATTTGCCTTCTATCTATGCATTCTGACACACCAACAATGTTTTCTGCTTCAATTTGGCTCATTTTACAAAGATGCTTATTTCTGGCTTGAACATGCAGTTCTACTCAAGAGTAAGCAACTAAGCGAAATAAAGCGATAGAACGCTTATTTGCCTTCTATCTGTGCATTCTGACACTCCAACAATGTTTTCTGCTTCAATTTGACTCATTTTACAAAGATGCTTATTTCTGGCGTGAACATGCAGTTCTACTCAAGAGTAAGCCACTAAGCGAAAAAAAGCCATGGAACGCTTATTTGCCTTCTATCTATGCATTCTGACACTCCAACAATGTTTTCTGCTTCAATTTGGCTCATTTTACAAAGATGCTTATTTCTGGCGTGAACATGCAGTTCTACTCAAGAGTAAGCAACTAAGCGAAATAAAGCCATGGAACGCTTATTTGCCTTCTATCTATGCATTCTGACACACCAACAATGTTTTCTGCTTCTGCGGTTCCGGTTTCCGCCTGCAGGAATGGCGGACCTGTTTTCCATCTCTCTGACCTTCGTAAGGAATTTGGCGGTTGCTAGGGGAGTAAATGGCAACCCCCTACCCTCTCCGGGGGTTACGGAGAGGGGCCGCTGGCCCGCGATGCCCCCAGACCCACTCCGACTGTTTTTGGAGTGGGGGGAGCTTGGGCTGAGCACTTACGACGGCCAGGACTCCCGGACGCTAATCTGCATGGCGGGGATTTCCATGGTTAAAGAAGATAATTAGGCTTAAATCTATGGACATACTTCAGAAGGAGGGGAAGAAGCGCTGTTTACTGCTGAGAATTTTATGCTGCTGAGCGAGAGGAGTCAAAGAATGTACGGCATCTGGAAGAAGGATTGATGGGGACGGAGCGATAAGGGAAGCAAGTTTTTATTTTTTCTTCATATTGTTGCCTCGTATCTTCCCGGACGCGATGTCCTGGCTTGTTTGGAGTGAAAGAGAAGCAAAAGACTGTGTGAGTTGAACTCTATAGCTGTTGTTACTGAGCATATTTCTTAAAGATGTGAAGTTGCCGATGAGAAAAGCCCCCCCCTAGTCAGACGGAAGGAGTTCTGGACGCGTTCGGAGGATTTATGAGCTGTGACGCACTTTAAATTGGAGCAGCGACCTGAAGCTAAGTTCAGCTATAGGGCAAGGAGATCCATTAATTTACCAAGAGTTCATGGTTGGATGTTTGGGTCTCCTGCCTGAAAAAGCTGTAAATTCTATAAAGATAAATAAATCGTAAATCTTCATGGCTATGAGAGAAAATGAAAGTGATTTGAGCCTTTTAAGATGGCGCTGCTACTCCGTCGCAACAGGGAGCTCCACTAAGAAGATTTATGGGGAGGCTGGACTGATTAACTCACACAGGAGAAAGAACATCTGTGAAACTTCGTTTGACATTTATCTCAGCAGCTGGAACAATCGGATGAAAGTGGAAAACATCTAGGTGACTGTAAGGGGAAGATTTGGAATATTATGAGCTTGGAGGACGATTTGAACTTTAGAAATAAGACGGCAGTGGACAGTTGCGAGGAATTCCCAATTTCTTGAAGCATGGGAACCCAAAAATAAATTATTTAGATGATTTGGCATAACATTCGGTTTGATTGATATATATATGTGTATAATTTGAAATATTGAAATGTGATATAATTGGTTTTAATTGGAAAATTAATAAAAATATTTTTTTAAAAAAAAAACAATGTTTTCTGCTTCAATTTGGTTCATTTTACAAAGATGCTTATTTCTGGCTTGAACATGCAGTTCTACTCAAGAGTAAGCAACTAAGCGAAATAAAGCCATGGAACGCTTATTTGCCTTCTATCTATGCATTCTGACACACCAACAATGTTTTCTGCTTCAATTTGACTCATTTCACAAAGGTGCTTATTTCTGGCGTAAACATGCAGTTCTACTCAAGAGTAAGCAACTAAGCGAAATAAAGCCATGGAACGCTTATTTGCCTTCTATCTATGCATTCTGACACACCAACAATGTTTTCTGCTTCAATTTGGCTCATTTTACAAAGATGCTTATTTCTGGCGTGAACATGCAGTTCTACTCAAGAGTAAGCCACTAAGCGAAATAAAGCCATGGAACGCTTATTTGCCTTCTATCTATGCATTCTGACACTCCAACAATGTTTTGTGCTTCAATTTGGCTCATTTTACAAAGATGCTTATTTCTGGCGTGAACATGCAGTTCTACTCAAGAGTAAGCAACTAAGCGAAATAAAGCCATGGAACGCTTATTTGCCTTCTATCTATGCATTCTGACACACCAACAATGTTTTCTGCTTCAATTTGACTCATTTCACAAAGATGCTTATTTCTGGCGTGAACATGCAGTTCTACTCAAGAGTAAGCAACTAAGCGAAATAAAGCCATGGAACGCTTATTTGCCTTCTGTCTATGCATTCTGACACACCAACAATGTTTTCTGCTTCAATTTGGCTCATTTTACAAAGATGCTTATTTCTGGCTTGAACATGCAGTTCTACTCAAGAGTAAGCAACTAAGCGAAATAAAGCCATGGAACGCTTATTTGCCTTCTATCTATGCATTCTGACACTCCAACAATGTTTTCTGCTTCAATTTGGCTCATTTTACAAAGATGCTTATTTCTGGCGTGAAAATGCAGTTCTACTCAAGAGTAAGCAACTAAGCGAAATAGAGCGATAGAACGCTTATGTGCCTTTTATCTGTGCATTCTGACACTCCAACTATGTTTTCTGCTTCAATTTGACTCATTTCACAAAGGTGCTTATTTCTGGCGTAAACATGCAGTTCTACTCAAGAGTAAGCAACTAAGCGAAATAAAGCCATGGAACGCTTATTTGCCTTCTATCTATGCATTCTGACACACCAACAATGTTTTCTGTTTAAATTTGGCTCATTTTACAAAGATGCTTATTTCTGGCGTGAACATGCAGTTCTACTCAAGAGTAAGCCACTAAGCGAAAAAAAGCCATGGAACGCTTATTTGCCTTCTATCTATGCATTCTGACACTCCAACAATGTTTTGTGCTTCAATTTGGCTCATTTTACAAAGATGCTTATTTCTGGCGTGAACATGCAGTTCTACTCAAGAGTAAGCAACTAAGCGAAATAAAGCAATGGAACGCTTATTTGCCTTCTATCTATGCATTCTGACACACCAACAATGTTTTCTGCTTCAATTTGACTCATTTCACAAAGATGCTTATTTCTGGCGTGAACATGCAGTTCTACTCAAGAGTAAGCAACTAAGCGAAATAAAGCCATGGAACGCTTATTTGCCTTATGTCTATGCATTCTGACACACCAACAATGTTTTCTGCTTCAATTTGGTTCATTTTACAAAGATGCTTATTTCTGGCTTGAACATGCAGTTCTACTCAAGAGTAAGCAACTAAGCGAAATAAAGCCATGGAACGCTTATTTGCCTTCTATCTATGCATTCTGACACACCAACAATGTTTTCTGCTTCAATTTGGCTCATTTCACAAAGATGCTTATTTCTGGCGTGAACATGCAGTTCTACTCAAGAGTAAGCAACTAAGCGAAATAAAGCGATAGAACGCTTATTTGCCTTCTATCTGTGCATTCTGACACTCCAACAATGTTTTCTGCTTCAATTTGGCTCATTTTACAAAGATGCTTATTTCTGGCGTGAACATGCAGTTCTACTCAAGAGTAAGCCACTAAGCGAAATAAAGCCATGGAACGCTTATTTGCCTTATGTCTATGCATTCTGACACTCCAACAATGTTTTCTGCTTCAATTTGGCTCATTTTACAAAGATGCTTATTTCTGGCGTGAACATGCAGTTCTACTCAAGAGTAAGCAACTAAGCGAAATAAAGCCAGGGAACGCTTATTTGCCTTCTATCTATGCATTCTGACACTCCAACAATGTTTTCTGCTTCAATTTGGCTCATTTTACAAATGTGCTTATTTCTGGCTTGAACATGCAGTTCTACTCAAGAGTAAGCAACTAAGCGAAATGAAGCCATGGAACGCTTATTTGCCTTCTATCTATGCATTCTGACACACCAACAATGTTTTCTGCTTCAATTTGGCTCATTTCACAAAGAAGCTTATTTCTGGCGTGAACATGCAGTTCTACTCAAGAGTAAGCAACTAAGCGAAATAAAGCGATAGAACGCTTATTTGCCTTCTATCTGTGCATTCTGACACTCCAACAATGTTTTCTGCTTCAATTTGACTCATTTCACAAAGGTGCTTATTTCTGGCGTAAACATGCAGTTCTACTCAAGAGTAAGCAACTAAGCGAAATAAAGCCATGGAACGCTTATTTGCCTTCTATCTATGCATTCTGACACACCAACAATGTTTTCTGCTTCAATTTGGCTCATTTTACAAAGATGCTTATTTCTGGCGTGAACATGCAGTTCTACTCAAGAGTAAGCCACTAAGCGAAATAAAGCCATGGAACGCTTATTTGCCTTATGTCTATGCATTCTGACACTCCAACAATGTTTTCTGCTTCAATTTGGCTCATTTTACAAAGATGCTTATTTCTGGCGTGAACATGCAGTTCTACTCAAGAGTAAGCAACTAAGCGAAATAAAGCCATGGAACGCTTATTTGCCTTCTATCTATGCATTCTGACACACCAACAATGTTTTCTGCTTCAATTTGGCTCATTTCACAAAGATGCTTATTTCTGGCGTGAACATGCAGTTCTACTCAAGAGTAAGCAACTAAGCGAAATAAAGCGATAGAACGCTTATTTGCCTTCTATCTGTGCATTCTGACACTCCAACAATGTTTTCTGCTTCAATTTGACTCATTTCACAAAGGTGCTTATTTCTGGCGTAAACATGCAGTTCTACTCAAGAGTAAGCAACTAAGCGAAATAAAGCCATGGAACGCTTATTTGCCTTCTATCTATGCATTCTGACACACCAACAATGTTTTCTGCTTCAATTTGGCTCATTTTACAAAGATGCTTATTTCTGGCGTGAACATGCAGTTCTACTCAAGAGTAAGCCACTAAGCGAAATAAAGCCATGGAACGCTTATTTGCCTTCTATCTATGCATTCTGACACTCCAACAATGTTTTCTGCTTCAATTTGACTCATTTTACAAAGATGCTTATTTCTGGCGTGAACATGCAGTTCTACTCAAGAGTAAGCAACTAAGCGAAATAAAGCCATGGAACGCTTATTTGCCTTCTATCTATGCATTCTGACACACCAACAATGTTTTCTGCTTCAATTTGACTCATTTCACAAAGATGCTTATTTCTGGCGTGAACATGCAGTTCTACTCAAGAGTAAGCAACTAAGCGAAATAAAGCCATGGAACGCTTATTTGCCTTCTGTCTATGCATTCTGACACACCAACAATGTTTTCTGCTTCAATTTGGCTCATTTTACAAAGATGCTTATTTCTGGCTTGAACATGCAGTTCTACTCAAGAGTAAGCAACTAAGCGAAATAAAGCCATGGAACGCTTATTTGCCTTCTATCTATGCATTCTGACACACCAACAATGTTTTCTGCTTCAATTTGGCTCATTTTACAAAGATGCTTATTTCTGGCTTGAACATGCAGTTCTACTCAAGAGTAAGCAACTAAGCGAAATAAAGCGATAGAACGCTTATTTGCCTTCTATCTGTGCATTCTGACACTCCAACAATGTTTTCTGCTTCAATTTGACTCATTTTACAAAGATGCTTATTTCTGGCGTGAACATGCAGTTCTACTCAAGAGTAAGCCACTAAGCGAAAAAAAGCCATGGAACGCTTATTTGCCTTCTATCTATGCATTCTGACACTCCAACAATGTTTTCTGCTTCAATTTGGCTCATTTTACAAAGATGCTTATTTCTGGCGTGAACATGCAGTTCTACTCAAGAGTAAGCAACTAAGCGAAATAAAGCCATGGAACGCTTATTTGCCTTCTATCTATGCATTCTGACACACCAACAATGTTTTCTGCTTCTGCGGTTCCGGTTTCCGCCTGCAGGAATGGCGGACCTGTTTTCCATCTCTCTGACCTTCGTAAGGAATTTGGCGGTTGCTAGGGGAGTAAATGGCAACCCCCTACCCTCTCCGGGGGTTACGGAGAGGGGCCGCTGGCCCGCGATGCCCCCAGACCCACTCCGACTGTTTTTGGAGTGGGGGGAGCTTGGGCTGAGCACTTACGACGGCCAGGACTCCCGGACGCTAATCTGCATGGCGGGGATTTCCATGGTTAAAGAAGATAATTAGGCTTAAATCTATGGACATACTTCAGAAGGAGGGGAAGAAGCGCTGTTTACTGCTGAGAATTTTATGCTGCTGAGCGAGAGGAGTCAAAGAATGTACGGCATCTGGAAGAAGGATTGATGGGGACGGAGCGATAAGGGAAGCAAGTTTTTATTTTTTCTTCATATTGTTGCCTCGTATCTTCCCGGACGCGATGTCCTGGCTTGTTTGGAGTGAAAGAGAAGCAAAAGACTGTGTGAGTTGAACTCTATAGCTGTTGTTACTGAGCATATTTCTTAAAGATGTGAAGTTGCCGATGAGAAAAGCCCCCCCCTAGTCAGACGGAAGGAGTTCTGGACGCGTTCGGAGGATTTATGAGCTGTGACGCACTTTAAATTGGAGCAGCGACCTGAAGCTAAGTTCAGCTATAGGGCAAGGAGATCCATTAATTTACCAAGAGTTCATGGTTGGATGTTTGGGTCTCCTGCCTGAAAAAGCTGTAAATTCTATAAAGATAAATAAATCGTAAATCTTCATGGCTATGAGAGAAAATGAAAGTGATTTGAGCCTTTTAAGATGGCGCTGCTACTCCGTCGCAACAGGGAGCTCCACTAAGAAGATTTATGGGGAGGCTGGACTGATTAACTCACACAGGAGAAAGAACATCTGTGAAACTTCGTTTGACATTTATCTCAGCAGCTGGAACAATCGGATGAAAGTGGAAAACATCTAGGTGACTGTAAGGGGAAGATTTGGAATATTATGAGCTTGGAGGACGATTTGAACTTTAGAAATAAGACGGCAGTGGACAGTTGCGAGGAATTCCCAATTTCTTGAAGCATGGGAACCCAAAAATAAATTATTTAGATGATTTGGCATAACATTCGGTTTGATTGATATATATATGTGTATAATTTGAAATATTGAAATGTGATATAATTGGTTTTAATTGGAAAATTAATAAAAATATTTTTTTAAAAAAAAAACAATGTTTTCTGCTTCAATTTGGTTCATTTTACAAAGATGCTTATTTCTGGCTTGAACATGCAGTTCTACTCAAGAGTAAGCAACTAAGCGAAATAAAGCCATGGAACGCTTATTTGCCTTCTATCTATGCATTCTGACACACCAACAATGTTTTCTGCTTCAATTTGACTCATTTCACAAAGGTGCTTATTTCTGGCGTAAACATGCAGTTCTACTCAAGAGTAAGCAACTAAGCGAAATAAAGCCATGGAACGCTTATTTGCCTTCTATCTATGCATTCTGACACACCAACAATGTTTTCTGCTTCAATTTGGCTCATTTTACAAAGATGCTTATTTCTGGCGTGAACATGCAGTTCTACTCAAGAGTAAGCCACTAAGCGAAATAAAGCCATGGAACGCTTATTTGCCTTCTATCTATGCATTCTGACACTCCAACAATGTTTTGTGCTTCAATTTGGCTCATTTTACAAAGATGCTTATTTCTGGCGTGAACATGCAGTTCTACTCAAGAGTAAGCAACTAAGCGAAATAAAGCCATGGAACGCTTATTTGCCTTCTATCTATGCATTCTGACACACCAACAATGTTTTCTGCTTCAATTTGACTCATTTCACAAAGATGCTTATTTCTGGCGTGAACATGCAGTTCTACTCAAGAGTAAGCAACTAAGCGAAATAAAGCCATGGAACGCTTATTTGCCTTCTGTCTATGCATTCTGACACACCAACAATGTTTTCTGCTTCAATTTGGCTCATTTTACAAAGATGCTTATTTCTGGCTTGAACATGCAGTTCTACTCAAGAGTAAGCAACTAAGCGAAATAAAGCCATGGAACGCTTATTTGCCTTCTATCTATGCATTCTGACACTCCAACAATGTTTTCTGCTTCAATTTGGCTCATTTTACAAAGATGCTTATTTCTGGCGTGAAAATGCAGTTCTACTCAAGAGTAAGCAACTAAGCGAAATAGAGCGATAGAACGCTTATGTGCCTTTTATCTGTGCATTCTGACACTCCAACTATGTTTTCTGCTTCAATTTGACTCATTTCACAAAGGTGCTTATTTCTGGCGTAAACATGCAGTTCTACTCAAGAGTAAGCAACTAAGCGAAATAAAGCCATGGAACGCTTATTTGCCTTCTATCTATGCATTCTGACACACCAACAATGTTTTCTGTTTAAATTTGGCTCATTTTACAAAGATGCTTATTTCTGGCGTGAACATGCAGTTCTACTCAAGAGTAAGCCACTAAGCGAAAAAAAGCCATGGAACGCTTATTTGCCTTCTATCTATGCATTCTGACACTCCAACAATGTTTTGTGCTTCAATTTGGCTCATTTTACAAAGATGCTTATTTCTGGCGTGAACATGCAGTTCTACTCAAGAGTAAGCAACTAAGCGAAATAAAGCAATGGAACGCTTATTTGCCTTCTATCTATGCATTCTGACACACCAACAATGTTTTCTGCTTCAATTTGACTCATTTCACAAAGATGCTTATTTCTGGCGTGAACATGCAGTTCTACTCAAGAGTAAGCAACTAAGCGAAATAAAGCCATGGAACGCTTATTTGCCTTATGTCTATGCATTCTGACACACCAACAATGTTTTCTGCTTCAATTTGGTTCATTTTACAAAGATGCTTATTTCTGGCTTGAACATGCAGTTCTACTCAAGAGTAAGCAACTAAGCGAAATAAAGCCATGGAACGCTTATTTGCCTTCTATCTATGCATTCTGACACACCAACAATGTTTTCTGCTTCAATTTGGCTCATTTCACAAAGATGCTTATTTCTGGCGTGAACATGCAGTTCTACTCAAGAGTAAGCAACTAAGCGAAATAAAGCGATAGAACGCTTATTTGCCTTCTATCTGTGCATTCTGACACTCCAACAATGTTTTCTGCTTCAATTTGACTCATTTCACAAAGGTGCTTATTTCTGGCGTAAACATGCAGTTCTACTCAAGAGTAAGCAACTAAGCGAAATAAAGCCATGGAACGCTTATTTGCCTTCTATCTATGCATTCTGACACACCAACAATGTTTTCTGCTTCAATTTGGCTCATTTTACAAAGATGCTTATTTCTGGCGTGAACATGCAGTTCTACTCAAGAGTAAGCCACTAAGCGAAATAAAGCCATGGAACGCTTATTTGCCTTCTATCTATGCATTCTGACACTCCAACAATGTTTTCTGCTTCAATTTGGCTCATTTTACAAAGATGCTTATTTCTGGCGTGAACATGCAGTTCTACTCAAGAGTAAGCAACTAAGCGAAATAAAGCCATGGAACGCTTATTTGCCTTCTATCTATGCATTCTGACACACCAACAATGTTTTCTGCTTCAATTTGACTCATTTCACAAAGATGCTTATTTCTGGCGTGAACATGCAGTTCTACTCAAGAGTAAGCAACTAAGCGAAATAAAGCCATGGAACGCTTATTTGCCTTCTGTCTATGCATTCTGACACACCAACAATGTTTTCTGCTTCAATTTGGCTCATTTTACAAAGATGCTTATTTCTGGCTTGAACATGCAGTTCTACTCAAGAGTAAGCAACTAAGCGAAATAAAGCCATGGAACGCTTATTTGCCTTCTATCTATGCATTCTGACACACCAACAATGTTTTCTGCTTCAATTTGGCTCATTTTACAAAGATGCTTATTTCTGGCTTGAACATGCAGTTCTACTCAAGAGTAAGCAACTAAGCGAAATAAAGCGATAGAACGCTTATTTGCCTTCTATCTGTGCATTCTGACACTCCAACAATGTTTTCTGCTTCAATTTGACTCATTTTACAAAGATGCTTATTTCTGGCGTGAACATGCAGTTCTACTCAAGAGTAAGCCACTAAGCGAAAAAAAGCCATGGAACGCTTATTTGCCTTCTATCTATGCATTCTGACACTCCAACAATGTTTTCTGCTTCAATTTGGCTCATTTTACAAAGATGCTTATTTCTGGCGTGAACATGCAGTTCTACTCAAGAGTAAGCAACTAAGCGAAATAAAGCAATGGAACGCTTATTTGCCTTCTATCTATGCATTCTGACACACCAACAATGTTTTCTGCTTCAATTTGACTCATTTCACAAAGATGCTTATTTCTGGCGTGAACATGCAGTTCTACTCAAGAGTAAGCAACTAAGCAAAATAAAGCCATGGAACGCTTATTTGCCTTATGTCTATGCATTCTGACACACCAACAATGTTTTCTGCTTCAATTTGGTTCATTTTACAAAGATGCTTATTTCTGGCTTGAACATGCAGTTCTACTCAAGAGTAAGCAACTAAGCGAAATAAAGCCATGGAACGCTTATTTGCCTTCTATCTATGCATTCTGACACACCAACAATGTTTTCTGCTTCAATTTCGCTCATTTCACAAAGATGCTTATTTCTGGCGTGAACATGCAGTTCTACTCAAGAGTAAGCAACTAAGCGAAATAAAGCGATAGAACGCTTATTTGCCTTCTATCTGTGCATTCTGACACTCCAACAATGTTTTCTGCTTCAATTTGACTCATTTCACAAAGGTGCTTATTTCTGGCGTAAACATGCAGTTCTACTCAAGAGTAAGCAACTAAGCGAAATAAAGCCATGGAACGCTTATTTGCCTTCTATCTATGCATTCTGACACACCAACAATGTTTTCTGCTTCAATTTGGCTCATTTTACAAAGATGCTTATTTCTGGCGTGAACATGCAGTTCTACTCAAGAGTAAGCCACTAAGCGAAATAAAGCCATGGAATGCTTATTTGCCTTCTATCTATGCATTCTGACACTCCAACAATGTTTTCTGCTTCAATTTGGCTCATTTTACAAAGATGCTTATTTCTGGCGTGAACATGCAGTTCTACTCAAGAGTAAGCAACTAAGCGAAATAAAGCCATGGAACGCTTATTTGCCTTCTATCTATGCATTCTGACACACCAACAATGTTTTCTGCTTCAATTTGACTCATTTCACAAAGATGCTTATTTCTGGCGTGAACATGCAGTTCTACTCAAGAGTAAGCAACTAAGCGAAATAAAGCCATGGAACGCTTATTTGCCTTCTGTCTATGCATTCTGACACACCAACAATGTTTTCTGCTTCAATTTGGCTCATTTTACAAAGATGCTTATTTCTGGCTTGAACATGCAGTTCTACTCAAGAGTAAGCAACTAAGCGAAATAAAGCCATGGAACGCTTATTTGCCTTCTATCTATGCATTCTGACACACCAACAATGTTTTCTGCTTCAATTTGGCTCATTTTACAAAGATGCTTATTTCTGGCTTGAACAGGCAGTTCTACTCAAGAGTAAGCAACTAAGCGAAATAAAGCGATAGAACGCTTATTTGCTTTCTATCTGTGCATTCTGACACTCCAACAATGTTTTCTGCTTCAATTTGACTCATTTTACAAAGATGCTTATTTCTGGCGTGAACATGCAGTACTACTCAAGAGTAAGCAACTAAGCGAAATAAAGCCATGGAACGCTTATTTGCCTTCTATCTATGCATTCTGACACTCCAACAATGTTTTCTGCTTCAATTTGGCTCATTTTACAAAGATGCTTATTTCTGGCGTGAACATGCAGTTCTAGTCAAGAGTAAGCAACTAAGCGAAATAAAGCCATGGAACGCTTATTTGCCTTCTATCTATGCATTCTGACACTCCAACAATGTTTTCTGCTTCAATTTGACTCATTTCACAAAGATGCTTATTTCTGGCGTGAACATGCAGTTCTACTCAAGATTAAGCAACTAAGCGAAATAAAGCCATGGAACGCTTATTTGCCTTCTATCTATGCATTCTGATACACCAACAATGTTTTCTGCTTCAATTTGGCTCATTTTACAAAGATGCTTATTTCTGGCTTGAACATGCAGTTCTACTCAAGAGTAAGCAACTAAGCGAAATAAAGCCATGGAACGCTTATTTGCCTTCTATCTATGCATTCTGACACTCCAACAATGTTTTCTGCTTCAATTTGGCTCATTTTACAAAGATGCTTATTTCTGGCGTGAAAATGCAGTTCTACTCAAGAGTAAGCAACTAAGCGAAATAGAGCGATAGAACGCTTATGTGCCTTTTATCTGTGCATTCTGACACTCCAACTATGTTTTCTGCTTCAATTTGACTCATTTCACAAAGATGCTTATTTCTAGCGTGAACATGCAGTTCTACTCAAGAGTAAGCAACTAAGCGAAATAAAGCCATGGAACGCTTATTTGCCTTCTATCTATGCATTCTGAGACACCAACAATGTTTTCTGCTTCAATTTGGCTCATTTTACAAAAATGCTTATTTCTGGCGTGAACATGCAGTTCTACTCAAGAGTAAGCAACTAAGCGAAATAAAGCGATAGAACGCTTATTTGCCTTCTATCTGTGCATTCTGACACTCCAACAATGTTTTCTGCTTCAATTTGACTCATTTCACAAAGATGCTTATTTCTGGCGTGAACATGCAGTTCTACTCAAGAGTAAGCAACTAAGCGAAATAAAGCGATAGAACGCTTATTTGCCTTCTATCTGTGCATTCTGACACTCCAACAATGTTTTCTGCTTCAATTTGACTCATTTCACAAAGATGCTTATTTCTGGCTTGAACATGCAGTTCTACTCAAGAGTAAGCAACTAAGCGAAATAAAGCGATAGAACGATTATTTGCCTTCTATCTGTGCATTCTGACACTCCAACAATGTGTTCTGCTTCAATTTGACTCATTTCACAAAGATGCTTATTTCTGGCGTTAACATGCAGTTCTACTCAAGAGTAAGCCACTAAGCGAAATAAAGCGATGGAACGCTTATTTGCCTTCTATCTGTGCATTCTGACACTCCAACAATGTGTTCTGCTTCAATTTGACTCATTTCACAAAGATGCTTATTTCTGGCGTTAACATGCAGTTCTACTCAAGAGTAAGCCACTAAGCGAAATAAAGCCATGGAACGCTTATTTGCCTTCTATCTATGCATTCTGACACTCCAACAATGTTTTGTGCTTCAATTTGGCTCATTTTACAAAGATGCTTATTTCTGGCGTGAACATGCAGTTCTACTCAAGAGTAAGCAACTAAGCGAAATAAAGCCATGGAACGCTTATTTGCCTTCTATCTATGCATTCTGACACACCAACAATGTTTTCTGCTTCAATTTGACTCATTTCACAAAGATGCTTATTTCTGGCGTGAACATGCAGTTCTACTCAAAAGTAAGCAACTAAGCGAAATAAAGCCATGGAACGCTTATTTGCCTTCTGTCTATGCATTCTGACACACCAACAATGTTTTCTGCTTCAATTTGGCTCATTTTACAAAGATGCTTATTTCTGGCGTGAACATGCAGTTCTACTCAAGAGTAAGCCACTAAGCGAAATAAAGCCATGGAACGCTTATTTGCCTTTTATCTGTGCATTCTGACACTCCAACTATGTTTTCTGCTTCAATTTGACTCATTTCACAAAGATGCTTATTTCTAGCGTGAACATGCAGTTCTACTCAAGAGTAAGCAACTAAGCGAAATAAAGCCATGGAACGCTTATTTGCCTTCTATCTATGCATTCTGAGACACCAACAATGTTTTCTGCTTCAATTTGGCTCATTTTACAAAAATGCTTATTTCTGGCGTGAACATGCAGTTCTACTCAAGAGTAAGCAACTAAGCGAAATAAAGCGATAGAACGCTTATTTGCCTTCTATCTGTGCATTCTGACACTCCAACAATGTTTTCTGCTTCAATTTGACTCATTTCACAAAGATGCTTATTTCTGGCGTGAACATGCAGTTCTACTCAAGAGTAAGCAACTAAGCGAAATAAAGCGATAGAACGCTTATTTGCCTTCTATCTGTGCATTCTGACACTCCAACAATGTTTTCTGCTTCAATTTGACTCATTTCACAAAGATGCTTATTTCTGGCTTGAACATGCAGTTCTACTCAAGAGTAAGCAACTAAGCGAAATAAAGCGATAGAACGATTATTTGCCTTCTATCTGTGCATTCTGACACTCCAACAATGTGTTCTGCTTCAATTTGACTCATTTCACAAAGATGCTTATTTCTGGCGTTAACATGCAGTTCTACTCAAGAGTAAGCCACTAAGCGAAATAAAGCGATGGAACGCTTATTTGCCTTCTATCTGTGCATTCTGACACTCCAACAATGTGTTCTGCTTCAATTTGACTCATTTCACAAAGATGCTTATTTCTGGCGTTAACATGCAGTTCTACTCAAGAGTAAGCCACTAAGCGAAATAAAGCCATGGAACGCTTATTTGCCTTCTATCTATGCATTCTGACACTCCAACAATGTTTTGTGCTTCAATTTGGCTCATTTTACAAAGATGCTTATTTCTGGCGTGAACATGCAGTTCTACTCAAGAGTAAGCAACTAAGCGAAATAAAGCCATGGAACGCTTATTTGCCTTCTATCTATGCATTCTGACACACCAACAATGTTTTCTGCTTCAATTTGACTCATTTCACAAAGATGCTTATTTCTGGCGTGAACATGCAGTTCTACTCAAGAGTAAGCAACTAAGCGAAATAAAGCCATGGAACGCTTATTTGCCTTCTGTCTATGCATTCTGACACACCAACAATGTTTTCTGCTTCAATTTGGCTCATTTTACAAAGATGCTTATTTCTGGCGTGAACATGCAGTTCTACTCAAGAGTAAGCCACTAAGCGAAATAAAGCCATGGAACGCTTATTTGCCTTCTATCTATGCATTCTGACACTCCAACAATGTTTTCTGCTTCAATTTGGCTCATTTTACAAAGATGCTTATTTCTGGCGTGAACATGCAGTTCTACTCAAGAGTAAGCAACTAAGCGAAATAAAGCCATGGAACGCTTATTTGCCTTCTATCTGTGCATTCTGACACTCCAACAATGTTTTCTGCTTCAATTTGACTCATTTTACAAAGGTGATTATTCCTGGCGTGAACATGCAGTTCTACTCAAGAGTAAGCCACTAAGCGAAATAAAGCCAGGGAACGCTTATTTGCCTTCTATCTATGCATTCTGACACACCAACAATGTTTTCTGCTTCAATTTGGCTCATTTTACAAATATGCTTATTTCTGGCTTGAACATGCAGTTCTACTCAAGAGTAAGCAACTAAGCGAAATAAAGCCATGGAACGCTTATTTGCCTTCTATCTATGCATTCTGACACACCAACAATGTTTTCTGCTTCAATTTGGCTCATTTCACAAAGATGCTTATTTCTGGCGTGAACATGCAGTTCTACTCAAGAGTAAGCAACTAAGCGAAATAAAGCGATAGAACGCTTATTTGCCTTCTATCTGTGCATTCTGACACTCCAACAATGTTTTCTGCTTCAATTTGACTCATTTCACAAAGGTGCTTATTTCTGGCGTAAACATGCAGTTCTACTCAAGAGTAAGCAACTAAGCGAAATAAAGCCATGGAACGCTTATTTGCCTTCTATCTATGCATTCTGACACACCAACAATGTTTTCTGCTTCAATTTGGCTCATTTTACAAAGATGCTTATTTCTGGCGTGAACATGCAGTTCTACTCAAGAGTAAGCCACTAAGCGAAATAAAGCCATGGAACGCTTATTTGCCTTCTATCTATGCATTCTGACACTCCAACAATGTTTTCTGCTTCAATTTGGCTCATTTTACAAAGATGCTTATTTCTGGCGTGAACATGCAGTTCTACTCAAGAGTAAGCAACTAAGCGAAATAAAGCCATGGAACGCTTATTTGCCTTCTATCTATGCATTCTGACACACCAACAATGTTTTCTGCTTCAATTTGACTCATTTCACAAAGATGCTTATTTCTGGCGTGAACATGCAGTTCTACTCAAGAGTAAGCAACTAAGCGAAATAAAGCCATGGAACGCTTATTTGCCTTCTGTCTATGCATTCTGACACACCAACAATGTTTTCTGCTTCAATTTGGCTCATTTTACAAAGATGCTTATTTCTGGCTTGAACATGCAGTTCTACTCAAGAGTAAGCAACTAAGCGAAATAAAGCCATGGAACGCTTATTTGCCTTCTATCTATGCATTCTGACACACCAACAATGTTTTCTGCTTCAATTTGGCTCATTTTACAAAGATGCTTATTTCTGGCTTGAACATGCAGTTCTACTCAAGAGTAAGCAACTAAGCGAAATAAAGCGATAGAACGCTTATTTGCCTTCTATCTGTGCATTCTGACACTCCAACAATGTTTTCTGCTTCAATTTGACTCATTTTACAAAGATGCTTATTTCTGGCGTGAACATGCAGTACTACTCAAGAGTAAGCAACTAAGCGAAATAAAGCCATGGAACGCTTATTTGCCTTCTATCTATGCATTCTGACACTCCAACAATGTTTTCTGCTTCAATTTGGCTCATTTTACAAAGATGCTTATTTCTGGCGTGAACATGCAGTTCTAGTCAAGAGTAAGCAACTAAGCGAAATAAAGCCATGGAACGCTTATTTGCCTTCTATCTATGCATTCTGACACTCCAACAATGTTTTCTGCTTCAATTTGACTCATTTCACAAAGATGCTTATTTCTGGCGTGAACATGCAGTTCTACTCAAGAGTAAGCAACTAAGCGAAATAAAGCCATGGAACGCTTATTTGCCTTCTATCTATGCATTCTGATACACCAACAATGTTTTCTGCTTCAATTTGGCTCATTTTACAAAGATGCTTATTTCTGGCTTGAACATGCAGTTCTACTCAAGAGTAAGCAACTAAGCGAAATAAAGCCATGGAACGCTTATTTGCCTTCTATCTATGCATTCTGACACTCCAACAATGTTTTCTGCTTCAATTTGGCTCATTTTACAAAGATGCTTATTTCTGGCGTGAAAATGCAGTTCTACTCAAGAGTAAGCAACTAAGCGAAATAGAGCGATAGAACGCTTATGTGCCTTTTATCTGTGCATTCTGACACTCCAACTATGTTTTCTGCTTCAATTTGACTCATTTCACAAAGATGCTTATTTCTAGCGTGAACATGCAGTTCTACTCAAGAGTAAGCAACTAAGCGAAATAAAGCCATGGAACGCTTATTTGCCTTCTATCTTTGCATTCTGAGACACCAACAATGTTTTCTGCTTCAATTTGGCTCATTTTACAAAAATGCTTATTTCTGGCGTGAACATGCAGTTCTACTCAAGAGTAAGCAACTAAGCGAAATAAAGCGATAGAACGCTTATTTGCCTTCTATCTGTGCATTCTGACACTCCAACAATGTTTTCTGCTTCAATTTGACTCATTTCACAAAGATGCTTATTTCTGGCGTGAACATGCAGTTCTACTCAAGAGTAAGCAACTAAGCGAAATAAAGCGATAGAACGCTTATTTGCCTTCTATCTGTGCATTCTGACACTCCAACAATGTTTTCTGCTTCAATTTGACTCATTTCACAAAGATGCTTATTTCTGGCTTGAACATGCAGTTCTACTCAAGAGTAAGCAACTAAGCGAAATAAAGCGATAGAACGATTATTTGCCTTCTATCTGTGCATTCTGACACTCCAACAATGTGTTCTGCTTCAATTTGACTCATTTCACAAAGATGCTTATTTCTGGCGTGAACATGCAGTTCTACTCAAGAGTAAGCAACTAAGCGAAATAAAGCCATGGAACGCTTATTTGCCTTCTGTCTATGCATTCTGACACACCAACAATGTTTTCTGCTTCAATTTGGCTCATTTTACAAAGATGCTTATTTCTGGCGTGAACATGCAGTTCTACTCAAGAGTAAGCCACTAAGCGAAATAAAGCCATGGAACGCTTATTTGCCTTCTATCTATGCATTCTGACACTCCAACAATGTTTTCTGCTTCAATTTGGCTCATTTTACAAAGATGCTTATTTCTGGCGTGAACATGCAGTTCTACTCAAGAGTAAGCAACTAAGCGAAATAAAGCCATGGAACGCTTATTTGCCTTCTATCTGTGCATTCTGACACTCCAACAATGTTTTCTGCTTCAATTTGACTCATTTTACAAAGGTGATTATTCCTGGCGTGAACATGCAGTTCTACTCAAGAGTAAGCCACTAAGCGAAATAAAGCCAGGGAACGCTTATTTGCCTTCTATCTATGCATTCTGACACACCAACAATGTTTTCTGCTTCAATTTGGCTCATTTTACAAATATGCTTATTTCTGGCTTGAACATGCAGTTCTACTCAAGAGTAAGCAACTAAGCGAAATAAAGCCATGGAACGCTTATTTGCCTTCTATCTATGCATTCTGACACACCAACAATGTTTTCTGCTTCAATTTGGCTCATTTCACAAAGAAGCTTATTTCTGGCGTGAACATGCAGTTCTACTCAAGAGTAAGCAACTAAGCGAAATAAAGCGATAGAACGCTTATTTGCCTTCTATCTGTGCATTCTGACACTCCAACAATGTTTTCTGCTTCAATTTGACTCATTTCACAAAGGTGCTTATTTCTGGCGTAAACATGCAGTTCTACTCAAGAGTAAGCAACTAAGCGAAATAAAGCCATGGAACGCTTATTTGCCTTCTATCTATGCATTCTGACACACCAACAATGTTTTCTGCTTCAATTTGGCTCATTTTACAAAGATGCTTATTTCTGGCGTGAACATGCAGTTCTACTCAAGAGTAAGCCACTAAGCGAAATAAAGCCATGGAACGCTTATTTGCCTTCTATCTATGCATTCTGACACTCCAACAATGTTTTGTGCTTCAATTTGGCTCATTTTACAAAGATGCTTATTTCTGGCGTGAACATGCAGTTCTACTCAAGAGTAAGCAACTAAGCGAAATAAAGCCATGGAACGCTTATTTGCCTTCTATCTATGCATTCTGACACACCAACAATGTTTTCTGCTTCAATTTGACTCATTTCACAAAGATGCTTATTTCTGGCGTGAACATGCAGTTCTACTCAAGAGTAAGCAACTAAGCGAAATAAAGCCATGGAACGCTTATTTGCCTTATGTCTATGCATTCTGACACACCAACAATGTTTTCTGCTTCAATTTGGCTCATTTTACAAAGATGCTTATTTCTGGCGTGAACATGCAGTTCTACTCAAGAGTAAGCAACTAAGCGAAATAAAGCCATGGAACGCTTATTTGCCTTCTATCTATGCATTCTGACACACCAACAATGTTTTCTGCTTCAATTTGGCTCATTTCACAAAGATGCTTATTTCTGGCGTGAACATGCAGTTCTACTCAAGAGTAAGCAACTAAGCGAAATAAAGCGATAGAACGCTTATTTGCCTTCTATCTGTGCATTCTGACACTCCAACAATGTTTTCTGCTTCAATTTGACTCATTTCACAAAGGTGCTTATTTCTGGCGTAAACATGCAGTTCTACTCAAGAGTAAGCAACTAAGCGAAATAAAGCCATGGAACGCTTATTTGCCTTCTATCTATGCATTCTGACACACCAACAATGTTTTCTGCTTCAATTTGGCTCATTTTACAAAGATGCTTATTTCTGGCGTGAACATGCAGTTCTACTCAAGAGTAAGCCACTAAGCGAAATAAAGCCATGGAACGCTTATTTGCCTTCTATCTATGCATTCTGACACTCCAACAATGTTTTCTGCTTCAATTTGGCTCATTTTACAAAGATGCTTATTTCTGGCGTGAACATGCAGTTCTACTCAAGAGTAAGCAACTAAGCGAAATAAAGCCATGGAACGCTTATTTGCCTTCTATCTATGCATTCTGACACACCAACAATGTTTTCTGCTTCAATTTGACTCATTTCACAAAGATGCTTATTTCTGGCGTGAACATGCAGTTCTACTCAAGAGTAAGCAACTAAGCGAAATAAAGCCATGGAACGCTTATTTGCCTTCTGTCTATGCATTCTGACACACCAACAATGTTTTCTGCTTCAATTTGGCTCATTTTACAAAGATGCTTATTTCTGGCTTGAACATGCAGTTCTACTCAAGAGTAAGCAACTAAGCGAAATAAAGCCATGGAACGCTTATTTGCCTTCTATCTATGCATTCTGACACACCAACAATGTTTTCTGCTTCAATTTGGCTCATTTTACAAAGATGCTTATTTCTGGCTTGAACATGCAGTTCTACTCAAGAGTAAGCAACTAAGCGAAATAAAGCGATAGAACGCTTATTTGCCTTCTATCTGTGCATTCTGACACTCCAACAATGTTTTCTGCTTCAATTTGACTCATTTTACAAAGATGCTTATTTCTGGCGTGAACATGCAGTACTACTCAAGAGTAAGCAACTAAGCGAAATAAAGCCATGGAACGCTTATTTGCCTTCTATCTATGCATTCTGACACTCCAACAATGTTTTCTGCTTCAATTTGGCTCATTTTACAAAGATGCTTATTTCTGGCGTGAACATGCAGTTCTAGTCAAGAGTAAGCAACTAAGCGAAATAAAGCCATGGAACGCTTATTTGCCTTCTATCTATGCATTCTGACACTCCAACAATGTTTTCTGCTTCAATTTGACTCATTTCACAAAGATGCTTATTTCTGGCGTGAACATGCAGTTCTACTCAAGAGTAAGCAACTAAGCGAAATAAAGCCATGGAACGCTTATTTGCCTTCTATCTATGCATTCTGATACACCAACAATGTTTTCTGCTTCAATTTGGCTCATTTTACAAAGATGCTTATTTCTGGCTTGAACATGCAGTTCTACTCAAGAGTAAGCAACTAAGCGAAATAAAGCCATGGAACGCTTATTTGCCTTCTATCTATGCATTCTGACACTCCAACAATGTTTTCTGCTTCAATTTGGCTCATTTTACAAAGATGCTTATTTCTGGCGTGAAAATGCAGTTCTACTCAAGAGTAAGCAACTAAGCGAAATAGAGCGATAGAACGCTTATGTGCCTTTTATCTGTGCATTCTGACACTCCAACTATGTTTTCTGCTTCAATTTGACTCATTTCACAAAGATGCTTATTTCTAGCGTGAACATGCAGTTCTACTCAAGAGTAAGCAACTAAGCGAAATAAAGCCATGGAACGCTTATTTGCCTTCTATCTTTGCATTCTGAGACACCAACAATGTTTTCTGCTTCAATTTGGCTCATTTTACAAAAATGCTTATTTCTGGCGTGAACATGCAGTTCTACTCAAGAGTAAGCAACTAAGCGAAATAAAGCGATAGAACGCTTATTTGCCTTCTATCTGTGCATTCTGACACTCCAACAATGTTTTCTGCTTCAATTTGACTCATTTCACAAAGATGCTTATTTCTGGCGTGAACATGCAGTTCTACTCAAGAGTAAGCAACTAAGCGAAATAAAGCGATAGAACGCTTATTTGCCTTCTATCTGTGCATTCTGACACTCCAACAATGTTTTCTGCTTCAATTTGACTCATTTCACAAAGATGCTTATTTCTGGCTTGAACATGCAGTTCTACTCAAGAGTAAGCAACTAAGCGAAATAAAGCGATAGAACGATTATTTGCCTTCTATCTGTGCATTCTGACACTCCAACAATGTGTTCTGCTTCAATTTGACTCATTTCACAAAGATGCTTATTTCTGGCGTTAACATGCAGTTCTACTCAAGAGTAAGCCACTAAGCGAAATAAAGCGATGGAACGCTTATTTGCCTTCTATCTGTGCATTCTGACACTCCAACAATGTGTTCTGCTTCAATTTGACTCATTTCACAAAGATGCTTATTTCTGGCGTTAACATGCAGTTCTACTCAAGAGTAAGCCACTAAGCGAAATAAAGCCATGGAACGCTTATTTGCCTTCTATCTATGCATTCTGACACACCAACAATGTTTTCTGCTTCAATTTGACTCATTTTACAAAGATGCTTATTTCTGGCGTGAACATGCAGTTCTACTCAAGAGTAAGCAACTAAGCGAAATAAAGCCATGGAACGCTTATTTGCCTTCTATCTGTGCATCCTGACACTCCAACAATGTTTTCTGCTTCAATTTGACTCATTTTACAAAGGTGATTATTCCTGGCGTGAACATGCAGTTCTACTCAAGAGTAAGCAACTAAGCGAAATAAAGCCAGGGAACGTTTATTTGCCTTCTATCTATGCATTCTGACACTCCAACAATGTTTTCTGCTTCAATTTGGCTCATTTTACAAATATGCTTATTTCTGGCTTGAACATGCAGTTCTACTCAAGAGTAAGCAACTAAGCGAAATAAAGCCATGGAACGCTTATTTGCCTTCTATCTATGCATTCTGACGCACCAACAATGTTTTCTGCTTCAATTTGGCTCATTTTACAAAGATGCTTATTTCTGGCGTAAACATGCAGTTCTACTCAAGAGTAAGCAACTAAGCGAAATAAAGCCATGGAACGCTTATTTGCCTTCTATCTATGCATTCTGACACACCAACAATGTTTTCTGCTTCAATTTGACTCATTTTACAAAGATGCTTATTTCTGGCTTGAACATGCAGTTCTACTCAAGAGTAAGCAACTAAGCGAAATAAAGCCATGGAACGCTTATTTGCCTTCTATCTATGCATTCTGACACACCAACAATGTTTTCTGCTTCAATTTGGCTCATTTTACAAAGATGCTTATTTCTGGCTTGAACATGCAGTTCTACTCAAGAGTAAGCAACTAAGCGAAATAAAGCGATAGAACGCTTATTTGCCTTCTATCTGTGCATTCTGACACTCCAACAATGTGTTCTGCTTCAATTTGACTCATTTTACAAAGGTGATTATTCCTGGAGTGAACAAGCAGTTTTACTCAAGAGTAAGCAACTAAGCGAAATAAAGCCATGGAACGCTTATTTGCCTTCTATCTATGCATTCTGACACTCCAACAATGTTTTCTGCTTCAATTTGGCTCATTTTACAAAGATGCTTATTTCTGGCGTGAACATGCAGTTCTACTCAAGAGTAAGCAACTAAGCGAAATAAAGCCATGGAACGCTTATTTGCCTTCTATCTATGCATTCTGACACTCCAACAATGTTTTCTGCTTCAATTTGGCTCATTTTACAAAGATGCTTATTTCTGGCGTGAACATGCAGTTCTACTCAAGAGTAAGCAACTAAGCGAAATAGAGCGATAGAACGCTTATTTGCCTTCTATCTATGCATTCTGACACTCCAACAATGTGTTCTGCTTCAATTTGACTCATTTCACAAAGATGCTTATTTCTGGCGTTAACATGCAGTTCTACTCAAGAGTAAGCCACTAAGCGAAATAAAGCCATGGAACGCTTATTTGCCTTCTATCTATGCATTCTGACACTCCAACAATGTTTTCTGCTTCAATTTGGCTCATTTTACAAAGATGCTTATTTCTGGCGTGAACATGCATTTCTACTCAAGAGTAAGCAACTAAGCGAGATAAAGCCATGGAACGCTTATTTGCCTTCTATCTATGTATTCTGACACACCAACAATGTTTTCTGCTTCAATTTGACTCATTTTACAAAGATGCTTATTTCTGGCGTGAACATGCAGTTCTACTCAAGAGTAAGCAACTAAGCGAAATAAAGCGATAGAACGCTTATTTGCCTTCTATCTGTGCATTCTGACACTCCAACAATGTGTTCTGCTTCAATTTGACTCATTTTACAAAGGTGATTATTCCTGGAGTGAACAAGCAGTTTTACTCAAGAGTAAGCAACTAAGCGAAATAAAGCCATGGAACGCTTATTTGCCTTCTATCTATGCATTCTGACACTCCAACAATGTTTTCTGCTTCAATTTGGCTCATTTTACAAAGATGCTTATTTCTGGCGTGAACATGCAGTTCTACTCAAGAGTAAGCAACTAAGCGAAATAGAGCGATAGAACGCTTATTTGCCTTCTATCTATGCATTCTGACACTCCAACAATGTTTTCTGCTTCAATTTGACTCATTTCACAAAGATGCTTATTTCTGGCGTGAACATGCAGTTCTACTCAAGAGTAAGCAACTAAGCGAAATAAAGCCATGGAACGCTTATTTGCCTTCTATCCATGCATTCTGATACACCAACAATGTTTTCTGCTTCAATTTGGCTCATTTTACAAAGATGCTTATTTCTGGCTTGAACATGCAGTTCTACTCAAGAGTAAGCAACTAAGCGAAATAAAGCCATGGAACGCTTATTTGCCTTCTATCTATGCATTCTGACACTCCAACAATGTTTTCTGCTTCAATTTGGCTCATTTTACAAAGATGCTTATTTCTGGCGTGAACATGCAGTTCTACTCAAGAGTAAGCAACTAAGCGAAATAGAGCGATAGAACGCTTATTTGCCTTTTATCTGTGCATTCTGACACTCCAACTATGTTTTCTGCTTCAATTTGACTCATTTCACAAAGATGCTTATTTCTAGCGTGAACATGCAGTTCTACTCAAGAGTAAGCAACTAAGCGAAATAAAGCCATGGAACGCTTATTTGCCTTCTATCTATGCATTCTGACACACCAACAATGTTTTCTGCTTCAATTTGGCTCATTTTACAAAGATGCTTATTTCTGGCGTGAACATGCAGTTCTACTCAAGAGTAAGCAACTAAGCGAAATAAAGCGATAGAACGCTTATTTGCCTTCTATCTGTGCATTCTGACACTCCAACAATGTTTTCTGCTTCAATTTGACTCATTTCACAAAGATGCTTATTTCTGGCGTGAACATGCAGTTCTACTCAAGAGTAAGCAACTAAGCGAAATAAAGCGATAGAACGCTTATTTGCCTTCTATCTGTGCATTCTGACACTCCAACAATGTTTTCTGCTTCAATTTGACTCATTTCACAAAGATGCTTATTTCTGGCTTGACCATGCAGTTCTACTCAAAAGTAAGCAACTAAGCGAAATAAAGCGATAGAACGCTTATTTGCCTTCTATCTGTGCATTCTGACACTCCAACAATGTGTTCTGCTTCAATTTGACTCATTTCACAAAGATGCTTATTTCTGGCGTTAACATGCAGTTCTACTCAAGAGTAAGCCACTAAGCGAAATAAAGCCATGGAACGCTTATTTGCCTTCTATCTATGCATTCTGACACTCCAACAATGTTTTCTGCTTCAATTTGGCTCATTTTACAAAGATGCTTATTTCTGGCGTGAACATGCAGTTCTACTCAAGAGTAAGCAACTAAGCGAAATAAAGCCATGGAACGCTTATTTGCCTTCTATCTATGCATTCTGACACACCAACAATGTTTTCTGCTTCAATTTGACTCATTTTACAAAGATGCTTATTTCTGGCGTGAACATGCAGTTCTACTCAAGAGTAAGCAACTAAGCGAAATAAAGCCATGGAACGCTTATTTGCCTTCTATCTGTGCATTCTGACACTCCAACAATGTTTTCTGCTTCAATTTGACTCATTTTACAAAGGTGATTATTCCTGGCGTGAACATGCAGTTCTACTCAAGAGTAAGCAACTAAGCGAAATAAAGCCAGGGAACGCTTATTTGCCTTCTATCTATGCATTCTGACACTCCAACAATGTTTTCTGCTTCAATTTGGCTCATTTTACAAATATGCTTATTTCTGGCTTGAACATGCAGTTCTACTCAAGAGTAAGCAACTAAGCGAAATAAAGCCATGGAACGCTTATTTGCCTTCTATCTATGCATTCTGACACACCAACAATGTTTTCTGCTTCAATTTGACTCATTTTACAAAGATGCTTATTTCTGGCGTGAACATGCAGTTCTACTCAAGAGTAAGCAACTAAGCGAAATAAAGCCATGGAACGCTTATTTGCCTTCTATCTGTGCATTCTGACACTCCAACAATGTTTTCTGCTTCAATTTGACTCATTTTACAAAGGTGATTATTCCTGGCGTGAACATGCAGTTCTACTCAAGAGTAAGCAACTAAGCGAAATAAAGCCAGGGAACGCTTATTTGCCTTCTATCTATGCATTCTGACACTCCAACAATGTTTTCTGCTTCAATTTGGCTCATTTTACAAATATGCTTATTTCTGGCTTGAACATGCAGTTCTACTCAAGAGTAAGCAACTAAGCGAAATAAAGCCATGGAACGCTTATTTGCCTTCTATCTATGCATTCTGACACACCAACAATGTGTTCTGCTTCAATTTGGCTCATTTTACAAAGATGCTTATTTCTGGCGTAAACATGCAGTTCTACTCAAGAGTAAGCTACTAAGCGAAATAAAGCCATGGAACGCTTATTTGCCTTCTATCTATGCATTCTGACACACCAACAATGTGTTTCTGCTTCAATTTGACTCATTTTACAAAGATGCTTATTTCTGGCTTGAACATGCAGTTCTACTCAAGAGTAAGCAACTAAGCGAAATAAAGCCATGGAACGCTTATTTGCCTTCTATCTATGCATTCTGACACACCAACAATGTTTTCTGCTTCAATTTGGCTCATTTTACAAAGATGCTTATTTCTGGCTTGAACATGCAGTTCTACTCAAGAGTAAGCAACTAAGCGAAATAAAGCGATAGAACGCTTATTTGCCTTCTATCTGTGCATTCTGACACTCCAACAATGTGTTCTGCTTCAATTTGACTCATTTTACAAAGGTGATTATTCCTGGAGTGAACAAGCAGTTCTACTCAAGAGTAAGCAACTAAGCGAAATAAAGCCATGGAACGCTTATTTGCCTTCTATCTATGCATTCTGACACTCCAACAATGTTTTCTGCTTCAATTTGACTCATTTCACAAAGATGCTTATTTCTGGCGTGAACATGCAGTTCTACTCAAGAGTAAGCAACTAAGCGAAATAAAGCCATGGAACGCTTATTTGCCTTCTATCTATGCATTCTGATACACCAACAATGTTTTCTGCTTCAATTTGGCTCATTTTACAAAGATGCTTATTTCTGGCTTGAACATGCAGTTCTACTCAAGAGTAAGCAACTAAGCGAAATAAAGCCATGGAACGCTTATTTGCCTTCTATCTATGCATTCTGACACTCCAACAATGTTTTCTGCTTCATTTTGGCTCATTTTACAAACATGCTTATTTCTGGCGTGAACATGCAGTTCTACTCAAGAGTAAGCAACTAAGCGAAATAGAGCGATAGAACGCTTATTTGCCTTTTATCTGTGCATTCTGACACTCCAACTATGTTTTCTGCTTCAATTTGACTCATTTCACAAAGATGCTTATTTCTAGCGTGAACATGCAGTTCTACTCAAGAGTAAGCAACTAAGCGAAATAAAGCCATGGAACGCTTATTTGCCTTCTATCTATGCATTCTGACACACCAACAATGTTTTCTGCTTCAATTTGGCTCATTTTACAAAGATGCTTATTTCTGGCGTGAACATGCAGTTCTACTCAAGAGTAAGCAACTAAGCGAAATAAAGCGATAGAACGCTTATTTGCCTTCTATCTGTGCATTCTGACACTCCAACAATGTTTTCTGCTTCAATTTGACTCATTTCACAAAGATGCTTATTTCTGGCTTGAACATGCAGTTCTACTCAAGAGTAAGCAACTAAGCGAAATAAAGCGATAGAACGCTTATTTGCCTTCTATCTGTGCATTCTGACACTCCAACAATGTGTTCTGCTTCAATTTGACTCATTTCACAAAGATGCTTATTTCTGGCGTTAACATGCAGTTCTACTCAAGAGTAAGCCACTAAGCGAAATAAAGCCATGGAACACTTATTTGCCTTCTATCTATGCATTCTGACACTCCAACAATGTTTTCTGCTTCAATTTGGCTCATTTTACAAAGATGCTTATTTCTGGCGTGAACATGCAGTTCTTCTCAAGAGTAAGCAACTAAGCGAAATAAAGCCATGGAACGCTTATTTGCCTTCTATCTATGCATTCTGACACACCAACAATGTTTTCTGCTTCAATTTGACTCATTTTACAAAGGTGATTATTTCTGGCGTGAACATGCAGTTCTACTCAAGAGTAAGCAACTAAGCGAAATAAAGCCATGGAACGCTTATTTGCCTTCTATCTGTGCATTCTGACACTCCAACAATGTTTTCTGCTTCAATTTGACTCATTTTACAAAGGTGATTATTCCTGGCGTGAACATGCAGTTCTACTCAAGAGTAAGCAACTAAGCGAAATAAAGCCAGGGAACGCTTATTTGCCGTCTATCTATGCATTCTGACACTCCAACAATGTTTTCTGCTTCAATTTGGCTCATTTTACAAATATGCTTATTTCTGGCTTGAACATGCAGTTCTACTCAAGAGTAAGCAACTAAGCGAAATAAAGCCATGGAACGCTTATTTGCCTTCTATCTATGCATTCTGACGCACCAACAATGTTTTCTGCTTCAATTTGGCTCATTTCACAAAGATGCTTATTTCTGGCGTGAACATGCAGTTCTACTCAAGAGTAAGCAACTAAGCGAAATAAAGCGATAGAACGCTTATTTGCCTTCTATCTGTGCATTCTGACACTCCAACAATGTGTTCTGCTTCAATTTGACTCATTTTACAAAAATGATTATTCCTGGAGTGAACAAGCAGTTTTACTCAAGAGTAAGCAACTAAGAGAAATAAAGCCATGGAACGCTTATTTGCCTTCTATCTATGCATTCTGACACTCCAACAATGTTTTCTGCTTCAATTTGGCTCATTTTACAAAGATGCTTATTTCTGGCGTGAACATGCAGTTCTACTCAAGAGTAAGCAACTAAGCGAAATAGAGCGATAGAACGCTTATTTGCCTTCTATCTGTGCATTCTGACACTCCAACAATGTTTTCTGCTTCAATTTGACTCATTTCACAAAGATGCTTATTTCTGGCGTGAACATGCAGTTCTACTCAAGAGTAAGCAAATAAGCGAAATAAAGCCATGGAACGCTTATTTGCCTTCTATCTATGCATTCTGATACACCAACAATGTTTTCTGCTTCAATTTGGCTCATTTTACAAAGATGCTTATTTCTGGCTTGAACATGCAGTTTTACTCAAGAGTAAGCAACTAAGCGAAATAAAGCCATGGAACGCTTATTTGCCTTCTATCTATGCATTCTGACACACCAACAATGTTTTCTGCTTCAATTTGGCTCATTTTACAAAGATGCTTATTTCTGGCTTGAACATGCAGTTCTACTCAAGAGTAAGCAACTAAGCGAAATAAAGCGATAGAACGCTTATTTGCCTTCTATCTGTGCATTCTGACACTCCAACAATGTGTTCTGCTTCAATTTGACTCATTTTACAAAGGTGATTGATTATTCCTGGAGTGAACAAGCAGTTTTACTCAAGAGTAAGCAACTAAGCGAAATAAAGCCATGGAACGCTTATGTGCCTTCTATCTATGCATTCTGACACTCCAACAATGTTTTCTGCTTCAATTTGGCTCATTTTACAAAGATGCTTATTTCTGGCGTGAACATGCAGTTCTACTCAAGAGTAAGCAACTAAGCGAAATAGAGCGATAGAACGCTTATTTGCCTTCTATCTGTGCATTCTGACACTCCAACAATGTTTTCTGCTTCAATTTGACTCATTTCACAAAGATGCTTATTTCTAGCGTGAACATGCAGTTCTACTCAAGAGTAAGCAACTAAGCGAAATAAAGCCATGGAACGCTTATTTGCCTTCTATCTATGCATTCTGATACACCAACAATGTTTTCTGCTTCAATTTGGCTCATTTTACAAAGAAGCTTATTTCTGGCTTGAACATGCAGTTCTACTCAAGAGTAAGCAACTAAGCGAAATAAAGCCATGGAACGCTTATTTGCCTTCTATCTATGCATTCTGACACACCAACAATGTTTTCTGCTTCAATTTGGCTCATTTTACAAAGATGCTTATTTCTGGCGTAAACATGCAGTTCTACTCAAGAGTAAGCAACTAAGCGAAATAAAGCCATGGAACGCTTATTTGCCTTCTATCTATGCATTCTGATACACCAACAATGTTTTCTGCTTCAATTTGGCTCATTTTACAAAGATGCTTATTTCTGGCTTGAACATGCAGTTCTACTCAAGAGTAAGCAACTAAGCGAAATAAAGCCATGGAACGCTTATTTGCCTTCTATCTATGCATTCTGACACACCAACAATGTTTTCTGCTTCAATTTGACTCATTTTACAAAGATGCTTATTTCTGGCGTGAACATGCAGTTCTACTCAAGAGTAAGCAACTAAGCGAGATAGAGCGATAGAACGCTTATTTGCCTTTTATCTGTGCATTCTGACACTCCAACTATGTTTTCTGCTTCAATTTGACTCATTTCACAAAGATGCTTATTTCTAGCGTGAACATGCAGTTCTACTCAAGAGTAAGCAACTAAGCGAAATAAAGCCATGGAACGCTTATTTGCCTTCTATCTATGCATTCTGACACACCAACAATGCTTTCTGCTTCAATTTGACTCATTTCACAAAGATGCTTATTTCTGGCGTGAACATGCAGTTCTACTCAAGAGTAAGCAACTAAGCGAAATAAAGCGATAGAACGCTTATTTGCCTTCTATCTGTGCATTCTGACACTCCAACAATGTGTTCTGCTTCAATTTGACTCATTTCACAAAGATGCTTATTTCTGGCGTTAACATGCAGTTCTACTCAAGAGTAAGCCACTAAGCGAAATAAAGCCATGGAACGCTTATTTGGCTTCTATCTATGCATTCTGACACTCCAACAATGTTTTCTGCTTCAATTTGGCTCATTTTACAAAGATGCTTATTTCTGGCGTGAACATGCAGTTCTACTCAAGAGTAAGCAACTAAGCGAAATAAAGCCATGGAACGCTTATTTGCCTTCTATCTATGCATTCTGACACACCAACAATGTTTTCTGCTTCAATTTGACTCATTTTACAAAGATGCTTATTTCTGGCGTGAACATGCAGTTCTACTCAAGAGTAAGCAACTAAGCGAAATAAAGCCATGGAACGCTTATTTGCCTTCTATCTGTGCATTCTGACACTCCAACAATGTTTTCTGCTTCAATTTGGCTCATTTTACAAAGATGCTTATTTCTGGCGTAAACATGCAGTTCTACTCAAGAGTAAGCAACTAAGCGAAATAAAGCCATGGAACGCTTATTTGCCTTCTATCTATGCATTCTGACACACCAACAATGTTTTCTGCTTCAATTTGACTCATTTTACAAAGATGCTTATTTCTGGCTTGAACATGCAGTTCTACTCAAGAGTAAGCAACTAAGCGAAATAAAGCCATGGAACGCTTATTTGCCTTCTATCTATGCATTCTGACACACCAACAATGTTTTCTGCTTCAATTTGGCTCATTTTACAAAGATGCTTATTTCTGGCTTGAACATGCAGTTCTACACAAGAGTAAGCAACTAAGCGAAATAAAGCGATAGAACGCTTATTTGCCTTCTATCTGTGCATCCTGACACTCCAACAATGTGTTCTGCTTCAATTTGACTCATTTTACAAAGGTGATTATTCCTGGAGTGAACAAGCAGTTTTACTCAAGAGTAAGCAACTAAGCGAAATAAAGCCATGGAACGCTTATTTGCCTTCTATCTATGCATTCTGACACTCCAACAATGTTTTCTGCTTCAATTTGGCTCATTTTACAAAGATGCTTATTTCTGGCGTGAACATGCAGTTCTACTCAAGAGTAAGCAACTAAGCGAAATAGAGCGATAGAACGCTTATTTGCCTTCTATCTGTACATTCTGACACTCCAACAATGTTTTCTGCTTCAATTTGACTCATTTCACAAAGATGCTTATTTCTAGCGTGAACATGCAGTTCTACTCAAGAGTAAGCAACTAAGCGAAATAAAGCGATAGAACGCTTATTTGCCTTCTATCTGTGCATTCTGACACTCCAACAATGTTTTCTGCTTCAATTTGACTCATTTCACAAAGATGCTTATTTCTGGCGTAAACATGCAGTTCTACTCAAGAGTAAGCAACTAAGCGAAATAAAGCCATGGAACGCTTATTTGCCTTCTATCTATGCATTCTGACACACCGACAATGTTTTCTGCTTCAATTTGGCTCATTTTACAAAGATGCTTATTTCTGGCTTGAACACATGCAGTTCTACTCAAGAGTAAGCCACTAAGCGAAATAAAGCCATGGAACGCTTATTTGCCTTCTATCTATGCATTCTGACACTCCAACAATGTTTTCTGCTTCAATTTGGCTCATTTCACAAAGATGCTTATTTCTGGCGTGAACATGCAGTTCTACTCAAGAGTAAGCAACTAAGCGAAATAAAGCCATGGAACGCTTATTTGCCTTCTATCTATGCATTCTGACACACCAACAATGTTTTCTGCTTCAATTTGGCTCATTTTACAAAGATTCTTATTTCTGGCTTGAACATGCAGTTCTACTCAAGAGTAAGCAACTAAGCGAAATAAAGCCATGGAACGCTTATTTGCCTTCTATCTATGCATTCTGACACACCAACAATGTTTTCTGCTTCAATTTGGCTCATTTTACAAAGATGCTTATTTCTGGCTTGAACATGCAGTTCTACTCAAGAGTAAGCAACTAAGCGAAATAAAGCGATAGAACGCTTATTTGCCTTCTATCTGTGCATTCTGACACTCCAACAATGTGTTCTGCTTCAATTTGACTCATTTTACAAAGATGCTTATTTCTGGCATGAACATGCAGTTCTACTCAAGAGTAAGCAACTAAGCGAAATAAAGCCAGGGAACGCTTATTTGCCTTCTATCTATGCATTCTGACACTCCAACAATGTTTTCTGCTTCAATTTGGCTCATTTTACAAATATGCTTATTTCTGGCTTGAACATGCAGTTCTACTCAAGAGTAAGCAACTAAGCGAAATAAAGCCATGGAACGCTTATTTGCCTTCTATCTATGCATTCTGACACACCAACAATGTTTTCTGCTTCAATTTGACTCATTTTACAAAGATGCTTATTTCTGGCTTGAACATGCAGTTCTACTCAAGAGTAAGCAACTAAGCGAAATAAAGCCATGGAACGCTTATTTGCCTTCTATCTATGCATTCTGACACACCAACAATGTTTTCTGCTTCAATTTGACTCATTTTACAAAGATGCTTATTTCTGGCGTGAACATGCAGTTCTACTCAAGAGTAAGCAACTAAGCGAAATAAAGCCATGGAACGCTTATTTGCCTTCTATCTGTGCATTCTGACACTCCAACAATGTTTTCTGCTTCAATTTGACTCATTTTACAAAGGTGATTATTCCTGGCGTGAACATGCAGTTCTACTCAAGAGTAAGCAACTAAGCGAAATAAAGCCAGGGAACGCTTATTTGCCTTCTATCTATGCATTCTGACACTCCAACAATGTTTTCTGCTTCAATTTGGCTCATTTTACAAATATGCTTATTTCTGGCTTGAACATGCAGTTCTACTCAAGAGTAAGCAACTAAGCGAAATAAAGCCATGGAACGCTTATTTGCCTTCTATCTATGCATTCTGACACACCAACAATGTTTTCTGCTTCAATTTGGCTCATTTTACAAAGATGCTTATTTCTGGCGTAGACATGCAGTTCTACTCAAGAGTAAGCAACTAAGCGAAATAAAGCCATGGAACGCTTATTTGCCTTCTATCTATGCATTCTGACACACCAACAATGTTTTCTGCTTCAATTTGACTCATTTTACAAAGATGCTTATTTCTGGCTTGAACATGCAGTTCTACTCAAGAGTAAGCAACTAAGCGAAATAAAGCCATGGAACGCTTATTTGCCTTCTGTCTATGCATTCTGACACACCAACAATGTTTTCTGCTTCAATTTGGCTCATTTTACAAAGATGCTTATTACTGGCTTGAACATGCAGTTCTACTCAAGAGTAAGCAACTAAGCGAAATAAAGCGATAGAACGCTTATTTGCCTTCTATCTGTGCATTCTGACACTCCAACAATGTGTTCTGCTTCAATTTGACTCATTTTACAAAGGTGATTATTCCTGGAGTGAACAAGCAGTTTTACTCAAGAGTAAGCAACTAAGCGAAATAAAGCCATGGAACGCTTATTTGCCTTCTATCTATGCATTCTGACACTCCAACAATGTTTTCTGCTTCAATTTGGCTCATTTTACAAAGATGCTTATTTCTGGCGTGAACATGCAGTTCTACTCAAGAGTAAGCAACTAAGCGAAAGAGAGCGATAGAACGCTTATTTGCCTTCTATCTGTGCATTCTGACACTCCAACAATGTTTTCTGCTTCAATTTGACTCATTTCACAAAGATGCTTATTTCTAGCGTGAACATGCAGTTCTACTCAAGAGTAAGCAACTAAGCGAAATAAAGCCATGGAACGCTTATTTGCCTTCTATCTATGCATTCTGATACACCAACAATGTTTTCTGCTTCAATTTGGCTCATTTTACAAAGATGCTTATTTCTGGCTTGAACATGCAGTTTTACTCAAGAGTAAGCAACTAAGCGAAATAAAGCCATGGAACGCTTATTTGCCTTCTATCTCTGCATTCTGACACACCAACAATGTTTTCTGCTTCAATTTGGCTCATTTTACAAAGGTGATTGATTATTCCTGGAGTGAACAAGCAGTTTTACTCAAGAGTAAGCAACTAAGCGAAATAGAGCGATAGAACGCTTATTTGCCTTCTATCTGTGCATTCTGACACTCCAACAATGTTTTCTGCTTCAATTTGACTCATTTCACAAAGATGCTTATTTCTGGCGTGAACATGCAGTTCTACTCAAGAGTAAGCAACTAAGCGAAATAGAGCGATAGAACGCTTATTTGCCTTCTATCTGTGCATTCTGACACTCCAACAATGTTTTCTGCTTCAATTTGACTCATTTCACAAAGATGCTTATTTCTAGCGTGAACATGCAGTTCTACTCAAGAGTAAGCAACTAAGCGAAATAAAGCCATGGAACGCTTATTTGCCTTCTATCTATGCATTCTGATACACCAACAATGTTTTCTGCTTCAATTTGGCTCATTTTACAAAGAAGCTTATTTCTGGCTTGAACATGCAGTTCTACTCAAGAGTAAGCAACTAAGCGAAATAAAGCCATGGAACGCTTATTTGCCTTCTATCTATGAATTCTGACACACCAACAATGTTTTCTGCTTCAATTTGGCTCATTTTACAAAGATGCTTATTTCTGGCGTAAACATGCAGTTCTACTCAAGAGTAAGCAACTAAGCGAAATAAAGCCATGGAACGCTTATTTGCCTTCTATCTATGCATTCTGATACACCAACAATGTTTTCTGCTTCAATTTGGCTCATTTTACAAAGATGCTTATTTCTGGCTTGAACATGCAGTTCTACTCAAGAGTAAGCAACTAAGCGAAATAAAGCCATGGAACGCTTATTTGCCTTCTATCTATGCATTCTGACACACCAACAATGTTTTCTGCTTCAATTTGACTCATTTTACAAAGATGCTTATTTCTGGCGTGAACATGCAGTTCTACTCAAGAGTAAGCAACTAAGCGAAATAGAGCGACAGAACGCTTATTTGCCTTTTATCTGTGCATTCTGACACTCCAACTATGTTTTCTGCTTCAATTTGACTCATTTCACAAAGATGCTTATTTCTAGCGTGAACATGCAGTTCTACTCAAGAGTAAGCAACTAAGCGAAATAAAGCCATGGAACGCTTATTTGCCTTCTATCTATGCATTCTGACACACCAACAATGTTTTCTGCTTCAATTTGGCTCATTTTACAAAGATGCTTATTTCTGGCGTGAACATGCAGTTCTACTCAAGAGTAAGCAACTAAGCGAAATAAAGCGATAGAACGCTTATTTCCCTTCTATCTGTGCATTCTGACACTCCAACAATGTTTTCTGCTTCAATTTGACTCATTTCACAAAGATGCTTATTTCTGGCGTGAACATGCAGTTCTACTCAAGAGTAAGCAACTAAGCGAAATAAAGCGATAGAACGCTTATTTGCCTTCTATCTGTGCATTCTGACACTCCAACAATGTTTTCTGCTTCAATTTGACTCATTTCACAAAGATGCTTATTTCTGGCGTGAACATGCAGTTCTACTCAAGAGTAAGCAACTAAGCGAAATAAAGCGATAGAACGCTTATTTGCCTTCTACCTGTGCATTCTGACACTCCAACAATGTTTTCTGCTTCAATTTGACTCATTTCACAAAGATGCTTATTTCTGGGGTAAACATGCAGTTCTACTCAAGAGTAAGCAACTAAGCGAAATAAAGCCATGGAACGCTTACTTGCCTTCTATCTATGCATTCTGACACACCGACAATGTTTTCTGCTTCAATTTGGCTCATTTTACAAAGATGCTTATTTCTGGCTTGAACACATGCAGTTCTACTCAAGAGTAAGCCACTAAGCGAAATAAAGCCATGGAACGCTTATTTGCCTTCTATCTATGCATTCTGACACTCCAACAATGTTTTCTGCTTCAATTTGGCTCATTTCACAAAGATGCTTATTTCTGGCGTGAACATGCAGTTCTACTCAAGAGTAAGCAACTAAGCGAAATAAAGCCATGGAACGCTTATTTGCCTTCTATCTATGCATTCTGACACACCAACAATGTTTTCTGCTTCAATTTGACTCATTTCACAAAGATGCTTATTTCTGGCGTGAACATGCAGTTCTACTCAAGAGTAAGCAACTAAGCGAAATAAAGCCATGGAACGCTTATGTGCCTTCTATCTATGCATTCTGACACTCCAACAATGTTTTCTGCTTCAATTTGGCTCATTTTACAAAGATGCTTATTTCTGGCGTGAACATGCAGTTCTACTCAAGAGTAAGCAACTAAGCGAAATAGAGCGATAGAACGCTTATTTGCCTTCTATCTGTGCATTCTGACACTCCAACAATGTTTTCTGCTTCAATTTGACTCATTTCACAAAGATGCTTATTTCTAGCGTGAACATGCAGTTCTACTCAAGAGTAAGCAACTAAGCGAAATAAAGCCATGGAACGCTTATTTGCCTTCTATCTATGCATTCTGATACACCAACAATGTTTTCTGCTTCAATTTGGCTCATTTTACAAAGAAGCTTATTTCTGGCTTGAACATGCAGTTCTACTCAAGAGTAAGCAACTAAGCGAAATAAAGCCATGGAACGCTTATTTGCCTTCTATCTATGAATTCTGACACACCAACAATGTTTTCTGCTTCAATTTGGCTCATTTTACAAAGATGCTTATTTCTGGCGTAAACATGCAGTTCTACTCAAGAGTAAGCAACTAAGCGAAATAAAGCCATGGAACGCTTATTTGCCTTCTATCTATGCATTCTGATACACCAACAATGTTTTCTGCTTCAATTTGGCTCATTTTACAAAGATGCTTATTTCTGGCTTGAACATGCAGTTCTACTCAAGAGTAAGCAACTAAGCGAAATAAAGCCATGGAACGCTTATTTGCCTTCTATCTATGCATTCTGACACACCAACAATGTTTTCTGCTTCAATTTGACTCATTTTACAAAGATGCTTATTTCTGGCGTGAACATGCAGTTCTACTCAAGAGTAAGCAACTAAGCGAAATAGAGCGACAGAACGCTTATTTGCCTTTTATCTGTGCATTCTGACACTCCAACTATGTTTTCTGCTTCAATTTGACTCATTTCACAAAGATGCTTATTTCTAGCGTGAACATGCAGTTCTACTCAAGAGTAAGCAACTAAGCGAAATAAAGCCATGGAACGCTTATTTGCCTTCTATCTATGCATTCTGACACACCAACAATGTTTTCTGCTTCAATTTGGCTCATTTTACAAAGATGCTTATTTCTGGCGTGAACATGCAGTTCTACTCAAGAGTAAGCAACTAAGCGAAATAAAGCGATAGAACGCTTATTTCCCTTCTATCTGTGCATTCTGACACTCCAACAATGTTTTCTGCTTCAATTTGACTCATTTCACAAAGATGCTTATTTCTGGCGTGAACATGCAGTTCTACTCAAGAGTAAGCAACTAAGCGAAATAAAGCGATAGAACGCTTATTTGCCTTCTATCTGTGCATTCTGACACTCCAACAATGTTTTCTGCTTCAATTTGACTCATTTCACAAAGATGCTTATTTCTGGCGTGAACATGCAGTTCTACTCAAGAGTAAGCAACTAAGCGAAATAAAGCGATAGAACGCTTATTTGCCTTCTACCTGTGCATTCTGACACTCCAACAATGTTTTCTGCTTCAATTTGACTCATTTCACAAAGATGCTTATTTCTGGGGTAAACATGCAGTTCTACTCAAGAGTAAGCAACTAAGCGAAATAAAGCCATGGAACGCTTACTTGCCTTCTATCTATGCATTCTGACACACCGACAATGTTTTCTGCTTCAATTTGGCTCATTTTACAAAGATGCTTATTTCTGGCTTGAACACATGCAGTTCTACTCAAGAGTAAGCCACTAAGCGAAATAAAGCCATGGAACGCTTATTTGCCTTCTATCTATGCATTCTGACACTCCAACAATGTTTTCTGCTTCAATTTGGCTCATTTCACAAAGATGCTTATTTCTGGCGTGAACATGCAGTTCTACTCAAGAGTAAGCAACTAAGCGAAATAAAGCCATGGAACGCTTATTTGCCTTCTATCTATGCATTCTGACACACCAACAATGTTTTCTGCTTCAATTTGACTCATTTCACAAAGATGCTTATTTCTGGCGTGAACATGCAGTTCTACTCAAGAGTAAGCAACTAAGCGAAATAAAGCCATGGAACGCTTATTTGCCTTCTATGTATGCATTCTGACACACCAACAATGTTTTCTGCTTCAATTTGGCTCATTTTACAAAGATGCTTATTTCTGGCTTGAACATGCAGTTCTACTCAAGAGTAAGCAACTAAGCGAAATAAAGCCATGGAACGCTTATTTGCCTTCTATCTATGCATTCTGACACTCCAACAATGTTTTCTGCTTCAATTTGACTCATTTCACAAAGATGCTTATTTCTGGCGTAAACATGCAGTTCTACTCAAGAGTAAGCAACTAAGCGAAATAAAGCCATGGAACGCTTATTTGCCTTCTATCTATGCATTCTGACACACCGACAATGTTTTCTGCTTCAATTTGGCTCATTTTACAAAGATGCTTATTTCTGGCTTGAACACATGCAGTTCTACTCAAGAGTAAGCCACTAAGCGAAATAAAGCCATGGAACGCTTATTTGCCTTCTATCTATGCATTCTGACACTCCAACAATGTTTTCTGCTTCAATTTGGCTCATTTCACAAAGATGCTTATTTCTGGCGTGAACATGCAGTTCTACTCAAGAGTAAGCAACTAAGCGAAATAAAGCCATGGAACGCTTATTTGCCTTCTATCTATGCATTCTGACACACCAACAATGTTTTCTGCTTCAATTTGGCTCATTTTACAAAGATTCTTATTTCTGGCTTGAACATGCAGTTCTACTCAAGAGTAAGCAACTAAGCGAAATAAAGCCATGGAACGCTTATTTGCCTTCTATCTATGCATTCTGACACTCCAACAATGTTTTCTGCTTCAATTTGGCTCATTTTACAAATATGCTTATTTCTGGCTTGAACATGCAGTTCTACTCAAGAGTAAGCAACTAAGCGAAATAAAGCCATGGAACGCTTATTTGCCTTCTATCTATGCATTCTGACACACCAACAATGTTTTCTGCTTCAATTTGGCTCATTTTACAAAGATGCTTATTTCTGGCTTGAACATGCAGTTCTACTCAAGAGTAAGCAACTAAGCGAAATAAAGCGATAGAACGCTTATTTGCCTTCTATCTGTGCATTCTGACACTCCAACAATGTGTTCTGCTTCAATTTGACTCATTTTACAAAGATGCTTATTTCTGGCATGAACATGCAGTTCTACTCAAGAGTAAGCAACTAAGCGAAATAAAGCCAGGGAACGCTTATTTGCCTTCTATCTATGCATTCTGACACTCCAACAATGTTTTCTGCTTCAATTTGGCTCATTTTACAAATATGCTTATTTCTGGCTTGAACATGCAGTTCTACTCAAGAGTAAGCAACTAAGCGAAATAAAGCCATGGAACGCTTATTTGCCTTCTATCTATGCATTCTGACACACCAACAATGTTTTCTGCTTCAATTTGACTCATTTTACAAAGATGCTTATTTCTGGCGTGAACATGCAGTTCTACTCAAGAGTAAGCAACTAAGCGAAATAAAGCCATGGAACGCTTATTTGCCTTCTATCTGTGCATTCTGACACTCCAACAATGTTTTCTGCTTCAATTTGACTCATTTTACAAAGGTGATTATTCCTGGCGTGAACATGCAGTTCTACTCAAGAGTAAGCAACTAAGCGAAATAAAGCCAGGGAACGCTTATTTGCCTTCTATCTATGCATTCTGACACTCCAACAATGTTTTCTGCTTCAATTTGGCTCATTTTACAAATATGCTTATTTCTGGCTTGAACATGCAGTTCTACTCAAGAGTAAGCAACTAAGCGAAATAAAGCCATGGAACGCTTATTTGCCTTCTATCTATGCATTCTGACACACCAACAATGTTTTCTGCTTCAATTTGGCTCATTTTACAAAGATGATTATTTCTGGCGTAGACATGCAGTTCTACTCAAGAGTAAGCAACTAAGCGAAATAAAGCCATGGAACGCTTATTTGCCTTCTATCTATGCATTCTGACACACCAACAATGTTTTCTGCTTCAATTTGACTCATTTTACAAAGATGCTTATTTCTGGCTTGAACATGCAGTTCTACTCAAGAGTAAGCAACTAAGCGAAATAAAGCCATGGAACGCTTATTTGCCTTCTATCTATGCATTCTGACACACCAACAATGTTTTCTGCTTCAATTTGGCTCATTTTACAAAGATGCTTATTTCTGGCTTGAACATGCAGTTCTACTCAAGAGTAAGCAACTAAGCGAAATAAAGCGATAGAACGCTTATTTGCCTTCTATCTGTGCATTCTGACACTCCAACAATGTGTTCTGCTTCAATTTGACTCATTTTACAAAGGTGATTATTCCTGGAGTGAACAAGCAGTTTTACTCAAGAGTAAGCAACTAAGCGAAATAAAGCCATGGAACGCTTATTTGCCTTCTATCTATGCATTCTGACACTCCAACAATGTTTTCTGCTTCAATTTGGCTCATTTTACAAAGATGCTTATTTCTGGCGTGAACATGCAGTTCTACTCAAGAGTAAGCAACTAAGCGAAAGAGAGCGATAGAACGCTTATTTGCCTTCTATCTGTGCATTCTGACACTCCAACAATGTTTTCTGCTTCAATTTGACTCATTTCACAAAGATGCTTATTTCTAGCGTGAACATGCAGTTCTACTCAAGAGTAAGCAACTAAGCGAAATAAAGCCATGGAACGCTTATTTGCCTTCTATCTATGCATTCTGATACACCAACAATGTTTTCTGCTTCAATTTGGCTCATTTTACAAAGATGCTTATTTCTGGCTTGAACATGCAGTTTTACTCAAGAGTAAGCAACTAAGCGAAATAAAGCCATGGAACGCTTATTTGCCTTCTATCTATGCATTCTGACACACCAACAATGTTTTCTGCTTCAATTTGGCTCATTTTACAAAGGTGATTGATTATTCCTGGAGTGAACAAGCAGTTTTACTCAAGAGTAAGCAACTAAGCGAAATAAAGCCATGGAACGCTTATGTGCCTTCTATCTATGCATTCTGACACTCCAACAATGTTTTCTGCTTCAATTTGGCTCATTTTACAAAGATGCTTATTTCTGGCGTGAACATGCAGTTCTACTCAAGAGTAAGCAACTAAGCGAAATAGAGCGATAGAACGCTTATTTGCCTTCTATCTGTGCATTCTGACACTCCAACAATGTTTTCTGCTTCAATTTGACTCATTTCACAAAGATGCTTATTTCTAGCGTGAACATGCAGTTCTACTCAAGAGTAAGCAACTAAGCGAAATAAAGCCATGGAACGCTTATTTGCCTTCTATCTATGCATTCTGATACACCAACAATGTTTTCTGCTTCAATTTGGCTCATTTTACAAAGAAGCTTATTTCTGGCTTGAACATGCAGTTCTACTCAAGAGTAAGCAACTAAGCGAAATAAAGCCATGGAACGCTTATTTGCCTTCTATCTATGAATTCTGACACACCAACAATGTTTTCTGCTTCAATTTGGCTCATTTTACAAAGATGCTTATTTCTGGCGTAAACATGCAGTTCTACTCAAGAGTAAGCAACTAAGCGAAATAAAGCCATGGAACGCTTATTTGCCTTCTATCTATGCATTCTGATACACCAACAATGTTTTCTGCTTCAATTTGGCTCATTTTACAAAGATGCTTATTTCTGGCTTGAACATGCAGTTCTACTCAAGAGTAAGCAACTAAGCGAAATAAAGCAATGGAACGCTTATTTGCCTTCTATCTATGCATTCTGACACACCAACAATGTTTTCTGCTTCAATTTGACTCATTTTACAAAGATGCTTATTTCTGGCGTGAACATGCAGTTCTACTCAAGAGTAAGCAACTAAGCGAAATAGAGCGACAGAACGCTTATTTGCCTTTTATCTGTGCATTCTGACACTCCAACTATGTTTTCTGCTTCAATTTGACTCATTTCACAAAGATGCTTATTTCTAGCGTGAACATGCAGTTCTACTCAAGAGTAAGCAACTAAGCGAAATAAAGCCATGGAACGCTTATTTGCCTTCTATCTATGCATTCTGACACACCAACAATGTTTTCTGCTTCAATTTGGCTCATTTTACAAAGATGCTTATTTCTGGCGTGAACATGCAGTTCTACTCAAGAGTAAGCAACTAAGCGAAATAAAGCGATAGAACGCTTATTTCCCTTCTATCTGTGCATTCTGACACTCCAACAATGTTTTCTGCTTCAATTTGACTCATTTCACAAAGATGCTTATTTCTGGCGTGAACATGCAGTTCTACTCAAGAGTAAGCAACTAAGCGAAATAAAGCGATAGAACGCTTATTTGCCTTCTATCTGTGCATTCTGACACTCCAACAATGTTTTCTGCTTCAATTTGACTCATTTCACAAAGATGCTTATTTCTGGCGTGAACATGCAGTTCTACTCAAGAGTAAGCAACTAAGCGAAATAAAGCGATAGAACGCTTATTTGCCTTCTACCTGTGCATTCTGACACTCCAACAATGTTTTCTGCTTCAATTTGACTCATTTCACAAAGATGCTTATTTCTGGGGTAAACATGCAGTTCTACTCAAGAGTAAGCAACTAAGCGAAATAAAGCCATGGAACGCTTACTTGCCTTCTATCTATGCATTCTGACACACCGACAATGTTTTCTGCTTCAATTTGGCTCATTTTACAAAGATGCTTATTTCTGGCTTGAACACATGCAGTTCTACTCAAGAGTAAGCCACTAAGCGAAATAAAGCCATGGAACGCTTATTTGCCTTCTATCTATGCATTCTGACACTCCAACAATGTTTTCTGCTTCAATTTGGCTCATTTCACAAAGATGCTTATTTCTGGCGTGAACATGCAGTTCTACTCAAGAGTAAGCAACTAAGCGAAATAAAGCCATGGAACGCTTATTTGCCTTCTATCTATGCATTCTGACACACCAACAATGTTTTCTGCTTCAATTTGACTCATTTCACAAAGATGCTTATTTCTGGCGTGAACATGCAGTTCTACTCAAGAGTAAGCAACTAAGCGAAATAAAGCCATGGAACGCTTATTTGCCTTCTATGTATGCATTCTGACACACCAACAATGTTTTCTGCTTCAATTTGGCTCATTTTACAAAGATGCTTATTTCTGGCTTGAACATGCAGTTCTACTCAAGAGTAAGCAACTAAGCGAAATAAAGCCATGGAACGCTTATTTGCCTTCTATCTATGCATTCTGACACTCCAACAATGTTTTCTGCTTGAATTTGGCTCATTTTACAAATATGCTTATTTCTGGCTTGAACATGCAGTTCTACTCAAGAGTAAGCAACTAAGCGAAATAAAGCCATGGAACGCTTATTTGCCTTCTATCTATGCATTCTGACACACCAACAATGTTTTCTGCTTCAATTTGGCTCATTTTACAAAGATGCTTATTTCTGGCTTGAACATGCAGTTCTACTCAAGAGTAAGCAACTAAGCGAAATAAAGCGATAGAACGCTTATTTGCCTTCTATCTGTGCATTCTGACACTCCAACAATGTGTTCTGCTTCAATTTGACTCATTTTACAAAGATGCTTATTTCTGGCATGAACATGCAGTTCTACTCAAGAGTAAGCAACTAAGCGAAATAAAGCCAGGGAACGCTTATTTGCCTTCTATCTATGCATTCTGACACTCCAACAATGTTTTCTGCTTCAATTTGGCTCATTTTACAAATATGCTTATTTCTGGCTTGAACATGCAGTTCTACTCAAGAGTAAGCAACTAAGCGAAATAAAGCCATGGAACGCTTATTTGCCTTCTATCTATGCATTCTGACACACCAACAATGTTTTCTGCTTCAATTTGACTCATTTTACAAAGATGCTTATTTCTGGCTTGAACATGCAGTTCTACTCAAGAGTAAGCAACTAAGCGAAATAAAGCCATGGAACGCTTATTTGCCTTCTATCTATGCATTCTGACACACCAACAATGTTTTCTGCTTCAATTTGGCTCATTTTACAAAGATGCTTATTTCTGGCTTGAACATGCAGTTCTACTCAAGAGTAAGCAACTAAGCGAAATAAAGCGATAGAACGCTTATTTGCCTTCTATCTGTGCATTCTGACACTCCAACAATGTGTTCTGCTTCAATTTGACTCATTTTACAAAGGTGATTATTCCTGGAGTGAACATGCAGTTTTACTCAAGAGTAAGCAACTAAGCGAAATAAAGCCATGGAACGCTTATTTGCCTTCTATCTATGCATTCTGACACTCCAACAATGTTTTCTGCTTCAATTTGGCTCATTTTACAAAGATGCTTATTTCTGGCGTGAACATGCAGTTCTACTCAAGAGTAAGCAACTAAGCGAAATAGAGCGATAGAACGCTTATTTGCCTTCTATCTGTGCATTCTGACACTCCAACAATGTTTTCTGCTTCAATTTGACTCATTTCACAAAGATGCTTATTTCTAGCGTGAACATGCAGTTCTACTCAAGAGTAAGCAACTAAGCGAAAAAAAGCCATGGAACGCTTATTTGCCTTCTATCTATGCATTCTGACACTCCAACGTTTTCTGCTTCAATTTGGCTCATTTTACAAAGATGCTTATTTCTGGCGTGAACATGCAGTTCTAGTCAAGAGTAAGCAACTAAGCGAAATAAAGCCATGGAACGCTTATTTGCCTTCTATCTATGCATTCTGACACTCCAACAATGTTTTCTGCTTCAATTTGACTCATTTCACAAAGATGCTTATTTCTGGCGTGAACATGCAGTTCTACTCAAGAGTAAGCAACTAAGCGAAATAAAGCCATGGAACGCTTATTTGCCTTCTATCTATGCATTCTGACACACCAACAATGTTTTCTGCTTCAATTTGGCTCATTTCACAAAGATGCTTATTTCTGGCTTGAACATGCAGTTCTACTCAAGAGTAAGCAACTAAGCGAAATAAAGCGATAGAACGCTTATATGCCTTCTATCTGTGCATTCTGACACTCCAACAATGTGTTCTGCTTCAATTTGACTCATTTTACAAAGGTGATTATTCCTGGAGTGAACATGCAGTTTTACTCAAGAGTAAGCAACTAAGCGAAATAAAGCCATGGAACGCTTATTTGCCTTCTATCTATGCATTCTGACACTCCAACAATGTTTTCTGCTTCAATTTGGCTCATTTTACAAAGATGCTTATTTCTGGCGTGAACATGCAGTTCTACTCAAGAGTAAGCAACTAAGCGAAATAGAGCGATAGAACGCTTATTTGCCTTCTATCTGTGCATTCTGACACTCCAACAATGTTTTCTGCTTCAATTTGACTCATTTCACAAAGATGCTTATTTCTAGCGTGAACATGCAGTTCTACTCAAGAGTAAGCAACTAAGCGAAATAAAGCCATGGAACGCTTATTTGCCTTCTATCTATGCATTCTGACACTCCAACAATGTTTTCTGCTTCAATTTGACTCATTTCACAAAGATGCTTATTTCTGGCGTGAACATGCAGTTCTACTCAAGAGTAAGCAACGAAGCGAAATAGAGCGACAGAACGCTTATTTGCCTTTTATCTGTGCATTCTGACACTCCAACTATGTTTTCTGCTTCAATTTGACTCATTTCACAAAGATGCTTATTTCTAGCGTGAACATGCAGTTCTACTCAAGAGTAAGCAACTAAGCGAAATAAAGCCATGGAACGCTTATTTGCCTTCTATCTATGCATTCTGACACACCAACAATGTTTTCTGCTTCAATTTGGCTCATTTTACAAAGATGCTTATTTCTGGCGTGAACATGCAGTTCTACTCAAGAGTAAGCAACTAAGCGAAATAAAGCGATAGAACGCTTATTTCCCTTCTATCTGTGCATTCTGACACTCCAACAATGTTTTCTGCTTCAATTTGACTCATTTCACAAAGATGCTTATTTCTGGCGTGAACATGCAGTTCTACTCAAGAGTAAGCAACTAAGCGAAATAAAGCGATAGAACGCTTATTTGCCTTCTATCTGTGCATTCTGACACTCCAACAATGTTTTCTGCTTCAATTTGACTCATTTCACAAAGATGCTTATTTCTGGCGTGAACATGCAGTTCTACTCAAGAGTAAGCAACTAAGCGAAATAAAGCGATAGAACGCTTATTTGCCTTCTACCTGTGCATTCTGACACTCCAACAATGTTTTCTGCTTCAATTTGACTCATTTCACAAAGATGCTTATTTCTGGCGTAAACATGCAGTTCTACTCAAGAGTAAGCAACTAAGCGAAATAAAGCCATGGAACGCTTACTTGCCTTCTATCTATGCATTCTGACACACCGACAATGTTTTCTGCTTCAATTTGGCTCATTTTACAAAGATGCTTATTTCTGGCTTGAACACATGCAGTTCTACTCAAGAGTAAGCCACTAAGCGAAATAAAGCCATGGAACGCTTATTTGCCTTCTATCTATGCATTCTGACACTCCAACAATGTTTTCTGCTTCAATTTGGCTCATTTCACAAAGATGCTTATTTCTGGCGTGAACATGCAGTTCTACTCAAGAGTAAGCAACTAAGCGAAATAAAGCCATGGAACGCTTATTTGCCTTCTATCTATGCATTCTGACACACCAACAATGTTTTCTGCTTCAATTTGACTCATTTCACAAAGATGCTTATTTCTGGCGTGAACATGCAGTTCTACTCAAGAGTAAGCAACTAAGCGAAATAAAGCCATGGAACGCTTATTTGCCTTCTATCTATGCATTCTGACACACCAACAATGTTTTCTGCTTCAATTTGGCTCATTTTACAAAGATGCTTATTTCTGGCTTGAACATGCAGTTCTACTCAAGAGTAAGCAACTAAGCGAAATAAAGCCATGGAACGCTTATTTGCCTTCTATCTATGCATTCTGACACTCCAACAATGTTTTCTGCTTGAATTTGGCTCATTTTACAAATATGCTTATTTCTGGCTTGAACATGCAGTTCTACTCAAGAGTAAGCAACTAAGCGAAATAAAGCGATAGAACGCTTATTTGCCTTCTATCTGTGCATTCTGACACTCCAACAATGTGTTCTGCTTCAATTTGACTCATTTCACAAATATGCTTATTTCTGGCTTGAACATGCAGTTCTACTCAAGAGTAAGCAACTAAGCGAAATAAAGCCAGGGAACGCTTATTTGCCTTCTATCTATGCATTCTGACACTCCAACAATGTTTTCTGCTTCAATTTGGCTCATTTTACAAATATGCTTATTTCTGGCTTGAACATGCAGTTCTACTCAAGAGTAAGCAACTAAGCGAAATAAAGCCATGGAACGCTTATTTGCCTTCTATCTATGCATTCTGACACACCAACAATGTTTTCTGCTTCAATTTGACTCATTTTACAAAGATGCTTATTTCTGGCTTGAACATGCAGTTCTACTCAAGAGTAAGCAACTAAGCGAAATAAAGCCATGGAACGCTTATTTGCCTTCTATCTATGCATTCTGACACACCAACAATGTTTTCTGCTTCAATTTGGCTCATTTTACAAAGATGCTTATTTCTGGCTTGAACATGCAGTTCTACTCAAGAGTAAGCAACTAAGCGAAATAAAGCGATAGAACGCTTATTTGCCTTCTATCTGTGCATTCTGACACTCCAACAATGTGTTCTGCTTCAATTTGACTCATTTTACAAAGGTGATTATTCCTGGAGTGAACGTGCAGTTTTACTCAAGAGTAAGCAACTAAGCGAAATAAAGCCATGGAACGCTTATTTGCCTTCTATCTATGCATTCTGACACTCCAACAATGTTTTCTGCTTCAATTTGGCTCATTTTACAAAGATGCTTATTTCTGGCGTGAACATGCAGTTCTACTCAAGAGTAAGCAACTAAGCGAAATAGAGCGATAGAACGCTTATTTGCCTTCTATCTGTGCATTCTGACACTCCAACAATGTTTTCTGCTTCAATTTGACTCATTTCACAAAGATGCTTATTTCTAGCGTGAACATGCAGTTCTACTCAAGAGTAAGCAACTAAGCGAAAAAAAGCCATGGAACGCTTATTTGCCTTCTATCTATGCATTCTGACACTCCAACGTTTTCTGCTTCAATTTGGCTCATTTTACAAAGATGCTTATTTCTGGCGTGAACATGCAGTTCTAGTCAAGAGTAAGCAACTAAGCGAAATAAAGCCATGGAACGCTTATTTGCCTTCTATCTATGCATTCTGACACACCAACAATGTTTTCTGCTTCAATTTGACTCATTTCACAAAGATGCTTATTTCTGGCGTGAACATGCAGTTCTACTCAAGAGTAAGCAACTAAGCGAAATAAAGCCATGGAACGCTTATTTGCCTTCTATCTATGCATTCTGACACACCAACAATGTTTTCTGCTTCAATTTGGCTCATTTTACAAAGATGCTTATTTCTGGCTTGAACATGCAGTTCTACTCAAGAGTAAGCAACTAAGCGAAATAAAGCCATGGAACGCTTATTTGCCTTCTATCTATGCATTCTGACACTCCAACAATGTTTTCTGCTTGAATTTGGCTCATTTTACAAATATGCTTATTTCTGGCTTGAACATGCAGTTCTACTCAAGAGTAAGCAACTAAGCGAAATAAAGCGATAGAACGCTTATTTGCCTTCTATCTGTGCATTCTGACACTCCAACAATGTGTTCTGCTTCAATTTGACTCATTTCACAAATATGCTTATTTCTGGCTTGAACATGCAGTTCTACTCAAGAGTAAGCAACTAAGCGAAATAAAGCCAGGGAACGCTTATTTGCCTTCTATCTATGCATTCTGACACTCCAACAATGTTTTCTGCTTCAATTTGGCTCATTTTACAAATATGCTTATTTCTGGCTTGAACATGCAGTTCTACTCAAGAGTAAGCAACTAAGCGAAATAAAGCCATGGAACGCTTATTTGCCTTCTATCTATGCATTCTGACACACCAACAATGTTTTCTGCTTCAATTTGACTCATTTTACAAAGATGCTTATTTCTGGCTTGAACATGCAGTTCTACTCAAGAGTAAGCAACTAAGCGAAATAAAGCCATGGAACGCTTATTTGCCTTCTATCTATGCATTCTGACACACCAACAATGTTTTCTGCTTCAATTTGGCTCATTTTACAAAGATGCTTATTTCTGGCTTGAACATGCAGTTCTACTCAAGAGTAAGCAACTAAGCGAAATAAAGCGATAGAACGCTTATTTGCCTTCTATCTGTGCATTCTGACACTCCAACAATGTGTTCTGCTTCAATTTGACTCATTTTACAAAGGTGATTATTCCTGGAGTGAACGTGCAGTTTTACTCAAGAGTAAGCAACTAAGCGAAATAAAGCCATGGAACGCTTATTTGCCTTCTATCTATGCATTCTGACACTCCAACAATGTTTTCTGCTTCAATTTGGCTCATTTTACAAAGATGCTTATTTCTGGCGTGAACATGCAGTTCTACTCAAGAGTAAGCAACTAAGCGAAATAGAGCGATAGAACGCTTATTTGCCTTCTATCTGTGCATTCTGACACTCCAACAATGTTTTCTGCTTCAATTTGACTCATTTCACAAAGATGCTTATTTCTAGCGTGAACATGCAGTTCTACTCAAGAGTAAGCAACTAAGCGAAAAAAAGCCATGGAACGCTTATTTGCCTTCTATCTATGCATTCTGACACTCCAACGTTTTCTGCTTCAATTTGGCTCATTTTACAAAGATGCTTATTTCTGGCGTGAACATGCAGTTCTAGTCAAGAGTAAGCAACTAAGCGAAATAAAGCCATGGAACGCTTATTTGCCTTCTATCTATGCATTCTGACACTCCAACAATGTTTTCTGCTTCAATTTGACTCATTTCACAAAGATGCTTATTTCTGGCGTGAACATGCAGTTCTACTCAAGAGTAAGCAACTAAGCGAAATAAAGCCATGGAACGCTTATTTGCCTTCTATCTATGCATTCTGACACACCAACAATGTTTTCTGCTTCAATTTGGCTCATTTCACAAAGATGCTTATTTCTGGCTTGAACATGCAGTTCTACTCAAGAGTAAGCAACTAAGCGAAATAAAGCGATAGAACGCTTATTTGCCTTCTATCTGTGCATTCTGACACTCCAACAATGTTTTCTGCTTCAATTTGGCTCATTTTACAAAGATGCTTATTTCTGGCTTGAACATGCAGTTCTACTCAAGAGTAAGCAACTAAGCGAAATAAAGCGATAGAACGCTTATTTGCCTTCTATCCGTGCATTCTGACACTCCAACAATGTGTTCTGCTTCAATTTGACTCATTTTACAAAGGTGATTATTCCTGGAGTGAACATGCAGTTTTACTCAAGAGTAAGCAACTAAGCGAAATAAAGCCATGGAACGCTTATTTGCCTTCTATCTATGCATTCTGACACTCCAACAATGTTTTCTGCTTCAATTTGGCTCATTTTACAAAGATGCTTATTTCTGGCGTGAACATGCAGTTCTACTCAAGAGTAAGCAACTAAGCGAAATAGAGCGATAGAACGCTTATTTGCCTTCTATCTGTGCATTCTGACACTCCAACAATGTTTTCTGCTTCAATTTGACTCATTTCACAAAGATGCTTATTTCTAGCGTGAACATGCAGTTCTACTCAAGAGTAAGCAACTAAGCGAAATAAAGCCATGGAACGCTTATTTGCCTTCTATCTATGCATTCTGACACTCCAACAATGTTTTCTGCTTCAATTTGACTCATTTCACAAAGATGCTTATTTCTGGCGTGAACATGCAGTTCTACTCAAGAGTAAGCAACTAAGCGAAATAAAGCCATGGAACGCTTATTTGCCTTCTATCTATGCATTCTGACACACCAACAATGTTTTCTGCTTCAATTTGGCTCATTTCACAAAGATGCTTATTTCTGGCTTGAACATGCAGTTCTACTCAAGAGTAAGCAACTAAGCGAAATAAAGCGATAGAACGCTTATTTGCCTTCTATCTGTGCATTCTGACACTCCAACAATGTTTTCTGCTTCAATTTGGCTCATTTTACAAAGATGCTTATTTCTGGCTTGAACATGCAGTTCTACTCAAGAGTAAGCAACTAAGCGAAATAAAGCCATGGAACGCTTATTTGCCTTCTATCTATGCATTCTGACACACCAACAATGTTTTCTGCTTCAATTTGGCTCATTTTACAAAGATGCTTATTTCTGGCGTAAACATGCAGTTCTACTCAAGAGTAAGCAACTAAGCGAAATAAAGCCATGGAACGCTTATTTGCCTTCTATCTATGCATTCTGACACACCAACAATGTTTTCTGCTTCAATTTGACTCATTTTACAAAGATGCTTATTTCTGGCTTGAACATGCAGTTCTACTCAAGAGTAAGCAACTAAGCGAAATAAAGCCATGGAACGCTTATTTGCCTTCTATCTATGCATTCTGACACTCCAACAATGTTTTCTGCTTCAATTTGGCTCATTTTACAAAGATGCTTATTTCTGGCGTGAACATGCAGTTCTACTCAAGAGTAAGCAACTAAGCGAAATAGAGCGATAGAACGCTTATTTGCCTTCTATCTGTGCATTCTGACACTCCAACAATGTTTTCTGCTTCAATTTGGCTCATTTTACAAAGATGCTTATTTCTGGCGTGAACATGCAGTTCTACTCAAGAGTAAGCAACTAAGCGAAATAAAGCGATAGAACGCTTATTTGCCTTCTATCTATGCATTCTGACACACAAACAATGTTTTCTGCTTCAATTTGACTCATTTCACAAAGATGCTTATTTCTGGCGTGAACATGCAGTTCTACTCAAGAGTAAGCAACTAAGCGAAATAAAGCGATGGAACACTTATTTGCCTTCTACCTGTGCATTCTGACACTCCAACAATGTTTTCTGCTTCAATTTGACTCATTTCACAAAGATGCTTATTTCTGGCGTGAACATGCAGTTCTACTCAAGAGTAAGCAACTAAGCGAAATAAAGCCATGGAACGCTTATTTGCCTTCTACCTGTGCATTCTGACACTCCGACAATGTTTTCTGCTTCAATTTGACTCATTTCACAAAGATGCTTATTTCTGGCTTGAACATGCAGTTCTACTCAAGAGTAAGCAACTAAGCGAAATAAAGCGATGGAACGGTTATTCGCCTTCTATCTATGCATTCTGACACTCCAACAATGTTTTCTGCTTCAATTTGGCTCATTTTACAAAGATGCTTATTTCTGGCGTGAACATGCAGTTCTACTCAAGAGTAAGCAACTAAGCGAAATAGAGCGATAGAACGCTTATTTGCCTTCTATCTGTGCATTCTGACACTCCAACAATGTTTTCTGCTTCAATTTGACTCATTTCACAAAGATGCTTATTTCTAGCGTGAACATGCAGTTCTACTCAAGAGTAAGCAACTAAGCGAAATAAAGCCATGGAACGCTTATTTGCCTTCTATCTATGCATTCTGACACACCAACAATGTTTTCTGCTTCAATTTGGCTCATTTTACAAAGATGCTTATTTCTGGCGTGAACATGCAGTTCTACTTAAGAGTAAGCAACTAAGCGAAATAAAGCGATGGAACGCTTATTTGCCTTCTATCTGTGCATTCTGACACTCCAACAATGTTTTCTGCTTCAATTTGACTCATTTCACAAAGATGCTTATTTCTGGCGTGAACATGCAGTTCTACTCAAGAGTAAGCAACTAAGCGAAATAAAGCGATGGAACGCTTATTTGCCTTCTACCTGTGCATTCTGACACTCCAACAATGTTTTCTGCTTCAATTTGACTCATTTCACAAAGATGCTTATTTCTGGCGTAAACATGCAGTTCTACTCAAGAGTAAGCAACTAAGCGAAATAAAGCCATGGAACGCTTATTTGCCTTCTATCTATGCATTCTGACACACCGACAATGTTTTCTGCTTCAATTTGGCTCATTTTACAAAGATGCTTATTTCTGGCTTGAACATGCAGTTCTACTCAAGAGTAAGCCACTAAGCGAAATAAAGCCATGGAACGCTTATTTGCCTTCTATCTATGCATTCTGACACTCCAACAATGTGTTCTGCTTCAATTTGGCTCATTTTACAAAGATGCTTATTTCTGGCGTGAACATGCAGTTCTACTCAAGAGTAAGCAACTAATTGAAATAAAGCCATGGAACGCTTATTTGCCTTCTATCTATGCATTCTGACACACCAACAATGTTTTCTGCTTCAATTTGACTCATTTCACAAAGATGCTTATTTCTGGCGTGAACATGCAGTTCTACTCAAGAGTAAGCAACTAAGCGAAATAAAGCCATGGAACGCTTATTTGCCTTCTATCTATGCATTCTGACACACCAACAATGTTTTCTGCTTCAATTTGGCTCATTTTACAAAGATGCTTATTTCTGGCTTGAACATGCAGTTCTACTCAAGAGTAAGCAACTAAGCGAAATAAAGCCATGGAACGCTTATTTGCCTTCTATCTATGCATTCTGACACTCCAACAATGTTTTCTGCTTCAATTTGGCTCATTTTACAAAGATGCTTATTTCTGGCTTGAACATGCAGTTCTACTCAAGAGTAAGCAACTAAGCGAAATAAAGCCATGGAACGCTTATTTGCCTTCTATCTATGCATTCTGACACACCAACAATGTTTTCTGCTTCAATTTGACTCATTTTACAAAGATGCTTATTTCTGGCTTGAACATGCAGTTCTACTCAAGAGTAAGCAACTAAGCGAAATAAAGCCATGGAACGCTTATTTGCCTTCTATCTATGCATTCTGACACTCCAACAATGTTTTCTGCTTCAATTTGGCTCATTTTACAAAGATGCTTATTTCTGGCGTGAACATGCAGTTCTACTCAAGAGTAAGCAACTAAGCGAAATAGAGCGATAGAACGCTTATTTGCCTTCTATCTATGCATTCTGACACTCCAACAATGTTTTCTGCTTCAATTTGACTCATTTCACAAAGATGCTTATTTCTAGCGTGAACATGCAGTTCTACTCAAGAGTAAGCAACTAAGCGAAATAAAGCGATAGAACGCTTATTTGCCTTCTATCTGTGCATTCTGACACTCCAACAATGTTTTCTGCTTCAATTTGACTCATTTCACAAAGATGCTTATTTCTGGCGTGAACATGCAGTTCTACTCAAGAGTAAGCAACTAAGCGAAATAAAGCCATGGAACGCTTATTTGCCTTCTATCTATGCATTCTGATACACCAACAATGTTTTCTGCTTCAATTTGACTCATTTCACAAAGATGCTTATTTCTAGCGTGAACATGCAGTTCTACTCAAGAGTAAGCAACTAAGCGAAATAAAGCCATGGAACGCTTATTTGCCTTCTATCTGTGCATTCTGACACTCCAACAATGTTTTCTGCTTCAATTTGACTCATTTCACAAAGATGCTTATTTCTGGCGTGAACATGCAGTTCTACTCAAGAGTAAGCAACTAAGCGAAATAAAGCGATAGAACGCTTATTTGCCTTCTATCTGTGCATTCTGACACTCCAACAATGTTTTCTGCTTCAATTTGACTCATTTCACAAAGATGCTTATTTCTGGCGTGAACATGCAGTTCTACTCAAGAGTAAGCAACTAAGCGAAATAAAGCGATAGAACGCTTATTTGCCTTCTACCTGTGCATTCTGACACTCCAACAATGTTTTCTGCTTCAATTTGACTCATTTCACAAAGATGCTTATTTCTGGCGTAAACATGCAGTTCTACTCAAGAGTAAGCAACTAAGCGAAATAAAGCCATGGAACGCTTACTTGCCTTCTATCTATGCATTCTGACACACCGACAATGTTTTCTGCTTCAATTTGGCTCATTTTACAAAGATGCTTATTTCTGGCTTGAACACATGCAGTTCTACTCAAGAGTAAGCCACTAAGCGAAATAAAGCCATGGAACGCTTATTTGCCTTCTATCTATGCATTCTGACACTCCAACAATGTTTTCTGCTTCAATTTGGCTCATTTCACAAAGATGCTTATTTCTGGCGTGAACATGCAGTTCTACTCAAGAGTAAGCAACTAAGCGAAATAAAGCCATGGAACGCTTATTTGCCTTCTATCTATGCATTCTGACACACCAACAATGTTTTCTGCTTCAATTTGACTCATTTCACAAAGATGCTTATTTCTGGCGTGAACATGCAGTTCTACTCAAGAGTAAGCAACTAAGCGAAATAAAGCCATGGAACGCTTATTTGCCTTCTATCTATGCATTCTGACACACCAACAATGTTTTCTGCTTCAATTTGGCTCATTTTACAAAGATGCTTATTTCTGGCTTGAACATGCAGTTCTACTCAAGAGTAAGCAACTAAGCGAAATAAAGCCATGGAACGCTTATTTGCCTTCTATCTATGCATTCTGACACTCCAACAATGTTTTCTGCTTGAATTTGGCTCATTTTACAAATATGCTTATTTCTGGCTTGAACATGCAGTTCTACTCAAGAGTAAGCAACTAAGCGAAATAAAGCCATGGAACGCTTATTTGCCTTCTATCTATGCATTCTGACACACCAACAATGTTTTCTGCTTCAATTTGGCTCATTTCACAAAGATGCTTATTTCTGGCTTGAACATGCAGTTCTACTCAAGAGTAAGCAACTAAGCGAAATAAAGCGATAGAACGCTTATTTGCCTTCTATCTGTGCATTCTGACACTCCAACAATGTGTTCTGCTTCAATTTGACTCATTTTACAAATATGCTTATTTCTGGCTTGAACATGCAGTTCTACTCAAGAGTAAGCAACTAAGCGAAATAAAGCCAGGGAACGCTTATTTGCCTTCTATCTATGCATTCTGACACTCCAACAATGTTTTCTGCTTCAATTTGGCTCATTTTACAAATATGCTTATTTCTGGCTTGAACATGCAGTTCTACTCAAGAGTAAGCAACTAAGCGAAATAAAGCCATGGAACGCTTATTTGCCTTCTATCTATGCATTCTGACACACCAACAATGTTTTCTGCTTCAATTTGACTCATTTTACAAAGATGCTTATTTCTGGCTTGAACATGCAGTTCTACTCAAGAGTAAGCAACTAAGCGAAATAAAGCCATGGAACGCTTATTTGCCTTCTATCTATGCATTCTGACACACCAACAATGTTTTCTGCTTCAATTTGGCTCATTTTACAAAGATGCTTATTTCTGGCTTGAACATGCAGTTCTACTCAAGAGTAAGCAACTAAGCGAAATAAAGCGATAGAACGCTTATTTGCCTTCTATCTGTGCATTCTGACACTCCAACAATGTGTTCTGCTTCAATTTGACTCATTTTACAAAGGTGATTATTCCTGGAGTGAACGTGCAGTTTTACTCAAGAGTAAGCAACTAAGCGAAATAAAGCCATGGAACGCTTATTTGCCTTCTATCTATGCATTCTGACACTCCAACAATGTTTTCTGCTTCAATTTGGCTCATTTTACAAAGATGCTTATTTCTGGCGTGAACATGCAGTTCTACTCAAGAGTAAGCAACTAAGCGAAATAAAGCCATGGAACGCTTATTTGCCTTCTATCTATGCATTCTGACACACCAACAATGTTTTCTGCTTCAATTTGGCTCATTTTACAAAGATGCTTATTTCTGGCTTGAACATGCAGTTCTACTCAAGAGTAAGCAACTAAGCGAAATAAAGCCATGGAACGCTTATTTGCCTTCTATCTATGCATTCTGACACTCCAACAATGTTTTCTGCTTGAATTTGGCTCATTTTACAAATATGCTTATTTCTGGCTTGAACATGCAGTTCTACTCAAGAGTAAGCAACTAAGCGAAATAAAGCCATGGAACGCTTATTTGCCTTCTATCTATGCATTCTGACACACCAACAATGTTTTCTGCTTCAATTTGACTCATTTCACAAAGATGCTTATTTCTGGCGTGAACATGCAGTTCTACTCAAGAGTAAGCAACTAAGCGAAATAAAGCGATGGAACGCTTATTTGCCTTCTATCTGTGCATTCTGACACTCCAACAATGTTTTCTGCTTCAATTTGACTCATTTCACAAAGATGCTTATTTCTGGCGTGAACATGCAGTTCTACTCAAGAGTAAGCAACTAAGCGAAATAAAGCGATGGAACGCTTATTTGCCTTCTACCTGTGCATTCTGACACTCCAACAATGTTTTCTGCTTCAATTTGACTCATTTCACAAAGATGCTTATTTCTGGCGTAAACATGCAGTTCTACTCAAGAGTAAGCAACTAAGCGAAATAAAGCCATGGAACGCTTATTTGCCTTCTATCTATGCATTCTGACACACCGACAATGTTTTCTGCTTCAATTTGGCTCATTTTACAAAGATGCTTATTTCTGGCTTGAACATGCAGTTCTACTCAAGAGTAAGCCACTAAGCGAAATAAAGCCATGGAACGCTTATTTGCCTTCTATCTATGCATTCTGACACTCCAACAATGTGTTCTGCTTCAATTTGGCTCATTTTACAAAGATGCTTATTTCTGGCGTGAACATGCAGTTCTACTCAAGAGTAAGCAACTAATTGAAATAAAGCCATGGAACGCTTATTTGCCTTCTATCTATGCATTCTGACACACCAACAATGTTTTCTGCTTCAATTTGACTCATTTCACAAAGATGCTTATTTCTGGCGTGAACATGCAGTTCTACTCAAGAGTAAGCAACTAAGCGAAATAAAGCCATGGAACGCTTATTTGCCTTCTATCTATGCATTCTGACACACCAACAATGTTTTCTGCTTCAATTTGGCTCATTTTACAAAGATGCTTATTTCTGGCTTGAACATGCAGTTCTACTCAAGAGTAAGCAACTAAGCGAAATAAAGCCATGGAACGCTTATTTGCCTTCTATCTATGCATTCTGACACTCCAACAATGTTTTCTGCTTCAATTTGGCTCATTTTACAAAGATGCTTATTTCTGGCTTGAACATGCAGTTCTACTCAAGAGTAAGCAACTAAGCGAAATAAAGCCATGGAACGCTTATTTGCCTTCTATCTATGCATTCTGACACACCAACAATGTTTTCTGCTTCAATTTGACTCATTTTACAAAGATGCTTATTTCTGGCTTGAACATGCAGTTCTACTCAAGAGTAAGCAACTAAGCGAAATAAAGCCATGGAACGCTTATTTGCCTTCTATCTATGCATTCTGACACTCCAACAATGTTTTCTGCTTCAATTTGGCTCATTTTACAAAGATGCTTATTTCTGGCGTGAACATGCAGTTCTACTCAAGAGTAAGCAACTAAGCGAAATAGAGCGATAGAACGCTTATTTGCCTTCTATCTATGCATTCTGACACTCCAACAATGTTTTCTGCTTCAATTTGACTCATTTCACAAAGATGCTTATTTCTAGCGTGAACATGCAGTTCTACTCAAGAGTAAGCAACTAAGCGAAATAAAGCGATAGAACGCTTATTTGCCTTCTATCTGTGCATTCTGACACTCCAACAATGTTTTCTGCTTCAATTTGACTCATTTCACAAAGATGCTTATTTCTGGCGTGAACATGCAGTTCTACTCAAGAGTAAGCAACTAAGCGAAATAAAGCCATGGAACGCTTATTTGCCTTCTATCTATGCATTCTGATACACCAACAATGTTTTCTGCTTCAATTTGACTCATTTCACAAAGATGCTTATTTCTAGCGTGAACATGCAGTTCTACTCAAGAGTAAGCAACTAAGCGAAATAAAGCCATGGAACGCTTATTTGCCTTCTATCTGTGCATTCTGACACTCCAACAATGTTTTCTGCTTCAATTTGACTCATTTCACAAAGATGCTTATTTCTGGCGTGAACATGCAGTTCTACTCAAGAGTAAGCAACTAAGCGAAATAAAGCGATAGAACGCTTATTTGCCTTCTATCTGTGCATTCTGACACTCCAACAATGTTTTCTGCTTCAATTTGACTCATTTCACAAAGATGCTTATTTCTGGCGTGAACATGCAGTTCTACTCAAGAGTAAGCAACTAAGCGAAATAAAGCCATGGAACGCTTACTTGCCTTCTATCTATGCATTCTGACACACCGACAATGTTTTCTGCTTCAATTTGGCTCATTTTACAAAGATGCTTATTTCTGGCTTGAACACATGCAGTTCTACTCAAGAGTAAGCCACTAAGCGAAATAAAGCCATGGAACGCTTATTTGCCTTCTATCTATGCATTCTGACACTCCAACAATGTTTTCTGCTTCAATTTGGCTCATTTCACAAAGATGCTTATTTCTGGCGTGAACATGCAGTTCTACTCAAGAGTAAGCAACTAAGCGAAATAAAGCCATGGAACGCTTATTTGCCTTCTATCTATGCATTCTGACACACCAACAATGTTTTCTGCTTCAATTTGACTCATTTCACAAAGATGCTTATTTCTGGCGTGAACATGCAGTTCTACTCAAGAGTAAGCAACTAAGCGAAATAAAGCCATGGAACGCTTATTTGCCTTCTATCTATGCATTCTGACACACCAACAATGTTTTCTGCTTCAATTTGGCTCATTTCACAAAGATGCTTATTTCTGGCTTGAACATGCAGTTCTACTCAAGAGTAAGCAACTAAGCGAAATAAAGCGATAGAACGCTTATTTGCCTTCTATCTGTGCATTCTGACACTCCAACAATGTGTTCTGCTTCAATTTGACTCATTTTACAAATATGCTTATTTCTGGCTTGAACATGCAGTTCTACTCAAGAGTAAGCAACTAAGCGAAATAAAGCCAGGGAACGCTTATTTGCCTTCTATCTATGCATTCTGACACTCCAACAATGTTTTCTGCTTCAATTTGGCTCATTTTACAAATATGCTTATTTCTGGCTTGAACATGCAGTTCTACTCAAGAGTAAGCAACTAAGCGAAATAAAGCCATGGAACGCTTATTTGCCTTCTATCTATGCATTCTGACACACCAACAATGTTTTCTGCTTCAATTTGACTCATTTTACAAAGATGCTTATTTCTGGCTTGAACATGCAGTTCTACTCAAGAGTAAGCAACTAAGCGAAATAAAGCCATGGAACGCTTATTTGCCTTCTATCTATGCATTCTGACACACCAACAATGTTTTCTGCTTCAATTTGGCTCATTTTACAAAGATGCTTATTTCTGGCTTGAACATGCAGTTCTACTCAAGAGTAAGCAACTAAGCGAAATAAAGCGATAGAACGCTTATTTGCCTTCTATCTGTGCATTCTGACACTCCAACAATGTGTTCTGCTTCAATTTGACTCATTTTACAAAGGTGATTATTCCTGGAGTGAACGTGCAGTTTTACTCAAGAGTAAGCAACTAAGCGAAATAAAGCCATGGAACGCTTATTTGCCTTCTATCTATGCATTCTGACACTCCAACAATGTTTTCTGCTTCAATTTGGCTCATTTTACAAAGATGCTTATTTCTGGCGTGAACATGCAGTTCTACTCAAGAGTAAGCAACTAAGCGAAATAAAGCCATGGAACGCTTATTTGCCTTCTATCTATGCATTCTGACACACCAACAATGTTTTCTGCTTCAATTTGGCTCATTTTACAAAGATGCTTATTTCTGGCTTGAACATGCAGTTCTACTCAAGAGTAAGCAACTAAGCGAAATAAAGCCATGGAACGCTTATTTGCCTTCTATCTATGCATTCTGACACTCCAACAATGTTTTCTGCTTGAATTTGGCTCATTTTACAAATATGCTTATTTCTGGCTTGAACATGCAGTTCTACTCAAGAGTAAGCAACTAAGCGAAATAAAGCCATGGAACGCTTATTTGCCTTCTATCTATGCATTCTGACACACCAACAATGTTTTCTGCTTCAATTTGGCTCATTTCACAAAGATGCTTATTTCTGGCTTGAACATGCAGTTCTACTCAAGAGTAAGCAACTAAGCGAAATAAAGCGATAGAACGCTTATTTGCCTTCTATCTGTGCATTCTGACACTCCAACAATGTGTTCTGCTTCAATTTGACTCATTTTACAAATATGCTTATTTCTGGCTTGAACATGCAGTTCTACTCAAGAGTAAGCAACTAAGCGAAATAAAGCCAGGGAACGCTTATTTGCCTTCTATCTATGCATTCTGACACTCCAACAATGTTTTCTGCTTCAATTTGGCTCATTTTACAAATATGCTTATTTCTGGCTTGAACATGCAGTTCTACTCAAGAGTAAGCAACTAAGCGAAATAAAGCCATGGAACGCTTATTTGCCTTCTATCTATGCATTCTGACACACCAACAATGTTTTCTGCTTCAATTTGACTCATTTTACAAAGATGCTTATTTCTGGCTTGAACATGCAGTTCTACTCAAGAGTAAGCAACTAAGCGAAATAAAGCCATGGAACGCTTATTTGCCTTCTATCTATGCATTCTGACACACCAACAATGTTTTCTGCTTCAATTTGGCTCATTTTACAAAGATGCTTATTTCTGGCTTGAACATGCAGTTCTACTCAAGAGTAAGCAACTAAGCGAAATAAAGCGATAGAACGCTTATTTGCCTTCTATCTGTGCATTCTGACACTCCAACAATGTGTTCTGCTTCAATTTGACTCATTTTACAAAGGTGATTATTCCTGGAGTGAACGTGCAGTTTTACTCAAGAGTAAGCAACTAAGCGAAATAAAGCCATGGAACGCTTATTTGCCTTCTATCTATGCATTCTGACACTCCAACAATGTTTTCTGCTTCAATTTGGCTCATTTTACAAAGATGCTTATTTCTGGCGTGAACATGCAGTTCTACTCAAGAGTAAGCAACTAAGCGAAATAGAGCGATAGAACGCTTATTTGCCTTCTATCTGTGCATTCTGACACTCCAACAATGTTTTCTGCTTCAATTTGACTCATTTCACAAAGATGCTTATTTCTAGCGTGAACATGCAGTTCTACTCAAGAGTAAGCAACTAAGCGAAAAAAAGCCATGGAACGCTTATTTGCCTTCTATCTATGCATTCTGACACTCCAACGTTTTCTGCTTCAATTTGGCTCATTTTACAAAGATGCTTATTTCTGGCGTGAACATGCAGTTCTAGTCAAGAGTAAGCAACTAAGCGAAATAAAGCCATGGAACGCTTATTTGCCTTCTATCTATGCATTCTGACACTCCAACAATGTTTTCTGCTTCAATTTGACTCATTTCACAAAGATGCTTATTTCTGGCGTGAACATGCAGTTCTACTCAAGAGTAAGCAACTAAGCGAAATAAAGCCATGGAACGCTTATTTGCCTTCTATCTATGCATTCTGACACACCAACAATGTTTTCTGCTTCAATTTGGCTCATTTCACAAAGATGCTTATTTCTGGCTTGAACATGCAGTTCTACTCAAGAGTAAGCAACTAAGCGAAATAAAGCGATAGAACGCTTATTTGCCTTCTATCTGTGCATTCTGACACTCCAACAATGTTTTCTGCTTCAATTTGGCTCATTTTACAAAGATGCTTATTTCTGGCTTGAACATGCAGTTCTACTCAAGAGTAAGCAACTAAGCGAAATAAAGCGATAGAACGCTTATTTGCCTTCTATCCGTGCATTCTGACACTCCAACAATGTGTTCTGCTTCAATTTGACTCATTTTACAAAGGTGATTATTCCTGGAGTGAACATGCAGTTTTACTCAAGAGTAAGCAACTAAGCGAAATAAAGCCATGGAACGCTTATTTGCCTTCTATCTATGCATTCTGACACTCCAGCAATGTTTTCTGCTTCAATTTGGCTCATTTTACAAAGATGCTTATTTCTGGCGTGAACATGCAGTTCTACTCAAGAGTAAGCAACTAAGCGAAATAGAGCGATAGAACGCTTATTTGCCTTCTATCTGTGCATTCTGACACTCCAACAATGTTTTCTGCTTCAATTTGACTCATTTCACAAAGATGCTTATTTCTAGCGTGAACATGCAGTTCTACTCAAGAGTAAGCAACTAAGCGAAATAAAGCCATGGAACGCTTATTTGCCTTCTATCTATGCATTCTGACACTCCAACAATGTTTTCTGCTTCAATTTGACTCATTTCACAAAGATGCTTATTTCTGGCGTGAACATGCAGTTCTACTCAAGAGTAAGCAACTAAGCGAAATAAAGCCATGGAACGCTTATTTGCCTTCTATCTATGCATTCTGACACACCAACAATGTTTTCTGCTTCAATTTGGCTCATTTCACAAAGATGCTTATTTCTGGCTTGAACATGCAGTTCTACTCAAGAGTAAGCAACTAAGCGAAATAAAGCGATAGAACGCTTATTTGCCTTCTATCTGTGCATTCTGACACTCCAACAATGTTTTCTGCTTCAATTTGGCTCATTTTACAAAGATGCTTATTTCTGGCTTGAACATGCAGTTCTACTCAAGAGTAAGCAACTAAGCGAAATAAAGCCATGGAACGCTTATTTGGCTTCTATCTATGCATTCTGACACACCAACAATGTTTTCTGCTTCAATTTGGCTCATTTTACAAAGATGCTTATTTCTGGCGTAAACATGCAGTTCTACTCAAGAGTAAGCAACTAAGCGAAATAAAGCCATGGAACGCTTATTTGCCTTCTATCTATGCATTCTGACACACCAACAATGTTTTCTGCTTCAATTTGACTCATTTTACAAAGATGCTTATTTCTGGCTTGAACATGCAGTTCTACTCAAGAGTAAGCAACTAAGCGAAATAAAGCCATGGAACGCTTATTTGCCTTCTATCTATGCATTCTGACACTCCAACAATGTTTTCTGCTTCAATTTGGCTCATTTTACAAAGATGCTTATTTCTGGCGTGAACATGCAGTTCTACTCAAGAGTAAGCAACTAAGCGAAATAGAGCGATAGAATGCTTATTTGCCTTCTATCTGTGCATTCTGACACTCCAACAATGTTTTCTGCTTCAATTTGGCTCATTTTACAAAGATGCTTATTTCTGGCGTGAACATGCAGTTCTACTCAAGAGTAAGCAACTAAGCGAAATAAAGCGATAGAACGCTTATTTGCCTTCTATCTATGCATTCTGACACACAAACAATGTTTTCTGCTTCAATTTGACTCATTTCACAAAGATGCTTATTTCTGGCGTGAACATGCAGTTCTACTCAAGAGTAAGCAACTAAGCGAAATAAAGCGATGGAACGCTTATTTGCCTTCTACCTGTGCATTCTGACACTCCAACAATGTTTTCTGCTTCAATTAGACTCATTTCACAAAGATGCTTATTTCTGGCGTGAACATGCAGTTCTACTCAAGAGTAAGCAACTAAGCGAAATAAAGCCATGGAACGCTTATTTGCCTTCTACCTGTGCATTCTGACACTCCGACAATGTTTTCTGCTTCAATTTGACTCATTTCACAAAGATGCTTATTTCTGGCTTGAACATGCAGTTCTACTCAAGAGTAAGCAACTAAGCGAAATAAAGCGATGGAACGGTTATTCGCCTTCTATCTATGCATTCTGACACTCCAACAATGTTTTCTGCTTCAATTTGGCTCATTTTACAAAGATGCTTATTTCTGGCGTGAACATGCAGTTCTACTCAAGAGTAAGCAACTAAGCGAAATAGAGCGATAGAACGCTTATTTGCCTTCTATCTGTGCATTCTGACACTCCAACAATGTTTTCTGCTTCAATTTGACTCATTTCACAAAGATGCTTATTTCTAGCGTGAACATGCAGTTCTACTCAAGAGTAAGCAACTAAGCGAAATAAAGCCATGGAACGCTTATTTGCCTTCTATCTATGCATTCTGACACACCAACAATGTTTTCTGCTTCAATTTGGCTCATTTTACAAAGATGCTTATTTCTGGCGTGAACATGCAGTTCTACTCAAGAGTAAGCAACTAAGCGAAATAAAGCGATGGAACGCTTATTTGCCTTCTATCTGTGCATTCTGACACTCCAACAATGTTTTCTGCTTCAATTTGACTCATTTCACAAAGATGCTTATTTCTGGCGTGAACATGCAGTTCTACTCAAGAGTAAGCAACTAAGCGAAATAAAGCGATGGAACGCTTATTTGCCTTCTACCTGTGCATTCTGACACTCCAACAATGTTTTCTGCTTCAATTTGACTCATTTCACAAAGATGCTTATTTCTGGCGTAAACATGCAGTTCTACTCAAGAGTAAGCAACTAAGCGAAATAAAGCCATGGAACGCTTATTTGCCTTCTATCTATGCATTCTGACACACCGACAATGTTTTCTGCTTCAATTTGGCTCATTTTACAAAGATGCTTATTTCTGGCTTGAACATGCAGTTCTACTCAAGAGTAAGCCACTAAGCGAAATAAAGCCATGGAACGCTTATTTGCCTTCTATCTATGCATTCTGACACTCCAACAATGTGTTCTGCTTCAATTTGGCTCATTTTACAAAGATGCTTATTTCTGGCGTGAACATGCAGTTCTACTCAAGAGTAAGCAACTAATTGAAATAAAGCCATGGAACGCTTATTTGCCTTCTATCTATGCATTCTGACACACCAACAATGTTTTCTGCTTCAATTTGACTCATTTCACAAAGATGCTTATTTCTGGCGTGAACATGCAGTTCTACTCAAGAGTAAGCAACTAAGCGAAATAAAGCCATGGAACGCTTATTTGCCTTCTATCTATGCATTCTGACACACCAACAATGTTTTCTGCTTCAATTTGGCTCATTTTACAAAGATGCTTATTTCTGGCTTGAACATGCAGTTCTACTCAAGAGTAAGCAACTAAGCGAAATAAAGCCATGGAACGCTTATTTGCCTTCTATCTATGCATTCTGACACTCCAACAATGTTTTCTGCTTCAATTTGGCTCATTTTACAAAGATGCTTATTTCTGGCTTGAACATGCAGTTCTACTCAAGAGTAAGCAACTAAGCGAAATAAAGCCATGGAACGCTTATTTGCCTTCTATCTATGCATTCTGACACACCAACAATGTTTTCTGCTTCAATTTGACTCATTTTACAAAGATGCTTATTTCTGGCTTGAACATGCAGTTCTACTCAAGAGTAAGCAACTAAGCGAAATAAAGCCATGGAACGCTTATTTGCCTTCTATCTATGCATTCTGACACTCCAACAATGTTTTCTGCTTCAATTTGGCTCATTTTACAAAGATGCTTATTTCTGGCGTGAACATGCAGTTCTACTCAAGAGTAAGCAACTAAGCGAAATAGAGCGATAGAACGCTTATTTGCCTTCTATCTATGCATTCTGACACTCCAACAATGTTTTCTGCTTCAATTTGACTCATTTCACAAAGATGCTTATTTCTAGCGTGAACATGCAGTTCTACTCAAGAGTAAGCAACTAAGCGAAATAAAGCGATAGAACGCTTATTTGCCTTCTATCTGTGCATTCTGACACTCCAACAATGTTTTCTGCTTCAATTTGACTCATTTCACAAAGATGCTTATTTCTGGCGTGAACATGCAGTTCTACTCAAGAGTAAGCAACTAAGCGAAATAAAGCCATGGAACGCTTATTTGCCTTCTATCTATGCATTCTGATACACCAACAATGTTTTCTGCTTCAATTTGACTCATTTCACAAAGATGCTTATTTCTAGCGTGAACATGCAGTTCTACTCAAGAGTAAGCAACTAAGCGAAATAAAGCCATGGAACGCTTATTTGCCTTCTATCTATGCATTCTGACACACCAACAATGTTTTCTGCTTCAATTTGGCTCATTTTACAAAGATGCTTATTTCTGGCGTGAACATGCAGTTCTACTCAAGAGTAAGCAACTAAGCGAAATAAAGCGATAGAACGCTTATTTGCCTTCTATCTATGCATTCTGACACACCGACAATGTTTTCTGCTTCAATTTGGCTCATTTTACAAAGATGCTTATTTCTGGCTTGAACATGCAGTTCTACTCAAGAGTAAGCCACTAAGCGAAATAAAGCCATGGAACGCTTATTTGCCTTCTATCTATGCATTCTGACACTCCAACAATGTTTTCTGCTTCAATTTGGCTCATTTTACAAAGATGCTTATTTTTGGCGTGAACATGCAGTTCTACTCAAGAGTAAGCAACTAAGCGAAATAAAGCCATGGAACGCTTATTTGCCTTCTATCTATGCATTCTGACACACCAACAATGTTTTCTGCTTCAATTTGGCTCATTTCACAAAGATGCTTATTTCTGGCGTGAACATGCAGTTCTACTCAAGAGTAAGCAACTAAGCGAAATAGAGCGATAGAACGCTTATTTGCCTTCTATCTGTGCATTCTGACACTCCAACAATGTTTTCTGCTTCAATTTGACTCATTTCACAAAGATGCTTATTTCTAGCGTGAACATGCAGTTCTACTCAAGAGTAAGCAACTAAGCGAAATAAAGCCATGGAACGCTTATTTGCCTTCTATCTATGCATTCTGACACACCAACAATGTTTTCTGCTTCAATTTGGCTCATTTTACAAAGATGCTTATTTCTGGCGTGAACATGCAGTTCTACTCAAGAGTAAGCAACTAAGCGAAATAAAGCGATAGAACTCTTATTTGCCTTCTATCTGTGCATTCTGACACTCCAACAATGTTTTCTGCTTCAATTTGACTCATTTCACAAAGATGCTTATTTCTGGCGTGAACATGCAGTTCTACTCAAGAGTAAGCAACTAAGCGAAATAAAGCGATGGAACGCTTATTTGCCTTCTACCTGTGCATTCTGACACTCCAACAATGTTTTCTGCTTCAATTTGACTCATTTCACAAAGATGCTTATTTCTGGCTTGAACATGCAGTTCTACTCAAGAGTAAGCAACTAAGCGAAATAAAGCCATGGAACGCTTATTTGCCTTCTATCTATGCATTCTGACACTCCAACAATGTTTTCTGCTTCAATTTGGCTCATTTTACAAAGATGCTTATTTCTGGCGTGAACATGCAGTTCTACTCAAGAGTAAGCAACTAAGCGAAATAGAGCGATAGAACGCTTATTTGCCTTCTATCTGTGCATTCTGACACTCCAACAATGTTTTCTGCTTCAATTTGACTCATTTCACAAAGATGCTTATTTCTAGCGTGAACATGCAGTTCTACTCAAGAGTAAGCAACTAAGCGAAATAAAGCCATGGAACGCTTATTTGCCTTCTATCTATGCATTCTGACACACCAACAATGTTTTCTGCTTCAATTTGGCTCATTTTACAAAGATGCTTATTTCTGGCGTGAACATGCAGTTCTACTCAAGAGTAAGCAACTAAGCGAAATAAAGCGATAGAACGCATATTTGCCTTCTATCTGTGCATTCTGACACTCCAACAATGTTTTCTGCTTCAATTTGACTCATTTCACAAAGATGCTTATTTCTGGCGTGAACATGCAGTTCTACTCAAGAGTAAGCAACTAAGCGAAATAAAGCGATGGAACGCTTATTTGCCTTCTACCTGTGCATTCTGACACACCAACAATGTTTTCTGCTTCAATTTGGCTCATTTTACAAAGATGCTTATTTCTGGCTTGAACATGCAGTTCTACTCAAGAGTAAGCAACTAAGCGAAATAAAGCCATGGAACGCTTATTTGCCTTCTATCTATGCATTCTGACACTCCAACAATGTTTTCTGCTTCAATTTGGCTCATTTTACAAAGATGCTTATTTCTGGCGTGAACATGCAGTTCTACTCAAGAGTAAGCAACTAAGCGAAATAGAGCGATAGAACGCTTATTTGCCTTCTATCTGTGCATTCTGACACTCCAACAATGTTTTCTGCTTCAATTTGACTCATTTCACAAAGATGCTTATTTCTAGCGTGAACATGCAGTTCTACTCAAGAGTAAGCAACTAAGCGAAATAAAGCCATGGAACGCTTATTTGCCTTCTATCTATGCATTCTGACACACCAACAATGTTTTCTGCTTCAATTTGGCTCATTTTACAAAGATGCTTATTTCTGGCGTGCACATGCAGTTCTACTCAAGAGTAAGCAACTAAGCGAAATAAAGCGATAGAACGCTTATTTGCCTTCTATCTGTGCATTCTGACACTCCAACAATGTTTTCTGCTTCAATTTGACTCATTTCACAAAGATGCTTATTTCTGGCGTGAACATGCAGTTCTACTCAAGAGTAAGCAACTAAGCGAAATAAAGCGATAGAACGCTTATTTGCCTTCTACCTGTGCATTCTGACACTCCAACAATGTTTTCTGCTTCAATTTGACTCATTTCACAAAGATGCTTATTTCTGGCGTGAACATGCAGTTCTACTCAAGAGTAAGCAACTAAGCGAAATAAAGCCATGGAACGCTTATTTGCCTTCTATCTATGCATTCTGACACACCAACAATGTTTTCTGCTTCAATTTGGCTCATTTTACAAAGATGCTTATTTCTGGCTTGAACATGCAGTTCTACTCAAGAGTAAGCAACTAAGCGAAATAAAGCGATAGAACGCTTATTTGCCTTCTATCTGTGCATTCTGACACTCCAACAATGTGTTCTGCTTCAATTTGACTCATTTTACAAAGGTGATTATTCCTGGAGTGAACAAGCAGTTTTACTCAAGAGTAAGCAACTAAGCGAAATAAAGCCATGGAACGCTTATTTGCCTTCTATCTATGCATTCTGACACTCCAACAATGTTTTCTGCTTCAATTTGGCTCATTTTACAAAGATGCTTATTTCTGGCGTGAACATGCAGTTCTACTCAAGAGTAAGCAACTAAGCGAAATAGAGCGATAGAACGCTTATTTGCCTTCTATCTGTGCATTCTGACACTCCAACAATGTTTTCTGCTTCAATTTGACTCATTTCACAAAGATGCTTATTTCTAGCGTGAACATGCAGTTCTACTCAAGAGTAAGCAAATAAGCGAAATAAAGCCATGGAACGCTTATTTGCCTTCTATCTATGCATTCTGATACACCAACAATGTTTTCTGCTTCAATTTGGCTCATTTTACAAAGATGCTTATTTCTGGCTTGAACATGCAGTTTTACTCAAGAGTAAGCAACTAAGCGAAATAAAGCCATGGAACGCTTATTTGCCTTCTATCTATGCATTCTGACACACCAACAATGTTTTCTGCTTCAATTTGGCTCATTTTACAAAGATGCTTATTTCTGGCTTGAACATGCAGTTCTACTCAAGAGTAAGCAACTAAGCGAAATAAAGCGATAGAACGCTTATTTGCCTTCTATCTGTGCATTCTGACACTCCAACAATGTGTTCTGCTTCAATTTGACTCATTTTACAAAGGTGATTGATTATTCCTGGAGTGAACAAGCAGTTTTACTCAAGAGTAAGCAACTAAGCGAAATAAAGCCATGGAACGCTTATGTGCCTTCTATCTATGCATTCTGACACTCCAACAATGTTTTCTGCTTCAATTTGGCTCATTTTACAAAGATGCTTATTTCTGGCGTGAACATGCAGTTCTACTCAAGAGTAAGCAACTAAGCGAAATAGAGCGATAGAATGCTTATTTGCCTTCTATCTGTGCATTCTGACACTCCAACAATGTTTTCTGCTTCAATTTGACTCATTTCAGAAAGATGCTTATTTCTAGCGTGAACATGCAGTTCTACTCAAGAGTAAGCAACTAAGCGAAATAAAGCCATGGAACGCTTATTTGCCTTCTATCTATGCATTCTGATACACCAACAATGTTTTCTGCTTCAATTTGGCTCATTTTACAAAGAAGCTTATTTCTGGCTTGAACATGCAGTTCTACTCAAGAGTAAGCAACTAAGCGAAATAAAGCCATGGAACGCTTATTTGCCTTCTATCTATGCATTCTGACACACCAACAATGTTTTCTGCTTCAATTTGGCTCATTTTACAAAGATGCTTATTTCTGGCGTAAACATGCAGTTCTACTCAAGAGTAAGCAACTAAGCGAAATAAAGCCATGGAACGCTTATTTGCCTTCTATCTATGCATTCTGATACACCAACAATGTTTTCTGCTTCAATTTGGCTCATTTTACAAAGATGCTTATTTCTGGCTTGAACATGCAGTTCTACTCAAGAGTAAGCAACTAAGCGAAATAAAGCCATGGAACGCTTATTTGCCTTCTATCTATGCATTCTGACACACCAACAATGTTTTCTGCTTCAATTTGACTCATTTTACAAAGATGCTTATTTCTGGCGTGAACATGCAGTTCTACTCAAGAGTAAGCAACTAAGCGAGATAGAGCGATAGAACGCTTATTTGCCTTTTATCTGTGCATTCTGACACTCCAACTATGTTTTCTGCTTCAATTTGACTCATTTCACAAAGATGCTTATTTCTAGCGTGAACATGCAGTTCTACTCAAGAGTAAGCAACTAAGCGAAATAAAGCCATGGAACGCTTATTTGCCTTCTATCTATGCATTCTGACACACCAACAATGTTTTCTGCTTCAATTTGGCTCATTTTACAAAGATGCTTATTTCTGGCGTGAACATGCAGTTCTACTCAAGAGTAAGCAACTAAGCGAAATAAAGCGATAGAACGCTTATTTGCCTTCTATCTGTGCATTCTGACACTCCAACAATGTTTTCTGCTTCAATTTGACTCATTTCACAAAGATGCTTATTTCTGGCGTGAACATGCAGTTCTACTCAAGAGTAAGCAACTAAGCGAAATAAAGCGATAGAACGCTTATTTGCCTTCTATCTGTGCATTTTGACACTCCAACAATGTGTTCTGCTTCAATTTGACTCATTTCACAAAGATGCTTATTTCTGGCGTTAACATGCAGTTCTACTCAAGAGTAAGCCACTAAGCGAAATAAAGCCATGGAACGCTTATTTGCCTTCTATCTATGCATTCTGACACTCCAACAATGTTTTCTGCTTCAATTTGGCTCATTTTACAAAGATGCTTATTTCTGGCGTGAACATGCAGTTCTACTCAAGAGTAAGCAACTAAGCGAAATAAAGCCATGGAACGCTTATTTGCCTTCTATCTATGCATTCTGACACACCAACAATGTTTTCTGCTTCAATTTGACTCATTTTACAAAGATGCTTATTTCTGGCGTGAACATGCAGTTCTACTCAAGAGTAAGCAACTAAGCGAAAAAAAGCCATGGAACGCTTATTTGCCTTCTATCTGTGCATTCTGACACTCCAACAATGTTTTCTGCTTCAATTTGACTCATTTTACAAAGGTGATTATTCCTGGCGTGAACATGCAGTTCTACTCAAGAGTAAGCAACTAAGCGAAATAAAGCCAGGGAACGCTTATTTGCCTTCTATCTATGCATTCTGACACTCCAACAATGTTTTCTGCTTCAATTTGGCTCATTTTACAAATATGCTTATTTCTGGCTTGAACATGCAGTTCTACTCAAGAGTAAGCAACTAAGCGAAATAAAGCCATGGAACGCTTATTTGCCTTCTATCTATGCATTCTGACACACCAACAATGTTTTCTGCTTCAATTTGGCTCATTTTACAAAGATGCTTATTTCTGGCGTAAACATGCAGTTCTACTCAAGAGTAAGCAACTAAGCGAAATAAAGCCATGGAACGCTTATTTGCCTTCTATCTATGCATTCTGACACACCAACAATGTTTTCTGCTTCAATTTGGCTCATTTTACAAAGATGCTTATTTCTGGCTTGAACATGCAGTTCTACTCAAGAGTAAGCAACTAAGCGAAATAAAGCGATAGAACGCTTATTTGCCTTCTATCTGTGCATTCTGACACTCCAACAATGTGTTCTGCTTCAATTTGACTCATTTTACAAAGGTGATTATTCCTGGAGTGAACAAGCAGTTTTACTCAAGAGTAAGCAACTAAGCGAAATAAAGCCATGGAACGCTTATTTGCCTTCTATCTATGCATTCTGACACTCCAACAATGTTTTCTGCTTCAATTTGGCTCATTTTACAAAGATGCTTATTTCTGGCGTGAACATGCAGTTCTACTCAAGAGTAAGCAACTAAGCGAAATAGAGCGATAGAACGCTTATTTGCCTTCTATCTGTACATTCTGACACTCCAACAATGTTTTCTGCTTCAATTTGACTCATTTCACAAAGATGCTTATTTCTAGCGTGAACATGCAGTTCTACTCAAGAGTAAGCAACTAAGCGAAATAAAGCCATGGAACGCTTATTTGCCTTCTATCTATGCATTCTGATACACCAACAATGTTTTCTGCTTCAATTTGGCTCATTTTACAAAGATGCTTATTTCTGGCTTGAACATGCAGTTCTACTCAAGAGTAAGCAACTAAGCGAAATAAAGCCATGGAACGCTTATTTGCCTTCTATCTATGCATTCTGACACTCCAACAATGTTTTCTGCTTCAATTTGGCTCATTTTACAAAGATGCTTATTTCTGGCGTGAACATGCAGTTCTACTCAAGAGTAAGCAACTAAGCGAAATAGAGCGATAGAACGCTTATTTGCCTTCTATCTGTGCATTCTGACACTCCAACAATGTTTTCTGCTTCAATTTGACTCATTTCACAGATGCTTATTTCTAGCGTGAACATGCAGTTCTACTCAAGAGTAAGCAACTAAGCGAAATAAAGCCATGGAACGCTTATTTGCCTTCTATCTATGCATTCTGACACACCAACAATGTTTTCTGCTTCAATTTGGCTCATTTTACAAAGATGCTTATTTCTGGCGTGAACATGCAGTTCTACTCAAGAGTAAGCAACTAAGCGAAATAAAGCGATAGAGCGCTTATTTGCCTTCTATCTGTGCATTCTGACACTCCAACAATGTTTTCTGCTTCAATTTGACTCATTTCACAAAGATGCTTATTTCTGGCGTGAACATGCAGTTCTACTCAAGAGTAAGCAACTAAGCGAAATAAAGCGATAGAACGCTTATTTGCCTTCTACCTGTGCATTCTGACACTCCAACAATGTTTTCTGCTTCAATTTGACTCATTTCACAAAGATGCTTATTTCTGGCGTAAACATGCAGTTCTACTCAAGAGTAAGCAACTAAGCGAAATAAAGCCATGGAACGCTTACTTGCCTTCTATCTATGCATTCTGACACACCGACAATGTTTTCTGCTTCAATTTGGCTCATTTTACAAAGATGCTTATTTCTGGCTTGAACACATGCAGTTCTACTCAAGAGTAAGCCACTAAGCGAAATAAAGCCATGGAACGCTTATTTGCCTTCTATCTATGCATTCTGACACTCCAACAATGTTTTCTGCTTCAATTTGGCTCATTTCACAAAGATGCTTATTTCTGGCGTGAACATGCAGTTCTACTCAAGAGTAAGCAACTAAGCGAAATAAAGCCATGGAACGCTTATTTGCCTTCTATCTATGCATTCTGACACACCAACAATGTTTTCTGCTTCAATTTGGCTCATTTTACAAAGATGCTTATTTCTGGCTTGAACATGCAGTTCTACTCAAGAGTAAGCAACTAAGCGAAATAAAGCCATGGAACGCTTATTTGCCTTCTATCTATGCATTCTGACACTCCAACAATGTTTTCTGCTTCAATTTGGCTCATTTTACAAATATGCTTATTTCTGGCTTGAACATGCAGTTCTACTCAAGAGTAAGCAACTAAGCGAAATAAAGCCATGGAACGCTTATTTGCCTTCTATCTATGCATTCTGACACACCAACAATGTTTTCTGCTTCAATTTGGCTCATTTTACAAAGATGCTTATTTCTGGCTTGAACATGCAGTTCTACTCAAGAGTAAGCAACTAAGCGAAATAAAGCCATGGAACGCTTATTTGCCTTCTATCTATGCATTCTGACACACCAACAATGTTTTCTGCTTCAATTTGACTCATTTTACAAAGATGCTTATTTCTGGCTTGAACATGCAGTTCTACTCAAGAGTAAGCAACTAAGCCATGGAACGCTTATTTGCCTTCTATCTATGCATTCTGACACACCAACAATGTTTTCTGCTTCAATTTGACTCATTTTACAAAGATGCTTATTTCTGGCGTGAACATGCAGTTCTACTCAAGAGTAAGCAACTAAGCGAAATAAAGCCATGGAACGCTTATTTGCCTTCTATCTGTGCATTCTGACACTCCAACAATGTTTTCTGCTTCAATTTGACTCATTTTACAAAGGTGATTATTCCTGGCGTGAACATGCAGTTCTACTCAAGAGTAAGCAACTAAGCGAAATAAAGCCAGGGAACGCTTATTTGCCTTCTATCTATGCATTCTGACACTCCAACAATGTTTTCTGCTTCAATTTGGCTCATTTTACAAATATGCTTATTTCTGGCTTGAACATGCAGTTCTACTCAAGAGTAAGCAACTAAGCGAAATAAAGCCATGGAACGCTTATTTGCCTTCTATCTATGCATTCTGACACACCAACAATGTTTTCTGCTTCAATTTGGCTCATTTTACAAAGATGCTTATTTCTGGCGTAGACATGCAGTTCTACTCAAGAGTAAGCAACTAAGCGAAATAAAGCCATGGAACGCTTATTTGCCTTCTATCTATGCATTCTGACACACCAACAATGTTTTCTGCTTCAATTTGACTCATTTTACAAAGATGCTTATTTCTGGCTTGAACATGCAGTTCTACTCAAGAGTAAGCAACTAAGCGAAATAAAGCCATGGAACGCTTATTTGCCTTCTATCTATGCATTCTGACACACCAACAATGTTTTCTGCTTCAATTTGGCTCATTTTACAAAGATGCTTATTTCTGGCTTGAACATGCAGTTCTACTCAAGAGTAAGCAACTAAGCGAAATAAAGCGATAGAACGCTTATTTGCCTTCTATCTGTGCATTCTGACACTCCAACAATGTGTTCTGCTTCAATTTGACTCATTTTACAAAGGTGATTATTCCTGGAGTGAACAAGCAGTTTTACTCAAGAGTAAGCAACTAAGCGAAATAAAGCCATGGAACGCTTATTTGCCTTCTATCTATGCATTCTGACACTCCAACAATGTTTTCTGCTTCAATTTGGCTCATTTTACAAAGATGCTTATTTCTGGCGTGAACATGCAGTTCTACTCAAGAGTAAGCAACTAAGCGAAAGAGAGCGATAGAACGCTTATTTGCCTTCTATCTGTGCATTCTGACACTCCAACAATGTTTTCTGCTTCAATTTGACTCATTTCACAAAGATGCTTATTTCTAGCGTGAACATGCAGTTCTACTCAAGAGTAAGCAACTAAGCGAAATAAAGCCATGGAACGCTTATTTGCCTTCTATCTATGCATTCTGATACACCAACAATGTTTTCTGCTTCAATTTGGCTCATTTTACAAAGATGCTTATTTCTGGCTTGAACATGCAGTTTTACTCAAGAGTAAGCAACTAAGCGAAATAAAGCCATGGAACGCTTATTTGCCTTCTATCTATGCATTCTGACACACCAACAATGTTTTCTGCTTCAATTTGGCTCATTTTACAAAGGTGATTGATTATTCCTGGAGTGAACAAGCAGTTTTACTCAAGAGTAAGCAACTAAGCGAAATAAAGCCATGGAACGCTTATGTGCCTTCTATCTATGCATTCTGACACTCCAACAATGTTTTCTGCTTCAATTTGGCTCATTTTACAAAGATGCTTATTTCTGGCGTGAACATGCAGTTCTACTCAAGAGTAAGCAACTAAGCGAAATAGAGCGATAGAACGCTTATTTGCCTTCTATCTGTGCATTCTGACACTCCAACAATGTTTTCTGCTTCAATTTGACTCATTTCACAAAGATGCTTATTTCTAGCGTGAACATGCAGTTCTACTCAAGAGTAAGCAACTAAGCGAAATAAAGCCATGGAACGCTTATTTGCCTTCTATCTATGCATTCTGATACACCAACAATGTTTTCTGCTTCAATTTGTCTCATTTTACAAAGATGCTTATTTCTGGCGTGAACATGCAGTTCTACTCAAGAGTAAGCAACTAAGCGAAATAGAGCCAGGGAACGCTTATTTGCCTTCTATCTATGCATTCTGACACTCCAACAATGTTTTCTGCTTCAATTTGGCTCATTTTACAAATATGCTTATTTCTGGCTTGAACATGCAGTTCTACTCAAGAGTAAGCAACTAAGCGAAATAAAGCCATGGAACGCTTATTTGCCTTCTATCTATGCATTCTGACACACCAACAATGTTTTCTGCTTCAATTTGGCTCATTTTACAAAGATGCTTATTTCTGGCGTAGACATGCAGTTCTACTCAAGAGTAAGCAACTAAGCGAAATAAAGCCATGGAACGCTTATTTGCCTTCTATCTATGCATTCTGACACACCAACAATGTTTTCTGCTTCAATTTGACTCATTTTACAAAGATGCTTATTTCTGGCTTGAACATGCAGTTCTACTCAAGAGTAAGCAACTAAGCGAAATAAAGCCATGGAACGCTTATTTGCCTTCTATCTATGCATTCTGACACACCAACAATGTTTTCTGCTTCAATTTGGCTCATTTTACAAAGATGCTTATTTCTGGCTTGAACATGCAGTTCTACTCAAGAGTAAGCAACTAAGCGAAATAAAGCGATAGAACGCTTATTTGCCTTCTATCTGTGCATTCTGACACTCCAACAATGTGTTCTGCTTCAATTTGACTCATTTTACAAAGGTGATTATTCCTGGAGTGAACAAGCAGTTTTACTCAAGAGTAAGCAACTAAGCGAAATAAAGCCATGGAACGCTTATTTGCCTTCTATCTATGCATTCTGACACTCCAACAATGTTTTCTGCTTCAATTTGGCTCATTTTACAAAGATGCTTATTTCTGGCGTGAACATGCAGTTCTACTCAAGAGTAAGCAACTAAGCGAAAGAGAGCGATAGAACGCTTATTTGCCTTCTATCTGTGCATTCTGACACTCCAACAATGTTTTCTGCTTCAATTTGACTCATTTCACAAAGATGCTTATTTCTAGCGTGAACATGCAGTTCTACTCAAGAGTAAGCAACTAAGCGAAATAAAGCCATGGAACGCTTATTTGCCTTCTATCTATGCATTCTGATACACCAACAATGTTTTCTGCTTCAATTTGGCTCATTTTACAAAGATGCTTATTTCTGGCTTGAACATGCAGTTTTACTCAAGAGTAAGCAACTAAGCGAAATAAAGCCATGGAACGCTTATTTGCCTTCTATCTATGCATTCTGACACACCAACAATGTTTTCTGCTTCAATTTGGCTCATTTTACAAAGGTGATTGATTATTCCTGGAGTGAACAAGCAGTTTTACTCAAGAGTAAGCAACTAAGCGAAATAAAGCCATGGAACGCTAATGTGCCTTCTATCTATGCATTCTGACACTCCAACAATGTTTTCTGCTTCAATTTGGCTCATTTTACAAAGATGCTTATTTCTGGCGTGAACATGCAGTTCTACTCAAGAGTAAGCAACTAAGCGAAATAGAGCGATAGAACGCTTATTTGCCTTCTATCTGTGCATTCTGACACTCCAACAATGTTTTCTGCTTCAATTTGACTCATTTCACAAAGATGCTTATTTCTAGCGTGAACATGCAGTTCTACTCAAGAGTAAGCAACTAAGCGAAATAAAGCCATGGAACGCTTATTTGCCTTCTATCTATGCATTCTGATACACCAACAATGTTTTCTGCTTCAATTTGGCTCATTTTACAAAGATGCTTATTTCTGGCTTGAACATGCAGTTTTACTCAAGAGTAAGCAACTAAGCGAAATAAAGCCATGGAACGCTTATTTGCCTTCTATCTATGCATTCTGACACACCAACAATGTTTTCTGCTTCAATTTGGCTCATTTTACAAAGATTCTTATTTCTGGCGTAAACATGCAGTTCTACTCAAGAGTAAGCAACTAAGCGAAATAAAGCCATGGAACGCTTATTTGCCTTCTATCTATGCATTCTGATACACCAACAATGTTTTCTGCTTCAATTTGGCTCATTTTACAAAGATGCTTATTTCTGGCTTGAACATGCAGTTCTACTCAAGAGTAAGCAACTAAGCGAAATAAAGCCATGGAACGCTTATTTGCCTTCTATCTATGCATTCTGACACACCAACAATGTTTTCTGCTTCAATTTGACTCATTTTACGAAGATGCTTATTTCTGGCGTGAACATGCAGTTCTACTCAAGAGTAAGCAACTAAGCGAAATAGAGCGACAGAACACTTATTTGCCTTTTATCTGTGCATTCTGACACTCCAACTATGTTTTCTGCTTCAATTTGACTCATTTCACAAAGATGCTTATTTCTAGCGTGAACATGCAGTTCTGCTCAAGAGTAAGCAACTAAGCGAAATAAAGCCATTGAACGCTTATTTGCCTTCTATCTATGCATTCTGACACACCAACAATTTTTTCTGCTTCAATTTGGCTCATTTTACAAAGATGCTTATTTCTGGCGTGAACATGCAGTTCTACTCAAGAGTAAGCAACTAAGCGAAATAAAGCGATAGAACGCTTATTTCCCTTCTATCTGTGCATTCTGACACTCCAACAATGTTTTCTGCTTCAATTTGACTCATTTCACAAAGATGCTTATTTCTGGCGTGAACATGCAGTTCTACTCAAGAGTAAGCAACTAAGCGAAATAAAGCGATAGAACGCTTATTTGCCTTCTATCTGTGCATTCTGACACTCCAACAATGTTTTCTGCTTCAATTTGACTCATTTCACAAAGATGCTTATTTCTGGCGTGAACATGCAGTTCTACTCAAGAGTAAGCAACTAAGCGAAATAAAGCGATAGAACGCTTATTTGCCTTCTATCTATGCATTCTGACACTCCAACAATGTTTTCTGCTTCAATTTGGCTCATTTTACAAAGATGCTTATTTCTGGCGTGAACATGCAGTTCTACTCAAGAGTAAGCAACTAAGCGAAAGAGAGCGATAGAACGCTTATTTGCCTTCTATCTGTGCATTCTGACACTCCAACAATGTTTTCTGCTTCAATTTGACTCATTTCACAAAGATGCTTATTTCTAGCGTGAACATGCAGTTCTACTCAAGAGTAAGCAACTAAGCGAAATAAAGCCATGGAACGCTTATTTGCCTTCTATCTATGCATTCTGATACACCAACAATGTTTTCTGCTTCAATTTGGCTCATTTTACAAAGATGCTTATTTCTGGCTTGAACATGCAGTTTTACTCAAGAGTAAGCAACTAAGCGAAATAAAGCCATGGAACGCTTATTTGCCTTCTATCTATGCATTCTGACACACCAACAATGTTTTCTGCTTCAATTTGGCTCATTTTACAAAGGTGATTGATTATTCCTGGAGTGAACAAGCAGTTTTACTCAAGAGTAAGCAACTAAGCGAAATAAAGCCATGGAACGCTTATGTGCCTTCTATCTATGCATTCTGACACTCCAACAATGTTTTCTGCTTCAATTTGGCTCATTTTACAAAGATGCTTATTTCTGGCGTGAACATGCAGTTCTACTCAAGAGTAAGCAACTAAGCGAAATAGAGCGATAGAACGCTTATTTGCCTTCTATCTGTGCATTCTGACACTCCAACAATGTTTTCTGCTTCAATTTGACTCATTTCACAAAGATGCTTATTTCTAGCGTGAACATGCAGTTCTACTCAAGAGTAAGCAACTAAGCGAAATAAAGCCATGGAACGCTTATTTGCCTTCTATCTATGCATTCTGATACACCAACAATGTTTTCTGCTTCAATTTGTCTCATTTTACAAAGATGCTTATTTCTGGCGTGAACATGCAGTTCTACTCAAGAGTAAGCAACTAAGCGAAATAGAGCCAGGGAACGCTTATTTGCCTTCTATCTATGCATTCTGACACTCCAACAATGTTTTCTGCTTCAATTTGGCTCATTTTACAAATATGCTTATTTCTGGCTTGAACATGCAGTTCTACTCAAGAGTAAGCAACTAAGCGAAATAAAGCCATGGAACGCTTATTTGCCTTCTATCTATGCATTCTGACACACCAACAATGTTTTCTGCTTCAATTTGGCTCATTTTACAAAGATGCTTATTTCTGGCGTAGACATGCAGTTCTACTCAAGAGTAAGCAACTAAGCGAAATAAAGCCATGGAACGCTTATTTGCCTTCTATCTATGCATTCTGACACACCAACAATGTTTTCTGCTTCAATTTGACTCATTTTACAAAGATGCTTATTTCTGGCTTGAACATGCAGTTCTACTCAAGAGTAAGCAACTAAGCGAAATAAAGCCATGGAACGCTTATTTGCCTTCTATCTATGCATTCTGACACACCAACAATGTTTTCTGCTTCAATTTGGCTCATTTTACAAAGATGCTTATTTCTGGCTTGAACATGCAGTTCTACTCAAGAGTAAGCAACTAAGCGAAATAAAGCGATAGAACGCTTATTTGCCTTCTATCTGTGCATTCTGACACTCCAACAATGTGTTCTGCTTCAATTTGACTCATTTTACAAAGGTGATTATTCCTGGAGTGAACAAGCAGTTTTACTCAAGAGTAAGCAACTAAGCGAAATAAAGCCATGGAACGCTTATTTGCCTTCTATCTATGCATTCTGACACTCCAACAATGTTTTCTGCTTCAATTTGGCTCATTTTACAAAGATGCTTATTTCTGGCGTGAACATGCAGTTCTACTCAAGAGTAAGCAACTAAGCGAAAGAGAGCGATAGAACGCTTATTTGCCTTCTATCTGTGCATTCTGACACTCCAACAATGTTTTCTGCTTCAATTTGACTCATTTCACAAAGATGCTTATTTCTAGCGTGAACATGCAGTTCTACTCAAGAGTAAGCAACTAAGCGAAATAAAGCCATGGAACGCTTATTTGCCTTCTATCTATGCATTCTGATACACCAACAATGTTTTCTGCTTCAATTTGGCTCATTTTACAAAGATGCTTATTTCTGGCTTGAACATGCAGTTTTACTCAAGAGTAAGCAACTAAGCGAAATAAAGCCATGGAACGCTTATTTGCCTTCTATCTATGCATTCTGACACACCAACAATGTTTTCTGCTTCAATTTGGCTCATTTTACAAAGGTGATTGATTATTCCTGGAGTGAACAAGCAGTTTTACTCAAGAGTAAGCAACTAAGCGAAATAAAGCCATGGAACGCTAATGTGCCTTCTATCTATGCATTCTGACACTCCAACAATGTTTTCTGCTTCAATTTGGCTCATTTTACAAAGATGCTTATTTCTGGCGTGAACATGCAGTTCTACTCAAGAGTAAGCAACTAAGCGAAATAGAGCGATAGAACGCTTATTTGCCTTCTATCTGTGCATTCTGACACTCCAACAATGTTTTCTGCTTCAATTTGACTCATTTCACAAAGATGCTTATTTCTAGCGTGAACATGCAGTTCTACTCAAGAGTAAGCAACTAAGCGAAATAAAGCCATGGAACGCTTATTTGCCTTCTATCTATGCATTCTGATACACCAACAATGTTTTCTGCTTCAATTTGGCTCATTTTACAAAGATGCTTATTTCTGGCTTGAACATGCAGTTTTACTCAAGAGTAAGCAACTAAGCGAAATAAAGCCATGGAACGCTTATTTGCCTTCTATCTATGCATTCTGACACACCAACAATGTTTTCTGCTTCAATTTGGCTCATTTTACAAAGATTCTTATTTCTGGCGTAAACATGCAGTTCTACTCAAGAGTAAGCAACTAAGCGAAATAAAGCCATGGAACGCTTATTTGCCTTCTATCTATGCATTCTGATACACCAACAATGTTTTCTGCTTCAATTTGGCTCATTTTACAAAGATGCTTATTTCTGGCTTGAACATGCAGTTCTACTCAAGAGTAAGCAACTAAGCGAAATAAAGCCATGGAACGCTTATTTGCCTTCTATCTATGCATTCTGACACACCAACAATGTTTTCTGCTTCAATTTGACTCATTTTACGAAGATGCTTATTTCTGGCGTGAACATGCAGTTCTACTCAAGAGTAAGCAACTAAGCGAAATAGAGCGACAGAACACTTATTTGCCTTTTATCTGTGCATTCTGACACTCCAACTATGTTTTCTGCTTCAATTTGACTCATTTCACAAAGATGCTTATTTCTAGCGTGAACATGCAGTTCTGCTCAAGAGTAAGCAACTAAGCGAAATAAAGCCATTGAACGCTTATTTGCCTTCTATCTATGCATTCTGACACACCAACAATTTTTTCTGCTTCAATTTGGCTCATTTTACAAAGATGCTTATTTCTGGCGTGAACATGCAGTTCTACTCAAGAGTAAGCAACTAAGCGAAATAAAGCGATAGAACGCTTATTTCCCTTCTATCTGTGCATTCTGACACTCCAACAATGTTTTCTGCTTCAATTTGACTCATTTCACAAAGATGCTTATTTCTGGCGTGAACATGCAGTTCTACTCAAGAGTAAGCAACTAAGCGAAATAAAGCGATAGAACGCTTATTTGCCTTCTATCTGTGCATTCTGACACTCCAACAATGTTTTCTGCTTCAATTTGACTCATTTCACAAAGATGCTTATTTCTGGCGTGAACATGCAGTTCTACTCAAGAGTAAGCAACTAAGCGAAATAAAGCGATAGAACGCTTATTTGCCTTCTACCTGTGCATTCTGACACTCCAACAATGTTTTCTGCTTCAATTTGACTCATTTCACAAAGATGCTTATTTCTGGCGTAAACATGCAGTTCTACTCAAGAGTAAGCAACTAAGCGAAATAAAGCCATGGAACGCTTACTTGCCTTCTATCTATGCATTCTGACACACCGACAATGTTTTCTGCTTCAATTTGGCTCATTTTACAAAGATGCTTATTTCTGGCTTGAACACATGCAGTTCTACTCAAGAGTAAGCCACTAAGCGAAATAAAGCCATGGAACGCTTATTTGCCTTCTATCTATGCATTCTGACACTCCAACAATGTTTTCTGCTTCAATTTGGCTCATTTCACAAAGATGCTTATTTCTGGCGTGAACATGCAGTTCTACTCAAGAGTAAGCAACTAAGCGAAATAAAGCCATGGAACGCTTATTTGCCTTCTATCTATGCATTCTGACACACCAACAATGTTTTCTGCTTCAATTTGACTCATTTCACAAAGATGCTTATTTCTGGCGTGAACATGCAGTTCTACTCAAGAGTAAGCAACTAAGCGAAATAAAGCCATGGAACGCTTATTTGCCTTCTATCTATGCATTCTGACACACCAACAATGTTTTCTGCTTCAATTTGGCTCATTTTACAAAGATGCTTATTTCTGGCTTGAACATGCAGTTCTACTCAAGAGTAAGCAACTAAGCGAAATAAAGCCACGGAACGCTTATTTGCCTTCTATCTATGCATTCTGACACTCCAACAATGTTTTCTGCTTGAATTTGGCTCATTTTACAAATATGCTTATTTCTGGCTTGAACATGCAGTTCTACTCAAGAGTAAGCAACTAAGCGAAATAAAGCCATGGAACGCTTATTTGCCTTCTATCTATGCATTCTGACACACCAACAATGTTTTCTGCTTCAATTTGGCTCATTTTACAAAGATGCTTATTTCTGGCTTGAACATGCAGTTCTACTCAAGAGTAAGCAACTAAGCGAAATAATGCGATAGAACGCTTATTTGCCTTCTATCTGTGCATTCTGACACTCCAACAATGTGTTCTGCTTCAATTTGACTCATTTTACAAAGATGCTTATTTCTGGCATGAACATGCAGTTCTACTCAAGAGTAAGCAACTAAGCGAAATAAAGCCAGGGAACGCTTATTTGCCTTCTATCTATGCATTCTGACACTCCAACAATGTTTTCTGCTTCAATTTGGCTCATTTTACAAATATGCTTATTTCTGGCTTGAACATGCAGTTCTACTCAAGAGTAAGCAACTAAGCGAAATAAAGCCATGGAACGCTTATTTGCCTTCTATCTATGCATTCTGACACACCAACAATGTTTTCTGCTTCAATTTGACTCATTTTACAAAGATGCTTATTTCTGGCTTGAACATGCAGTTCTACTCAAGAGTAAGCAACTAAGCGAAATAAAGCCATGGAACGCTTATTTGCCTTCTATCTATGCATTCTGACACACCAACAATGTTTTCTGCTTCAATTTGGCTCATTTTACAAAGATGCTTATTTCTGGCTTGAACATGCAGTTCTACTCAAGAGTAAGCAACTAAGCGAAATAAAGCCACGGAACGCTTATTTGCCTTCTATCTATGCATTCTGACACTCCAACAATGTTTTCTGCTTGAATTTGGCTCATTTTACAAATATGCTTATTTCTGGCTTGAACATGCAGTTCTACTCAAGAGTAAGCAACTAAGCGAAATAAAGCCATGGAACGCTTATTTGCCTTCTATCTATGCATTCTGACACACCAACAATGTTTTCTGCTTCAATTTGACTCATTTCACAAAGATGCTTATTTCTGGCGTAAACATGCAGTTCTACTCAAGAGTAAGCAACTAAGCGAAATAAAGCCATGGAACGCTTACTTGCCTTCTATCTATGCATTCTGACACACCGACAATGTTTTCTGCTTCAATTTGGCTCATTTTACAAAGATGCTTATTTCTGGCTTGAACACATGCAGTTCTACTCAAGAGTAAGCCACTAAGCGAAATAAAGCCATGGAACGCTTATTTGCCTTCTATCTATGCATTCTGACACTCCAACAATGTTTTCTGCTTCAATTTGGCTCATTTCACAAAGATGCTTATTTCTGGCGTGAACATGCAGTTCTACTCAAGAGTAAGCAACTAAGCGAAATAAAGCCATGGAACGCTTATTTGCCTTCTATCTATGCATTCTGACACACCAACAATGTTTTCTGCTTCAATTTGACTCATTTCACAAAGATGCTTATTTCTGGCGTGAACATGCAGTTCTACTCAAGAGTAAGCAACTAAGCGAAATAAAGCCATGGAACGCTTATTTGCCTTCTATCTATGCATTCTGACACACCAACAATGTTTTCTGCTTCAATTTGGCTCATTTTACAAAGATGCTTATTTCTGGCTTGAACATGCAGTTCTACTCAAGAGTAAGCAACTAAGCGAAATAAAGCCACGGAACGCTTATTTGCCTTCTATCTATGCATTCTGACACTCCAACAATGTTTTCTGCTTGAATTTGGCTCATTTTACAAATATGCTTATTTCTGGCTTGAACATGCAGTTCTACTCAAGAGTAAGCAACTAAGCGAAATAAAGCCATGGAACGCTTATTTGCCTTCTATCTATGCATTCTGACACACCAACAATGTTTTCTGCTTCAATTTGGCTCATTTTACAAAGATGCTTATTTCTGGCTTGAACATGCAGTTCTACTCAAGAGTAAGCAACTAAGCGAAATAAAGCGATAGAACGCTTATTTGCCTTCTATCTGTGCATTCTGACACTCCAACAATGTGTTCTGCTTCAATTTGACTCATTTTACAAAGATGCTTATTTCTGGCATGAACATGCAGTTCTACTCAAGAGTAAGCAACTAAGCGAAATAAAGCCAGGGAACGCTTATTTGCCTTCTATCTATGCATTCTGACACTCCAACAATGTTTTCTGCTTCAATTTGGCTCATTTTACAAATATGCTTATTTCTGGCTTGAACATGCAGTTCTACTCAAGAGTAAGCAACTAAGCGAAATAAAGCCATGGAACGCTTATTTGCCTTCTATCTATGCATTCTGACACACCAACAATGTTTTCTGCTTCAATTTGACTCATTTTACAAAGATGCTTATTTCTGGCTTGAACATGCAGTTCTACTCAAGAGTAAGCAACTAAGCGAAATAAAGCCATGGAACGCTTATTTGCCTTCTATCTATGCATTCTGACACACCAACAATGTTTTCTGCTTCAATTTGGCTCATTTTACAAAGATGCTTATTTCTGGCTTGAACATGCAGTTCTACTCAAGAGTAAGCAACTAAGCGAAATAAAGCGATAGAACGCTTATTTGCCTTCTATCTGTGCATTCTGACACTCCAACAATGTGTTCTGCTTCAATTTGACTCATTTTACAAAGGTGATTATTCCTGGAGTGAACATGCAGTTTTACTCAAGAGTAAGCAACTAAGCGAAATAAAGCCATGGAACGCTTATTTGCCTTCTATCTATGCATTCTGACACTCCAACAATGTTTTCTGCTTCAATTTGGCTCATTTTACAAAGATGCTTATTTCTGGCGTGAACATGCAGTTCTACTCAAGAGTAAGCAACTAAGCGAAATAGAGCGATAGAACGCTTATTTGCCTTCTATCTGTGCATTCTGACACTCCAACAATGTTTTCTGCTTCAATTTGACTCATTTCACAAAGATGCTTATTTCTAGCGTGAACATGTAGTTCTACTCAAGAGTAAGCAACTAAGCGAAAAAAAGCCATGGAACGCTTATTTGCCTTCTATCTATGCATTCTGACACTCCAACGTTTTCTGCTTCAATTTGGCTCATTTTACAAAGATGCTTATTTCTGGCGTGAACATGCAGTTCTAGTCAAGAGTAAGCAACTAAGCGAAATAAAGCCATGGAACGCTTATTTGCCTTCTATCTATGCATTCTGACACTCCAACAATGTTTTCTGCTTCAATTTGACTCATTTCACAAAGATGCTTATTTCTGGCGTGAACATGCAGTTCTACTCAAGAGTAAGCAACTAAGCGAAATAAAGCCATGGAACGCTTATTTGCCTTCTATCTATGCATTCTGACACACCAACAATGTTTTCTGCTTCAATTTGGCTCATTTCACAAAGATGCTTATTTCTGGCTTGAACATGCAGTTCTACTCAAGAGTAAGCAACTAAGCGAAATAAAGCGATAGAACGCTTATTTGCCTTCTATCTGTGCATTCTGACACTCCAACAATGTTTTCTGCTTCAATTTGGCTCATTTTACAAAGATGCTTATTTCTGGCTTGAACATGCAGTTCTACTCAAGAGTAAGCAACTAAGCGAAATAAAGCGATAGAACGCTTATTTGCCTTCTATCCGTGCATTCTGACACTCCAACAATGTGTTCTGCTTCAATTTGACTCATTTTACAAAGGTGATTATTCCTGGAGTGAACATGCAGTTTTACTCAAGAGTAAGCAACTAAGCGAAATAAAGCCATGGAATGCTTATTTGCCTTCTATCTATGCATTCTGACACTCCAACAATGTTTTCTGCTTCAATTTGGCTCATTTTACAAAGATGCTTATTTCTGGCGTGAACATGCAGTTCTACTCAAGAGTAAGCAACTAAGCGAAATAGAGCGATAGAACGCTTATTTGCCTTCTATCTGTGCATTCTGACACTCCAACAATGTTTTCTGCTTCAATTTGACTCATTTCACAAAGATGCTTATTTCTAGCGTGAACATGCAGTTCTACTCAAGAGTAAGCAACTAAGCGAAATAAAGCCATGGAACGCTTATTTGCCTTCTATCTATGCATTCTGACACTCCAACGTTTTCTGCTTCAATTTGGCTCATTTTACAAAGATGCTTATTTCTGGCGTGAACATGCAGTTCTAGTCAAGAGTAAGCAACTAAGCGAAATAAAGCCATGGAACGCTTATTTGCCTTCTATCTATGCATTCTGACACTCCAACAATGTTTTCTGCTTCAATTTGACTCATTTCACAAAGATGCTTATTTCTGGCGTGAACATGCAGTTCTACTCAAGAGTAAGCAACTAAGCGAAATAAAGCCATGGAACGCTTATTTGCCTTCTATCTATGCATTCTGACACACCAACAATGTTTTCTGCTTCAATTTGGCTCATTTCACAAAGATGCTTATTTCTGGCTTGAACATGCAGTTCTACTCAAGAGTAAGCAACTAAGCGAAATAAAGCGATAGAACGCTTATTTGCCTTCTATCTGTGCATTCTGACACTCCAACAATGTTTTCTGCTTCAATTTGACTCATTTCACGAAGATGCTTATTTCTGGCGTGAACATGCAGTTCTACTCAAGAGTAAGCAACTAAGCGAAATAAAGCCATGGAACGCTTATTTGCCTTCTATCTATGCATTCTGATACACCAACAATGTTTTCTGCTTCAATTTGGCTCATTTTACAAAGATGCTTATTTCTGGCTTGAACATGCAGTTCTACTCAAGAGTAAGCAACTAAGCGAAATAAAGCCATGGAACGCTTATTTGCCTTCTATCTATGCATTCTGACACACCAACAATGTTTTCTGCTTCAATTTGGCTCATTTTACAAAGATGCTTATTTCTGGCGTAAACATGCAGTTCTACTCAAGAGTAAGCAACTAAGCGAAATAAAGCCATGGAACGCTTATTTGCCTTCTATCTATGCATTCTGACACACCAACAATGTTTTCTGCTTCAATTTGACTCATTTTACAAAGATGCTTATTTCTGGCTTGAACATGCAGTTCTACTCAAGAGTAAGCAACTAAGCGAAATAAAGCCATGGAACGCTTATTTGCCTTCTATCTATGCATTCTGACACACCAACAATGTTTTCTGCTTCAATTTGGCTCATTTTACAAAGATGCTTATTTCTGGCTTGAACATGCAGTTCTACTCAAGAGTAAGCAACTAAGCGAAATAAAGCCATGGAACGCTTATTTGCCTTCTATCTATGCATTCTGACACTCCAACAATGTTTTCTGCTTCAATTTGGCTCATTTTACAAAGATGCTTATTTCTGGCGTGAACATGCAGTTCTACTCAAGAGTAAGCAACTAAGCGAAATAGAGCGATAGAACGCTTATTTGCCTTCTATCTGTGCATTCTGACACTCCAACAATGTTTTCTGCTCCAATTTGACTCATTTCACAAAGATGCTTATTTCTAGCGTGAACATGCAGTTCTACTCAAGAGTAAGCAACTAAGCGAAATAAAGCCATGGAACGCTTATTTGCCTTCTATCTGTGCATTCTGACACTCCAACAATGTTTTCTGCTTCAATTTGACTCATTTCACAAAGATGCTTATTTCTGGCGTGAACATGCAGTTCTACTCAAGAGTAAGCAACTAAGCGAAATAAAGCCATGGAACGCTTATTTGCCTTCTACCTGTGCATTCTGACACTCCAACAATGTTTTCTGCTTCAATTTGACTCATTTCACAAAGATGCTTATTTCTGGCTTGAACATGCAGTTCTACTCAAGAGTAAGCAACTAAGCGAAATAAAGCCATGGAACGCTTATTCGCCTTCTATCTATGCATTCTGACACTCCAACAATGTTTTCTGCTTCAATTTGGCTCATTTTACAAAGATGCTTATTTCTGGCGTGAACATGCAGTTCTACTCAAGAGTAAGCAACTAAGCGAAATAGAGCGATAGAACGCTTATTTGCCTTCTATCTATGCATTCTGACACACCAACAATGTTTTCTGCTTCAATTTGGCTCATTTCACAAAGATGCTTATTTCTGGCTTGAACATGCAGTTCTACTCAAGAGTAAGCAACTAAGCGAAATAAAGCCATGGAACGCTTATTTGCCTTCTATCTATGCATTCTGACACACCAACAATGTTTTCTGCTTCAATTTGGCTCATTTTACAAAGATGCTTATTTCTGGCGTGAACATGCAGTTCTACTCAAGAGTAAGCAACTAAGCGAAATAAAGCGATAGAACGCTTATTTGCCTTCTATCTATGCATTCTGACACACCAACAATGTTTTCTGCTTCAATTTGGCTCATTTTACAAAGATGCTTATTTCTGGCGTGAACATGCAGTTCTACTCAAGAGTAAGCAACTAAGCGAAATAAAGCCATGGAACGCTTATTTGCCTTCTATCTATGCATTCTGACACACCAACAATGTTTTCTGCTTCAATTTGGCTCATTTTACAAAGATGCTTATTTCTGGCTTGAACATGCAGTTCTACTCAAGAGTAAGCAACTAAGCGAAATAAAGCCATGGAACGCTTATTTGCCTTCTATCTATGCATTCTGACACTCCAACAATGTTTTCTGCTTCAATTTGGCTCATTTTACAAATATGCTTATTTCTGGCTTGAACATGCAGTTCTACTCAAGAGTAAGCAACTAAGCGAAATAAAGCCATGGAACGCTTATTTGCCTTCTATCTATGCATTCTGACACACCAACAATGTTTTCTGCTTCAATTTGGCTCATTTTACAAAGATGCTTATTTCTGGCTTGAACATGCAGTTCTACTCAAGAGTAAGCAACTAAGCGAAATAAAGCCATGGAACGCTTATTTGCCTTCTATCTATGCATTCTGACACTCCAACAATGTTTTCTGCTTCAATTTGGCTCATTTTACAAAGATGCTTATTTCTGGCGTGAACATGCAGTTCTACTCAAGAGTAAGCAACTAAGCGAAATAGAGCGATATAACGCTTATTTGCCTTCTATCTGTGCATTCTGACACTCCAACAATGTTTTCTGCTTCAATTTGACTCATTTCACAAAGATGCTTATTTCTAGCGTGAACATGCAGTTCTACTCAAGAGTAAGCAACTAAGCGAAATAAAGCGATAGAACGCTTATTTGCCTTCTATCTGTGCATTCTGACACTCCAACAATGTTTTCTGCTTCAATTTGACTCATTTCACAAAGATGCTTATTTCTGGCGTGAACATGCAGTTCTACTCAAGAGTAAGCAACTAAGCGAAATAAAGCCATGGAACGCTTATTTGCCTTCTATCTATGCATTCTGATACACCAACAATGTTTTCTGCTTCAATTTGGCTCATTTTACAAAGATGCTTATTTCTGGCTTGAACATGCAGTTCTACTCAAGAGTAAGCAACTAAGCGAAATAAAGCCATGGAACGCTTATTTGCCTTCTATCTATGCATTCTGACACACCAACAATGTTTTCTGCTTCAATTTGGCTCATTTTACAAAGATGCTTATTTCTGGCGTAAACATGCAGTTCTACTCAAGAGTAAGCAACTAAGCGAAATAAAGCCATGGAACGCTTATTTGCCTTCTATCTATGCATTCTGACACACCAACAATGTTTTCTGCTTCAATTTGACTCATTTTACAAAGATGCTTATTTCTGGCTTGAACATGCAGTTCTACTCAAGAGTAAGCAACTAAGCGAAATAAAGCCATGGAACGCTTATTTGCCTTCTATCTATGCATTCTGACACACCAACAATGTTTTCTGCTTCAATTTGGCTCATTTTACAAAGATGCTTATTTCTGGCTTGAACATGCAGTTCTACTCAAGAGTAAGCAACTAAGCGAAATAAAGCCATGGAACGCTTATTTGCCTTCTATCTATGCATTCTGACACTCCAACAATGTTTTCTGCTTCAATTTGGCTCATTTTACAAAGATGCTTATTTCTGGCGTGAACATGCAGTTCTACTCAAGAGTAAGCAACTAAGCGAAATAGAGCGATAGAACGCTTATTTGCCTTCTATCTGTGCATTCTGACACTCCAACAATGTTTTCTGCTTCAATTTGACTCATTTCACAAAGATGCTTATTTCTAGCGTGAACATGCAGTTCTACTCAAGAGTAAGCAACTAAGCGAAATAAAGCCATGGAACGCTTATTTGCCTTCTATCTATGCATTCTGACACACCAACAATGTTTTCTGCTTCAATTTGGCTCATTTTACAAAGATGCTTATTTCTGGCGTGAACATGCAGTTCTACTCAAGAGTAAGCAACTAAGCGAAATAAAGCGATAGAACTCTTATTTGCCTTCTATCTGTGCATTCTGACACTCCAACAATGTTTTCTGCTTCAATTTGACTCATTTCACAAAGATGCTTATTTCTGGCGTGAACATGCAGTTCTACTCAAGAGTAAGCAACTAAGCGAAATAAAGCGATAGAACGCTTATTTGCCTTCTACCTGTGCATTCTGACCCTCCAACAATGTTTTCTGCTTCAATTTGACTCATTTCACAAAGATGCTTATTTCTGGCTTGAACATGCAGTTCTACTCAAGAGTAAGCAACTAAGCGAAATAAAGCCATGGAACGCTTATTTGCCTTCTATCTATGCATTCTGACACTCCAACAATGTTTTCTGCTTCAATTTGGCTCATTTTACAAAGATGCTTATTTCTGGCGTGAACATGCAGTTCTACTCAAGAGTAAGCAACTAAGCGAAATAGAGCGATAGAACGCTTATTTGCCTTCTATCTGTGCATTCTGACACTCCAACAATGTTTTCTGCTTCAATTTGACTCATTTCACAAAGATGCTTATTTCTAGCGTGAACATGCAGTTCTACTCAAGAGTAAGCAACTAAGCGAAATAAAGCCATGTGTCACGGTGGCCGGAGTGGACTACTTCAGAGTAACGACGCCTCGCAGCTCTGCATTTTATTCTTTTATTGGTGCTGCGTATTTACAGTGCTCAAGTCATTGCTATTTACACGGAGTGATGTGGTCAGTCGGTTTCAGAACCTCCTAATGGCTTTTGGCGCGTCTTTCTCCAACACAAAAGCTTTGGCAGACCCATCCTCTTGCCCCTCCTCTTCCTGCGTAATTCTGGAGTTGGGGGGATGGGTCTTCCCCCCTTGCTTGCCCCTTCCTGTCCCACCTGGGACCCTGGCTCCTCTACCTTGCCTGAGCCTCGGACACGACTTCCTGCTTCCCCACTGGAATCGGAACTCTCCCTGCTTTCCCCTTTGCTCGGGGACGGGCTTGAACTCAGGAGGGGAGGGACTTCGCGATATCCCCTGTCCCTCACATCCACCCCCCTCCCAAGCTCTCCTTCACCCCTCCCCAGGCCCCCCCCATGTGTCGGTGACGACTGGAAGCCTAAGAACTCAGTGCTCTCCGAGCCCGTTGGTGTGAATACCTCCCCCCAGTCCTGCGAGCCCCCCCCTTCCGCCTGGGCGGACGGGAATCCCAAAAAGTCCGTGGCGTCAGAGCTGGTGGGGGTAAAAACGTTCTGCCAATCTGCTCCTTCCTCTGACTGGGTGGATCTCGGTGACACCCATACCTCATCCTCTGGTTCCTCAAACTCCGCTTCCCAGCGCCATGGTGAGCTGCTCTCCCGTGCCTCCTCCTCCTCCCCCTCCCTTTCCATGTGCCAGGGCTTGGGTCTGTGGGGAAAGAGGGCGTGAAATTCTTCCACCAAGAATTCCTCCTGTATCTGAGTGGCTGGGACCCATTCATTCTGGGACGGTGGAGCATCCTCCCATGCCATGAGGTACTCCAGTCCCCCCACCCCCCACCTTGAATCCAGGATGGCCGTGGCCTCATTGAGTTGCTCCCTGCCTTCCCTCTCCCCCCCTCCCTCGGGGGTTTGTTCGCTGTCTCGGAGCCTGCTGCTTTCCCTGTACGGCGACAGCAGCGATCTATGAAACACTGGATGCACCCTCATGTCCTCTGGCAGTGCCAGCCTGTATGCCACCGGGTTGACCTGTTGCGTGACCGTGAAGGGGCCCAGCCTTTTGGGTGCCAGCTTTTTGCACCTCCCTCTGGTGGGAAGGCCCTCCGAGGACAACCACACCTTGTCCCCCACCCTGATGACCTCCCCTAGTCGCCTGTGGCGATCTGCCCCCTTTTTGTACGCTTCCTTGGCCCTCTCCAAGTGTTCTCTGAGCTGCTGGTGCACCGTCTCCAGTTCCTCTGCCCAATCCTCAGCCTGTGGGCCCTCCTCCTCCTCCTCCCCCTCCCTCTCTGGGAAAGATCTGAGGTCGCGCCCGTAATTGGCCTTAAAGGGCGACACCCCTGTGGAGACGTGCACTGCATTGTTGTAGGCAAATTCTGCTAGTGGCAGGCGATCCACCCAGTCCGTTTGCCTCTGGCTGACGTAGCATCTCAGGTACTGCTGCAGAATGGCGTTGACCCTCTCCGCTTGTCCGTTGGTCTGCGGGTGTCTAGCCGTCGACAAGCTGACCTCCACCTGCAGGAGGTTCATGAGCCGCCGCCAGAACCTGGAAACAAATTGGCGGCCACGATCCGAAATAACCCTTAAAGGTAATCCATGCAGTCTGAAAACGTGATCAACAAACAGTTTGGCTGTCTCTTCTGCAGAGACTGCCCTGGCACACGGTATAAAGTGGCACATTTTGGACATGAGGTCCACCACCACCAACACTGCGGTCTTACCCCGGGAAGAAGGCAGATCTGTGATGAAGTCCATGGACAGCACTTCCCACGGCCTGTGTGGCGTGGCTAAGGGCTCCAGCAACCCTGGTGGCGCTGCTCTGACCACCTTTGCCCGCTGGCAGGTGTCACAGCCCCGTACATAGTCTCGAACATCTTCCCTCACCCCTGGCCACCAGAAGTGTCTCATGACTAGGTGAGTGGTCTTGTCCCTTCCAAAATGCCCCGCCGTTGGGTTGTCGTGCATCTGTTTGAGGACCGTACGTCTGAGCTGGGTGGTGGGCAGGTACAGTGCCCCCTTGTAGAAAAGCAGCCCTCTGCGTTCTGCAAAGTCTTTTGCCTGCTCCCTCCCCCCTCTCAGTTCTCTGAAGATGCGGTTGGCAAAGTCATCCGCTGCCGTCAGTGCTGTGAGTTCTGCCTCGCTCACCACTGCTGCTCCGCAGGACCATGCCGACGGGGGGAAAATGTGCCTTGGGGCTGGTGGCTCCTCCTCCTCCATGTACTCTGGCTTGCGGGAGAGGGCATCCGCCCTGACGTTCTGCTCTCCCGGGATGTAGTGTATGGAGAAGTTGAAGTTCGAGAAGAACTCTGCCCACCGTATCTGCCGCTGGTTGAGCACCCTGGCAGTTCTCCAGAACTCCAGGTTCTTGTGGTCTGTGCACACCTGGATGGGGTGCTTGGCGCCCACCAGGAAGTGTCTCCAATGTTTGAACGCAGCGTGGATCGCAAGAAGTTCTTTGTCAAACACGGTGTAGTTGCGCTCGGGCTGTGTCAACTTCCTGGAGAAGAAGGCACAGGGTCTCCACTCCCTGTTGGTGTCCAGTTGCAACAAAATGGCGCCCACAGCTTTCTCAGAAGCATCTGTCTCAATGCGTAGGGGCGCGTCCTGGACCACGTGGAACAGGTTCTGGTCCGAGGCGAACACCCTCTTGAGGCTTTCGAACGCTGCTTGCGCCTCTGGTGTCCACCTGAACTTCTGCTTGCCTCTCAGGCAGTCAGTGATGGGAGCCGTAACGCGAGAGAAGTTCTTGATGAACTTCCTGTAGAAGTTGGCGAAGCCTAGTAGGCGTTGGGCATCTTTGCGCGTCCTGGGGCTGTGCCAGTCCAGGATGGCCTGCACCTTGTCCTTGTCCATCGCCAGCCCCTTGTCTGACAGCTTGTAGCCCAGGAAGTCCACCTCCTTGGTGTGAAACTTGCACTTCTCCAGCTTCACATACAGGTGGTTCTCCTTCAGGCGCTGCAACACTTCCCTGACATCTTTCACATGCTGCACTGGGTCATTGGAATAGATAAGGATGTCATCCAGAAAGACCAGGCAGTTCTTGAAGAGGAGGGACCCCAGGACGTGGTGCATGAAGGCCTGGAAGCATGCTGAGCCCCCTTGCAAACCGAAGGGCATCACCAGATATTCAAAAGAGCCGAGAGGCGTGAACATCGTGGTCTTCCACTCATCGCCTTCCCGGATCCTGATCAAGTTGTACGCCCCCCTCAGGTCTAGCTTGGTGAAAATCTTGCCCCTGCGTGCTGCTGTCAGGAGATCATCCACTCTGGGCATGGGGAAAGCCACTGGCTCTGTCACCGAATTCAGCCGTCTAAAATCCACCACCAGGCGGCGCTGTTGCGTGTCTTTCTTGTCCACCCAGAAGACCGGGCTGCCCCCTGCTGCCTTGCTTTCTCTGATGAACCCCCGCTTGAGGTTCTTGTCGATGAAAGCGCGCAGATCCTCCAGTTCCTGGTCTGACATGGCGTACAGCTTGGCTGGGGGTATAGTTGCCCCTGGCACCAGGTTGATCTGGCAGTCAAAAGGCCTGTGTGGGGGTAGGTGGTCGGACTCCGCTTCGCTGAAGACCTCCTGCAGGTCCCAGTACGGCTTGGGTATCGCCTCACCCCCTTTGACGTGCATGGTGGCCACCGTGGCTATCGGAGGCCCCTCCCCTGGTTGGTGCTGCATGCAATGTTCCAGGCAAAAGTCCGATCCAAAAGTGATGCATCTCTGGTGCCAACTGATGGAGGGGTCGTGGCGCGCCAGCCAGCTCATGCCCAAGACGATGGGGGGGTCTGAGATGGTGGTGACGTTGAATGCCAGTGTCTCTGAGTGCCTTCCCACCGTCATTCTCATGGGGGGGGTTTGATGAGTGATGGCCCCCCCCAGCAGCTCTCTGCCGTCAATGGTTGCCACGTGAAGGGGAAAATCCAGCTGCAGAAGCTGGATCTGGTGCTCTTCTGCAAAGTTTCTCGAGAAGAAGTTCGCTGAGGCACCACTGTCAATTAAGGCAAGGACTGTCAGGGGATAGCCATTAGGGAGCGTTAGCGTGACTTCTAGAACCACTCCTGCTCTGGGAGGGGTGGGCTGGCTCTGCTCCTCTCTGTGCGGGTGGGTGGGCTGGGGCTGTTGTCTGCTGACTGTGCCTGGCTGCTGCCCCTTGTCTCCTGCAGCCAGGCTTTCCCGTTTCCCTGCTGTGGTGCTGCGTCAGTGGGGGAGGGCACCACCGTTCCCGCCCTTCCTTGCCACTCCCTGCGATGTGGGCAGTCTCTGACGAGATGCTGGGGGGAGTTGCAGAGAAAGCAATTCCCGCCCTTTCCCTCCTTGCGTCTTGGCGCCGCTGGGGTTTGAAAAGCCCCCGCGCGCGCGCTATCAATCTGCATGGGTTCCTGGTCCTGGCTGGCCCCAGGCGTGGCTTGAAAGGGTTGTTGGGGGAGTGGTTTCTCCTGCGACCGTGGGAACCAAGCCCGCTTTGCGCGCGTTGCTTGTTTGTCGCTCCACCGGGATTCCTGTCTCACCCCCACCGCCAGAGCCGCTTTGCTCAGCTGATCCATATCACTGGGCTTTGGACCTCTCGAGAGCTCATCCTTCACCTCCTCATGCAACCCCAAGTAGAACGCCGCTTGCATTGGGGGGGACCCCAGTTCCCACCCCAATCTGTGCACCAGCATGGTGAATTTCGCCCAATACGCGCGAACTGTCATATTTCCTTGGCGTAAATTATGAAGTTCCTCCTTAGTCTGGTCCATATGACTATCGGACGAATACATCGTTTTCAAACCTTCTAGAAATAGTTTGACATTCTTCATGCAAGGATTCCTTGTTGCAATTAACGGTCTTAGCCACTCCCTGGCTGCCCCGGTAAGGTGCTCCACAATAAACGCTACTCTGTGCTCATCATCAGGGAACTCATCGTGGTGCAGCTCAAGAGCATACACAATCTCAGTCTCAAAGCCTTGAAATTCCTTCGGGTCTCCATTGAACTTGCTAACTAGGGTCCCAGCTCTCCTTCCTGGCAGCACTTGGACTTGGGGTGCCCCTCCCACCTTGTTTTTCTCTGCATCCAGCTTGTTTTGGAGGTCTACCGCCACCGCCCTTAATTGCTGCTCTTTTTCCTGAAGCTCTCTCACCTGTTCCGCAAGTTGTAGCCGGTCGTCCTGGACCTTCTTAGTCTCCTCTTTAGCTGCCTTCAATTCTCCCTGCGCCTGCAGCGACAGCTGCTGCAGTTCTAGCTGGGCTTGCTCCGCGATCTGCCGCCACTTCTCCGCCTCTGACACGCTCATCCCGGCAACTCCAAAGTAGCCCAAAAATGATTAGGAGGTTGCTGTCACGGTGGCCGGAGTGGACTACTTCAGAGTAACGACGCCACGCAGCTCTGCATTTTATTCTTTTATTGGTGCTGCGTATTTACAGTGCTCAAGTCATTGCTATTTACACGGAGTGATGTGGTCAGTCGGTTTCAGAACCTCCTAATGGCTTTTGGCGCGTCTTTCTCCAACACAAAAGCTTTGGCAGACCCATCCTCTTGCCCCTCCTCTTCCTGCGTAATTCTGGAGTTGGGGGGATGGGTCTTCCCCCCTTGCTTGCCCCTTCCTGTCCCACCTGGGACCCTGGCTCCTCTACCTTGCCTGAGCCTCGGACACGACTTCCTGCTTCCCCACTGGAATCGGAACTCTCCCTGCTTTCCCCTTTGCTCGGGGACGGGCTTGAACTCAGGAGGGGAGGGACTTCGCGATATCCCCTGTCCCTCACACCATGGAACGCTTATTTGCCTTCTATCTATGCATTCTGACACACCAACAATGTTTTCTGCTTCAATTTGGCTCATTTTACAAAGATGCTTATTTCTGGCGTGAACATGCAGTTCTACTCAAGAGTAAGCAACTAAGCGAAATAAAGCGATAGAACGCTTATTTGCCTTCTATCTGTGCATTCTGACACTCCAACAATGTTTTCTGCTTCAATTTGACTCATTTCACAAAGATGCTTATTTCTGGCGTGAACATGCAGTTCTACTCAAGAGTAAGCAACTAAGCGAAATAAAGCGATGGAACGCTTATTTGCCTTCTACCTGTGCATTCTGACACTCCAACAATGTTTTCTGCTTCAATTTGACTCATTTCACAAAGATGCTTATTTCTGGCGTAAACATGCAGTTCTACTCAAGAGTAAGCCACTAAGCGAAATAAAGCCATGGAACGCTTATTTGCCTTCTATCTATGCATTCTGACACTCCAACAATGTTTTCTGCTTCAATTTGGCTCATTTTACAAAGATGCTTATTTCTGGCGTGAACATGCAGTTCTACTCAAGAGTAAGCAACTAAGCGAAATAAAGCCATGGAACTCTTATTTGCCTTCTATCTATGCATTCTGACACACCAACAATGTTTTCTGCTTCAATTTGACTCATTTCACAAAGATGCTTATTTCTGGCGTGAACATGCAGTTCTACTCAAGAGTAAGCAACTAAGCGAAATAAAGCCATGGAACGCTTATTTGCCTTCTATCTATGCATTCTGACACACCAACAATGTTTTCTGCTTCAATTTGGCTCATTTTACAAAGATGCTTATTTCTGGCGTGAACATGCAGTTCTACTCAAGAGTAAGCAACTAAGCGAAATAAAGCCATGGAACGCTTATTTGCCTTCTATCTATGCATTCTGACACACCAACAATGTTTTCTGCTTCAATTTGACTCATTTCACAAAGATGCTTATTTCTGGCGTGAACATGCAGTTCTACTCAAGAGTAAGCAACTAAGCGAAATAAAGCCATGGAACGCTTATTTGCCTTCTATCTATGCATTCTGACACACCAACAATGTTTTCTGCTTCAATTTGGCTCATTTTACAAAGATGCTTATTTCTGGCTTGAACATGCAGTTCTACTCAAGAGTAAGCAACTAAGCGAAATAAAGCCATGGAACGCTTATTTGCCTTCTATCTATGCATTCTGACACTCCAACAATGTTTTCTGCTTCAATTTGGCTCATTTTACAAAGATGCTTATTTCTGGCGTGAACATGCAGTTCTACTCAAGAGTAAGCAACTAAGCGAAATAGAGCGATAGAACGCTTATTTGCCTTCTATCTGTGCATTCTGACACTCCAACAATGTTTTCTGCTTCAATTTGACTCATTTCACAAAGATGCTTATTTCTAGCGTGAACATGCAGTTCTACTCAAGAGTAAGCAACTAAGCGAAATAAAGCCATGGAACGCTTATTTGCCTTCTATCTATGCATTCTGACACACCAACAATGTTTTCTGCTTCAATTTGGCTCATTTTACAAAGATGCTTATTTCTGGCGTGCACATGCAGTTCTACTCAAGAGTAAGCAACTAAGCGAAATAAAGCGATAGAACGCTTATTTGCCTTCTATCTGTGCATTCTGACACTCCAACAATGTTTTCTGCTTCAATTTGACTCATTTCACAAAGATGCTTATTTCTGGCGTGAACATGCAGTTCTACTCAAGAGTAAGCAACTAAGCGAAATAAAGCGATAGAACGCTTATTTGCCTTCTACCTGTGCATTCTGACACTCCAACAATGTTTTCTGCTTCAATTTGACTCATTTCACAAAGATGCTTATGTGACAAATTGAAGCACTTTTAAAATGTTTATTTCTGCCCGGCTGGCAAAGAGTTAACCCACCTCCAGCCTGACTGGCATAGAACTCTGATGGGGGCGGGACTGTGCCCGGTTTGAAAGGAGGGAGTGTCGGTTTTGGTCAGTGAGGAGGGAGAGGGAGGAAGGTGTGGTGTGATGTTATGTGGTGGCTTATATGAAGACAGTTAAGAGGCTAGGAAAACTTAAAGTTAAATGTTTGACTGAGTTTATTTTGTACAACTGGAACAAAGCTAATTAATAAATGACACGTTAAAGAATCACTTATGTTTTTAACACAATAAAACTTCATCTCTGTTTTTGCCAACAAGAGGTCCGTTTGTATTTTTCCAGCGAGGTACCAGGACTCACAGCCGTGGTGACTCAAGAGAGGGCCAAACTCACCTCAGGCAGGGAGGTGGTGGTTTGTGTCCTGAAGTTACACGGAGGAGGCTTAGAAGGGTAACCTGAGGTGCCAAGAAGTTGCCAGAGTGCCTAGGGCAAACTTCTACAGTGGGGGAATCCAACTGAGGGAGACCCTTTACAGGAGGCAAGAGGTTATTCCTGGGGGACAGCCTAGAGTTTCTTAAGGTACCAGGCCACGTAGGCTGGAAGGCTCTCCTTACTTAGAAACCCATTAGGAAAAGGGGTTTATTTTTTGAGGCGGCAGGAGAAGAGGGTGGGTGTTTTCCCCTCTGGATTCCTGTGTCGCAGTGATAGTAAGGCAGAGTGGGACACGGGTCGTCACATTTTTGGTGGCAGCGTCGTGATCGAAATTAAAAGCTCACGCGCCTAGTTTGGTTTGAGTCTGTCAGGATTTTCCTGTGAGGAAAATGACTCACGTAAGAAAACCCAGAGAGGCAAAAGGAGATGAAAGAACGGAAGGGGCTGAGGGAAGCCCAGATTCTCAGGTAGAACTTATGAAACTACGAATTGAGATGGCCAGAATTGAAAGTGAAAGGGAGAGGGAAAAAGCTAGAATTGAGAGTGAGAGAGAAAAAGCTAGGATTGAAGCTGAAAATGAGAGGGAAAAAGCCAGAATTGAAGCTGAGAGGGAAAAGTTAGCATCTGAAAGTGAGAGGGAAAAAGCTAGAATTGAAGCTGAGGAGAGAATGCAGTCAGAGAGGATAAGGGCACAATTAGAACAGGACAGAATGAAGCTTGAAGAGATACGTTTGCGATCAGAATTAACTCGGAGTCCAGTTAATAATGATAGTACCGCAATTAATTTAAAAAGATTCCCCAAATTTGGAAAAGACGATAATGTCGAATCGTTTCTATTTACCTTCGAACGCGTTTGTGTGGAATTTCAAATACCTGAGGAGAACTGGATGCTTTATTTAAGACCTCAAATTTGTGGGATACTAAGTGAAATTTATGCTGACCTGAGGGAAGAAGAGCTGTCAAGTTACCAAGTATTTAAGCAAAGGGTCAGGGTTCGATGTGGACTCACGGCTGAACAAAGCAGAAAGGCTTTTCGTGAGGCAAAAAAGGAACATAAAGAGACTTATGCCCAACTAGCTAGCCGCTTAGATAAATTACTTGACAGATGGATTCAAGGGAGTGGAGTGAAGGACTTTGATGAGTTAAAACAATTAATTTGTTTAGAACAATTTTTTAAGCAAATCCCTAGCAATTTACGTTGGTTCTTGAGGGATAAAAAACTGAAAACTGTGGCACGGGTTGCCGAGGTCTTAGACGAACTACAAGGTGATTTCAATGAAATAGCATTCCCAAAACACTCACAGAAGGGTAATCCATGGAGAAACAGAGAAATTAAAGACAGGCAAGAAAATTTTCCTGTCAGGGAATCAGTTTCTGACAAGACAGGGTCTAAGAAAATCACTTGTTTTTTCTGTAATCGTGAGGGCCATGTACGTGCCAGGTGCCCCCTGCTGGTTAAGTCGCAAACTACACCTTCTGCAGCTAAACAAGTAAAACTGGTAATGCAGTCTCAGGAAAATAGCTCGCCTCAGACAGAAGGCTCAGAGAAAGCGGACAGTCCAGCTGAGACTACTTCTAAGGTCTTACAGGTCTGGAGGGCTGAGCAGGAGTGCAACCAAGATTACATGGAGCCAATTGAATTAAATGGTCAGTCTTGTTTAGGTTTGAGGGACACAGGAGCAGAAGTCTCACTTGTCAAATCACGAATTTGTTCCAAAGGAGCAGTACCTCAAGGGTCAGTCCTATAGTTTAAAAGGCATATGGGGCCCACATTTTGAAGTACCATTAGCTGAAGTTGATATTACCTACAAAGGATTTTGTGGCAAATGGAGAGTAGGAATCCTAAATGAGTTGGAGGTACCCTTTTTAATAGGGAATGACCTAGCTAGTCAGAAGCACCGTATTCAAGTGATAACTAGGTCACAGTCTCAAGTCACTGAGAGTAATCCCCCTGCAGTTATAGAGACACCCATAGAGCCTGGTGAGGATGAAGGGCTGATTAGCGTGCCCGTGGTCCAGGAGCACGGTGCCCAATTCTTGAGTGATCAAAAAGAGGATGAAACTATAAAAGAGCTGTGGGGTAAAGCACAAAGTCCTAATGCCGAAGTAACTGTGGAGAACCCCTGCTTATTTACCACCATTGAGGGAAGACTGTATAGAATTTCTAGGAGGAGGAAAACTGCTGCTGTTTGGGAAAGGAAGAAACAGTTAGTGTTGCCAAGAGCTTACCGGTTGCAAGTGCTACAAATGGCACACGACGCACCCTCAGCAGCGCATCTAGGCATTAGGAAGACTAGTGATAGAATCCAAGCAAGATTTTACTGGCCTGGGATGGGCAAAGACATCAAAGAGTATTGCAAGTCCTGTGTGATCTACCAAAAAGCAGGCAAAAGAGCGGACAAAACGCGAGGCTTGTTACAGTCTATTCCTGTAATTACTGAGCCCTTTTCCAGAGTAGGAGTGGACATCCTTGGGCCTATCTCCAGAGTTACAAAAAAGGGGAATAAGTTTATTTTATGCCTCGTGGATTATGCTACGCGCTATCCAGAAGCAATACCTCTAAAGGACATTGACTCAAAGACTGTAGTAAAAGCCCTCATGTCGGTGTTCTTAAGGCTGGGATTCCCCAAAGAAATTATAACAGATTTAGGGACATCCTTCACGTCCAAGACCATGGAAGAGCTTTTAACTCTTTGTGGAATTAAGCATGTTAAAACTACGGCTTATCATCCACAGTCGAATGGCTTGACGGAGAAATTTAACTCAACCCTGAGCCGGATGCTGAAAACCTATTCCATCAATCATCCTAACGACTGGGATGAGAGGCTGCAACACTTCCTATTTGGTTATCGCGAAGTGCCGCAGGAGAGCACAGGGTTCAGTCCTTTTGAACTCCTATTTGGTCGACAGCCACGAGGACCCCTAGACTTGATGAAAGCAGCGTGGTCAGGGGAGGAGCAGATCGACAGCCCTGATGTTGTGACGTATCTACAGGAGCTGCAGAGCGACCTTCAAGAGCTACGGGAGCAAGCTGCTCACAACTTGCAGCAGGCACAGCGTCGACAGAAGCAGTGGTATGATGCACACGCAAGAGACAGAACTTTCCAGCCTGGTGACAGTGTGCTCGTGTTAAGAACAAGACGTCGAAAGAAGTTGGAGATGTCGTGGGACGGTCCCTTCAAAGTGGTCGAGAGGATATCAGCGGTGAACTATTTAGTAGAGTTAGATGGGGAAGGGGACCGATGTAAAAACTTTCATGTAAATTTACTTAAGCCTTATTTTGACAGAAATAAGTTGGTGTTACAAGTAAAGGGGAAGGTGACACAAGGAATTCATTTAACTGGGTGGGGAGTGCTGAGTAAGGGCACAACTCTAGCAGAAGTGTCATTCGATGAAAGTCTGACCCCAGAGCAAAAGGAGCAGTTAAAATTAGTCCTTGCTCAGTTTGCTCAGATCTTCTCAAACATCCCAGGGAGGACCAGCCTAGCAACTTATAAAATAGACACAGGGTAAGCACATAAGTGGGAAGGAAAACATCATAGCGGACGCTTTGTCTAGGTATATTTTTGAGAGGTATAGAATGGTGCAAAGTATTATATGAAACGGTGGTAACCCTAGCAAAACATTTGTGCTTAGGCGTTATAATCTGACACATGCCAAACATGGTTTATCTGTGTACAAGTTTATGAGATGTTAATTTAGTTGACTTTGTAATATGAATGTTATAGAATGCATTGAAGTATTTTGGACCCCAAGCCCATTGCTTTGGCATTGCTCTAGTTAATTAAGAGCAAGCCGACGCAATGTCTTTGTGGTGGGGGAGATATGTGACAAATTGAAGCACTTTTAAAATGTTTATTTCTGCCCGGCTGGCAAAGAGTTAACCCACCTCCAGCCTGACTGGCATAGAACTCTGATGGGGGCGGGACTGTGCCCGGTTTGAAAGGAGGGAGTGTCGGTTTTGGTCAGTGAGGAGGGAGAGGGAGGAAGGTGTGGTGTGATGTTATGTGGTGGCTTATATGAAGACAGTTAAGAGGCTAGGAAAACTTAAAGTTAAATGTTTGACTGAGTTTATTTTGTACAACTGGAACAAAGCTAATTAATAAATGACACGTTAAAGAATCACTTATGTTTTTAACACAATAAAACTTCATCTCTGTTTTTGCCAACAAGAGGTCCGTTTGTATTTTTCCAGCGAGGTACCAGGACTCACAGCCGTGGTGACTCAAGAGAGGGCCAAACTCACCTCAGGCAGGGAGGTGGTGGTTTGTGTCCTGAAGTTACACGGAGGAGGCTTAGAAGGGTAACCTGAGGTGCCAAGAAGTTGCCAGAGTGCCTAGGGCAAACTTCTACAGTGGGGGAATCCAACTGAGGGAGACCCTTTACAGGAGGCAAGAGGTTATTCCTGGGGGACAGCCTAGAGTTTCTTAAGGTACCAGGCCACGTAGGCTGGAAGGCTCTCCTTACTTAGAAACCCATTAGGAAAAGGGGTTTATTTTTTGAGGCGGCAGGAGAAGAGGGTGGGTGTTTTCCCCTCTGGATTCCTGTGTCGCAGTGATAGTAAGGCAGAGTGGGACACGGGTCGTCACAGCTTATTTCTGGCTTGAACATGCAGTTCTACTCAAGAGTAAGCAACTAAGCGAAATAAAGCCATGGAACGCTTATTTGCCTTCTATCTATGCATTCTGACACTCCAACAATGTTTTCTGCTTCAATTTGGCTCATTTTACAAAGATGCTTATTTCTGGCGTGAACATGCAGTTCTACTCAAGAGTAAGCAACTAAGCGAAATAGAGCGATAGAACGCTTATTTGCCTTCTATCTGTGCATTCTGACACTCCAACACTGTTTTCTGCTTCAATTTGACTCATTTCACAAAGATGCTTATTTCTAGCGTGAACATGCAGTTCTACTCAAGAGTAAGCAACTAAGCGAAATAAAGCCATGGAACGCTTATTTGCCTTCTATCTATGCATTCTGACACACCAACAATGTTTTCTGCTTCAATTTGGCTCATTTTACAAAGATGCTTATTTCTGGCGTGAACATGCAGTTCTACTCAAGAGTAAGCAACTAAGCGAAATAAAGCGATAGAACGCTTATTTGCCTTCTATCTGTGCATTCTGACACTCCAACAATGTTTTCTGCTTCAATTTGACTCATTTCACAAAGATGCTTATTTCTGGCGTGAACATGCAGTTCAACTCAAGAGTAAGCAACTAAGCGAAAGAAAGCGATGGAACGCTTATTTGCCTTCTACCTGTGCATTCTGACACTCCAACAATGTTTTCTGCTTCAATTTGACTCATTTCACAAAGATGCTTATTTCTGGCGTAAACATGCAGTTCTACTCAAGAGTAAGCAACTAAGCGAAATAAAGCCATGGAACGCTTATTTGCCTTCTATCTATGCATTCTGACACTCCAACAATGTTTTCTGCTTCAATTTGGCTCATTTTACAAAGATGCTTGTTTCTGGCGTGAACATGCAGTTCTAGTCAAGAGTAAGCAACTAAGCGAAATAAAGCCATGGCACGCTTATTTGCCTTCTATCTATGCATTCTGACACTCCAACAATGTTTTCTGCTTCAATTTGACTCATTTCACAAAGATGCTTATTTATGGCGTGAACATGCAGTTCTACTCAAGAGTAAGCAACTAAGCGAAATAAAGCCATGGAACGCTTATTTGCCTTCTATCTATGCATTCTGACACACCAACAATGTTTTCTGCTTCAATTTGGCTCATTTTACAAAGATGCTTATTTCTGGCTTGAACATGCAGTTCTACTCAAGAGTAAGCAACTAAGCGAAATAAAGCCATGGAACGCTTATTGGCCTTCTATCTATGCATTCTGACACTCCAACAATGTTGTCTGCTTCAATTTGGCTCATTTTACAAAGATGCTTATTTCTGGCTTGAATATGCAGTTCTACTCAAGAGTAAGCAACTAAGCGAAATAAAGCCATGGAACGCTTATTTGCCTTCTATCTATGCATTCTGACACACCAACAATGTTTTCTGCTTCAATTTGGCTCATTTTACAAAGATGCTTATTTCTGGCTTGAACATGCAGTTCTACTCAAGAGTAAGCAACTAAGCGAAATAAAGCGATAGAACGCTTATTTGCCTTCTATCTGTGCATTCTGACACTCCAACAATGTGTTCTGCTTCAATTTGACTCATTTTACAAAGATGCTTATTTCTGGCGTGAACATGCAGTTCTACTCAAGAGTAAGCAACTAAGCGAAATAAAGCCATGGAACGCTTATTTGCCTTCTATCTATGCATTCTGACACTCCAACAATGTTTTCTGCTTCAATTTGGCTCATTTTACAAAGATGCTTATTTCTGGCGTGAACATGCAGTTCTAGTCAAGAGTAAGCAACTAAGCGAAATAAAGCCATGGAACGCTTATTTGCCCTCTATCTATGCATTCTGACACTCCAACAATGTTTTCTGCTTCAATTTGACTCATTTCACAAAGATGCTTATTTCTGGCGTGAACATGCAGTTCTACTCAAGAGTAAGCAACTAAGCGAAATAGAGCGATAGAACGCTTATTTGCCTTCTATCTGTGCATTCTGACACTCCAACAATGTTTTCTGCTTCAATTTGACTCATTTCACAAAGATGCTTATTTCTAGCGTGAACATGCAGTTCTACTCAAGAGTAAGCAACTAAGCGAAATAAAGCCATGGAACGCTTATTTGCCTTCTATCTATGCATTCTGACACTCCAACAATGTTTTCTGCTTCAATTTGGCTCATTTTACAAAGATGCTTATTTCTGGCGTGAACATGCAGTTCTACTCAAGAGTAAGCAACTAAGCGAAATAAAGCCATGGAACGCTTATTTGCCTTCTATCTATGCATTCTGACACACCAACAATGTTTTCTGCTTCAATTTGGCTCATTTTACAAAGATGCTTATTTCTGGCTTGAACATGCAGTTCTACTCAAGAGTAAGCAACTAAGCGAAATAAAGCCATGGAACGCTTATTTGCCTTCTATCTATGCATTCTGACACTCCAACAATGTTTTCTGCTTCAATTTGACTCATTTCACAAAGATGCTTATTTCTAGCGTGAACATGCAGTTCTACTCAAGAGTAAGCAACTAAGCGAAATAAAGCCATGGAACGCTTATTTGCCTTCTATCTATGCATTCTGACACTCCAACAATGTTTTCTGCTTCAATTTGACTCATTTCACAAAGATGCTTATTTATGGCGTGAACATGCAGTTCTACTCAAGAGTAAGCAACTAAGCGAAATAAAGCCATGGAACGCTTATTTGCCTTCTATCTATGCATTCTGACACACCAACAATGTTTTCTGCTTCAATTTGGCTCATTTTACAAAGATGCTTATTTCTAGCGTGAACATGCAGTTCTACTCAAGAGTAAGCAACTAAGCGAAATAAAGCCATGGAACGCTTATTTGCCTTCTATCTATGCATTCTGACACTCCAACAATGTTTTCTGCTTCAATTTGACTCATTTTACAAAGATGCTTATTTCTGGCGTGAACATGCAGTTCTACTCAAGAGTAAGCAACTAAGCGAAATAAAGCCATGGAACGCTTATTTGCCTTCTATCTATGCATTCTGACACACCAACAATGTTTTCTGCTTCAATTTGGCTCATTTTACAAAGATGCTTATTTCTGGCTTGAACATGCAGTTCTACTCAAGAGTAAGCAACTAAGCGAAATAAAGCCATGGAACGCTTATTTGCCTTCTATCTATGCATTCTGACACTCCAACAATGTTTTCTGCTTCAATTTGGCTCATTTTACAAATATGATTATTTCTGGCTTGAACATGCAGTTCTACTCAAGAGTAAGCAACTAAGCGAAATAAAGCCATGGAACGCTTATTTGCCTTCTATCTATGCATTCTGACACACCAACAATGTTTTCTGCTTCAATTTGGCTCATTTTACAAAGATGCTTATTTCTGGCTTGAACATGCAGTTCTACTCAAGAGTAAGCAACTAAGCGAAATAAAGCGATAGAACGCTTATTTGCCTTCTATCTGTGCATTCTGACACTCCAACAATGTGTTCTGCTTCAATTTGACTCATTTTACAAAGATGCTTATTTCTGGCGTGAACATGCAGTACTACTCAAGAGTAAGCAACTAAGCGAAATAAAGCCATGGAACGCTTATTTGCCTTCTATCTATGCATTCTGACACTCCAACAATGTTTTCTGCTTCAATTTGGCTCATTTTACAAAGATGCTTATTTCTGGCGTGAACATGCAGTTCTAGTCAAGAGTAAGCAACTAAGCGAAATAAAGCCATGGAACGCTTATTTGCCTTCTATCTATGCATTCTGATACACCAACAATGTTTTCTGCTTCAATTTGGCTCATTTTACAAAGATGCTTATTTCTGGCTTGAACATGCAGTTCTACTCAAGAGTAAGCAACTAAGCGAAATAAAGCCATGGAACGCTTATTTGCCTTCTGTCTATGCATTCTGACACACCAACAATGTTTTCTGCTTCAATTTGGCTCATTTTACAAAGATGCTTATTTCTGGCGTAAACATGCAGTTCTACTCAAGAGTAAGCAACTAAGCGAAATAAAGCCATGGAACGCTTATTTGCCTTCTATCTATGCATTCTGACACACCAACAATGTTTTCTGCTTCAATTTGACTCATTTTACAAAGATGCTTATTTCTGGCTTGAACATGCAGTTCTACTCAAGAGTAAGCAACTAAGCGAAATAAAGCCATGGAACGCTTATTTGCCTTCTATCTATGCATTCTGACACACCAACAATGTTTTCTGCTTCAATTTGGCTCATTTTACAAAATGCTTATTTCTGGCTTGAACATGCAGTTCTACTCAAGAGTAAGCAACTAAGCGAAATAAAGCCATGGAACGCTTATTTGCCTTCTATCTATGCATTCTGACACACCAACAATGTTTTCTGCTTCAATTTGGCTCATTTTACAAAGATGCTTATTTCTGGCGTGAACATGCAGTTCTACTCAAGAGTAAGCAACTAAGCGAAATAAAGCGATAGAACGCTTATTTGCCTTCTATCTGTGCATTCTGACACTCCAACAATGTTTTCTGCTTCAATTTGACTCATTTCACAAAGATGCTTATTTCTGGCGTGAACATGCAGTTCTACTCAAGAGTAAGCAACTAAGCGAAATAAAGCGATAGAACGCTTATTTGCCTTCTATCTGTGCATTCTGACACTCCAACCATGTTTTCTGCTTCAATTTGACTCATTTCACAAAGATGCTTATTTCTGGCGTGAACATGCAGTTCTACTCAAGAGTAAGCAACTAAGCGAAATAAAGCGATAGAACGCTTATTTGCCTTCTATCTGTGCATTCTGACACTCCAACAATGTGTTCTGCTTCAATTTGACTCATTTCACAAAGATGCTTATTTCTGGCGTTAACATGCAGTTCTACTCAAGAGTAAGCCACTAAGCGAAATAAAGCCATGGAACGCTTATTTGCCTTCTATCTGTGCATTCTGACACTCCAACAATGTTTTCTGCTTCAATTTGACTCATTTTACAAAGGTGATTATTCCTGGCGTGAACATGCAGTTCTACTCAAGAGTAAGCAACTAAGCGAAATAAAGCCAGGGAACGCTTATTTGCCTTCTATCTATGCATTCTGACACTCCAACAATGTTTTCTGCTTCAATTTGGCTCATTTTACAAATATGCTTATTTCTGGCTTGAACATGCAGTTCTACTCAAGAGTAAGCAACTAAGCGAAATAAAGCCATGGAACGCTTATTTGCCTTCTATCTATGCATTCTGACACACCAACAATGTTTTCTGCTTCAATTTGGCTCATTTTACAAAGATGCTTATTTCTGGCGTAAACATGCAGTTCTACTCAAGAGTAAGCAACTAAGCGAAATAAAGCCATGGAACGCTTATTTGCCTTCTATCTATGCATTCTGACACACCAACAATGTTTTCTGCTTCAATTTGACTCATTTTACAAAGATGCTTATTTCTGGCTTGAACATGCAGTTCTACTCAAGAGTAAGCAACTAAGCGAAATAAAGCCATGGAACGCTTATTTGCCTTCTATCTATGCATTCTGACACACCAACAATGTTTTCTGCTTCAATTTGGCTCATTTTACAAAGATGCTTATTTCTGGCTTGAACATGCAGTTCTACTCAAGAGTAAGCAACTAAGCGAAATAAAGCGATAGAACGCTTATTTGCCTTCTATCTGTGCATTCTGACACTCCAACAATGTGTTCTGCTTCAATTTGACTCATTTTACAAAGGTGATTATTCCTGGAGTGAACAAGCAGTTTTACTCAAGAGTAAGCAACTAAGCGAAATAAAGCCATGGAACGCTTATTTGCCTTCTATCTATGCATTCTGACACTCCAACAATGTTTTCTGCTTCAATTTGGCTCATTTTACAAAGATGCTTATTTCTGGCGTGAACATGCAGTTCTACTCAAGAGTAAGCAACTAAGCGAAATAGAGCGATAGAACGCTTATTTGCCTTCTATCTGTGCATTCTGACACTCCAACAATGTTTTCTGCTTCAATTTGACTCATTTCACAAATATGCTTATTTCTAGCGTGAACATGCAGTTCTACTCAAGAGTAAGCAACTAAGCGAAATAAAGCCATGGAACGCTTATTGGCCTTCTATCTATGCATTCTGACACTCCAACAATGTTTTCTGCTTCAATTTGGCTCATTTTACAAAGATGCTTATTTCTGGCGTGAACATGCAGATCTAGTCAAGAGTAAGCAACTAAGCGAAATAAAGCCATGGAACGCTTATTTGCCTTCTATCTATGCATTCTGACACACCAACAATGTTTTCTGCTTCAATTTGGCTCATTTCACGAAGATGCTTATTTCTGGCTTGAACATGCAGTTCTACTCAAGAGTAAGCAACTAAGCGAAATAAAGCGATAGAACGCTTATTTGCCTTCTATCTGTGCATTCTGACACTCCAACAATGTTTTCTGCTTCAATTTGACTCATTTCACAAAGATGCTTATTTCTGGCATGAACATGCAGTTCTACTCAAGAGTAAGCAACTAAGCGAAATAAAGCCATGGAACGCTTATTTGCCTTCTATCTATGCATTCTGATACACCAACAATGTTTTCTGCTTCAATTTGGCTCATTTTACAAAGATGCTTATTTCTGGCTTGAACATGCAGTTCTACTCAAGAGTAAGCAACTAAGCGAAATAAAGCCATGGAACGCTTATTTGCCTTCTATCTATGCATTCTGACACACCAACAATGTTTTCTGCTTCAATTTGGCTCATTTTACAAAGATGCTTATTTCTGGCGTAAACATGCAGTTCTACTCAAGAGTAAGCAACTAAGCGAAATAAAGCCATGGAACGCTTATTTGCCTTCTATCTATGCATTCTGACACACCAACAATGTTTTCTGCTTCAATTTGACTCATTTTACAAAGATGCTTATTTCTGGCTTGAACATGCAGTTCTACTCAAGAGTAAGCAACTAAGCGAAATAAAGCCATGGAACGCTTATTTGCCTTCTATCTATGCATTCTGACACACCAACAATGTTTTCTGCTTCAATTTGGCTCATTTTACAAAGATGCTTATTTCTGGCGTGAACATGCAGTTCTACTCAAGAGTAAGCAACTAAGCGAAATAAAGCGATAGAACGCTTATTTGCCTTCTATCTGTGCATTCTGACACTCCAACAATGTTTTCTGCTTCAATTTGACTCATTTCACAAAGATGCTTATTTCTGGCGTAAACATGCAGTTCTACTCAAGAGTAAGCAACTAAGCGAAATAAAGCCATGGAACGCTTATTTGCCTTCTATCTATGCATTCTGACACTCCAACAATGTTTTCTGCTTCAATTTGGCTCATTTTACAAAGATGCTTATTTCTGGCGTGAACATGCAGTTCTACTCAAGAGTAAGCAACTAAGCGAAATAAAGCCATGGAACGCTTATTTGCCTTATATCTATGCATTCTGATACACCAACAATGTTTTCTGCTTCAATTTGGCTCATTTTACAAAGATGCTTATTTCTGGCTTGAACATGCAGTTCTACTCAAGAGTAAGCAACTAAGCGAAATAAAGCCATGGAACGCTTATTTGCCTTCTATCTATGCATTCTGACACTCCAACAATGTTTTCTGCTTCAATTTGGCTCATTTTACAAAGATGCTTATTTCTGGCGTGAACATGCAGTTCTACTCAAGAGTAAGCAACTAAGCGAAATAAAGCCATGGAACGCTTATTTGCCTTCTATCTGTGCATTCTGACACTCCAACAATGTTTTCTGCTTCAATTTGACTCATTTTACAAAGGTGATTATTCCTGGCGTGAACATGCAGTTCTACTCAAGAGTAAGCAACTAAGCGAAATAAAGCCAGGGAACGCTTATTTGCCTTCTATCTATGCATTCTGACACTCCAACAATGTTTTCTGCTTCAATTTGGCTCATTTTACAAATATGCTTATTTCTGGCTTGAACATGCAGTTCTACTCAAGAGTAAGCAACTAAGCGAAATAAAGCCATGGAACGCTTATTTGCCTTCTATCTATGCATTCTGACACACCAACAATGTTTTCTGCTTCAATTTGGCTCATTTTACAAAGATGCTTATTTCTGGCGTAAACATGCAGTTCTACTCAAGAGTAAGCAACTAAGCGAAATAAAGCCATGGAACGCTTATTTGCCTTCTATCTATGCATTCTGACACACCAACAATGTTTTCTGCTTCAATTTGACTCATTTTACAAAGATGCTTATTTCTGGCTTGAACATGCAGTTCTACTCAAGAGTAAGCAACTAAGCGAAATAAAGCCATGGAACGCTTATTTGCCTTCTATCTATGCATTCTGACACACCAACAATGTTTTCTGCTTCAATTTGGCTCATTTTACAAAGATGCTTATTTCTGGCTTGAACATGCAGTTCTACTCAAGAGTAAGCAACTAAGCGAAATAAAGCGATAGAACGCTTATTTGCCTTCTATCTGTGCATTCTGACACTCCAACAATGTGTTCTGCTTCAATTTGACTCATTTTACAAAGGTGATTATTCCTGGAGTGAACAAGCAGTTTTACTCAAGAGTAAGCAACTAAGCGAAATAAAGCCATGGAACGCTTATTTGCCTTCTATCTATGCATTCTGACACTCCAACAATGTTTTCTGCTTCAATTTGGCTCATTTTACAAAGATGCTTATTTCTGGCGTGAACATGCAGTTCTACTCAAGAGTAAGCAACTAAGCGAAATAGAGCGATAGAACGCTTATTTGCCTTCTATCTGTGCATTCTGACACTCCAACAATGTTTTCTGCTTCAATTTGACTCATTTCACAAATATGCTTATTTCTAGCGTGAACATGCAGTTCTACTCAAGAGTAAGCAACTAAGCGAAATAAAGCCATGGAACGCTTATTGGCCTTCTATCTATGCATTCTGACACTCCAACAATGTTTTCTGCTTCAATTTGGCTCATTTTACAAAGATGCTTATTTCTGGCGTGAACATGCAGATCTAGTCAAGAGTAAGCAACTAAGCGAAATAAAGCCATGGAACGCTTATTTGCCTTCTATCTATGCATTCTGACACACCAACAATGTTTTCTGCTTCAATTTGGCTCATTTCACGAAGATGCTTATTTCTGGCTTGAACATGCAGTTCTACTCAAGAGTAAGCAACTAAGCGAAATAAAGCGATAGAACGCTTATTTGCCTTCTATCTGTGCATTCTGACACTCCAACAATGTTTTCTGCTTCAATTTGACTCATTTCACAAAGATGCTTATTTCTGGCGTAAACATGCAGTTCTACTCAAGAGTAAGCAACTAAGCGAAATAAAGCCATGGAACGCTTATTTGCCTTCTATCTATGCATTCTGACACTCCAACAATGTTTTCTGCTTCAATTTGGCTCATTTTACAAAGATGCTTATTTCTGGCGTGAACATGCAGTTCTACTCAAGAGTAAGTAACTAAGCGAAATAAAGCCATGGAACGCTTATTTGCCTTATATCTATGCATTCTGATACACCAACAATGTTTTCTGCTTCAATTTGGCTCATTTTACAAAGATGCTTATTTCTGGCTTGAACATGCAGTTCTACTCAAGAGTAAGCAACTAAGCGAAATAAAGCCATGGAACGCTTATTTGCCTTCTATCTATGCATTCTGACACTCCAACAATGTTTTCTGCTTCAATTTGGCTCATTTTACAAAGATGCTTATTTCTGGCGTGAACATGCAGTTCTACTCAAGAGTAAGCAACTAAGCGAAATAAAGCCATGGAACGCTTATTTGCCTTCTATCTGTGCATTCTGACACTCCAACAATGTTTTCTGCTTCAATTTGACTCATTTTACAAAGGTGATTATTCCTGGCGTGAACATGCAGTTCTACTCAAGAGTAAGCAACTAAGCGAAATAAAGCCAGGGAACGCTTATTTGCCTTCTATCTATGCATTCTGACACTCCAACAATGTTTTCTGCTTCAATTTGGCTCATTTTACAAATATGCTTATTTCTGGCTTGAACATGCAGTTCTACTCAAGAGTAAGCAACTAAGCGAAATAAAGCCATGGAACGCTTATTTGCCTTCTATCTATGCATTCTGACACACCAACAATGTTTTCTGCTTCAATTTGGCTCATTTTACAAAGATGCTTATTTCTGGCGTAAACATGCAGTTCTACTCAAGAGTAAGCAACTAAGCGAAATAAAGCCATGGAACGCTTATTTGCCTTCTATCTATGCATTCTGACACACCAACAATGTTTTCTGCTTCAATTTGACTCATTTTACAAAGATGCTTATTTCTGGCTTGAACATGCAGTTCTACTCAAGAGTAAGCAACTAAGCGAAATAAAGCCATGGAACGCTTATTTGCCTTCTATCTATGCATTCTGACACACCAACAATGTTTTCTGCTTCAATTTGGCTCATTTTACAAAGATGCTTATTTCTGGCTTGAACATGCAGTTCTACTCAAGAGTAAGCAACTAAGCGAAATAAAGCGATAGAACGCTTATTTGCCTTCTATCTGTGCATTCTGACACTCCAACAATGTGTTCTGCTTCAATTTGACTCATTTTACAAAGGTGATTATTCCTGGAGTGAACAAGCAGTTTTACTCAAGAGTAAGCAACTAAGCGAAATAAAGCCATGGAACGCTTATTTGCCTTCTATCTATGCATTCTGACACTCCAACAATGTTTTCTGCTTCAATTTGGCTCATTTTACAAAGATGCTTATTTCTGGCGTGAACATGCAGTTCTACTCAAGAGTAAGCAACTAAGCGAAATAGAGCGATAGAACGCTTATTTGCCTTCTATCTGTGCATTCTGACACTCCAACAATGTTTTCTGCTTCAATTTGACTCATTTCACAAATATGCTTATTTCTAGCGTGAACATGCAGTTCTACTCAAGAGTAAGCAACTAAGCGAAATAAAGCCATGGAACGCTTATTGGCCTTCTATCTATGCATTCTGACACTCCAACAATGTTTTCTGCTTCAATTTGGCTCATTTTACAAAGATGCTTATTTCTGGCGTGAACATGCAGATCTAGTCAAGAGTAAGCAACTAAGCGAAATAAAGCCATGGAACGCTTATTTGCCTTCTATCTATGCATTCTGACACACCAACAATGTTTTCTGCTTCAATTTGGCTCATTTCACGAAGATGCTTATTTCTGGCTTGAACATGCAGTTCTACTCAAGAGTAAGCAACTAAGCGAAATAAAGCGATAGAACGCTTATTTGCCTTCTATCTGTGCATTCTGACACTCCAACAATGTTTTCTGCTTCAATTTGACTCATTTCACAAAGATGCTTATTTCTGGCATGAACATGCAGTTCTACTCAAGAGTAAGCAACTAAGCGAAATAAAGCCATGGAACGCTTATTTGCCTTCTATCTATGCATTCTGATACACCAACAATGTTTTCTGCTTCAATTTGGCTCATTTTACAAAGATGCTTATTTCTGGCTTGAACATGCAGTTCTACTCAAGAGTAAGCAACTAAGCGAAATAAAGCCATGGAACGCTTATTTGCCTTCTATCTATGCATTCTGACACACCAACAATGTTTTCTGCTTCAATTTGGCTCATTTTACAAAGATGCTTATTTCTGGCGTAAACATGCAGTTCTACTCAAGAGTAAGCAACTAAGCGAAATAAAGCCATGGAACGCTTATTTGCCTTCTATCTATGCATTCTGACACACCAACAATGTTTTCTGCTTCAATTTGACTCATTTTACAAAGATGCTTATTTCTGGCTTGAACATGCAGTTCTACTCAAGAGTAAGCAACTAAGCGAAATAAAGCCATGGAACGCTTATTTGCCTTCTATCTATGCATTCTGACACACCAACAATGTTTTCTGCTTCAATTTGGCTCATTTTACAAAGATGCTTATTTCTGGCGTGAACATGCAGTTCTACTCAAGAGTAAGCAACTAAGCGAAATAAAGCGATAGAACGCTTATTTGCCTTCTATCTGTGCATTCTGACACTCCAACAATGTTTTCTGCTTCAATTTGACTCATTTCACAAAGATGCTTATTTCTGGCGTAAACATGCAGTTCTACTCAAGAGTAAGCAACTAAGCGAAATAAAGCCATGGAACGCTTATTTGCCTTCTATCTATGCATTCTGACACTCCACCAATGTTTTCTGCTTCAATTTGGCTCATTTTAAAAAGATGCTTATTTCTGGCGTGAACATGCAGTTCTACTCAAGAGTAAGCAACTAAGCGAAATAAAGCCATGGAACGCTTATTTGCCTTATATCTATGCATTCTGATACACCAACAATGTTTTCTGCTTCAATTTGGCTCATTTTACAAAGATGCTTATTTCTGGCTTGAACATGCAGTTCTACTCAAGAGTAAGCAACTAAGCGAAATAAAGCCATGGAACGCTTATTTGCCTTCTATCTATGCATTCTGACACTCCAACAATGTTTTCTGCTTCAATTTGGCTCATTTTACAAAGATGCTTATTTCTGGCGTGAACATGCAGTTCTACTCAAGAGTAAGCAACTAAGCGAAATAGAGCGATAGAACGCTTATTTGCCTTTTATCTGTGCATTCTGACACTCCAACTATGTTTTCTGCTTCAATTTGACTCATTTCACAAAGATGCTTATTTCTAGCGTGAACATGCAGTTCTACTCAAGAGTAAGCAACTAAGCGAAATAAAGCCATGGAACGCTTATTTGCCTTATATCTATGCATTCTGACACACCAACAATGTTTTCTGCTTCAATTTGGCTCATTTTACAAAGATGCTTATTTCTGGCGTGAACATGCAGTTCTACTCAAGAGTAAGCAACTAAGCGAAATAAAGCGATAGAACGCTTATTTGCCTTCTATCTGTGCATTCTGACACTCCAACAATGTTTTCTGCTTCAATTTGACTCATTTCACAAAGATGCTTATTTCTGGCGTGAACATGCAGTTCTACTCAAGAGTAAGCAACTAAGCGAAATAAAGCGATAGAACGCTTATTTGCCTTCTATCTGTGCATTCTGACACTCCAACAATGTTTTCTGCTTCAATTTGATTCATTTCACAAAGATGCTTATTTCTGGCGTGAACATGCAGTTCTACTCAAGAGTAAGCAACTAAGCGAAATAAAGCGATAGAACGCTTATTTGCCTTCTATCTGTGCATTCTGACACTCCAACAATTCTGCTTCAATTTGACTCATTTCACAATTCTGCTTCAATTTGACTCATTTCACAAAGATGCTTATTTCTGGCGTTAACATGCAGTTCTACTCAAGAGTAAGCCACTAAGCGAAATAAAGCCATGGAACGCTTATTTGCCTTCTATCTATGCATTCCGACACTCCAACAATGTTTTCTGCTTCAATTTGGCTCATTTTACAAAGATGCTTATTTCTGGCGTGAACATGCAGTTCTACTCAAGAGTAAGCAACTAAGCGAAATAAAGCCATGGAACGCTTATTTGCCTTCTATCTATGCATTCTGACACACCAACAATGTTTTCTGCTTCAATTTGACTCATTTTACAAAGATGCTTATTTCTGGCGTGAACATGCAGTTCTACTCAAGAGTAAGCAACTAAGCGAAATAAAGCCATGGAACGCTTATTTGCCTTCTATCTGTGCATTCTGACACTCCAACAATGTTTTCTGCTTCAATTTGACTCATTTTACAAAGGTGATTATTCCTGGCGTGAACATGCAGTTCTACTCAAGAGTAAGCAACTAAGCGAAATAAAGCCAGGGAACGCTTATTTGCCTTCTATCTATGCATTCTGACACTCCAACAATGTTTTCTGCTTCAATTTGGCTCATTTTACAAATATGCTTATTTCTGGCTTGAACATGCAGTTCTACTCAAGAGTAAGCAACTAAGCGAAATAAAGCCATGGAACGCTTATTTGCCTTCTATCTATGCATTCTGACACACCAACAATGTTTTCTGCTTCAATTTGGCTCATTTTACAAAGATGCTTATTTCTGGCGTAAACATGCAGTTCTACTCAAGAGTAAGCAACTAAGCGAAATAAAGCCATGGAACGCTTATTTGCCTTCTATCTATGCATTCTGACACACCAACAATGTTTTCTGCTTCAATTTGACTCATTTTACAAAGATGCTTATTTCTGGCTTGAACATGCAGTTCTACTCAAGAGTAAGCAACTAAGCGAAATAAAGCCATGGAACGCTTATTTGCCTTCTATCTATGCATTCTGACACACCAACAATGTTTTCTGCTTCAATTTGGCTCATTTTACAAAGATGCTTATTTCTGGCTTGAACATGCAGTTCTACTCAAGAGTAAGCAACTAAGCGAAATAAAGCGATAGAACGCTTATTTGCCTTCTATCTGTGCATTCTGACACTCCAACAATGTGTTCTGCTTCAATTTGACTCATTTTACAAAGGTGATTATTCCTGGAGTGAACAAGCAGTTTTACTCAAGAGTAAGCAACTAAGCGAAATAAAGCCATGGAACGCTTATTTGCCTTCTATCTATGCATTCTGACACTCCAACAATGTTTTCTGCTTCAATTTGGCTCATTTTACAAAGATGCTTATTTCTGGCGTGAACATGCAGTTCTACTCAAGAGTAAGCAACTAAGCGAAATAGAGCGATAGAACGCTTATTTGCCTTCTATCTGTGCATTCTGACACTCCAACAATGTTTTCTGCTTCAATTTGACTCATTTCACAAATATGCTTATTTCTAGCGTGAACATGCAGTTCTACTCAAGAGTAAGCAACTAAGCGAAATAAAGCCATGGAACGCTTATTTGCCTTCTATCTATGCATTCTGACACTCCAACAATGTTTTCTGCTTCAATTTGGCTCATTTTACAAAGATGCTTATTTCTGGCGTGAACATGCAGTTCTAGTCAAGAGTAAGCAACTAAGCGAAATAAAGCCATGGAACGCTTATTTGCCTTCTATCTATGCATTCTGACACTCCAACAATGTTTTCTGCTTCAATTTGACTCATTTCACAAATATGCTTATTTCTGGCGTGAACATGCAGTTCTACTCAAGAGTAAGCAACTAAGCGAAATAAAGCCATGGAACGCTTATTTGCCTTCTATCTATGCATTCTGACACACCAACAATGTTTTCTGCTTCAATTTGGCTCATTTCACAAAGATGCTTATTTCTGGCTTGAACATGCAGTTCTACTCAAGAGTAAGCAACTAAGCGAAATAAAGCGATAGAACGCTTATTTGCCTTCTATCTGTGCATTCTGACACTCCAACAATGTTTTCTGCTTCAATTTGACTCATTTCACAAAGATGCTTATTTCTGGCGTGAACATGCAGTTCTACTCAAGAGTAAGCAACTAAGCGAAATAAAGCCATGGAACGCTTATTTGCCTTCTATCTATGCATTCTGATACACCAACAATGTTTTCTGCTTCAATTTGGCTCATTTTACAAAGATGCTTATTTCTGGCTTGAACATGCAGTTCTGCTCAAGAGTAAGCAACTAAGCGAAATAAAGCCATGGAACGCTTATTTGCCTTCTATCTATGCATTCTTACACACCAACAATGTTTTCTGCTTCAATTTGGCTCATTTTACAAAGATGCTTATTTCTGGCGTAAACATGCAGTTCTACTCAAGAGTAAGCAACTAAGCGAAATAAAGCCATGGAACGCTTATTTGCCTCCTATCTATGCATTCTGACACACCAACAATGTTTTCTGCTTCAATTTGACTCATTTTACAAAGATGCTTATTTCTGGCTTGAACATGCAGTTCTACTCAAGAGTAAGCAACTAAGCGAAATAAAGCCATGGAACGCTTATTTGCCTTCTATCTATGCATTCTGACACACCAACAATGTTTTCTGCTTCAATTTGGCTCATTTTACAAAGATGCTTATTTCTGGCTTGAACATGCAGTTCTACTCAAGAGTAAGCAACTAAGCGAAATAAAGCCATGGAACGCTTATTTGCCTTCTATCTATGCATTCTGACACTCCAACAATGTTTTCTGCTTCAATTTGGCTCATTTTACAAAGATGCTTATTTCTGGCGTGAACATGCAGTTCTACTCAAGAGTAAGCAACTAAGCGAAATAGAGCGATAGAATGCTTATTTGCCTTCTATCTGTGCATTCTGACACTCCAACAATGTTTTCTGCTTCAATTTGACTCATTTCACAAAGATGCTTATTTCTAGCGTGAACATGCAGTTCTACTCAAGAGTAAGCAACTAAGCGAAATAAAGCCATGGAACGCTTATTTGCCTTCTATCTATGCATTCTGACACACCAACAATGTTTTCTGCTTCAATTTGGCTCATTTTACAAAGATGCTTATTTCTGGCGTGAACATGCAGTTCTACTCAAGAGTAAGCAACTAAGCGAAATAAAGCGATAGAACGCTTATTTGCCTTCTATCTGTGCATTCTGACACTCCAACAATGTTTTCTGCTTCAATTTGACTCATTTCACAAAGATGCTTATTTCTGGCGTGAACATGCAGTTCTACTCAAGAGTAAGCAACTAAGCGAAATAAAGCGATAGAACGCTTATTTGCCTTCTACCTGTGCATTCTGACACTCCAACAATGTTTTCTGCTTCAATTTGGCTCATTTTACAAATATGCTTATTTCTGGCTTGAACATGCAGTTCTACTCAAGAGTAAGCAACTAAGCGAAATAAAGCCATGGAACGCTTATTTGCCTTCTATCTATGCATTCTGACACACCAACAATGTTTTCTGCTTCAATTTGGCTCATTTTACAAAGATGCTTATTTCTGGCGTAAACATGCAGTTCTACTCAAGAGTAAGCAACTAAGCGAAATAAAGCCATGGTACGCTTATTTTCCTTCTATCTATGCATTCTGACACACCAACAATGTTTTCTGCTTCAATTTGACTCATTTTACAAAGATGCTTATTTCTGGCTTGAACATGCAGTTCTACTCAAGAGTAAGCAACTAAGCGAAATAAAGCCATGGAACGCTTATTTGCCTTCTATCTATGCATTCTGACACACCAACAATGTTTTCTGCTTCAATTTGGCTCATTTTACAAAGATGCTTATTTCTGGCTTGAACATGCAGTTCTACTCAAGAGTAAGCAACTAAGCGAAATAAAGCGATAGAACGCTTATTTGCCTTCTATCTGTGCATTCTGACACTCCAACAATGTGTTCTGCTTCAATTTGACTCATTTTACAAAGGTGATTATTCCTGGAGTGAACAAGCAGTTTTACTCAAGAGTAAGCAACTAAGCGAAATAAAGCCATGGAACGCTTATTTGCCTTCTATCTATGCATTCTGACACTCCAACAATGTTTTCTGCTTCAATTTGGCTCATTTTACAAAGATGCTTATTTCTGGCGTGAACATGCAGTTCTACTCAAGAGTAAGCAACTAAGCGAAATAGAGCGATAGAACGCTTATTTGCCTTCTATCTGTGCATTCTGACACTCCAACAATGTTTTCTGCTTCAATTTGACTCATTTCACAAATATGCTTATTTCTAGCGTGAACATCCAGTTCTACTCAAGAGTAAGCAACTAAGCGAAATAAAGCCATGGAACGCTTATTTGCCTTCTATCTATGCATTCTGACACTCCAACAATGTTTTCTGCTTCAATTTGGCTCATTTTACAAAGATGCTTATTTCTGGCGTGAACATGCAGTTCTAGTCAAGAGTAAGCAACTAAGCGAAATAAAGCCATGGAACGCTTATTTGCCTTCTATCTATGCATTCTGACACTCCAACAATGTTTTCTGCTTCAATTTGACTCATTTCACAAAGATGCTTATTTCTGGCGTGAACATGCAGTTCTACTCAAGAGTAAGCAACTAAGCGAAATAAAGCCATGGAACGCTTATTTGCCTTCTATCTATGCATTCTGACACACCAACAATGTTTTCTGCTTCAATTTGGCTCATTTCACAAAGATGCTTATATCTGGCTTGAACATGCAGTTCTACTCAAGAGTAAGCAACTCAGCGAAATAAAGCGATAGAACGCTTATTTGCCTTCTATCTGTGCATTCTGACACTCCAACAATGTGTTCTGCTTCAATTTGACTCATTTTACAAAGGTGATTATTCCTGGAGTGAACAAGCAGTTCTACTCAAGAGTAAGCAACTAAGCGAAATAAAGCCATGGAACGCTTATTTGCCTTCTATCTATGCATTCTGATACACCAACAATGTTTTCTGCTTCAATTTGGCTCATTTTACAAAGATGCTTATTTCTGGCTTGAACATGCAGTTCTACTCAAGAGTAAGCAACTAAGCGAAATAAAGCCATGGAACGCTTATTTGCCTTCTATCTATGCATTCTGACACACCAACAATGTTTTCTGCTTCAATTTGGCTCATTTTACAAAGATGCTTATTTCTGGCGTAAACATGCAGTTCTACTCAAGAGTAAGCAACTAAGCGAAATAAAGCCATGGAACGCTTATTTGCCTTCTATCTATGCATTCTGACACACCAACAATGTTTTCTGCTTCAATTTGACTCATTTTACAAAGATGCTTATTTCTGGCTTGAACATGCAGTTCTACTCAAGAGTAAGCAACTAAGCGAAATAAAGCCATGGAACGCTTATTTGCCTTCTATCTATGCATTCTGACACACCAACAATGTTTTCTGCTTCAATTTGGCTCATTTTACAAAGATGCCTATTTCTGGCTTGAACATGCAGTTCTACTCAAGAGTAAGCAACTAAGCGAAATAAAGCCATGGAACGCTTATTTGCCTTCTATCTATGCATTCTGACACTCCAACAATGTTTTCTGCTTCAATTTGGCTCATTTTACAAAGATGCTTATTTCTGGCGTGAACATGCAGTTCTACTCAAGAGTAAGCAACTAAGCGAAATAGAGCGATAGAACGCTTATTTGCCTTCTATCTGTGCATTCTGACACTCCAACAATGTTTTCTGCTTCAATTTGACTCATTTCACAAAGATGCTTATTTCTAGCGTGAACATGCAGTTCTACTCAAGAGTAAGCAACTAAGCGAAATAAAGCCATGGAACGCTTATTTGCCTTCTATCTATGCATTCTGACACACCAACAATGTTTTCTGCTTCAATTTGGCTCATTTTACAAAGATGCTTATTTCTGGCGTGAACATGCAGTTCTACTCAAGAGTAAGCAACTAAGCGAAATAAAGCGATAGAACGCTTATTTGCCTTCTATCTGTGCATTCTGACACTCCAACAATGTTTTCTGCTTCAATTTGACTCATTTCACAAAGATGCTTATTTCTGGCGTGAACATGCAGTTCTACTCAAGAGTAAGCAACTAAGCGAAATAAAGCGATAGAACGCTTATTTGCCTTCTACCTGTGCATTCTGACACTCCAACAATGTTTTCTGCTTCAATTTGACTCATTTCACAAAGATGCTTATTTCTGGCGTAAACATGCAGTTCTACTCAAGAGTAAGCAACTAAGCGAAATAAAGCCATGGAACGCTTATTTGCCTTCTATCTATGCATTCTGACACACCAACAATGTTTTCTGCTTCAATTTGGCTCATTTTACAAAGATGCTTATTTCTGGCTTGAACATGCAGTTCTACTCAAGAGTAAGCAACTAAGCGAAATAAAGCCATGGAACGCTTATTTGCCTTCTATCTATGCATTCTGACACTCCAACAATGTTTTCTGCTTCAATTTGGCTCATTTTACAAATATGCTTATTTCTGGCTTGAACATGCAGTTCTACTCAAGAGTAAGCAACTAAGCGAAATAAAGCCATGGAACGCTTATTTGCCTTCTATCTACGCATTCTGACACACCAGCAATGTTTTCTGCTTCAATTTGGCTCATTTTACAAAGATGCTTATTTCTGGCTTGAACATGCAGTTCTACTCAAGAGTAAGCAACTAAGCGAAATAAAGCGATAGAACGCTTATTTGCCTTCTATCTGTGCATTCTGACACTCCAACAATGTGTTCTGCTTCAATTTGACTCATTTTACAAAGATGCTTATTTCTGGCGTGAACATGCAGTTCTACTCAAGAGTAAGCAACTAAGCGAAATAAAGCCATGGAACGCTTATTTGCCTTCTATCTATGCATTCTGACACTCCAACAATGTTTTCTGCTTCAATTTGGCTCATTTTACAAAGATGCTTATTTCTGGCGTGAACATGCAGTTCTAGTCAAGAGTAAGCAACTAAGCGAAATAAAGCCATGGAACGCTTATTTGCCTTCTATCTATGCATTCTGACACTCCAACAATGTTTTCTGCTTCAATTTGACGCATTTCACAAAGATGCTTATTTCTGGCGTGAACATGCAGTTCTACTCAAGAGTAAGCAACTAAGCGAAATAAAGCCATGGAACGCTTATTTGCCTTCTATCTATGCATTCTGACACACCAACAATGTTTTCTGCTTCAATTTGGCTCATTTTACAAAGATGCTTATTTCTGGCTTGAACATGCAGTTCTACTCAAGAGTAAGCAACTAAGCGAAATAAAGCCATGGAACGCTTATTTGCCTTCTATCTATGCATTCTGACACTCCAACAATGTTTTCTGCTTCAATTTGGCTCATTTTACAAATATGCTTATTTCTGGCTTGAACATGCAGTTCTACTCAAGAGTAAGCAACTAAGCGAAATAAAGCCATGGAACGCTTATTTGCCTTCTATCTATGCATTCTGACACTCCAACAATGTGTTCTGCTTCACTTTGACTCATTTTACAAAGGTGCTTATTCCTGGAGTGAATATGCAGTTCTACTCAAGAGTAAGCAACTAAGCGAAATAAAGCCATGGAACGCTTATTTGCCTTCTATCTATGCATTCTGACACTCCACCAATGTGTTCCGATTTGACTCATTTCACAAAGATGCTTATTCCTGGGGTGAACATGCAGTTCTACTCAAGAGTAATCAACTAAGCGAAATAAAGCCATGGAACGCCCATTTGCCTTCTATCTCTGCATTCTGACACTCCAAGAATGTGTTCCGCTTCAATTTGACTCATTTCAAAAAGGTGCTCATTTCTTGAGTGAATATGCAGTTCTACTCAAGAGTAAGCAACTAAGCGAAATAAAGCCATGGAACGCTTATTAGCCTTCTATCTATGCATTCTGACACTCCAACAATGTTTTCTGCTTCAATTTGGCTCATTTTACAAAGATGCTTATTTCTGGCGTGAACATGCAGTTCTACTCAAGAGTAAGCAACTAAGCGAAATAAAGCGATAGAACGCTTATTTGCCTTCTATCTGTGCATTCTGACACTCCAACAATGTGTTCTGCTTCAATTTGACTCATTTTACAAAGGTGCTTATTCCTGGAGTGAATATGCAGTTCTACTCAAGAGTAAGCAACTAAGCGAAATAAAGCCATGGAACGCTTATTTGCCTTCTATCTATGCATTCTGACACTCCAACAATGTGTTCTGCTTCAATTTGACTCAATTTACAAAGGTGCTTATTCCTGGAGTGAATATGCAGTTCTACTCAAGAGTAAGCAACTAAGCGAAATAAAGCCATGGAACGCTTATTTGCCTTCTACCTATGCATTCTGACACTCCACCAATGTGTTCTGCTTCAATTTGACTCATTTTACAAAGATGCTTATTTCTGGAGTGAACATGCAGTTCTACTCAAGAGTAAGCAACTAAGCGAAATAAAGCCATGGAACGCTTATTTGCCTTCTATCTATGCATTCTGACACTCCAACAATGTTTTCTGCTTCAATTTGGGTCATTTCACAAAGGTGCTCATTTCTTGAGTGAATATGCAGTTCTACTCAAGAGTAAGCAACTAAGCGAAATAAAGCCATGGAACGCTTATTTGCCTTCTATCTATGCATTCTGACACTCCAACAATGTTTTCTGCTTCAATTTGGCTCATTTTACAAAGATGCTTATTTCTGGCGTGAACATGCAGTTCTACTCAAGAGTAAGCAACTAAGCGAAATAAAGCCATAGAATGCTTATTTGCCTTCTATCTATGCATTCTGACACTCCAACAATGTGTTCTGCTTCACTTTGACTCATTTTACAAAGGTGCTTATTCCTGGAGTGAATATGCAGTTCTACTCAAGAGTAAGCAACTAAGCGAAATAAAGCCATGGAACGCTTATTTGCCTTCTATCTATGCATTCTGACACTCCACCAATGTGTTCTGCTTCAATTTGACTCATTTCACAAAGATGCTTATTCCTGGCGTGAACATGCAGTTCTACTCAAGAGTAAGCAACTCAGCGAAATAAAGCGATAGAACGCTTATTTGCCTTCTATCTGTGCATTCTGACACTCCAACAATGTGTTCTGCTTCAATTTGACTCATTTTACAAAGGTGATTATTCCTGGAGTGAACAAGCAGTTCTACTCAAGAGTAAGCAACTAAGCGAAATAAAGCCATGGAACGCTTATTTGCCTTCTATCTATGCATTCTGACACTCCAACAATGTTTTCTGCTTCAATTTGGGTCATTTCACAAAGGTGCTCATTTATTGAGTGAATATGCAGTTCTACTCAAGAGTAAGCAACTAAGCGAAATAAAGCCATGGAACGCTTACTTGCCTTCTATCTATGCATTCTGACACTCCAACAATGTTTTCTGCTTCATTTTGGCTCATTTTACAAAGATGCTTATTTCTGGCGTGAACATGCAGTTCTACTCAAGAGTAAGCAACTAAGCGAAATAAAGCCATAGAACGCTTATTTGCCTTCTATCTATGGATTCTGACACTCCACCAATGTGTTCTGCTTCAATTTGACTCATTTTACAAAGATGCTTATTTCTGGAGTGAAAATGCAGTTCTACTCAAGAGTAAGCAACTAAGCGAAATAAAGCCATGGAACGCTTATTTGCCTTCTATCTATGCATTCTGACACTCCAACAATGTGTTCTGCTTCAATTTGACCCAATTTACAAAGGTGCTTATTCCTGGAGTGAATATGCAGTTCTACTCAAGAGAAAGCAACTAAGCGAAATAAAGCCATGGAACGCTTATTTGCCTTCTACCTATGCATTCTGACACTCCACCAATGTGTTCTGCTTCAATTTGACTCATTTTACAAAGATGCTTATTTCTGGAGTGAACATGCAGTTCTACTCAAGAGTAAGCAACTAAGCGAAATAAAGCGATAGAACGCTTATTTGCCTTCTATCTGTGCATTCTGACACTCCACCAATGTGTTCTGCTTCACTTTGACTCATTTTACAAAGGTGATTATTCCTGGAGTGAACAAGCAGATCTACTCAAGAGTAAGCAACTAAGCGAAATAAAGCCATGGAACGCTTACTTGCCTTCTATCTATGCAATCTGACACTCCAACAATGTGTTCTGCTTCAATTTGACTCATTTTACAAAGATGCTTATTTCTGGAGTGAACATGCAGTTCTACTCAAGAGTAAGCAACTAAGCGAAATAAAGCCATGGAACGCTTATTTGCCTTCTATCTATGCATTCTGACACTCCAACAATGTTTTCTGCTTCAATTTGGCTCATTTTACAAAGATGCTTATTTCTGGCGTGAACATGCAGTTCTACTCAAGAGTAAGCAACTAAGCGAAATAAAGCCATGGTACGCTTATTTGCCTTCTATCTCTGCATTCTGACACTCCACCAATGTGTTCTGCTTCAATTTGACTCATTTTACAAGGATGCTTATTTCTGGAGTGAACATGCAGTTCTACTCAAGAGTAAGCAACTAAGCGAAATAAAGCCATGGAACGCTTATTTGCCTTCTATCTATGCATTCTGACACTCCAACAATGTGTTCTGCTTCAATTTGACTCAATTTACAAAGGTGCTTATTCCTGGAGTGAATATGCAGTTCTACTCAAGAGAAAGCAACTAAGCGAAATAAAGCCATGGAACGCTTATTTGCCTTCTACCTATGCATTCTGACACTCCACCAATGTGTTCTGCTTCAATTTGACTCATTTTACAAAGGTGCTTATTCCTGGAGTGAATATGCAGTTCTACTCAAGAATAAGCAACTAAGCGAAATAAAGCGATAGAACGCTTATTTGCATTCTATCTGTGCATTCTGACACTCCAACAATGTGTTCTGCTTCAATTTGACTCATTTTACAAAGGTGCTTATTCCTGGAGTGAATATGCAATTCTACTCAAGAGGAAGCAACTAAGCGAAATAAAGCCATGGAACGCTTATTTGCCTTCTATCTATGCATTCTGACACTCCAACAATGTGTTCTGCTTCAATTTGGCTCATTTTACAAAGATGCTTATTTCTGGCGTGAACATGCAGTTCTACTCAAGAGTAAGCAACTAAGCGAAATAAAGCCATAGAACGCTTATTTGCCTTCTATCTATGCATTCTGACACTCCAACAATGTGTTCTGCTTCACTTTGACTCATTTTACAAAGGTGCTTATTCCTGGAGTGAATATGCAGTTCTACTCAAGAGTAAGCAACTAAGCGAAATAAAGCCATGGGACGCTTATTTGCCTTCTATCTATGCATTCTGACACTCCAACAATGTGTTCTGCTTCAATTTGACTCATTTTACAAAGGTGCTTATTCCTGGAGTGAATATGCAGTTCTACTCAAGAGGAAGCAACTAAGCGAAATAAAGCCATGGGACGCTTATTTGCCTTCTATCTATGCATTCTGACTCTCCAACAATGTGTTCTGCTTCAATTTGACTCATTTTACAAAGGTGCTTATTCCTGGAGTGAATATGCAGTTCTACTCAAGAGTAAGCAACTAAGCGAAATAAAGCCATGGAACGCTTATTTGCCTTCTATCTATGCATTCTGACACTCCACCAATGTGTTCTGCTTCAATTTGACTCATTTCACAAAGATGCTTATTTCTGGAGTGAACATGCAGTTCTACTCAAGAGTAAGCAACTAAGCGAAATAAAGCGATAGAACGCTTATTTGCCTTCTATCTGTGCATTCTGACACTCCAACAATGTGTTCTGCTTCACTTTGACTCATTTTACAAAGGTGATTATTCCTGGCGTGAACATGCAGTTCTACTCTAGAGTAAGCAACTAAGCGAAATAAAGCCATGGAACGCTTACTTGCCTTCTATCTATGCATTCTGACACTCCAACAATGTGTTCTGCTTCAATTTGGCTCATTTTACAAAGGTGCTTATTCCTGGAGTGAATATGCAGTTCTACTCAAGAGTAAGCAACTAAGCGAAATAAAGCCATGGAACGCTTATTTGCCTTCTATCTATGCATTCTGACACTCCAACAATGTGTTCTGCTTCAAGTTGACTCATTTCACAAAGATGCTTATTTCTGGCGTGAAAAAGCAGTTCTACTCAAGAGTAAGCCACTAAGCGAAATAAAGCCATGGAACGCTTATTTGCCTTCTATCTATGCATTCTGACACTCCAACAATGTGTTCTGCTTCAATTTGACTCATTTTACAAAGATGCTTATTTCTGGAGTGAACATGCAGTTCTACTCAAGAGTAAGCAACTAAGCGAAATAAAGCCATGGAACGCTTATTTGCCTTCTATCTGTGCATTCTGACACTCCAACAATGTTTTGTGCTTCAATTTGGCTCATTTTACAAAGATGCTTATTTCTGGCGTGAACATGCAGTTCTACTCAAGAGTAAGCAACTAAGCGAAATAAAGCGATAGAACGCTTATTTGCCTTCTATCTGTGCATTCTGACACTCCAACAATGTGTTCTGCTTCAATTTGACTCATTTTACAAAGGTGATTATTCCTGGAGTGAACATGCAGTTCTTCTCAAGAGTAAGCAACTAAGCGAAATAAAGCCATGGAACGCTTATTTGCCTTCTATCTATGCATTCTGACACTCCAACAATGTTTTCTGCTTCAATTTGGGTCATTTCACAAAGGTGCTCATTTCTTGTGTGAATATGCAGTTCTACTCAAGAGTAAGCAACTAAGCGAAATAAAGCCATGGAACGCTTATTTGCCTTCTATCTATGCATTCTGACACTCCAACAATGTTTTCTGCTTCAATTTGGCTCATTTTACAAAGATGCTTATTTCTGGCGTGAACATGCAGTTCTACTCAAGAGTAAGCAACTAAGCGAAATAAAGCCATAGAACGCTTATTTGCCTTCTATCTATGCATTCTGACACTCCAACAATGTGTTCTGCTTCACTTTGACTCATTTTACAAAGGTGCTTATTCCTTTTTTTTTAAAAGAGATTTTTATTAATTTTCAAACAAGAAATACACAAACAAAACGTATAATATAACACTGTCCCTTCATTTTCCCTCCACACACCGGTCCACTTCTGCCACCAGTAGGACCCGTGTGCTTTAGGAAACAAAGTCCATTTGTGAATTGAGTTCTGCTTCCCCCCTCCCTCCTCCCTCCATATCCCCCCCCTGCCACTGAGAGAACAGGGAGGAAGGGGTTATGGGGATCTGCATCCCCCAATTCTTTCATAATCATATTAATTAACCTAAAAAGAAAGAAAAAGAAAGAAAGAAAGAAAAGAGAGAAAAAACAAAAGGAAAATTGGGAAGAGTTCAAACTTCCCAGTTCTTATTGTTTTAACATCTTAATTGCGACTCCCTCGATAGTCTTCCTAATGGTTTTCCTGACAAATTCTGATTACTTGTGGCGAATTTTCCAACTCAGTTTCAAATCTTAATCTTATAATATTAACTCAATCCTCCTCCTTTTTCATGCTGCCCTCCCACAGGTCCCCTCCTGCCACAAGAGGTGCCTGCAGGGCACAGCACTTCCAAGGTTCCATTTCCTCCTCACCCCTCTGGGCACCCCCTGCCACTGAGTGCCTCAGAGTAAGGAGAGGGGGGCAGGCAGCTTTCTGCCTAAACACCTCACTTAACCTGCAATAATTTACAGTAACTTAAAAATTCTTTCCCAACCATTCTTATACTCCCTTAAGGAAACATAACTTTTTTTCCCCTTTCTTTCTTACATTCCATCTCCTCTCCCTAAGTCTTTTCCCCCCAATTGGTTCAGCATTTCCATTGTCATGCCAAGATTTCGAAGACCGTCTTTCAGAAACCAAAACAATACCTTTTAACTAAAGTTTTTACCCCACACCCATTCTTTCCCAAATCCATCTCCAGGCCTTTGCCCCCCCCTGCCCCTGTCCTTCCCATCCCTCAAAAACCCCACTCCACATTTTAACCCCTCCAGGATCTTCAAATCCATTAGACTTTAAGTCCCTTTGTCTCTCATCTTCTTGTTCTGGTTGTTTTTCTTCCTTTTGGAGATCATATTTTGCTTCATCCCAAACAGATTTGTCATAGTCCAAGTCCTCTTCCAGTTGTTTCTCCTCACACACAGTCTCAGAATCAGCAGACTCCAAATTTAAATTATCCTCTAAATCCTGGACTTGGACTTCAATCTCAACTGGTGGTAAGTTGGGATGTTGCCGTTCCTTGTAAAAATCTTCCCATGACAGCAAGTAGTTCAGCACAGTCTCCTGGAAGGCTCGAGACAGCTTTGTTTTCATACCTCTCGTAACCGCAGATAAACAGGGGGTAGGGAACAATGGGTACTGGAAAATTCCTTTCTCAGACGATCGACTCCATTTTGGCTGTTCTTTTTCTTAATTCTTAACTCAGTCCCAAATCCATTCTTACTTCCAATTTAAATAGTTCTTTCACATTTTCAAACAATTTTTCCTGTTCACAGCAGTGCAATCAATCCACCCGGTCTTTTGACAGTTTGACAGCTTTTGACAGCTGTCAAAACACTCTTCCCCTTAATGCCGCTGTACCTCAAGGGGTGCCGGACTCAGGGGCTGAGATGGTTCCAAAAAGTCTTTTTTCCCTCTCGGGTCCACAGTTTCAAATTCTTTCGTTATTCGGCTTAGGATTTTTTTTCCAAACGCCTCCCAGTTTCCCATTAGGAAGAGACCGGCTTCCGTTTCTTTAAGTCTCTCCTATTTTCCAATCAGCAAATTTAGGATCCAAATCAAAGTTCCACTTACTTCTTTAGGAATCTTTAGTTTCAAATCGGAAGAATCCGCCGCTTGCCGGGTCAGGACTCGGAGCTTCGCTTCCCGGAGGTAAGATGTGGCCCCAAATGGCTCCCGCGGTTCAACCCCACCGGCTCACGATCGCTCTATTGAGCTCTCGGGCGGCGGGGGATCCGCCAAACGGAGCAGCCGCTGGACGCCTGAGTCATCGGAACTCTCGATCCGATGCTTTTACGGGGAGTCCGCTCGCTCTGCGGACTTCCCCCCCCCCTCCGAGAAGCCAGGGACTTCGGCACGCGAAGTCCCTGCGTCCTTCTCACCGCCGCGACGAACCGGAAGTCTACAAAGGTGCTCATTTCTGGAGTGAACATGCAGTTCTACTCAAGTGTAAGCAACTAAGCGAAATAAAGCCATGGAACGCCCATTTGCCTTCTATCTCTGCATTCTGACACCCCAACAATGTGTTCCGCTTCAATTTGACTCATTTCACAAAGGTGCTCATTTCTTGAGTGAATATGCAGTTCTACTCAAGAGTAAGCAACTAAGCGAAATAAAGCCATGGAACGCTTATTTGCCTTCTATCTATGCATTCTGACACTCCAACAATGTTTTCTGCTTCAATTTGGCTCATTTTACAAAGGTGCTTATTTCTGGAGTGAATATGCAGTTCTACTCAAGAGTAAGCAACTAAGCGAAATAAAGCGATAGAACGCTTATTTGCATTCTATCTGTGCATTCTGACACTCCAACAATGTGTTCTGCTTCAATTTGACTCATTTCACAAAGATGCTTATTTCTGGAGTGAACATGCAGTTCTACTCAAGAGTAAGCAACTAAGCGAAATAAAGCCATGGAACGCCCATTTGCCTTCTATCTCTGCATTCTGACACCCCAACAATGTGTTCCGCTTCAATTTGACTCATTTCACAAAGGTGCTTATTCCTGGAGTGAATATGCAGTTCTACTCAAGAGTAAGCAACTAAGCGAAATAAAGCCATGGAACGCTTGTTTGCCTTCTATCTATGCATTCTGACACTCCAACAACGTTTTCTGCTTCAATTTGGGTCTTTTCACAAAGGTGCTCATTTCTTGAGTGAATTTGCAGTTCTACTCAAGAGTAAGCAACTAAGCGAAATAAAGCCATGGAATGCTTATTTGCCTTCTATCTATGCATTCTGACACTCCAACAATGTGTTCTGCTTCGATTTGACTCATTTTACAAAGATGCTTATTTCTGGCGTGAACATGCAATTCTACTCAAGAGTAAGCAACTAAGCGAAATAAAGCCATGGTACGCTTATTTGCCTTCTATCTCTGCATTCTGACACTCCAACAATGTGTTCTGCTTCGATTTGACTCATTTTACAAAGATGCTTATTTTTGGAGTGAACATGCAGTTCTACTCAAGAGTAAGCAACTAAGCGAAATAAAGCCATGGAACGCTTATTTGCCTTCTATCTATGCATTCTGACACTCCAACAATGTTTTCTGCTTCGATTTGGGTCATTTCACAAAGGTGCTAATTTCTGGCGTGAACATGCAGTTCTACTCAAGAGTAAGCAACTAAGCGAAATAAAGCCATGGAACGCTTATTTGCCTTCTATCTATGCATTCTGACACTCCAACAATGTGTTCCGCTTCAATTTGACTCATTTCACAAAGATGCTTATTCCTGGCGTGAACATGCAGTTCTACTCAAGAGTAAGCAACTAAGCGAAATAAAGCCATGGAACGCCCATTTGCCTTCTATCTCTGCATTCTGACACTCCAACAATGTGTTCCGCTTCAATTTGACTCATTTCACAAAGGTGCTCATTTCTTGAGTGAATATGCAGTTCTACTCAAGAGTAAGCAACTAAGCGAAATAAAGCCATGGAACGCTTATTTGCCTTCTATCTATGCATTCTGACACTCCAACAATGTGTTCTGCTTCAATTTGACTCAATTTACAAAGGTGCTTATTCCTGGAGTGAATATGCAGTTCTACTCAAGAGAAAGCAACTAAGCGAAATAAAGCCATGGAACGCTTATTTGCCTTCTATCTGTGCATTCTGACACTCCACCAATGTGTTCTGCTTCAATTTGACTCATTTTACAAAGATGCTTATTTCTGGAGAGAACATGCAGTTCTACTCAAGAGTAAGCAACTAAGCGAAATAAAGCCATGGAACGCTTATTTGCCTTCTATCTATGCATTCTGACACTCCAACAATGTTTTCTGCTTCAATTTGGGTCATTTCACAAAGGTGCTCATTTCTTGAGTGAATATGCAGTTCTACTCAAGAGTAAGCAACTAAGCGAAATAAAGCCATAGAACGCTTATTTGCCTTCTATCTATGCATTCTGACAGTCCAACAATGTTTTCTGCTTCAATTTGGCTCATTTTACAAAGATGCTTATTTCTGGCGTGAACATACAGTTCTACTCAAGAGTAAGCAACTAAGCGAAATAAAGCGATAGAACGCTTATTTGCCTTCTATATGTGCATTCTGACACTCCAACAATGTGTTCTGCTTCGATTTGACTCATTTTACAAAGGTGATTATTCCTGGAGTGAACAAGCAGTTCTATTCAAGAGTAAGCAACTAAGCGAAATAAAGCCATGGAACGCTTATTTGCCTTCTATCTATGCATTCTGACACTCCAATAATGTGTTCTGCTTCAATTTGTCTCATTTTACAAAGATGCTTATTTCTGGAGTGAAAATGCAGTTCTACTCAAGAGTAAGCAACTAAGCGAAATAAAGTCATGGAACGCTTATTTGCCTTCTATCTATGCATTCTGACACTCCAACAATGTGTTCTGCTTCGATTTGACTCATTTTACAAAGATGCTCATTTCTGGAGTGAATATGCAGTTCTACTCAAGAGTAAGCAACTAAGCGAAATAAAGCCATGGAACGCTTATTTGCCTTCTATCTATGCATTCTGACACTCCAACAATGTGTTCTGCTTCAATTTGACTCAATTTACAAAGGTGCTTATTCCTGGAGTGAATATGCAGTTCTACTCAAGAGTAAGCAACTAAGCGAAATAAAGCCATGGTACGCTTATTTGCCTTCTATCTCTGCATTCTGACACTCCACCAATGTGTTCTGCTTCAATTTGACTCATTTTACAAAGGTGCTTATTCCTGGAGTGAACATGCAGTTCTACTCAAGAGTAAGCAACTAAGCGAAATAAAGCCATGGAACGCTTATTTGCCTTCTATCTATGCATTCTGACACTCCAACAATGTTTTCTGCTTCAATTTGGGTCATTTCACAAAGGTGCTCATTTCTTGAGTGAATATGCAGTTCTACTCAAGAGTAAGCAACTAAGCGAAATAAAGCCATAGAACGCTTATTTGCCTTCTATCTATGCATTCTGACAGTCCAACAATGTTTTCTGCTTCAATTTGGCTCATTTTACAAAGGTGCTTATTTCTGGCGTGAACATGCAGTTCTACTCAAGAGTAAGCAACTAAGCGAAATAAAGCGATAGAACGCTTATTTGCCTTCTATATGTGCATTCTGACACTCCAACAATGTGTTCTGCTTCGATTTGACTCATTTTATTTACAAAGGTGATTATTCCTGGAGTGAACAAGCAGTTCTATTCAAGAGTAAGCAACTAAGCGAAATAAAGCCATGGAACGCTTATTTGCCTTCTATCTATGCATTCTGACACTCCAATAATGTGTTCTGCTTCACTTTGACTCATTTTACAAAGGTGCTTATTCCTGGAGTGAATATGCAGTTCTACTCAAGAGTAAGCAGCTAAGCGAAATAAAGCCATAGAACGCTTATTTGCCTTCTATCTATGCATTCTGACACTCCAACAATGTGTTCTGCTTCACTTTGACTCATTTTACAAAGGTGCTTATTCCTGGAATGAATATGCAGTTCTACTCAAGAGTAAGCAACTAAGCGAAATAAAGCCATGGCACGCTTATTTGCCTTCTATCTATGCATTCTGACACTCCAACAATGTTTTCTACTTCAATTTGACTCATTTTACAAAGGTGCTTATTCCTGGAGTGAATATGCAGTTCTACTCAAGAGTAAGCAACTAAGCGAAATAAAGCCATGGATCGCTTATGTGCCTTCTATCTATGCATTCTGACAGTCCAACAATGTTTTCTGCTTCAATTTGGCTCATTTTACAAAGATGCTTATTTCTGGCATGAACATGCAGTTCTACTCAAGAGTAAGCAACTAAGCGAAATAAAGCGATAGAACGCTTATTTGCCTTCTATATGTGCATTCTGACACTCCAACAATGTGTTCTGCTTCGATTTGACTCATTTTACAAAGGTGATTATTCCTGGAGTGAACAAGCAGTTCTATTCAAGAGTAAGCAACTAAGCGAAATAAAGCCATGGAACGCTTATTTGCCTTCTATCTATGCATTCTGACACTCCAATAATGTGTTCTGCTTCAATTTGTCTCATTTTACAAAGATGCTTATTTCTGGCGTGAACATGCAGTTCTACTCAAGAGTAAGCAACTAAGCGAAATAAAGCGATAGAACGCTTATTTGCCTTCTATATGTGCATTCTGACACTCCAACAATGTGTTCTGCTTCGATTTGACTCATTTTACAAAGGTGATTATTCCTGGAGTGAACAAGCAGTTCTATTCAAGAGTAAGCAACTAAGCGAAATAAAGCCATGGAACGCTTATTTGCCTTCTATCTATGCATTCTGACACTCCAATAATGTGTTCTGCTTCAATTTGTCTCATTTTACAAAGATGCTTATTTCTGGAGTGAAAATGCAGTTCTACTCAAGAGTAAGCAACTAAGCGAAATAAAGTCATGGAACGCTTATTTGCCTTCTATCTATGCATTCTGACACTCCAACAATGTGTTCTGCTTCGATTTGACTCATTTTACAAAGATGCTCATTTCTGGAGTGAATATGCAGTTCTACTCAAGAGTAAGCAACTAAGCGAAATAAAGCCATGGAACGCTTATTTGCCTTCTATCTATGCATTCTGACACTCCAACAATGTGTTCTGCTTCAATTTGACTCAATTTACAAAGGTGCTTATTCCTGGAGTGAATATGCAGTTCTACTCAAGAGTAAGCAACTAAGCGAAATAAAGCCATGGTACGCTTATTTGCCTTCTATCTATGCATTCTGACACTCCAACAATGTGTTCTGCTTCGATTTGACTCATTTTACAAAGGTGCTTATTCCTGGAGTGAACATGCAGTTCTACTCAAGAGTAAGCAACTAAGCGAAATAAAGCCATGGAACGCTTATTTGCCTTCTATCTATGCATTCCGACACTGCAACAATGTGTTCTGCTTCAATTTGACTCATTTTACAAAGGTGCTTATTCCTGGCGTGAACATGCAGTTCTACTCAAGAGTAAGCAACTAAGCGAAATAAAGCCATGGTACGCTTATTTGCCTTCTATCTCTGCATTCTGACACTCCACCAATGTGTTCTGCTTCAATTTGACTCATTTTACAAAGGTGCTTATTCCTGGAGTGAATATGCAGTTCTACTCAAGAGTAAGCAACTAACCGAAATAAAGCCATCGAACGCTTATTTGCCTCCTATCTATGCATCCTGACACTCCAACAATGTGTTCTGCTTCAATTTGACTCATTTTACAAAGATGCTTATTTCTGGAGTGAATATGCAGTTCTACTCAAGAGTAGGCAACTAAGCGAAATAAAGCCATGGAATGCTTATTTGCCTTCTATCTATGCATTCCGACACTGCAACAATGTGTTCTGCTTCAATTTGACTCATTTTACAAAGGTGCTTATTCCTGGAGTGAATATGCAGTTCTACTCAAGAGTAAGCAACTAAGCGAAATAAAGCCATGGAACGCTTATTTGCCTTCTATCTATGCATTCTGACACTCCAACAATGTGTTCTGCTTCACTTTGACTCATTTTACAAAGGTGCTTATTCCTGGAGTGAGTATGCAGTTCTACTCAAGAGTAAGCAACTAAGCGAAATAAAGCCATGGAACGCTTATTTGCCTTCTATCTATGCATTCCGACACTCCAACAATGTGTTCTGCTTCACTTTGACTCATTTTACAAAGGTGCTTATTCCTGGAGTGAATATGCAGTTCTACTCAAGAGTAAGCAACTAAGCGAAATAAAGCCATGGAACGCTTATTTGCCTTCTATCTATGCATTCTGACACTCCAACAATGTGTTCTGCTTCAATTTGACTCATTTTACAAAGATGCTTATTTCTGGAGTGAACATGCAGTTCTACTCAAGAGTAAGCAGCTAAGCGAAATAAAGCCATGGAACGCTTATTTGCCTTCTATCTATGCATTCTGACACTCCAACAATGTTTTCTGCTTCAATTTGACTCATTTTACAAAGGTGCTTATTCCTGGAGTGAATATGCAGTTCTACTCAAGAGTAAGCAACTAAGCGAAATAAAGCCATGGATCGCTTATGTGCCTTCTATCTATGCATTCTGACAGTCCAACAATGTTTTCTGGTTCAATTTGGCTCATTTTACAAAGATGCTTATTTCTGGCGTGAACATGCAGTTCTACTCAAGAGTAAGCAACTAAGCGAAATAAAGCGATAGAACGCTTATTTGCCTTCTATATGTGCATTCTGACACTCCAACAATGTGTTCTGCTTCGATTTGACTCATTTTACAAAGGTGATTATTCCTGGAGTGAATATGCAGTTCTACTCAAGAGTAAGCAACTAAGCGAAATAAAGCCATGGAACGCTTATTTGCCTTCTATCTATGCATTCTGACACTCCAACAATGTGTTCTGCTTCAATTTGACTCAATTTACAAAGGTGCTTATTCCTGGAGTGAATATGCAGTTCTACTCAAGAGTAAGCAACTAAGCGAAATAAAGCCATGGTACGCTTATTTGCCTTCTATCTCTGCATTCTGACACTCCACCAATGTGTTCTGCTTCAATTTGACTCATTTTACAAAGGTGCTTATTCCTGGAGTGAACATGCAGTTCTACTCAAGAGTAAGCAACTAAGCGAAATAAAGCCATGGAACGCTTATTTGCCTTCTATCTATGCATTCTGACACTCCAACAATGTTTTCTGCTTCAATTTGGGTCATTTCACAAAGGTGCTCATTTCTTGAGTGAATATGCAGTTCTACTCAAGAGTAAGCAACTAAGCGAAATAAAGCCATAGAACGCTTATTTGCCTTCTATCTATGCATTCTGACAGTCCAACAATGTTTTCTGCTTCAATTTGGCTCATTTTACAAAGGTGCTTATTTCTGGCGTGAACATGCAGTTCTACTCAAGAGTAAGCAACTAAGCGAAATAAAGCGATAGAACGCTTATTTGCCTTCTATATGTGCATTCTGACACTCCAACAATGTGTTCTGCTTCGATTTGACTCATTTTATTTACAAAGGTGATTATTCCTGGAGTGAACAAGCAGTTCTATTCAAGAGTAAGCAACTAAGCGAAATAAAGCCATGGAACGCTTATTTGCCTTCTATCTATGCATTCTGACACTCCAATAATGTGTTCTGCTTCACTTTGACTCATTTTACAAAGGTGCTTATTCCTGGAGTGAATATGCAGTTCTACTCAAGAGTAAGCAGCTAAGCGAAATAAAGCCATAGAACGCTTATTTGCCTTCTATCTATGCATTCTGACACTCCAACAATGTGTTCTGCTTCACTTTGACTCATTTTACAAAGGTGCTTATTCCTGGAATGAATATGCAGTTCTACTCAAGAGTAAGCAACTAAGCGAAATAAAGCCATGGCACGCTTATTTGCCTTCTATCTATGCATTCTGACACTCCAACAATGTTTTCTGCTTCAATTTGACTCATTTTACAAAGGTGCTTATTCCTGGAGTGAATATGCAGTTCTACTCAAGAGTAAGCAACTAAGCGAAATAAAGCCATGGATCGCTTATGTGCCTTCTATATGTGCATTCTGACACTCCAACAATGTGTTCTGCTTCGATTTGACTCATTTTACAAAGGTGATTATTCCTGGAGTGAACAAGCAGTTCTATTCAAGAGTAAGCAACTAAGCGAAATAAAGCCATGGAACGCTTATTTGCCTTCTATCTATGCATTCTGACACTCCAATAATGTGTTCTGCTTCAATTTGTCTCATTTTACAAAGATGCTTATTTCTGGCGTGAACATGCAGTTCTACTCAAGAGTAAGCAACTAAGCGAAATAAAGCGATAGAACGCTTATTTGCCTTCTATATGTGCATTCTGACACTCCAACAATGTGTTCTGCTTCGATTTGACTCATTTTACAAAGGTGATTATTCCTGGAGTGAACAAGCAGTTCTATTCAAGAGTAAGCAACTAAGCGAAATAAAGCCATGGAACGCTTATTTGCCTTCTATCTATGCATTCTGACACTCCAATAATGTGTTCTGCTTCAATTTGTCTCATTTTACAAAGATGCTTATTTCTGGAGTGAAAATGCAGTTCTACTCAAGAGTAAGCAACTAAGCGAAATAAAGTCATGGAACGCTTATTTGCCTTCTATCTATGCATTCTGACACTCCAACAATGTGTTCTGCTTCGATTTGACTCATTTTACAAAGATGCTCATTTCTGGAGTGAATATGCAGTTCTACTCAAGAGTAAGCAACTAAGCGGAATAAAGCCATGGAACGCTTATTTGCCTTCTATCTATGCATTCTGACACTCCAACAATGTGTTCTGCTTCAATTTGACTCAATTTACAAAGGTGCTTATTCCTGGAGTGAATATGCAGTTCTACTCAAGAGTAAGCAACTAAGCGAAATAAAGCCATCGAACGCTTATTTGCCTCCTATCTATGCATCCTGACACTCCAACAATGTGTTCTGCTTCAATTTGACTCATTTTACAAAGATGCTTATTTCTGGAGTGAATATGCAGTTCTACTCAAGAGTAAGCAACTAAGCGAAATAAAGCCATGGAATGCTTATTTGCCTTCTATCTATGCATTCCGACACTGCAACAATGTGTTCTGCTTCAATTTGACTCATTTTACAAAGGTGCTTATTCCTGGAGTGAGTATGCAGTTCTACTCAAGAGTAAGCAACTAAGCGAAATAAAGCCATGGAACGCTTATTTGCCTTCTATCTATGCATTCCGACACTCCAACAATGTGTTCTGCTTCACTTTGACTCATTTTACAAAGGTGCTTATTCCTGGAGTGAATATGCAGTTCTACTCAAGAGTAAGCAACTAAGCGAAATAAAGCCATGGAACGCTTATTTGCCTTCTATCTATGCATTCTGACACTCCAACAATGTGTTCTGCTTCAATTTGACTCATTTTACAAAGATGCTTATTTCTGGAGTGAACATGCAGTTCTACTCAAGAGTAAGCAGCTAAGCGAAATAAAGCCATGGAACGCTTATTTGCCTTCTATCTATGCATTCTGACAGTCCAACAATGTTTTCTGCTTCAATTTGACTCATTTTACAAAGGTGCTTATTCCTGGAGTGAATATGCAGTTCTACTCAAGAGTAAGCAACTAAGCGAAATAAAGCCATGGATCGCTTATGTGCCTTCTATCTATGCATTCTGACAGTCCAACAATGTTTTCTGGTTCAATTTGGCTCATTTTACAAAGATGCTTATTTCTGGCGTGAACATGCAGTTCTACTCAAGAGTAAGCAACTAAGCGAAATAAAGCGATAGAACGCTTATTTGCCTTCTATATGTGCATTCTGACACTCCAACAATGTGTTCTGCTTCGATTTGACTCATTTTACAAAGGTGATTATTCCTGGAGTGAACAAGCAGTTCTATTCAAGAGTAAGCAACTAAGCGAAATAAAGCCATGGAACGCTTATTTGCCTTCTATCTATGCATTCTGACACTCCAATAATGTGTTCTGCTTCAATTTGTCTCATTTTACAAAGATGCTTATTTCTGGCGTGAACATGCAGTTCTACTCAAGAGTAAGCAACTAAGCGAAATAAAGCGATAGAACGCTTATTTGCCTTCTATATGTGCATTCTGACACTCCAACAATGTGTTCTGCTTCGATTTGACTCATTTTACAAAGGTGATTATTCCTGGAGTGAACAAGCAGTTCTATTCAAGAGTAAGCAACTAAGCGAAATAAAGCCATGGAACGCTTATTTGCCTTCTATCTATGCATTCTGACACTCCAATAATGTGTTCTGCTTCAATTTGTCTCATTTTACAAAGATGCTTATTTCTGGAGTGAAAATGCAGTTCTACTCAAGAGTAAGCAACTAAGCGAAATAAAGTCATGGAACGCTTATTTGCCTTCTATCTATGCATTCTGACACTCCAACAATGTGTTCTGCTTCGATTTGACTCATTTTACAAAGATGCTCATTTCTGGAGTGAATATGCAGTTCTACTCAAGAGTAAGCAACTAAGCGAAATAAAGCCATGGAACGCTTATTTGCCTTCTATCTATGCATTCTGACACTCCAACAATGTGTTCTGCTTCAATTTGACTCAATTTACAAAGGTGCTTATTCCTGGAGTGAATATGCAGTTCTACTCAAGAGTAAGCAACTAAGCGAAATAAAGCCATGGTACGCTTATTTGCCTTCTATCTATGCATTCTGACACTCCAACAATGTGTTCTGCTTCGATTTGACTCATTTTACAAAGGTGCTTATTCCTGGAGTGAACATGCAGTTCTACTCAAGAGTAAGCAACTAAGCGAAATAAAGCCATGGAACGCTTATTTGCCTTCTATCTATGCATTCCGACACTGCAACAATGTGTTCTGCTTCAATTTGACTCATTTTACAAAGGTGCTTATTCCTGGCGTGAACATGCAGTTCTACTCAAGAGTAAGCAACTAAGCGAAATAAAGCCATGGTACGCTTATTTGCCTTCTATCTCTGCATTCTGACACTCCACCAATGTGTTCTGCTTCAATTTGACTCATTTTACAAAGGTGCTTATTCCTGGAGTGAATATGCAGTTCTACTCAAGAGTAAGCAACTAACCGAAATAAAGCCATCGAACGCTTATTTGCCTTCTATCTATGCATTCCGACACTGCAACAATGTGTTCTGCTTCAATTTGACTCATTTTACAAAGGTGCTTATTCCTGGAGTGAATATGCAGTTCTACTCAAGAGTAAGCAACTAAGCGAAATAAAGCCATGGAACGCTTATTTGCCTTCTATCTATGCATTCTGACACTCCAACAATGTGTTCTGCTTCACTTTGACTCATTTTACAAAGGTGCTTATTCCTGGAGTGAGTATGCAGTTCTACTCAAGAGTAAGCAACTAAGCGAAATAAAGCTATGGAACGCTTATTTGCCTTCTATCTATGCATTCCGACACTCCAACAATGTGTTCTGCTTCACTTTGACTCATTTTACAAAGGTGCTTTTTCCTGGAGTGAATATGCAGTTCTACTCAAGAGTAAGCAACTAAGCGAAATAAAGCCATGGAACGCTTATTTGCCTTCTATCTATGCATTCTGACACTCCAACAATGTGTTCTGCTTCAATTTGACTCATTTTACAAAGATGCTTATTTCTGGAGTGAACATGCAGTTCTACTCAAGAGTAAGCAGCTAAGCGAAATAAAGCCATGGAACGCTTATTTGCCTTCTATCTATGCATTCTGACAGTCCAACAATGTTTTTTGCTTCAATTTGGTTCATTTCACAAAGGTGCTCATTTCTTGAGTGAACATGCAGTTCTACTCAAGAGTAAGCAACTAAGTGAAATAAAGCCATAGAACGCTTATTTGCCTTCTATCTATGCATTCTGACACTCCAACAATGTGTTCTGCTTCACTTTGGCTCATTTCACAAAGGTGCTCATTTCTTGAGTTAACATGCAGTTCTACTCAAGAGTAAGCAACTAACCGAAATAAAGCCATAGAACGCTTATTTGCCTTCTATCTATGCATTCTGACACTCCAACAATGTGTTCTGCTTCAATTTGACTCATTTTACAAAGGTGCTTATTCCTGGAGTGAATATGCAGTTCTACTCAAGATTAAGCAACTAAGCGAAATAAAGACATAGAACGCTTATTTGCCTCCTATCTATGCATCCTGACACTCCAACAATGTGTTCTGCTTCGATTTGACTCATTTTATAAAGATGCTTATTTCTGGAGTGAACATGCAGTTCTACTCAAGAGTAAGCAGCTAAGCGAAATAAAGCCATAGAACGCTTATTTGCCTCCTATCTATGCATTCTGAGACTCCAACAATGTGTTCTGCTTCACTTTGACTCATTTTACAAAGGTGCTTATTCCTGGAATGAATATGCAGTTCTACTCAAGAGTAAGCAGCTAAGCGAAATAAAGCCATAGAACGCTTATTTGCCTTCTATCTATGCATTCTGACACTCCAACAATGTGTTCTGCTTCACTTTGACTCATTTTACAAAGATGCTTATTCCTGGAGTGAATATGCAGTTCTACTCAAGAGTAAGCAACTAAGCGAAATAAAGCCATGGCACGCTTATTTGCCTTCTATCTATGCATTCTGACACTCCAACAATGTTTTCTGCTTCAATTTGACTCATTTTACAAAGGTGCTTATTCCTGGAGTGAATATGCAGTTCTACTCAAGAGTAAGCAACTAAGCGAAATAAAGCCATGGATCGCTTATGTGCCTTCTATCTATGCATTCTGACAGTCCAACAATGTTTTCTGCTTCAATTTGGCTCATTTTACAAAGATGCTTATTTCTGGCGTGAACATGCAGTTCTACTCAAGAGTAAGCAACTAAGCGAAATAAAGCGATAGCACGCTTATTTGCCTTCTATATGTGCATTCTGACACTCCAACAATGTGTTCTGCTTCGATTTGACTCATTTTACAAAGGTGATTATTCCTGGCGTGAACAAGCAGTTCTATTCAAGAGTAAGCAACTAAGCGAAATAAAGCCATGGAACGCTTATTTGCCTTCTATCTATGCATTCTGACACTCCAATAATGTGTTCTGCTTCAATTTGTCTCATTTTACAAAGATGCTTATTTCTGGAGTGAAAATGCAGTTCTACTCAAGAGTAAGCAACTAAGCGAAATAAAGTCATGGAACGCTTATTTGCCTTCTATCTATGCATTCTGACACTCCAACAATGTGTTCTGCTTCGATTTGACTCATTTTACAAAGATGCTCATTTCTGGAGTGAATATGCAGTTCTACTCAAGAGTAAGCAACTAAGCGAAATAAAGCCATGGAACGCTTATTTGCCTTCTATCTATGCATTCTGACACTCCAACAATGTGTTCTGCTTCAATTTGACTCAATTTACAAAGGTGCTTATTCCTGGAGTGAATATGCAGTTCTACTCAAGAGTAAGCAACTAAGCGAAATAAAGCCATGGTACGCTTATTTGCCTTCTATCTCTGCATTCTGACACTCCACCAATGTGTTCTGCTTCAATTTGACTCATTTTACAAAGGTGCTTATTCCTGGAGTGAACATGCAGTTCTACTCAAGAGTAAGCAACTAAGCGAAATAAAGCCATGGATCGCTTATTTGCCTTCTATCTATGCATTCTGACACTCCAACAATGTTTTCTGCTTCAATTTGGGTCATTTCACAAAGGTGCTCATTTCTTGAGTGAATATGCAGTTCTACTCAAGAGTAAGCAACTAAGCGAAATAAAGCCATAGAACGCTTATTTGCCTTCTATCTATGCATTCTGACAGTCCAACAATGTTTTCTGCTTCAATTTGACTCATTTCACAAAGGTGCTTATTCCTGGAGTGAATATGCAGTTCTACTCAAGAGTAAGCAACTAACCGAAATAAAGCCATCGAACGCTTATTTGCCTCCTATCTATGCATCCTGACACTCCAACAATGTGTTCTGCTTCAATTTGACTCATTTTACAAAGATGCTTATTTCTGGAGTGAATATGCAGTTCTACTCAAGAGTAAGCAACTAAGCGAAATAAAGCCATGGAATGCTTATTTGCCTTCTATCTATGCATTCCGACACTGCAACAATGTGTTCTGCTTCAATTTGACTCATTTTACAAAGGTGCTTATTCCTGGAGTGAATATGCAGTTCTACTCAAGAGTAAGCAACTAAGCGAAATAAAGCCATGGAACGCTTATTTGCCTTCTATCTATGCATTCTGACACTCCAACAATGTGTTCTGCTTCACTTTGACTCATTTTACAAAGGTGCTTATTCCTGGAGTGAGTATGCAGTTCTACTCAAGAGTAAGCAACTAAGCGAAATAAAGCCATGGAACGCTTATTTGCCTTCTATCTATGCATTCCGACACTCCAACAATGTGTTCTGCTTCACTTTGACTCATTTTACAAAGGTGCTTATTCCTGGAGTGAATATGCAGTTCTACTCAAGAGTAAGCAACTAAGCGAAATAAAGCCATGGAACGCTTATTTGCCTTCTATCTATGCATTCTGACACTCCAACAATGTGTTCTGCTTCAATTTGACTCATTTTACAAAGATGCTTATTTCTGGAGTGAACATGCAGTTCTACTCAAGAGTAAGCAGCTAAGCAAAATAAAGCCATGGAACGCTTATTTGCCTTCTATCTATGCATTCTGACACTCCAACAATGTTTTTTGCTTCAATTTGGTTCATTTCACAAAGGTGCTCATTTCTTGAGTGAACATGCAGTTCTACTCAAGAGTAAGCAACTAAGTGAAATAAAGCCATAGAACGCTTATTTGCCTTCTATCTATGCATTCTGACACTCCAACAATGTGTTCTGCTTCAATTTGACTCATTTCACAAAGGTGCTTATTCCAGGAGTGAATATGCAGTTCTACTCAAGAGTAAGCAACTAACCGAAATAAAGCCATCGAACGCTTATTTGCCTCCTATCTATGCATCCTGACACTCCAACAATGTGTTCTGCTTCAATTTGACTCATTTTACAAAGATGCTTATTTCTGGAGTGAATATGCAGTTCTACTCAAGAGTAAGCAACTAAGCGAAATAAAGCCATGGAATGCTTATTTGCCTTCTATCTATGCATTCCGACACTGCAACAATGTGTTCTGCTTCAATTTGACTCATTTTACAAAGGTGCTTATTCCTGGAGTGAATATGCAGTTCTACTCAAGAGTAAGCAACTAAGCGAAATAAAGCCATGGAACGCTTATTTGCCTTCTATCTATGCATTCTGACACTCCAACAATGTGTTCTGCTTCACTTTGACTCATTTTACAAAGGTGCTTATTCCTGGAGTGAGTATGCAGTTCTACTCAAGAGTAAGCAACTAAGCGAAATAAAGCCATGGAACGCTTATTTGCCTTCTATCTATGCATTCCGACACTCCAACAATGTGTTCTGCTTCACTTTGACTCATTTTACAAAGGTGCTTATTCCTGGAGTGAATATGCAGTTCTACTCAAGAGTAAGCAACTAAGCGAAATAAAGCCATGGAACGCTTATTTGCCTTCTATCTATGCATTCTGACACTCCAACAATGTGTTCTGCTTCAATTTGACTCATTTTACAAAGATGCTTATTTCTGGAGTGAACATGCAGTTCTACTCAAGAGTAAGCAGCTAAGCAAAATAAAGCCATGGAACGCTTATTTGCCTTCTATCTATGCATTCTGACACTCCAACAATGTTTTTTGCTTCAATTTGGTTCATTTCACAAAGGTGCTCATTTCTTGAGTGAACATGCAGTTCTACTCAAGAGTAAGCAACTAAGTGAAATAAAGCCATAGAACGCTTATTTGCCTTCTATCTATGCATTCTGACACTCCAACAATGTGTTCTGCTTCACTTTGGCTCATTTCACAAAGGTGCTCATTTCTTGAGTTAACATGCAGTTCTACTCAAGAGTAAGCAACTAAGTGAAATAAAGCCATGGAACGCTTATTTGCCTTCTATCTATGCATTCCGACACTGCAACAATGTGTTCTGCTTCAATTTGACTCATTTTACAAAGGTGCTTATTCCTGGCGTGAACATGCAGTTCTACTCAAGAGTAAGCAACTAAGCGAAATAAAGCCATGGTACGCTTATTTGCCTTCTATCTCTGCATTCTGACACTCCACCAATGTGTTCTGCTTCAATTTGACTCATTTTACAAAGGTGCTTATTCCTGGAGTGAATATGCAGTTCTACTCAAGAGTAAGCAACTAACCGAAATAAAGCCATCGAACGCTTATTTGCCTCCTATCTATGCATTCCGACACTGCAAAAATGTGTTCTGCTTCAATTTGACTCATTTTACAAAGGTGCTTATTCCTGGAGTGAATACGCAGTTCTACTCAAGAGTAAGCAACTAAGCGAAATAAAGCCATGGAACGCTTATTTGCCTTCTATCTATGCATTCTGACACTCCAACAATGTGTTCTGCTTCACTTTGACTCATTTTACAAAGGTGCTTATTCCTGGAGTGAGTATGCAGTTCTACTCAAGAGTAAGCAACTAAGCGAAATAAAGCTATGGAACGCTTATTTGCCTTCTATCTATGCATTCCGACACTCCAACAATGTGTTCTGCTTCACTTTGACTCATTTTACAAAGGTGCTTTTTCCTGGAGTGAATATGCAGTTCTACTCAAGAGTAAGCAACTAAGCGAAATAAAGCCATGGAACGCTTATTTGCCTTCTATCTATGCATTCTGACACTCCAACAATGTGTTCTGCTTCAATTTGACTCATTTTACAAAGATGCTTATTTCTGGAGTGAACATGCAGTTCTACTCAAGAGTAAGCAGCTAAGCGAAATAAAGCCATGGAACGCTTATTTGCCTTCTATCTATGCATTCTGACAGTCCAACAATGTTTTTTGCTTCAATTTGGTTCATTTCACAAAGGTGCTCATTTCTTGAGTGAACATGCAGTTCTACTCAAGAGTAAGCAACTAAGTGAAATAAAGCCATAGAACGCTTATTTGCCTTCTATCTATGCATTCTGACACTCCAACAATGTGTTCTGCTTCACTTTGGCTCATTTCACAAAGGTGCTCATTTCTTGAGTTAACATGCAGTTCTACTCAAGAGTAAGCAACTAACCGAAATAAAGCCATAGAACGCTTATTTGCCTTCTATCTATGCATTCTGACACTCCAACAATGTGTTCTGCTTCAATTTGACTCATTTTACAAAGGTGCTTATTCCTGGAGTGAATATGCAGTTCTACTCAAGATTAAGCAACTAAGCGAAATAAAGACATAGAACGCTTATTTGCCTCCTATCTATGCATCCTGACACTCCAACAATGTGTTCTGCTTCGATTTGACTCATTTTATAAAGATGCTTATTTCTGGAGTGAACATGCAGTTCTACTCAAGAGTAAGCAGCTAAGCGAAATAAAGCCATAGAACGCTTATTTGCCTCCTATCTATGCATTCTGAGACTCCAACAATGTGTTCTGCTTCACTTTGACTCATTTTACAAAGGTGCTTATTCCTGGAATGAATATGCCGTTCTACTCAAGAGTAAGCAGCTAAGCGAAATAAAGCCATAGAACGCTTATTTGCCTTCTATCTATGCATTCTGACACTCCAACAATGTGTTCTGCTTCACTTTGACTCATTTTACAAAGATGCTTATTCCTGGAGTGAATATGCAGTTCTACTCAAGAGTAAGCAACTAAGCGAAATAAAGCCATGGCACGCTTATTTGCCTTCTATCTATGCATTCTGACACTCCAACAATGTTTTCTGCTTCAATTTGACTCATTTTACAAAGGTGCTTATTCCTGGAGTGAATATGCAGTTCTACTCAAGAGTAAGCAACTAAGCGAAATAAAGCCATGGATCGCTTATGTGCCTTCTATCTATGCATTCTGACAGTCCAACAATGTTTTCTGCTTCAATTTGGCTCATTTTACAAAGATGCTTATTTCTGGCGTGAACATGCAGTTCTACTCAAGAGTAAGCAACTAAGCGAAATAAAGCGATAGAACGCTTATTTGCCTTCTATATGTGCATTCTGACACTCCAACAATGTGTTGTGCTTCGATTTGACTCATTTTACAAAGGTGATTATTCCTGGAGTGAACATGCAGTTCTACTCAAGAGTAAGCAGCTAAGCGAAATAAAGCCATAGAACGCTTATTTGCCTCCTATCTATGCATTCTGAGACTCCAACAATGTGTTCTGCTTCACTTTGACTCATTTTACAAAGGTGCTTATTCCTGGAATGAATATGCAGTTCTACTCAAGAGTAAGCAGCTAAGCGAAATAAAGCCATAGAACGCTTATTTGCCTTCTATCTATGCATTCTGACACTCCAACAATGTGTTCTGCTTCACTTTGACTCATTTTACAAAGATGCTTATTCCTGGAGTGAATATGCAGTTCTACTCAAGAGTAAGCAACTAAGCGAAATAAAGCCATGGCACGCTTATTTGCCTTCTATCTATGCATTCTGACACTCCAACAATGTTTTCTGCTTCAATTTGACTCATTTTACAAAGGTGCTTATTCCTGGAGTGAATATGCAGTTCTACTCAAGAGTAAGCAACTAAGCGAAATAAAGCCATGGATCGCTTATGTGCCTTCTATCTATGCATTCTGACAGTCCAACAATGTTTTCTGCTTCAATTTGGCTCATTTTACAAAGATGCTTATTTCTGGCGTGAACATGCAGTTCTACTCAAGAGTAAGCAACTAAGCGAAATAAAGCGATAGAACGCTTATTTGCCTTCTATATGTGCATTCTGACACTCCAACAATGTGTTGTGCTTCGATTTGACTCATTTTACAAAGGTGATTATTCCTGGAGTGAACAAGCAGTTCTATTCAAGAGTAAGCAACTAAGCGAAATAAAGCCATGGAACGCTTATTTGCCTTCTATCTATGCATTCTGACACTCCAATAATGTGTTCTGCTTCAATTTGTCTCATTTTACAAAGATGCTTATTTCTGGCGTGAACATGCAGTTCTACTCAAGAGTAAGCAACTAAGCGAAATAAAGCGATAGAACGCTTATTTGCCTTCTATATGTGCATTCTGACACTCCAACAATGTGTTCTGCTTCGATTTGACTCATTTTACAAAGGTGATTATTCCTGGCGTGAACAAGCAGTTCTATTCAAGAGTAAGCAACTAAGCGAAATAAAGCCATGGAACGCTTATTTGCCTTCTATCTATGCATTCTGACACTCCAATAATGTGTTCTGCTTCAATTTGTCTCATTTTACAAAGATGCTTATTTCTGGAGTGATAATGCAGTTCTACTCAAGAGTAAGCAACTAAGCGAAATAAAGTCATGGAACGCTTATTTGCCTTCTATCTATGCATTCTGACACTCCAACAATGTGTTCTGCTTCGATTTGACTCATTTTACAAAGATGCTCATTTCTGGAGTGAATATGCAGTTCTACTCAAGAGTAAGCAACTAAGCGAAATAAAGCCATGGAACGCTTATTTGCCTTCTATCTATGCATTCTGACACTCCAACAATGTGTTCTGCTTCAATTTGACTCAATTTACAAAGGTGCTTATTCCTGGAGTGAATATGCAGTTCTACTCAAGAGTAAGCAACTAAGCGAAATAAAGCCATGGTACGCTTATTTGCCTTCTATCTCTGCATTCTGACACTCCACCAATGTGTTCTGCTTCAATTTGACTCATTTTACAAAGGTGCTTATTCCTGGAGTGAACATGCAGTTCTACTCAAGAGTAAGCAACTAAGCGAAATAAAGCCATGGATCGCTTATTTGCCTTCTATCTATGCATTCTGACACTCCAACAATGTTTTCTGCTTCAATTTGGGTCATTTCACAAAGGTGCTCATTTCTTGAGTGAATATGCAGTTCTACTCAAGAGTAAGCAACTAAGCGAAATAAAGCCATAGAACGCTTATTTGCCTTCTATCTATGCATTCTGACAGTCCAACAATGTTTTCTGCTTCAATTTGACTCATTTCACAAAGGTGCTTATTCCTGGAGTGAATATGCAGTTCTACTCAAGAGTAAGCAACTAACCGAAATAAAGCCATCGAACGCTTATTTGCCTCCTATCTATGCATCCTGACACTCCAACAATGTGTTCTGCTTCAATTTGACTCATTTTACAAAGATGCTTATTTCTGGAGTGAATATGCAGTTCTACTCAAGAGTAAGCAACTAAGCGAAATAAAGCCATGGAATGCTTATTTGCCTTCTATCTATGCATTCCGACACTGCAACAATGTGTTCTGCTTCAATTTGACTCATTTTACAAAGGTGCTTATTCCTGGAGTGAATATGCAGTTCTACTCAAGAGTAAGCAACTAAGCGAAATAAAGCCATGGAACGCTTATTTGCCTTCTATCTATGCATTCTGACACTCCAACAATGTGTTCTGCTTCACTTTGACTCATTTTACAAAGGTGCTTATTCCTGGAGTGAGTATGCAGTTCTACTCAAGAGTAAGCAACTAAGCGAAATAAAGCCATGGAACGCTTATTTGCCTTCTATCTATGCATTCCGACACTCCAACAATGTGTTCTGCTTCACTTTGACTCATTTTACAAAGGTGCTTATTCCTGGAGTGAATATGCAGTTCTACTCAAGAGTAAGCAACTAAGCGAAATAAAGCCATGGAACGCTTATTTGCCTTCTATCTATGCATTCTGACACTCCAACAATGTGTTCTGCTTCAATTTGACTCATTTTACAAAGATGCTTATTTCTGGAGTGAACATGCAGTTCTACTCAAGAGTAAGCAGCTAAGCAAAATAAAGCCATGGAACGCTTATTTGCCTTCTATCTATGCATTCTGACACTCCAACAATGTTTTTTGCTTCAATTTGGTTCATTTCACAAAGGTGCTCATTTCTTGAGTGAACATGCAGTTCTACTCAAGAGTAAGCAACTAAGTGAAATAAAGCCATAGAACGCTTATTTGCCTTCTATCTATGCATTCTGACACTCCAACAATGTGTTCTGCTTCACTTTGGCTCATTTCACAAAGGTGCTCATTTCTTGAGTTAACATGCAGTTCTACTCAAGAGTAAGCAACTAACCGAAATAAAGCCATAGAACGCTTATTTGCCTTCTATCTATGCATTCTGACACTCCAACAATGTGTTCTGCTTCAATTTGACTCATTTTACAAAGGTGCTTATTCCTGGAGTGAACATGCAGTTCTACTCAAGAGTAAGCAACTAAGCGAAATAAAGCCATGGATCGCTTATTTGCCTTCTATCTATGCATTCTGACACTCCAACAATGTTTTCTGCTTCAATTTGGGTCATTTCACAAAGGTGCTCATTTCTTGAGTGAATATGCAGTTCTACTCAAGAGTAAGCAACTAAGCGAAATAAAGCCATAGAACGCTTATTTGCCTTCTATCTATGCATTCTGACAGTCCAACAATGTTTTCTGCTTCAATTTGACTCATTTCACAAAGGTGCTTATTCCTGGAGTGAATATGCAGTTCTACTCAAGAGTAAGCAACTAACCGAAATAAAGCCATCGAACGCTTATTTGCCTCCTATCTATGCATCCTGACACTCCAACAATGTGTTCTGCTTCAATTTGACTCATTTTACAAAGATGCTTATTTCTGGAGTGAATATGCAGTTCTACTCAAGAGTAAGCAACTAAGCGAAATAAAGCCATGGAATGCTTATTTGCCTTCTATCTATGCATTCCGACACTGCAACAATGTGTTCTGCTTCAATTTGACTCATTTTACAAAGGTGCTTATTCCTGGAGTGAATATGCAGTTCTACTCAAGAGTAAGCAACTAAGCGAAATAAAGCCATGGAACGCTTATTTGCCTTCTATCTATGCATTCTGACACTCCAACAATGTGTTCTGCTTCACTTTGACTCATTTTACAAAGGTGCTTATTCCTGGAGTGAGTATGCAGTTCTACTCAAGAGTAAGCAACTAAGCGAAATAAAGCCATGGAACGCTTATTTGCCTTCTATCTATGCATTCCGACACTCCAACAATGTGTTCTGCTTCACTTTGACTCATTTTACAAAGGTGCTTATTCCTGGAGTGAATATGCAGTTCTACTCAAGAGTAAGCAACTAAGCGAAATAAAGCCATGGAACGCTTATTTGCCTTCTATCTATGCATTCTGACACTCCAACAATGTGTTCTGCTTCAATTTGACTCATTTTACAAAGATGCTTATTTCTGGAGTGAACATGCAGTTCTACTCAAGAGTAAGCAGCTAAGCAAAATAAAGCCATGGAACGCTTATTTGCCTTCTATCTATGCATTCTGACACTCCAACAATGTTTTTTGCTTCAATTTGGTTCATTTCACAAAGGTGCTCATTTCTTGAGTGAACATGCAGTTCTACTCAAGAGTAAGCAACTAAGTGAAATAAAGCCATAGAACGCTTATTTGCCTTCTATCTATGCATTCTGACACTCCAACAATGTGTTCTGCTTCACTTTGGCTCATTTCACAAAGGTGCTCATTTCTTGAGTTAACATGCAGTTCTACTCAAGAGTAAGCAACTAACCGAAATAAAGCCATAGAACGCTTATTTGCCTTCTATCTATGCATTCTGACACTCCAACAATGTGTTCTGCTTCAATTTGACTCATTTTACAAAGGTGCTTATTCCTGGAGTGAATATGCAGTTCTACTCAAGATTAAGCAACTAAGCGAAATAAAGACATAGAACGCTTATTTGCCTTCTATCTATGCATTCTGACACTCCAACAATGTGTTCTGCTTCACTTTGACTCATTTTACAAAGATGCTTATTTCTGGAGTGAACATGCAGTTCTACTCAAGAGTAAGCAGCTAAGCGAAATAAAGCCATAGAACGCTTATTTGCCTCCTATCTATGCATTCTGAGACTCCAACAATGTGTTCTGCTTCACTTTGACTCATTTTACAAAGGTGCTTATTCCTGGAATGAATATGCAGTTCTACTCAAGAGTAAGCAACTAAGCGAAATAAAGCCATGGCACGCTTATTTGCCTTCTATCTATGCATTCTGACACTCCAACAATGTTTTCTGCTTCAATTTGACTCATTTTACAAAGGTGCTTATTCCTGGAGTGAATATGCAGTTCTACTCAAGAGTAAGCAACTAAGCGAAATAAAGCCATGGATCGCTTATGTGCCTTCTTTCTATGCATTCTGACACTCCAACAATGTTTTCTGCTTCAATTTGGTTCATTTCACAAAGGTGCTCATTTCTTGAGTGAAAATGCAGTTCTACTCAAGAGTAAGCAACTAAGTGAAATAAAGCCATAGAACGCTTATTTGCCTTCTATCTATGCATTCTGACACTCCAACAATGTGTTCTGCTTTAATTTGACTCATTTTCCAAAGGTGCTTATTCCTGGAGTGATTATGCAGTTCTACTCAAGAGTAAGCAACTAAGCGAAATAAAGCCATGGAACTCTTATTTGCCTCCTATCTATGCATTCCGACACTGCAACAATGTGTTCTGCTTCAATTTGACTCATTTTACAAAGGTGCTTATTCCTCTAGTGAATATGCAGTTCTACTCAAGAGTAAGCAACTAAGCGAAATAAAGCCATAGAACGCTTATTTGCCTCCTATCTATGCATTCTGAGACTCCAACAATGTGTTCTGCTTCACTTTGACTCATTTTACAAAGGTGCTTATTCCTGGAATGAATATGCAGTTCTACTCAAGAGTAAGCAACTAAGCGAAATAAAGCCATGGCACGCTTATTTGCCTTCTATCTATGCATTCTGACACTCCAACAATGTGTTCTGCTTCAATTTGACTCAATTTACAAAGGTGCTTATTCCTGGAGTGAATATGCAGTTCTACTCAAGAGTAAGCAACTAAGCGAAATAAAGCCATGGTACGCTTATTTGCCTTCTATCTCTGCATTCTGACACTCCACCAATGTGTTCTGCTTCAATTTGACTCATTTTACAAAGGTGCTTATTCCTGGAGTGAACATGCAGTTCTACTCAAGAGTAAGCAACTAAGCGAAATAAAGCCATGGATCGCTTATTTGCCTTCTATCTATGCATTCTGACACTCCAACAATGTTTTCTGCTTCAATTTGGGTCATTTCACAAAGGTGCTCATTTCTTGAGTGAATATGCAGTTCTACTCAAGAGTAAGCAACTAAGCGAAATAAAGCCATAGAACGCTTATTTGCCTTCTATCTATGCATTCTGACAGTCCAACAATGTTTTCTGCTTCAATTTGACTCATTTCACAAAGGTGCTTATTCCTGGAGTGAATATGCAGTTCTACTCAAGAGTAAGCAACTAACCGAAATAAAGCCATCGAACGCTTATTTGCCTCCTATCTATGCATCCTGACACTCCAACAATGTGTTCTGCTTCAATTTGACTCATTTTACAAAGATGCTTATTTCTGGAGTGAATATGCAGTTCTACTCAAGAGTAAGCAACTAAGCGAAATAAAGCCATGGAATGCTTATTTGCCTTCTATCTATGCATTCCGACACTGCAACAATGTGTTCTGCTTCAATTTGACTCATTTTACAAAGGTGCTTATTCCTGGAGTGAATATGCAGTTCTACTCAAGAGTAAGCAACTAAGCGAAATAAAGCCATGGAACGCTTATTTGCCTTCTATCTATGCATTCTGACACTCCAACAATGTGTTCTGCTTCACTTTGACTCATTTTACAAAGGTGCTTATTCCTGGAGTGAGTATGCAGTTCTACTCAAGAGTAAGCAACTAAGCGAAATAAAGCCATGGAACGCTTATTTGCCTTCTATCTATGCATTCCGACACTCCAACAATGTGTTCTGCTTCACTTTGACTCATTTTACAAAGGTGCTTATTCCTGGAGTGAATATGCAGTTCTACTCAAGAGTAAGCAACTAAGCGAAATAAAGCCATGGAACGCTTATTTGCCTTCTATCTATGCATTCTGACACTCCAACAATGTGTTCTGCTTCAATTTGACTCATTTTACAAAGATGCTTATTTCTGGAGTGAACATGCAGTTCTACTCAAGAGTAAGCAGCTAAGCAAAATAAAGCCATGGAACGCTTATTTGCCTTCTATCTATGCATTCTGACACTCCAACAATGTTTTTTGCTTCAATTTGGTTCATTTCACAAAGGTGCTCATTTCTTGAGTGAACATGCAGTTCTACTCAAGAGTAAGCAACTAAGTGAAATAAAGCCATAGAACGCTTATTTGCCTTCTATCTATGCATTCTGACACTCCAACAATGTGTTCTGCTTCACTTTGGCTCATTTCACAAAGGTGCTCATTTCTTGAGTTAACATGCAGTTCTACTCAAGAGTAAGCAACTAACCGAAATAAAGCCATAGAACGCTTATTTGCCTTCTATCTATGCATTCTGACACTCCAACAATGTGTTCTGCTTCAATTTGACTCATTTTACAAAGGTGCTTATTCCTGGAGTGAACATGCAGTTCTACTCAAGAGTAAGCAACTAAGCGAAATAAAGCCATGGATCGCTTATTTGCCTTCTATCTATGCATTCTGACACTCCAACAATGTTTTCTGCTTCAATTTGGGTCATTTCACAAAGGTGCTCATTTCTTGAGTGAATATGCAGTTCTACTCAAGAGTAAGCAACTAAGCGAAATAAAGCCATAGAACGCTTATTTGCCTTCTATCTATGCATTCTGACAGTCCAACAATGTTTTCTGCTTCAATTTGACTCATTTCACAAAGGTGCTTATTCCTGGAGTGAATATGCAGTTCTACTCAAGAGTAAGCAACTAACCGAAATAAAGCCATCGAACGCTTATTTGCCTCCTATCTATGCATCCTGACACTCCAACAATGTGTTCTGCTTCAATTTGACTCATTTTACAAAGATGCTTATTTCTGGAGTGAATATGCAGTTCTACTCAAGAGTAAGCAACTAAGCGAAATAAAGCCATGGAATGCTTATTTGCCTTCTATCTATGCATTCCGACACTGCAACAATGTGTTCTGCTTCAATTTGACTCATTTTACAAAGGTGCTTATTCCTGGAGTGAATATGCAGTTCTACTCAAGAGTAAGCAACTAAGCGAAATAAAGCCATGGAACGCTTATTTGCCTTCTATCTATGCATTCTGACACTCCAACAATGTGTTCTGCTTCACTTTGACTCATTTTACAAAGGTGCTTATTCCTGGAGTGAGTATGCAGTTCTACTCAAGAGTAAGCAACTAAGCGAAATAAAGCCATGGAACGCTTATTTGCCTTCTATCTATGCATTCCGACACTCCAACAATGTGTTCTGCTTCACTTTGACTCATTTTACAAAGGTGCTTATTCCTGGAGTGAATATGCAGTTCTACTCAAGAGTAAGCAACTAAGCGAAATAAAGCCATGGAACGCTTATTTGCCTTCTATCTATGCATTCTGACACTCCAACAATGTGTTCTGCTTCAATTTGACTCATTTTACAAAGATGCTTATTTCTGGAGTGAACATGCAGTTCTACTCAAGAGTAAGCAGCTAAGCAAAATAAAGCCATGGAACGCTTATTTGCCTTCTATCTATGCATTCTGACACTCCAACAATGTTTTTTGCTTCAATTTGGTTCATTTCACAAAGGTGCTCATTTCTTGAGTGAACATGCAGTTCTACTCAAGAGTAAGCAACTAAGTGAAATAAAGCCATAGAACGCTTATTTGCCTTCTATCTATGCATTCTGACACTCCAACAATGTGTTCTGCTTCACTTTGGCTCATTTCACAAAGGTGCTCATTTCTTGAGTTAACATGCAGTTCTACTCAAGAGTAAGCAACTAACCGAAATAAAGCCATAGAACGCTTATTTGCCTTCTATCTATGCATTCTGACACTCCAACAATGTGTTCTGCTTCAATTTGACTCATTTTACAAAGGTGCTTATTCCTGGAGTGAATATGCAGTTCTACTCAAGATTAAGCAACTAAGCGAAATAAAGACATAGAACGCTTATTTGCCTTCTATCTATGCATTCTGACACTCCAACAATGTGTTCTGCTTCACTTTGACTCATTTTACAAAGATGCTTATTTCTGGAGTGAACATGCAGTTCTACTCAAGAGTAAGCAGCTAAGCGAAATAAAGCCATAGAACGCTTATTTGCCTCCTATCTATGCATTCTGAGACTCCAACAATGTGTTCTGCTTCACTTTGACTCATTTTACAAAGGTGCTTATTCCTGGAATGAATATGCAGTTCTACTCAAGAGTAAGCAACTAAGCGAAATAAAGCCATGGCACGCTTATTTGCCTTCTATCTATGCATTCTGACACTCCAACAATGTTTTCTGCTTCAATTTGACTCATTTTACAAAGGTGCTTATTCCTGGAGTGAATATGCAGTTCTACTCAAGAGTAAGCAACTAAGCGAAATAAAGCCATGGATCGCTTATGTGCCTTCTATCTATGCATTCTGACACTCCAACAATGTTTTCTGCTTCAATTTGGTTCATTTCACAAAGGTGCTCATTTCTTGAGTGAAAATGCAGTTCTACTCAAGAGTAAGCAACTAAGTGAAATAAAGCCATAGAACGCTTATTTGCCTTCTATCTATGCATTCTGACACTCCAACAATGTGTTCTGCTTCAATTTGACTCATTTTACAAAGGTGCTTATTCCTGGAGTGAATATGCAGTTCTACTCAAGAGTAAGCAACTAAGCGAAATAAAGCCATGGAACGCTTATTTGCCTTCTATCTATGCATTCTGACACTCCAACAATATGCTCTGCTTCAATTTGGCTCATTTTACAAAGGTACTTATTTCTGGAGTGCAGATGCATTTCTACTCAAGAGTAAGCAACTAAGCGAAATAAAGCCATAGAACGCTTATTTGCCTTCTATCTATGCATTCTGACACTCCAACAATGTTTTCTGCTTCAATTTGACTCATTTTACAAAGGTGCTTATTCCTGGAGTGAATATGCAGTTCTACTCAAGAGTAAGCAACTAAGCGAAATAAAGCCATGGATCGCTTATGTGCCTTCTATCTATGCATTCTGACACTCCAACAATGTTTTCTGCTTCAATTTGACTCATTTTACAAAGGTGCTTATTCCTGGAGTGAATATGCAGTTCTACTCAAGAGTAAGCAACTAAGCGAAATAAAGCCATGGATCGCTTATTTGCCTTCTATCTATGCATTCTGACACTCCAACAATGTGCTCTGCTTCAATTTGGCTCATTTTACAAAGGTACTTATTTCTGGAGTGCAGATGCATTTCTACTCAAGAGTAAGCAACTAAGCGAAATAAAGCCATAGAACGCTTATTTGCCTTCTATCTATGCATTCTAACACTCCAACAATGTGTTCTGCTTAACTTTGACTCATTTTACAAAGGTGCTCATTTCTGGAGTGAATATGCTGTTCTACTCAAGAGTAAGCAACTAAGCGAAATAAAGCCATGGAACGCTTATTTGCCTTCTATCTATGCATTCTGACACTCCAACAATGTTTTCTGCTTCAATTTGGGTCATTTCACAAAGGTGCTTATTCCTGGAGTGAATATGCAGTTCTACTCAAGAGTAAGCAACTAAGTGAAATAAAGCCATGGATCGCTTATGTGCCTTCTATCTATGCATTCTGACACTCCAACAATGTTTTCTGCTTCAATTTGACTCATTTTACAAAGGTGCTTATTCCTGGAGTGAATATGCAGTTCTACTCAAGAGTAAGCAACTAAGCGAAATAAAGCCATGGATCGCTTATTTGCCTTCTATCTATGCATTCTGACACTCCAACAATGTTTTTTGCTTCAATTTGGTTCATTTCACAAAGGTGCTCATTTCTTGAGTGAACATGCAGTTCTACTCAAGAGTAAGAAACTAAGTGAAATAAAGCCATAGAACGCTTATTTGCCTTCTATCTATGCATTCTGACACTCCAACAATGTGTTCTGCTTTAATTTGACTGATTTTCCAAAGGTGCTTATTCCTGGAGTGAATATGCAGTTCTACTCAAGAGTAAGCAACAAAGCGAAATAAAGCCATGGAACGCTTATTTGCCTTCTATCTATGCATTCTGACACTCGAACAATGTTTTCTGCTTCAATTTGACTCATTTTACAAAGGTGCTTATTCCTGGAGTGAATATGCAGTTCTACTCAAGAGTAAGCAACTAAGCGAAATAAAGCCATGGAAAGCTTATTTGCCTTCTATCCATGCATTCTGACACTCCAACAAGGTGTTCTGCTTCAATTTGACTCATTTTACAAAGGTGCTTATTCCTGGAGTGAATATGCAGTTCTACTCAAGAGTAAGCAGCTAAGCGAAATAAAGCCATGGAACGCTTATTTGCCTTCTATCTATGCATTCTGACACTCCAACAATGTTTTCTGCTTCAATTTGACTCATTTTACAAAGGTGCTTATTCCTGGAGTGAATATGCAGTTCTACTCAAGAGTAAGCAGCTAAGCGAAATAAAGCCATGGAACGCTTATTTGCCTTCTATCTATGCATTCTGACACTCCAACAATGTTTTCTGCTTCAATTTGACTCATTTTACAAAGGTGCTTATTCCTGGAGTGAATATGCAGTTCTACTCAAGAGTAAGCAACTAAGCGAAATAAAGCCATGGAACGCTTATTTGCCTTCTATCTATGCATTCTGACACTCCAACAATGTGTTCTGCTTAACTTTGACTCGTTTTACAAAGGTGCTTATTCCTGGAATGAATATGCAGTTCTACTCAAGAGTAAGCAACTAAGCGAAATAAAGCCATGGAACGCTTATTTGCCTTCTATCTATGCATTCTGACACTCCAACAATGTGTTCTGCTTCAATTTGGGTCATTTCACAAAGTAGCTCATTTCTTGAGTTAACATGCAGTTCTACTCAAGAGTAAGCAACTAAGCGAAATAAAACCATAGAACGCTTATTTGCCTTCTATCTATGCATTCTGACACTCCAACAATGTGTTCTGCTTCAATTTGGCTCATTTTACAAAGTTGCTTATTTCTGGAGAGACTATGCAGTTCTACTGAAGAGCAGGCAACTAAGCGAAATAAAGCCATAGAACGCTTATTTGCCTTCTATCTATGCATTCTGACACTCCATCAATGTGTTCTGCTTCAACATGGCTCATTTTACAAAGGTGCTTATTTTTGGAGTGCAGATGCATTTCTACTCAAGAGCAAGCAACTAAGCGAAATAATGCCATAGAACGCTTATTTGCCTTCTATCTATGCATTCTGACACACCAACAATGTGTTCTGCTTCAATTTGGCTCATTTTACAAAGGTGGTTATTTCTGGAGTACAGATGCATTTCTACTCAAGAGTAAGCAACTAAGCGAAATAAAGCCATAGAACGCTTATTTCCCTTCTATCTATGCATTCTGACACTCCAACAATGTGTTGTGCTTCACTTTGGCTCATTTTAAAAAGGTGCTCATTTCTGGAGTGAACATGCAGTTCTACTCAAGAGTAAGCAACTAAGCGAAATAAAGCCATAGAATGCTTATTTGCCTTCTTTCTATGCATTCTGACACTCCAACAATGTGTTCTTCTTCAATTTGGCTCATTTTACGATGGTGCTTATTTCTGGAGTGAACATGCAGTTCTACTCAAGAGTAAGCAACTAAGCGAAATAAAGCCATAGAAGGCTTATTTGCCTTCTATCTATGCATTCTGACACTCCAACAATGTGTTCTGCTTCAATTTGGCTCATTTTACAATGGTACTTATTTCTGGAGTGCATATGCATTTCTACTCAAGAGTAAGCAACTAAGCGAAATAAAGCCATAGAACGCTTATTTGCCTTCTATCTATGCATTCTGACACTCCAACAATGTGTTCTGCTTCAATTTGGCTCATTTTACAAAGTTGCTTATTTCTGGAGTGAATATGCAGTTCTACTGAAGAGCAAGCAACTAAGTGAAATAAAGCCAAAGAACGCTTATTTGCCTTCTTTCTATGCATTCTGACACTCCAACAATGTGTTCTGCTTCAATTTGGCTCATTTTACGATGGTGCTTATTTCTGGAGTGAACATGCAGTTCTACTCAAGAGTAAGCAACTAAGCGAAATAAAGCCATAGAACGCTTATTTGCCTTCTATCTATGCATTCTGACACTCCAACAATGTGTTCTGCTTCAATTTGGCTCATTTTACAATGGTACTTATTTCTGGAGTGCATATGCATTTCTACTCAAGAGTAAGCAACTAAGCGAAATAAAGCCATAGAACGCTTATTTGCCTTCTATCTATGCATTCTGACACTCCAACAATGTGTTCTGCTTCAATTTGGCTCATTTTACAAAGTTGCTTATTTCTGGAGTGAATATGCAGTTCTACTGAAGAGCAAGCAACTAAGCGAAATAAAGCCAAAGAACGCTTATTTGCCTTCTTTCTATGCATTCTGACACTCCAACAATGTGTTCTGCTTCAATTTGGCTCATTTTACAATGGTACTTATTTCTGGAGTGCATATGCATTTCTACTCAAGAGTAAGCAACTAAGCGAAATAAAGCCATAGAACGCTTATTTGCCTTCTATCTATGCATTCTGACACTCCAACAATGTGTTCTGCTTCAATTTGGCTCATTTTACAAAGTTGCTTATTTCTGGAGTGAATATGCAGTTCTACTGAAGAGCAAGCAACTAAGCGAAATAAAGCCAAAGAACGCTTATTTGCCTTCTTTCTATGCATTCTGACACTCCAACAATGTGTTCTGCTTCAATTTGGCTCATTTTACAAAGGTGCTTATTTTTGGAGTGCAGATGCATTTCTACTCAAGAGTAAGCAACTAAGCGAAATAAAGCCATAGAACGCTTATTTGCCTTCTATCTATGCATTCTGACACACCAACAATGTGTTCTGCTTCAATTTGGCTCATTTTACAAAGGTGCTTATTTCTGGAGTGAATATGCAGTTCTACTCAAGAGTAAGCATCTAAGCGAAATAAAGTCATAGAACGCTTATTTGCCTTCTATATATGCATTCTGACACTCCATCAATGTGTTCTGCTTCAACATGGCTCATTTTACAAAGGTGCTTATTTCTGGAGTGCAGATGCATTTCTACTCAAGAGCAAGCAACTAAGCAAAATAATGCCATAGAACGCTTATTTGCCTTCTATCTATGCATTCTGACACACCAACAATGTGTTCTGCTTCAATTTGGCTAATTTTACAATGGTACTTATTTCTGGAGTGCATATGCATTTCTACTCAAGAGTAAGCAACTAAGCGAAATAAAGCCATAGAACGCTTATTTGCCTTCTATCTATGCATTCTGACACTCCAACAATGTGTTCTGCTTCAATTTGGCTCATTTTACAAAGTTGCTTATTTCTGGAGTGAATATGCAGTTCTACTGAAGAGCAAGCAACTAAGCGAAATAAAGCCAAAGAACGCTTATTTCCCTTCTTTCTATGCATTCTGACACTCCAACAATGTGTTCTGCTTCAATTTGGCTCATTTTACGAAGGTGCTTATTTCTGGAGTGCAGATGCATTTCTACTCAAGAGTAAGCAACTAAGCGAAATAAAGCCATAGAACGCTTATTTGCCTTCTATCTATGCATTCTGAGACACCAACAATGTGTTCTGCTTCACTTTGGCTCATTTTACAAAGGTGCTTATTTCTGGAGTGAATATGCAGTTCTACTGAAGAGTAAGCAACTAAGCGAAATAAAGCCATAGAACGCTTATTTGCCTTCTATCTATGCATTCTGACACTCCAACAATGTGTTCTGCTTCAATTTGGCTCATTTTACAAAGATTCTTATTTCTGGAGTGAATATGCAGTTCTACTCAAGAGTAAGCATCTAAGTGAAATAAAGCCATAGAACGCTTATTTGCCTTCTATCTATGCATTCTGACACTCCATCAATGTGCTCTGCTTCAACATGGCTCATTTTACAAAGGTGCTTATTTTTGGAGTGCAGATGCATTTCTACTCAAGAGTAAGCAACTAAGCGAAATAAAGCCATAGAACGCTTATTTGCCTTCTATCTATGCATTCTGACACTCCATCAATGTGTTCTGCTTCAATATGGCTCATTATACAAAGGTGCTTATTTTTGGAGTGCAGATGCATTTCTACTCAAGAGTAAGCAACTAAGCGAAATAAATCCATAGAACGCTTATTTGTCTTCTTCTTCTTCTTTTTTTTTAAAAAAACTTTATTGAGAATAAAATACAAAATACAGACAAAAAAAGAAAAAAAACAGCACAAAAATTCGAAAATATATTACAAAAATATTGATAATACTATAAAACAAGTCATACTAGTCAAATCATGAATCAAACACAAACCAAAAAACATAACAAAAGAAAACCCTCAAAATTTAGTTCTCCATTTAAATTAAAGCTTATGTAGACCCACATTATCAACTCCCTTATCTCTTCTTCATTATCTATACTCTGTACACCATCAATTTCAATAAACACCTTTATTTCCGGACCGACTTCCTCTTGTACTTTTCCCGGGTTAATTACAGCATACCTTTTTCCACTGCTTCGTTCCCATTTGAATTGGTTCTGTGCAAGATGTTATAAGTAAGTCCAAGTTTTTATCATGGGGCACTGCTTTTTGATATACTCTCCAAATTTTGCCCAATTTTTAACCAATTTTTTATTATTGCCTCCTCTGATTACATTTGTTATTTTATCTAACTCCACATAACTTAATAGATTTTCTTGCCATTCTTTAATATTCGGAATTTCTTCTCTTTTCCAATATTTTGCTAACAAAATTCTCGCTGCCGCTGTCGCATACAGACTGACTTTTTCATCCTCTTTTTTTATATCCTCCCCCATTATTCCCAATAGGAAGAATTCCGGGTTCTTTTTAATGTTATATTTACATATCTTTTTCAATTCTTCTAATATCCCATTCCAAAAAACTTTAATTTTTTCGCAGTGCCACTTCTTTTTTGCACCTCCAGCAGAGATTATTTCCATTTTTATACATTTTATGTATTCTCACCGGTGTAAGGTACCACTTATGAAACATTTTAATCATGTTCTCCCTGATCCCTTCTGATGCCATGAACCTCCATGTGGTTTTCCATAGCTTTTCCCAGCTCTCCATTTGTATGGGATTTCCCAGATCTATTGCCCATTTTGTCATATTCTCTTTTACCAATTCATCTTTTAGATCCCACTCTAATAATACCTTATACATTTTGGAGATAATTTTTCGATCGTCCCGTAACAGATTGATTTCCAATAAAGAGGGTTCAGACAGAAAGCCGGTTTTTTTTTGGTCTTCTTTGAATCTACTACATATTTGGTGGTATTGTAACCACCCTTTTAGATGTTGTTGTATCTCCTCATAATTTTTGATCTTTAATTCACCTTCTTTTTCTTCTAATAAATCTTTATATTTCCCCCATTTTTTTTCTGTATTTAATTTCTTAATTGTAGTTAGCTCTAATGGAGATGCCCACTTTGGTGTTTTCGGCTCCAACAACCGTCTATGGTTCGCCCAGATTTTTAGCAACGATTTTTTGATTAAATGGGTATTAAACCCTTTATGAATTTTAACTTTGTCATCTACCAAATAGGCATGCCAGGTGAATCTATTATCAAACCCTTCAAGATCTAATATTTTGTGGTTTTCTAGAGTGATCCACTCTTTTAACCATAAAAATCCTGCCGCATCATGGTATAAATTAAAATTTGGTAAGGCCAATCCCCCTCTTTCTTTAGAGTCCGATAATAATTTATATTTTATCCTCGCTACTTTATTGTTCCATATAAATTTTGTAAGATCCTTTCTCCATTGTTTGAAAATATTCTTTCCTGTGCCTAATATCGGTAGCATTTGGAATAGAAAAAGCATTCGCGGTAAGACGTTCATTTTTATTGTTGCTATCCTGCCTAATAATGTTAAATTTAACCTATTCCAATTCTCCAAATCCTGTTTTACCTCCTTCCAAACTTTTACATAATTATCTTTTACCAATTATTGGTGTTGTTTGTAATCCATATCCCCAAATACCTAGTTTTTTTGACTATTTCCAATCCTACTTTCTCCTGCAATTGTGCCTTTTCTTCCTTTGATAAATTTTTGGTTATCAAATTAGTTTTTTTCATGTTTATATCAAACCCTGCCAATTCACCAAATTCTTTAATTTTTTCTATCACTTTTGGTATACTTTCCAATGGTTCCTCTACCGTAACTATAACGTCGTCCGCGAACGCTTTTACTTTATGGACATCCTTTCCAATTGTTATACCCTTTACCATTTCCTCTTCCCTTAAATTTTTTAATAGAAATTCCAAACATAAAATGAATAATAGCGGTGACAGTGGACAACCCTGTCTCGTCCCCCTTTGTATTTGTATCTCTTTCGTTATTTCATTATTCAATATTAATTTTGCCTTTTGCTTGTTATAAATTGCTCCTATTCCTCTTATGATCTTCTCCCCAAAGTTCAAGTTTTGAATACACATCTTCATGAACACCCACGAGATTTTATCGAAAGCTTTCTCAGCATCAAGCATTAAAAATGCCGCCTTTTTATTAATTTTTATACTCAGGTATTCTAATATGTCTATGATGTTCCTAATGTTGTTATGCATGCCTCTGTTTGGGAGAAATCCTGCTTGGTCCGAATTAATCAAATTGTTCAAAACTTTTTTCATTCTGTTTGCTATCAAATCTGTAAAAATTTTATAATCATTATTTAATAATGAAATAGGACGGAAATTTTTAACCTGATTTTTGTCCGAATTTTGTTTTGGGATAACTGTAATGTAGGCTTCTTCCCAAGTTTGGGGGACTCTTCCTTTTTCCATGATTTCATTCAATAATCTCTGTAAAGGTTCAATTAATACTTTGGCAAATTTCTTATAAAATAGCGCCGGGATTCCATCTGTTCCTGGGGATTTCCCTACTTTAATTTTCTTAATTATCTCCTGTATTTCTTCTTTAGTTATTGGTTCATTCAACAATTTCATTCTTTCATCATCAACTTTTTGAATGTTGGTTTTTTAAATATAATCTTCAATCTTTAATTTATCTGAATTTTCTTCTTTATATAATTTAGAATAATATTGTCCAAAATGTTTTGAAATTTCTTTGGGGTCTATTATTGTTCTCTCACCTTCCATTAATTTGTCTATAATCCTTTCCTTTTGTTGTTTTTTTAGCTGCCAGGCTAAGTACTTCCCTGCTTTGTTCGAGTATTCAAAATTTCTCTGTTTTAAATATCTTAATTTGTTTTCTATTTCTTCATCCAGGATCATGGAGACTTGATTTTGTAATATTCTAATATTTCTCTTTAAATCTTCTTTATCCTGACTTCTCACTTTATCTAGTTCTATTTCATTTTTACTGATTTCCTTCAAGAGACTTTCTAATTTCCTTTCTTTTTCCTTCTTTTTCCAACTACATTGACTAATGAAAAACCCTCTGAACACTGCTTTTCCCGCGTCCCACACCGTATTTAACTTAGTTTCTTGATTTAAATTTATTTGAAAAAATTCCTTAATTATATCCTCTGTTTTTCTAACTATCTTCTCATCATCCAATAATGTTTCGTTTAATTTCCATCGTTTAATAGTTTTTTCCTTACTTCTTAACTCCATCCAAATTGGGTTATGGTCAGATATAGTTTTCGGCGCGATTTCTATTTTTTTACATCGTAATGTCAAATCTTTGGTTGCCCATATCATATCTATTCTACTTTCTGTGTCGTTTGGAAATGAATAAAATGTGAATTGTTTTTGGGTGGGGTATCTACGTCTCCATACATCTTGGAGGTCCAAATTATCTATTAATTGAAAAAACGATTTTGGGAGGCGCCCTTCATTCTCCCCCCCCCTCTGTTTATTAGTTTTATCGAATTCTGTTGATATTACCCCATTTAAATCTCCCATTAATATTATTTCCTGATCGCTATGTTCTAATAATACATTTTCTAATTTCTTAAAAAATTCAAATTTATTCTCATTTGGCGCATAAATCCCTGCTATAATTATTTCCTCCAATTTCATTTTGATTTTTAAAATTAAAATTCTCCCCTCATTATCTTTATAAATTTGCTTCGGATTTAATTTTGGATTAACATAGAATACCACACCCCTTTTTTTACTCGTATCTGAGGATATAAATTCATCTCCTATTTTTTTATTCACCAATAGTCTACGATGTTTTCTTGCTATGTGTGTCTCTTGTAGGCAGATTATATCTAATTTTTTCTTAACCAACAAGCGTTCCAGTCTATTCCTTTTTATTTTATTATTCAGTCCATTTATGTTCCAAGTGGTAATCCTTAAATCCATTGCTTTCTTTCTTTCTTTCTTCTTTTTCCCCCCCTTACACCACGTATGAGTTATCAAAATTTACCTTTATTATTTCCTTTAATACAACAAAATCAATAATAGGGTTAGATCCTCCAATACTCATATATATAGACAACAACCAACTAAAAGAAAAGACAAGGAAAAAGAAAAAAAAGAATAACCAATACCAACTATTTCTTATTCACTCATTTTCTAAAATCACTTTTGTCAATTTTTATTGACCAGAGACGGGGTAGTCCTTCTTCCCCCTATTTCCTTTCTCACTCTCTTATTTTGGGTGCGTTCACCAGCTCTAATCTTCTTCCTCTTCGCTTTCTGACTTATCTTTCTTTTTCTTTTTCTCCACCACCTCCCCCCCCCCCAGCGCACCAGCATATTTTCTCCAAAATTTTTCCACCTGAGATTCTGTTGTATATTTCCTTTTAACCTGTTTATAAGTGAAGGTTATCCCTTCAGGAAACTCCCATTTATAATAAATGTTATTTCTGTGAAGAGCGTCCGCGAGCAACTTATATTTCGATCTTTTTCTCAACAACCTTGGTGGAATCTCCCTCATGATGATTATTTCCCTATCCTCAATCTTTAATTTTTGTACCTTTTTTTGTTGCATTATTTTGTCTCTTAGTATTCTAGAATTTAAAAAAACCAGACAGTCATTAGGCCAATTGCCTGCTTTCGCTTGCTTCGATTTCAATCTGAATGCTCTATCTACACAGATGGATACATCCTCTTCTTGTAAGTCCATCCAGGTCGCCACTTCCTTGATAATGATGTTTTCCACGTTCTCATCTGGGTTCTCCTTTAAGCCCCTAAACCTCAGCGTCAGATCGTTTTGTTTGAGTTCGTGCATCACAATCGTGTCCCATAAAGTCTCTTGCATGTCCTTTAATTTTTGCATTTCCTCTCTCATTTTTTCTTGGGCTCTTTTAAATTCTCTGTGTTCTTCTGTATGTCTCTTTATCACTTCTTCTTGTTTATTCATCTTAGATGATATGTTCTGGGTAGTTTCCTCCATCTCTTTGTTTTTCCCTTGTAACTCTTCATATTGTTTGTTCAAATCAATTATTGCTTTAGAATTTTCTTCGATCCTCTTTAAATTTTGTTCAATTTTGTTTCCCATATTATCCAATTTTTCATTCATTGAGTCCATTTTCTCATTAATCTCCATCTTCATTCCCAAAATTAATTCTCTTATATCCATTGGTTCTGTCTCTGCGCTTGATTGTCGTCTTTGCGTGCTTGTTGTGGCGAGGGATGGTTGGTTTTTAAGTCTTTTCTCCATAGTTTCCTTTGCTTTCCTCTCTTTCTCTCTCTCTGGGCTCATCTAGACTCAGTTTTTGTCCTTTTTAGGAATGCTGTTGTCAGTTTAATGTATTGCTTTCAGGTGGCTTAGTCCTTTTTGTTATTCCTGTTGGGGGGGGGGGAGGGCATTTGTCGTTTAGTCTTGCATGGTATTCAGAAGCTTAGCGTGGGGAGGAGAGTTGCTTTCCTGGGAGGTTTTCATGGGATGAGGAGAGGTAAGTTGTCTATTCTTTGTTCTCTGTTTGTTCGTTCGTTTCCTTTTATTTCCCGATTCCTATGTCAGCGACCACTGTGTGTCGCTCTGATCGTCTATCTTCACTCTCCTGTACTCTCTTGCTCTTTAAGTCCCTCCCCTTCTTCCGGCTCCTTGTGCTGAGTGACTTCCGTTCTCTAACAATGATTCAGCACCTCTTCTCCGCCATTTTCTAGTGATCTCCTTGTATTGTATATTTATATTTTCAAGCCCTCCACTCCGTTAATCCCGAGCTACGTCTTCCCCAGCAACTTTCTTTTCCGTCCGCGTCTTTTTTTCCTCCCTTCCCTTATTGTTTCCAACCACTCCAACTTATTTTTTCCACCTCTGACTCTCTCCCGTCTCTTTTTTTAAAAATTTGGGATCTTCCTCTCTCCCGTTTCTTTATCCTGTTCTATTCTCCGCTGCTTTTAAAATGCCTCCAGTCGGGTTCAGAGACACCCCCACTCCTCCCTTCCTTCACTTACTTGTCGTTTCACACCGCTCCACACTCCGCTAGATGTTTCAAGCTCAACGCCTCGTCCTTTCCCCAGTACAGTTCGTGGGTACCTCCAGACCAGGCGCGGGGGGGGGGGGCAGTTGTCTCTTCTTTCCACCGATCTTTGGGTTACTTTGTATCCTCCAAGTCTTCTTTTGTCACACACCCACACTCCGCTCGTCACAGTGCGGTGGGCTCTGAGATTACAGACAAGCCCCTTTCTTTGTTCTTGTTCTTCTTCTAAAAATGAACTCTCCGATAAAGCAAAGGCTACGGTAAGTTTCTTTGTGTTCTTTTACTGTCCGAGCCTTGCTCTTTGTATCTAGTTCTTGTTGTTGCAGCCACCGCCAGGTTGAGCTTCAACCGGGGCCGTTTATAGAGGGGTGGGTAATTCAAAAGCGCGAGGCTCCCAAAGCTCCGTTTCCCTCAGTCAACCTCCTTTGTTTTTTCCACCTCTTTTCGCGCCGCTTTGCTCCCGAAACACCCGAACTTTTCCTTCGTGGTGCCAGGCCCTTCGTTGCCCTCGAAAAAGCCCGTTACCTCCTCTATAAAGAACCAAGTTGGTGGTTTAAAACTCCACTGACCTGATTCACGTCTAAGCTCAGCCGCGACCAACCCGGAAGTCCAGAACGCTTATTTGTCTTCTATCTATGCATTCTGACACTCCAACAATGTGTTCTGCTTCACTTTGGCTCATTTTACAAAGGTGCTCATTTCTGGAGTGAACATGCAGTTCTACTCAAGAGTAAGCAACTAAGCGAAATAAACCTATAGAACGCTTATTTGTCTTCTATCTATGCATTCTGACACTCTAACAATGTGTTTTGCTTCAATTTGGCTCATTTTACAAAGGTGCTTATTTCTGGAGTGAACATGCATTTCTACTCAAGAGTAAGCAACTAAGCGAAATAAACCATGCGACGATCACCTCCAGGCTTGACTATTGTATCTCGCTCTACGCAGGGTTGCCCTTAAAGCTGACCCAGAAACTCCAGCGGGTGCAGAATGCCGCAGCGAGGCTCCTTACAGGGTCCCGGCCGCAGGATCACATTCATCCAGTGCTTTACCAGCTGCACTGGCTCCCGGTGGAGTACAGGATCAGGTTTAAGGTGCTGGTTTTGACCTTTAAAGCCCTATGCGACTTGGGACCCTCGTACCTACGGGACCGCCTCTCCTGGTATGCCCCGCGGAGGACCTTAAGGTCCACAAATAATAATATTCAGGAGATCCCGAGTCATAAGATGGCTAGATTGGCCTCTACTAGAGCCAGGGCCTTTTCAGTACTGGCCCCAACCTGGTGGAACGCTCTTTCCCAGGAGACCAGGGCCCTGCGGGATTTGTCATCTTTCCGCAGGGCCTTCAAGACAGAGCTGTTCCGCCTGGCCTTTGGGTTAGACTCAGCCTGACCCCTGTGTTTTCCTCCCTCATGGCTTGGATTTATGGACTACTTGAAATGAGGCTGCACTTTAAATTTTAATACTGTATTTTAATCTGTATTTTAATTAATTGTTTTTATGTTTTATTGTAATTCTGTTGGTGTCAGCCGCCCTGAGCCCGGTTTTTGACTGGGGAGGGCGGGGTATAAATAAAAATTTATTATTATTATTATTTATTATTGTCTTGTATCTATGCATTCTGACACTCCAATAATGTGTTTCACTTCATGTTGGCTTATTTAACTTAATTGCTTGTTTCTGAAGTGAACATGCAGTTCTACTCAAGAGTAAGTAAGTAAGTCAAAGAAACCCTTAGAACGCTTATTTGTCTTGTATCTATGCATTCTGACACACCAACAACGTGTTTCACTTTATGTTGGCTTATTTTACATAGTTGCTTGTTTCTGGAGTGAACATGCAGTTCTACTCAAGAGTAAGGAAGTAAGTCAAATAAACCCGTAGAACGCTTATTTGTCTTCTATCTAAGCATTGTGACACACCAAAAATGTGTTTCACTTCATGTTGACTTATTTTACATTGTTGCTTGTTTCTGGAGTGAACATGCAGTTCTACTCAAGAGAAAGCAAGTAAGTGAAATAAACCCCTAGAACGCTTATTTCTCTTGTATCTATACATTCTGACACACCAACAATGTGTTTCACTTTATGTTGGCTTATTTTACATAGTTGCTTGTTTCTGGAGTGAACATTTCTACTCAAGAGTAAGCAAGTAAGTGAAATAAACCCCTAGAATGCTTATTTGTCTTCTATCTATGCATTCTGACACACCAACTATGTGCATAGCTGCCAAGTTATCCCTTTTTAAAAGGGATTTTCCATTATGCTGAATAGGCTTCCTCGCGAGAAAAGGGAAAACTTGGCGGCTATGACAATGTGTTTCACTTCATGTTGGCTCATTTAACTTAGTTGCTTGTTTCTGAAGTGAACATGAAGTTCTACTCAAGAGTAAGCAAGTAAAATAAACCCTTAGAACGCTTATTTGTCTTGTATGTATGCATTCTGACACTCCAACAATGTGTTTCACTTTATGTTGGCTTATTTTACATAGTTGCTTGTTTCTGGAGTGAACATTTCTACTCAAGAGTAAGCAAGTAAGTGAAATAAACTCCTAGAATGCTTATTTGTCTTCTATCTATGCCTTCCGACACACCAACAAGGTGTTTCACTTCATGTTGGCTTATTTACATAGTTTCTTGTTTCAGGAGTGAACATGCCTATCTGCTCAAGACAAAGCAAGTAAGTGAAATAAACTCTTAGAACGCTTATTTGCCCCTTCAGTCTTGCAAGGCTAAGCCTGCTATGCAGGGCTGCAGTAAGCCAGCAGCACATGGAGCATGGGTCGAGCACATGGAGTATAATGGTTCTCATGGTTGAAACACAAATCTGGGAACAGGTAGGTAGCTGTGTTGGTCTGCCGTAGTCGAAACAACAACAACAAAAATCCTTCCAGTAGCACCTTAGAGACCAACTAAGTTTGTTCTTGGTATGAGCTTTCGTGTGCATGCACACAATAATGGTTTCTGTTTAAACTCTCTTTATACCAGGACACTGGACAAGGTCAATCCCAATTGAAACTTTAAGCAGGCTTATTTTATTAAAATAAAAATCCAGTGGTGTCAAAAAAAATTTCAGAGAGGACCAGTTTTGATGAAGTGAAGGGCCTTGAGGACCCAGCAAAGTTGTTGAGCCGCTTTTACGATTGAAGTTACTTTTTTTATTAATATTTTACCCCAGGAAATCAGTGGCGTAGCGTGGGTAGTCAGCACCTGGGGCAAGGCAAGTAATTTGCACCCCCTGCCCTCCTTGGCTATAGCCCATGGGGCCATTGAAATGGCTTTTATTAATTGCCCATTCTTGGGGGGTGCTGGCTATTAATGAGCCTGTCAGATCAAAAGAAAATGGGGTCCTCCAGAAGCCTGGGTGGGAGTGGATCATTTCACGTGCTGGGCACAGCTTTCCTCCCCTATCCTGCTCCAGTCCTCCCTCGGCGACCCTCACCCGCCTGTGTTTGCCAACGGCAGCCCCCGGGATGGTGTCCCACGAGCGGGAAAGGCAGGCACCTCGCCTCCCGGTGGACCCCGGCGCGCATGCTGGGTGGGTGGGCAGCTCTTGGCCAAGTCCCAGGAGAAGCGCTCCGAGGGAGAGCCGGCTGTTCGGCTGAGGGCAGCTCCCCCCGACAGTCCTGCGCTTGGGGCCGACTTGCCAGGGTCGAAAAAGGCGCCTGTTTCCCTGCCGCTGCCTCCTTCGCTCTTGGTCCTCGCAGCCTCAGACCACGCTCTCGCGCTCGCTTCGTCGGGCGCGCTCCTGTGTGCAGCGGCGACGGCGCTGCCGCTGCCGCTGCTGGATGCGGCGCGGCTGAATTGGCTCCTCAGCCCTGCCCTCAGCTCAGGCGGCGACGGGATACGTTGGCCGGCAAGGGAGAGATGGGCGAGGGAGCAGGGCACAGGGCCAGGGCCCCGAAGGACAGAGGCCTCCGAGGGCGGACGGTGCCAGAGAGGGCAAGGACGGGAGAGCTGCGAGTGCGAGCGCGCCCCCCAGATGTTGTGCCCAGTGCAGCCGGCCCCCCTTGCATCCCCACGCTACGCCACTGCAGGAAATAAACTGCCATAGGGGCCGGATTAAACCGACCAGCGGGCCGGATTGGACCTCCAAAACAGACTTTGGACATGCCTGCCCTAACCCCAACCCCAACCCCAACCCGAATCCCTAATCCCTAATCCTTAAATCTAACACTTCCCCTAAACCCTACACCCTCAACCCTAAACTTTAAGCCCTAAACCCTAACCCTGTAACCCAATGACCCTAATCCTAACCCTGGCCCCTTACCCCGACCCTTTAACCCTTTAACCCTATATCTATAGGGATTCCCCTAAAGGGAAACAGATCTATAACCCTAACGCTTATTCCCCTAAACTTTAAAAGCAGACTCTTTACAGGGCTGCAGAATTGGGGAAGCTATTTTGGACCAGCATAAGACCCAGGAGATTATTCTATTCTTACTTTCCCCACAAGTAAGATGCAACCAGGTAACCACAATGTGCCCTGGCAGACATGCAGGATTCTGTACAAGAGGTTGTTCTTTGTAGTGTGAAGGTTAGCACCCAATATGCCTCATTACATGAATGCACTCCCCCCTTCCACAGAGGAGTACTTAGGCACCCTTGACAAAGGATTCCTCTTCATCAGGAACCCAGAGCAGTGGAGGAACCACTCTGGGAGTGTTTGGATGGGTAGTCAGGCTCCTAGCCACTCTGAGCCAGAGTGAGGAGGCACATGTTTTTGCCACTCTTTCCCTGGATCTGCACTCTTGGTGGTGGCCAGCTTGGCTAACCCCAAGGTTACATCCCTGGCCCCTAGTCAGAAAAATTATACTGGGTAAATTTATCTCTTGTTTCTGTTTCTGGTTTTTTTTTTTTATAAAAAAATAGTATAGTTTAGAGAGAGGCCTTAATTTTCAGCCATCATACCTGCCAATCAAATAATACAAGGCTTCATTGGGTGGAATTCTAATTATGGGTGGAATTGTAATTATATTGGTTGTGCAATAAAATTGGGAAGAAATCCACTTAATCAAGCTTGATGGTTTCAGATACCTAGGGGAACAATATTGAGTAGTATGCATCACAGGGCATTCTTGTCACTCCAGTTAAAGGAGCCATTCTTGTCAACTTTCATGCATTGGAACTAAGTTTCAGTGAATACGAGTCTATTTCTTTGTTCTGATTTCACATCATCCAAAGTACATTAATAATCAACACATTCCATCCTTTGATAGCTACTCATTTGGTTTTAAAATCCCTTTTCGGACAGCACACTAAAATGGAGATGCTATCTGTCATTCGGTCTGTGACCGGACCCATAAATGGAATGTCATCATTGTGTTGCTGTCACAAGAAGGGAGCATTGAATGCTGATGAGATAATTGTTTTAAATGCCAATAGCTTCCGCTTTTGAAAGTAGCAGATTTGAGAACTAAATTCAGACTTAAAGAAGGCAATTCTTTTCTTGTGTTTCACTAACTTTTTATTTGCTGTCAGTTCACCCAAAAGGATGCAGATGTGAACAGCTTTGTTACTATAAATGCCCTTTGCTTTGCCTGCAGAAATAATTGCTTTTCTCCCAGAAATGGAGCTGAAAGTTGGAACATCTAGAAAGTCACTGTAGCCCCATTCAGAAGCAAAAGACTACGCCCAAGTGCTGGTGTATAATGCATGCTTCTCACTTGATGACTTCAGCCGCATCCAGTGGTGACTTGTATGTCTGAATGAGGCATTACAGCTCAAACACCACTACAAGAATTTGATGTGAATCAGCTCAAATACAATGCTTGTCACTGGAGCCCACACATTTAGGTGTGAGCCATTCACCCCTGAGTGATATATGTGTACTGTATATACAAATGGGACTTGGCCTAGAGGTATAATGATATGGTTTTTTTAAAAAAAATGTCGCTGATGTGCAGTGATATTGAAGTTCAGATTACATATGTATATAGTGCATGTACATGAATCACACAATTTTGGAAATGTTCACTACTTTTAAGAAATAATTCAAACAGGGGTTTGTTTATTTTGCAAGGTTTACAGACCACTTAACAACAACAACAACAACAACAACAACAACAACAACAACAACAATCCCTGTTTAGAACATAACCCTACATAGTTCTCAAATTTTGCTTTAGGAATTATTGGGTGGCAACAGTGGCCATTGTTCAAAAGACAACACAAGAATAAAGGGACCACACTATACTACACTCCGCATTTTACATTAATGGGTATAAAAGCCGCCTGGCCAAATGTCAACTACAAAACAAGGAGACAAAGAGTGAGGGATCGGCAAAGAAATGACAGAAGTGCACCTGATGCCAATATTTTGACTTCTTGTTCTATTGTTTTGTTATAATTTTTATATAATATTTTTTCTTTTCTCTTTATTTCTTGTAATATTTTTTCTTTTTTAAATTCTTTAACTTTCCTTAATTCTGCATTTTGTTGAATAAAATACCCACGCATTACGGCTTTTCCCGCATCCTAAACTATTAAGGGATCTACCTCGCCTTTATTATTCAATTCAAAATATTCCTTTAATGATTTTTTTGCTTCCTGAATTTTTTTGGTATTGTTTAACATGAAGACGTTTAGCCTCCAACTTCTTTCTTTTTGTTCATTTTTTAATTATAGGGTTATTGGGTTGTGGTCTGACAGGGTCTGAGAACCTATTTCTATCTTTTGAATTCATATTGATAATTCTTTTGGTATCCATATAGCATCTATTCTGCTCGCAGTTTGATGACATGCTGATATGTGTTTATATTCTTTTTTGATGGGGTTCTTATATCTCCATGCATCCAATAGATTTAAATTTTCCATTAATTCCATAATTTTTTTGGGTAATTTCATTCTATTTTTCCCTTTCCCCCCCTCCATTTTTATCCAATTCTGGATCAACAATTCCATTCATATCCCCTATTATTATTATTCCCCCCCCCATGGTTCATTAATTGTCCCTCCAAATTTTTCAAAAATGCCATCTTGCTCCCATTTGGGGCATATATACCCACCCAAACCCATTGTTCTCCTTCAATCATCATTTTTACCATTATACTTCTTCCCTCCCTGTCAGCCCATATGAATTCTGGATTCCATTTATTTTTGATATAAATTACAACTCCTCTCTTTTTTTTAACATCAGCCGCGATAAATTCTGTTCCTAATTTCTCATTTTTCAAGACCCTCACATGTTTTTTTATTTATGTGTGTCTCTTGGAGACAGATCACATCCCAGTTTTGTTTTTTTAATGTATGCCCCACCCCGTTCCTTTTTTAAATTATTATTTAAGCCATTCACGTTCCATGAAATTGTTCTTAAATTCATGTTTATTAAATGCTGTCTATAATTTTTTTAAAAAAAGTGATTAGTTTTAAAACACAACTGTACTTGATATCATATAACTATGCTAAACAGAATCAAGGAAATCAAATGTTCTAATTTTTCATTGTGCAGTGATCTAGATTATAACCTCTAGATATGAATTACAAATTTAGCGACATTATTTAATTTATATTATCAGTCTCTCATTCAGTCTTTTGCTTCTCCTTCTCCTTCTTCCTCTTCTTCTCCTTCTCCTTCTTGTTCTTCTCTACTGGAGTCTTCAATTTCTTCTTCATTCCTTGGAGAATGATCTTTGATCAGGGGCGTAGCCAGGATCAAAATTAGGGGGGGCAAGGGGCGGGGCCAAGGCACAGGGGGAGGGGCCACAGTGGGGCAAGGAAATCCATGGTCGTTCAGGGGCGAGGGGGCGCCAGGATCAGCCCAAAATCGGGCTGCTCCGACCCCCTCCTCCCCCTCTGCGATCGGCAGGGGCGAGGGGGCGCCAGGGTATCTTTTTCCCCATGAGAAGGAGCAACTATTTAATTCAATCAATACGAGGCATGGGTATTTCTGGCATGCAAAATTCTTGCAGCGCAAGGGGCTGGACTCCATGACCCTCCGAGGTCCCTTCCAACTAGACCATTCTAGGATTCCACGGAAGCGCAGGGTCTGGCCCATAAAGCCACCTCCTTCTCATGCCGGGTGCGACGTAAGAGGTCCCCACCTTACGCCTTTTGTTTCCAAACCTCTCAAATTATAAAAAGCACTAATAGGGATTTCTGAGGTAACACTAAACCTCTCCACTCTTCCCTATAGCCTTATTGTAGTCCCCCTATCCCTTGTGGGTTTTACAAATAAAATGAGAGTACTTTTCCAGCCCAAAGCTCTGGGGTGAATATGAGACTATTCTTAGTGTACACACCAGTAAGGGGTTCTTCTCACTTGAGCTTTCCCCACTGTGAAGCTTTCCTCCCTCCCGAGGAAACTTTGTGTCACCCTTGAACCAGTCTCCCTCTTCCTCCCCCTCTCAGTGCACTCAAGGGACAACAAACTATCCTTTCTGCCTGGGATAGGGGTTTTGTCCCTTTTAATGAGTATCCCCACCAGGTGAGCAATAGATACCTCTGCTGGAAAGATCACACCGACGGTAGTTTAAATGGCACTTTAACTTAACAATTAATGTCTTAAAATCTTAACGGTTGCATTCAAGTTTCATGTGTACAAGCATGTGGTTTCAATAGAACTGTTCTTGTTAATTATATAATTACAAACCTAACCAATTCCTCATCTACACCTGCTCTAGTAACCTTCTCCACAACCTCCCACACGCTCCCGCTCCCCAAACCCTCTCTCCTCAGAATCAACGGCTACCCATCCTCTTTAAACCCGTGGCTGTTCCCACCCTCATGGAATGGAATGCCGTCAATCAACTAAGAGGCTGTGTTTAACACTTAACACCCTGGAGTTCTACTCAAGCCAGCCCAATCCGTCACACCGGGCAGGCCAAAGGTGCACCACCTAGGCAAGCCCAGCATTTCCTCCGCCACCAACCGCGCCCCCCAGCTGACCTTCTGGACCCCAAGCACGCAAAGACGCGCACAAAGACGCACACAAAGACGCACGCAAAGACGCTCTCTACCCCCGCGGCCCCTGCGTTGCGCGCCAGCAACTTTCTCCTGTCGCCAGCAGCCCATTGCTCCGCCATGCTTCTCCGCCCTTCGCTTAGTCCCTCCCTTGCTGATCCCGGCATGCCCGCTTTCCCCTCTTTCCCCAGCACCCACCAGCTCCCCCCGCATCTCCCCGGGGTGCTTGGGGTTCGCTACCTGCTGTTTCCTGGCGCGCTGGGCGCCCGAGGCGACGGAGGACAAGGTGGCTACCGGGACACGGAGCTCCTTGCCACAGACCAGGAGGAGCCGCCCGCTCGCCAGCAGCATGGTCACCCCCCATGGCCAGCAGCTTTCCCTCCACCCGCCCCACAGCCAGCCGGCTAGAAGGGACGTCTCCCTTCTCCCTGGCTGGCTGTGGGGCGGGCGGAGGGAAAGCCAGCCAAACGCTGGGGCTTTCTCTCCACCCACACCACAGCCAGCCAGGGAGAAGGGAGACGGCACCGGGCGGCGGGGGGCAGTGGGGCAGGCTGGCCAGTGGCCCTGCTTCTAAGGGGGGCAACTGCCCCCTCCTGCCCCCTGCCTACGTCCATGTCTTTGATTGTCTTTGTTTTGTCTCCTCCCAACTCTTGGGCATAAGTTCTATAAAATCTATCCGCCACAACTGCAGCCGGAATATTATTAGCAAAGTATTGGAAGACACAGAAGATACCTACAGTGGAAGAATGGCAAATAAAGATGTTGGACTATATGGAACTTGCTGATCTGACCGGAAGACTACGCAGCCGAGGAGAGGAGAAGGTGGAAGAGGAATGGAAGAAATTTAGAATTTATTATTAAAAATATTGTAGAATTGATGTATGAGCAGAATTATAAGCGATTGTGAAGTTGCAGGTTAAGAAAATAAGTGAGATATAATGGAAAAAAAGGTTAGAATATTATAATGAGTTGTAAAATTGAGAAAAGGATGTTGTAATTGTAATTAGGTTTGGAAAATAAGATCTAGAATTTGCCAAGAATGTTATGCAATGAACCGCTAGAAGGGGGACTCGGGGAAGTCCCCTACTAAAATGAGGAAAAAATGGAACCTATATGTTGTAGTTTTTTAATCTTTTTCTCTTTTTTCCTCTTTTCCTCTTTTTGTCTTTTTTAATATGGATGTTATAATAATGTATAATTATATGGATGTTATTCTTTTCTTTTTATAAAATTTAATAAAAATTATTTTTTAAAAAGGATGCACTGGAACCATATCAGTGCATATGCATGTTGAAAGGGAGAAAATGAGAAAGAACCAGAAAGATCTTTTTTTCATTACATTAATTAATTAATTAATTTAATTGTTAGGATTTCAAAAACTCACACTAGCACATTTTAAAAAGGCACTCCTAAATCCTCCACAAAGAAGTATATTACAGGCAGAGAATTGATCAGTGACAGGAACTAGAAAACTGGGATGATTTGAGTACATGACCTGCTGTAATATTAATATACTGAAGCCAAAATAATGCATTACAGTATAACGTATTATTTACTGGATACAACTATTTTATAATAATTTAGGATTCTATGCAGATAACGAGCAATAATACATTCTGAAAACTATTATCCAGAATTATCTAAAACATTTTTCCTAGGCTGCAATTCCACCCACTTTTTAAATCCTCTCCAGTTTAAGCTGCAAATTGAGAGGAGCATTTTTCAAACACCAAAGTCCTTTCTATTTTTGGTCTATTTAAGCTCTTTAACCTGCTATACTGCTTTAATTCCAACCAATCAAAATAAGCTTGACTGACACAACCCAGTTTTGTTCAGGAGGCGGGTGGGAATGCAGCAGTTTATCAGAGAGAGAGAGAGAGAGAGAGAGGGAGGGAGAGAGAGAGAGAGAGAGAGAGAGAGAGAGAGAGAGAGAGGAAAAACAACACTACAATCATTGAAGGTTACTGCAGCAAGTTCGTATTCTTCAGTTCAACCAGTCTGTTTATGTTGAAGAATCTCCTTTTGGACAAATCTAAACATGGAGAAAATGGGGTCATAAAAAGTACATACCTTGTGCCACAGTATGTTGAATAAGGATCACCATTAGAATCACATATAGACAGGGTCTGCCAATGCTTTTTTGTATGAAGGAAGTCATTGGAAGTCATTGTATAGCCAAGCAAGAATCAATCCTGCTTTCTGATTAAGAAACCTGTGTGTGAAGGGAGAGAAACCAACTTCCAGGGAGCACTCAGGGCTGATTTCCTTCAGAATGGATAGGTTTGATCTACTTGCAGTCCATGGGACTCTCAAGAGTCTCCTCCAGCACCATAATTCAAAAGCATCAATTCTTCGGCGATCAGCCTTATTTATGGTCCAGCTCTCACTTCTGTACATCACTACTGGGAAAACCATAGCTTTAACTATACAGACCTTTGTTGGCAAGGTAATGTCTCTGCTTTTTAAGATGCTGTCATTGCTTTCCCCCCAAGAAGCAGGCGTCTTTTAATTTCGTGACTGCTGTCACCATCTGCCTTGTCATGGATCACTGCATTGTCGTGGCAAAGTTGCTTGAATAACTCAGATCAGAGAATCTATGAGCTATGCCGTGCAGGGCCACCCAAGATGGACAGGTCATAGTGGAGAGTTTTGACTAAACATGATCCACCTGGAGAAGGAACTGGCAAGCCACTCCAGTATCCCTGCCAAGAAAACTCCATGGACAAAGACAACAGGCATATAAAAGTTGTGGCTGAGGATTAGTTTTATTTTAGTATAATTTTTTTTTTTAGTTTCTGCTGTCTTACTGTTTGTATTTTGTTTTGAAGGGGAGAAGGCCAGGGCCTCAGCCAACAGAATGGCTGGGGCAGGTTCCATGGGGGGGGGGGGATGCACTGGGATACCCGATCTCAGTGATCACGGGTAGGAGGAGGAGTTATGCTAAGGCCAGACCATGTCATTACTGAGGAGGCAGGTTTAATTGTTGTTTGAAGACTATGCCTGCCTCTGGGTGTGGTCTTGACCAGAAGGATACTGGAATCAGCAAAGGAGACCCACATGACCTGAAGGTGGTGCTGTGCAATGCCAGGCTGTCATCCATGATTTGATCATGGATGGAGAACTTGAGACTTGGTTGGATGAAGCAGATGGGCCTGTTCTTGCAGCTGCTTGTCCACCGGGTTTCTCTTACAGCAACCCAGGTCATATGGGTGGGGAGGGGGGGGGGTTGCAGTGATTTTTAGGAAGTCATGTGCATGTTCTGGAAGTTGGGCAATAGGGCCAGTATAGGATTCCTTTTGGTGTACCAACCTCCCTGCTGCACCAAGGATTCCCTGCCCAAGCTGCTTCAGGTTGTGGTGGATGTTCTCCTGGAGACACCTAGTTTGGTTCTCCTAGGGGATTTTAACATCCATGCTGACAAGGGGCCACTCAGGACTTTGTGGAAAGCATGGCCTCCATGGAGCTGTTCCTGAATAAGTTTGGCCCAACTCATAGTTGTGGACATGCCTTAGACCTGATGTTTACCTCTATGGATGTGGGTGATCTGACACTAAGTAAAGGTGCCGCACAAGTCACTGAGAAAATACGGCCAAATTTAATTTAAAATTTCTTTGTCCCGGGGGCGCTGCCAACAGCTCATCCAAGTCTGCTTGCTGCAGGATGCAAACTTACTCTGGGGGAAGATGGCAAAACATTCCCACCCAGAGCATCACCAGCGCTACGGGAGAACCGTTACAGGTCACACTCAACCGCCCAGCTGCCCATCATCGCTGCAGAAGGACCCTCGCAGGTCACACTCGACTGCACCAAAGGAATAAAATCCTCTCAAAGCATTCCCAATCTGGACATCCAAGATACACTTGAAAAGGCAAGCGGCCGAGACCGCACCCCAGTCCAGACTCAGCGTGCTTGTCAGCCCCAGTGCACGATACTGCAGCAGACAATCCAATTCACAGTGCTGGTCCTATGAAAAACACAAGGAAATAACAGACAGGCATCAGCTCAGGCATTACTGCGACACTTCCTGACGTAACCCTTATCCGTGTCAAGCTTCTGAAGACCTGTATGCACAATCCTGTCCACTGACAGGCCCCCAGTGCCCAACCTTTGTAGCAGCCCTGCTTGGAGGGACAGAGGCATGTGCAGCGAAGGGCAAGCCGAAAGCAGAATAACAGTCACACCAGGTGAGCAATTAATGCCTGGCTAACGGGAAACCATATTATGTGCACTAGGAGTGTGCCAGTCCCCCCCCCCCCCGCCCCCAAGGGATGAAGAGCCCACTATTGCAAGTATCCAAACCGGGCAAGGGCCCACCCCACCTGAGACCGGAAGCCTGATGATGGTACCCCTGCCCATTAGGTCCATCCTAGAGCTCCTGACTCTTTAACGGCAAGCTCCAAGGCAGTGGAGGAAAGTCCTGAAGCAATAAGCCCCCAGACTCTCAACCCTGTGCAGGCTCCGACACAATTACCCCAACCCTTAAGGCACCAAAATGCAATGGTATGTGAAGGGGGGGGGTCCACCTTGAGTTTTAACCAGCAGACAATCTTAGCTTGTAGCGGATACTGCACAGAGGCCAAAATGACCAGCTTCCTGTCTGCCGTCCTGTGAGGTTGGAACCTATCCCAACCCTCCAAGGCCCTGCGCACAACAACTGTTGCAAGGGTCTCGGACTTGAAGCTTCACTATAACAGACATTGCAGCAGCTGAATTTTGATAGTCTCCTGATCACTGCCGATCTGCCGCAAGTAAGCCATGACTTACAGGACCTGCTCAGAAGAAGGGGCAAATACCTCTGGATGTCTGAGGACTGCTAGCTAAAGGCTAAGAGATCATTTCAGGCCGTCAATAAGACCTTAAGCTGAAAGGAGAATGGAAGCTATTCCCTGAAATTACTAATTATTGTCAAAGTGACACAGGTAAGCTGGAAATTACGGCAATAACTGAGGGTCCTGTGCCCAGGATCTGAGGCGCTTCCTCCGCAGACGGAAAGGAATGCCAGCCATATCATTAGAGGAGCCTAGTATAAAGCGAGCAGCAGCACAAGAAGTGTATAAAAGGCAGCGATATTCGCTGTAGCGTGAGGACTGCTATGCCAAAACACTCACCACTACCCGGTAGCACACCAAAAGCCGACTGCCAATCTCTGTGCTCCATGGTTCAAACGTGCACTGCTACTACAAAGGGAAAAAAACTAAGGAAAGTTATATCACATGATTATGGCACCGCCCCAGGGGCGAGGCCATGGCTTCGTATACCAGCAGCCCCCCTGAAATAAGCCCAAAGGTCAAGAACCAGTAGCTTCAGAGTGAACCTGAAGCACTGAGCCAGTTCAAGGCATAACGCCACTGTGACTACTATAGCATTAACATAGGAATAGTGACCAGAGTGTGGGGTCCACCTCGACGGACATTGGCAAGCGCACACCAAATAAAGAGACCTAGGGCCAAAGGTGCCAGGCCAGGTGAACGGAAGGGGCAACCTGGGGCAACCACTCTGCTACAAGATACAAATGACCCAGCCAGAGCAGATCTGACAAGCATCACTCGCTACCGAGGAAGTATTACAAAATAACTTCCATAGGCAAATGGAATGTTCGAGCATTGATGACCCCTTGGTTTCCTGATTGTGTTAAAGAGGGGTCATCAAGGATGCATATTTATAGACTTCCCCCAGAATGGAGTCGGTCGGGGGGCCTTAGTGATGCAATAAATTGTGGATCAGACAGAAGGCACAAGGGATGATACTAGGGACAATCCCAAAGGGGACAAATGAAATAAGGATAAAAGTAAATCAGTGGGATCCCGCCAAGGGCAAGAGGTATTAGAACAATTGCATATCAACCCCGGACCAGCCTGGGGAGGGAGATATGGGTTGCTGCAGGGGGCCCCAATTCTATCATAAGCAAGGGGGGGCCCTCTGCCGATACGACAAACAGCGTATGAATGATACCCAAGAGCACCTCCCACAAAGCTGTGTATATTTACAGGCCATGGCTGACAAGACCACTATTGCAGACCCCAAAATACTGCTGCCAAACCGACTTCCTGCATACCTGCTTCACTCACTGCTCTGCCTGTGAGTATTGGGGAGGACCGCTACCCCTGAAGCCCATTTTCCAGCTTGGGCCTGGGGGCAGGCCCCATACTCACCACCACAGCTATAAGGCTCCTAGGAGGCCTTGGGTGTTTGGGGTGGGAGGGAACTTTAGTTGTGTGTGGGAAGTTGTTTAATCTTGTTGTATTTGTAACTTTTACTATTTTTGGTTGTTTTTTAAATCGTTGTTTTTTGTGTTTTTTTACTTTCTTTTTTCTTCTGTATAGGTTTTAATTTGATTTTAAGGGGAGGGATCAGGGCTGTCTGGGAGTGGGTCCCAGCCAACAAAATGGCTGGGGCAGGTTCTACTGGGGGGGGGGGGATGCACTGGGACAACCAATCTCCGTGATCACGGGTAGGAGTCAGAGTTATGCTAAGACCAGACCATGTCATTACCGAGGAGGCAGGCTTAGTTTTTGTTTGAGGACTATCCCTACCTCCGGGTCTGGTCTTGTCCAGATGGATACTGGAATCAGCAAGGGATACCCACATGACCTGAAAGTGCTGCTGTGCAATGCCAGGTCAATGATCCATAAGACCACTGCCATCTATGACTTGATCGTGGATGAAGGACTTGACCTGGCATGTGTAACAGAGACTTGGTTGGATGAGGCTGATGGGCCCGTTCTTGCCGCTGCTTGTCCACCAGGTTTCTCTTACGCACAGCAACCCAGGTCATGTGTGTGGGGAAGGGGGTTGAAGTGATTTTTAGGAAGTCATTAGTTTGCTCCAGGCGTCCTATTGGGAAGACCCAGTTTTCTGAGTGCATGTTCTGGAAGTTGGGCAATAGTGGCAGTATAGACAACCGTTCCAGCTGCTGTCTGGATTCAAGGTCTAATAATGGCTTCCTTAGGGACACCTCCTCCCATTGGCTAAACTGGGTCACAGCAGAAGGGCTCACTGGTATTCGTGTTCAGGTGGCTGAAGCTATTATAACCCATAACCCTCATGAATTTGCCCACCAGCCCTCTGGGGTGGAATTACCTTTTACATAGGTACCTCAGAAACACCTTTTACCACCCTTTTAAATGCACTGTTCACCTTTTACCATTTCAAAAGAGATCCCACCTCTTGTCTTACCCCCGAGCACACACACAGGAATATCTTAATACACATACGCCCATTCAATTGCTTAATTATTACCCCCCTGCCTTCCCAAGATCCTATCGCCTCAGTTCGGCGGGCCGTTATGCCACACAGCCGAGTTGGCGCACTATCACCTTGGTGCACTGTCGCCTTAATCCGGTGGGCTCTTATGCCACACAGCCGGGCGGGGTTGCTTTTGCTTACATTACACTTTGACACACAGAGAGGCAAAGAGAAAAGCATTTTAAGGAGAAAAGCATCCCAGGAATATTGGGGGGGGGGGGGCTAAGCCACACAGTCAGAATTATACAATGCAGGCAATACAAACTATAGGATCAGATTTAGCTCAATAATACAATTAGCAAATCTCTCCCTCCATTCCCACCTATAAGTTGGGGCCTTACCATTCGAGACACCATCTTATGCATCATATTTTGCAAACATTGCAAGAAGCAGGGGATACACAAGCAAATGAGCAGTAAAATTAGCAGAGAAACCATCCTAAATTGGGGAACCAGTCAATCAATCCAGACTTATCCCATACGTTCCAGATTTTAACCTGCATATGGGCGACTATCTGCTCTGGAGACCACTGATCTTTTCAGGGGCGTAGCCAGGATCAAAACTAGGGGGGGGGCAAGCCATGGTCGTTCAGGGGCGGGGCCACAAAGTGGGAATGTGGGCGGGGCTACAGGGCCAGCTGGCCTGATGACATTGTGGTGGAGCAAGCGGCAGCAGCCGCGGCCACCTTGTGCTTCTGGGGCTGGCAGCGTTGGCGGCTACCCTGCTTGGCTGGAGAGGACGGGAGGGTCGGGCAGGCGAGAGGGGGTGACAGGGTGGGCGAGGGCGAGGCAAGGCACGGCCGCAGTCACGACGGCTCCAAGGCGTTGCTGCATATCAGCATAATATTTCAACCATGTTGTGGGTTCAAGCCCCACATTGGGGAAAAATTCCTGCATTGCAGGGGGTTGGACTAGATGACCCTTGTGGTCCCTTCCGACTACAATTCCATGATTCTATTGATATATTACCATAGCTGTCACAGTGGCCGGAGCGGGCTACTTCAGAGTAACGACTCTACACAGCTCTGCATTTTATTCTTTTATTGGTGCTGCGTATTTACAGTGCTGAAGTCATTGCTATATACACGGAGCTATGTGTTCAGTCGGGTTCAGAACCTCCGAATGGCTTTTGGCGCGTCTTTCTCCAACACAAAAGCCTCGGTAGACCCATCCTCTTTCCTCTCCTCTTTCTGTGCAATTCCGGAGTTGGGGGGATGGGTCTCCCCCCCTTATTTGCCCCTTCCTGTTCCACCTGAGACCCTGGCTCCGCTACCTTGCCTGAGCCTCGGACACGACTTCCTGCTTCCCCACTGGAATCGGAACTCTCTCTGCTTTCCCCTGTGCTCGGGGATGGGCTTGAACTCAGGAGGGGAGGGACTTCGCGATATCCCCTGTCCCTCACATCCACCCCCCTTCCAAGCTCCCCTTCTCCCCTCCCCAGGTCCCCCCCGGGTGTCGGTGACGACTGGAAGCCTAAGAACTCAGTACTTTCCGAGCCCGTTGGTGTGAACACCTCCCCCCAGTCTTGCGAGCCCCCCCCCTTCCGCCTGGGAGGACTGGAATCCCAAAAAGTCTGTGGCGTCAGAGCTGGTGGGGGTAAAAATGTGCTGCCAGTCTGCTTCTTCCTCTGACTGAGTGGATCTCGGCGACGCCCATACTTCTTCCTCTGGTTCCTCAAACTCCGCTTCCCATCCCCATGGTGAACTGCTCTCCAGTACTTCCACCCTCTCCCTCTCCCCCTCCCCCTCCCTTTCCATGTGCCAGGGCTTGGGTCTGTGGGGAAAGAGGGCGTGAAATTCTTCCACCAAGAATTCCTCCTGTATCTGAGAGGCTGGGACCCACTCATTTTGGGATGGCGGGGCGTCCTCCCATGCCATGAGGTACTCCAGGCCCCCCACCCCTCTCCGTGAATCCAGGATGGCCGTGGCCTCATTGAGTTGCTCCCTGCCTTCCCTCTCCCCCCCTCCCTCGGGGGTTTGGTCGCTGTCTCGGAGCCTGCTGCTTGCCCTGTACGGCGACAGCAGCGATCTATGAAACACTGGATGCACCCTCATGTCCTCTGGTAGTGCCAATCTGAAGGCCACCGGATTGACCTGTTGCGTGACCGTGAAGGGGCCCAGCCGTCTGGGCGCCAGCTTTTTGCACCTCCCTCTAATGGGAAGGCCCTCCGAGGACAACCAAACCTTGTCCCCCACCCTGATGACCTCCCCTTATCGCCTGTGGCGATCTGCCCCCTTCTTGTACGCTTCCTTGGCCCTCTCCAAGTGCTCTCTGAGCTGTTGGTGCACCGTCTCTAGTTCCTCTGCCCAATCCTCTGCCCGTGGGCCCTCCTCCTCCTCCTCCCCCTCCCTCTCCGGGAAAGATCTGAGGTCGCGCCCATAATTGGCCTTAAAGGGCGACACCCCTGTGGAGACGTGCACTGCATTATTGTAGGCAAATTCCGCCAGTGGCAGGCGATCCACCCAGTCCGTTTGCCTCTGGCTGACGTAGCATCTCAGGTACTGCTGCAGAATGGCGTTGACCCTCTCCGCCTGTCCGTTAGTCTGCGGGTGTCTAGCCGTCGATAAGCTGACCTCCACCTGCAGGAGGTTCATGAGCCGCCTCCAGAACCTGGAAACAAATTGGCGGCCACGATCCGAAATAACCCTTAAAGGTAATCCATGCAGTCTGAAGACGTGGTCAACAAACAGTTTGGCTGTCTCTTCTGCAGAGACCGCCCTGGCACACGGTATAAAGTGGCACATTTTGGACATAAGGTCCACCACCACCAACACTGCGGTCTTGCCCCTGGATGCAGGCAGGTCCGTGATGAAGTCCATGGACACCACTTCCCACGGCCTGTGAGGTGTGGCTAAGGGCTCCAGCAATCCTGCTGGCGCTGCTCTGACTACCTTTGCCCGCTGGCAGGTGTCACAGCCCCGTACATAGTCTCTAACATCTTCCCGCACCCCTGGCCACCAGAAGTGTCTCATGACTAGGTGAGCGGTTTTGTCCCTTCCAAAATGACCCGCCGTCGGGTTGTCGTGCATCTGCTTGAGGATCTTACGTCTAAGCTGGGTGGTGGGCAGGTATAGTGCCCCCTTGTGGAAAAGCAGCCCCCTGCGTTCTGCAAAGTCTTTTGCCTGCACCCCCCCCTCGCAGCTCTCTGAAGATGCGGGTGGCAAACTCATCTGCTGCCGTCAGTGCTGTGAGTTCTGCCTCGCTCACCACTGCTGCTCCGCAGGACCATGCTGATGGGGGGAAAATGTGCCTGGGTGCTGGTGGCAACTCCTGCTCCATGTACTTTGGTTTGCGGGAGAGGGCATCTGCCCTGACGTTCTGCTCCCCCGGTATGTAGTGGATGGAGAAGTTGAAGTTCGAGAAGAACTCTGCCCACCGTATCTGCCGCTGGTTGAGCACCCTGGCTGTTCTCCAGAACTCCAGGTTCTTGTGGTCTGTGCACACCTGGATGGGGTGCTTGGCGCCCACCAGGAAGTGTCGCCAGTGCTGGAAAGCAGCGTGGATTGCAAGAAGTTCCCTATCAAACACCGTGTAGTTGCGTTCTGGCTGGGTCAGCTTCCTGGAGAAGAAGGCACAAGGTCTCCACTCTCTGTTGGCGTCCAGTTGCAACAGGATCGCTCCCAAAGCCCTGTCTGAAGCATCGGTCTCAACGCGTAGGGGCGCATCCTGCACCACGTGGAACAGGTGTTGGTCCGAAGCGAACACCCTCTTGAGGCTTTCGAACGCTGCTTGCGCCTCCTGTGTCCACCTGAACTTCTGCTTGCCTCTCAGGCAGTCCGTGATGGGAGCCGTAACCCGTGAGAAGTTCTTGATGAATTTCCTGTAGAAGTTGGCGAAGCCTAGGAGGCGTTGGGCATCTTTGCGCGTCCTGGGGCTGTGCCAGTCCAGGATGGCTTGTACCTTGTCCTTGTCCATCGCCAGCCCCTTGTCTGACAGTTTGTAGCCCAGGAAGTCTACTTCCCTGGTGTGAAACTTGCACTTCTCCAGCTTCACATACAGGTGGTTCTCCTTCAGGCGCTGCAACACCTCCCTGACATCCTTCACATGTTGCACTGGGTCGTTGGAATAGATAAGGATGTCATCCAGGAAGACCAAGCAGTTCTTGAAGAGGAGGGACCCCAGGACGTGGTGCATGAAGGCCTGGAAGCATGCTGAGCCCCCTTGCAACCCGAAGGGCATCACCAGATATTCAAAAGAGCCCAGGGGCGTGAACATCGTGGTTTTCCACTCATCGCCTTCCCGGATCCTGATTAAGTTGTACGCCCCCCTCAGGTCTAGCTTGGTGAAAATCTTGCCCCTGCGTGCCGCTGTCAGGAGATCGTCCACTCTGGGCATGGGGAAAGCCACTGGCTCTGTCACTGAATTCAGTCGTCTAAAATCCACCACAAGACGGCGCTGTTGCGTGTCTTTCTTGTCCACCCAGAAGACCGGGCTGCCCCCTGCTGCCTTGCTTTCTCTGATGAACCCCCGTTTGAGGTTCTTGTCTATAAACGCACGCAGATCCTCCAGCTCCTGATCTGACATGGCGTACAGCTTGGCTGGGGGTATCGTTGCCCCTGGCACCAGGTTGATCTGGCAGTCAAAAGACCTGTGTGGGGGCAGGTGGTCGGACTCCGCTTCGCTGAAGACCTCCTGCAGGTCCCAGTATGGTTTGGGTATCGCCTCACCCCCTTTGACGTGCATGGTGGCCACCGTGGCTATTGGAGGCCCCTCCCCTGGTTGGTGCTGCATGCAATGTTCCAGACAAAAGTCCGACCCAAACGTGATGCATCTCTGGTGCCAACTGATGGAGGGGTCGTGGCGCGCCAGCCAGCTCATGCCCAAGACGATGGGGGGGTCTGATATGGTGGTGACGTTGAATGCCAGTGTCTCAGAGTGCCTTCCCACCGTCATTCTCATGGGGGGGGGTTTGATGAGTGATGGCCCCTCCCAGCAGCTCCCTGCCGTCAATGGTGGCTACGTGCAAGGGAAAGTCCAGCTGCAGAAGCTGTATTTGGTGCTCTTCTGCAAAGTTTCTCGAGAAGAAGTTGGCAGATGCACCACTGTCAATTACGGCGAGGACTGTCAGGGGATAGCCATTTGGGAGCGTTAACGTCACTTCTAGAACCACTCCTGCTCTGGGAGGGGTGGGCTGGCTCTGCTCCGCGCTGTGCGGGTGGGCGGGCTGGGGCTGTTGTCTGCTGACTGCGCCTGGCTGCTGCCCCTTGTCTCCTGCAACCAGGCTTTCCCGTTTCCCTGCTGTGGTGCTGCGTCAGTGGGGGAGGGCACAACCGTTCCCGCCTTTCCTTGCCACTCTCTGCGATGTGGGCAGTCTCTGACGAGATGCTGGGGGGAGTTGCAGAGAAAGCAATTCCCGCCCCTTCCCTCCTTGCGTCTTGTTGCCGCTGGGGTTTGAAAAGCCCGCGCGCGCGCGCTATCAATTTGCATGGGTTCCTGGTCCTGGCTGGTCCCAGGCGTGGCTTGGAAGGGTTGTTGGGGGAGTGGCTTCTCCTGCGACCGTGGGAACCAAGCCCGCTTTGCGCGCGTTGCTTGCTTGTCGTTCCACCGGGATTCCTGTCTCACCCCCACCGCCAGAGCCGCTTTGCTCAGCTGATCCATATTACTGGGCTTTGGACCTCTCGAGAGCTCATCTTTCACATCCTCATTCAACCCCAGGTAGAACGCCGCTTCCATCGGAGGCGAGTGCAGTTCCCACCCCAGTCTGTGCACTAGCATGGTGAATCTCGCCCAATATTCGCGAACTGTCATTGTTCTTTGCCTTAAATTATGCAGTTCCTCCTTGGTCTGGTCCATATGACTATCGGACGCATACATAGTTTTTAAAGCCTCTAGAAATAGTTTGACATTCTTCATGCAAGGATTTTTTGTCGCGTTTAACGGTCTTAGCCACTCCCTGGCTGCCCCTGTAAGGTGTTCCACAATAAACGCTACCCTGTGCTCATCAGCAGGGAACTCATCATGGTGCAGCTCAAGAGCATACACGATCTCAGTCTCAAAGCCATGATATTCCCTCGGGTCTCCATTGAACTTGCTTACTAGGGTCCCCGCTCTCCTTCCTGGCAGCACTTGGAGTTGGGGGGCCCCTCCCGCCTTGTTTTTCTCAGCATCCAGCTTGTTTTGGAGCTCTACCGCCACCGCCCTTAATTGCTGCTCTTTTTCCTGAAGCGCTCTCACCTGTTCCGCAAGTTGTAGCCTGTCCTCCTGGACCTTCTTGGTTTCTTCTTTAGCTGCCTTTAATTCCCCCTGTGCCTGCAGCGCCAGTTGCTGCAGGTCCTGTTGGGCTTTCTCCGCGATCTGCCGCCATTTCTCCGCCTCTGACGCACTCATCCCGGCAACTCCAAAGTAGCCCAAAAAAAGATTCGGAGGTTGCTGTCACAGTGGCCGGAGCGGGCTACTTCAGAGTAACGACTCTACACAGCTCTGCATTTTATTCTTTTATTGGTGCTGCGTATTTACAGTGCTGAAGTCATTGCTATATACACGGAGCTATGTGTTCAGTCGGGTTCAGAACCTCCGAATGGCTTTTGGCGCGTCTTTCTCCAACACAAAAGCCTCGGTAGACCCATCCTCTTTCCTCTCCTCTTTCTGCACAATTCCGGAGTTGGGGGGATGGGTCTCCCCCCCCTTATTTGCCCCTTCCTGTTCCACCTGAGACCCTGGCTCCGCTACCTTGCCTGAGCCTCGGACACGACTTCCTGCTTCCCCACTGGAATCGGAACTCTCTCTGCTTTCCCCTGTGCTCGGGGATGGGCTTGAACTCAGGAGGGGAGGGACTTCGCGATATCCCCTGTCCCTCACAATAGCATATGCATCATTCTGCTTTCTTGAATTGTCTTAGGCGTAGCAGCCAACTCCTAGAGGCCTAGGTGCCTCCCCCCCCCCAATTACTGGTAAGTACTGTATTTTTAAGAGTCATCCCCCCATGTTGATGGGCTTTCTATGTGGGGCTTATCTGCCCCCCCCCCATATTTTATTAAGGATGGAAGAGGGAGGGAAGGAAGGAAGAAATAGAGAGAGGGATAACTCACATTTGTGGGTGCCTCTGGGTGACGCTGTGATGCTGGAACTCTGTAGCAAGAGGAAGATACCGGTACGCCTGTACAGGAGCCTTGCAAGCAGCTTTCTCTCTGCTTGATTTACAGCAGGCACGTCCAACAGGTAGATTGTGATCTACCAGTAGATCACTGGATGTCTGTGGTAGATCACTGACACCCCTAAAAAAAGCTCACCCAAAATTTTCCTCCTCCCTAAAAAAAGCTGAACTATGACCTGAAGCCCTAAACAAAAATGGGCCTCCCTCCCTCCTAAAATAAGCTCAACAAGTTTGACCTAAACCCAAAAAACAGGGCTTCCCTTCCTTAAAAAAACTCAACAGCTTTGACCTGAACCCCCCCAAAAGGGGGTAGATCACTCCCAGTTTTTAACTCTGTGAGTAGATCAGAGTCTCTTGGGAGATGGCCACCCCTGATTTAAAGTATACAGATGCAGGAGGAGGGGCAGACTGGAACACCACTGCTTTTTATTTTAACATCACTGTGTCTATCAAAGCTACAGCCCTCCCCCTTTTCTTATTCACTTCCTTTTAGCCTTGCAGAGCCACCTTAGTCAAATTGAATCCTCTGCACCCTCATTAAATCACCAATAGAACTTAATGCAATCCCTGAATGCTCATTAACAACTCCCACTGAAGAACAATAGGGTGAAGTGGTGGCTATCAAACCTTGCCTGAAGGGATATTCTGCTCCATTGTCTTAACTGCTTAAGTACCGGTAGCCACTTTGCTTTATTTATTTGATGTGTTTTTGTTACAGCTGTGTTCCCCCCCCCCCCGCAAGTGGAGAGCTGCTCTCACTAAAGTAAAGCCCTTTCCACTTTCCACTCCAGTTTTTGGAGGGGGAAAGTGCTGGTTATGGTCTGTAAAATACAATAATTTTTTGCTTCTTGGGGGGCAGCTGCCCCCTCCTGCCCCCCTGCCTACACCCATGGATCTTTTCCCCACTGCTGAGAGCTTTCCCCCTGCAGGAATCAATCAGGATGTTTATTCGGCTTTACGCCCATCATAAAACACAACACAACAAAATAAATCAAATAAAACAGCGGACTCGTTCAAGCCACAAATAATATAACACAATTCACAGCTCACAAGGACAAATATTAACAATTAAAAAGAAAAGTTTAAGATTATGATTAAAAATTTAGGCACTACACTAAAATCAATATCTGATGTCATTATAGAAAATTCTTAAAACTATAAATAATCTGCTAACATTCCATTCCGTCTCTTGTACAAGAGGACTGCTGTTAGGAATTTAGCAACCTGTAGAGTAATATAAGGATCCACATCTTGAAGAACCCAGGCAAGCTGTAGGTCAACTGGTTTGTCAGCCATAGGCTGGATTATGGAATTTAGTATACTAGCACGAGCCGAACTGTACATAGGGCAGATAAACATAACATGATGTAGAGATTCAGATGTTTTAATTTCACAAGCACACATTGAAGAGACTTGGCCCTTAGTAAATCTATGTCTCGGCACGTTTGTTGGAAAAACATTAAACCTAGCTTTAATGAAGGCATATCGGTGAGACGCGGCCGTAAGCAATGTTAAATAGGATGGAGCATGGTAGATAGGGGTTATGCCGAAATTTAACGGCGAGCATACTCCACCACCAGCTAAGAAGTTTTGGTATAGCTCCGCATCATCCAGCCTTTGATTTATACACCTTTTTGCCGCATTTAGATCCAGTTTGAGCAATTCAGTGGGCGAGATCTCATAGGACAGCAATTTGGCATGGATTTTTCCTGACCACAAATTTGTGAAGTCATCCTGCCACATGCATTGAATGAGATAGTGGTTCGGGAGTTTATGCTATAAGGATATCCAATAAATCAAAACTTGCCTCCATAAAACTAACTCCACTGAGGGGATCTTCATTTCTAAGCGAATAGCCGCATTACTTACGCATGTTGGTAATTTTAGAAGTCAGCGTAAGAATTGGCTTTGAAGCGACTCTAAAGGTAAGAGATTAGCAAAGGCCGCCCATAAAGGGGCAGCATAGGCCATTGTAGCCAACACTTTAATGCTATACACCACGGGTGTCAAACACAAGGCCCGGGGGCCAAATCTGGCCCGCCAGACCTCGTCATGTGGCCCGCCGAGCGCCCCAGCCAGCGGGACCCAGCAGCGGGACCTTGCTGCTGAAGCGCCGTGCCGACAAAGCGCTGACAAACAGCTGGGGGCGGGGGGGGGGGTAGAAAGGCGGCCGGAGCAGCGCCACACGGAGAGTCCCGAGCCTCTGCGACGCAGCAGTGCTCTGTAGCACTTTGAATCCTCCTCCTGCCACGGCTCGGCGCCTGGAAACGGCTGCTGCTGCTGCTGCTGCTGCTGCTGCTGCTGCTGCTGAAGTACAGACAAAGCACCCAGCAGCGCCGCGTGGAGGAGGAGGAGGATTCAAAGTGCTACAGAGCACTGCTGCGTCCCAGAGGCTCAGGACTCTCCGCACGGCGCTGCCGGGCACCGACCCAGCAAGCCTCCTCCTCCTCCTCCTCTTGCCTCACCTCCTCCTCCTCCTGCCGCGGCTCAGCCTCACGAACGTGCAACTCTGAGGCTTTACGCACTTCTCCTAAAACGGACACCCGCTGCCTCACGCTGCACAGTAAATGCTTTTTGCCCCTGGGTCCCTTCGCGCTCTTTTCTGGCGCTGAATCAAGGCGGCGACCCCCCCCTTCCCTTTCTTCCTCTCTCTCGTTCTTATTCTTTCTTTCCCTCTCCTTCCTTCCTTCTTTATCTCTGTCTTCTCTCCCTCTTTCTTTTTCTTTCCTTCTTTATTCCTTCTTTCCTACTCTTCTTTCTCTCACCTCTTTCCTTCCTCTCTCCCTCCTGCTCCCTCTTTTCTTCCTTCCTTCCTTCCTTCCTTCCTTCCTTCCTTCCTTTCTTCCTTCCTTCCGTCCTTCCCATCTTTCTTCCTCTCCCTCATTCTTATTCTTTCTTTCCCTCTACTTCCTTCCTTATTTCTCCCTTTTCGTCTTCTCTCCCTCTTTCTTTTTCTTTCCTTTATTCCCTTCCTTATTTCCTACTCTTCTTTCTCTCCCCTCTTTCCTTCCTTCCTCTCTCCCTCCCACTCCCTCTTTTCTTCCTCCCTCCCCTCCCCTCTCCCTCTCCTCAGAAACATAGGATGCTGCTTTATACTTCTGGCCCTTAAACCCTGGAACCAGGAGAGCAGCTCCAGTGAGTCAACCTCAGCCAGTTCCTTTGGTGAAGGGTGGTGGCTCACTGGCAGAACATCTGTCCTGCATGCAGAAGGACCCCAGCATCTCCAGGTACTAGTAGCTCTGCAAAGGTCCTGCATGAAACCCTAGCGAGCCTCCACCACCCAGTGCAGTTACCAAAAATCATTTTTCAATAAATTGTACAATAATTGTACATTTGAATATCTACTTGCCATTATTCTGACTATGTTTCTGCTTTCAGAGCTAGTTATTACTTACATTATTACAAAAAACAGTAATAATTGAATGCAGTGACAATAATTTATGATAATAAAGAGTGGACACATAGTCCTACAGATAGAACCGGCCCTTTGAGGGTGACCAAACTGCTGATGCGGCCCCCGATGAATTTGAGTTTGACACCCCTGCTATACACTTTCAAGGCCGCAGGGATGAATAGGGCCCCCTCAGAATAGAAAAAACGGAGGAGGGAGTGCGATAGGGCTTTTGTCTTGTTTTGAAGGTATTCAACTTGCGCTTTCCACCCTAAATTGTATTGAAAATAAATTCCTAAATATTTAAATTTATGTACTTGTTCTATTTTCGTGCCCTCCAGTTCCCATGTATAAAGTTTTCGACTCCTTGAAAATATCAGTACTTTGGACTTGGTGTGGTTGATAGACAGATGATTAAGATGGCAATAAGTCGCAAAAATCTTTAGTGCCCTCCTTAAACCCACTCTGGAGTAAGAGAGTAGCACCGCATCATCTGCATAGAGAAGTAAAGGACAACGATAATCTGCTATACGAGGGGCGTGGATAAATTTTTGTGAGTCGGCTAATGGGTTCCTCATATCGCTGATAAATAAGTTAAAAAGAAGTGGCGCTAAAATACAGCCCTGGCGTACTCCCTTATTTACTGGCACTGGGTTCGTTAGGTCTCCAGCAGGGGTTAATCTCACCCTGGCCACGGACCCGGCATGAAGTTGGGAGATAAGCCACATAAGCCTTCTATCTATTCCCCAACAGGCAAGTTTATCCCATAGTAATTTCCTCGGAATACTATCAAACGCAGCTTTCAAATCTATGAAAGCTGTGCAAAGTTGGCCCCGTCGAGGTGTCGAGTATTTCCGGGCTAAGTGATAAAGAATAATTGCCTGATCTGTTGTGGATCGGTTTAGTCTAAATCCAGCTTGCTCGTGCCCAATCAGGTCAGCCTCGATTGACCACTTCATCAACCTTGCCAGCAAAAAACGGGCATATATTTTCCCAATGGACGATAGCAGACTGATATTTCGGTAGTTCCCTGGGTCACCGGGGGGGGGGCTTTTTTGTATATAGGAATTATAATGGCCTCCTTCCACGCTCCTGGTATTAAGCCCATGGCATTTATTGCGTCGAAGGTTTTAGCTAAAATCCCTGCCCACCATGCAGAATGTAGCTTTATAGCCTCAACAAGGGCCTTACCAGTTTTCAGCTATCAATTCTAGGATTTCAGCAGGGTCGGTGTTAGGCCAGACAGGAAGGGGATTAGAAGGTCTCCAGTGAGTGGCTGGAGCTTCTGCCACTGCGAAATATTTTCTCAGGAACTGCTCCCACGTTGGGGCCGGGATCACCGTTAAGGGATATTTCCTGTTTCTTCCCTTTATTAAGGACCAAAATTTCTGGGAGTTATGAGATTTTGAGGCAGAAATTTCCCCCTGCAACTGCTGCTATGTCAGCTGATCATTTTCCTCTCAGGGGGTGTGGTGGCAAGCGACTCATAAACCCATATAGGGGGAATTAGCCAGGCAGGGTAGCAGGTACCATAGATACCATACCATCCTCTTGGTAGGACATGGTAGGCTTTAGTACCGCAGGCTCAATATGCCTTTATGTCTTCATGCTGTAATACTGGTGGTGCTATGCACACTCCCCTCTTCCACTTCCCAAATCAGGGAGTTAAGGCTGTGGGTGATGCCCTGTTTATGGGTTGGGTCCGAGCTTTTTAGCTTTTTGGGTTTTAAGCAGGAGGTGTCAGAAAAGTTACCACAGGGTCTTCTTTCCCCGAGCATGGTGGTGGCATTGTACGTCTGGTTACACTTAGATTGCCCTCCAAATGTTCCAAATACTGGGCATCCACAGGCTCCAAAGTGCAGGCTGTGCAGTTGGTTTGGTTAGCTGAATGCGCCACCATTTCTGCCATTTGTAGCCACTTGTTATAGGTGTCATAGGCTCCTCACTCTCTCATTAACTGTTTGGTTACTGTGAGCGAGGTCGGCACACAAATAGCTAGTGGGAGCATTAGGGTCAGGATTAATAACACCAGGGGCAGCTGGTAGCCGCGGACATGCCTTGGACCTGGTGTTCACCTCTATGGATGTTGGCGATCTGACATTAAGTAAAAGTGAAACTAAAGAAGTGCCATGGTCAGATCAATTCCAGGTGCAACTGGACCTGGAAGGGAGGTGGGACTGAGTCAGATGGTCTGCCCCTGCCACTTAATGGATCCAAATGGTTTCCAGAGAGCGGTAGCGGATGTTTTATCCCTTGTTGATGGCCTTTCAGCTGATTTCCTGGTGGCCTGCTGGAATGTGGAGTTAACCAGGGCTATTGACTGCTTGGCTCCGAAGCGCCCTCTCCGATTGCATGAAGCCCAGACAGTCCTGTGGTTCTCCACTGATCTGAGGGGAATGAAACAATCTCTGAGACGGCTAGAGCGTCGGTGGCTGATAACTCGTTATGAAGCTAACCGGACACGGGTTAGAGCTCAATGTTGCGCCTACCAAGTGGTGGTAGCGACGGCGAAGAAGACTTTCTTCACCGCCTCTATTGCATCTGCAGAAAACAGCAGCAGGAGACTCTTTCAGGTGGTTTGCAATTTGGCGGAGCCACCTGCTCCATCAGGGCCCAGTATGGGCCACATGATCTCCTGCAATGATTTTGCAAAGTTTTTTTGCAGATAAAGTCACTCAGATTCGGGTAGACTCCACCATGGGAGCAGGGCTGGGGCGGGAGAGTGCCAGAGTCCTGTCTAGTCAAGTTGCGTGGGATCAATTCCAATCTGTTACCTCCAAGGATGTGGACAGGCTTCTTGGACGAGTGAAACCAGCCACCTGTCTTCTTGACCCTTGCCCATCCTGGCTTATAAAAGCTTCATGGGGTGGTGAATGCCTCTCTCTGTGAGGGAACCTTCCCAGACCCGTTGAAAGAGGTGGTTATTAAACCTCTCCTTAAAAAACCATCTTTAGATGCGGCCAATATGGCCAACTATCGCCCAGTCTCAAATCTTCCATTCTTGGGCAAGGTGATTGAGCGAGTGGTTGCTGAACAACTCCAGGCTTGCCTGGAAGAAGCGGACCAGTCGGGATTCAGGCCTCATCATGGGACTGAAACTGCCTTGGTCGCATTGGTCGATGATCTCTGGCAGGCTAGGGACAAATGTGAGAGCTGTTTCCTACTTCTGCTGGATCTCTCAGCGGCTTTTGACACCATCAACCATAACATCCTTCTGGACCGCCTAGAGGGGTTGGGAGCTGGGGGCACTGTCATGCAGTGGTTCCGCTCCTTCCTCCTGGGCTGTGTTCAGAAAGTGGTGGGGGGGTGAGTGTTCAGACCCCTGGGCCCTCTTGTGGGGTGCCTCAGGGTTCTGTCCTCTCCCCCATGCTTTTTAACATCTACATGCAGCCACTGGGAGAGATCATCAGGGGGTTTGGGCTGGGTGTTCATCAGTATGCGGATGAAACCCAGCTCTACCTCTCTTTCAAATCAGAACCAGAGAAGGCGGTGAAGGTCTTGTGTGAGTGTCTGGAGGCGGTTGGAGGGTCGATGGCAGCTAACATTGAGATTGAATCCTGACAAGACAGAAGTACTGTTCTTGGGGGATAGGAGGCGGGCAGGTGTGGAGGACTCCCTGGATGGGGTAACTGTGCCCCTGAAGGACCAGGTGTGCAGCCTGGGAGTCATTTTGGACTCACAGCTGTCCATGGAGGCGCAGGTCAATTCTGTCTCCAGGGCAGCTGTTTACCAGCTCCACCTGGTACCTACCTGCCTGCAGACTGTCTCGCCAGAGTGGTGCATGCTCTGGTTATCTCCCGCTTGGACTACTGCAATGTGCTTTACGTGGGGCTACCTTTGAAGGTGACCCGGAAACTGCAATTAATCCAGAATGCGGCGGCTAGACTGGTGACTGGGAGCAGCCGCTGAGACCATGTAACCTGTGAAGAGATCCAGGATTTAAAACTTCAAAGCCATATTGAGAGTATCTGGGTCAAAATTAAGGGAGAGAAAAATAACAGTGATCTCATTTTGTACATTGCATATTACTAGCTAAAATCCAAACAAAGAAGCAAAGCAATATCCAGTCCAAACAATTTAAATGACCAGTTTGATTGTTCACAGAGAGGAGGAAGCAAAAGACATTTGGTTTCTTGGCAGGGCTGATAGAATGGACCCTGCTATACAACTTCGACCACAGCCTGGTGTGGATATTCAGAAAGTAGATCACTGGCCAGTTTCTTCCTTTGTCTTAATGGCAGCTGGAATTCTTGCAAATAATGGTGGACAAGCTGGACTTTGTCCTGCTATTGCAAGATTCTTCTTTCTTCTTTGGTGATCACTCGTAGCCGAGTAAGATTGTCTTCCATAGTTTTAATGTAGCCTTCTTGGCTTAATAAGGGTCCTTTAAGTTGTGCCCAGGCAGGGACAGAGACAGTCAATAACGACACCGAGGGTTGAATCCAGAGAAAGAGTTTAATCTCTATATAGAGAGACTCTTGGTGATCACCTTCACGACAAGAGTAAAGAAAGGCAAATTTGCAAAGATTATTATACACTTCTTGGGCTCCTTCCCCCCTCCTCAGGAATCCACTCTGTAAGAGTGCGCACGCAAGAGGGTCATAGGTTACAAATACATATATGGATCTTCCTGTGTCCTGTCCTTCTCATAAACACATGCATATATGGATCTTCCATGTGTTCTCATAAACACATGCTGACTCAACAAAGCCTTCAGCCTTCAGTAAGGCTAATTTGTGCATCAAGCTAGCAACTTCCAGCGTCAGGCTGGAAGTGCATCTGCTGATAAGCCCCTCTATGCCTCTTGTTCTGTCTTCCAGACAAGACCAGCTATTTGGCCTTGATAGCAAGCTGTCTCACTGTTCCTTTTGCTTACATTCAGGGGTTTGGACCAGAGGACCCTCGGGACCAGGGGAGGGAATATGGGCAGGGGAGGGGGGACAAAATGAAGTTTTTGAGTACCCAATTCATAGTTTTTATATTACTGATTTTTAGATACGGGATACTGCTAACTTCAATAGGAAATTACCTGTTTCTTGCTTCTGTCACAACTATTCGGAGGAGGTTTACAAATAAAGGGCAATTTTCTTCACTGAGCCTTTAGAGTTTTCTCTTTGGTGTGTAATTCAAAGAAGTGCTTTCCAGGTCAGAGAGTTTCTAGCTCTTGCGTGTGCATTGAGGGAAGTCACTGAGAGGTAAACACTTCAGCAATGTTTTTCTAAAAAAAATAGAAATACTGCTTGCATATGTCTCTATATTAAACAATTTTGCATTAAAGAAATGCCCAAGCTATGCATGGATGCAGACCTGCCTACACACACGCCGAAGCCAGTGTGATTTCTATATGCTTTATGACAGGGGTTCTTGGGGCCCCTGTCATAAATTGTATGCAACATTTTGTGTGTCTGTTTTTATGTGCATTTTCCTGGGATGGGGCTCCATAGCTTTCATCAGATTCTCAAAGGGGTCCATGACCACTGCTGTGACGTGTGGAATATGCTCTGGTTTATTCTGAAAGAACAGCTGGGAGTAGGCAGTACTCTTCTAAGCCCCAACAACGCTTATCATTTTATGTCTGCTAGTTATGGCAAGGAGCTGAATTTTCTTGGGTAGTTATATTTTTAACTAGAACTCCACTGGTGCATCACCAGACAAGCTGACGAAGATGGCGGTGCATCACCTCTCCGTTTAAGCTCTGTACTTACCGGTTTGTTTTACCGTTTTTAAAGCCTTTTTAAAGCCTTTTAAAGCCTTGTCAAGTCCTCTTCTAGGCTTTTTCTTTATCTTTTATCTTCTATTCTTTTAATTACGTCTTAAACTTTTACTCGGAGAAATGAGGGAATGAGGGAGTGAGGGAGTTTCTAGCTATCTCCAGCTATACCACATCCATCTTGTGGCTGTCTCTCCCAGCGTATACTCCCTACATACTCCCTGTTGCAATTCCTCATTTACTGAACAGAACTGAATTGAATTTTAACCGAACTGAGGTTTCTTAACCCCAAGTGACCTTAAACAAATATGGTGACGACCAGGAGCGGATGTAAAACTTCAGGAACTACCTTGCTCGATGAAAGATCAAAAAAAGCTAATAAAGCTAATAAAGCTACTTTAAAGAAAGCACAATCTCTAAGGAAGGTGCAAACAAAAATTACTCGCTTCTACTCGAATAAGGGAAAAACTGAGATTACTAGAAACCAGCAGGATATAGAAACTCCTCCTCCCCCCTCCGTTACTAAGGCTTCGAGCTGCTACAACGATGGGCAGATCCTGCAGAGAAAAGACTGCGTCGAGGAAAGCCATAATAATGGATTAAATGCACTCAAAACATCCTCAATGCTATCTGATACTGATGTTGCACCATCTCTGATTCTGAGTGCTAAACTCCAAGTTCCCCCTGAATTATCCCAAAACCAAATAATGGAGAACTTTATGCTAAAACAAATTTCAGATCTTTCTTCGGGAAATACCAGATCACTTAAAGGCTCCCTACCCCAGCCCCCGATGAGAGACGATGAGGAAGTTTCAATTATTAAATGGCTTGCCCTCTTAACTGAGGACATTGAACTTATAAAATCTTATTTGGCCATTTGTACGAAAACCCTGACCACCGTGACAGACATCTGTAAAATCTTCTGGAGTAAATCTACCGGTGGTGTGCCAGAAATGGCTAGCAATAAATCCCCTCATGTCTCCTGCAAAAATAGATCTCTAAGGAAAGCTAAGAGATCTGGTAGATTTAAAAACCACAAAAGAAGACTACTGAACGGTAAGAAGAGTAAGAATGTCAAAAATTATAAAACAGTGCAATACAAAAAAATGGATTTTAAAAAGCTTTTTAATCTCCTTGAAAGTGCTCCAACTACTGGAAGCAGAAGGAACCCAGTGAGGTCGACCGCTGGGAAGTCACCTTTACAAGAACCCCCTCTCAACCTCTGTTCCGAGTGTGCATTGGACTGTCCGGGTCCCCTACCAGCACTAATCCCTCAGCAAGAACCCTTGATCCAGGATCCTTGGTCCTATGTATTATCAGCTGGAAAAACAAAACCTCGTAAGGAAAAGACCATGAAAATTAATAACTGGAAACTAGTGCTGTCTTCAAACAAGCTAGTCCTTTCAAGCTATCCTAAACCTCCAGGTGTCCTGTCTCAAGAGGAACGTAAAGATCATTTGTTAAACTTTCTAAAGACCAGCGTGCCAGATATCCCTATTAACTTCACAGACTTGGAAAGGGTGGAATATCTATACTTTGATGGTTCCCTAGCCAGAGCAGTGGTCACATTCAGTGATTGGAGAAGGGTAAAATTAGTGTATAAATATAGAGATTTCCTTAAAAAAAGAGGCGTAAGAGTCTTAAGGCATTTTATAAATGAGATACCCCCAATTCCCCTTTTCCCTCATTTGGCTCATACCCCAATAATTTCCCAACAAAAGACTGATCAATATGAACTAATCAATATATATTCAGCCGATGATGACCCTGATCATCCGTCGGGTCTGCTCGCTAAGAACCATCAAAAGCCGAACTCTCCTGAGGTAGTAAACCAGGCTAACGACCTTGACAGTTTTGAAAATAATTTACTTTATTCTTATAGCGCCCTTCCTCAGGAAGCTCAGAGTGAAATACTTCAAAAACTTGACACTCTTCGCTCCTGCCTGGTACATCTGACAAAGGAACAGGCAGCTCCACCTAAGTTAAACACGCCCGACTATGTCCCAAACTCTGCCTCATATCTATATCATCATGAGTTAGACCTGTGGGCCAGGAAACCTGCTGTTCCGCCATCTCAAATGGTCAGAGCAGAGATGAACCCACTCCCTCAGAACCGAATGATGAAAGGCCTTCCCCTGGACACAATTCCGATGCATCCCTTCTCCGAGGCAAATATGGCCACCTCCTTAGCTTGGGAAAAAATGAGAGAGCTCAATGAGTCTGAACTGGGATCCCCAAATAAAGCGCCTAGCCCAGATGCCTCTATCAACATCTCTATTAAGCCATTCCCCTCTAATGTAAGCAAGTTGAACACTTCTCCAGATATCATTGAACGGGCTCCAGAACCGGTCGTTTCCGCGGACTGGACAATTGGAAACAAACAGAGGAATTACAAATGACCCCAGGAGAACTTTATGCAAACCCTTTTGCCAGTATTGAGTCAAAGCGAATCGTCTACTTCTTTTTCATCTGTAAATCCTTCCCGTATAGCCGATCCCCGAGTCAGCCCTGCTTCCTCTGCCTGTGAAGGGGACTCGAAATGCCCCCTGAAAACCACCCCGGGGAGTCTGTGTCTGCTTTCCTGGAACATTGCTGGCTGGGAGAATAAAGCCAAGGATCTTGACTTTATTGATTACCTTAACGGCTTCGACCTTATACTCCTCCAGGAAACCTGGCTTGCGAATGTGGTAAATATTGCTGGATTTTCTTCATTCACTGTCCCAGCATATAGACACCTTCCTAAAGGTCGCTGTAAAGCCGGTCTTCTGACCTTAATCAAACATAATCTGCCATTTGAATTAACTGTTTTGGGCAACTTTGCCCCTATAGCTCAAGCCTTTCTAATAAGCACAGTAATGGAACAGCTGGTTTTAATAAATGTGTATCTCCCGCCATCAGAGGATGAAACTATTCTAAATGACAACTGGTCTAGGATGACAGATATTATGCTCTCCCTTACAAAATCTCTGCCTTTTGCCCAATTCATTATTATGGGGGATCTAAATGCACGAATAGGGGCCTCTAACCACCAAATTGCTTCCCAGCTGGGACTGGAAGACCATGATATCCTACCCCCTCCTCTTTCAGTCCCTCGCTCCTCTAGAGACTGCAAAGCGAACAGAGCAGGCTTAAAGCTCCTGGAGTTCTGCATTGTTCATAATGTTGTCATTTTAAATGGTATGAACAACTTCCCAGACGATAATGAATTCACCTTCATTTCACCAAGGGGCCGTAGTGTTATAGACTACTGTGTCTGCTCGTTAAATCTCCTAACAGCTGTTAGTCATTTTTCTATTGGAGTCCGTACTGAAAGTGACCACTCTCCTCTATTGCTGACTATCCAATGTGAATCCGATACTAAGGTCTCGCAATCTAGTCACTCTGATCACTCTTCTTACAACGTCCTTAAACGGATTAGGTGGTCAAACGAATCTGAGGGGACGATTACTAAACTCTTGACTTCCGATAGAATGTTATTTTTGAGAGCTTCCCTTATCAACTCTGACTCGCCATATACAGCACTCTCAACCTATTCACAAGTGATAGATCAGTGCGATACAATAGCTAAACCTATAATTGCTACCCCCTCTAATCGTCTTTCTTGGTTTGATCGGGAATGTTATACAGCGAAAAGATGCCTTAGAATAGCCTTCAGTGACTTTCACAAAAAGAGTGATGAGATAAGCAAAACAACTTATTTTGCTAGTAGGAAGATATACAACGAACTTATAGTCAGGAAAAAACACGCATATTAGGTGTAACATGAATATTTGTAGTATGATAGCTTCTCCTTGTAGTAAATATAAATGTATGTAATAAGAACATAAATTTAAGAGCTGTTTAGCTTAATGTCTGTTCTGGAAAAACTGGTGGAAAGCACAGTTAGATAGAACCTGTCTGCTGAAGGCACATCCTGTCACAATGGAGTTAGATTATTGTTGTGATTCTAGAATAATCCTAGATTTTCCCTTCAAGAGCATCCATAACTGCAAGTGGGGCAAAATGCAGCAGACACATTTTTAACTACACTGTGTATATTTTGCCAGTACTTAAAGCCCTAATTTGCTTAGACCACGGTTTCTGAAGAACCCCAATGTCTTCCACACAAACATGCCCAGAGCTTCTTCGGTGTTCCTTCTTCAGGTGCTCTGGTCGCTCACAGCTGGTAGTTTCCCTAGACATAGTTACCTGCCACCTTCTTTTGTATTTTTTAAGGCCATCTGTCCCATTCTCTCAGGATTTCAGTGGTCATTGAAGATTTCTGTAGGCCTCTCCTACCCAATTTAACAGGTTGATTAGTGTTTGTGAATTTTTAGTGACTAGCTCACTCTTGCTTTTTAATCTACTATTTTATTTGTTGTTTTTCATTTTTGTACTATTTTTATTGACCAGAATCATTATGTTATTTTTTTCTGTCTGCCTTGTCTTATGTGGAAAGCGGGGCAGAAATCCTTTAAGTAAATAAATGCCACAATGTCAGCCATAGCATTATTGTGCTGTATCTTCCCAAATTTCTGCCAGAGGTCAGAAGAGAGGCGATCAAGGCAGGGAGTGCTGGCAGCTCCATGCCCCATGTCAGAGCTAGCTGGATTTTGTGAAGGGAATGAAACTGCAGACAACTCTTCCAAAAGCTTCCCCTAATGTTTAGAGCCAGATTGGAGGGTTTTCTTGGCAGGCAGTGGGGATATGTGTGTGCGTGTGTGTGTGTGTGTGTGTGTGTGTGTGTGTGTGTGTGTGTGATTTCACTACTCTTCATCTCTGTTTCATTCCAATTTTAGTATATGTGCTGCTGGAGCAAGCACTACAGCATTCATAATTTTATAAACCTCAAGGCCAAGTCAGAGCCCTGAATAGGTTGGGTACTGTCACTGCTTTTTAAAATGGTACTCACTGGTATCCTAACTTCTCTCCTGACACGCCGCCCATAGCAGCTATTTCTTCTAGTTCCCAACAGCATTTTTATCAATATGAGGGCCAGTAAGCAATTTTTTAAACTAAAATCATCACTGAGTATTACCCAGATCTGCACATCATGAAGGAGCCTTCCCTGTACCAGCTGGGAGCACTGGGCTGTCCCTAGTCATGAGCATATTAGCAGACCAGGAGTTTGCTTGATCTTTTGCATTTGATTGTATCACAGTGGCAGCAGCTGCTTCTATTGAAAGTGAATTTTGCATCTCAGCCAGGAGTCTAGAGCTGTGAAAATGGAAAAGCACAACAAGATCAAATGCTACCTGGGGATCATGATTAAAATACTGATCAAATAGTCCATCCACATTCAGGGGGGAAATGGGTGTATAGCTTTACAAAATTGTTTTCAGGTACAACTGCCCTTCTTCTCTTCCAAGACAGGTGGAAACAAGAGAGAAGTGGTTTTGGTAGCCCTCCTATTTCCTTCATGAATATTGGTGGCCTGGTGACTTCCTATTAAGACATCTGTAATAAACTGTGCATTGAACTAGTAAATGCAGCAGTACAATAGTTACTGTAACTGGTGCTGATTACAACTGGACTGAAACGACCCCTTCATCTTCTGCCAAGGGTGTGTTCAAATTAGTAGTCTGAAATGCAGCAGGTTATGTCAAGTCTCATTTGCACAGAGGTGTTCACATCAGAGAGGAGATGGGGTTGTCTTCACCTGCTATGCAGGACCTTTCTGCTTCTGCTCATCTGCACCTGTGTGATGGCTCTTAGGCTATGTTCACATCACCACTTACTCTGCCCAGTGGTGGAGGAAGGGGGGCAGGGGCAGCCCACGCTGGGTGCCATCTCTGAGGGAGATGACAAGGCTGCACCCCACAGGGGGCTCGCCCCACTGCACCGGGCCGCGGAGGATCCCTCCGCTGCCACTGCAGCTGTGAGTGGAGGACAGTGCTGCTGCTGCTGCAGCTGCGAGCAAAGGATCCCTCTGCCGTACGTAGCTGCACACGCGCATGCGGTGTACGTAGCAGTGCTGCGCATGTGCTGCTGGGCAGTTTGCCCCGCCCTGCGACATGCCACACCGGGTGTGGGAGAGCCTTCCTTCCCCCCTGACTCTGCCCCCAGTTTTTCTAATCATATTGAAGTTGGTTTGGTGAGGGGGGGGGGAAGCATCAAATAGCCATATTTGTCAATAAACTACAGGATCCATAGGAATTGTTACTAGTGTGTGAATGCAGCTTTTAAAAACTAGCAGTTGGAGCACATTGGATGTGGAGTAAGCAGTTATGTAAACATTCCATAAGTTTCAGGTAATGCTCAAGGTGTTAATCTTTATACTCCAAGATGTCTGGGAACTAATGTATCTCAGAGTGGCTCTCTTCTGTAAGAAATAATATATCCCACTTACTTAGATCATCTGATGAAGCAGGGCTTTTTCACTGATGGCACCTGTTTAAAGGTGTTTTTGTGGGAATGTTCAAGGAGGCAGGAGAGGATATATTGTTAACAAGTTCTACCTTTTAGCAGAGTAACATCCCCCCTTTTAAACTTACACAGCTTTGCCACGCTTGCATATGCCTCTTGCATAAATTCCCCTTTATTCCCTCTTAAAAAGAATAGTCATGACACAGTCTTGTATAAAAGAGTTTACTCACACATTCTGTTCACAAATGGATCCCAGAAGGCAGACTTTGGTTACAAAATATATACATGTGGAATCTATCTTATAAGGAGATAGTTTCTTTGTCCTCTCTTGGCTGGAAGCCAAGGGAGCATCTCAGGCTAAGGAGATGTTGCTTCTTTGAGGAATGGAGTCAGAGAGAGAGATGGCTGCCTCCCCTGTGCTATTTTGTTACCTTCACAGGTGAGGTCACACCTCTGGTCACATGTAGAAGAAGTTTGTCCCAGCCCAGGAGGAAACAGGAAGTTCCAACTGTCTGGTCCAGACACCCCCTTTTTATGTCCACTCTAGGAATGTTGTATTTGACTGCTCTGTGAATCACACCCCACAGTTTTTACGAAGCTGGTAAAGGCCTAGTTCTCACAGAGGAGGTAAATTTGTGTCTGGTTGTGCCATTTTAAACTCATATGACTGAATGCTTCTCTATCCAATAAATAATCCTGACACATAGATAGTTTGGATGCCAGAGAGAAGGATTTTAGCCTAGCCTTCTGCTTGACATGATATATCACATTAGATGTGGGACAGTGGGAGACATGGTTGCCAATCCAAGCAGAAAACAGAATTGAACTTCCATGCATCAGCTGAATTCAGTTCCACTACATTCTGATGCATGAACTAATTCCCCACTGGGAACTAGGTCACACACCCAAAACCTGAGGAAATCAAGAGTGAACAGGCAGGGAGTCCAATCCTGTTTAGAATTTCAATGCAAACCCTATCCTGATCAGGAAGGAGTTTGCACTGAAACCCTGGTTAAAACTATGATTCTTTAGTTTTCCACCTCCATTTTAGCAGCAGTTTCAACTGAACCTATCAGTTAAGGAGTAGTGGAGACTCTGCTTTCTCTAGGAGGGGAAGTGGTTTCCATTGCAAACTGCTTAGCATACCCTCCAAATGTCCCGATTTTCCAGGGACAGTTCCAGAATTACAGAAGCCATCTCAGTTTCTGATTTGATCCTGGAATGCCCTGCTTTTCCTTTTTCCTCCCCTCCATGTCCCAGAGAACAATTAAAAGTAGTGTGCGCACGTATAGATGCAGAAATGGAGTCCAGTTTATACTGACAATAAAATACCTCCACTAAAGGAGGGAAATGGTGAAACTGGCATCTGAAGTCTTTCCTATATTTTGAAGGACAATGTCACCAACCCACTTTAAATCCTTTCATTGCAATGCTTCAGCAGCCAGCCATTTATTAAGAAACATGTGGAATGTTTACCTTTATTGTGAATGGAGTCTTACACTGTAAGTCTTTATGTGTCTACTCAGAAGTAAGTCCCACTGTATTCAATAGAGCTTCCTCCTAGGCTGTGCTTTTTTCTTGGGGGATGCAGGCAGTGGGTGGTGGTAGTGGAGAGCAGGGGGGGAGGGCTGGCGCGCATCCTGGGGACATGGCACACTAACTGCAGGGTCATGGCGCCCAGCGTGGGTGGGGGACAGCCACGATGGCACCCCACCGGGATGGCGCTGCCGGGGATGCAGGGGTATGCATCTTTGCAGTTTTGCCCATTTACTGCATTTATTTTCCCCGATTTGCACTATAAAATGGTGGTTTTCTTGAGTCAAAAAGAGAGTACCCCTAAACATTTTTTAGGAAAAAAAGACACCACTGCTCCTAGGTAACTGAGTAAAGACTGGGCAGCCTTACACTGCAATCCTAAGCATTATTACCCAGAAGTAAGTCCCTCTGAGTTCAATAGGATTTGCTCTCTGGTATGTTCCTGATCATTCTCACAGTTTCCTCTGTTGTTGTTGCTTATTGTTGTTGTTATATCCCCCGTATCACTTCGTCTCCTGTTTTTCTCCGTTATTTTCTCCTGTCGGCAGCCATTTCCCCCCTGATTTCCCCCCCTGATTTTTTCCTATGGGCACCGAAAATGGCCGACGCCAGCTTCGAAAGTCGCGTCTACGCATATCCGGAAGTGCGTAGATGCGACTACCGGTGTCGGCGGCGGCCATTTTTTGTGCCCATAGATGGGCAACTTCTGGTGTCATGCGGCTGCCGGTCTTGGATTCTGCAGTCCGGGACTTGGAAGGTAAGGTCTTAGAGTTCTCCCCACAGCCGTGCTGCGCCCCAAACTTAGCTTCTGTGTGGATGTTTCTTTAAGGGAAGAGACCTTCTCATTTAAGAGAAGGCTCTCTATAAAAGGCAGGCATTTGGGAGGGGAAGAGGAGAACTGAGATAGGGTGCATGTCCTCGCTACCCAGGGAGCAGATTGGGGACATTGGGTATGTATGTTTTGTTTTCTGTAATAAAGGTTCTTTGGTTCACCTTCCACCTCCTCATTCCTTTTGCCCTGATATATTTAAAAAGAGCTGCATTTGGCAGAACAAGCAGTGATCTCAATGGAAACTGCTTCTTCCTCCTGAAGAAAGGATACCCTGAGGAGTCAAGTGGGGACTAGGGATGTAATCCTGTTCTTGGTACTGGTTTCGATTACAATTTGACAGACTCATCACCTTTTGCTTCAGTTCTCACTGTACTGTTTTTAACTTTTTGAAACTAACAATATTGTTTATGCCTTTAAAAATGATTTCAGAGCTGGCCGAAAAGTCAGTGAGCCAGTAATGCCCCTGTATTTAGTATATATGAAGCCAGAAGCTCGATGCAAAGCATTTTCAGCTTAGATAACTTGAGAACCCCTTGCTACCAGACTCCCTTTTCCTCTCACCTCAAACCTCAAACCTGGCAAGCTTGCAAACTCCTGTCTCTGTTCACAACTCAGAGCAGAAGGAAGGACAACTCTTCCACCACCCATGGCCCTCAATGGCATGCAATGGACTTCTGTTGCTTCTTAATGGCCCTAAGCTTGGCCAGGTCGTTTTTCATAGGCTACCCCAGAAATTTCTCTGCAGTTTGTATTTCTCCCTTCACACCCCAAATAATCAAAATCCTACCATTTATTAATTTCTAGGGTTTGGGAGGTGTGCTTCCCAAATCCATAACATTATTTTTAAAAGGTGACAAGAGCTGTTGGGTTCTTCCGGTTTCAGTAAAAATGCTCCTGTATTTTTAGGCATTTCATTTTGGTCATAACAAGAGACCTAGAATTGTTTCTACAAAGTGTAGAGAGATGAATGCACACATTGTCTGCGGCATTGCACATACAATATAGATTATATTGGGTATAGGCTGTCCTTTCTGATGACTGAAATCCTGTTTACCTATCCTGAATATGAAAATGAACATTTTACTTTCCCAGTGATGTAAAAAGTATGTTTAGCCCATGGGATGCAATTTCCACGTATGCACAATTAACAGTTGTATTACATTTGTCAGCTGCTAGAGTAAGTCAAAATGCAAGTAGATAAATAGGAACCGCTACAGCGGGAAGGTAAACGGCGTTTCCATGTGCTGCTCTGGTTTGCCAGAAGCGGCTTTGTCATGCTAGCCACATGACCTGGAAGCTATACGCCGGCTCCCTCGGCCAATAATGCGAGATGAGCGCGCAACCCCAGAGTCGGTCACGACTGGACCCAATGGTCAGGGGGCCCTTTACCTTTAGAGTAGTTCTGTTAACTGGGTTTCATACTTCTAGAGACCATCCACCCAACATTTAAAAATTTAAATGTGGGAAACAATGTTGAATGCACTGCATTCCTTTTCTTTTTTAAAAAACATTAATCACTCTTATCTTATACTGCACTTCATAAACATGAATATGGATTGCCATCTAACTAGAAAAACAGACAAATATCAACAATTTTCAAAAGATTATCCTGTGTGCAATTGTGCAGGAAGTGTTGTATTCTCTTAATGTTGTTGTTGTTGTTCTAATTGTTGGAAAGTTACTTCACACTTTAGCTTCAAGAGTCTTTATTCTCAGGTTCAAAAGTTCATTGGGGGTAATTTCAGTAATTAGAGAAGTGTATGAATATACAAGTGAATTTAATAGGCAGGGGTGTAGCAAGGGGGGCAATTGGGGCAAGCTGTCCCAAGCTCCACTCTGGGGGGGGGCAGCGCTGCCTCCCCACCTCCACCTCCGACGGCCGCTGCTGCCGCTGAGTGACCACCATTGCGGAGGCCCTGATGTTGCTCAGTGCACGCTTTGCTTGTTCCTGGGTGAGGGGCGGGCCAGGGAGGGTCGTCAATGGCTGCCCCTCCCTGGCCCGCCCCTCGCCCAGGAACAAGCAAAGTGTGCACCGAGCGGGTGAGCTGTGGAGTGCCGAGGATCCCGGCGCTGCCGCCAGCAACCCGGGATCGCAGAGGATCACAGCGCTCGAGTGCCGGTGGCAGCAACCTGCTTCGTATGGCTCATGTGCAGCAGAACGACGCTGCAGATGCGCCATACAGAGTGGGTTGCTGGCGCTTCCGTGCCGGGGTCCTAGTGCCACCGCTGGCAACCCACTTCGGAGTGCCCTTTGCAGGAAGAAACCTGCACCGGTAGTTGGTGCATAAACTTGGATTACTGTGATGTTAAAAAGTCTGCCTTGGATTCGTATCGAGATCATTCTGCACATTTTTGAGATTGCATCCCATTACAGCTTTTGCCACTCTTTTGTTGACTATGAGGGCCACTCTATTTCTTCCACGGGATTCTTGCCCACAGTAGTAGATATGATAGTCACCCGAACTGAATTCACCCATTCCCTTCCATTTTAGTTCACTGATGCCCAGGATGTCAATATTTATTCTTGCCATCTCATTTTGACCACATCCAGCTTACCTTTATCCATGGTTCTTACATTCCAGGTTCCTGTGCAATATTTTTCTTTACAGCATTGGACTTTCCTTTCGCTCCCAGGCATATCCGCAACTGAGCGACCTTTCGGCTTTGGCCCAGCCGCTTCATCAGCTCTGAATCTACTTGTACTTGTCCTCCACTCTTCCTCAGTAGCATGTTGGACGCCTTCCGACCTGAGGGGCTCATCTTCCAGCGTCATAACTTTTATATGCCTGTTGTCTTTGTCCATAGAGTTTTCTTGGCAGGGATACTGGAGTGGCTTGCCAATTCCTTCTCCAGGTGGAGAAGGGCCTTCTCCAGCCCCTTCATGGATCACTGCCTTGTCGTGGCGAAGGGGCTTAAATAACTTAGAGAAGTTATGTTTTGACCAAACGTGATCCACCTGGAGAATGACCAGGTTTAGGATACCTAACAAAATATTGTTACAGGCTATGCTGTCCTACTATGCAACATCTGTTTAGTTTTAGTGTAGCCTAGTCACCAACAAGGATTGCTAATCCGTGAGCACTCCAAATCAGCTAGAAATGCCATCTGCCTGCTAGGTTTGGACTTTGATCTGAGGAAACGAGAGACAGCTCTCAATTCTGTGAACATTTGAATTATGGGTGTCTTATGGAGCTGGAAAATGAACTGTTGCTTATAGGAACCAAGGCTGCTTTGCTGCCTATGGGGCTCCCTAGGCATCTACTTGCTTCCACCAATTGACTTGTCAGCCCTCCCAGCCATACAGAATGGAGTATGATGTGTTGGTCCAATTCAAACCACTTGTATCTCAAGTTGCTTGGTCTGCCCACCTCTTCGGGGTCAAATCATATAAAAATCATTATTTGAAATCTGTTCCTGATTTAGCCAATGAAACTGCATATTTTTTACTCATTTTGTACTATAGGAGTGAATTTAATTTGATTATGTCTTGCCTTTTGCATTATTTATTATTTGTACCCCGCCCATCCAGCTGGGTTTCCCCAGCCACTCTGGGCTGCTTCCAACAAAGATTAAAATACATTAAAATGTCACACATTAAAAACTTCCCTAAATAGGGCTGCCTTCAGAAATAATAATAATAATAATAATAATAATAATAATAATAATAATAATTTATTAATAGGATAGAACTGGGAAGCTCAGTGAGGAGGCTTTGTGATGCTGATGAGCATCTTAGGGTCTCGTGCTTTTCCAGCATTGGGGCATCTGAAACAGGGAGCACCTTGTGGCCTCCCTGACCCCCCAGACTTCATTGGCTGGAAGACAGGTGGCCCTGCTGGGGCTTCTTCAGCCCGTCCCTTAATGTGTGGGTTGTGAAGAAAGAGCTGCAGTACAATGCTTTAAATTGTGGTAGCGTCGCCTGAAAAGTAGGAGGAGGATACTCTTGTCTCACTTCAGGAGCAGATTCACCTCCACTGTGTTTGTGAAGAGGGGAATTTTGACCATAAATGACTTAAATATATTGCATATCAGTTAATGTAAATTTATAGAGATGTGACCCTTAATTCAGCCAACCCATATAATGCGTCTCAAGCCTTTATTGCTAGACAGAGGCCAAATGTATATTTCAAGAAAACACTGTGGTTATGTTGAAACATTTGCTTGAACACTTGAAGGGTCAAAGTGTGTGTGTGGACAAGGGCATGCACACAATCCCCATCCCTAAGGCCACAGGTGTGTCAGCTGAAGAGTTTTCAAAATGCATTCAAGATAAGATAAGATATCTTTATTGTCATTGTCCCCTTGCGGGAACAACGAAATTACTCGGTTGCTACATCCACAGAATGCACTTAGAAGTCTCTCCGCAAACAGGAGGCCTGACTTATGAGGGCTTCTGATCACAGCTTCAAACCCCTTTGGTCATTGTATGAAGATCAAAACAGCACACCTGGAGACATTGGTGTTGCATGCCTAGTTTAAGACTCCACATGGCTCATAAATACCACCTTTTCCTCACAAGCCACACTGAAACTTCCTGCCCCTCAGGGAAGTGGAGCTGTTTTGAATTTGAAGGAAAGCAGCTGGCTGCTTTTGAACTTCTTTCTGCATCTTACTGGGGCACATGCAAAGAGAGTGATTCATCGCAAATTGAATGGAAAGCACTAAAATGGCATCTTTTGAGCTCTGTCAAAGCGTTCTGGTCCAGCTGCATTTTCTACACTTCCACCAAACACCTGATGTTTCTGCATTGTTATCTGAACCAACCCTTAACTTTTTGGGACTCATCTACCACCAGCTGTCTCTGAGCATCATAATACAACTGCAGCATGCCTTAGGGGAAATGTGTGCCAGCAAGGAAGATTGCAAGTTTGATTTTTACAACCTTTCTAAAAAAAATTCCCAAGAGCAGAACAGTTGGCAAAACATCAACACAAGGAGTTAATTGCTTTTCTTCAAACAAAACTGTTTCTGAAGATTCACTTTTTCCATAACCCACTATAAAATAATAATAGTGGAGCATTCTGTACCACTTAAATCTTAAGACAATGCTACCTCTGTGCTGATTATCATTTTACTTATTCATTTTTAATGTATGTAAATTCTAATGGTCCTTTGCCTGAACATAAAAAGTCATAGAACCAAGGGGATGGATTACACGCAGATTAACATTAGCAATGTGTTATGCGGCTTTAGAAAGATTCATGGAGTTTGCACTAGTTTGCACTAGCTAAATCAACCCTCCATGTTTAGAGACAGTATACCTTTAATAGAATCATAGAATCATAGAGTTGGAAGAGACCACAAGGGCCATCCAGTCAAACCCCCTGCCAAGCAGGCTTTGCCTTTTTTTAAACTGCCAAGCCATCCATTTTCCAGCTTTGTTTGCTGACTCAAAGTTTTTTTGATTTAAGTATTTTATCTTCCACTCTACCTCTTGAGTAATGGTGGAGTCTAGTTTTGCCTGTAAAATTTTATAAGTTTTTTTCAAGTTTAAGTCATTCGGCTTGTTTGCCAAGCCTTTTTCTATTTCTTTTAGCTTATTCATAATCTCTTCTTTGGTCTTCTCTCTTGCCCTTTTAAGGATACAGCTCTGTTGGAGAAAGAACCCCCTCATAACCGCTTTGCTAGCGTCCCATACTAAGTTCCTTTCCCCAAGTTTGACTCAAAATACAAATCCAGATGTTCTTTGGCTTTCTCTAGGATTAATTCATTATCTAAAAGATAGTCATTTAGCCTCCATCTAAATGAGGGTTTACCTTCTATTTTCCAGGTCATTGCAACCGGGTTATGATCCGAAAGTACTTTGGGTAAGATTTCAGCCTTAATTGCTTTTGGAACCCATTGTTTTGGGATCCAAATTTGATCAATCCTACTCCAACTGGTTTTGGGTTCTGAATAGTATGTAAATTCTTTTACCGTTGGATTTTTGATCCTCCAAATATCTACTATGTCATTGCTTTCTGTTAATACATCAAAAAAAATCGGTAATCTCCCCTGCTTTAACAGGGGAGATTACCGAATTTTTTTGATGTATTAAAAATACCATAGTTATAGCTTTAACCATAGTTAAAGCTATGGTTTTCCCAGTAGTGATGTATGGAAGTGAGAGCTGGACCATAAAGAAGGCTGATCGCCGAAGAATTGATGCTTTTGAATTATGGTGCTGGAGGAGACTCTTGAGAGTCCCATGGACTGCAAGAAGATCAAACCTATCCATTCTTAAGGAAATCAGCCCTGAGTGCTCCCTGGAAGGACAGATCGTGAAGCTGAGGCTCCAATACTTTGGCCACCTCATGAGAAGAGAAGAATCGTTGGAAAAGACCCTGATGTTGGGAAAGATTGAGGGCACTAGGAGAAGGGGACGTCAGAGGACAAGATGATTGGACAGTGTTCTCGAAGCTACGGACATGGGTTTGACCAAACTGCGGGAGGCAGTGCAAGACAGGAGTGCCTGGCGTTCTATGGTCCATGGGGTCACGAAGAGTCGGACACGACTAAACGACTAAACAACAAATCTCCCCTGGTCTGACTTAACTTTCCTCAATGACCTGTCCATTTCCAGAGACGTTACCCCATTAAAGTCTCCTAAGATTACTATTTTTTGGTCGATAAATTGTGCCAACATCTCATTTAGTTTTTTGTAAAACTCCGCTTTTCGTTCATTGGGTGCATATACCCCCACCAAGATTATTTTTTCTCCCGCAATAGATTTCTGCACAGCTACCATCCTTGTCTTTAAGTATTTCCTTTGCCTCATATTTTGGTTTTACATAGATGACTATTCCCCTTTTTTCTGGGAACCAGATATAAATTCGTTCCCCAATTTTGAATTTTTAAAGACCCTTTGATGTCTAATTGTCACGTGTGTTTCCTGTAGGCATATTATTTCTGCATTAAGTTTTGTTAATATATGTGACACCTTATTTCATTTGACTTTATCATTAATTCCATTTACATTCCAAGAAACTATTTTCATTGACATTTTGAATTTCTTTATTAAATTTTTATTAAATAAAATTGTAAATTTATAACTCTTCCTCGTTACTTAACTGGTCCTGGTCTTCTTTCTGTGCTTCCTCTTCTATCTCTTCCAACTGTGTCTCTTGTGTCCCCAGATCATATTTTCTGCCAAACTTATCTATATCTTGCTCTGATTTGATTTTAAATTGCTTTTCTTTATAGTAAAAAGTAACCCCTTCTGGGTATTCCCACCTAAATCTTATTTTGTTAGCCATTAAGCTGCTAGTTAGATCTTTATATCCATTTCGTTTTCTGAAAAACCTTACAGGAATGTCTTTAAACACAATAATTTTCTTTCCATCTATTTGCCATTTCTTTTCTCTGGCCTTCATTAGTATAATGTTTCTAATCTCAATTGAAGTTAGAGTTATCAAACAGTCTCCTGGGTATTTTTTGGATTTTGCTTTTGGAGAGGTGACCTTTATCCGGAAGACATTAGTTATCATACCATTCACCTCCTCCTCTTTTAAGTCTAACATTTTAGCCAGCTCTCCCACAATCCTGTCTCTTAATATCTCTCCCTTGATTTCTTGGAGACCTCTTATTTTTAAGTTGTGTGCCCTTTGTTTAAGTTCCAAAAGTGCCAGGTTATCTAGTATTTCTTCTTGTCTTTTTTAAAGTCATCTAATTGTTCCTTGTGTTTCCCCCCCTCTTTCTTATTTTCCCTTAAATCCTTTTGCATTCGCTTTTGTTGTTCCTCCACTGTATTGATCTTATCTTTCATTTCAGTAATTTGGCCTGTTAACTCTGTAATAGCTTCTTGGAGTTGAGCTCCAATGGCTTTTTCACTTTCCTTAACGTCCTTTCTAATTTCTCTTATCTCTGCTAGAATTTTTGCCATACCACTTTCTGTCTCATTTTCAGCCCTTGAGTTTCTCCTTCCCCCCGTAATGTTTCTCTTAGAATTGTGTGTCATTTTGGTAATATACGTCTAAGTTGATCTATTGAAGATGGTTTCCTATACCTCTTTAATTCAACACTTTAATACTTCACACACTTCCTCTAGCTTCCTCTAGCTTTCTCCACTTCTCACTCTGCCCCTTCTCTACGTTTCAGTGCACTTTTAAACTCTTTGAATTTCAAAACACAGTCTGATATCTGTCGTCGTTGATTTTGTCTCTAATTTACCCAATTATCTTTGTCAAGACTCTACTTTTTTACCACATTGAATAGAAACTTGCAGAGCTTAATAAGCACTCCAACTAGGGAGCTTCGTCAGTTATCTTCACTTATTCCCCAAAGATAAACCCAGGCTATGTAAGGGGGAGGGAGGGAGGAGTTTCCTCCCCAAACCAATATTAAGGTGGCAGCTTTCTTCAGAGGGAAGGAGTATGCTTCCTTATCCCCCCAAAACTCTGAATGAGCTTTTGTAACCAGCAGTTCTTTTACAGTCTTTTATGGCTTCCAGCAGTTCTTTATGGCCAGCAGTTCTTTACCTGTCTCTAAGGGATCTTTGAAGCCAGCAGTACTTGTAACTAGCAGTTCTTTATCCGTCTCCCGGAACTACGTTGTTCCTCGTTAAGCAGTTGGAAGTTTATGACTTTGTTGCGAATTGATACCTCTCTCTTGAAGCCAACTTCTCACACATTGGTTAATCAACGTTTATAAGCTTTCTCGAATGTTCAAGATTTATGCCCTTTCTGCAAGTATCGTACAATCACTGTTCAGAAGTAATACACAAGTTCTTGTTTAGACGGTAGTTCTTATTTAGCAAGTTCTTATTTAGACGGTAACAGCTTTCTTCAAGAGGGACCCAGGTGGTGCTGTGGTTAAACCACTGAGCCTAGGGCTTGCTGATCAGAAGGTCGGCGGTTCGAATCCCTGTGACGGGGTGAGCTCCCGTTGCTTGGTCCCAGCTCCTGCCAACCTAGCAGTTTGAAAGCACGTCAAAGTGCAAGTAGATAAATAGGAACCGCTACAGCGGGAAGGTAAACGGCGTTTCCATGTGCTGCTCTGGTTTGCCAGAAGTGGCTTTGTCATGCTGGCCACATGACCTGGAAGCTATACGCCGGCTCCCTCGGCCAATAATGCGAGATGAGCGTGCAACCCCAGAGTCGGTCACGACTGGACCTAATGGTCAGGGGTCCCTTCACCTTTACCTTTTAGCTTTCTTCAAGAGGGCTCCGAAAGAAACTTTGCAGCCAGCAAGTCTGCTGCAGACCTTTAACAGTCTCTAGTGGCGATTCTTTGTAGCTAGCATAGCTGTTACGAACTCCCAGAGCTGTGTTGTTCTTCCTTGAACAGTTGAAACCTTGTAACTATTAAACAGGGTAAGACCTCTCTCTTTAAATACACCCCCTAGGCAGTTATGAGTCAGCGTTTGTATACTTTCTCAGATGTTCAGGGTTTGCCTTTTTCACAAAACCTTTAAACCGCAGTTAAAAAAATTATACACAGTTCGCCCTTTCCCTCCCCTTGCGGGTCGGTTGGTGTTTGGGCTTTCAGCGTTCTTATTTAGACAATAGAGGTTACATGCGCCACGTTTTTTGCAGCCAGCGCCTTACCGCCCCAACAGCGTTCCGAAGAAGCTTCTTAAAAGTCCATACCTTAAATTTCCTGTCTCAGCTCTCTCCTTCACTCTTTTTATCTTTTTCTCTTTCTTTCTGCTCTTTCTGTTCTTCCTTGCCCAGCGTGGTAATGTTCCACTGTTCCCTGTTGCGGAGGGTGGTCTGAGACGCTGCTTTTCCTAGAAGGGGTCGCCGCTCTCCCAGCGGAGCTAGAGGCTGCGCCTTTCGGGGCGAGATGAACCTCGGCGTCCCTGCCTCAATCCAGCCCCCTCCGGACCTTCAAGTTGGTCCGGTGTCCGGGTTGGAGAGGCAAAAAACGGACACGAACGGGTTCCTTGCCTCAAGGAATCCTCTCCTTGAGTGACGAGGCTGCCTAGCCCTGGCTTTCCTCACTAAAAAGCCCCAAAAAGGCTCAGGATCTCTCCCATGAGAGGATCCCGCGCTCCTTCTTGTTAGGCGGCGGAAACGGAAGTGTACAAAATATAATGGAACAACTTGAAACCCTCATAACGGAGGAAGAAATCCGAGAAACATTAAAAAGGGGAGTAAATGGGAAAACACCGGGCCCAGACGGGATTACAAATTATTACTATAAGAAATTAGCACAACAAATTATCCCAACTCTGAGAGAGGTAATGGGGAATATAATGCGAGGAGGGCAAGTACCAAGATCGTGGGAAGATGCTCACATTACTCTAATCCCAAAACAAGGGACGGACACTACCGGTACAAGCGTGAAAAACTACAGGCCAATCTCCCTCTTAAATGAGGACTATAAATTGTTCTCAAATATATTGGCACAGCGACTTAAAAAGGCTGTTAAATCTGAGATTCACCAAGACCAGGCAGGATTCCTGCCAGGACGCCAATTAAGAAATAATATAAGGAATATACTAAACTTAATTGAGTTTCTAGATACAAAAATAAATAAACAAGCAGCGCTAATCTTCATAGACGCTGAGAAAGCGTTCGATAATGTATCATGGCTTTTTATGAAAAACAACCTGTACCAATGGGGTATAGGCCAAAGGTACATGAATTGTATTGAAGCTATTTATAGACATCAAAGAGCATTTTTGATTATTAATAATGAACTACCTGAACCCATTGAGATACAAAAAGGCACGAGGCAGGGGTGTCCCCTTTCGCCCCTCCTATTTATTTCAACTTTGGAGATGCTGCTGAGCAACATCAGAGACTCAGAAAAGATCTCAGGTATTAAACATGGGATCAAAGAATATAAGGTGAAGGCATTCGCCGACGACCTAGTAGTAACAGTACAGGATCCTCAGGTTTCAGTAACAGAAGTATTAAAAAAGATGGAAGAATTCGGAACCCTTGCGGGCTTCAAAATAAATAAGGATAAGACTAAAATGATGACAAAAAAATTAAATGACAATCAAATAAATCAACTCCAGAGAGATTTGGCTATTAAGGTTGGGAGGAAAGTTAAATACTTGGGCATTTGGTTATCCCAGAGAAATAATAATCTTTATAAGGATAATTACGAACCAACCTGGAAGGAGATGAAAACGAACCTTGAAGCATGGAGTAGATTGAACCTATCTTTCTGGGGTAGAATTGCCGCCATCAAAATGTCTCTCCTCCCGAAAATGTTATTTCTGTTTCAAACCCTACCTATCATCACGGGCCAATCGATCTTTAAAGAATGGCAGAAAATAATATCCAGATTTGTGTGGCAGGGCAAGAAGCCCAGAATAAAATACAAGCTTCTTACTGATAAAAGAGAAAGGGGAGGGTTTTCACTCCCTGATTTAAAACTCTATTATGAAGCAGCCGCAACAATATGGATAAAAGACTGGTTAAATTTGGAAAATATTGATATTCTTGACTTAGAAGGCTTTAAAAACAGATTCGGGTGGCATGCGTACCTTTGGTACAACAAAGTGGAGGTACACAGAGATTTCTTAAATCATAATATCATTAGACCACTATACGAAGTTTGGCTAAGATATAAGGATTGGTGGGAGCGGAAAACACCTTGGTGGTTGTCAACACAGGAAGCATTCGCGGTTAAAAGAATAAACACTGATAGGTGTTGGCTTACCTATTGAGACCTCCTGATTGAAGACAAAAATACTAAAACTTTTAAATTGAAACCGTATGAAGAGTTAAAAGATAGACTGGCGGGGTGGTGGAAGTACCACCAACTGTACAATATATTCGTGAGCGACAATAGAAATAAAGGGTTTCAAAGTGGGGCCTCAGAACTAGACAAGAGGGTAACCCAATCAAATATAAAAATGATAACTAAGATCTATGAATTTCTACTGGAGTGGAACACCAAAGATGAATCAGTAAAATCTGTAATGATTCACTGGGCTATTGATATAGGCCGCAATATTGATTTTGAAAAATTGCTTAAACTTTGGAACACCGGAATTAAATTTACAGCATGCGTCACGTTGAAGGAGAACGTATTTAAGATGATGTATAGGTGGTACCTCACCCCAACCAGATTAGCTAAGATGTATAAAACCGGAGATAGAAAGTGCTGGAAATGCAGAGAAAAAGACGGAGACTTTATCCACATGTGGTGGAGATGTGACAAAGTAAAAAATTTCTGGGAAAGCATCTACAACGAATTTAAAAAAATACTACGATATACTTTCAAAAAAACACCGGAGGCCTTTCTATTGGGGATGGTTGGAGCTGATATAAACAAAAACGACTCTGATTTTTTTTTTTATACGCAACGACCGGGGCTAGGATCCTCATGGCAAAGTTGGGGAAACAAAAACAACTCCCCTCAGTAGAGGAATGGCAATACAAACTGATCAAATATTTAGAAATAGCTAAATTAACAGCAAGGATCAGATGCCAGGGAAATGAAGCCTGCTTGAAAGAATGGGGTAAATTTATGAAATACATTGACAAATTGTGTGAAAAAACGAATTAGTAAAATAGATAAGTACCGCACCACGAACTGCTAAAGCTCAATATGGAATAGGAAAAATTAGGAGATGTACAATTATAATAACAATGAGTGCTGTAAGGACTTTATTATGTCATAAATTTATGTATCAATAAATTGTACATAGTTAAGGTAAATACATTTGTAAAATAGGAGTAAAAAGTGAAATTTGAATAATGAAAGAGACAACGCCAAAGAAAAGGATGACAGTAAGAAACAGAAGAAGAAGAAGAAGGGAAGTCGCAGTACAACAATATTAGAAATGAACTTGAAAATTGATATTGTTATTAGTAACCTTTATTTTTCTTTTTTCCTTTTTTCTATAACTTGTGTGGATTTATTGTATGATATAAGAAACAATTAGTATGGGATCATCAATGAAATGTTTTGTATCAGTGTTTATTTTGGAAAATCTAATAAAGATGGTTTGAAAAAAAAAAAAAGAGTTAGCATCTGAATGAAGCCACTCTATATAGAAATTGTCCGAGAGTCCAGGAAGCTCAATCAGTATCGTGTGGATGAGCTCGCCTTGCACCTCCTCGTAGTAGCTACATCGCAGGAGTATGTGGTCAATAGTTTCCACCAAATATACCCCTGCATTTAGCATATCTAACACACCTGAAAGAACAATTTAGCATAGCTACTGTATCTTCCCAGTGCACTAGTTTACTACATGCTGGGAGCTATTTATGTGGTGGTGACTTCGGAACTATTACACAACCCACACAGTTTGAATCAGTACCACGCAGAATTTTGCCATTCTGCATCTTAAGTGATATCCAACATTGGCCGTACCTAATGAAAACCCAGTGAAATCTATAGACTTACGGTAAGTAACTTAAGGAGAGATTTCAGAAAACGTGGAGAAAATATCTGTTTACATATCCAGAGTGCCCTTTACACGTTCTGCATTCCAAAAATGCACAGATAACTCACATCCCCCCTAGTCCACCTTTCTGTAGAAAGCTAGAGCTGCCTCTGCTATTACATAACACAGCAGCAACAATGAATCTGTAATGAAGCTATAAATATTCAGAGATCTATTTTTTTCCAGCTCACTGTCTTACTTTAAACCACTGTCAATCTCCTTAACAATAATAAGAATAATATTCAAGGAAATCATTACTCTGCAGTGTTTTGCTAAGGCAAAGAAGAGATCTTCTAGGAAAAAAGAAAAGAAAAAACAACCTGAATTTAATACAGGAATAGGTAACTTTGCTATTAGTATCTACTTTGACCATTCAATAATGCATCTTACTTAGGAATGCAATTTACTCATCTCTCTCTCTCTCTCTCTCTCTCTCACACACACACACACACACACACACACACAAAACCTCACACACAACCACAACACTCAAACTCAGGACACAAGGGAGAAACGTGCTAAGAGGAAGGCACATTTGGCAAATCCACACCGTGATCAACTCCCGCCCGGAAACCAATTCCCCACGTGTGGATCCAGAATTGGCCTCCACAGTCACTTACGGACTCATTGTTAAAACTGTGTTTATAGAAGACAATCTTACTCAGCTATGAGTGATCACCAAAGAAGAGAAGATGAAGATGAAGATGAAGAAGAAGAATACAAGGGGCTGTAATTATTTTTAAAGAAAGCTTACAGGTAGCAGAATTAATAGAGCATGGCATGGGCGTAGGCAGGGGGCAGGGCGCAGCGAGAGCGGCGCTGCTGGTGGGGCTGGTGGGCAGAGGCAGAGGCGGAGCACAGCCCGGTGGAGCATGAGTTCGGCGTTCCGCGCCCTCCCTCCAGCTGCGCCCTGCTGCGTTTTGCTTCCCCCGCCCCCAGCGGAGGAATGCTGCGCGACGCTAGCTGTGCATGCGTGTGCAGTGTGACTCCATCTGAGGGAGCCATGCAGTGTGCGCGGCTAGCCCACCATCCCAAGAACGAGAGCATGCGCCTGTCCTGCTGCGGCGCCAGAGCAGCAGCTGCGAGAGTGGGGCTGAAGCCGCTGCTGCACGGCCGGGCAAAGGCTGAGCAGGACCGGGCTCCGGAGCTGTGAGCTGGGAGGGGTGTGTCCAAGCGGCCGACTGCTCGCCCCGCAGGCCGCGCCGCCTCGCATCTCCCGCGTCTCGGCCACCTCCTTCCTCCCAGCAGGAGACTCGTGAGGCACCTTCGGCAGAAAGTGCGGAGGGAGCGTGCGACGGGCGGCACTTTCAGTTGCGGCTCTCTCTCCCCATCACACCCCCCCCCCCGCAGAAGCTTCCCGCTCCGCTGCCTGACACCCCTCTCCCGTTTGTCCTGTGCAGGGAGGGGGCTGCAAAGGCACCTTTGCGCCACGGCGCTGGATGGGCTTAAGACGGCCCTGATAGATAATCTGTTGTCACCTTAACATCTGTTGTGGCCCCTCCCCTCCCATGCCTTGGCCCCGCCCCTTGCCCCCCTAGTTTTGATCCTGGGTATGCCCCTGGAGCATGGTCCCAATCCAGCAGGATTTCATTGAACATGTATCATAGAAGTTCCAGATGTTCCATTAAGCCTTCCTTAACACAGTACAGCACAACACAACACAACTCAACCTGGGGGATTCAAGCAGCAAGAAAGAAGATTCCACCTAAACATTAGGAAGAACCTCCTGACAGTAAGAGCTGTTCGACAGTGGAATTTGCTGCCAAGGAGTGTGGTGGAGTCTCCTTCTTTGGAGGTCTTTAAGCGGAGGTTTGACGGCCATCTATCAGGAATGCTTTGATGGTGTTTCCTGCTTGGCAGGGGGTTGGACTGGATGGCCCTTGTGGTCTCTTCCAACTCTATGATTCTATGTTACTCCTTCATCTCATGTGCCAGCTTACTTATAATCTCTTCCTATTGTCATTCATCGTTTTGCTTTTATTAAAGCACGTTTTAATGTTTTCCCCTCAAACGTCCTCTTTCATGGATTTTCTAAGGGCCAAATCTCGGTTTTATGTTCCTGCGATAATTGTTCGATTGAAATCCTACAGCACAAAGTGTTTACATGTCCTTTATATTGTGCTGTCTGTAAGAACTTATTGCTCCCATTAATTCAAAAATTTCCTGAGTACCTGGCAGATTCACATCTTGCTTTTTTATTGCAAGACACAAATCCATTTGTAACTTTACAAATGGCAAGATTTCTAACTTCCGTGCTGTCATACAAGAGACGTAATGGTTTGTTATATGTAATTTGAAATTCTTTTATTATAATTTCATCAAATTCTGTATATCTTTTAAATGATTTTATTGTTATTAACTGTAAACTAAATTGTGTGTGCCCTTGTTCTTGTTATGTCTATGAGCTTAAAGCTGAAATAAAGTGATTGGATTGGATTGGCCTTCATGTTTATACTGTATTTGTTCTTGTGTCAACTCTGCCCAAGTGATTTGCAGATATATTGTAAAGTTTGATGAGTTTGATCTTGTGACTGTACAAGATCATATGAAGTAAATGTGCAACAGTGATTCAGATTTGTGTTATGTCTGTGGCATTGAATAGAGGATGTAATGTGTTGTTGATACACATTATTCATTACAACAAAGAATGCAACCAGCATTGCAAAAATAGCATATCTGATCATGTGAATAAATGTCCTGAACATATGTCAGAGTGTGAGAAAACAGACATATTCATGCGTACAAAATCTCAGTTGTGTCCCCCTTAAAGGGAATGAATGCTATGAACCTTGTTGACCTGTAGAAACCTGCATTGGAGACCTATATTTAGACTGCTTGACAATTTTCTTTTCTGTCAAAATAGCAGATGAAATCCTTTAAAATTTCATCTTTATGTTTTAGCAACAGTTTGGATCAGAATGATCCATGTCATTTTATTGTTCAGCAAGTGTCTTGCTGACCAATTCGTTCCCCTTTCATCAGTATTTCCAAAACTGTGTGCCAGTGAAGAGGATAAAGAACACAATCAGGAAATTAAGAAAATAATTAAGTGCTCCTTTAAACCCAAAGTAACCACTCACAGGAGAGGCTGTCTGCTGCCTTCAGATTTGCTTCCTTCCAATCAGCTTCTACATGGGTTGTGATTGGCTCATTCAGTCACTCTAGAATCATAGAGTTGGAAGGGACCCTGAGGGTCATCTAGTCCAGCTCCCTGCAATGCAGGAATCTCAATTAAAGCATCCATGACAGATGGCCATTTAGATGCAGAAGAATGATGCAGCCTCCTGTCCTCATGAGATACTGTGCTTGCCTCTGATTAGAAGGCACACCAAGAAACACCAGAGTTGTGCTCATCTAAGATCAATGAGCTTTTATGCTTACCATGTTCTTTCAAAAATGAACCCATTTGAGATACAAGGCAGGAGCCACCCAACCTTTGGGGGTCCATGGACACATCTGCAAACTGGAGAAACTTGTGGGCACTGCAACCAAACACACACAACAAACAGTGGTTTATTTGAAGAAAAATAGCTGCTGGTCTGCATCATGTCCCACCCCCACCCCACTTGCCCGCCCCCCTCGCTCACTTTCCCCTGCCCCTTTGCTGCTTCCTCCGCTTCCTGTGGCTGCAGGCACAGCCTTGTAAAGCTCTGGTGCAATCTCTTTATGATGGTCAGGCCCGTTCCCAGAGGGTGCTTTTGGCAATGGTAAGGGTCATGCCAAAGCACCTCCGGGAAGCTGGGCCTGCAGCTGTGGGAAGCAACCATGACGGAGGAGGAGGAGGAAGTGGCAAAGGTGCCAGGGGTAGCAAGCGAGTGGGCAAGCGGAAGCGGCAAGAAGGTGGCAAGGACAAAAAAGATGGTGCTATGCCATAGTGACACATACCGACCGAGAAAAAGCACTGGCTACAATAGAATCAGCCCTAATCTGTGGGCCCATCTTTACCCATGGATATGTTTTGTTTTGTTTTCCTGTTCTTCCATTCTTCTTCCAAAAGTACAGCAGGATATTTGGTAACATTTTCCTCTAAGTTCATTCCAAATTTTACACAGCCCTTTCTTTACACTCTACCTCTGCCAACTCAGGATATTTCTTAATTTATTCTTCCATGGATTCCTTGCTCTTCTCAAACATCATTGCTCCGGTGTTACATTGTTCTGCTCCTTCAGCATCAGCATTAAACCATCCTCTAGGACTGGCAAATCATCACCCATATTTCCCCCCAAGAGCTGTAAATCTTCTCCTGCCTCCACTTTGTCCATGCCATTTCCCACTATCATTTTCTGAATCTCCATTATTACAGTAATTCTTTTAACTGTTCGTTGAACAGTTGTTCTACAACTGTGACAACCAATGGATTATTTCTCAATGTTTTTACAGACCTGGGTGCTTTCTTAAAAATCTACACAGCTAAGCTGCGTTCTTAGCACTCCATTTCTCTCACAGCAAACACAGCCATCAGCTGTAAGTGGAGAGAACTTGGATTTTATCAGTAGGGAATATATCGCAGAGACCTTGCCTTTCTGGGCACTTGCTACAGCTAGATGTTCATAAGGTTTCAGGACTCTGGTGTCTACACCATGAGCTACATGATCTTTCAATGTGATGCTACACTTGCATAAATAACAGAACAGGGATGCATCACATTCCAATGCATCCAAGGGTTTTGTCATGGTTTTGTCATAGCCTCTGACCATGTTTTAGTTGCTCTAATGAAAAGGCCTTTGGCTGATTGTACAGGGCAGACAGAGGGGCCAGGTTAGAATACAAGGGGCTCTAAACTAAGGCCCGTGGGCTTCTAAATCCGGCCCGTGGATGGTATGGGAATCAGCATGAGTAGAATGTGTCCTTTTATTTAAAACGCATCTCTGGGTTATTTGTGGGGCATAGGAATTCATTCCCCCCAAATATAGTCCAGCCCCCCTGCTGAGAAAGTTTGCTGACCCCTGGAAAGGAGCAGACAGGCACCTAAGAAGCCAGCAGGCCCAGGGATATGGGGAGATGGGTGGCTAAGCAATGGGGACGGGAAGGATGTATTGATTGCCTTGTTTTATCAGACACACAGGTCAGCATCCTTTTCCCATTGCAGTTACCCAGATGTCTCTGCTCTGGAAGCTCAAAATCAACACCCCCTGTGACCTTCCCCCAGCACCTAATAATCAGAGGCATACTGGCTCTGGATATGGAGGTTCCATTTTGCTCTAATGAATAATAACTGTTAATAGACCCATGAATTTGGTAGGCTGCGTGTGTGAAACACCTGCTAGGAGGACTGAGGGTGGGGTCGAAAATCAAGGGGGCACAGTAGGCAAAGTGATTAAAGGAGGAGCTGCCAAGGGCTTCAGGAAAGAATGTGAAGGAGGCAGATGGCAGGGAGCTGTCAAGTTAAAAGAAACAGTAGGCTGTGAATACCAAAGAGGTGCCAGTGAGAACATTTCAACAGCAAGATAAACTCACCCAATATACAGTTTGAATGACCACCCATTTGGGGAAGAGAGATGCCTCAAGATTCACCTAGTAACTTCATTTTCATCACTCCTGCTGCTTCTTGCAATATGCGTATCTCCTTTGACTCTCTCCTTTCCTCCACATTCCTTCTCCCTGGGCCATCTGAAACTGTCTTCTTCTTCTTCTTCCTGAATTGATTTCCCCAGTTGCAGAATAGTCCCTCATTATTTCCTATGACTTTAAAGGAGAGTGAAAATCTCACAGATGGAGTTTGGACAATAAACCTATTGAACAACAATGCTATAGTACCCGGGCTTGGGTTTTAATTCAAAACTGTCCTGGAAGCCACACCTATTTAAAAAAAGGTGAAGGACCTCTGACAGTTAAGTCCAATTATGAATGACTCTGGGGTTGTGGTGCTCATCTCACTTTCCTGGCCGAGTTACAAGTTATGTGAATATGCAGTTTCTGTTGAACTCTAGTCAAACTAAAAAACAGATGACAAAATAATACACTTATTTGAAATAGGCAGCCTTTTATAATTAACAACATTTCTGTGCAAAATGACTATATATTCAATCTATTATAATAGTTAAAATCTGTTCTTTATTTCTCCTTTATTAGGTTAAACTATTAAGAAAGACATAAGAAAGAGAGAAAATTATACAGTCAGGCATTCAAAACTTCAAAGTTATTTCCAAATTGGGATTGCATTTGAATAAGAAGTCTAGCTTAAATTTAAAAAATATTAAACTTCACTGCCCTCACTGGTTCTGATTTGAAGGGGAGGTAGAGCTGAGTATCATTCACATACTGGTGAACACCCAGCCCAACCCTCTGATAATCTCTCCCAGAGGCTTCATGTAGATGTTAAAAAGCATGGGGGAAAGGACAGAGCTCTGAGACACCCCACAAGTGAGAGCCCAGGGGTCTGAACCCGCTCCATGACTTTGCCCAAAAATGGAAGATTTGAGACTGGACGACAGTTGGTCATATTGGCCGGGTCCAAAGATGGACAAAAAGTGACAAATGGGGTGCTGTGAGATTCTGTCCTCAGCCCGTTGTCACTCATCTTCTTTTTAAAACTTGGATGAAAGAACTGAGGAGATGCTCATCAAATTTAAATAAGACACCAATTTCGGAGATTTCTGCCACAGAAGACACAATCAGGTTTCAGGAGAACTGGCCCCAAACTTTCCTCTACATGAGAGCTTCTTGTGGGCATAAGGTTAAGGGTCACCACATATCCATAACAACTGCATGTCATAATTCCAGCAAAAAGCCTAAACCATGAACATACATGGATGGGCACATGTGAGTCCAGGTACATACTTGTAACAATGAAAGATGGAGCAAGCTTGCTTTCTCTTGCTATGGAGGGTAGGACCTGAACCAATGGGTTCAAATTACAAGAAAAGAGTAGTCTGTCCTTCACTGGACAGGTTTTAAAGCAGAGGATGGATGGCCATCTGTTATGGATGCTTTAGTTGAGATGCCTGCATTGCAGGGGGTTGGACTAGATGACCCCCACGTTTCCTTTGCAGTTCTATGATTCTATGATATCTGTATATGATCTTTACTTCCAGCCTCAATTGGTCTCAGAAGTAAGCCCATGTGTACAGCTGATGCAAATGGACCCACATTCTGATTTCATAGAAACACCAATGATGCAGAATAGGGATGCACACGCCATCTGTGGTTACTCTTTGCTGGATTGGGTCCCTTGTCCATAAGCACTGTGATTAGGCACAACTGAACTAACTCACCATAGCAGTGGTTACAGCACATAGGCTGCAGCTTTGAGGTTTAAAACACCAATTGGAAAGCTTGATAAGCACATTTCAAATATCTGAAAATACTTTTATAAGAAAGACAGTTGCATAAAGGTAAAAGAAGTGGCCTAGTAAATTGTGAGTTCATGGTGAACAAATGTGCTGAATTTTTTATGAGGTGTATAAATAATTAGTAACATGCATGTGCATCAGTCTCTCTCTCTTCCACCAACCTGCATCTCTTTACTTGATTGCACTTTATTCCCTGCACCCTCTTGCATTTCAGAAATACATGCAGGCAAGGGGTTTTTTGGGGTGTTTTCGTAAAAAAAATCTCAACAATTTTGGGGTGTCCTGGTTTTTCCTTTTTCAAATATCTGTTTTGCTAAAGTGCATGGGCAGAGTCAGCTTCTCTTCCTCCTCCTCCTCCTCCTCCTCCTGCTCCTCCTCCTCCTCCTCTTCTTCTTCTTCTTCTTCTTCTTCTTCTTCTTCTTCTTCTTCTTCTTCTTCTTCTTCTTCTTCGGCAATCACTTGTAGTTGAGTAAGATTGTCTTCCATGAACACAGTCTTAGTGTGACTGTGGAGGCCAATTCTGGATCCACACGTCCTTCCACAGGGGGGATATAGGAGTTGATCATGGTGAGGGTTTTCCAAATGTGCCTTCCTCTTAGCACATTTGTCCCTGAGTTCAAACGTCTTCAAAACCTATGACACCATTGGTAAAGGCTGTTCTCCAATTCGAGCGCTCGCAAGCCAGTGTTTCCCAATTGTCAGTATTTATACTACATTTTTAAGATTTGACTTGAGAGAATCTTTAAACCTCTTTTGTTGACCACCAGTGTTACGCTTTCCATTTTTAAGTTTGGAATAGAGTAGTTGCTTTGGAAAATGATAATCAACATGAACAGTCCAACGAAGTGATCTTTGCTTCTTCCAATACACTGCATTAGTTCACCTGTCTTCTCAAGTGATATGTAAATTTTTTCGGAGACACCGTTGCTGGAATTTTCAAGGAACTGGAGATGGTGGAAGAGGAAACTGTTTGCTTTTTCTCAAAAGGCTGGTTCGTGAAGCCAAGGGAGCCACATAGTTGCTCACACCTTCCCTTCAACTTCTCCTCTCCATCTGATTCCTCTCGGCCATTCACTGGCCCAGGTCCCAAACCCACATCTCCTAAGCTGTCCTGTTTTTTTTTTTTGTCATCCTGCTTTCTGAGCTCCCCAATGCCCGTTTGCCTTAGCCAGGGGTCGGCAAGATTTACCTTCCCTGGGCAGGTTTACTCCAGCGGAGATCTCTCCATGGGCTGGATCATGCTCGTGAGCACCCATGATTTCTGGTGTCTGTGTTTGCGCAGATGTGATTTCCAGATGCGTCTGCGCATGCGTGATTTCCAGCACCACGGAAGCGAGTTTAGTGCCAGTTTAGTGCATCGCTCAGGGACTTGCTGAGTAGGCGGCTCAGTTCAGGGGCCCTCGTGGGCCAGCTAAACGACCCCCGCAGGCCACGTGTGGTCCAAGGGCCTTAGGTTGCCAACCCTGGCCTAAGCCTTTCCTTCTCAAAGTGATATCCTGAAGGATCTGGTATTTACATGAAGGGTGGTATATAAGTTTAATAAATAAAACAAAACAAATGCTCTTCCCTAACCTTCAGAGCTCTTTCAACATTAACTTCACTGTGTGGGAGCCACTTTCTGGTGAGTAGCTCATGTGCAGCTGAGTTTACATTTACCATAAATGACCCAAACACACAGGAAAACTTATATTAATTTATTAATGCATTTATAATCTACCTTCCTTAATTTTGTGAGGTAGATTAGGGTAAGATACAGTTTATAGCCCAAGGTCACACAATAAACTTCATGGCTGAGCAGGGAGAGGAGGAGAGAATTTTGCCCGCGAGTCCTGGAAGACCTGCTCCTGCCTTGCAGGCCTTTTCCACCTGGCTTGCAAGGTGCCCAGACTGACTCCAGCTGCAAAAGCTGAGGCTGCTAATAGATTCTTGGGCTTTTTAAGGGGGGATTGTTGCTGTTATTGATATTAATTCTGGTTTATTTTTAGATCTTCTTATGACTTAAGTGGAATTTGTTCAAATTGATTCTGTACTTTTTGATGTGTTTTATTTATTGTTTATGACTACTTTTGTAGTCATATTTGTACTTATGTAAATATTGTTCATGTTGTAAGCCACCTTGTGCATGGTTTTAACAATGGAAAAACATACAAATAAAATGATGTATATACGTATGAGATTTCTTTCTTTTTAAAAAAAATCCATTTCCATACATTTTAACAAAGAATGTTAAAACAAATGTATGTATGAGATTTATTGATCTTCAGGGTCATCTGAATTTTGAAAAACTTCATTTTGTAATAATGTCTATAACAAAGATAAAGGTAAAGGGGCCCCTGACCATCAGGTCCAGTCATGTCCAACTCTGGGGTTGCGGCACTCATCTCGCTCTATAGGCCGAGGGAGCCGGCGTTTGTCCGCAGACAGCTTCCGGGTCATGTGGCCAGCATGACAAAGCTGCTTCTGGCGAATCAGAGCAGCACACAGAAACGCCGTTTACCTTCCCGCCGGAGCGGTCCCTATTTATCTACTTGCACTTTGATGTGCTTTCGAACTGCTAGGTTGGCAGGAGCTGGGACCGAGCCACAGGAGCTCACCCCGTTGCAGGGATCCGAACCGCCGACCTTCTGATCAGCAAGCCCCAGACTCTGTGGTTTAACCCACAGCGCCACCTGGGTCCTATAACAAAGATAGACAAGTCATTTTCTCCATGTGATTCTACATATGTATGAAAATGTATTTTACATGTGTCACAGCACCAGCACACCTATGCTGTCTGGCGGTGGCTCTCCAGGGCTTTAGACAGAGGTCTCTAAGCCCTGGCTGGAAACACCAGGAATTGAGCCAGGTGTAAGAGCTGTTCGGCAGTGGAATTTGCTGCCAAGGAGTCTCCTTCTTTGGAGGTCTTTAAGCAGAGGCTTGACAGCCATATGCCAAGAATGCTTTGATGGTGTTTCCTGATTGGCAGGGGGTTGGACTGGATGGCCCTTGTGGTCTCTTCCAACTCTATGATTCTATGACCCCCTGCAGGCAAAGCAGGCACTCAACCCTTGAGCTAGGACTGTTCCATGAAAAGTTAAACCAGGGTTTCCAGAGCTGGGGGGTGAGTGGGTTGTAGTGACATAACCCAGCACACTCACAGACGGATCCAGGGCTGTTGATGAAGATCAGCTGCTGCTCTGGGTGGGTGATATCCCTGAGTGGTGGCAATTTAACATGTCTCCCCTTACTGCTCAGAATATTCTTCCAGTCTTCAGACTTCCTTTGCCCAACAAGACTGTGATTGGATGACCAAAAGTAGGCAAAGCCTTTGTAAGAAGCCTTTGAATTAAATGCCAACTCCTTTGGATATCTTGGACCTCTTTTAGTATGATATGATTAAAAATTGAAAATGTTATGCTTTGGGTAACACTGACTCATGTTTCCTGAGCATGCTGACTAGTCCTGAAACAGAAAATACGGTAGCAAACAAAGGCTGGGGTAGGGGAATGAGGCAAAGAGGCAAAGAGGCAAAGAAGGGATCTAAGGGTAAAGAATGGCTCTGGCTCCTACAGCTACCCATCAGGTCAGAGTGCTGCAGAGTAGAGCAATCTGGAGCAGTCTGAGAGGATAACTTTGGGGTGTGAGCAGAGTCCAGTTATAGGAAAATGCTTGTATAACAGGGCTTAAGTGCACAAGGTAATCTCATTATCAGCGTGGCTGGATGGAAAGGAAAGGAGCATTACATTACAAAAGACAGATAGGGAGCTGTCATTAGTCACAATGCTTAACCTCTTCCTACCCATGAGCTACCACAGTCAGGAGAGACTTCTTGACAAAGCAGATAATCATTTAAGAGGTATCAATTTGACTACTACAGGGAATGAACGAAGTAAGACTGCTTACTTTAATTTAGGACAGAATTTACTTGCTGGAGGGAATTTGTTACCCACAAAGGACAATTAGTGGCAAAATTGGAGACATTACTTCATTAGATATAGCACTGGTTCCAGGGCATTCCAAAGGATTCATTATGTGTCTTAGTGACTGGGGGGGGGGCATTCTCCTTGGCAGGAGCCAGTCTTAAGAGGATCTTTGGTGGGACCACTGGGGCTTCTTAGCTAATACTCAGCTTGAGCTTTCTCCAATTTCTTGCATTAGCACTCTTTTCTCAGAGCGATGCCAAAGGAAGCACATAGTCTTGGGCATATGCAGACTTCCAGTTGAGCTGAACTCCGCAGTAGCAGCCGAGAGTGTGGGGATGTGCATTGTACACACTAGTCCCATCCCTTCTAAAACGCCTCCTGGCAGCTTTGCTCCATGCTGTCTCCAGAGGGAAACCCTGCCCAATATGAAGAAGAAGAGGAGGAGGAGGAGGAGGAGTAGTAGTTTGGATTTGATATCCTGCTCTATCACTACCCGAAGGAGTCTCAAAGCGGCTAACATTCTCCTTTCCCTTCCTCGCCCACAACAAACACTCTGTGAGGTGAGTGGAGCTGAGAGACTTCAGAGAAGTGTGACTAGCCCAAGGTCACCCAGCAGCTGCATGTGGAGGAGCAGGGATGCGAACCCAGTTCACCAGATTATGAGTCCACTGCTCTTAACCTCTTGCAACCTATGTTCAGGCAGTTTTGCCACCACAGACATCCCTCCAACATCCCTCCTTGTGATGCAGGCAAGGGTGCCAACCTGAAGAGAATATGAGGGGAGGGGAGGCCAGGTAAGCCTTGCCCTGCATAATCAATCACATGACACAGTGCACATGACCATTTGAAAGGCAATGCCCATCAACCTGGGGGTGCAGCCCCCTCAGATACTTTTTGGGGGTGGCCGATGATACCTCAGCTCCTGTAAATTGGCTCAGGGTTGCCATGGGGCACAGTAGTGAGGGTAGAACTGCCATGTGTGGCTCTTTCTCCACACAGTGCCATTCCTAATTCTTACCATTTCCAATTCTTGGTTAAACATCATAAAATTACATCCTATCTCCCAAGTCGTAACCTTATTCTTAAATAATTCTTATTCAATTTTATATAGAAAACCAACTTCTTTTGTCACAGGCTGGAGCAGAGATACAGATACGTTTTTTCTAACATACAATCAATGCACTTGGGCACTGCAAGTGCATCTCATCTACTGTCAGGGTCAGGATCCCTCTCCCAGTTAATCTCTTTTAGAGCTGTACACAAAGAGACTGCCTAATATAAAGCTTCTGTGCAAAATTAAACAAAACACAAGCTGCCCATAAGGCCTGCCAAAAAACCTATTTTTGCACATAGGTAACAAAAACATATGAGCATGTTCCAACTGTCAGTTGGCAAAAGTATACAAGGTTTTTTAAAGTGTATTTTTCTAAAAAATAATAAGTGCATATCTGCAAGAGACTTGTAACATTTTTATTTTCCGGTATGAAGGTGAAACTTTGATGTATGAAAGATCTATATTGATCTTGAAAGATCTACATTGGCTCCCAATACGTTTCCGAGCACAATTCAAAGTGTTGGTGTTGACCTTTAAAGCCCTAAATGGCCTGACAAATGACCTGTATCAAGAGTGGGGCAGAGAGAAGGCGTCTCTGTTCCTGCTTCTGGATCTGTTAGTGGCTTTTGATACCATTGACCAGGACATCCTCCTGGATCAGCTCTCTGCAGTGGCTGCTGGGGGCACAGTTCTCTAGTGGCTCCATTCCCAGCTGCAGGGCTATGTCCAGAATTGCAGAGTTCTATATTGGCCTCCTAGTCCTTGTGCTGTTGTGTGTGGCTGGGAGCAATTCTGTGGCCAATTCTGTTTAACATCTATATGAAGGCACTGGCCTAAACTGAGCTGCATATTCTACCAGACTGAAAGGTCTGTGCACAGAATTGTCATGGGGGAAGCTCCATTGCACTCAGTGGGACATACTATCTACAAAATTTGCTTAAGATCGGGCTATTAGAGCTGAGTTACACAAGTGGGAGAATCATGCAGCTCTTCAGACTGCAGTTAACGGCACCAAACACCTTTGCATATATCTGAGCAATATGCACATAAAAAACAGTCACATACCTGGAGCAAGGTTAGGATAGAACTCTTCTGCCTGACAACTGTTTTCTACATGTGCAAAGTTTTTGTTTTTTAAAAAAACACTATGGGGCAGGATTTTGTGGGTGTGGGTTTCTTTAAAAATATAATTTCATGATTTCTTTTTCTTTCATGTGAGAGAAAGCTGCTATGCCATGTTTAATGATCAGACACTAAAACTGATTTTGTAACATAAAAAAATTCCTTCAGTAGCACCTTAAAGACCAACTAAGTTTTTATTTTGGTATGAGCTTTCGTGTGCATGCACACTTCTTCAGATACAGTGAAATAGAAGTCCCCAGGCACTTATGTAGAGAAGGGGTGGGGATGGGGAGGGGAGGGGGGATCACTCAGAAGGGTGGTGGAAGTGGGTGATTGACTGACTGATAGCTGTTGATGACCGAAAACGACTGCAAATGGTTTTGCATGAAAAAGCAAGGGTTGAGATGGCTGAAGATCGCTTATCATGTATAATGAGATAAGAATCCGATATCTCTGTTCAAACCAGGTCCCTCCATGGTTTTGAGCTTGGTGATAAGTTGTAATTCAGCAACTTCTCTTTCCAGTCTATTTCTGAAATTCTTTTGTAGTAAGACAGCTACTTTGAGATCTTGTATAGAATGTCCTGGGAGATTGAAGTGTTCTCCTACTGGTTTTTCTGTCTTCTGGTTCCTGATGTCAGATTTATGTCCATTTATCCTTTGGTGTAGGGTTTGGCCTGTTTGTCCAATATATCTGATTTTGTAACAGCCAATGCCCTATGCTTTTTCTTTCAAATGCCTGGGCAAAGAGATTCACAACCTCTTTGACCATTAACAACTCTCTAGCGGAACACTACTGTTTTATTGCTGTCTGATGGGCTTTGAATCAGATCTAAAATTAATGGATTGCAAAATGAGCGGTTGTAAATAAAACATGGTGTTGGAAACAAAGGCCCAGGAACCTCTCTCTCTTTGAATTGGGCTAGCAAGAGAAGCTTTTAATAGTGCTAATAAGGAAATTTCAAAGAGCTCCCTAATGTGTGTGCTTCAGAGAACACTTTTAGACCACAAAACAGGGCTGGGATTTGGTAAAATATTATTTTTCACTTCCTTTGCTATCACTGGAAACTGAACAGAATGAGCAAATAGAACTGGAAAGGGTGAAGCCTCTTTTTGAATGTTTAATACGTTTTTCAAGCCGCCTTTTTTTGAAACTGGGTTTTAAAACTGACAGCTTATGAAGCAATCCCCCTGTTTGGTACTGATGGATTCCAGCAATTATTTACCATAAAAGGGGGGGGGGGAGAGAGACAATTTGTTATCCCCAAATGTCTTGAAAATGTATTGGCTATCACAGTAGTTATGCAAAATAGTGGTTAATCACATGAACTCTGAGTTGAGAAACCTGTCCTCCTAGCCATGAACTCAATGGGTGGCCCTAGGCAGGCCATTATCTCTTAGTAACAGTGGGAAGTGAGAGCTGGACCATAAAGAAGGCTGATCGCCGAAGAATTGATGCTTTTGAATTATGGTGCTGGAGGAGACTCGAGAGTCCCATGGACTGCAAGAAGATCAAACCTATCCATTCTTAAGGAAATCAGCCCTGAGTGCTCCCTGGAAGGACAGATCCTGAAGCTGAGGCTCCAATACTTTGGCCACCTCATGAGAAGAGAAGACTCCCTGGAAAAGACCCTGGTGTTGGGAAAGATGGAGGACACTAGGAGAAGGGGACGACAGAGGATGGGATGGTTGGACAGTGTTCTCGAAGCTACGAACATGAGTTTGACCAAACTGCGGGAGGCAGTGCAAGACAGGAGTGCCTGGTGTGCTATGGTCCATGGGGTCACAAAGAGTCGGACACGACTAAACGACAACAACAACAACAACAGTGGGATGAAAATATTAACCTGCCTTAGATGGGTGTTATGTGGATTGCTGATAGGATACATGAAGTGCTTAGAGCACTAAGGAAGGTTGCTATATAAATAACTGACTATTGTTACATACTCGCCAACATTTATCCAATGAAAATAGTAAAATTATCATTATGGAATGGAATGTCCCTATGTATACCCCACACATCTTTCTGGGCAGCTTCTAACATATATAAAAACATACTAAAACATTAAACATTTAAACAAATGTAGTCTAGACAATGAATTTTCAAAACACTTTCACCAGACTTAAAACATAATAGAATTCAACCTGTAGCAGCTCAGCTAGTAGTTCTAAAAGCTGGTACAGCCACTTGCAGAAAGCCCACACCCAACCCTCAGTCAGAGCTACCACATTCCACCTTCTCATTCCCTCTCCCTCCCTCCCTCCCTCCCCACTTCAGCCTCATATTTGAAGTAGTAGAAAGGAACATGGGTGTTACTGCACACTGTAAAATCTTCAACGATTTACATTTACAGTATTTAGCTTCAAAGGAAAAAAAATACTAGAAAAATTCAGCATAGTTTCTGAACCAGGTTTTTAAAAAATCAGTTGCCTAACTAGCAGCAACTGCTCATTTAATCCCCCCTCCCTTCCATAGCACCTCAAGGACAGTTGCGTCTGTATCCTGATGTCATAACTTAGTGAGTATCTGTGCTCTCATTCCACATAAATGTCTGCTACTGGTACCATAAATATCATAAGAATATACTGGAATGAGACAAATAATGCTGTAAAATAAATAAATAAGTTGCCAAGTGATTCTAGACTATGCTGCCTTCTCCAACAGGCTCCACCTTTGAACTCTTCCACCAATGGACAACCCTTTCCAGGCTGAAAGTGACCTCATGTGTTTAAAGAACATTCAAAACACCTGACTTCCCCCAAAGAAGAGTGCTAGAATCAGGAACATGGAACAAGGTTTCAAAGAACAAAGAAATAAAGATATGTTTTGTTCCCAGAAATGTGCGGGCTCAAGAGACTTCATATAATGGGGTGGAGACTCTTTGACCCACCAGGCCATTCCTGACAAGCTGCACCCACCTGACAACATATGCAGCAACAGTGGGACAAAGGAGCTTAAAGCAAGGTCAGGATTGTTCCTTTGCTCCTGGAACAAGGCATTCTCCCCCTGCCCAGCAGGTGACTGGTAGTGGGAGTATACCTTGCTCCACGATCATGAAGGGCTTAGCATTGAACCCACTGCTAAAACCAAGCAAACTTCCCTTTAAGAAGGATATTGAGAAGCTGGAACGTGTGTAGAGAGTGTGCAAGCAAGTCTTATTTGGTATGTTTTGCCTGGGAAAGAAGAGACTGACAGGAGATATGATATCCATCTTGCACGACCTAAAGGGCTGTTGCACAGAAGGTGGAGAAAACTGAGCCAATGGCTTCAAATTACAAGAAAGCAGATTCCAACTAAACACCAGGATAACTTTTTGGCAGTAAGAGCTTTTCGGCAGTGGAATGGACTCCCCTGGAGGGTGGTGGCCTCTCCTTCCTTAGAGGTTTCTGAGCAGAGGTTGGGTGGCTGGTTGTCATGGATGCTTTAGTTGATATTCCTGCATTGCAAGTGGTGGACTAGATAACCCTTGTGGTCCCTTCCCACTCTAGAATTCAATGAATACACAACATTGATTTAACTTAAATCATTGTAAGGTAGATGTTAAATATATTTGACTCTTACCTAGTCTCTACACAGAACTGAAAACTCTGCAGTCAGAAAATCCAAGTTTTGTAATTAGAAGAGCCCTCTTCAGACACACACTGCTGGACACATGAAGTAACCTGGGGAATGTGTAGGGCTAGCTTTGCCTCCTCAACATGCAGCACACATAATCCACTTTAATCACATGGAGCAGTTACAAAATGCAGATGAGAACCCTAGACAATCAGGGTTTGAGTCTCACATTGGATGCTGTGTTAGATGCTGAGTTCTCTTAGGAGGAACCAGACATGCAACAGATTAAGGACCGGGAGGAGGAGGTAAGGTCTCCTGGAGCTGGTAATGGGGATAACCTTGTGGGTTCCTTTGGTGGGAGTCTTACTGAAAGTAGGGTTTGCAGTCAAAATCACAAATACATGTTTTCCTAGACAATCACAGGACTAGTACACAGAGGGTTCTTGAACTTCCTAGAGAGGACGCCCTGTGCATAGTCACTTCCTTTGCCTCCTCTGGGCAGGAACTCTGTAACAAAGGAGACAGTCCTTTATATTTCCTTCTGCCTGTGAGGAGGCTCTTTTCCCACCATGCCCCCAAGCTAACCATGCATGCATGGCCAGAACTCATGCTTTCATCCATGTTAGCCAATACTACCAACTTTTCTTTTACTGTATTGTTCTGCATACTACTTTTCCTGCATTTGTAGCCTGTAAGTAAACCATTTTTTCTGTTTATCTTACTAAAAATGTGTGGTTCATTCTCTGCAATGTTGGTTAAGAGGGGGAGGTCAACAGACCAGAAATAAAAGGGGTTAAAAAGATATAACTGCCCGATTCCTAAGCTTTAATAAACTACAAAACCTATAAGTGTTTTCCTCTGCTAAAAAGGCCTCACAGCCAAATTATTAGTTTATATTTCTCCCACACAAGTGCAATAGGAGGTTTAGATCTAAATCTAACCTAGCAGTTTGAAAGCATGCCAGTGCAAGTAGATAAATACCGTAGGGACAGCTGTGGCGAGAAGATAAATGGTGTTTCCGTGCATTCTAGTTTCCGTCACAGTGTTCTGTTGTGAAGTGGTTTAGTTATGCTGGCCACATGACCTGGAAAGCTGCCTGTGGACAAATGCCAGCTTCCTTGGCCTGAAAGCACGATGAGTGCCTCACCCCATAGTTGCCTTTGACCGGACTTAACTGTCTTTGTGTCCTTTGCCTTTGCCTTTAAAGGTAAAGGTAAAGGGACCCCTGACCATTAGGTCCAGTCGTGACCGACTCTGGGGTTGCGCGCTCATCTCGCATTATTGGCCGAGGGAGCCGGCGTATAGCTTCCAGGTCATGTGGCCAGCATGACAAAGCCGCTTCTGGCAAACCAGAGCAGCACATGGAAACGCCGTTTACCTTCCCGCTGTAGCGGTTCCTATTTATCTACTTGCATTTTGACGTGCTTTCGAACTGCTAGGTTGGCAGGAGCTGGGACCAAGCAACGGGAGCTCACCCCATCACAGGGATTCGAACCGCCGACCTTCTGATCAGCAAGCCCTAGGCTCAGTGGTTTAACCACAGCACCACCTGGGTCCCTGCCTTTGCCTTTACCTAGATCTAAATCTACAGCCTTAGTCCTCCATCCATTTCCTACATAAATGAGGAACGTCTGGAGCTATCAGATGTGGAGGTGTGGGGCGCCGAGGGGCAGGGTGAACTGCCCTGTGCCACTGTTACGGTCTGGTCAGTGGGAGGTAGCAGGCCCGCCTGAGGACGTCAGGACCAGGGGCAAGATGATGGTGTGGCAGCAGGAACGGGGTCCGGATGGTGCAGGGCTGAGGGTCCAGCAGCAGGCAGTCGCAGAGTCAAGGAACCAAAGGTTGGGAAGCAGGGCGACACGGAGGCGAAGGCCCGAGGGTCAAGGAGCAAGGCAGAGGCGGAGGTCTGGGAGTCGAGGAGCAAGGCGACGGCAAGGCAAAGGTCCAAGGGTCGAGGAGCAAGGCGAAGGATCAAGGAGCAGGAGGCCAGATACAATAAGGCAGGGATCGCGTTGCTTGGCAAAGAGCTGAAGGGAAATGCTGAGCTTTTATCCCTCCCAGCTCTTGCCACCAGGTGCAGTGAGTTATCAAGTGGCCTCACCTGAGTGGCTACTCCTAGCTTCTCCAGCACAAGCTGAGGCAGGCCCCAGTCATGCAGAGCACTACAGGCCCCAGAGCCTGACTCCTGCCCATACTCCTGACAGCCACATGCGCGGTGCCCATAAAGACGGAGCTCAAGCAGCAGCCCATACAGACAGCTGCTCTACAGCTGCTCTACAGCTTCTCTACAGATGGGGTGGAGGCAGTGGGCCATCTTGTCACCTCCCCCAGGGTGGCACCCAGGGCGGACTGCCCCCCTGCCCCACCCCTTCATACTCCCCTGGTGCCAAGGGGAAGAACCATGGTATAGCAGTCATCTACAGATTCAGAGTCATTGTGTGGCACATTGTGAGGTCCCTTTAGTGCCAGCAGCTTTGGTTAGGGTGCAGTCTTGGAGGCCAGAATATATAACAGGGATGGGGGAACCCTGTCCCAATTAGATCTCTTATCGGCTCTACCTCTTATGGACTACATTTGACAAGCAGGTGGAGCTGTCCAACTGTTGTGCCCTTCATGCCTGGTGATGAGCCTCTTTGAAGGCATGTTCCAGAGTTATGAAGGAGCTTGCATTGAAACCTGGCCAGTTAGGGAGCTGGGCTGTGTGCCCTTGACTGCCTCCACCTCCTAGAGCTCCCTACACCTCAGAGCCCACCGTGTTAGGAACAAGTTACATATTTTTGTTAGAAGATTAAGAATTTCACATTTAAATTTTCTAAGAACTATTGGATGGATGCTATGTGGGCCAAATGATTTGGCATTCTTTAATTTGTCAGTAAGGCTGGTGTCTTGTCAACATTTTTCTCAGGTCTTCAGACTCGCTTCCTACAAAAATAAGTTCAGGCACAGGGATCTGCTCTATATCTTTTTGCAATGAAGACAGATGCAAAGAATTCATACACTTCTCTGCAATTCCATTTCCCTAATTTTGCACACCTTTGACTTCCTTGCCATCCAAAGGCCAACCAACTCCCTACCTGTTTTCTTGTTTATTTTGTTGTTGGTGTTTATGTTTTTAGCGATTAGCTCCTTGGATTCTGCTTACATTTATTTTGCCAAAGTTTGTGTTCCTCTTTTCCTCATTTGGAAAACCAATTTCTGACATTTCCAAGACATGGCAGTATAGTGTATTTGGTAAAGTTCTTGGGCCCTGATCTCAATAATGTCCTGCTCCTATTCATTCAGTTGAACCCTTAATGGAACCTAAAATACAGTACCTAAAGTGCCCATATCCCACCGCTAGCCACCAATTAATATGTAGAAGATTAAACTGCTTGTCACCAATTAGGAATGCAGCAGATTCACCCTGCTAACTGCCCCCTATTAAATATAGTGTGCACACCTCACTGTACATCAATTAATAAAAAGTTTTACAAATTTAGGTTAAACACTGTTTTTAAATAAATGTTTGCCAACCTACTTAAAATGGGGACTTCCGGTTTTACCGCAGCAGCGTTTGGCCACGGTTCGTGAGGGCTACGAACCGCGGAATTTACCCAGAATTGGATAAATCAACAAACAAATCTAAAAAAAGAGAAAACAAATTACCAAAAAATTTCTTTGATATGGTGGAAAATTTACAATTAGTGGACACATGGAGACATGAACATCCAATAAATAAAGAGTTCACATATTATTCAGCAGTGCATAATTCGGCCAGTAGAAATGATGGGATTTGGATGAGTAAAAATTTAACTATAAGATTGGGAAAAGTGGAAATTCAAGCAAAGGCAATATCAGACCATAGCCCAGTAGTGACAATATTGGAGGACAAGGAAAAGATATTAATAAAAGATGGAGGTTAAATATATTTTTATTAAGGAATGAAAAAGTTGTTCAGGGAGCCAGGGAATTAATGAAAGAATACTTTGAAATAAATTGTAATGGGGAGGTGAATTTGAGTACAGTATGGGAGGCTGGGAAAGCGGTAGTATTTTATTAAACAAAATAAATTAGATAGATTAAAAAGAAAAGAAAAGAAATAAAATTAATGGAAGAAATTAAAAGAAAAGAGAAGATATTATATAGAACTGGAAAGAAGGAAGTAAATCAAGAGATACAGATTTTACAATCAGAGTATGAAAAAATGCTAGAAGAGGAAGTAAATAGACATTTGGAATTATGGAAATACAGAAACTTCGAATGGGCTAACAAGCCAGGAAAGCTCCTGGCTTGGCAGCTAAAGAAAAGAAGGAATGAAAAATTAATAAACAGAATAAGAATGGAAAATAAAATCATCGAAAAACCACAAGAAATAAGGAAAATGTTTGAAAAATTCTATACCAATCTTTACCGAAAAGAAGAAACAAATGAACAGGATGCCGCAGAATTATGTAAGAAAATATAAATTCCCAAAAATTTCCCAAGAAAAAATCAATTTGCTAAATGAACCATTCACAGATAAGGAAATTAAGGAAGTGATGCAAAAAATGAAAAAAGGTAAATCACCAGGCCCAGATGGCATTCCACTAGAATATTACAAAGAGTTGGAAGAAATTATAATAACGCCCCTAAGACAATTAATAAATGAATTACCAAGTAAAGAAAATATCCCAGAGAGTTGGAGGGAAGCAACAATAACATTGCTTCCAAAACCAAATCTGAATTTAGAATCACCAAATAATTATAGGCCCATATCATTATTAAATTGCGATTACAAAATTTATGCGGGAGTATTGGCAAACAGATTATATTTAGTTTTAGATGAAATAATACATGAAAATCAGGCAGGATTTATCAAAGGAAGACAAATGAAAGATAACATAAGAAATATAATTAATATTCTAGAATATTTGGAAAGTGACAGAAGCAAAAAAGGTGCAATCTTATCAGTGGATGCAGAGAAGGCGTTTGATAACGTTTCAAGGTGTTTTCTGGAGAAGGTATTATATGAATTAGAATTAGGGGGAAAATTAACTAAAGCAATTGGAATTATATATAGAAAACAAAATGCAAAAATTGTAATAAATGGGAAATTGACAGGAAAAATAGAAATACACAAAGGAACCAGACAGGGATGTCCATTGTCCCCCCTACTATTTATAATAGTATTAGAGACATTAATGAAAAGCATAAGGGAGGACAAAGAAATTGAGGGAATCAAAGTTGGAAAAAACAGATAGAAAGCACGAGCCTTCGCAGATGATTTAATAATTACAACAGAGAACCCTTTAGAATGCATTCCAATAGCGATCATGAGAATAAACTAATTTGGAAAATTGGCAGGATTCAAAATAAATTGTAAGAAAAGTGGAATTTTAGTAAAAAATCTGGAGGGGGAAGAAAAAATAAGATTACAGGAATCAACAGGAATTGAGATAATGAAAAAAATAAAATATTTAGGGATTCAGATGACGGCAAAAAATATAGATTTGTATCAAGAAAATTATGAGAGAATCTGGAAAGAAATCAAACAAAAATTAGGAATGTGGACAAAATTAAAACTCTCAATATTGGGAAGAATTTCAGTAGTAAAAATGAATATACTACCCAAGTTAATGTTTCTGTTTCAAAATTTACTTTATCTTAGGGGGCCGGGTGAATTGTTTCAATGAGTGGTGAAAAGAAATTACAAAATTTGTATGGGATGGGAAAAAACCTAGAATAAAATATAAAATATTAACAGATGCAAAAGACAGAGGAGGATTCGGTTTACCAAATTTGGAAATATATCATGATGTGGCAGGATTGGCTTGGGCAAAAGATTGGATAGAACTCAAAAATAATTTAGTATTAGATTTGGAAGGAGCGGGACTTGGATTCGGCTGGCATAAGTATTTAATGAAAGAAAAATGGGAAATCATAATTGTTTTATGGATAACATAATAAGAAAATCAATATATAAAGTTTGGAAAAAATATCAAAAAATCTTAGAACCTAAAACACCATGGTGGGTGTCGCCATTCGAAATAGAAGCTGTAAGAAAAATTAATATGAAAACAAAGTGGCCAACATATAAAGAGATTTTGGAGGAGAAAGATGGAAAGTGGAGATTAAAAGAATATGAGGAAATAAAAAATCACTGTGTTGTATGGTTGCAATATTATCAGATAAGGCAAAGATTCCAATTCGATAACAAATTAGGATTTGAAAATGAAATGTCAAAATTCGGAAAAATTATATTAGAAGGAAAAGGAAAATATATAAAAAATTTATATCAATTGATTTTGGAATGGGAAACAAAAGACAAATTGACGAAAGAAACAATGATCAGATGAGCACAGGATTTTGGAAAGGCGATAACAATAGAAAAATGGGAGAACCTATGGAAGCGTGATTTGAGACGTGTGTCCAATTATGATTTGAAGGAAAATTTCTTTAAAATGCAATACAGATGGTATTTGACGCCTACCAAATTGGCTAAAATGTACAAAGGAGTAAACAGTATTTGTTGGCGATGCCAAGAAGAACCAGGGACCCAGTTACATATTTGGTGGAAATGTAAAAAAAATTAAAAAAAAATTGGGATGAAATTTATAACGAATTAAAAAAATTCTAAAATACCCCTTCAAAAAAGATCCAGAGATGTTTCTGTTAGGGATAATAAGTGATGAAATAAAAGCAAACGATAAAACACTAATAATGCATGCAACGGTCGCCAGCAGAACACTAATTGCAAAGAATTGGAAAAGCACAACTGTACCGAAAAAAAAAGGACAAAAGGAGTAAAAGAAGAAAAATTGGGAAAAAAACTGGAATTCATTTAAACAATACCAGAAAAAATTAATAGAAAAAACCAATCTTCTAGCAATATATATAAAAGGCACAGGAAAGGAACAAGAGAAAAAGAAAGGAGAAAAAGTACGTATAAAGAACATAACCAAAAACAAATGACCAGAGCAAAGGGACTGGAAGTCAGTTTTTAAAGGGAGAAGAGGGGGGAGGGGGGAAAGGGGATTTTCTTTTCATCTCAGGTTATATTTCAGGATGTCATATGTATATATGCAGTCAGATGGAATAAAGATTTAGAGGCATAATTTTGAGGTTAAGTAGAATAAAAATTTATATATGATTTACAGATGAAATACATATGTATATATACATTTATACAGTATATGATTCATTTATAATTTATTTATAATTTATTAAATTTAGGTTTAAATTCTTGTTTATTTAAGAATAAGTTTGTATTAATTTGTAAGTATTATTTGTAAGTATTACTTTTTTATTTGGTTATCTGATATTCATTACCTGAGTTTTGAGTTTTGTTAGTATTGTTTGTTTAATTTCTCTATTTTTTCTATTTTTTGTTGTTTCTATTTTGTTTGTTATTTATATTCTGTACACGTATTTTAACCTCAATAAAGTTCATTTTATATATATAAAAAACCCTACTTAAAATGAAAAGTACCTTGATATGTCAATCCCAGTAGGTGGAAAGGCTCTGTACTAGTAGAATAAATTGCCCCAAGAAAATAATTTGACCAGGACTCCAAAAGCTGTGATTTGGGTGTGTGTGTGACTGTGGATCATGGCCGTCCAGCCTGTCTCATGGTCTGAGGGGAAACAGGGAGGTGCTGCCGCTGGCACCCACATAAATCCTGCTTCTGGAGGTTGTGCAGCTGTAGCAAAGGAGGCTTCTGGCAAGGGATTCTGCCACTTGCCACTTGCGGTGGCTGCTGCACTCCATCTCAACTCTGCTAGGGAGGAGCAGGCATAGTGCCAAAGGATGTGAGCTGTATGTCAGGAAGTCTCTAGTTTAAATTTCACCTCTGCCATGAACTCACTAGGTCACCTCTGATGGGCCATTATTCTTTCATCTTTCAATCTTTAAAGCCCTATATGGCCTAGGACCCTCATACTTATGGGACCGCCTCTCCTGGTATGCCCCGCAAAGGACCTTACTGTCCACAAACAATAATACTTTGGAGGTTCTGGGCCTTAAGGAGGTAAGACTGGCCTCAACCAGGGCCAGAGCCTTTTTAGCCCTGGCCCAGGCCAGGTGGAACACAAGAGACCAGGGCCCTGTGGGATTTGACATCTTTTTACAGGACCTGCAAAACAGAGCTGTTCCACCAGGCCTTTGGTCCGGACCCAACCTGACCCCCTTCCTCCTTCCTTCCTTCCTTCCTTCCTTCCTTCCTTCCTTCCTTCCTTCCTTCCTTCCTTTGGAACCCTGTATGTAAGTAGCCGGGCCTGGTGAACATTTAATATTCCTTACCCCTACGATTGTGATTCATGGACTCCCACTTAATTTTATTCTGATTTTAAATGTGATTTTGAACTGTATTTTAACCAACTGTTTGCTTTTGTGTAGGTGGCGCTGTGGGATAAACCTGAGCCTAGGGCTTGCTGATCAGAAGGTCGGCGGTTCGAATCCCTGCGACGGGGTGAGCTCCCGTTGCTTGGTCCCAGCTCCTGCCAACCTAGCAGTTCGAAAGCATGTCAAAATGCAAGTAGATAAATAGGGATCGCTACAGCAGGAAGGTAAACGGCGTTTCCGTGTGCTGCTCTGGTTTGCCAGAAGCGGCTTTGTCATGCTGGCTACATGACCTGGAAGCTGTACGCCAATAATGCGTACGCCAAAATGTGTTTTGTTGAAATAGTACCTGCATCTGCCTACCTGCCAATTCTTGCATCTCCTGGCCTGCTTTGGCTCCAGTGGTGGCAGTAGCTCCTTCCCCCATCAACACCCTCGCCTTCTTCTCTGGCCTTTGATGTGCGGGATTGGCAGACTGAGCACTCTGTAATGATCTCTGGCAGTCAAACAGCTCCAATAAGAATTAACGAGCCTCTGGAAGATTTAGGTACGTTTATTTACAGTTCAAAAGCACAGAGCGCGGCAAACTTGTGCCATTCTCTGGTAAGAGGTGCTCAGTTTGAGTTTCCGCTTCTCCCATACAAAGGGCGACAAGATCCAGTCCTTCCCCTTTCCCCCTTACGTAGCATTTTCACCTTCTCCTCCCTCCTGCTGTGAGGAGAAGATGGGCATCCTTCCCCCTCACTATCCAGAGAAGATTCTTCTGAGAGCTCTACCCTCCCTGGTTGCCTAGTAACCTCTTCCAGGATGTCTCCCCCGCCCGCCCCCCATTCTCAAGCCTTGAACTCCCAGCTTCTTAAGACTGAAAGAAAGAGGGGCTAAGTTAACCCACTCTTGTCTTGCCTGTGGCTGCAATCTCTCATTCTCAGAGCCAGCCTCATTCTCAAAGTCAGACCCTGCTAGATCCCCGACAACAGCCTCTAGTAGCAGTTTCTTACTGCTTCAAGAATAATCAGTACAATTTTTAAGACACTTGATAATGTAGTTTCAAAAAAGACTAGAAATAGAGAATTTATGGGCTATATAAAAATGCAACCATACCAGAATTATAAATGAAGCTGCAGGCAAAAGGAAATCACAGAAGAGAAAATAGAAGTTTAATTAACAGTATAATTGGGTCTGAGATTCAGTCCAGTCCTTTATTAAAAGGTCACTTCAGACTCTTAGCAAAAACAAAACAAAAGTCTGTGTGGTTATTATTGCATACACTGTCATATACCAGGGGCAGACCTAAGGGTGATCAGCATGACATGCAAATTAAAATTATGTGGTTTTGGCTAATTTAATATGCTTTGGTTTTAGGTGAAATATCTGAAATTGTCATTGCTGGTATAAATTCATTTTTGTCTTTATCTTCTCTCCTTTTTCCTTAGGGATTTTTTAAAATCATTAATATTATCATTAGATCTTCAGAGGTTTGTGGAGGACTGAATATGGAATTGTACAGTTGGAAGGGACCACAAGGGTCATTTAGTCCAACCCCTTGAAATGCAGGAGTATTTTGCCTATGTGCTTAATCCCCATATTTCCAGTTAGACCTAGTTAGGCCAGTAAAGACCAGTACTGAGACACTGAACTTTTTCTAAAACAGTACTCAAGCATTTAGTTTTCACTGCACTGTGCTCATAATTAACTTTGTGTGGGCTGACATTTCTGCCAAGGGAGACAAAACTCACAATAAAATGATCTTGAGGCATAGAAATGGGCCAAATGGCTCTGCTTATATCTGACAAAGGAAATGCAAAACCCAACCTCAAAAAGTAAGCCAGGACACAAAGTTGGATATAAGCAAAATCAGGGGTGAAACTAGGCTTTATTTCACCAGGGCCCCAATCCCAGTTTGGTGCCTCCCATGTGTATTTGTGTGTGTGCGCACAGTCTGGAACCCTCCATGGTGCCTCGCTGGAGGCTTCACCCAGGGCACCCCCCACCCCACAAGCTACAGCTCTAAGGAAAATAATATATATGGATTGGTACTAAAGTTTATATAAAATAGAATTCAATGTTATTCTTCCTCAAAATATAAACGTACAGTGGAACCTCGGTTTATGAACACCTCGGTTTACGAATTTTCAGTTTACGAACGCCGCGGACCCATCTGGAACGGATTAATTCACTTTCCATTACTTTCAATGGGAAAGTTCGCTTCAGTTTATGAACAGACTCCCGGAACCAATTGTGTTAATAAACCGAGGTACCACTGTACATCGAACATGAATGGAATGTCTAAAATGCAGTCTCCACAGGAGGGGTCTACTGCTGCTGCCCTTCAGTATTTGGTACTTGAGGTAAAATTGTGTTTTTATATTTACACACAGACACAGACACACACACACACTTGCATCTAGTAGTGCTCACCCTTCTTGGCCAAATTACGTTGCAAAAATTAAGGTGTGCATTAGATTTGATGGCACATTTACATTCACCAGAAAATACTTTTTTTGGTTTCAAGGTCTGAAAATCGAGGTGCACATTAGATTCAATGGTGCACTAAAATATTTTAATACATTTTTTTTCTTACTTTCACCACATTCTCAACAATACAATACCAAACAGTAAAACCTTTCTGCTCTGCCGAGCTTTCGACCCCCCTCCCTCCCTTCAACAGGTAATTTATTTCACCTCCAATCACGCAATTTAAATATTAAACTGTAGTCCACATTGTAGGATTTATGTCAGTCCTGCTAGTGTCTTCAAATTTTTACAATTGTCATTTAAATATACAATAAATTTACTCCAGTCTCTTTGGGATTTCTGATCATCCTGGTCTCAGATCCTGCAGATCAGTTTGGCCATCTCCGCATATTCCATAATCTTCGTCTGCCACTCCGCAATGGTAGGTATTTTCCTTGCAGCTTCCACTTTTGGGCCAACAAAGTTCTTGCTGCTACAGTGGTGTACATAAATAGTCTTTGATTCACCTTCGCAATTTTGTTACCCATCAAACCCAGCAAAAATGCTTCCGGTTTTTTGGGAAACGTGTATCTAAACATCTTTTTCAATTCATTGTAGATCAACTCCCCAAATCCCTTTACTTTATCACAGGTCCACCACATATGGTAAAAGTCACCATCTGATTCTTCACATTTTCAGCATGCTTTATCCCTCATTCTATACATTTTTGCTAACTTAATACCACCCATACATCATCTTCATTAAATTTTCTTTTAAAGCTGTGCATGCTGTAAATTTCAAATTTTCATTCCACAATCTTATCCATGAATCAAACTCAATATTGTACCCAAAGTCTATCGCCCATTTTATTATAACTTCTTTCACTTCCTCATTTTAGTAAACCATTCGAGTAACAAATTATACATCTTAGATAACACTTTGGCTCTGTTCTCCAACAGTTCAGTTTGAAATTTTGATTTCTTATTTTCAAATCCTACTTTCCTCTTATTAGCATTAAACAAATAATTTACTTGATGATATTGCAACCAACTTGTAAAATATTATTCAATCTGGTCATACAGTTTAATATTGAAACCTTGTTCAGTCCTCAAAGTAAGTTCTTCATATGTGCCCCACCTCCCTTCCATATTTAATTTCTTGACCACCAACACCTCAATCGGTGAAATCCACCATGGTGTTTTCTTTTCTAATAGATTTTTATATCTATCCCATACTTCTAATTGATCTTCTAATTAACTGGTTCAGTAAACATTTATGTTCTTTTACTTTGTCATACCAAATATAGGAATACCACCCAAATCTATTATTGTATCCTTCCAGATCCAATAGGTCTGTATTTTCCATTGTTATCCATTCCTTTAACCAACAGAGACAGGACATTTCATAATAGGGTTTCAAATCTGGCATGGCGAATCCACCTCTTTCTTTCTTATCTATTAACAATTTAAACTTTATCCTAGGTTTTCCCCCCCGTCAGATGAATCTCGATAATATTTTTTGCCAATCTCTAAATTGTCCTGTCCCCTTGATCACTGGAGTAGTTTGAAATAAAAATAGCATTCTGGGTAAGAAATTCATTTTTACTGCTGATATTCTTCCTGAAAACAACAGCTTTAACCTATCTCATATTTCCAAGTCCTTCTTGATTTCCTTCCATGTGTTTTCATACTTATCCTTAAACAAAATTATATTTTTTTATGTCAACCAAATTCCCAGATATTTCACTTTTTTGGCCACTGTGATTCCAAATCTACATTACAATTCACCAACCTGTTCTTTGGCCATATTCTTAACTAACATTTTAGTTTTACCTTTATTAAGTTTAAAATCAGCAACTTGTCCAAATTCCTCAATTTTCACCAGTGCTTCTTATACACTGGATTATGGATCTTCTAGTGTTAAGACCAGATCATCTGCAAAGGCTTTTAACTTGTACTCCTTCATTCCAATCTTTATATCTTTATACCTCTAATTTCTGGGTGTTCTCTCAATTTCCTATTAAGTACCTCCAGGACTGTGATAAATAATAAAGGTGACAATGGACATCCTTGCCTAGTGCCTTTAAATATATCAAAATTATCAGTCACATTATTATTTATTATCAATTTTGCTTTCTGTTCTGAATAAATGGCTTTAATTCCTTTCAAAAAACATTTCCCCCACTCCCATCATTTTCAATTTTTTCTTCATAAAATACAACGAAATATTGTCAAATGCTTTTTCTGCATCAGTGCTGCCTGTTTATCATTCCTGGTCTCCAAATATACAATTATATCTACTATGTTTTTTTTACATTATCTTTCATTTGTTGGCTGGGAAGAAAACCTGCTTGGTCCTTGTGTATCACGTCATTCAATATATTAGCCAAAAATGTCTGCAAATAACTTATAATCACTATTCAATAATGAGAGGGGCCAAAATTCTTTACATTCAAACCATCAGTATCCTTTTTTGGGATCAACATAATATACACTTCTTTTCATGTATTTGGAATTTTGCCCTCCTTCAAAATATTATTCATAACTTCAGAAAGTACTGATGTCAAATTGCCGCTGAGTATCTTGTAATAGTTTGTTGATATGCCGTCCGGTCCTGGAGCCTTCCCTATCTTCATGATTTTTATTGCCATTTCAATTTACTGTCCGGTTATGAGTCCATTTTAGCTTATTTTTTTCTGCCGCAATCATCTGCACTTTATGTTCTTGTAAATATCTCTCTATTTTCTTAATGTATTCCTTCTCTTTCTTATATAAATCTTTATAGAATTTCTAGAAAATTCTACTAATTTCTTTTGGCTCTTCAATCTCTTTATCTACATCTCTTACTTTATTAACTGTGTTTTGACTTTGTTTTGTCTTTAACTGCCACGCCAATAATTTTCCTTTTTAATTACTGATTCAAAATTTTTTTGCCTCATTAATTTTATCTTCCACTCTATTTCTTGATTCACCAACATAGAGAACTGAGTCTGCAACATTTTATTAACTTGTTTTATCTATTCATCCTTAGGTTTAATTGTTAGCAGTCTCTCATTCTCCATGAGTTGAGTCAGAATTTCTTCTTTCCTTTTTCCTCTTTTTTTTGCTGACTGTTCTTTTGTATCAGAAAACCTCTCATAACTGTTTTACTTGCATCCCAGTCTCAATAGGTGTACCTTTAATTAAATTCCACTTAAATTAGTCTACTAATGTCTCTTTTGCTTTTTCCACAATTTTTTATCATTGAACAAACTTTCGTTCATTCTCCATCTGAAAGATGATTGGTCTTTTCCTTTTAATTCCAGATAAATTGAATTATGATCAGCTAATGTCCTTGGGAGAATCTCAATCTTGGGTAGTCTTGGGATCAATTCCTTGGAGACCCATATATATTCTATTCTTCCAGAACTCTGATTCCCATCCGAGAAGAATGTATACTGTTTTGTTTTAGGGTTTTAAAGTCTCTATACGTCCATTAATCCCAACGCATCCAGCATCTCAAAGAATGTTTTTGGTAGCTTGCCTTCATTTCTGTCTTTCCGTTTTACTGATCTATCTAAATCTGGCATAACCACTCCATTGAGATCTCCCATTAAAATCATTCTCACGTCCATAAAAACGAACAGTTTTTCATTTAGTTCTGAATAAAAGTCTGCCTTTTTGTCATTAGGTGCATAAATTCTCACTACAATCAATTTTTCGCCTTGCAAAGTGATTTGGACTATCAACACTCTTCCTTCCTCATCCTTGAAAATCAATTTAGGGTCATATTTCTCCTTTATATACAAACAACTCCACGTTTTTTTATTTACACATGAAGTTACAAAGTCTCTCCCCAATCTTTTATTAATTAAAACTCATTTATGTTTCCTTGCAATGCGTGTTTATTGTAAACAAATTATGTCCAATTTCAATTTTGTCAAAATATGTTCAATTTTATTTCTTTTATTTTTATCATTGAGTCGATTCACATTCCAAGATAAAATTTTCAAAGCCATTTCCAAAACTGATTAAATTTATAAATAAATGTATTTCAAGATTGAGTGTCCTCCTCCTCCTCCTCCTCTTCTCCCCTCCTCTTCGCCTTCTCCCTCTGGTCCAGACCCAATCTTGCTTTTTAAGCCTTTCCCTCTTTGTCATATCTTCTAGAAAATTTCTCCAGTTCCTGGCGGTTGCTCAGTCTGAATCTCTTGTCTTTATGAAATTCCTTCTGGGAATTCTCACCTAGGTATGTTGAATCCGATATTGCTTCAGCAATCCTACCAATTGTTTGTATCCATCTCTTTTTCACAAAAATCTGGATGGAATCTCTTTAAAATTTATAATTGTTTTGCCATCAATACACAGATTTTTACTGTAGTTCGCTCTCAGGATTGCATTTCTCATGTCCATCGAATTAAACATGACCAAACAATCCCCCAGAAACTTCTTCGCTTTTGCCTTTGCCAACTTGACTCTTACTCTGAATGCATTTATTACTGTATTTCCAACTTCTTCTTCCTTCAAGTCCAGCCAGGTCGCTAATTCTGTAATTAATTTAGCCCCTATATTTTCATTTGCCTCTTCAGGGATCCCTCTGAATTTCAAATTCATTTGTTTCTGTCTCATCTCCAATAATGCCACGTTGTCCATCATTTCCTCTTGTGTCTTGTTTAGCTCCGTTACCTCTCCTTTGACTCTTTCAGTTTCCCTCTTTGTCCCTTACAATTCTTTCTGTGTTGTTTTCATTGAATCTTCCAATGTCCTAGATCTCCCTGATAAATCTTTCATTTTACCTGTTAATTCCCCCACTACTAGGAAAAAGTAGGAAAACTTTTTGTCTAGAGTCTCTTGTAATTTTTCTCCATATGATGTTCATTCTGTTTAAACTCCTTTCTTATTTCCGACGTTAGATTACCATAGTCCTTAATTTTTTTTCCTTCTTCCTGTCTAGAGGGATGTCTTTCCCTTGGGGTACCCACTCCTTTCCTTGCTGCCATCTTCTCTCCTTTTCACCAAATACAGAGCAAAAAATATAATACAGAGGAAAACAAAACTATATATCTGACCACCAGGGGTCTCACTGTCCCATAAACAATTTTTCAAATGCTATTCCAACAAGTGCCATTAGAGGTGCAGTAACCGTCTGTTGGTGACTCAATTGTAGTTTGCCTCACAACCACTCGATGGCATCAACCTAGTCACAATGGCATCATCACCCCACTAAAAACACTTTCACTTTCTTTACCTCTCCTCACTTCAGTGATTTTCCCAGAGACAAATCGAACAAAAAATGCAACAAGAAAAGCAAAATAATGTAATCCAAATGGTACCCCTCACAAGCTTCATAGAATCATAGAACCATAGAGTTGGAAGAGACCACAAGGGCCATCCAGTCCAACCCCCTGCCAAGCAGGAAACAGCATCAAAGCATTCCTGACAGATGGCTGTCAAGCCTCCGCTTAAAGACCTCCAAAGAAGGAGACTCCACCACACTCCTTGGCAGCAAATTCCACTGTCGAACCGCTCTTACTGTCAAGAAGTTCTCCCTAATGTTTAGGTGGAATCTTCTTTCATGTAGCTTGAATCCATTGCTCCGTGTCCGCTTCTCTAACCTTTCACCTTCTTCTATATGACATCCGTTTACATATTTGAATATGGCTATCATATCACCCCTTAGCCTTCTCTTCTCCAGGCTAAACATACCCAGCTCCCTAAGCCATTCCTCATAAGGCATTGTTTCCAGGCCTTTGACCATTTTGGTTGCCCTCCTCTGGACACGTTCCACATTGTCAATATCCTTCTTGAATGTGGTGCCCAGAACTGGACACAGTATTCCAGGTGAGGTCTGACCAGAGTGAAATACAGTGGTACTATTACTTCCCTTGATCTAGATGCTATACTCCTATTGATGCAGCCCAGAATTGCATTGGCTACTCACTTCCCTCTTTTTTTGTCCTTTCCGATTTTTTACCTCCTTCTCTCTTCCTCTTTCTTTTTCTTCCTTTGTATCTTTTCTTTTCTCTCCTCTCCTCTTCCCTCATTTTCTCTCCTTTTTCTCCCTCCCCTACTTCTTTTCATAATTTTCTTTCTTTCATTCATTTTGGTCCCTTTTTGAATCCCCCTTGTATATCATTGGTATTATTTCTTGGTATCTGTACCAATATATTATTTGAAATTCCCTCAACTATTTGGAGGTAAATACAGTGTCATGCAAGAATAGCTACACAACCGACCAAAGGAAGCGAAGCAGTTGATTAATTGGCCTTTCGAGGGAAAGAGCGGTATCTTTTGAATCAGCTCTATATACAGTTCATTGTGAAAATGTTGAAATATGGCGAGTAAAAAAACGTTTGCTACTGCAGCAGCAGGGAATGCTGGTAATTTAGGTAGAAGAGGCTCAGGTATAGATAATCATGTTAATATGGATGTAAAGGAGTTAATTTTAAGTCTCAAAAGAGAATTTGTGGAGATGAAAAATGATATGAATGAGAAGCTTGATACCTTTGGAGAGTTAATAAATGGAAACGCAAAAACTGTAGCTGAACTAACCAGAAAGATAAATGAGGTGATGACAAAAAAATTGGAACTTACAAAAACTGTGAGCCTAACCCAGGAGCCTCAAACCACCGGAAAAGAGATTGACTGCCACTATATCCACCCTCACCCTATTTTCACATTCTATCTTGGAATGTGGCGGGATGGTTATATTGACATTCAAGAGAGGGGAGGATTCGGGCTACCCGATCTTAAATTATGCTATGAAGCCGCATGTTTTTCATAGCGAAGAGATTGGTTCCTGCTTCAAAGAGTGGACCTCTTGGATTTAGAAGGATATGAGGTTCATAAGGGATTTACCAACCACATAATAAGAAGCTCTCTATTTAAGGTTTGGGTAAAATATAAGGAATTACTGGAGTCAAAAACACCATTGTCGCTCTCCCCTGTGGAGGCCAAGGGGTAAAGAAAAAAAAATGGGAGAAAATTGGATAACTTATAGAACACTGTTGACGAGTGAAGATGATCAATTTAAACTAAGGGCGTATGAAGAAATCAAAAATAATCTAATGAGTTGGTTGGAGTATCATCAGTTAAACGAAACATTTAAGCAAGATAAAAAGAAAGGATTTAATCTACAACCTTCCAGATTGGAAAAAGATTTGATGGATAACAATAACAAGATTATTTTCAAAATCATAAAACCCACTGACAAATACCCCTTCATCTTGGTCCACGTGGGAACCAATGACACTGCAAGCCATAGCCTCCAGAAGATCAAAAGTGATTATGAGGCTCTCGGCAGGGAGTTGAAGCAATTAAATGCACAAATTGTCACCTCATCTGTCCTCCCAGTTGAACGACATGGCTCAGGGAGAGAGGGAAATATAGGGGAAGTGAACAACTGGCTTCGCAAATGGTGCAAACAGGAACGGTTTGGATTCTTAGATCACGGTCTGCAGTTTCTTCAAGATGGACTTCTGGCAAGTGATGGGCTGCACCTCACAAGGGTTGGAAGGAATGTTTTTGCCATGAAACTCAAAAACCTCATTAGGAGGGCTTTAAACTGATTTATGTGGGGGAGGGAGACAGTGGTCCTGAAGGTAGGAGTCTATCAAATGCTGAAGATGATCATCCAAATGGCAAGGACCAAATGGAGCAAACAGCATGCAGACCTAATGGCAGGAGGAAAATATCCTTAAATAAGAGACATGGGGGAATGATCAATGGTCTTCAATGTCTGTATACTAATGCACAGAGCATGGGAAATAAACAAGATGAACTTGAGCTCTTGGTACAGCAAACTAAATACGACATAATAGGCATCACTGAAACCTGGTGGGATGAGTCTCATGATTGGAATGTAGTAATAGAGGGATACAATCTATTTCAGAGAAATGAAAGGAGGAGGAGTAGCGTTATACGTCAGGGATGTGTATACCTGTGAAGAGATCCAGGATTTAAAACTTCAAAGCCAAGTTGAGTGTATCTGGGTCAAAATTAAGGGAGAGAAAAATAAGAGTGATCTCATTGTGGGAGTTTACTATAGACCCCCAAGCCAAACTGAGGACACAGATGAAGCCTTCCTGGAACAGATGACCAAGCATTCAAAAGGAAGTGAGATAGTAGTAATAAGTAGCATAATTTCAAACAGATTCCTCACTGGCCTTGCAGACAGATTCATTGTCCAGAAAGTGGGAGAAGTAACAAGAGGATCAGCCATTTTAGATCTGGTCCTAACCAATAGTGATGACGTGGTTAGTGGGGTAGAAGTGGCAGGATCATTAGGTGGGAGTGACCATGCTCTTCTGGAGTTTATTATACAGTGGAAAGGAGCAACCAAGCATAGTAAGACTCAAATCCTAGACTTTAAGAAAGCCGACTTCAGAAAACTTAGAGAAACGCTGGGTGAAATCTCATGGACAGAAATACTAAAAGGGAAGGGAGTTCATGATGGTTGGGAGTTTGTTAAAAGGAAGATATTAAAAGCACAACTTCAGGCAATACCAATGAGACAGAAAGATGGAAGGTGCCTAAAGAAGCCAGGGTGGCTATCTAAAGAACTTTTAACTGAGTTAAGATTTAAAAGGGATATGTACAAAAAATGGAAAAAGGGGGAAAGCACCAGAGAGGAATTCAAACAAATAGCCAGCACGTGTAGAGACAAAGTCAGAAAAGCTAAAGCACAGAATGAACTCAGGCTTGCTAGAGAGGTTAAAAGCAACAAAAAGGGCTTTTATGGGTATGTCCGTAGCAAAAGGAAGAACAAGGAAACAGTGGGGTCACTTAGAGGAGAAGATGGTGAAATGCGAACAGGGGACAGAGAAAGGGCTCAATACCTCCTCAATACCTTCTTTGCCTCAGTCTTCTCCAAAAAAGAAAACAATGCCCGACCTGAAGAATATGGAGCAGATGATTCAGCAGGGGAAACACAGCCCAGAATAAGTGAGGAGATAATACAAGATTACTTGGCTGATTTAGATGTATTCAAGTCTCCAGGGCCAGATGAACTACATCCAAGAGTATTAAAAGAACTGGTAGACGTGATTTCAGAACCACTGGCAATAATCTTTGAGAATTCCTGGAGAACAGGTGAAGTCCCAGCAGACTGGAGGAGGGCAAATGTTGTCCCTATTTTCAAAAAGGGGAAAAGAGAGGACCCAAACAATTACCGCCCAGTCAGCTTGACATCAATACCAGGAAAGATTCTAGAGCAGATCATTAAGCAAACGGTCTGTGAGCACCTAGAAAGAAACGCTGTGATCACTATAAGTCAGCATGGGTTCCTGAAAAATAAGTCATGTCAGACTAATCTGATCTCATTTTTTTACAGAATTACAAGCCTGGTAGATGAATGGAACGCTGTGGAATTTCAGCAAGGCCTTTGACAAGGTGCCCCATGATATTCTTGTAAAGAAGCTGGTAAAATGGGGGCTAGACAATGCTACCATTCAGTGGATTTGTAACTGGCTGATTGACCAAACCCAAAGAGTGCTCATCAATGGCTCCTCTTCATCCTGGAGAGTAGTGACTAGTGGGGTGCCACAGGGTTCTGTCTTGGGCCCTGTCTTATTCAACATCTTTATCAATGACTTGGATGATGGGCTTGAGGGCATCCTGAGCAAGTTTGCAGATGACACCAAATTGGGAGGGGTGGCTAACACCCCAGAGGACAGGATCACACTTCAGAATGACCTTAACAGATTAGACAACTGGGCCAAAGCAAACAAGATGAATTTTAACAAGGAGAAATGTAAAGTACTACACTTGGGCAAAAAAATGAAAGGCACAAATACAGGATGGGAGACACCTTTCTTGAGAACAGTACATGTGAAAAGGATCTAGGAGTCTTGGTAGACCACAAACTTGACATGAGCCAACAGTGTGATGCAGCAGCTAAAAAAGCCAATGCAATTCTGGGCTGCATCAATAGGAGTATAGCGTCTAGATCAAGGGAAGTAATAGTACCACTGTATTCTGCTCTGGTCAGACCTCACCTGGAGTACTGTGTCCAGTTCTGGGCACCACAGTTCAAGAAGGATACTGACAAACTGGAACGTGTCCAGAGGAGGGCAACCAAAATGTTCAAAGGCCTGGAAACAATGCCTTATGAGGAATGGCTTAGGGAACTGGGTATGTTTAGCCTGGAGAAGAGAAGGTTAAGGGGTGATATGATAGCCATTTTCAAATATATAAAAGGATGTCATATAGAGGAGGGAGAATGGTTGTTTTCTGCTGCTCCAGAGAAGCGGACACGGAGCAATGGATTCAAACTACAAGAAAGAAGATTCTACCTAAACATCAGGAAGAACTTCCTGACAGACAGTAAGAGCTGTTCAACAGTGGAATTTGATGCCAAGAAATGTGGTGGAGTCTCCTTCTTTGGAGGTCTTTAAGCAGAGGCTTGACAGACATATGTCAAGAATGCTTTGATGGTGTTTCCTGCTGGGCAGGGTGTTGAACTGGATGGCCCTTGTGGTCTCTTCCAACTCTTTATGATTCTTTGGTTCTATGATTCTATTATTCTATGTATCGCCTCCTCCTTGACTGGGACGTCAAGGAGGAGGCGGTGAAGGAAGTTATGATAAAATGGTCCCAGGATGTTGGCCGTATGATAATGATTGATGAGTGGGAAACCCGCAGGAAGAACAACATGAGATTCACTGTGTCCTATACCATTAAAGAAAACATGTTCAAACTCTTCCAAACTCTCAAAAATGTACAAGAGTATATCAGATCGTTGTTGGAGGTGTGGGGAAGCGAGAGGCGATTTTATGCATATGTGGTGGGGATGCTGTATAGTCAAAGACTTCTGGAATTTTGTATACGAAGAAATGAAAAAGAATTTTCGAACAACATTTCTAAAAAGGCCAGAGGCATTTCTTCTGGGAATCTTCAGTAAAGATATACCTGTTAAATTATTGAAAAATAATATATAAGAATAATAATATAGGAGAAAACTGGGTATTGAAACTTGCTTAATCTAAATCATATATCCCAGTTTCCAGCGGCCCTTTAAAGTACGCTTCACACAGAGTATATACAGTCAGAAGTTGACCTGGCTAAGAAAACACCACCAAGAACGTAGGGTATTATTTCCCTTATGTGAAACCCCTTACTAGCTGCACACTTGTAAAAGTATGCAGATGAAAATACAAACGGTTGGGTTTCTTTAACTGAAAAACAAACTGAATCTAAAGAGACTTCAAACTAAAGATAAATGCTTTCTCCCACATTCCAAACCTCCCACAAAACTCCCATTAAACTACCCAAGAATTAACAGCAAACTAGCATTATAACTAAGCAATCATACTAAGATTCAACTAAGGAATCTCTTAAACTGAGAACAACTGAGAGAGTGATCTACTACGAGATGAATCAAGCTGAAAGATCTAACTAAGATACAGAAGGCTTTCTGGCAGAGCCTTATATACAAGGAGCAGAGCCCACGCCTGTGAGCAATTAACAGAAACACCGGCACCTGTTTCTCTTAAACAGAAAGTATTTACATTAGACTGGCTCTAAAGTAACTTGACTATTCAAAAAATCCAGCATACATATAGGGAGATTTTCCTATATGCGACAGCCGCAGCCCGGTTGCTAAAAGCTGCAAGTTGGAAAGGGGACATAGCCCCAACAGTAAAAGAGTGGCAAAATAAATTGTTAGACTTTGTGGAATTGGCTCAATTAACAGATAATTTAAGGGGAAATACAAAACAGGCGTTTGTGAAAAAATTGGATATGTTTAAAAGATACCTGCAAGAAAATAATAGTTACAACGTAATTTCCATGGCAGCCTTGGAATGACTGGCTTAAAACATAAATTTATAATTTATAAGATTTGTTGGTATGATTGGATTTTTGATGTATAAAAAAGATTATAAGACGAAGAGGAAAGTATGTACATTGCAATAAAGACAAGGCACGCTACGGGAGGTGATGGGAAGTCAATATTATAATTTAATTTGTAAAGTTCGTTTGATGATTAATGTTATTTGAGATTTTTGATTTATGTATTAGCTTCAAATTATATGTTTTGTTTGTTTTGATTTGAACTTCAATAAAGTTTAATAACAAAGAACAGAATTGCATTGGCTTTTTTAGCTGCTGCATCACACTGTTGACTCATGTCAAGTTTGTGGTCTACCAAGACTCCTAGATCCTTTTCACATGTACTGCTCTCAAGCCAGGTGTCACCCATCCTGTATTTGTGCCTTTCATTTTTTTTGCCCAAGTGTAGCACTTTACACTATACCTTTTTATATGTCCATTATGAGGAGGAATGCAAATCAGATTAAAGTGTTAGACAACATTTCCAAGAACCATGCTTCCCAAAGGAAGCCTATGTGGAACATGGCCCTCAAGTAGTTCAGGTGAGCAGAAATAGAAGCATTTCCTCTGAAATCTCTGTACCCCACAAACTGTTTTTAGCCAGTCAGCTAAATGCATTTGCTTAGCTTCATTAGGAAATGCTTCGGGGGATAGTCCTAGTAATAAATAAATTAAATTCTCACAGTACCAACAATAATTGTCCTGGCTCAAGAAGAGTTCTCTGTTCCTGGTAGCATAACACAAAACCCATATTACAGCCATTCATTCTGCAAAGATGAGAGACATCTAATCCTCAAAAATAACAACTACATGTGCCAATTAAGATCTAAAGACATCTGTTATTTCAATGTACTTGCTGTGCAATAAATTCAGTGCAATAAATTAAAAGCTGTTTTATATGTGCATGCTAAGGCCAAACATATTTTCTTCTAATGAATCTTCTAATGAATCTTGTAATGAATGCCATGTTTTGAATTGGCCACAAGATGGCTGAAGCAAGAGGGCTTAAGAATGCCACACAAAATGGATGCTGTTATTAATGAACTGGGCTGATCAAAGAGTGAATGGAATGTTCATGTTCTGGCAAAAGTACTGTACCTGCAAGGAAGTGTAAAGAATGGCTCTGCAATGCTAATTGCAAACAATGAGTATTGTACCGTGGCAAAAAGTTACAGAAGACCAGGTACAAACAATGCAAGTTGTGACATGCCAAGAACATGCCAAAGGCTATGAGAAATGCCCATATTCAGATGAACACCAAAAAAGCCTATATAAGAAGAGACTTTCCAGTGAAGGGTGTGTGTCTAGGTCTGGCCAACCCAGGGGAAAGGTGGTGAGTATGATTGAAGTGTGTTTGTGTGAGTGACTGAGTGCATGTTCCCTTGTCTTGTTATGTGTTCTGTTTGTTAATAAAGCAATGTTATGTAGAAATTCCAATATATTGGTTGTCTGACTGCTTACTCGCTAGAGCTTACTGGGTTTTAACTATGAAAACACCCAAACAGTTAAAAGAACCTAATTTATTCTTTACAATCTGCTGTCATAGCTCCACATTAGGTCAAAGTGGAATTTCTACCTAGACAGATATTTACAGTTTTGGCAAGAAGCCTTTCATGAGAAAAACTCCTTGCAACTCCAGCCCATCACATTGCCCTTTTGTCATTCTCCATCTTCTTTGTTGGCATGCAGCCACCTATACAAAATTTGAATATGACCCAAGTTATGTAGGATGGTGGAAATTTAATCATGAAAACAAATGTACTCTGGTTTTATAATCTATTGCTTTAAAAAATAGTTCATTGTAAGACATGAGAAGAGAAGAATCCTTGGAAAAGACCTTGATGTTGGGAAAGATGGAGGGCACTAGGAGAAGGGGACGACAGAGGACGAGATGGTTGGACAGTGTTCTCGAAGCTACGAACATGAGTTTGACCAAACTGCGGGAGGCAGTGGAAGACAGGAGTGCCTGGTGTGCTATGGTCCATGGGGTCACGAAGAGTCGGACACGACTAAACTACTAAACAACAACAACAAGACAATGAATGTTTGAAGTAACCAATATAAATATATTCATGAATCCAAAATAGTTTCATACTGGTGTTTATTAATTCATTCAAAGGTTTTCAGATTGCAGGCAGATGGCTTAAATCATGCTACTACATTGGGTGCCTGTGGCATGCACAGCCAATGCAGAATTTATCCCTGCCCATCAGCTAATGGCTTTGGGTGATGTCAGCTGATGGGATAGTGGGTATGTTTTGAAAGGATTGGACTCAGGCCAAAGGTACCTCACCCCTGCTGTCAACTTCAAATACTTTTTTGAAACACTTTTTGCACAACCCTACACAATCATTCATCTCCAGAATAGGTTACGACAGTCAGGGATATCACTCACTCTGGATTCAGTAGAGCCCTCTTCAGCCAACTAGAAACTCCTCCATTTTGGAGGGCAAAATCTCTTTTCAACATGTCTGTGACTCTCATCAGCAGGACAAATTAATCACTTCAAAGCCCTCACTTTGTTAGATAACACACTGTAACACAGGCATCCCCAAACTGCGGCCCTCCAGGTGTTTTCGCCTACAAGTCCCATGATCCCTAGCTAACAGGACCAGTGGTCGGGGAAGATGGGAATTGTAGTCCAAAACATCTGGAGGGCCAAAGTTTGGGGATGCCTGCTGTAACACATGGAAATGGAGACTGCTTGACATTCTCAAGGAACAGACTCAGCCCCGCAGCCAGGTTTGAGATGTCTTCCCCTCCCCTCCCCACACCTGTTTTTCTCCTCCGCCCATTAACATTAACCTAAATTCTGTGTCCTTGTGTGTTTATTCTCCTGGAGCTGGCTTGGGGGTCTTGAAGTGCAAACAAGTTTTAGTATCTTGCATGATTCCCCCCCCCCCCGGTCAAATTAATAAAGGGACAGAAATCCTGTCCACAGTCCTGTGCAAAAGAGTTGTTTTCTTAGGGCATTTCATGGTGTGTAATCACACCTGATTTTGCTTAGGAGAGATAATAAATTTTTCACTCACTTTGAAAGCATGGGCGTAGGCAGGGGGCAGGAGGGGGCAATTGCCCCCCTAGAAGCAAAAGGCTAAGGGGCGCGGCGTGGCAGCCCCAGGCTCCCGCTCCCGACGCGAAGCTCCAGAGGCGCGCGGGGAGCATAAGCGGAGGAAGCGCTAAGCGGGAGCGGGGAGCGTAAGTGGAGGAGGCAGCCACAGGCTCGCGTTCCCCGCATGCCTCTGGAGCTTCGTGCCGGGAACGGGAGCCTGGGGCTGCCTCCTCAGAAGACCTGGGAGGCACGGAGGAGGCAGCCATAGGCTCACGTTCCCCGCACGCCTCTGAAGCTCCGCTCCTGGCGCGTGGGGCCGCCTCCTCAGAAGAGCTGGGAGGGCGCAGGCCACGTAGCCCCGCCCACATTCCCACTGTGTCCCCTCCCCTCCCTCCCCTTGCCCCCGCCCCTTGCCCCCCCTAATTTTGATCCTGGGTACGCCCCTGTTTGAAAGTGAGGAATAAGAAAGAAAGAACATGATATAGGACACTTTCTGTGGCTCTTAGTCTGTGGCTCTTACTCATTCAGCAGTTGACTATAGCAATTACTGTTGAATGAACCAGAAACCTTGATTGAAATGGGAGAAATATAATTTAGTCAGAATGAATAGATTTTTGTTCAAACTACATGCTTGCAATCAAAGCCTTCTCCATTGGCTCACTGATTTCAAAATAAGCCATCAAAGGGAGGTTGGGGCAGAGTTTTGTTTATTGTGGAATATTTATTTTTTGAAATGTATGCAGTGTAGGAGAAGCTTATCAAAAAGAGGCTTTCCCCTGCAGCTTATTTTCTTTTGGCAAAGGGGATTGGTGCCTTCCTGTCCAGTTGAATTTTCCAGGAAGAGCTGCATCTAAAGCTGCTCATTATAGAGTGCAAAATTATTACATTCTTCTTGGGGATTATAGATAAATTTCAGGCGAGGTGTATATAATATTCTGCTACACTTACAAGCAGACTTGTGGTTTGCAATGGAAACCTCTCTCTATGAAAGATAGATATGATTATCAGTTGATATTTTCATCATTGATTGTTCACGAAGAAGGTTCTTCCCGCCCCTTCAATTTCTTACACAAAGTCATATTCCCTCTTCAAGAGATGCAAAATTAATGATGATTCCTACAATCAAATCATTCTCATTAAGCATTTGCTTAGGAACCTGAGTAAGTTACCAAAAAGGGCAGCAATCTGCTGGTAAGATCTGCATTCTTTTGCTGGTTCTTTCCAAACATATATTGTTCCATTTTTTATTTTTATTTTGTGTTGGTATGAGATCAATTGCTAGGGGATATGGATCAGTTTGAAAATAAGTCTCCTCAAATGGCACATAAGCAGTATGTGCTAAAGTGATCTCTAAGTAGCGAGTAATCTTCAGAGGCAGGTTTAAATAACTGGGTCACAGCCATGTTCATTCAGATCCTTTGTAAAAGACAGACAGCTTGAATGAACTGGCACGCCTCTTGCCATGAACTTGCAAACAGCAGGCAATGGGGAAAGTAGAGGCAGAAGGAGGAGCGGCTGAAGTTTCAAGGCCAGGAGTCCTTCCTCATTAAGGATTCTTTATTCTAGTCTCATTTCTTAAAAATCCAATTTTCAGGCTAAGATCTGGCAACCAGAGCTCACTGTATGTTTCATGCAAACATCCAGCAATCATTTTGTGACATTTTTTAAATACATAAGTGTTCCATGTGGTGATTCCCATATGAAGAAAGGCTCACTGCACAAATTCTACAGCACAGCTATATAAATAAAAATGTAAATGTCTGTTTGTTACTAATCTATGCTCTCTGAAAGTGCTTGACTGATTGCTTTGAAAATTTGACACAACGTTGTCTCACCTGTGACAGGTAAAACCTTCTTTTCTTAGAAAAACATCACCATCTGCTGGATGTCAAAGCAGCACAGCTGAGGATGCCTCAGCTGCTGCCATTGGCTACAGACTATTTGTGACATCACAATAACATGGCAGCCAGGGGAACAGGCCCGGCCCTTCCCAGGATGCACATGGGGTGTGCGGATGGAAGAGAGAGAGAGGGGTCGGGGTAATGGGTGCCATCACACAGGAGGAAGATGATGTCATGCAGTGGGGGGAGCAGAGAGAGAGGTGTCGTGGCGTCTGGGGTGAGGAATGGGGCTGGGGAGAGGAACGGGGGCGCTGAGTGGAGGGGGGCCGTGTCTTTGGGGAGGATGAATGGGTTGGGGTGGGGTGGGGGGATTTAACAGAACAAACTGCCACACCCAAAGTTATGGTGGCCTCTCAGTGGCAGGGTGGGAGTGAGGGTGGACCAAGTGCCCTTGTGGTCATCTGCCCTTGCCTAGGCTTTGTTTGCTGGCTAAAACTTTACACATACTCATGTCTGGGGTGTGTGTGTTGGTGATTGGAAGGCTGTGCATCCTCCACCCGCTGCATGCCCCCTGGAATAATTTGGAGTATGTGAGAGTGGGAGGTTGATGACTCCGTTGTTGTGGTTCCACTCCTCTCCACAAGGTTGTTACCAAAAAGTAGTCCCAGAAGACAATTGCTTGGCATCTTGGCTTTTTAATTGTAGGCTCCTGTAACCTCCCAATTTGTCTCCTATTCAACATATCTTTATGATGCATGGGATTGCACTAGATGACCCTTGAGGTCACTTCCAACTCCACAATTCAATGATTCTGTGAAACCATGGGAAGCTGTTATCTGGGGATTTCAGGTAGGCTGATGTCATGCAGCATCTGAATCAAGGGAGGCTGTGCAGGTACTGGACTTGTGCAGGGCCGTCTCAAGAAGGTCGGGCGCCCTGGTGCTGAGGCGTGGAGATCGTGCCGGCGCCCCCGCAGCGCGGCTTCACCATGCAGCACCCCCCTGCCAGCCTGGCGCCCTGGCGCATGGGCGTACCCAGGATCAAAGCTAGGGGGCACACCAGCCATGCCCCCCACCCACCCAATTGGCTAGCTGGCAATGACATGGCCAGGATCCCCCCCAGGAGGCATGGTCAACATGCATGCCCCCCAGAGAAAAGGGGGCCATTTGCAAGGCAGCACACAGAGCCACCCGTGCTTGCACTCCTGCCTCGCCCGCTCCATTAATGGCAGCGGTGACTAAAAAGAGGCTTCAGCAGCAAAGCTGCCTCCATTGAAGGAAACCTGGACCTGGACCGGGGCTAACTTCAGCCCACACTCTTTCAAGTCACAGCGAGCACAGCACAGAAAGTGCTGCCCCACAATGCTCCACGACACTTCATGCATTTGTTTTCAACAGAGGCAGTTTCGCTGGCACTGCCTGCTGTGCTCCGCCTCAGCCTGCTTGGCTGAAGCGAAATGGCAGCGGCAGCAAAGCTGCCTCCGTTGAAAAAAACCTGGACCTGGACCTGGGCAAATGAGGGTGAGGCGGAGCACAGCAGGCAGCGCCCCTGCCTGTCCTCTCCAGCTGCCCTGCTTCTAGGGGAGGGCAGCTGCCCCCCTACCCCATGCTGGGTACGCCCATGCCCTGGCGCCCCGCGCAACCAGTACTATATCTAGAGCCGGGCCTGGACTTGTGCCACAAAGAGGAGAAAGAAAGGTGGATTTGTTGTTGTTTAGTCGTTTAGTCGTGTCCGACTCTTCGTGACCCCATGGACCAGAGCACTCCAGGCATTCCTGTCTTCCACTGCCTCCCGCAGTTTGGTCAAACTCATGTTGGTAGCTTCGAGAACACTGTCCAAACATCTCGTCCTCTGTTGTCCCCTTCTCCTTGTGCCCTCAATCTTTCCCAACATCAGGGTCTTTTCCAGGGAGTCTTCTCATGAGGTGGCCAAAGTATTGGAGCCTCAGCGTCAGGATCTGTCCTTCCAGTGAGCACTCAAGGCTGATTTCCTTCAGAATGGATAGGTTTGATCTTCTTGCAGTCCACGGGACTCTCAAGAGTCTCCTCCAGCACCATAATTCAAAAGCATCAATTCTTTGGCAATCAGCCTTCTTTATGGTCCAGCTCTCACTTCCATACATCACTACTGGGAAAACCATAGTTTTAACTATACGGACCTTTGTCAGCAAGGTGATGTCTCTACTTTTTAAGATGCTGTCTAGGTTTGTCATTGATTTCCTCCCAAGGTGGATAGGGGTATATATTTCCTTCCTCTCTTCTCCTGTTTCCTAGAAGGGAAGGGGAAGAAAAACCTGGACTACACAAGCTCTCCCCTCCCCTCTTATTTACTTCAAAACCCATTTTGCTGTTTCAGACTGAGCCTGTTGTAGCCTGTTGTAGGTCTTTAAGCAGAGGCTTGACAGTCATATGTCAGGAATGCTTTGATGGTGTTTCCTGCTTGGCAGGGGGTTGGCTCTCTTCCAACTCTATGATTCTATGATTCAGTTCACTTTGGGGGTCTCCCACCTTAGACCCCCAACTCCAAAATGGCATTCAGAAAACCAAACTTTGGTTCTCCCATTGACTTGTGTTGGAAAACAAAAATGTCCATAATTTCTGGGGTTTTCACATAGACAATAGAATTTTAAAGTTGGAAGGGAGCCCAAGGGTCATCCAGTCCAAGCCCCTGCAAGGCAGGAAACTCAACTAAAGTATCGAAAACAGATAACCACCCAAAATCTGCTTTAAAACTTCCAAGGAAGGAGAGTTCTCTCTCTATCTCTCTCTTTCTTTCGACAGTTGTTATTATAGAGATATTTTAAAACATTCATCATCATATAGTTTTTAAAATATACATACATAACTTCCTGACTTCCCAGACCTCTTAGTTTAGCCGTCAATTTCTCCATTTCAGCAGAGTCCCTCACTTTCATAAGCCATTCCTCCTTGATTGGTAATCCTTCTTCTTTCCACTTCTGTGTATAAAAAGTTCTAGCTGCTGTTGTCACATACATAAATAAACTAGTAAGCTTTCTTGAGACCTCCATCCCCTTTTTCCTAGTAAAAAGGCTTCAGGTTTTTTTTAAGAGATTGTCAATTTGAACATCCTTTTCCATTCATTTTATATTATTTCCCCAAAACATTTCACCTTTTCACAGGATCACCACATATGATAGCATGACCTGTCCTGTTGGCATTTTCAGCACATATTAGGTATGTTTTTATATTTTTTTTGCTGGCTTGTACAATGTTAAATACCATCTACCATTTCCATATAATTATCTTTCTATGTATAATACGCAGTAAATTATAAATCTGTCTTCGATAGTCTCTCCCATACGGTCATCTCTATATTATAAATATTTAGCCCAATGTATCATTGCTGACTTCACCATTTCATCTTTTCTTTTCTATTCTAACAGCAGTTTATACATTTTGGAAATTAATTTCTCATTATTTTCCACAGTCTCATTTCAAAATCAGACAGACTTTTGTTCATTAAACCAGTCGGCACATCCTTTTTAAACTGTTCAGGAATCTGATGATATTGCAACCAGCTTGCCATACAGTCTTGTATTTCATCCTGTTTTTAAAGTTTCCATCTACCTCCCATACAGATAAGTATATCTTTATAGGTACTCCAGCTCACCTGTATATTTTAAAAAACCTTTTTGTGGACTTGCCTCTATAGGGGAAAGCCATAAAGGAGTTTTCCTCTCTAAAAGACTTTTGTACTTTCTGTCCGAAAGTTTTCTTTCTTTCTTTCTTTCTTTCTTTCTTTCTTTCTTTCTTTCTTTCTTTTATTTTATAACAAATTTCAGATCATGCTGCTTTTTCATGCTTTGGAAATTCTGGGAAACTATCCCATCCTTCTTTGCAAGGCGCAGAATAGAGTCATCAGATTCTCCCATCCTACAAATTGCCCCACAAATTGCATAAGTTTTGAATTGGCCAGAAATACTTATTTGGATGGAAGCATGGTCTTTAGCACCAATTATTTGGTTGCTAGTGGAGCATTTGCGAGGAACATAGAGATCCACAAATTCCCCAGCGTCATTCTGCATTGTGTTTTTCTAGGGTCTTGCCACAAGTGACTTGCAACAGGCAATTCCTCCTCACACAGAGAGACCAAATCACTCGGAGATGACTACAGAGCTGGGGGGGGGGGGTGAAGAGAAGCAGAAAGACGAGGATCCATCTTGGATAGACTGGCTGAAGGCTGACCATGCTGTGAGATCTGGACTCCCTCCATGAAGTTGTAAATAGGTGAATTCTCCAAAGGACCCTGGACCCTGGGTGAATGCCTAGAATCCCATGGACTCTTGCCACTGCTCGGCCGAGAGAGGTGGAGGCACCCAACCTCTGCATAGAAACCTCAGAGGAAGGAGAGTCCACAATCTCCCAAGAGAAACAGTTCTGCTATTGATCAGCTCTTACTGTCAGGAATTTTTTTCTCATGTTTAGTTCAGTATCAAACCCTTATTGCGTTAGCATACAGCCATAGCAAAATAAAAACAATACAAAATGCCAGAAACAAGCAACAAAGCATAATTCAAGGCGATATTGCTGGTGTAATAACATTTAAATTACCCTAAAACAATAACGCAAAGATTTAGGTGCCAGCACCAAAAATCTAATATGCAGATATATGTAAAGCATAAAATAGCCCAAAATAGGCTCGGCACATTCAGTTAAAAATGAAATAGAGAGAATTAAAACAAGTCCAGGTCTAGGACACACTACCCTGTCCAGGTAGCCCTGAGTTTCAGAGCCTGCACTATGAAGATTGCCACCCCATGTGAAATTAGGGGATGTGCGTCCACAAGAAGCAATTTCAAACAGTCTTCCTTAGATGTAATGGTGGATGGGATCAAGAGGAGGAGCTGAGATCTTATTGGCTCATAAATGGGGCAGTAGAAAAAGAAATGTAGAAAATCCTCTATTTCATTCATTGTGCATGGGCATAGACGCTGAGTAATAGAGGTCTTAGAGTAAATCCCCTGCCGGAAGGCCGTGAGTATAGAATGGAAACGGGCCATAGTAAACGCTCTTCTCAAATTGGGCTCCGTCAGGTCTACCAAGTAGTTGGCAAGTGATCTTACCACTTTCACTTTAGGAAGCCACATAGAGAGGCGGGCTGTGGTGGACCGTGCCCGGTCCATGGCCTCGTCCCTTGTAAGAATCCAGGCCCGGATTTTATGTTGGTCCCAGGATGACAGCGTGTCGAATTCTGGGAGGGAGTAGCGTGTAATAATAGTCTCCATGCCCTTAGCCCATTTATTGCTATGGGAACAAGTTAAAAAGGCTTGCCTGGCTAATAGGGAACCTGGGGCAGTTATTAATTAACAATAAAAACAAATAATTCTAATGTGGGCTCTCGCAACAATGGAGGGGAGGCCCAGTTCTGTTCTGTTCTTAACTGTGCAGCAACTGAGCCCTTGGGGAGACCCAGTATCTTTCGTGCAAATGAGTTTTGTAGAATCTCCAGCCGTTGTAGTATTTTTAAATTCCACCCCCAAATTTCAACCCCATACAGTAACATCGGGAGGACTTAGCTGATAAATGCTTTTCTAATTGGTGGAACCAACTGGCCGCCTTTTGCATAGAGGAATTTCTCCAAGGCTTTGATGGTTCTATTTAGGATGGTCATATTTAGGTGAGCTGACCAGCTAAGCCCATGCTGAAAAGTGATACCCAAATATTTGAATGCTGAACAATATTCAATGGGGTGGCCCTCAAAATTCCAGAATGACTTCCGAGTTTTCGTGCCAAAAGTAAGAATTTTGGTTTGGGCGAAATTGATTTTGAGGGAGTTGGTATCACAATATGTCATGAGCCCTCTGAGCATGTTGTTTAAGCCCTGCTTGGTTAATGAAAGTATCACCATGTCGTCCGCATAGAGTAATATGGGGATCTTGAGCTGTTGTAATGCAATGCAGGAATCTCAGCTAAAGCATTCAGAACAGATGGCCATCCAACCTCTGCATAAAAGCCTCTGAGGAAGGAAAGTCCACAATCTCCCAAGAGAGAAAGTTCCACTATTGAACAGCTCTTACTGTCAGGAATTTTTTTCTCATGTTTAGTTGGAATCTCCTTTCTTGTAACTTGAAGCTATTGGTTCAAATCCTACCCTCAAGAGCAGGAGAAAACAAGCATGTTCCCTCTTCCATGTGAGAGCCCTTGAGATGCCTCTCATATCCCCTCTCAGTCTCCTCTTTTCCAGGTTTGACATACGCAGCTGCTTCAACTGTTCCTTATAAGGCTTGGTTTCCATACGCTTGATTATCATATCGAAAGTGCATCTTCACATGATGGAATGCTGCTCACCCAAAGGTGCAATTCACCATCTGAGGGAGCCTCATCTTACCATCTAACCTCTTTATCCAGGGAAATCTGGCATCAGCTCCATTTATATGTTAATGGACTATCAGATTTGAGAAGATTTGTCACTGTCTGAAGTAAGCAGATACAACAGGAGAAATCAGCTGATACATTCCACATGTTTTTATTAATTAAATTGTAGAATATCTCACAGTTTTTTTAGTAGCTCAAAAGTTTTTTAAAAAATGAGAATGTATTTATATATTTAATAAATTAATATATTTATTGATTACAAGACAGGCAACTAATCAGTTAGTAATTTTGTAGCCCAAAAACATCTCTATTAAGTATACATGTGCATTATACATCCTTATAGTCTTTCAATTTTCTGGCTCCCCCTCCCAATTTTATTCAATTACAAAGAGATTTAAAACATCAATCAGTAAAAAAAATTGCCAAAAGAGAAATAAATGATTCATTGAACAGATCTGCTTTGTTGCATAGGATGTTCTCATGGGAATTCATTAAGTCTGTTTTTGTGATTCTTTTCTACTTGTTTAATCTGTCTGAATGTTTTGTTATATCCATAAAATTAAAATACATAGATTTTACAGAGAGAAAAAGTTGAATAGAAAGTTAGAAAATATACAGGCCTTTTATTTATCCTCCAAGGATGGCAGACAACCCCTTGGAGGCACGGAGGAGGCAGAAGCCCCTTCCAGTCTTACATGACACACTTAGGCACAACTGAACTGATGTGACAGTATCCTCACATCTTTCCCTTCCACAAAGAAAGGAACATATGAACCAACAGTTCTCTATTAGCCTCTTGGTTGTCTTCCTCGGCCTTGTAGATCTATGACAGGCATCCCCAAAGTACAGTTCCCATCATCCCTGGCCACTGGTCCTGTTAGCTAGGGATCATGGGAGTTGTAGGCCAAAACATCTGGAGGGCTGCAGTTTGGGGATGCCTGATCTATGAGGTGTAGTTAGCATTTCAACTTTCCTTTCCTTTGGTCACTTCTTTCCATGTCTACCACCTGATGTCTTTGATTCTGCTTTATCTGTAGCCAGGTCTGTTTTTTTTAAATCTTTTTAGGAATCAGTTGAAGATATCTTCTGTTTCTCCTACACCTTTTTCACTCATCATCTCATAAGATTGAGGAACTGTTTCTTGAGTGACTATAGCCCAGGCATCCCCAAACTGCGGCCCTCCAGATGTTTTGGCCTACAACTCCCATGATCCCTAGCTAACAGGACCAGTGGTCGGGGAAGATGGGAATTGTAGTCCAAAACATCTGGAGGGCCAAAGTTTGGGGATGCCTGCTATAGCTATAGCCTTTCGTACATAGTCACTCAATTGAAAATATTATTTAAGATCAGGCATCCCCAAACTTCGGCCCTCCAGATGTTTTGGACTACAGTTCCCATCATCCCTGGCCACTGGTCCTGTTAGCTAGGGATCATGGGAGTTGTAGGCCAAAACATCTGGAGGGCTGCAGTTTGGGGATGCCTGTTTAAGATAATTTGAGCCACTATTGCAATAGAATTTTCGTCTGGACTTCTCTTTATTTTCCCATGAATTTACATAATATTTGTGCCTCATATTTTAAATATATGTTATTAATATCCAAGAAAAATAATAGAAGCATAAACATAAATATTTTCAAAACAATAAACAATTAACTCCCCCTCCCTTCTATTATTGAAAAAAATAGATTTGAGATGCAAAATGACAGGCTGGGCATTTGTGTTGTGTAACACTACAATTCCTGAAAATTAGAATTGTAGTCCAGAACCACTACATAGTTTTGTCCGGCATGAAAGAACAAATCAATGCACAACTTGGAACATGAACCACAGGTTTCTAGAATCCACACCATAGGTTGCTTTTGTTGATAGTTTCTGTATTTTTGACATGCCACAGTTCTGAATGAGTTTTTCTATATTGAAATTCATGTTTGGCCAGTATAAGAGACTTCAAGCCTGCCAGTTGTCTTTCACCATGCCTGGGTGTCCTTCATGCACCCATTTCAGCATCTCTTCCCTTAAAGAGCTGTGAACTACCACCCTTCGAAATGGTTAGAAGAATTTGGTATATGTTTCCCACATATTGTTTGCTTGTATTACTTGCCTTGGAATAATATCCTCAGCTATGGACCACATCTGTTCAGACTCTGGGATGTACTACTCCAGAATAAGAATTTGCTTCAACCTCAGTCCCATCATAAGCCCTGGACAAAATCTCCATAATTGCCAGGACTATGTCCCAATTAGAAATCCTATAATTGTAATTTAAAAACAGTCTCTGCAACCTGAGAGGCATATCTGCTATCCCCCATTTTGTAATGGTTGCCAACAACAACTTGTGTTTCTGCCAATATTGGTCATTTGTATATAAAAACATGATTTTAAAATGCAAACACTATGGCTAGAGCTTCTTTTTCAATTTGAGCATACTGACAATCAGTTTTTGTTAAGGCCCTAGAAACATGTGCTATGGGTCTCCAGTGATCACCATATTTCTGTAAGAGTATTGCTTCCAGACCACATTCTACTAGGATCAATGTGGACATCTTATTCGGTTAACTTTTCTCCTAGGTTAACTGAATCTAGCCCATGTCTTTACCTTTACAATGAACTTGGAACATACAATCCTTCAAATAAAGAATACAGTGGTGCCTCGGGTAAAGAACCTAATTCGTTCCGGAGGTCCGTTCTTAACCTGAAACTGTTCTTAACCTGAAGCACCACTTTAGCTAAAGGGGCCTCCCGCTGCTGCTGCACCACCACCACACGGTTTCTGTTCTCATTCTAAAGCAAAGTTCTTAACCTGAGGTACTATTTCTGAGTTAGCAGAGTCTGTAACCTGAAGCGTCTGTAACCTGAAGCATCTGTAACCCGAGGTCCCACTGTACCTCCAGAGGACTGTTCTCTGTAAAGTAGGACACGTGGTTCAATTAAGCTTCGTGCTTCCTCTCACTGTTGCAGCTTAATTTGGTCTGCACATAAAATATTCAGAACCATTTGAAGCCCTCAGAGATTCCCAAGGAAGGATTTGACTACCCACATGCTCTGTACTTCAATATTAGCTTTGAAATAAGCTGGTGGTGTTTTGGTGAGGGGGGGTGATAGGGTATTCATTATTCATAATAGAAATTGTTTAACAGCAGCTGCACTACCCATTCTGTATGGGTATGGCCTACTTTACTTTTGGCATGTAAAAATGGATTTGCTGAAACATGTTTGATGAGAACCCTTACAACTAAGAAAAGAAAAACCCAACAATACAACAAAGAAACATCTGGACAAAGGAAAGAGGAGAAGGAGAAGGTTATTTTAATCAGTAGAGATAAGCAAATCTGTCAATTTCAGTTTCTCTCAGGTTCTCATATTTTCATTCTCCACATTAAACACATTTCCACATCAGTTTGCAATTTTTTAGAGTCCTCATGAGAATTCACGATCACTTTTGTACAAATTTCTCATAATACAGTATACATATTTTTTGTCTGCAATTTTGTCAAATATACACATTTTTACAAAGCAATTTCCCTAATATAATGAGATTTCATAGGCTAATTTCACTAATATAAGCATTTTCACCTGAATCAGATGGCAGACTCTACAGGGGGCAGGAGATCTCAATTTGGCCCCCTGGCACCGAACCTTCGCTTCTTCTATTCCAACTGTAGTCCCCTCTGGCCTCATTGGCGGCAGCTTCCAACTCAGCTTCAGTTAAGTTGCAGCCTTGCAGAGTACAGTATCTCCTTTTTGCTGAGGCCCCTCCCCCCCTGCTGGTCTCCTCCCATCCTGCTGGGTCATGGGCCTGGATTTGTGGGGTGTGGGGGCATTAGCAGTGTGTCTTGCCTCAGGCGCCACAAGTTCTTGGGCCTGCCGTGGATAAATAACCATGAGAAAAGTGGTTTGGAAACTTGAAGTTGCCCGTGAGCAGTAGATTGAGCAGTCACACAAGTCACTTGGTCAGTTCTTTGCTATGGTACAGTTTATTATTTTTGAATTATAATAATTATTTCTTAATTTATCTGTGTATGCATGTGTACATTTTATGCAAATATGTGTTTTCTTTTGCCCTCTCTTTGATGTTGATGATGAATTTCTTCTTTATTGGAGCTGCATAAGAGGCAACTTTCATTCTGGCCTCTTTTTCACATTTCTTGTAGAATCTGTTTTAAATGGATTTATACATGGAATTCAGCAGTTCTTTTTTTTCATTTTTTTCAATTCTTTTTATAACAACATAAACACCATGCACATATAAATGCAAAACAAAAAATAGAAAACATACAAATATAAAATACAAACAATCTTAATAAGATCCTCTCATTCTAACATATTCATTAACATTTTTGGGTGACTTCCTCGAGTCCCCCCTAACTGATTTTCATTTTTAACCATTTTTAGCAGTTCCCATAATTTATAAATTTAACCATTCTCACCTAATAGCAATATCATTAAATTCTCTTATTATAAAATTCCTATAATCACATTTCACTAAACACTATTTACTAATTCTAAACCAATAGCCTAAATCCACTTCTAAAAATAATATATTTTAAATTTCTTCCAATCTTCTTCCACCGTCTCCTCTTTCTGGTCACGAAGTCTTCCAGTCAGTTTGGCAAGTTCCATAAAGTCCAACATCTTCATTTGCCATTCTTCTATAGTTGGTATCTCTTGATTCTTCCAATTCTTGGCAAGTAGCAATCTTGCAGCTGTTGTGGCATACCTAAAAAAGGTAACATCTTTTTTGGGAATTTCTTCCCCAACTATTCCAAGTAAAAAGGCTTTTGGTTTCTTAATAAATGTGTTTTTCAACACTTTTTTAATTCATTATAAATCTTTTCCCAGAAGTCTTTTACTTTGGGGCACGTCCACCACATGTGGTAAAAAGTTCCTTCTTTTTCCTTACATTTCCAGCATTTATTATCATGTGTATGGTAAATTTTAGCCAATTTAACAGGTGTTAAATACCATCTTCATCATGTTTTCTCTCAGTACATTACATGCTGTAAACTTAAGCCCCCTTTTCCACATCTTCTCCCGATCTTCCAACATAATATTATGGGCCACATCTTTGGCCCAATCAATCATTACTGATTTCACTTGTTCATCTTTTGTATGCCATTCCAGCAATAAATTATACATCTTAGAAAGATTCTTTGTTTTTGTATCTAACAACTCCATTTCCAGTTTGGATTTCTCTGACTGAAAACCTAGATTTTTCTTATCCAACTTGAGCACTTCATTAATCTGATGGTACTGTAACCAATCATCTAATTTATCTTTAAGTTGGTCATATGATTTTAATTTTAATTTATTCTCCATTTTCAACAACAAATCTCTATTTCCATATTCAACCTTTTATGGGCCTTCGCCTCCAATGGTGAGATCCACCTGTGTGTTTTCCCAGGTCCTAGACTGGGTGTGGCGGGGATGGCCCAGTAGCAACCCCGGGCTGGAATTTGCGGGCTGTACGACCCGCAAACACAAACTGTCAGTCCACAAGGGGTGCCTGTAATGGGGAAGCAGGGTGATCATTCTCCAGCCTCTTTGCCAAAAGGTCATCGCAGTCCTACACAAAACACACCCCGGGGTAGTGAGAATGAAGGCCCTTGCAAGGAGCTATGTGGGGTGGCTGGGAATCGATGGGGAGATAGAGGCCTGGGTTAAACACTGCCAGACCTGCCAGGAGTCCCGCCCAGATCCCCCAAAAGGGCCCCCATCCAACCCTGGGAGTCCGCCTGAGCACCATGGTCCTGGCTGCATGTGGACTTCACAGGTCCCTTCCAGGAATGGTTGGAGATCACCCAGGTACCGTCCACTTCCATGGCCGCGGCCATCTGAGTACTACTACGTAGGCTGTTCACAACCCACAGGCTCCCTGACACCCTCATCTTGGACAATGGAACAGCATTCACGTCAGAGGAGTTCCAGACCTTTGCAATGCAAAACGCCATCCGCCATGCATGATCGATGCCGTTCAACCCCGCAACCAATGGCCAAGCAGAGTGCATGGTGCGGACCACCAAGGATGCCTTCCGCCGCATGACGCAAGGGGACTGGGAGTACCGCCTTGTTGCATTTCTCCTAGTCCAGCATAGCACCCCCAGCACAATGACCAGCCAGAGCCCGGCAGAACTCCTCATGGGCTGGTGCCACACAACAAGACTGGACTGCCTTCACCCCGACAGGGCCCATGATGAGGCAGCAGTGGGGGAAGGTAGGAACCCCCATACCTTCCAGCCCCACCACCCAGTGTACGCAAAGAACTTCGGGGTGGGCCCGGCATGGGTACCCGCCACAGTCACCAGGGTGACCAGCCCCGTGTTGTACGAGGTGCTAATGGAGGGGGGCAAGCCTGGCACCGCCACTGTGATCAACTACAGTGATGATTCCCAGGGAGAAACCACGAAGAAGGCTGGACAGAGGAATCCCAAGGGGAGAGCAGAAGGGTGAGGCCCATAGAGCAGGAGGAGCGTGTAAGTGAGGCAGAACTAGGAAGTCCAGAGGTGACCCCCGAGGCTGAGCAGCCACAGGAACCAGAACCATGACCGAGTGGACCAGTGGCGCCCAACCCAATGGCCCCATCACAGCCAGCAGCCCTAGAACAAGAGCCAGAACCAGGAACCCCTACTGAGAGACACCTGAGACCACAACACATGTCTTGAAGAGTACGAATGCTAACCTTCCGGGCACAATGGGAACTTAGAGGGGAGGGGTGTTATGTACTAAGCTTGGATCCTAGAACAATAGGCAGGTAGGATCCTAGAATGCAACAACTGATTGGCTTGCAGGAGAAGACCAATCAGGCTCCAGGAGGGAAGCAGAATCAGCCAATCAGACAGGACTCATTGTGTAAATAATGTATATAATCGCCTGAGGTTTGGGGAAAAAAATCAATCACAGTTTTACAAGCTGCAATAAAGAGCATGAAATCACTGCAGGACTCCAAGTATATTTCAGTGGGCAGAAGGAGGGGTCTGAGACATAGAAAATAGACTGGATGGGAGGATCTAGCCACTCTGGGCAACAGCTCTCCATGAGGGAGTATACTTCATGAATCTTTGTGTGTTTCTGTGTTGGCGCTAATAAAAGAGCTGCTAGCTGAAGTGAGCTGTGTGCCTTGTTTCTTTCTGCTATCCATCAAGTGTGCTTGCTGCCAGCTCCCCTGTGACAGGAGGCTAGGACCTGAGCCAATGGCTTCAAGTTACAAGAAAGGAGATTCCAACTAAACATCAGGAAGAACTTTTTTTGATGGGAAGAGCTGTTTGACAGTGGAACGGTCTCCCTCAGGAGGTTGTGGACTCTTCTTCCTTTGAGCTTTTTAAGCAGAGGTTGGTTGGCTGTCTATCATGGATTCTTTAGTTGGTTCTTTCATTAAAGGTAAAGGTCCAGTCGTGACCGACTCTGGGGTTGTGGCGCTCATCTCACATTATTAGCCGAGGGAGCCGGCGTACAGCTTCCAGGTCATGTGGCCAGCATGACAAAGCCACTTCTGGCGAACCAGAGCAGCACACGGAAACACCGTTTACCTTCCCACTGTAGCAGTACCTATTTAACTACTTGCACTTTGACGTGCTTTCTAACTGCTAGGTTGGCAGGAGCTGGGACCGAGCAACGGGAGCTCACCCCGTCGCGGGGATTCGAACCGCCGACCTTCTGATCAGCAAGCCCTAGGCGCTGTGGTTTAACCCACAGCGCCACAGAGGGTTAAACTAGATGATCCTCAGGGTCCCTTCCAAATCAACAACTCTATGTTTCTATGACATCATAGCTAACTAGATTCCTTAAGTTTCCTAATTTTAGCTGCTTTCTCTCTCCCTGAGTAGCTTGCTCTTCCTCATGATGACAATGTTTCCACTGTCAAAATATTAAAGCAAAAAGGAGTTAAACTTAGCAAAATAACTCTTGCAAGCAATTTTGATGGGCACAGTTCACTTTGCTTTATGTAAGCTGACTAACTGTTAGTAGGGTGTAAAATAGGAACAACATAAAGTGCTTTCTCATGTTGCTCTCACTTAACCTTAAAATATTTTTGATGAGACATGTCACTCTTCTCATTGCACCCCTGCTTCCATCCTTCAGTGAAAAGGACTTCCTTGGGCACTCTGTACACCTAGTCAAGGGGACCCTGAGCACAGATGCCAAGTTGTACCCAGCATTGGAAGGGTTGATATCACATGCACAGTGTGTGTGTGCATGAGTATTGTGCTTTGCGTGCGTGATGACTGTTACTTCGGTAGAGGTCGACCAGGTCCTTCCAATGAGACAATTGCCCACCAGGCTGAGCTGGTCCATGTGATGTCTCCCAATGCTGTGCGGCCACTGCTGACTTCCTGCCAGACTACACAGCACGAGGAAACACTGCACAGCACAGGGCAACATTGTGCCAGCCCTCCTCTGCCCCCTCAAGATTGGGGTGGCTGAGCTCTATCCCACCAGACATTTTGGGGGGGGGGCATTGTTGAGGCCTGAGCCCCATTGAGTTGGTGCGCCTGAGTCTGAGGGAGGGAGTACCCTGCAGCCTACTCAGAAGAAGATGGTGACAGATGATTGCCATAAGGAGGTTCAAATTCTGTGAGTGAAAATCAGAACCAGAAGCTCTTCTGCATCTATAAAAATCATAGCATCTCCCTGCCCTGTAGAGAAAATGGGACCGCATACTTGGAGGCCACCAAAGTGTAAGGGTTCAAGGCACGATTCTGCCCCATTGAGTTCCTGGGAGCTCAGGATCTGTGACACAGGGGGCCTTTCACCATGCTAGAGTGGTGTTCTTCTTCTTTGGCGATCACTCTTAGCTGAGTAAGATTGTCTTCCATAAACACGGTTTTAGCAATGGGTCCGTAAGTGACTGTGGAGGCCAATTCTGGATCCACACGTCCTTCCACAGTGGGGACATTGGTTTCCAGGCGGTGTGGATTTGCCAAGTGTGCCTTCCTCTTAGCACGTTTCTCCCTTGTGTCCTGAGATCGAGTTTCTTCAAAGCCCATGACACCTTTGGTAAAGGCTGTTCTCCAACTGGAGCTCTCGCAGGCCAGGGTTTCCCAGTTGTCAGTGTTTATACTACATTTTTTAAGATTTGCCTTGAGACAGTCGTTAAACCTCTTTTGTTGACCACCAGCACTACGCTTTCCATTTTTAAGTTCGGGGACCCAGGTGGCGCTGTGGGTTAAACCACAGAGTCTAGGGCTTGCTGATCAGAAGGTCGGCGGTTCGAATCCCTGCAATGGGGTGAGGTCCCGTTGCTCTGTCCCAGCTCCTGCCCATCTAGCAGTTCGAAAGCACATCAAAGTGCAAGTAGATAAATAGGGACCGCTCCGGCGGGAAGGTAAACGCCACTTCCGTGCGCTGCTCTGGTTCGCCAGAAGCAGCTTTGTCATGCTGGCCACATGACCCGGAAGCTGTCTGCGGACAAACACTGTCTCCCTCGGCCTATAGAGTGAGATGAGCGCTGCAACCCCAGAGTCGGACATTACTGGACCTGATGGTCAGGGGCCCCTTTACCTTTTAGAGTAGTTGCTTTGGAAGACGATCATCAGGCATCCGCACAACATGACCAGTCCAACGAAGTTGATGTTGAAGAATCATTGCTTCAACACTGGTGATCTTTGCTTCTTCCAGTACACTGATATTAGTTCGTCTGTATTCCCAAGTGATGTGTAAAATTTTTCAGAGACACCGTTGATGGAATCTTTCGAGGAGTTGGAGATGGCGTTTATAAGTGGTCCATGTTTCACAAGCATATAGTAAGGTTGGTAGTACAATAGCTTTGTAAACAAGCATTTTGGTTTCCCTGTGAATGTCCCGGTCCTCAAACACTCTGCACTTCAATCGGGAGAAAGCCGCACTCACAGAGCTCAGGCAATGCTGGATTTCGGCATCAGTGTTGGCCCTTGTGGAAAGGGAACTGCCTAGGTAGGAGAAGTGATCAACATTTTCCAACGTTACACCACTGAGTTGGATTTGTGGCGCTGCAGAGGGGTTATTTTGTACTTGTTGGTGCAGCACTTTGGTTTTTTGGATGTTGAGTGATAGGCCAAGCTTTTTGTAAGCTTCTGCAAAGATATTTAGGATGGTTTGGAGGTCATCCTCTGAGCGTGCGCACACTATGTTGTCATCAGCATACTGAAGCTCTATGACGGAAGTTACGGTGACCTTACTTTTTGCTTTCAGCCTGTTCAGATTGAAGAGCTTTCCATCTGTTCGATACATGGGCGTAGGCAGGGGGGCAGGAGGGGGCAGCTGCCCCCCCTAGAAGCAAAAAATTATTGTATTTTACAGACCATAACCAGCACTTTTCCCCTCCAAAAACTGAAGTGGAAAGGGCTTTGCTTTAGCGAGAGCAGCTCTCCACTTGCTGGGGGGGGGCAGGAACACAGCTGTAACAAAAACACATCAAATAAATAAAGCAAAGTGGCTACCGGTACTTAAGCAGTTAAGACAATGGAGCAGAAAATCCCTTCAGGCAAGGTTTGATAGCTGACCAATTCACCCTATTGTTCTTCAGTGGTAGTTGTTAATGAGCATTCAGGGATCACATTAAGAGTTCTATTGGTGATTTAATGAGGGTGCATTGACTAAGGTGGCTCTGCAAGGCTAAAAGGAAATGAATAAGAAAAGGGGGGCTGTAGCTTTTGATAGACACAGTGATGTTTATAAAAAGCAGAGGTGTTCCAGTCTGCCCCTCCTCCTGCATCTGTATACTGTAAATCAGGGGTGGCCACCTCCCAAGAGACTCTGATCTACTCACAGAGTTAAAAACTGGGAGTGATCTACCCCCTTTTGGGGGGTTCAGGTCAAAGCTGTTGAGTTTTTTTAAGGAAGGGAAGCCCTGTTTTTTTGAGTTTAGGTCAAACTTGTTGAGCTTCTTTTAGGAGGAAGGGAGGCCCATTTTTGTTTAGTGCTTCAGGTCATAGTTCAGCTTTTTTTTAGGGAGGAGGAAAATTTTGGGTGAGCTTTTTTTAGGGGTGCCAGTGATCTAGCAGTGATCTACCACAGACATTCAGTGATCTACTGGTAGATCACAATCTACCTGTTGGACATGCCTGCTGTAAATCAAGCAGAGAGAAAGCTGCTTGCAAGGCTCCTGTACAGGCGTACCAGTATCTTTCTCTTGCTGCAGAGTTCCAGCATCACAGCGTCACCCAGAGGCACCCACAAATGTGAGTTATCCCTCTCTCTATTTCTTCCTTCCTTCCCTCCCTCTTCCGTCCTTAATAAAATACGGGGGGGGCAGATAAGCCCCACATAGAAAGCCCATCAACATTGGGGGGGGTGTGACTCTTTAAAATACAGTATTTACCAGTAATTGGGGGGGGCACCTAGGCCTCTAGGAGTTGGCTGCTATGCCTAGGACAATTCAAGAAAGCAGATTGATGCATATGCTATGGTAATATATCAATAGAATCATGGAATTGTAGTCGGAAGGGACCACAAGGGTCATCTAGTCCAACCCCCTGCAATGCAAGATCTTTTTCCCAAGGTGGGGCTTGAACCCACGACATGGTTGAAATATTATGACTGCGGCCGTGCCTTCCCTCGCCCTCGTCCGCCCTGCCACCCCCTCTCGCCTGCCCGACCCTCCCATCCTCTTACTGCAGAGTTCCAGCATCACAGCATCACCCAGAGGCACCCACAAATATGAGTTATCCCTCTCTCTATTTCTTCCTTCCTTCCCTCTTCCATCCTTAATAAAATACGGGGGGGGGGGCGGAAAAGCCCCACATAGAAAGCCCATCAACATGGGGGGGGTGACTCTTTAAAATACAGTACAGTCGTACCTCGGGTTGCGAACACCTCGGGTTACGAACAACCCGGGTTACGAACTTCGCAAACCCGGAAGTATTTTCGCCGTGCACGCGTGCGCAGAAGCGCCGCATGCCTTTGCGCATGCACAAAGCGGTTCGGTTTGTGCATGCACCGGCGGTTCGGGCCCTTTTCGGGTTACGAACTTTTCGGGTTACGAACTGTGACCCGGAACGGATCGCGTTCGTAACCCGAGGTACCACTGTATTTACCAGTAATTGGGGGGGGGGGAGATGCACCTAGGCCTCTAGGAGTTGGCTGCTATGCCTAGGAGTAGGACAATTCAAGAAAGCAGAATGATGCATATGCTATGGCTATATATCAATAGAATCATAGAATTGTAGTCGGAAGGGACCACAAGGGTCATCTAGTCCAACCCCCTGCAATGCAGGAATATTTTCCTAAGGTGGGGCTTGAACCCACAACATGGTTGAAATATTATGCTGATATGCAGCAACGCCATGGAGCCGTCGTGTCTGCGGCTGTGCCTTGCCTCGCCCTCGCCCGCCCTGTCACCCCCTCTCGCCTGCCCGACCCTCCTGTCCTCTCCAGCCAAGCAGGGTAGCCGCCGATGCTGCCAGCCCCAGAAGCACAAGGTGGCCGCTGCCGCTGCCGCCGCCACGATATCATCAGGCCTGCTGGCCCTGTAGCCCCGCCCACGTTCCCACTTCGGGGCCCCGCCCCTGAATGACCATGGCTTGCCCCCCCCTAGTTTTGATCCTGGCTACGCCCCTGGTTCGATATATGATTTCTACTCCGGTGGGGAGTTTCCCGTCGACAAAGAGTAGGATCATGGCAATGAAAATAATGAATAGAGTTGGAGTAATAACACAACCCTGCTTAACACCTGATCCCACTGTGAGTGGTTCACTTTGAGAGCCATTATTATCTGCAATTGTTGCTGTCATATTATCATGGAGGAGCCGAATGATGTTTACAAATTTATCTGGGCAGCCAACTTTCAGAAGGACAGTCCACAGGGCATTACAATTTACAGTGTCGAAAGCCTTAGTCAGGTCAATAGACTAATAGTTTGAATGACTGAATTTGCACTCCACACCACCAAGATCAGTGAAACCCCACCAAGAGCAGGCCACCTCCCACCAATCTGATCTAGGGAACCACCCACGAACAATGCCTCAGTCTGACCTGTGTTGAGCTTCAGTTTGTTGGAGCTCATTCAGTCAATTACCGAGACAAGACTTCACTGCTTACAGGAAAAGCAGAGATGTGTATCATCAGCATATTACTGACAATGTACTCCAAAACTCCGGATTACCCCACTCAATGGCTTTATGTAGATGTTAAATAACATAGGGGATAAAATTGAGCCATGAGGAGGTTGAAAAGAATGAACAAAGATATATTTCCCATCTCTGGCCTGACAAAGTTGACCAGAGCAGTTTCTGTGCCAAAACTGGGACTAAACCCCAACTGAAATAGTTCTAGAAAATCAATTCCTCCAAGATCACCTGGATCTCAAGAACCTTGCCTAGGAAGGTGAGATTAGCAACTGGCTGGTAGGTACTTAGATTTTGCAAGTCCAGGGAGGGTTTCTTAAGGAGTGCTATTACCATTGCCTCCTTCAAGCACACGGGGAGCACTCCATCTTGTATGGAGGCATTGATCACCTCTCTGGCCGAGCCATCTGTCCCCTCCCTGTTAGTTTTCATTAGCTAAGAGGAGCAAGGGTGCAGAGCACAAATGGTCGCCCTGACCAATCCAAGTACCTTGTCCAAGTTGTCTGCATCCTTGAGGCTTACCAACTGATACTCAGCCAACACAACAGGACTAGACTGTGATCTGGACACCCCTTGAGATTCCTCTGCTATAACAGCAGAGTCAAGAGCCCAGTGAATGCAAACAATTTTATCCTCAAAATGCTTTGCAAACAAGTCACAGAGAGCAGCTGTTGGTTCTGCCACCTCCTTTGGACAAGACTGTAACAGGCCCCACACTGCCCGGAAAACCTCTGCTGGACAGCACAATGAGGATGCAAAGAGATAGAAAACTATTACTTCTTTGCAGCGTTCTCTGCCACTACATAGGCTAGATGATGAGCCCTCACCAGTGTTCAGTTGCATTCAACCAGATTTTTCCTCTACTCGTGTTCAGCTTGTTTCCTTGCCCTAAGATCTGGAGTATGCCAGGGAGCCAAACAAACTCCATGAAGCAGGAAAGGAAATCCCTTGAGAGTTTATATCCATTTTTAAGTACAAAGAAAATGTTCCTTAAATAATATTTTTAAATATTAGATTAGAATTTTAGAATTGTAGAGTGGAAAGGGAGTCCCAGGATCATCTAGTCCAACCCCCTGCAATGCAGGAATCTCAGCTTGGGCATCCATGACAGATTGTGTGTGTATGATATACACTAACACACAAATAGATGTGTTTTTCACCATGATAATAATAATCCCTTCAAATAGAACAGGCTTCTGGCCCAGTCTTCTTCTTTTTTGGCCAATAAATTTTTATTGATTTCTTTTTCCAATTTTAACAATTTATACAATGCGTAATTGACAACTGTACAACATATTTTTCCCCCAGCTCTGACTTCCCTCCTCCCCCCAGCAGGTAAATTAATTCAATCCTCTCACGTATTATCCAATTTTTACTTAACATCAAAGATATAGGATTTATCTCATAGCCGCTAGTGTTTTCATTTCTTTATAATTATCTTTAGCATAATCTACAAATTTACTCCACTCTTTCTGAAATTTCTCATTGTCCTGGTTCCGGACTCTGCGGGTCAATTTGGCCATCTCCATGAAATCTAGCGTCTTCGTTTGCCACTCCGTTATTGAGGGTATCTCCTGTGATTTCCACTTTGGGGCAATTAATGTTCTGGCCGCCACAGTGGCATACATGGAAAACCTTTGGTCTGATTCTGCAATCTCTTTATCCATCAGCCCCAGTAAGAAGGCTTCAGGTTTTTTGGGGAAGGTGTACCTAAGTATCTTTTTAAATTCATTATACACTGATTCCCAAAATATTTTAATCTTAGTACACCCCCACCACATGTGGAAAAATTCACCATCTGATGTTTTACATTTCCAGCATGCCTTATTTTGTAATCTATACATTTTTGCTAGCTGTACAGGTGTCAGATACCAGCGATATACCATTTTCATTACGTTTTCTTTTAAAACTGTACAAGCCGTAAATTTTAATTCTCCTTCCATAATTTTGTCCATGCATCAAATTCTATATTGTGCCCAAAATCAATAGGCCATTTGATCATTGATTCTTTCACTACCTCATCCATAGTGTACCAATCTAATAGCAAATTATACATTTTTGACAGCAATTTTTGATTACTTCCTAGCAATTCAATTTGGAATTTGGATTTCTTTTCTTCAAAGCCCAGATTTCTTTTATCTTTATTAAACAAATCATTTATTTGATGATATTGTAACCATCCTGCAAGTCGGTCCTGGATTTGTTCATACGTTTTTAATTTATACTCATCTTTTGTTTTAATGATAATTTCTTCATAGGTGACCCCTTCCCTTCCATATTAAGTTTTTGTATTGACAACACATTAAGCGGTGAAACCCACCATGGCGTTTTCTTCTCTAATAGAGCCTTGTTTCGCTCCCACACTTCATAAATCGACCTTCTGAATACATGATTTGAGAAACTTCTGTGGGCTTTTACCTTTTCATGCCATAGGTAGGCGTGCCACCCAAATCTGTTTTGGTACCCCTCTAAATCTAGAATGTCCGTGTTTTCTAACGGGATCCAATCCAGGGCCGTCTTAAGCGCCCCTGGCACCGTAGTGCGACAGATCCCTCCGGTGCCCCCCGCCTCGTTTCCCAGCGTGGTGGGCGGGTGGGTGCAGCGCGGCTGCCACAGGCGCTGCTGCATGGCGGGCAGGCACAGCGTGGGTGCCGTGGGTGCAGCTGCGTGGCGGACCGGCCGTCCAGCATGGCGGGCCGGCGTCGTGGTGCCCTGCGCCACTCAGCCTGGCCATAGGGGCGGCCCTGATCCAATCTTTGAGCCAGCAGAGGCAAGATGCTTCGTAATATAGTTTCAAATCGGGCATTGCAAATCCACCTCTATCCTTTTTATCCACTAGAATTTTTGATTTGATCCTTGGTTTCTTCCCTAGCCATACAAATCTCGATAATATTTTTTGCCAATCCCTAAACTGTCCAATTCCTTTTATTATTGGGATATTCTGAAAGAGAAACAACAATCTAGGGAGAACGGTCATTTTGATCACGGTCATTCTTCCCCAAAACTTTCCAATTTTCCAAATCTTTTTTTTAAAAATTTCCAGGTGGTTTCATAATTATCTTTAATTTCTGCTTGCAATTTTTTTAACAGGTTAGAGTATTCAAAGTTGTGATTCTTCACTTGCGGTCTGGTGCAGCTTATTTTATTACTGTGATTTATGTGAAATCCAGACCTCATTTTATTATTCTTAAGAACATGATTTGAAGATTTTAGGAGTTGCACACGCAGTTGGCATGAAGACCTGCTGCCAAACTTACATTTAAAAAGTAAGAAGCATATGTGAATTGCATATAATTTTTAGTGTTTGCAATTGAAAATATGCCTTAACTCATTCTCTCTCCCTTCCTCTATGAAGACACAATTTGACACACTTATATCAGGGGTTTCACTTTCATTCTGAGATACTTAGATTATTCCATTAATAATATGTGCAAAGAAAGCCCATTTGTTATTATGTTTTAACTGGTAGTTATCTCCAGAAGTTTTGTTCATCCCTCTTTGGGTTGTGTGCCATCTGTCTCAGATTTCTGTCAACAAGCCTTGCATGATATCCAGAGGAAGGTTTCCAGACACCTGGTGGTATTTCAAAGCAAATGATCTGGGGGTGGAAGGAAAGGATAAATGTCAGTTGTGCCAACTTGCATACATATCAGTTGGTTTTCTGTTTAGTACTATAGAAATGAATTACATGCAAAAGCTTTTGTGATTTGATATTCAAGCATGTCTTTCCAGTGTCAATTGGATTTTCTGGTTTTTCTGTTCTTCCCAATTCAAGGCATCCATCATTCATTTTTATTCATTCTATGGGTCTTGATGTATGGTGGCTTTGTATCTCATGCCACCTTTGCATTTCATGCCACACCAAGCCTGTGTTATCAAGTTGTTAGTGTAACAAAAGCTGGGAATACCCAAGATGGTGTAGTGGTTAAAGTGTTGGACTAAGATGAAGGAGACACAATAATCCATGAACTCTCTGTGTAATCTTGGGCCCATTGCTACCTCTCCTTGTCATTTACCTCATGGATTGTTGTGAGAGGGTATGGGGCACAGAGAGAACCAAACAGCCTTGAACTCCTTGGAGGAAAGGTAAGATATTATAAAAAATATCAGTCAGATTTTGCATTGCCCAGTATTGCAAATGTATACTGCAAATTCTCATTGGATGATAATGTTGTAACTATTGTAACACCCTCCCCACAAACTCTTGTCTGCCAAGTTTGGTGTTTTTCTGTTAGATATCCACTACCTCCCAGAGAGAACTGGGGTTTGCCGTGTTATTCAGAGTATGGGATTGACTATTAAACTAGCATGAGTTTGAGAGGTAAATGTGTCCTTAATTTCATTCTCCTCATATTGTATTAGTAACTACTCTGGTAAATGACAATGGTTATGACAATGGTTTAATGTTTGATGTTGTATTGTGTTTTTACTATTTTCTGTTGGGAGCTGCCCAGAGTTGCTGGGGCAACACAGTAAGATGGATGGGAAATTTATTATTATTATTATTATTATTATTATTATTATTATTATATCGAATTTTTGGGGAGGAATCCTAATATATTAGTCATCTCTTGTCAACACCCCTTCGACAGAGATAATTATGTGGTGATTAATGATAGCCAAGCCATGAATCCTACTTATTGCATTATTTCTGGAGGAACAGAGATAACAGGGACTAACCTCTGATGCTGCTTTCCATGCCAAGGGAGCAAGAAACTGTGTCCTCTTTAATTTCATTTTCCATTTCATCCTCCTCTGGTCCATTTTCATTCACCATTTCATCAATCTCAGCCCTAATCTCTTTTAATTGTTCATCCAATAATTGCTATAAAATGACAACAGTCAATATGGTGTCTAACAATGTTTTTGCAGTTTCTTCCCATCCTGTGGGAAGTGAGGGGCAGATGGGGCTTGTTCACCTGGGAAAGTAGCCCACCTAGTAGAAGACAAACTCTGGTCCTAAACCTCCACTGCCTTGAGCAATATCTTCAGGAGAATAAAAAGTGAAAGAGTAAAATGTACACAAATCTGGAGTGGAATCCCTAAGACGGTTGCATGGTATGCCAAGCTGGTGCCAAAGGTACTGCTTTCCTTTCCTTTGAACCACATCAGCAAGGCCAAGAGGGGAGTCTTGTTGTCTGGGTGCCCCAGAACCTCCAGACATACAGCCCAGGTTTGTGCCCTGGGGAGGTCACTTTGGTGCTGCTAACACAGTTGCAACCTACTGTTCTGTGCTGTAATTCTCCAGCAGTTTGACTTTGCTCCCAGAGGCACATTCCATTGTCTTTTGAGACAGATGGATGCCAACAATTTCACTCTTCAGAATTTTCCATCTGTTTGGTCAGTTTTATCCCATCCACAGAATTTCTAGCTATAACATCCTTCCCAGCTTTTCTCTGAGTTCTTTTAAATCAGCTTTCTTATAGTGCATCTGCCTATGTTCACGTTTCACACCCCTTACTATCATAAATTCCATGGTGACATTACCACTAATTTCCGCCCAATGTTGCTGCCCCTTCCATTTATTCAGCCATTTGTTCTCCGGTGATTAGAATTAGGTCAAGGGTAGCAGGTGCCCTTGTTCCCTACTCTGCCTCTTGTTGAGGAATGTAGTTGTCAATAAAGCAAGTGTGTATTTTATTGGATGTTACATTCATTGGACGGTTAGATTTCCAGCAGATGAAATCCCCTTTACTGTGAATTGTTTGTGATCTGGAAAGAACCATCCATGTCTTCTTGTTGGATGTCTTCTGTATATGGTTGCCATATCCTAGGTTTTGGTCTGCATCACAGGGTCTCTAGGGGACTAACATTTCATGGAGTCCCAGGCAGCAGACTGTTTTCTACTTGGATTTAGAGCTCTTGCTATCACCTCTGCATCCATGTTCCTCAGCCTTTGCCCTGCTCCATAAGGTAGTTTTCTCCACCAGCTTGATCTAGGCTCTACCTCTTGGCCTATGAGGCTCCACCCCTTGGCGGAGATAGACGTGGCACCCCCAGTTCTGGCCAAAGCAGCAAAGTGAAAGGGAGTCTGTTTCCTTCTTCATTTCTACAAAGTAAGTGTGGGGAAGTTCAAATATATGTGCTTCCTCAATAGAAGAGCAACATGTGAATTCACAAGTAAATATCTTCCCTTCTGTGCAGCAACTTCATTGTACTTTAAGCAGAGATTAAGCTGGACCTGATTCTCTTCTGAGTACAGTGACGCTTGTTGGGTTTTGCTTTTGCTTTACTGCACAGTCTGAGGAAGGGAGAAGAAGAGAAGAATTGTTCCTCTAAAGGATAGCCCAGTAACAATGAGGTCTAAAGTAAAAAGAAAATTAAGTGAGCTCATGCAAATTGTTTGGATAGATAGAGAAAAGCTCTAAAAGGCGAAACAACAAACCTATTTATTGGGATCAAACAAAGACTTGGAGATGGAGGCCAACAACCTACCAAACAGCGAGTTTTAAAGTATTTTAAAGTAAGCTCCAGTGGAGCCTTCACAGAAAAGGTTGTTCTATCTTGAAGTTAGACTGCACATATGTGCAGTTAAGTTGACCTAATTAGTTGTTACTATTTCCAGGAATTAAACTAAAGAATCTCATTACATGGGGTTAGATAGATAGATAGACAGCAGTGTGGGAATGTTCAGGGTGGCAGGAGAGGATATATTGTTTATTAATATCCTTCCTAACTTGCACTAGCAAGTTCCTTTACTTAGCAGAGTGCATTCCCCTTTACACAGCAGAAAACTAGTTGCAAACTCGTGTGAGTTTCTTAAGACAATACACAATTCAGTCTGGCTTGTCCAGATTGAAATGTGCTCTAATATTTTCCTGGTAAGACCCCTTGAATCCCTCCCAAAAGAATAAAGACACCACAGTTTTATTAATAAGCAATAAAAAGAAAGTTTACTCACGATCAGGCAGAGCACAGTGTGATCCCTGAAGGCAAGCTTTGGGCTTAAAGTTACAAGTGTATAAAAACAGGTTTGCCCCATAAGGGAGAGGACCTGAGGGACTGCTTGGCTGGCAGCCAGCAGTTCATTCCAGGAAGTTCGCAGGGTGAAAGGAAGATGGAAAAGAGAGATAGGGTGGCAGCATGCCATGTCCTTTTACCAAGTCTGGAAAGGTCATGCCCACCCACTAGTCACATGCAAGGAAGCATGCTCCATGCCAGGAGGAACAGGAAGTTTCAACTGGCTGGACCAAACATTCCCTTGCATGCCCACTCTAGCTCAGCGTTTCTCAACCGCTGTTCCGCGGCACACTAGTGTGCCGCGAGACGCTGGCTGGTGTGCCGCGACGTGCGGCGACGAGAAGGGCGATTTGCATTGTCACGTGCCTGGCGGCCACCAATAAACAATGCTGACCCGCCGGAAAGGAAGCCGGCCGGGTCATGACGCGGGGCGAGCGCAGCTCTCAACAGCCACCACCACGGGAGGGTGGTTTTAGACAAACTTAAAGAAGCTGGCTGGATGAGCTCAACCTGAAACTTGCTGAGCAAAGGATTGTGCTGGCAGAGAAATCAGTGGCTTGTGAAGCCTTATTACAGGAGGTTGCAACCAACACAGCAATTGGCAAGTGTTTCTTACAGTCATAATTATATAATCAATATAGGGCGGCACATAGTTAAATTTTTTAACTTTTTTAATGGTGGTGTCCCTCGTGATTTTTTTCATGGAACAAGTGTGCCGTGGCCCAAAAAAGGTTGAGAAACACTGCTCTAGCTAAACAAGCCAGTGGATTACATCCCATAGATACAGCCTTAGCCTTTGGCAAAGATCAAACATAGCATAGGACGATATCTGATTATTCCACTGGGAGGCTGAACCCTGATATTTTGGAGTGAATGTGTATAAGAGTAAGTAAAATTGCCTCTTTTCCCTTTCCTCTTACTTGAAAGATGACCCAGGAACAGTAATACTGAATTTAATATCATATCAAACAAGCAGAATTGCGAGATAATTAAGACTGATAGCACTATATCAATTAACTCATATTTAATGATAGCAGATGAAAAATGTGGCCTTTACATTGGCATTTAATTGCCTCTGCAAAATAATATTCAGGGTTGATGGCTCCATAATGATTGATTCAACAGGCAACGCCTTTTAAGATTTTTGGTGCACAACTGCATGTTGTTGCGAGAAATTTCCCGGAATCAAACATATTTTCTGTGCTGATATTTTAATATATATACATTTCTAGTCCCATTTTGCTTTGAGCAAGTTGCATTACTGAAAGGTAAAGAAATACATAAAGCTATATTTAAAATAAAAAATAAATCTAATTAAAATAGCACCTTACAGTTTAGCGGAAGTCATTGAGAGCCACCCTAAAGATATAAGTCTTGTGCTATTTCCTGCAAATTTGCTTTAATACAGATACTTAATCATAAAAATGAAGTGCATTTTATTATTTGAACTGCCCTGAGATCTTATGATGTAGGGCAGTATAAAAATCAAATCAATAAATAACTTTTAAAATAAAACCGTCAACGAGTAAAATTGTGCATGTCTACTCAGAAGCAAGTCCCATCGATAGAAACAGAGCTGCTCTCTGTCAATCCCCATCTTCTCCCTGAGGCTCAGTTGACATGTGGCGTGATGTCATCACAATGTGCATTTCTCTATCTCACAGGGGCAGCCATAATGCTGAAGTGGGGAAATCACATGACATGCTTGCTCACCATTACTCTTCACCATCATCTCTCAGGCTGACCTATCTTTTATGGATGTTGTAAGAATTACTGAGAAAATGTATACAGAATGTGTTGAATACTTCCAAATACATTGTATAAATGCTATGCATTATTAATGCCAGGCACAGAAATTATGTTAACCTTTAGGTTAATAAAGTAGTTAATTTTGAAGTTCCAGTGCCTATGTTGGCCAGGCCAGAGACTGAGCTACAAGTACCTTGACCACTTGGTTGGCAAACATTCTGCATTATGCAAAACGTCTGTTTTCCTTCCAATGTTTAATTAGTATTCTGTTATATGGATAATGAGCAACAGAAGACTTCAAAAACATAGTTTTAAAAAATTGAACAGTTTACTTTCTGAAGTTCTAGTTACAGGTAGGTAGCCGTGTTGGTCTGAGTCGAAGCAAAATAAAAAAATTCCTTCAGTAGCACCTTAAAGACCAACTAAGTTTATATGTTGGCATGAGCTTTCGTGTGCATGCACACTTCTTCAGATATCTGAAGAAGTGTGCATGCACATGAAAGCTCATACCAAAATATAAACTTAGTTGGTCTTTAAGGTGCTACTGAAGGAATTTTTTTACTTTCTGAAGTGTTTGTGTGCATGCACACAATTAGCATCTAAACTTAATGCTAAGCACAGTGACTGACATTCAGCCTGATCTGACAGTTTGCCTGACCCACCTTCCACTTCAGATCAAATGCTTGGTATAAAGCAGAATTTAATTCAATTGATTTCAGAGTCTAAATCCAAGTCTTTTATCATAAACAGGCTGTGGATTGGGTTATAAATTGCAGACCTCAATGGAGCTGAGGCCAACTATTTTGTTATTGGCTTTGCAGCTTTGAAAAAAGAAATCCCCTCTTATCCCTTTTTAAAAACAAGTATTTCAGTTCCCAATAATGTTCTAAATATGGACTTTACATTTTGCTAGCCACATCAGACACTAGTTCAGAGAAGCAAGCAAGCAAGCAGCCCAGTAGTCCTGCCCTTGTAATCCCATCACTGACACAAGTTGCCAGAGGGTTACTAAGGTCTTTTGGTGGGATCAAAACGTCTCACCCCATGAGGGACCCATGCAGCAGACTTTGAAGCGAATGTGATAGAAACATAGGTCACGAACTGTGTGATTCTATGTCACTTAACTAAGATAAAACAATTTTAAAAGACAGAGGAGACAGAGAATTTACTTCCTCAGCATAACAGTTGAAGAATAAATATCACTATCAAGCATGCTTTTATTTTCTGGGAATGAAAACCCTGAGGATACTTCTGAGGCAAAGGTATAGGTGACCACATCTACTATAAGGTGAAAAAATGCTATTGCTTTTGTTATTTTTTAGTCGTTTAGTCGTGTCCGACTCTTCGTGACCCCATGGACCATAGCACGCCAGGCACTCCTGTCTTCCACTGCTTCCCGCAGTTTGGTCAAACTCATGTTCATAGCTTCAAGAACACTGTCCGACCATCTCGTCCTCTGTCGTCCCCTTCTCCTAGTGCCCTCAATCTTTCCCAACATCAGGGTCTTTTCCAGGGAGTCTTCTCTTCTCATGAGGTGGCCAAAATATCACTCAGGGCTGATTTCCTTCAGAATTGATAGGTTTGATCTTCTTGCAGTCCATGGGACTCTCAAGAGTCTCCTCCAGCACCATAATTCAAAAGCATCAATTCTTCGGCGATCAGCCTTCTTGATGGTCCAGCTCTCACTTCCATACATCACTACTGGGAAAACCATAGCTTTAACTATGCGGACCTTTGTCAGCAAGGTGATGTCTCTACTTTTTAAGATGCTGTCTAGGTTTGTCATTGATTTTCTCCCAAGAAGCAGGCGTCTTTTAATTTTGTGACTGCTGTCACCATCTGCAGTGATCATGGAACCCCAGAAAGTGAAATCCCCTTCTTTTTGCCAGGAGGTGATGGGACCAGTGGCCATGATCTTGGTTTTTTGATGTTGAGCTTCAGACCATATTTTGCGCTCTCCTCTTTCACCCTCATTAAAAGGTTAATTCCTACTCGCTTTCTGCCATCCAGGTTGTGTCATCTGAGGTTGTTGATATTTCTTCTGGCGATCTTTCCGGCTTGGGATTCCGGTTTGGGATTCATCCAGTCCAGCCTTGTGCATGATGAATTCTGCATATAAGTTAAATAAGCAGGGAGACAATATACAGCCTTGTCGTACTCCTTTCCCAATTTTGAACCAATCAGTTATTCCATATCCATTTCTAACTGTAGATTCTTGTCCCACATAGAGATTTCTCAGGAGACAGATGAGATGATCAGGCACTCCCATTTCTTTAAGAACTTGCCATAGTTTGCTGTGGTCGACACAATCAAATGCTTTTGCGTAGTCAATGAAGCAGAAGTAGATGTTTTTCTGGAACTCTCTAGCTTTCTCCATAATCCAGTGCATGTTTGCAATTTGGTCTCTGGTTCCTCTGCCCCTTCAAAATCCAGCTTGCACTTCTGGGAGTTCTCGATCCACATACTGCTTATGCCTGCCTTGTAGAATTTTAAGCATAACCTTGCTAGCATGTGAAATGAGCGCAATTGTGCGGTAGTTGAAGCATTCTTTGGCACTGCCCTTCTTTGGGATTGGGATGTAGATGATCTTCTCCAATCCTCTGGCCACTGCTGAGTTTTCCAAACTTGCTCGCATATTGAGTGTAGCCTTAACAGCATCATCTTTTAAAATTTTAAATAGTTCAGCTGGAATACCATCACTTCCACTGACCTTGTTATTAGCAGTGCTTTCTAAGGCCCATTTGACTTCACTCTCCAAGATGTCTGGCTCAAGGTCAGCAACCACACTACCTGGGGTGTACGAGACATCCATATATTTCTGGTATAATTCCTCTGTGTATTCTTGCCACCTCTTCTTGATGTCTTCTGCTTCTGTTAGGTTCTTTCCACTCTTGTCCTTGATTATGGTAATCTTTGTACAAAATGTTCCTTTCATATCTCCAATTTTCTTGAACAGATCTCTGGTTTTTCCCATTCTGTTGTTCTCCTCTATTTTTTTTTTTTGCATTCCTCGTTCAAGAAGGCCCTCTTGTTTCTCCTTGATATGCTATTTTTTTGGAAATCTGCATTCAGTTTCCTGTATCTTTCCCTATCTCCCTTGCATTTTGCTTGCCTCCTCTCCCCCACTATTTGTAAGGCCTCATTGGACAGCCACTTTGCTTTCTTGCATTTCCTTTTCATTGGCATGGTTTTCGTTGCTGCCTCCTGTATAATGCTATGAGCCTCCATCCATAGTTCTTCAGGTACTCTGTCCACCAAATCTAAATCCTTAAACCTGTTCCTCACTTCCAATGTGTATTCATAAGGGATTTGATTTAGATTGTGTCTTACTGGCCCAGTGGTTTTTTTGTACTTTCTTCAGTTTAAGCTGGAATTTTGCTATAAGAAGCTGATGATCTGAGCCACAGTCAGCTCCAGGTCTTGTTTTTGCTGACTGTATAGAGCTTCTCCATCTTTGGCTGCAGAGAATATAATCAATCTGATTTCGATGCTGCCCATCTGGTGATGTCCATGTGTAGAGTCGTCTCTTGTGTTGTTGGAAAAGAGTGTTTGTCATTACCAGCTTGTTCTTTTGACAGAACTCTATTAGCCTATGCTCTGCTTTGTTTTGAATTCCAAGGCCAAACTTGCCAGTTATTCCTTTTATCTCTTGATTCCCTACTTTAGCATTCCAATTCCCTATAATGAGAAGAACATCCTTCTTTGGTGTCGTTTCTAGAAGGTGTTGTAAGTCTTCATAGAATTGGTTAATTTCACTTTCTTCAGCACCGGTAGTTGGTGCATAAAATTGGATTACTATGATGTTAAAAGGTCTTGGATTCGTATCGAGATCACTCTATCATTTATGAGATTGCATCCCAGTACAGCTTTCACCACTCTTTTGTTGACTATGAGGGCCACTCCATTTCTTCTACAGGATTCTTGCCCACAGTAGTAGCCCACAGTCATCTGAACTGAATCCGCCCATTCCTGTCCATTTTAGTTCACTGATGCCCAGGATGTCAATATTTATTCTTGCCATCTCATTTTTGACCACATCCAGCTTACCAAGGTTTATGGTTCTTACATTCCAGGTTCCTATGCAATATTTTTCTTTACAGCATTGGACTTTCCTTTCACTTCCAGGGTTTGTTCCATTCACACGTCAGGTACCGTATTGTACTTATGTATTAATTATTTCAGGTATTCATATGCTGCTTTTCAGTCAGCTCTCACAAAGCAGCTGGCCTAAAATGATTAAAAACAATAATCATCAATAAAAACACGGTATGCCATAACACAGTGAAAACAAACAAGGGTGGTGTGGGGGAGGGGGACTTTTTATTATTTTTTATTTTTAAAAATCTGCTATTTCTATGCTGCTCTTCAATCAGGCTTCAATCTTCAAGCAGCAGTTGTGGGCAGCTGTGTGCTTAGGTCATTTTAAACTCTGGACTTAATGTTCTTGTAAAGCAGCCATCTTTAAATGGTAATCACTTACTTCCAAATGTCATAAGCCAGTCCTGCTGCATTTAGGGTCCCTCTTGCTTATTCTGCTGTTTGGGATCCTGGATTGATGCCCCAAAGTCTCTGGTGTCACTACTAGTTGTGGGAGAAGTGACATTTGGGGGAGTATTTGGAGCTGGATGGAGGCTTTTTATTTCTTTCCCCCAGTGGAGGGGCTGCCTCAGTTTGTGCCCTGGGAGCTGGATGGGAAAAGTCTGCCAAGACATCATCATACCCTACTCATTTGTGTGCGCATGTTGCATACATGATGAATAACCCATCCAAGTTTTTTAATTAATCCCCCTATTTTTTAAATGAGATTCTAACAATCCAAATCCAACACTAACTCTGTACATTCAGTTAATTTTAAAGGAAGATTTCCATTACACAAACACTGAAATTTCCAAATGGAAAAATTAAGTGTTGTAATTTTGGGGACAGCTGGTTGTATGCAGCACTGTATGAGATTCCTCTACTTGATTTCAGTTCCTTCCTCCCTTCCACTGTATGCCCACATGACACAGCTCACACAGTTGGGTAGTCTCCACCTCAACCCTCTCCCGTGACTTTGGGGCCATGACTGCAGGGGAAGGAGGGAAAAGGAAAATCCATTATGTAAGTACTGTACAATTATGTACTTGCACATTATGCAAGCTTGTGCAATGTTGGATACAACTTGTTGCTGTATCCTTGTTGTATTTTGTTTGACTGATAAAGACAAGAAGCTTTTACTTATTCTTAGCTTTGTCCAGTTGGACATTGGTCACCAAGTCCTATGCAAATGTTATTTCCATTCATGTTGAGACTTTCTGTGTATGTCTGGGTTATGTTTCATGGGCAAATCATGATGGAAAATTTATGACTATTAAGTGGAAAGTTGCCATAGTGTGTCTGCTTTAGCACTATGTTCATTCTGTTCTCATGCCAAACACTGAAGAAAGTGTTAATAATAAGAATAATAAGAATAATAATAATTTTTATCCCGCCCTCCCCAGCCTGTTAGCATATTCAATTCTGTCCACTGCCCAGCTGCATGCGAGACAGGATAATTGTTTACTGTTTGATGTGTGACTGCTGTAACTTTCCCCCCCACAGGAGACACTGTAACCTGATCTCCTGTCATGTGATGTTCTTTGTTCCTTCTTACTTTCACTTCTAACTGAGAGTGATGGAGAATACACTGTTCTCATCGCTCTCTAATAAACGTAGTTAAAAGCTACAGTTGTTTGCTGTCTTCTTTACCGAAGCCAGTGGCAGAAGTAAGAATATAGGACTTATCACCCCCATATTCTAACACAGCCAAGACCGGGCTCAGGGCGGCTAACACCAAATATATGATACATTAAAAACACAAAATCAAATGATTGATTAAAATACAGTTCAAAATCACATCTTAAATCAAAATAAAATTAGGTGGGAACCCATAAATCACAACTGTAAGGTCCTCCGCGGTGCATACCAGGAGAGGCGGTCCCATAAGTACAAGGGTCCTAGGCCATATAGGGCTTTAAAGGTTAAAACCAGCACTTTAAACCTGACCCTGTACTCCACCGGGAGCCAGTGCAGCTGGTGTAGCACTGGATGAGTGTGGTCCTGCAGCAAGGACCTTGTAAGCAGCCTCGTTGCGGCGTTCTGCACCCGCTGGAGTTTCTGGGTCAGCTTCAAGGGCAGCTTTGTGTAGAGCGAGTTACAATAATTGAGCCTGGAGGTGACCGTCACATGGATCACTGTGGTGAGATCAGGGCGAGAGAGCTAAGGGACCAGCTGTTTAGTACGCCGGAGGTGGGAAAATGCCAGCTTTGCCGCAGTTGCAACCTGCGCCTTCATAGAAAGGGAGGCGTCGAAGGTTACACCCAAGCTCCTAACAGAAGGCATTGTCACTAATTCAGCCCCCGCAAGAGATGGGAGTTGGCCCCCTAACCCCATGTCGTCCTGACCCAGCCAGAGGACCTCTGTCTTTGGAGGATTTAACTTCAATAATCTCCCACGCAGCCATCCAGCCACAGCTTCCAAGCATCTGGTCAGTGTGTCTGGGGCCGAGGTAGGGCGGCTGTCCATCAACAGTTGGAGTTGGGTGTCATCAGCATATTGATGACAACCCACCCGAAATGCCGGACAAGCTGGGCAGCTTCTACACTTGGAAAATGGGGGGAAAATACTTCCTGGAGAAGCCATCATGAGAAAACTGCTATATTAGGACATAAGGCTCTGTGGACATGGGGAAAAAAATTATTGAAAAGGAGTGGCGATTTAACAGTGTGGCTAAATATTCTATTACTACATTCCAATCATGAGACTGTGCCTTAGTATACAGACATTGAAGAGCATTGATCATTCCCCCATGTTTCTTATTTAAGGATATTTTCCTCCCACCACTAGGTCTGCGTGCTGTTTGCTCCATTTGGTCCTTGCCATTTGGATGATCATCTTCAGCATTTGATAGACTCCTACCTTCAGGACCACTGTCTCCCTCCCCCACATAAGCATAGCTGCCAAGTTATCCCTTTTTTAAAGGGATTTTCCCTTATGCTGAATAGGCTTCCTCGCGAGAAAAGGGAAAACTTGGCAGCTATGCACATAAGTCAGTTTAAAGCCCTCCTGATGAGGTTTTTGAGTTTCATGGCAAAAACATTCCTCCCAACCTTTGTGAGGTGCAGCCCATCACTTGCCAGAAGTCCATCTTCAAGAAACTGCAGACCTGTTTGCACCATTTGCGAAGCCAGTTGTTCACTTCCCCTATTTTTTCCTCTCTCTTTCTATTTTTTATTTTTTTAAATGTATTTATTAAATATTTTCAAACAACAAAAACATACAAATATACAAAACACAAAAAGAAAATACAAAACACAAAAAATACAAAGTACAAAAAATACAAAAAATATAAAAACAAAAAATTCTAACTTATAACCCTTTTTTCTAATCTATTGGCTTCCTCCTTCCTCCTCTTTCTGCAATTCTTTACATATCATCTGTAGTAAACTCTAAATCTTATATAATTTCTAATTATTAGTTCAATATTACCTTATTTCTCTATCTTTTACATCTTATCCTTTTATATTCTGTCTATATCTTACTTCTTAATTAAATTATCATTAACTTCTAACAATACCTATTTCACACTATTGTATTAACTACAACCTCTATTTTATCTCCCTCACTTCCACTAATTCTAGTCAATTATATGCTTATTCTTTAAATATATTTTAAATTGCTTCCAATCTTCTTCCACTGCTGCTTCACTCCGATCCCGGAGTCTCCCGGTCAACTCAGACAGTTCCATGAATTCTATCAGCTTCTTCTGCCATTCGTCCACTGTTGGTAATTCTTCATTCTTCCAATTCTTTGCAAGTAGAATTCTTGCGGCTCTATTTTTCCCTCTCTCCCTGGGCCATGTCATTTAACTGGGAGGACAGATGAGATGACAATTTGTCCATTTAATTGCTTCAACTTCCTGCCCAGAGCCTCATAATCACTTTTGATCTTCTGAAGGCTATGGCTTGCAGTGTCATTGGGTCCCACGTGGACCAAAAGGAAGGGGTATTTGGCAGTGGGTTTTATGATTCCTTGCAGCCGTTCTGTTACATCTTTGATCTTTAAATGACTGTTTAACCACATATAAAATAAATTATCAAAATAGCAAAAATTCAAGCAGTGTGTGCAGGCACACCTACTGCTAAAAGGCAGCCCTCACTCAGGTAACATGATTTCCCACCCCACCCTCAAGATTTACCCAAGTAAACCAAAACCAAGCATTTTCTGATTTAAAATATAAACTGATCAGCTATAAGAATGGATGTGCAAAATTCTGCTAGTCTTATTGAAACTCTTGTCACTTTTCTCAGTTGGTTTGCTTGAGGAAGTACCTCAACATTTGTTTTGGATTCCACGAAATGTGAATTTTTTTAGCAACCTTGGGTTGTGCTGGTCCCTCGTGTGAAATTCTGGAATATTCCAGTGAAATATTTTGAAGGTCCTATGGTACCTTCAAGACAAGCATGCAGTTTAAATTGTCATGTGTACACAACCATTGACAGAATAGTGTTTTCACCTTACTTCAGGTTTGAAAATCTCTCCCTGCCTGGGCCCTTATTTGGAAGGTACAGAAAAATGGGGAAGGGGGGAAAAGAAGTATGTACAGCACAGCTGGTACATCAGAAGATATTCCAGAAGTGAAGAGGGAAAGAAACCTCATTCCACCTAATTAGCAGAACATTTAGATATATTTAAAACCAGAAACACGGTAGAGAGGAGAGTGAAGTAGACAGGGAATGATTAAGTCCCTCCTCCTGATAATCAATTAAAATTTCAAGAAGGAAACTACAAGTGTTTTCCTGTTTGCTGGGCAGATACGCTATTATTAGCAGATAGGTTCAGTTACAGGGGTCAGCAACCTTTTCAGCCGTCCCTCAGACCATGTGGTGGGCCGGACTGTATTTGGGGGGCGGTGGAATTAATGAATTCCTATGCCCCACAAATATCTCAGAGATGCATTTTAAATAAAAGCACACACTCTACACATGTAAAAACACACTGATTCCCAGACCGTCCGTGGGCCAGATTGAGAAGGCGATTGGGCTGCATCCGGCCCACGGGCCTGAGGTTGTCTACCCCTGTTTCAGTAGGTCATGAATGCTTCAGATTTGCTCAGAAAGCTTACACAAGGCAAGAGAGGTGAGTTTAAGTATCCATATGTGATTGGACTTGGTGGACTTAGGAAACTGAAGAAAATTCAGTTCTACTTACTAAGATTATTTGCGTACATCCTGGAATTAACGCTTCTTGAGCAGCTTCTAATTTATAAAGTTACTTGTTTATCTGCTTTTATATGTATTGTATATGACTGCAGTCAGTCCAAGAAATTGTTCATAGTTTTTCTGCCTGTTGATGTTGTTGTTTTTTAATCTTATATTTTTATGCTATGAATTGCTCTGAGATCTATGGATGGAGGGTCGTATAATAAATAATAATAATAATAATAATAATAATAATAATAATACAATACAATACAATACACTTTCTCAAGAAGAGCAAGGAGCTGCAATAGCAGAAGGTTCAGCAAATCAGGCAGCTGGAGGCAAGCACCAGGCCCAGTCTGCGCAACAGCACAAGCAGCCCCATGCACCATAGGAAACCTTGCAGCAGGTGGTTCCCCATCCATTCCTTTTTTTTCACCCAAGAGCCATAACACAGACTTTATCCCATCTTTCTCACACTTTGAACATGCTGTGATCCTCTGATGATAATCTGTCAGAAAAAGCACAATGTTTTATTTACATGTGAAATTCCATATTTACATATGGAATTCATTTCAAGTGAATAGTTTGAAGGAATTAGCTTTTACCAACCTTCAGCTCTATTGACCATGAAATAAAAGAAGAGAGAATACATGTCAGGTGTGGACAATACAATATTGCACCAGTTGCTTCATTATGGTTACTTGATAACACATAGGATTAATGTAAAATAAAAAAAATTCCTTCAGTAGCACCTTAAAGACCAACTAAGTTTTTATTTTGGTATGAGCTTTCGTGTGCATGCACACGAAAGCTCATACCAAAATAAAAACTTAGTTGGTCTTTAAGGTGCTACTGAAGGAATTTTTTTTATTTTACTTCGATCCAGACCAACATGGCTACCTACCTGTAACATAGGATTAATGTAACATCCTGCTTTCTAGAATATTTCATTTTCAATTGCATTATTGCTACTGAATGTGAAATAAACACTTCAGAGGCTGCACAAAGAGAAATAAACAGAATATTGGCAAGATGGAAGCTCTGTGTTAGTGGATCCCAGCTCCAAGAAGTTGGTAAATTGCCCGCCCTGGTTGGGTGTCATGGACTGGTTGGGTGCAGAGGAATGGCGGGAGAAACCAGCTGGGGAACTCCCAAGGGAAGAAGGCTCGGAGCCCAGGGAGTAGTGGTGGAACAACGATGGGCAGAGGGAGATGAGGGAGAAGACTGGAGGGAAATGGTGTCGGAAGCTGACTGGGTAACAGGGTTTAGTGAGCTGGGAGAGTCTGTGGCAGAGAGTAGTCCAGAATCAGGGGCAGAAGTTGAAACAGGAGAGTGGAATGAGGGAGGCCAAGAGGCAGAGATGAGTCAGGCTGGTGAAGAGGTGTCTCTCTGTCATGCTGCAACAAGCTTCCCTCCCCTTCTGGTCTTCCAGAACCAGAAGAGGCATGAAGAGAGTGAAGGAGAGGTTGGCTTCATGCAGGCACAGTCTCTGATTGCTTGGCTGTGAGGAAGCAGGAACCTTCAGTCTCAGCAGCTGAATTTCATGGCTTAAGATCACTTGGATCAAACTGCTCTGTTCAATTGACCTGGCACTCAACCAAGTCTGTGGGTATTGTGGTTTTGCCAATAACTCCAACTTTGAACTGTGCCACACTCCTGTGGCAATGGGGTTGCAACTCTCCCTGAAAGAGCAGGTACATAGTTTGGGGACACTCTTAAATCCAACTGCATCACTGGAGGTGCAAGGGTCTTCAATGGCTAGGAGTGCCTTTTCCCAACTTTGCCAGTCAGACAGCTATGACTGCTTCTGTATCATGACAGATTGAGCACAGATGCCCATGCATTGGTAACTTCAAACTTGGATCACTGCACTGTGTTCTATGTTGAGGATGGTCGGGTTGCAGGTAGTGTGGAACACTGTGGTAAGAATTCACCTGTACACCACCTTCTTCATTACCCAGATGAGGATCAACCACCTTTTGAATAAACCACAGAAGCAAGGAGACTAATTTGAGTCCAGCATTCGGGAGGCACCCAGTGTTTATTATAGCTATTGCAACAGGACAGAGCTCACTCAACTCAACGTGCCAGTTGAGAAGGTCTGCCCCGAGGCACTTCAGAACAAAAGCTTATATAGTAGTTCAAACACAGCAAACAAAGAGCCATAAAAGAAGTAAAACATGCATGGCTCCATACTGGTATCTTCATCCCTGCAACCACCTTGGAGTGGCCCCAATTTGCCCAGACTATTTGACGATTTTAGGTCTCAGGTGTCTGACATTACCCTGGCAGCCTAGCCTTCAGTGGGAGGGAAGAGCATCTTAAAATCCTCTTCCTCGGTCTCAAATAGCTTCAAGGATAGCTGATAAACACTCTGGTGCTAAATCATCCTGCCATTTGTGCCACTTTTAGTGGTAGATAAGGATAGATGGAATGCAGAATAGGAGAGACTCACAAATGCAGAACACACAAAAATCAAGCCTAATGCATTCTAAAAGGTTAAATGCAATTGAAGTGAAACATTGAAACATTATTAAAATAATAAAAATATACATCTGGTCTCTAATTCTTATATCATTATGATCACACCTTATCAAAGTTATCAATCTACCTATTGGGCATTTACAAAACTATTAACACATTTTTACAAGCATTGAATATCACAGCATAACAATACAATACAATACAGTGAATGACTGAGATGAAAATTAATAACCTCCCTTTTAAGGCTTCCTTGATCCAACTAATCTAAGGAGACCAACCTCATTGATTCAAAGATGAGAGTCCTTTCAATCATTGATAGACTTTTAAGAACCTTGGGAGAAGTATTCTCCCTTGCTATGCTTTACACTCAGCAGGAAGATCTATTTATAAAGAAACTTGAAGTTTTTCTTCCATCAGTTTACTTTTGTGCCCAGTGTCAAATTAGTCTTCTGGACCCGATATCTTTGTTATTCCACAACAACAATTCCCCTTTAATGAATCCATGTGGAAGGGCTTTCATTGATCATCATCAGTCTCCCAACTGGCACAAATGTTGACACGTCCTGAGAGAATTGTCTTCACCCCTTGCCATCCTCTGTGAGAGTTTTTATCTTGCCTTGATCTGCACTCTTGGGTAAATTGCTTTCTCACCTTCCAAAGGGGCTCCAAAAGGCTAACTGCACCTTGAGTACACTTGTCCAATCGAAAGGCTAAGTCCTATAGCCCCAGAGTTTCAGGTCCAGAAACCAATTTGTTATATTCCAGTAGGGGCATTGGCTAAATTCCTTGTGGGGACAGGATACTGATACCATACAAAACTTTCAAAATTTCCATTCTCTGCCAGTTTGCTAGTTACTGTGACAAAATCAAAGTTCAAGTTCCTTCATGTTCCAAAAATATCAGAAATCTGCTCTACAGTAACCATCCACTTCATTGCTTACAGCTTTGGAGTGTAATATAGAGCTCTTTGAGGCACTGTGTGGGAGAGGGCACACAGGAGCTATTGTGTCACCTACGCTCATTCCACAGATGGACTAAGGTCTGTATAGGAGAGCCATCCATGTCAGTCAGACCTGACCACCACCAAGCCCTCTCCAAATTATCCAGATCCATTTGCTTCTCCATTGACCCTTTTAGTACTCCTTGTATTTGTCTGCAGATAGCTTTCTGGGTCATGTGGCCAGCATGACTGAACCACTTTGGGCATAAGGAGACACTGTGATGAGTGTCAGAGTGCATGGAAATGCTGTTTACCTTCCCACCGGATCAGTACCTACCGGTAGTAATCTACTCTGCTGGTGTGCTTTCAAACTGTTAGGTTGGCAGGAGCTGGGAAGTAGACTTACCCATCCCCGGGTCCTTTCTTTTAGTACTCCTTGTGGTATGTGAAACACAGAGCAGTCAAGTACAACATCCCTAGAGTGGACATAAAAGGGGATGTCTGGACCAGCCAGTTGGAACTTCCTGTTTCCCCCTAGGCTGGGACAGACTTCCTCTACATGTGACCAGAGGTGGGCATGGCCTCACCTGTGCAGGTAACAAAAGAATAGGAATGGCCACCATCTCTCTCTCTCTGACTACATTCATGAAAGAAGCAACATCTGCTTAGCCTAAGATGCTCTTTATGGGATATATTCCAGGTATATTACTTTTGTAACTTAAGTCTGCCTTCTAGGATCCATCTGTGAACAGAATGTGAGTGAGTAAACTCTTTTATACTTTTATAGAAGATTGTCTCATGTCTATTTCTTTTATGAGGGACTAACGGGAAAATTACCAGGTAACTTATTTTAGAGGCTTTAGCGAGCCTGAGCAAACACATCCGCTGTGCAAGTTTAAAAAGGGGAATGTTACTCTGCTAAATTGTAGAACTTGTTAACACAAGTTGGAAAGGATATAATCAAACAAGATATCATCTCCTGCATCCCTGAACATTCCCACACTCCTCCTACTTCTGCCAAGGGAGGTGAACTAACCATGACAATAAAGCCTGTGTGAAGTCTCCTACCTTCAAATCACCTGCCCAGCCAACAAAACTAGATCTCTGAGGTGTTCTGCTATATGTGTTGGCCCAATTACATTTTGGTACAGAGACATAGTTTTCATGGTAGTCATTAAATACTGAGCTGCCCCAGAGAAATCAATCTCAGTGTGCATGTCGCTATCCCCCAAAACAACAATTTTGCCATCCTCAACACCACATCCAAAATTACCTCAGTCAGTTCAGGCAAGGATTTCACTGGGCAAAGAGGTGCATGGTACACAAACAGATTCTCCAAACAGTCCCAATGGCCTAACACAAGGTACACATGCTTGAGATTAACATGCAAATGCACAGAGAATCTGGAGAGAAAGAAGGCATTCCAGATCAAGGGTCTAGAGTTAGGAGGAATGGTTGAAGCAGCTGAGTACAGTGGTACCTCTACTTATGAATTTAATGCGTTCCAAACACACATTTGTAAGTAGAAAAAAATTGTAAGTCGAATCCCATAGGAATGCATTGGGAGAAAAAATTCGTAAGTAGAAGCAACCCTATCTAAAAATTCATAAGTACATAAAATCCTATCTAAACCGCATCCAAGATGGCGGACGGAGTTCCATTCGTAAGTAGAAACATTCGTAAGTAGAGTTATTCGTAAGTAGAGGTACCACTGTATGTCAAACCTGGAAAAGAGGAGACTGAGAGGGGATATGAGAGGCATCTTCAAATATCTCAAGGGCTGTCACATGGAAGAGGGAACTAGCTTGTTTTTTCCTGCTCTCGAGGGTAGGATTTGAACCAATAGCTTCAAGTTACAAGAAAGGAGATTCCAACTAAACATGAGAAAAAAATTCCTGACAGTAAGAGCTGTTCAATAGTGGAACTTTCTCTCTTGGGAGATTGTGGACTTTCCTTCCTCGGAGGCTTTTATGCAGAGGTTGGATGGCCACCTGTTCTGGATGCTTGAGCTGAGATTCCTGCATTGCAGGGGGTTGGACTAGATGACCCTTAGTGAGCCCTCCAACTCTACAATTCTTTGATGCTATGATTCTATGTATACTTCTTCTTTGTGATTTCTCCTTTCTTCCATTTCTTATACATGCCCTTCTTAAATCCAAGCTTATCTATAAGCTCCTTATGAAGCCACCCTGGTTTCTTTAGATGCCTCCCACTTTCCTTTCTTATTGGAATTGTCTGCATTTGTGCCTTCAGTATTTCACCTTTCAGAAACTCCCATCCATCTTGCACTCCCTTCTCTTTTGAATATTCTGATCATGGGATGTCCCCCAGTAGCTCCATAATAAATAGTTTATTCTCCATTGCAGTTCCTCACCAGACTGCTAATTGTTTGGACTATGATCATATGAGACTAGAAAAACATATGATAAATGTATTTGACATTTGATGGAAGGGGAGTCTTATCATTCGTTCAGAATGGAATATAGTTATCATTAGGTGGTAGCAGAAGTCAATACCTTTTAAGAGGATTGGTACACAAGACATGGGATCCATTTCAAAATGGGTTTGCTGCATATCTTCAAGGTGCAAAGGACTGCTGCTGGGGCAAGGCAGCTGTGGCCATTGTCTAGCGTGTTGCTCTTGTGAGGGAGAGCTGGAGCTCTTGCCTTATTGTCAGAGTATCAGGGAATCTGGCCATACCTGCTTATTGCTCAGCAGGGTCTGGAGCCCTGGGTGCTGCTTGTTGGCTTTCATAATAATAATAATAATAATAATAATTTATTTATACCCCCCCCCCATCTGGCTGGGTTTCCCCAGCCACTCTGGGCGGCTTCCAACAGAAAAATAAAATACAGCAGACTATTAAACATTAAAAGCCTCCCTAAACAGGGCTGCCTTCAGATGTCTTCTAAAAATCTGGTAGCTGTTTTTCTCTTTGATAGGAGGGCGTTCCACAGGGCGGGTACCACTACCGAGAAAGCCCTCTGCCTGGTTCCCTGCAACTTGGCTTCTTGCAATGAGGGAATAGCCAGAAGGCCCTCAGCGCTGGACCTCAGTGTCTGGGCAGAATGATGGGGGTGGAGACGCTCCTTCAGGTATACTGGACTGAGGCCATTTAGGGCTTTAAAGGTCAGCACCAACACTTTGAATTGTGCCCAGAAACGTACTGGGAGCCAATGTAGATCTTTCTAGACTGGTGTTATGTGGCAGCTGCTCCCAGTCACCAGTCTAGCTGCCGCATTTAAAAAAAAAATCCAAATAGCTGCTGCATTTTGGATTAGTTGTAGTTTCCAGGTCACTTTCAAAGGTAGCCCCACGTAGAGCGCATTGCAGTAGTCCAAGCAAGAGATAACTAGAGCATGCACCATTCTGGCGAGACAGTCTGCAGGCAGGTAGGGTCTCAGTCTGCATACCAGATGGAGCTGATAGTGCCCCCTCTAGACGGTCCAGAAGTATGTTATGGTCGATGGTGTCAAAAGCCGCTGAGAGATCCAGCAGAACTAGGAAACAGCTCTCACCTTTGTCGCTAGCCCACCGGAGATCATCAACCAGTGGGACCAAGGCAGTTTCAGTCCCATGATGAGGCCTGAATCCCAACTGGAGGGGATCCAAATGGCTCATCGAGGGGCAGACAATAACTGTAGGGCTGGAGTGCTGAAACTCAGTTTTGCTGAAAGGGTTGAAGCCCCCTCTCATCATCAGTAACGTCTTAAGGGTATCCAGCGCCGTGGTTCAGGAATCCTCCAAATGCCCCTCCCCCACAGCGGCCGTAGTGCGCGGCTGAGGGGCGGAGATGGAGGGTGGTGGAGCCTGGACGGTGCGCACCACCTTGCAGGGGCTGGTCGGCCTCCCGCCCTAGATTGGCCCCTCCTTGGACCCTCCCTCCAGTGGCCACTCTGGGACGCGACAGTGGAGGAAGCTCAATGGCCAGGCGCTACTGCCACCTGGGGGGGGGGCCGCCGGCAGCAGCTGCTCCTAGACACCAGCCGTTCGGCGCTCCTTCTGCGCCCCTGGTGGCCGGGCGCCCTGACGCCTTGCGCCACCCAGCCCTGCTCACCATCAGCACCTCTAGCTGCAGGTGTGAGAGCGCGCCATAGATCCCATTACAGATTTATGGTCTGCTTTGCTGGGGTTCTGGTCTAGTCTGGAAATGCAAGGGAAAACACACACCGGGTTCTAGCACTGTCCACGCTTAGACCTTAGCTTAGAACTGAAAGACCTGGTAGATTTTACAAAGTTACCTTTTCACGCAATTCTGTGTAGAATCGTGAGCTAAGGAAATCTCCTTGGCCGGTCAAAATCAAAGACTGAGGGTGAGCGGAATAGACTCAGAGAAAGCACCAGGCCGCCCCGTCCCGTTTGCTGGCTTCTCCCGGCCATCGCCATCGCCCTCGCGCTCGAGCGGCCGCTCAGCCCGTGCTTTTCGCTCCCATCCCGCTCGTCCTTTGAGCGCGCAGCCTTTTCCTGGGAGCTTGGAGACAGCCGTGGACGCGCGCCTGGGCGCGGACTGGTGCGCAGAGGAGCGCGCGGGCTCCCGCGCCGCCGGCCGGCCCGTGCGGCTCAGCGACCACGCGGCGCGCGCGCCAATCCGCTCCGTGCGGAGACGCGTCGGGCTCCTCCGGCAGCAGCGGCGGTGGCGGCGGCAGCGCGCAGGCGCAGGCCGTGCCCCGCGCCGAGAGGCTGGTGGACGGAGCCGTGATCACCTGGCCGCCTCGCCTCGCCTCGCCTCGCCCGGCGGGGAATCCCCTCGGCCAGTCCGTCTTCCGCTCCCCGCAGCCAGCAGCGCCGTCCGGGTCGCCTCAGGGGCCGCTCGTTCTTCGCGCCTCCTCCGGGAGCCGCTTGCTGGGCTCCCGCCGAAGCCGCCGCCTCGCTGCTCTCAGGCCGCGTTGCCCATGCTGCCCACCCTGCGGACTGCGCGCCTGGCCGGCAGCCGGAGGATTTTCCTGGCGGGTGGTCGTTCGCGCGCGCAGCGCCAACGCCGCTAGTCGCGCAAGAGGCGTCCGGCGCGGGATCCCTCGCCCTTGGCGCCTCCTCGCAGCGGCTCGGAGGGGCTGACTTGCTGCTGCCGCTGTCACTGCCGTTTTCCCGCGTTCGCCGAAAGGCCGCCGCCCGCCCCGCCCGCCCCGCCTCTTCCATGAGCAGAACGGGAGCGGCGGCGGCAGCGGCGGCGGCGGCGGCGGCCCCAGAGCCTCGCTTCTCTTCCCCGCCGGGTTTATGAATGGCCTGGCCATGGAGGACCTGCCGTTTCAGAAAGCCAGGAAGGCGAGCAAGAAGAAGTGCCTCCGCAGCTGCGGCTCCTGCTGCTGCTGCTGCCGCCGCCGCTGCTCCGCTGCCTCCTCTCCTCCCGGGCCAGCGCCAGCAGCGGCGGGCAGCCAGAGCTGCGGCGGCGCCCCGGGAGCGGCAGCGGCCGTCGGAGGGGCGGCGGCGGCGGCGCTGCTGGACGGCGCGTCGGCGTGCGAGGAGCAGTTTTCGTGCAAGGAGCTCGAGTCGCTCTTCCAGAACTACAACCTGAAGCTGGAGCAGACGTCGACGCTGAAGGCGCTGGCCGTGCTCATCGCGCTGACGGGCAGCCTGGCGCTGCAGGAGCTGCTGTCGGCGCCGGGACTCACCATCTCGAAGGGCTCGCACCCGGTGCACTGCATCATCTTCCTCTCGCTCTTCATCGTCACCAACGTCAAGTATTTGCAGGTCACGCAGCTGCAGCAGATCGTCAAGCTCACCTTGCTCTTCAGCTTCACCTTCGCCTTCCTGTGCTGCCCCTTCTCGCTGAGCGCGCACGGCGCCGAGCCGCCCAGCGCCCCCGAGCAGGGCATGTGGCAGCTGCTGCTGGTCACCTTCCTCTCGTACGCGCTGCTGCCCGTGCGCACCCTCCTGGCCATCGTCTTCGGCGGCGTCGTGGCCGTCTCGCACCTCATCGTCGCGCTCACTTCGGCTAGCGCCAAGAGGCAGCCGCTCTGGAGGACGGTGAGTGCGTGCGCCCGGCGGGCGGGCGGGCGGGTGGGCAGGGACCGAGGAGGACCGACGGGGCACGGCCGGGCTGCGCTTCGTCGCAAGGGCCTCTCCAGAAAGCTGCCGAGGAAGTTCCGTTCAGTCCGGGGCTGAGATGGCGGGCGCCTCCCGGGGCATCGCCAAAGAGCTGGCTTTGCACATGGCCTTATCTGGGCTGCCCCGCCCGGGTTTCGCTGTCGGGGATGCTGCTCGCTCGAAGATGCCCCTGGGGTCTGCAAACTGGGCTTGGGGGTCGAGAAAATAGCTCGAGCTGCGTGTTTTCTGCCTATAGCTGATACAGTGGGAAATGGGTGCGCTGAATTGTGTGGGTGAAGGAGAAAGAGAATGAATGTCTGGCAGCACATGGCTGCTTTTGTGGAGGAACAGGGTGCTTAAAATGTGTGTGGTTTATTAAGTGTTTGCTGTTTGTGGAACTGCTGAAAACAGCTTATCTATGCCCAAGATGATACGGACACCGTATAATGTGCAGAGAGAGAAGGCATATATCGCCAAGTTTTCAACGAGATAGCAGAGTTATACTCGTAGTTTAAATGGGATAAACATGGACAGCGGAAAGCTGACAGCGAATGAGGTTGGACAGGGGGGGAAAGTTTCTTTTTAATTTAAATCGCGTAGAAGATATTTTGATGGAGCCCTTTGTCTTCCCATCTCTAATTCCATATAGGCAAGCGGATGTTTTCGGGAACCCTCTCATTCAGCCCCCCTTCTCTCTGCTTCCCCATAGCAGCTGCCCGTGCCTCTCTCCGCCGCCCTCCCCCCACAGGCTCCCTCCGTCCCTCCCTCTCTCTCTCGCCCATTAATCCCGTGGCGGAGCTGCTGCTCTACAGCATCTTCAGGAATGTGCTGTTGCAAATCCGCCCCCCCCCCCGCCCGCCGGCCGCTATTTATGGCTCTGCAGGGTTTCCTCAGGTGTCCGCAGCCTAACGGACGTGAGCTGGAAAGGAGAGAAGAGAGCAGGGGAGGTTTCAAGATTTGAGGCCCCCGTCTGCTCTTCTGAATCTTTGCTGGGGGGAAGAGAGAGGATGCAGGTGGGAGATGGTTTGCTTGTCTGTTGTTTTGGCAGTTCACAGATGCTGTTGGCTTGGGCGAATCTAATTTTCAGAATAATAATATAGGTGGAAACAAAACAGCCTTTTTCTTCCATGGTGCTTTCTGATTCTATTTTCTCTGGCTGACTAAGACTGTCATGACACACAAACATCACCCACAGTGAAAGAGGGGAAGTTATACTGGCTGGTTATTGTGGTTGAATCTTTCTGGATTTTGGACACATGCTCACGGATCACATATATGTGCTCACACCAAATACATAAGGAGACGCATGTAGACAGCTTACAAGATTACTCTTGGCTCACTGCTACTGAGCTGGTGGACAAAATAAATTGTGTGTTTGGAGGGAGGGAGGGAAGCATGGGGGGAGGGATAAGCTGAGCTTTATGATTTACCCAGATTATCTGGTAGTCTATTTTTAAGTGCATGGTTGAGAGGTTGAGAGAAAATATGTGAACAGTTGAACTTCAAAGAATAGATTTCTGTGCCAAAGCACGTGCCAACAGCCCAGTTTTCAGTTGTACAATAAAATTTACATATTTATGAAATCCCACAACATTTTGTGCCCAAAGGGACATGCTTTTCAAGTCATGTGGGTGGGGATGGAGGAATCTGTGTTCTCTCGGTTTCTTCTGATATTCTTATATATTTATTTATACCCTACATTTTTCATTGAAAGGGACTCATGGCGGCTTACATATAAAATTGGAACAGCTAAAAACATTGGGGGGGTTGTTAGGGAGAACAATAATAAATAAAAAAATTAAGCATTTATAGAATAAATGCTATATATAAAAATATAATAACTTTTTAAAACATGAAGACAATTACCATAAAAACAGAACAGCAGCCAGCCTTTCATTAAAAGCTGTCAGTTCTCAAAAGCTTGTTATAATAAGAACAGGCAGGAGTTCACATGCTGGTTGCTGATTTTTCCAATCTTAAATTCAAGCCTCATGAAAATTTGCCAGCATTTTAGTGTGCATTTCTCATAATAAACACATTTTTGAATATCGTTTTGTCAAATCTACCTTTTTGCCTGCCGTTGTTTCCTAATATAAATGTCAACGGATGGCTGTGTTTTGGTTGCCTGTTGTTTCCAAAATGTCAGTTGGATGGGTTCTTTAAATGTGAACTGCTTCAGATTTCTCCTCCACACCTAGGTGTGAGTGCGCAGCCTTGAATTGCATCTGCTCTCTTTTAAAAAATGAACAAAGCAGCAAAATTTCTCTACCGTTTCCTGTGGATATATATATATTATCGTACTTAACAGTTTTCCAACTCTATTGTCTGCATGGTTGTCTTCTGTTCAGGTTATTCAGGAGATTAATGGAACTCCCTAGTAAGTGTTTAGGCTTCAAACTATCAAACTTACTTGGAAGTAAATCCTATTTAGATCAATGTAACTTATTTGTGAGTATACATATTTTGCATTGGGGCTAAAAGTTATTACTGGAAGCTAGTGTTTCCTATAATGTTTTGAAAGCAAGGTGTAAGCATTTTTATAAATTACTCAAGGTATAAATATTGAACTTACTCACATTATGAAAGGGAGAGGGTTTCTGGAATGGTAATTTCCTCTGACTACATTAGACAGGAAACAATTGGCACAATCCAATTGAAAGTAGCTGACTGGGTGCCTTGAAATAATGAGGAGTCTTCCACATGTACTATATAGAAAAGCAAAAATTATACATATTTGAGTTAATCAAAAGCAAGGCCATCTATGTCAGGCTGGTATCATGGAACCATTTCATCAGTCTAACTGTCTTTCCATTCTGTTTTTAGTTACCTCTGTTGTTATATGGAGGGCTGCACTCTTGTGTACCAGCTCAGTAAATGAAGTCATCATTTTCTGACCAAGAAAATAACCCATTTTAAGTGAGAATTACAAAACAGAACATAACTTGCTTTAAAGGAGAAGAATTACTTTAAAGGAACAAAATAGCTTATTTTGTTTCCTCACATGTAATCAGAAAGCCCAGAGAGGCATCTAAAAGGAAGTTTTAATGGGTGTATGTCCCATTTAGCATCCAAAACAGGGCAAGGTTATCCAAATATAATCCCTGGTTAAATAAAGAGCTGTATGAGTTAAATGTATTTTGGTGTAGCTTTCATGATTTTGAGGTTTCTCTTTACCTGGAAGACATAGGGCATGAGCAATTGAGCATGCAGATTGAGTATCCTCCTGTATCTGGCCTTCTTTGAGGTTCTGGGGAAAATGAGAGCGGCATCTCTGCTTGTGATGTGGGTCCCTTGATGCTATTACAACACTGGCAAATGCCTGGCATTGCTAAACACTGGAGCCGACACTGTTTGCAATGATAATTTACATTGTTATAAAGAACCTGTACATGCAAACTGGATACATGTGGAAGAGTCAGCAGATATCCATGTCCTAATAGCATTTACTTGGGTTACTGATTGCATTAAATGCGGCTTTGAAAGGATTTTAGATATTTATAGAGACAAACTTTAGAGCAAACCAACAGGATGATGGGTAAATATCAGTCAAAGATGTGGCTAGAGGGCAAAGCAGTAGGCAGGGGTATTTTGTGGCATTGAGAGATTCTCTTGGCAGTTGTGAGATCAGGAGAGATGAGTGAATGCATTGGGGGGAAAGACTGTTCTGTACTAAAGAAACAGCTTTTGAATTCTTTGAAGATTCTCTCTACCAAGGAGGATGAAATTTCTAGATGAATAGCATTCCAGAAACTTACACCAGGAATGTGGCAAAATGTAGGTGTCTGCCATATCCCATTGAACAGATATATGTATTTTTTGATATGACATTGTACAGTAATAGTCAATTGTTTTGTATTTGACTGTGTATATCCAACTCTGCTTCTGTTGCTTGCTTTTTGTTTAACTGTAGAAATTGGAGTTCTTGGTGAAGTCCAGAAATAAACAGTAAATTCCAAGAACTTGGGCCAGGAATCCTGGCCTGAGTTCTTGCAATTTACTGTTTATCTCTGCTTTTTGTTTAAAGCACTGAATAAAGAATATGCCTGTCACAAGATGAAAATGTGATAACCTATCAAGTGATTGAGGTGGCAGCTTTTAGAGCCTGTTAAAATGAAAGGAAATGTTGATTTGCAATGTTTCCTAGTTAACACACTCCCAGCAAGAATAATCTATAATGTAATACATTTTGTGTTGTCACAGGATTAGCATTTCCCCCAACTGTGTTACAAGAAGAGTTAAATTGCAGGCTGAGACCATGGTTCAGGATGTCACTGGCAAAATGTTGTTGAAGGCATTGCTTCAGGTAGCTGACAAGAATTTAAATCTAATGCTATAATCACATATATTGTTTTGAATTGGTACTCCAATTTGCATCCAGTATAATAGGTGACTATATAATCACTGAATCTCTCACGCCTATCACACAACACCACAAGGCTTTTATTTTGTTGTTTTCATATGTCTTTCATGCTGTGCAAAAATGTGTGACTATCCTTTACTCCACTGAGCACGAGGGGGAAGACTGTTAAGTTTTTGATGTTGCCCATGAAAGAAAGAATGAAATATTGTTCCAATGAATGAAAGCCCAACTACTGCTGCGTTTTCCAAATTCACTTTTGCTTTCCCCAAAAAATGCCACTGCTTGCTTATTTATATTTAGAATCCTTTTCAAAATATCTGTTAATTTTCATTCAGCTGCTTGAACTGTGATGATGTTCAGTCATGATGGCTATTTTCTGACTTGTGATTTGATTTCCTCCTCAGTGGCAACTAGAGTCTGTATAGGGCTTTGGAATACACAAGTTACGGTAGCAGTTCTGCCCCTGAAATAATTTTCTTTCTGAAAAGAATTGCAGGATTGAGGGGAATCTGTGGATCATGTAGTTCACATTGGTAATTAAACTGGTCAAAAACACTTGATTTTTAACCAGGCAGTAGTCAGATGTTGGCACGTAATTATTCCTGTTAGTTTAGAAGAAGTGTATTTTTTTAAGATTTAAGCTTAATTTAGTTAACTGTTATGAGACAATGATATGAAATTCTACACTATTGTGATCAACTATTTTTGTCAAAAGTGTTATGTGAATATAAATGTATATTAATAATATTCAAGACATTGAACAGTTAGTCTTGGCTTTTATTCTTGAATCCTTTGGATAGTTCACACCACTATGATTTTTTTTAAAATAAAAAAATAAATTTAACTACTAATGCACACATAGCACATTTAATAGACCCCCCCCCAAAAAAAATGGTTTGTGTGCTTCCAGACATCAGCAAACCTGGAGAGAAGAAACATTTACTTGAGTTTGACAATATGAGACAGTAAAAAAAAGAAAAGAAAGAAAGACTGCCTACACATGGGCATTCTTGGCTTCACGACATATTTGACAAGTCTGCTCACTTTTTTCGGTGGGCGGTGTTGCAGCCAAGCATCTGGCCCCCTGCAGTGATCTGGTGTGAGGGTGGTGAGTTGATGCCCCCCCTGTGCCATCCCTGCCCATCACCGATACTGGGCGCTACCAAGCCCCGTGTGGCCCCGCTGGCCAATCAGCACCGGTGGGGGAGTAGCCAGAGGAAATTCAACTGTGGTGCGGCTGGGGCCCCCTCCTCTCTCGTCCTTTTGCTGGATCTTCCAATCCACCTGATCTTTTATCTTGATTTGCTCTGACATGACCTTGCTGTGGACAAATTTCAGCTGCCAAGTTGTTGGGGCCGTTGAGGAATTTTTTCCACTTTGCAAATTGGCACCAACCATTTGGTTTTCACCTACCTGGTAGCAATCGTCACAACTTTGTGTGGTTAGGCATTGGGTAAGCCTTTGTTTGGTTGGAGTGAAGTTGTAGCCTCTGTCTGCCCCTCCTCATTAAGGGTATCCTGGGGATCTGGGGGTGTGGGTCCTGTCTGATGCCCGGACGTGAGCTAGGGGCATGCCATGACCCTAACGGGGACCCCTCGGGGTGCCCCTATTTGATGTAAGCCATCAGGCTCCCCCTATTGGTGGTTTAACCTTAACAACCTCCCTGCAGATGGATGGGAGTCGTGATATAGCCTGACTTCACCCATTGCCTAAACCAATCCACTCACACCAGTAACCAGTAAAGTTGTGGTCTAATTGAACCCATAAACCTAAATACTTTGTCGCTAGGTAACTGTGGGTCATGGGGCCTTGACACACAATATTTGAGTGCAATCAAATGCTAGACAGATTAACAATATTTTCCTGTCAGGTAAATGACAGTAAGAGCTGTTCGGCAGTGGAATTTGCTACCAAGGAGTGTGGTGGAGCCTCCTTCTTTGGAGGTCTTTAAGCAGAGGCTTGACAGGCATATGTCAAGAATGCTTTGATGGTGTTTCCTGCTTGGCAGGGGGTTGGACTGGATGGCCCTTGTGGTCTCTTCCAACTCTACGATTCTATGAAATCAACTAGTATACTGAAAGTATTCCCCATACCTAATCTACCTTAACATGTATACCAATTCTGAAAGGAGTATGGACTATTTTTTCTATGCAGGATCGTCTTGCATTCTGAGGTTGAGCTTGTAGTCCTAAACAGGGGAAATGGTGTCTGGATTTGTAGGATATGGAAGTTTCACCTTTAATGGACATGAAATCTGCTTTCAGTAGAAAGGTGACATAAAGCATATGTAACAGTGGAGGGCGCAAGACCTGTCTAGGATTCTAAGATAGCATTTGATCTGATCAATTCATGTTAAAATCTATTTTAATCCATTTTGTTTCACATGACTTGGGTGTGATATTTAAAATTACAGAAATCTATACTTGCTTTAATGTAAGTTTTCCACATCTTGCAAATGTCTATGTAGGACTTCTGTGCTTTATCAGTTAGATTAATCAACTCATATGTGTCCTGCTTTTAGAAACAGAGCAAGTTTTGCTCCAGAATGTTTGTTTTTACTCATGCAATTAATATTTTTTGAATTGTATGTATTTTATTTATTTGTTTAAATATTTTAAAACCATACTTTCATATAAAATATTGCAAGGTGGAATACAGCCTGAAAACACAGTACTACAACAAAAAACAATAGGAACATCAAACACAGTAAAAGCTGGATGGCAAAGAATCTGAAGCTCCAAAGGCCTGCCTGAACAATACAGGGATGACTCCTGCTAAACCTCTATTAGGGAGTCAGATTGGACCGAGATTGTTTTGGACCCTGTGAATTAGCACAAAAACCTTGACCCTGGCCCAGTATCAAATTGGTAACTAGTGCTGCTCTATCAGCAGTGGAGCATCAGAACAATTTAACATAATTGTATTAGATACAATATTACTCCTTTTACAATGGATCCAGTAATGTACATCCCCCCCCCCCCGGTTTTTCAACCAGTACCTAACAACCCTGTTCCATTTTTTAAAAAAAGTTTTTCAAAAAACTGCTTTTCTAACCTTCGCCATATTGGTGAATTTCACAACTGGGTTATTAGTTTCCCAGTTTGCACAGATTGTTATCCATATCATTACCAAAATGGTATTTTATCATGTTTGTGTCTTTTGTTAGACTTAGGTCGCCAAAATAATATACTTGGTTAATCTAATTGTAGTTTGTATCCCTTTATTACTTTAATTTCATTTAATACTAGCTGTATCCTGCCATGCGTTGCTGTGGCTCAGTCAGGGTCCCCATTTCCCAGGACAGGGGGAGGATATGACCCCCGACCCCCATCTGTCCCCCCCCCCCCATATAAGGATTTGCAGTTCAGGGAGGTTCTGTGCAGGTCCCCCGGTGGATCCTGGTGGGTGAGGGGGTAGGGGGTACCTGTAGGTCATGTTGGGGAGGGTCTCCCATTTCCCCCATGGCAGAGGTGGTTTCAGGGAGTGGCCTGGGTCTGGAGGGCTGACCTGGTTCTCGAGGCCTGGCCTGGTTGTGGAGGTGGCGTGGGCATCGGTGGTGGCAGGGTCCAGGCTGCCTGCCTCTCGTGTCATCGTTGGAGGTGGCTAAGGCAGCTTTGGGACCTGCCATGGGTCTGGAGGCCTGGCGAGGCGGCGTTGGAGGTGGGGGAGGGACAGCCTGGTGAGGTAGTAGTAGTAGGAGGGGTGGGTGGGGTGGGGTGGGGTGTTACTACATGAATGGCATCTGTGCTGGTCAGAGGCAAGGTCCAGGACCGGTCTGAAGTCTAAGGAATTAACAAGGGGTCAGTCTGATGAAGCTGAGGCAGGGTGCCGGGCAGGAAACTAGGCGAGGTCAGGAGCAGGAACACAGGCAAGGTCTGGCAAGCAGCAATGTTGGGGCAGGGTCTGACCGCCTTTTATCTCTGACAAGGTAATGGTCGATCCCGATCCCCCGATGACTCACCACTCTGCCTCGCCTGAAGACGAGCACTCCTCCTGCGAGTACTCAGGTCTCTCCTCCTCTCAGCCCTGAGTCTCTGCAGCTCGGGAGACGCTGGAGGGTTACTGGACCCAGGAGCCGACCCAGCCGGTAGTGGACCAGCTGTTGGCAATGAGGTATTCTCAGCACCTGGAGCCAGGACAGGCTCAGGCCCCAGCTGGTGCTTGTTGAGGGGGAACCTGAGCAGACTGAGGCTCTTCAGGAACAGGCCCCAGACTAGGTTCATCCAGTACAGGCTGTGATTTCTCCAGCTCTGAGTCCGAGCCCGAGTCCCAGGCCATCACAGTCTGTTCCTTTGACATCCACTGGAAGGAGCTTTTTTTTCACAAAATCATGTTTTTACCTGTAACAGGTGTCACATCTGTGTAATCTAAGTTTATGCAAACACTTGCAATTTGGACTGGAACGTTGTGTCCAAATTTCAACGCAATCGGTCAAGTGGTTTTGGAGACAGGTCATCAAGTACAAACATGCACCTTTTACATTTTTATGTATATAGATAGTTGCCCAATTTTTTTAGGACAAGTTTAATCATGTAATTTTCTGATTAATAATATGTTAGTTTTATCAATCAGCTATGGTTTTTATTAATTATGGTAGCTTTAATAAAAATAGAACCTATAACAAGTTATTCAAATGTGCAAGAAACCCAGTCTTCTCTCAGGTTTTCACACATACAGCAACAAAGTTCGATTCAATATTATGTGTCAGCCTTGCCCCTGTCCTCATTCTTCAGATGGGCCATTAATCTTTTAATGATTTTTAATGTATGTGTATTCCTTTATCTGTTCATTTGACACTTTATTATTATTTTCAATTAAACACAAAACTATTCTAGGGATTGGGAGAAATGTTCCTAGGTGAGAGCCTATTGGTGCTATCCACAAATTGTGTCTGCTAAAGATTTGCATAACACATTGTTTTAAGAGCTTGACCATGAAAAAATAAAGGTCTGGATTAAATAGATCAGCAATATTTATTTTAGTCAGATTTTAGGTTTATGTTGTTGCAGCTGGAGCTATTAAAACTAGAAAACAAACTATATATTTTGAAAAGTGGTTTGCCTGTTTGTTCTCTACGTATTGGGATGCTTCTTGAGCTATAATCACCAACTAGTCTATAGTTATTACACTCCATTGGATAAAGAGTGGGCTTTTAAAGCCTCTTTCAGATCAGGTAGCAGCACACTATCATGCAAAGCTATGACTACCACACCTCTGAGGCCATCAGCCACCCCATTTCAGTTCCGTTTCATAAGCCAGGGCGGACAAGTACCTAATGAGCAGATGGCTGGATCTGGATGTATCATTGCAAGCATCCTACACCTATAGCCAGGTTGCATTAACTGGAACTGATCCCTCAACAGTGGCTTTGATAAAATGTTGGTCACCTGAGTTGGCATGCCCACAGGAGCAGCATCTGCACCATCGCAGTCCCAAGCAACTTTATCTTCAAAATGTTTAGCCAGCCAATTCCAGGTAGCCATCACATGCTCCAGGTCAGGCATGACCAGCCTTCAGGCCACATTGAACAACTCTGCCGGGGATGCAGTGGATCTCTTTGCTGTTCCCACAGCCATGTGGCAGGCACCGTAATGAGTCTGAAAACATTCTCAGCCAGTTCCAGAGCAAGATTTAAGTTGCTTAACTGCAAGCCATTGCCTGGTCAATTTCATCGAAGGAAACTCCTCAGTGACAGTACTAAGAGCTGTTCGACAGTGAAATGGACTCCCATGTGGGGTGGTGGACCCTCCTTCCTTGGAGGTTTTTAAGCAGAGGTGGAATGGCCATCTGCCATGGATGCTTTAGATGAGATTCCAGCATTGCAGGGGGTTGACTAGATGACCCTTTGGGTCCCTTCCAACTCTACAATTCTATGATTCTATTATCTGTCATTTTGTTTTGTGCATGGATGTAGTGGCACCCTAGAGGTATTTCCCTACTTTTCACAATGTCTCTGACCACCCCCACTCTCTGCCCCTTTGGTCATGAAATGATGAGCATTGTGTTTCCAATTCACAGCTGAAGAAAAACCAAATATTTGCTCAGTATGTTCTAGTGCATAAAACCATCTAGCCCGGAAATACTCTTCCCCAAACAGAGGCCAACGTTGTGCGGCCTTTATTTGATTTAAAGGTTGCATTTGACAGTATTCCCAGAGAACTATTGTGGGAGAAACTAGCCCGATGGGGAATTGACAAAAGGCTTTTGTGGCTGATAACTCAACTGCATAATGGGTCAGCTGCCAGGGTAAGACTTACCCCTGCTGGCGACCTCACAAATTCAGTACCTATTAATAGAGGAGTGCGCCAAGGATGTATCCTTGCCCCATTTCTTTTTATCAGTGATATGAGGATGCCTCTGATAGAATCACAGGAAACTATTCATGCCCCACGCCTTGCCCAATATTGTTGTCCTCTTTTACTCTATGCAGACGATGCAGTGATCCTATCCTTCACAAGAGTCAGTCTTAGGAGAGCACTAACAATTTTTGGTTCATACTGCAAATCCAGTTTTCTTACAATAAACCATGCCAAATCCAAAGTCTTAATTTTCTCAAAAAGCCTGAGAACCTATAACTAGAGAATAGATGGAAAATCTATTGAGCAGGTCTTCAAATTTCAGTATTAAGGTGTCTTTTTACAAAATAATATGGGCTGGAAGGCCCATCTTACCTATGCATCAAACCGATCTAAAGCCCTTTCCTTTGCACTTTTGTGCTTTTTCTTTTCAGACGGAGCTGCCCACGTTCCATCTGTGCTAAAAGTTTTCAATGCCAAGGTGATTGCGACATTAGCATACACAATCCCATTATGGGGGTCCTCTGTAAATTTACTCTCTTTGGAAGTAATCCAAAACCAGTTTCTGAGAAGGTTACTAAAACTACCCCGGTGTGTAAGCAACTCTGCTATACGCCTGGAACTTAATGTTACATCATTAGAAAACCCTCTTTGGAAACGCATCTTCGGTTACTGGTTGGCATTATGGCATAGACTCCCCAATCTCCACCTGATTCACTGTCTCTGGAGAGATGATTTTCCCAGCCCTTGGGCAAAGGGAACACACTCGAAACTTGTGTCCCTTGGGCTATCCCCATTTGAACTATTGGAATTGGACTTAGTCTCAGCCAAGAGAGCTGTCACTCAAAAACTAAAGGAGATTGATCTCCAGTCCAATACCTTGATGGGCTGTGGCACCTGTTCTCTGATAAATCTTGGTTTAACACCCTCAATGAAATTACCATCTTATCTAACAACTTTATCTGTGGCGACGCATAGGTATGCCTTTATAAAGGCCAGATTCAATGCTTTTCCACCAAATGTTATGGGTAACAGATTCTCCAACGGCCAGATCTCCCTTCTATGCGACTGTAACAGTGGCTCTGTAGAATTTCTACACCACATACTTTTTTGTTGCCCAGTTCATTCGGCTGCTCGGTCCAGATTCCTGTATCCACTATTGCTGACAAGACGCAGGAAACCAAATAAATTAATTTATTGAATGATGATGAACTGAGCAGATCCCTTACGGTCGTTAGATTCCTGATTAATGTCTTATTTCATAAGAAGAGAAGCAGATCACTGCACGGTTTTTTAATTTTTTATTTAATAATTATTTTTATTAAGGATTTTTTGGGGTTACAAAGGTAGTGCAGTGTCTCATGCATCAGTTTTACACTTCAATTTTACTTGTTGAGACATTATGAGGAGGGGGGAAAGAGGTGGGTGGGATGGGGAGTTGGGTGTGGTGGATTGTCAATGTTTCTGTTTTTCTTGTTATGTGTAGGGGTTCGGCGTCAGCGTCGTTTGTGCAGGTTCTCTGTTGTTTGTTTGTGCTTCTCTGTTGGTGAGAGAGGTCGGGATTCGTCTTAGGGTGTGATTGCTCATTTGTGGTTGGCTGTGATGGTCTTCATTTTCTCGTGTGAGTGGGGAGGGAGGATGTTTTGATTAGGTTAGCCATATTGATTTGTATGCTGACAGTAAGTTTTTGTCATTGTCTTGTTGGGCTGTATAAGTGATGAAGGGAACCATACTGGGGTGAAGCTGTCTTCTTCTGTTTGTCCCCGTGTCAGTTTCAGCTTACTGGTTAGTTTTTCTAGTAGGGCCGTTTCCCATACAGCTTGGTACCATTGGACCATGCTTACTCCTGACAGGCCCCTCCAGTGCCTGGCTATGATGTTTCTTGTTGCTGACAATAGGTGGATTATAAGTCCTTTGTGATCTGAATGAGCGTTGTTATCTTGAAAGATATTTAGTAAAACCAATTCTGGGGTAATATCTAGCACTTGCTTAGTTATCTTACAGATTTCTTTCATGGATGTCATCCAGAATGATTGGATTTTAGGGCACTCCCACCACATGTGGAGATATGTGCCTATGGAAGTGCATCCTCTCCAACATTTTGATGAGGTTCCTGAACGTATTAGTGCTAGTTTCCTTGGAGTCAGGTACCATCTATAAGTTAGTTTCAATGAGAGTTCTTTTCTTTTCATTGATATAGATTTGAATGGGGGTTTCGACCACATTCTAGTCCATTGGGTAGGGTTGATTTCATATCCTATGTCAATCCTCCCATTGTCTTTTTAGGTTGTCCAAGGGGTCTGTGGGATTTTGGAGTAGTATTTTGTATATTGCAGATACCGTCCCTTTTCCATGTCCTTTTAACATTTGGAGGAGGCTCTTGAAAGTTGTCAGAGGTCTAGTTGCTGCCGATTTTACTGTTGGGTTATTCAGAAAGGCATGTAATTGATGTTGTGCTAACCAGGGCATTGGGATGTCTTCTAGTTTGTCCTGTATTTCTTGTGTTGACAAAGGTCTGTTGTCTTTATAGAAGTCCATTAAGCGATGTAGACCTTTGGTTCGCCAGGTTTTTATCTGAAGGTTTTGTGCTGCATGATGGAACAATGGATGGTAAGCCAGGGGAATTAATGGGGATGGGGTTGGAGATAATTTACTAATTTCTGCTTTCCATGCTTTGAACATGGTTTGTGTGTATCTGTTGAGTGTTGTGGGAATCTTCCTTAGTTTGTTTGGGAGGAATGGGTATGCTGTGGTGTAGATATTTTCAATTGAGTCCCTCTCCAGGTGTACCCATTGTTTTGTCTCATCTTCAAGTATATATGGGATTATATGGCGTATTTGGTTGGCGTTGTAGTATGTTTCTATGTTGGGGATTCCCCATCCTCCTGCTGAGGTGGGGAGGTGAAGGTATTTGATGCTAATCCTTGGTTTTTTATGTGAGAAAATAAAAGAGTGTAATTTTCCCTACCATTTACGAAGTTGGGTTGGGGGGATCCAAATTGGGAGGGTTTGGAATAGGTAGGTTAGCTTTGGGAGGGTGACCATTTTGACCATGGCTATCTTATCTGAAAGAGTGAAACTCATACTGTCCCATCTCTTTAGATCTTTGTTTATTTGTCGCCACAGGGGCTTGTAATTGTGGAGGTATAATTTGTTGAGGTTCTTTGTTATTTGTACTCCTAGGTATCTGAATTTGGTGTGACAAAGTTTTATTTTGGTGATATTAGTAAGTTCTTTTTGGATGTGGGGTGTGTGTGTTGAAGCACATGGCTTCTGATTTACCAAAGTTTACTTGTAAGCCCGATACCATTGCAAATGAGTCGAGTTCTCTGATTAGGAAGGTTGCTGTATTTAAGGGGTCTGATGTTGTGACCATTAGGTCATCTGCAAAGAGCCCTAATTTATAATTTCTGCCTTTTATTTCCACTCCCTTGATGTCTGCGGCTGCTCAGATTCGGATTGCTAGGGGCTCCAAAGCCAGGATAATCAGGAATGGAGACAGTGGGCATCCTTGTTTTGTGCCTCTTTGGATTGCTATGGTGTTTGAGTCCATATTATTAATTCTGCAGTTTGCTGAGGCTTGGGAATATATTTGTTTGAGAATTTGAAGGAAGTTGGGGTCAAATTTCATGTTAGTTAGTACCGCTAATAAGTATTTCCACTCTAAGCAATCAAAAGCTTTGAGGATATCTAGGGACATAATTGTCAGTGGAAGTTTGGTTGCCTTGCTGTGTTCAATTAAGTTTAGTAATTTCCTGATGGGGTCTGTAATATTGTGACCAGGGACGAAACCGGTTTGGTCTGGGACTATTAAATTGCCTAGGAAGATTTTTAAGCGATTGGCCAAGATTGATGTGAATATCTTGTAATCCTGATTTATTAATGAGATTGGGCGGTAAGATTCTACTTTGAGGTTGTCCTTATCACTGCACGATTTTGATAGTTCAATTAAAACTAAGAATTACTGAGAGGAATCAAAACTATGCTGTAAATTAAAATTATCTGATAGATCTTAACCAAGTTTTAGATAGATAGATTATTTTATTCAATATATGGAGTAATTTTATTGATCTCAACTGATTATTAATGGTTGTTAAGCTGGTATTGCCTAAATTGTAAAATTTGTATTGCTTTGGCTGTTTTATGTTGAATTGATGTTTGATATGGGCCAGTGGCCAAAATAAATTTACTTTGCTTCCACCTCCACCGCCTCTGGCTCTTCTACCTCCATCTGCCTTAGTAGGCTTGACCTCTTGCCCTAGTTGTCACTCAAGTTCTCAATGTGATTTCCTACTGTTTTGAATTAAGGCTACCCATGCATTTAGGAGATGAAACGTGTTTCAACCAAGTGAGAAAGAGGAAGAAGAAGAAAATTGTTTTACTGATATTATTCTTCCACCACTTCTAGTCAAGCACCTGCTCTCCCCATGGCCAAACAGATGCCTCTTCTGGGAAGCAAGCAGGATCAGAGCACAACAATCTTCTCCCTTCCTGTGCTTTTCAACTACTGGTATTCAGAAGCATTGCTGCCTTTAGCTGTGCAGGGAGAGCAGAGCCATTATCGCTAGCATTCTCATTAGCCTCTCTTAAAGCCACCCCAGCTGGTGGCCTTCATGAGGGAGTTCCATAGTTTAACTATGTGCTGTGTGAAGAAGGAATTTCTTTTATCTGTCCTGAATCATGACATCTAGTGAAGCTCTTCACAACCTCTATATGTTTTAATGACCCTGAAGAATTCAGCATTGTCAGCAATCTTGGCCACCTATCTCTAGCTCATTTATGAACAAATTGAGAGGCACAGGTCTTAATATTGCTTCTTGGCAGAGTGCACTTCTACAGCTCTCCATTCAGAGAACTCTCCATTTATTCCTTCTCTCTGCTTCCTGCACCTTAACCAATTCCTGATTCACAAGAGGACTCGGATACTCCTTTTCTTGGGTGCTAGTGGAGCTCTCAAGTAAACACAGTTTGCATATGTTAGTGTCTGAAATTATGTGCTGTTTTTCCCTTACTGATGAACAAAATGAACTTGGTTTATTATAGAAGAAGCTGGGATTTTGGATAGAAACAGATTCCCTCACTCCAAACAAGAACATCCATGTTTATAGAAAGGGTGCTAGAAATTGGTAGTGTTAAAAATCTAAATGGCACCGCTCACTGGTGGTAAATTATAACAATAAACAAAGCAATCAGTGTTTATTGTGTTTTAATGGTCCTACAAGAGCTGCCACCTGAGGGTCCTCACTACTCCGTCTCTGTTCCGATTTGTCCTGCTGATGACTGTCGGCATGTCCAGGAGGGTGCCTACTCGTAAGTAAGGCCATGGCAGAGACACATACCCGACTGGCATGTTCCCTCCCTCCTGGGAGATCGTTCGGGAGCTTCTGGAGCGTTCTTCAGCCCGAACATCACAGTGACTGGTGTGATGAAGCACCAGCACACCTTCCACATCTGCATAGGTTTGCGCAGTTGCGAAACAGACTCAGTAGCACAGCATTCTGGCTAAGCTAGTTTATTTACATATAAACAGACCTGGAGCTTTTTTATTATGGCTCCCTCTCTCTAGCATCACAGGCAGTAAAGAGAAAGAACAAAGGAACAACAGTCCCACTTAGGAAGACAGTAAGACAAACATCCTGTCTATGTCACATCCACTCTGTGGAATGAAAACACATACAGTCATGTGATATACAATAAACCTATGACTGCAGACGGGGAATGAATCTCCCAACAATGACTACAGGGAGGCCTTAGTGGTGAGGCTTTCATTATGCCCTAGAAAGTTCCAGGAGTTTTGTTCTGCTTTTTCCAGGACTGCAAGAAGCTATAGGCAGCATTACTCATGGTTCCCGAAGTTCCCAGAGATGGTGGAAAGGACTTTGGGGAATCAGTCTAGATTATGCTGTTGATTGAAGAACATTCCAGTTGACAGAGGTGGGCGAGTCTTGTTTTCACACTAATCTGTGATTTATTTATTTTAAAAAGCCCCATATGGAAATTTTTATCACAAAATGTTTCCAGGCACTTTCACTTGTGCCTGGAAACAGACCGGGAGCCTGTGAAGCTGTTCTAGCAAGGCAGTCACCTGCTCCCTATTACGAGCCCCAATCAGCAATTTGGCTGCAGCTGCTTGAGCCAGTTGAAGTTTCTGAGCCCTTTTCAAAGTCAGTCCCATGTTGGTCGCACTGCAGAACTCCAAACGGGATGTAACGAAGGCATGTGTCCATGTGGCCAGATCAGACATCTCACAGAATGGTTGCAACTGGCACTGTAGCAGTTGCTAGAGTGGAAGAGGGTTGGGTTGGAAGTCCCAAGTTGAATTAACCCTTAGGGTTCTAGAATTTTAGCAATGTGTTCAAGCTCCCACATGTATTGCGAGGCCAGACTGCTTTGCATAAAGTTTTCCTTTTTTTGTGCACCAAGTTTCACTTCTCCAGAGTTCTCATTGTCCAATTTCTGTGTGTCTGACCTGCAAATGTAGGAGCATATTGGATGCTTTATCATCTGAGCTATGACCATCCTACATGGGGTTTCTATACCATGGGGGTGCATTATGATTAGGTACTAGGTTACACTACATCTGGTGTTTTGGCAATGTAGGTGGGGTGGTCACCAGTGTGGTGGCAGGTACCATAATCCTCCCTCCATTGAAGTCAGTGAGAGGGAAATGCGTGCTGGTATAAAATTGTTAAGAGCGTGGTCATGGATTGAAGGAGTAAAGGACACAGTGTAAATGTGCTCCTCTGCCCTGCTGCCTACATTCGACCCACTGTTCCACTCCATTTCAGCCATTCTGTTGGATTATCTGAGATGTTGGATTATCATTCTAGCATATTTGTCATGGGGTGGCGTAGCTGTTGTTCTGCTAGTGTTGTGTACTTCCAGTGAACTCTAGGGCTACTTAGTTGGAAGATCCTGAGTATGGGATTGTGCTCTTAGGTATTCCCAGTCACTAGATGGGCTTGTTGTGGATTTACTGGAATGCTTGTAGCTAAGACCAAGACCTCTAAACCTGAGAGGCTATTTTTATGTAAGTGTTCCAGGCAGATATTTCAAGAAATAACACAGTGCAAAATCTCTTATCAAATTTAACTGAAGTAGAGGATCTTTGTACTTCATGTGCTGAGTTAGTTTGAGTCCTCTGGCCAAACTTGAACTTGAGGTTTTACAGATTCCACTTTGACAAGGCACCAGAGAGAAGCAAACAAATAAAAACAAGCACTACTGCTAATCATTTTGGGAAACAGAAAAGACAGCAAATTAATTTAACTTACTGCAGTATCAACTGATGTGAACTCAAGGGTTTTTCAGACTGTTGAGGGTTGGGTTAAAGTGTATCTTTTTCACTCTGCTAATTGATCTTCTTCTTTGGCAATCACTCGTAGCCAAGTAAGATTGTCTTCCATGTATGTGGTCTTAACAGTGAGTCTTTAAGTGACTCTGGAGGCCACACATCCTTCCACAGTGAGGACATATGCTTTCAGGCAGGAGTTGATCATGGTGAGGATTTGTCAAATGTGCCTTCCTTTTAGCTCTTTTCTCCCTTTCTTCCTGAGTTCATGCTTCTTCAACGTCAATGACACCTTTGGTAAATGCTGTTCTTCAATTGGAGCACTCACAGGCCAATGTTTCCCAGTTATCAGCTTCCTGTTTCTGGTAGTGAGAAATGGCTGACTCCCACACGATTGGACTTCAGCCGTGTATATCAGGGTTGATGTGGGGGCAATTAGCCCTGGCAGACTCCCCAGGGTGGGGGAGGACTGTCTCGTAGACCCGCAGACCGTTTGAAATTGTCAGCTTGCATCAAGGTGCAAGTGGCAGGATGCTGGGTCCCAGAGCACAACATGGCTGGCACTCTCCGAAGTCACTCTCATAGCCGGAAATATCTGTTTGATAAAATAATTAGATTTGGACAATAAGCAGACATAGTCTGGACCGAAGACTGTGAAAATTCAAAGAAATTCTCATCATGGTGTTTGGATTACGGAGGTAATTGGTACGTCCCCCCCCCTTCTCAATACCTACAATTGTTTTTCTATGCCAAGCCTCATTAAGAAACCTTTTGTTGTTGTTGAAAAGTACAGATGGACTTCTTTTTATAATTAAGTGCTCAATTGCACAGCTTAGACTTGAAAGACTTGATAAAGATAAAAGAAGAAACAAGATGGTGCTTGTTAATATGATGCAGCACAGAAAAATGAGAATTCCTCCCTTTTTTGAGGAAAGTAGGAAATACTTGCTAGCTGACTTTATAATGACTTAAGACAACAATTTGGAATAACATACAGTGCATCTGTTTGCAGAAGTTCTTCATTATGAGCGAGAGAGAAGGCTAAATAGGTGTCTAGCAACCCCCTTTCTAGGGCCCGGGAGGGGGAATTGTGTGGTCTCTGGCAAAGCTGATCGATCGCCAAATGACTTATATCTGTGGGATACAGTTCATTTACATTGCAATATTGTAAACAGTATGCTCAAATAATTTAACGGCGGAAAAATCAGTAACAACTTAACATTGTGGAAGTTGCTGCGTCATTAAATTTTAAACAACAGGCTTGGACAACAGCCCAGATTGGAATAATTTAACAATTTGGGAGTTGCTGCATCATTAAACTTCAAATGATAGACTTGGACAACAGCCTGGATTGGAAAATTGGAATGAAGTCAGGAAAAGCTGCACTGGCAAATAGACAGTTGAATATATACACAAATAAAGCTGTACTCGATGGATGAAAGGATATATGATTTCTGACATGATTGAGAATCGCATAGTCAGGACTTCCGTCCGGGCGCCGTAGAAGATGGCTGAAAATACCATCTCTCTGGCCCCCCACGGGGTAATTTACGAGGCTGTAATGGGAGTATGCAGCCTCCCGAAATCTTCCCAGGGGGTACAGGAAGACGCAGTCTCACCCGCAGATGCCCACCACCAGCTTCGACTTCGGAAGGAAGGAGGGGCTGGGGGCACTGGATGGAAAGCCCCCGTGGGAGTCTGGATCTCCTGGACGCTGATTCTACGAGCGATTCCAGGCTCCATGACTTAAGAGAGAAATTAGATATGAGTCGTGGACATGCTTCAGACAAAGAAGGAGATTTATTCTGCAAAGCACAGCCACCGAGAAAACAAAAGATAACTAAGGAATGTTGAGGCTGGAACTCTATAATTGTGTTTTATTATCTATTTAACAAAGTCTCAAAAGGATAGTTTATCCGGAATAGTTCCTTCTATCTTATTATTCTAGCAATTAGTTATCCATGATAGGGAAAAGCTAGAATAGAAGGGACCTAGAACTAGGGACAATCTAACGAAGTCACAATGTACCTGTCTCAATAACATTTCTAATGACACCAATATAATTATTAAACCAGCAGACAAAGGAGGTGGTATTGTCATCCAGAATATTTGGTATGTAGCTCTTTATATATTTTGTTCTACTGTATAATTTATATGCAGGTTGCTCAGTTTTGTTGTCATTCATTGCTTGCAATGCCTTATATTCCATTTCCAGCCGATGAAAACTTTATTCCGAAACAGTTGAACTATTCCAGATATACTGTCCTTTTGAGACTTTTGTGAGACGTCTTCCTTTGAGAGACAGCTTGGTGTACCTCGTTATTCATTGATTTGTTTGATTAGTTACATGTGTTGTATGATATATATACCATTTTGAAGTGGCTTATTCGTATATTTTGAATGACATCATAACTGATTATATATCATTAACAGTTACCAGCCAGCGTGTTGCATTTGCATTTTTGTAGATTATTATGAAAGCCTGGCCTGATGCAGAGGGTTCTGGAATAAGTCCTAGGGCAGCAAGGAAGAAGGGAGCTTGCCAGGCATCTTTATCTAGCGCTCATGACTCTACCCAGGCCATGATCTTACTTGCCCTCCTCCATGCTCTCTTGTATGGTTTTGTGCTTGAACCTGGGTCTTGCCTGGGTGGAGGATGGAGAAATGGATGTAGGCTATTTTGCAAGGTGCAAAGCTCTTGCTCCTCTGGCACCACCCACTTTGGGCACGTGGTTCCAGAAGAGCTGCCCAAGGTGCTCCACCTTTGTTCTAGGAAGGGCAATCCATTCAAAAAGACCACTTGGGCCCTGGAGCCAGGCCTTGCCTAGCATTGTGCCCCCGTTGAACTCCTCTTCTGAATGGCCATCTGGCCAGCGTTGGGGGGGGATGTACCTACCAAGGGCTGCATTGGCCATCCGTCTCCCCCCTGTGCCCCATGCCCACCCGCCTGGATGCCAACAAAGGATGCAGTGCCACTGGGGAGCCACTGACCCATGGGAAAACTCAGTTGTTGGCAGAGCCAGAGGCAGCCATTTTCTCTCACACTTATTTTTTTCTGTCGCACATCTCTTCCTCTCCCCCTTCTCTTTCCTCCCTCTCCAGTCTCTTTGAGAAAGGGAGAAACTGAGGGAGGGGCAGTTGTTCAGAAGCACTTGCTCTGTGCAAGAGTTTAGGAGGTGGTTGCGATAATCACTGCTGGTTTCTAATTGCACCAAGAGTTGAGACATGGATTCAGCAGCTTCTTGGGTGCCACCTTCCTCCCCTCCCTGGAGCTACTGCTGCTGTGTGTGCAAAATACAGAAAGGTAACATGCCGGCACAATATGCATGAACCAATCGGGCAGCTGTAACCTCCGTCTCCTGCTCTTTCCACAAACTCTGGATTCAGCTGCAGTTTGCTTCTCTGTGTGCACATGTCAAGGCTCTAAGCTGAAGTCTGAGAGCGAAGAGTGGGCATAAGACATCTAAAGGGCCCAGAGTAAGCCAAGAGGGACCTAAGAACACATGAGAGACTAGTGAGGGACCTTTGGGCCACATGTATCCAAAGGCTCCAGGTTCCCACCAGGGCGAAAAGAACATTCTTCACCCGATTCTCCACCAACCAGACAATGATGGAGGGCATTTCTGTATCTATTAGCTTAACAGGGGGACTGAAGAAACCTGTTGGATAAGAAGACTATGAGATTGAATGTCTGCAGCAAAGTTAACTATCTCTCACAGAAGGCTGCCTATATGAAGATGAAAAGAAGAAGTGTGGATAAGCCCTCAAAGCACCATTTGTTTCAAGAGTATAGCTGAACTGTATGCTCTGGGGCAACGAGAATTTATAGGTCAAATTAGCACGACACTCGTAACAGTTAATATTTTTAACAGTAATTATCTCAAACAAACAGTGTTTGTACAGAAAACAGACATTACCCTCCAAAGAGTCCTACAGCTGTAACTTAACTGTTGTCTAACCCAGTTTATTTTAGAGCCCTCAGTATAACAGGATTATTTTGGCATTATATAGAAAGCGCACAGTAATGTTTCTGACCAATTCCCTTTTAAAATGGAGATGGTATTAGATGCTTCAAAAATATTCATTTTGGTGCATTATATATATAAAAACCAAAGACTATCATCCAATTGCAGTTAGTAAATTCTAAAGGCTTGACCCAGCCTCCTGATTTTGGGGGGGATTTAGAACTTATTAAATTGAAGTGAAATTCAAATTTATGGTGCCAGAAAGCACTGAACTAAAAGCACTGTGTCTAAAAGCACTGAACATACCTTCCCCTATTTCATCACAAGCAGCTGCAGAATCCAATGCTGGGAATAGAGTGTGTACAAAAACACAGTTGTATCTACTAGGCAATCCAGTCAGATGGGTAATGTACAAATAATAGATTGTTATTAAATTATTATTATTATTACCGGTACTTTTTAGAGGGATTTTGCTTTACTGTAGATTAACATGTACAATTTTGATTCTGGTACTCTCAGCAGATCTGTCACATATGAACTACATGACATGGATATTAGACATTAAACTTTCCCACTAATCAAATAGTAATTAGGTGAACTGAATGCTCCCAAGCATCAGTTCTTGAGCTGGCTCTTGTGGGATTCCTTGCTCACCTTCAGAGATTCCCTCATCTGCCATGCGCTGCATTAAGGAATGCTCTGGATTTCTAGTGCCAGGCACTGGTCTACTGTCCCACATTCAAAGGAAACCCCTCTTCACCTCTGTCTGCCCCTTAGGGCTCAGAACACATTGCTAAATTATTCTACCCTGCCCAGGCCACGGAAAGAAGGCGTGAATAAAAGTGTCCTATGCCAACTCCAGAAAACTCCAGGAAATGTGGAAGCTCAGCTAGGACAGCTACTCGACAGAAGACCACGCAGTTGCTTCCAATTGAGGTTCATTTATTGACATTCCATTAGAATTCGTGTGCATTTGGCAACTGAACTGGGACACAAAAGGGTATTTACTCTGGTGTATATTCCACATTCCCCACTCCATAGCAGACTCACACTTTTGTCAATAGCTTTGCGCAATGAACCACTCATCCTCTCCATATTTCAGCAAGATTTTACAAAGAGTATTCTTACTGATGTGGGGACCTGAGAACAGTCTTCTTCATCATTACATTTACTCTTCTGAACCCACTGCCTACAATGAATTGCTGTCACAATTACAGTAGACATTTAAGAGAGAGACTGTCTGCCTGTAAATACCGGTATCTCTTAACATTAAGGGAAGAACCTAGCTGAAATGGATGAAAAGCTCTTACACTTCCAGTTGGATTTCATCGCATCTTCTAGCCACTTATACAGTACAGGCCAGGGGATAGATCCACTGAGCACATTAAGACTTACTTTTAAGAAGACATTTATTTTGGAGTAAGTTTCTCTGAACTCATTGAAACTTACTTCTGAATAGACATGCATAGTTCTCTATTTGTGATGGCCAAATAACATTGCCTTTGTGGTATGTCAATATCTGTTTACTTTGGTGCTGGCTTGCATTATGTATTGACAGAACTGTAGCAAATACTTTTTGGTTCCTGCCAACTATTTGCATGTCAATGTAAACACAGATAACTTACAAAGGAATGAAACTAAATGGATGAGTGAACAGAATTCATTGCATCCTCCAGGCTTTAAACTGCCATTTGAGGGTTTATTCAATAACAGATTGGCACATTCTTTAAATTGGGCTCCAAATTATTGCAGCAGGTACTCAGCAAATGGTGTCACTGGATACTAAAAATACAATCCATTGTATTTCTGTATGGAAAAAATCAATGAAAGTTAGCTTATTATTTGCTCAGTTCTGCACCCAGTCTTGAAACACTGATTTTTTTTTACACATAAGGCAACACCTCCTGGAATATTGTCTTGGCAATATTTCATATATGTCATAGATTTGATGTTTATAATTCTGGAAAATTAATTATGAAACCACATCCATAGTTTTTGGAGCACAGTTCTTATTTTAAGATGTACATAAAACCCTCAATATTCACAAAAGCTGTGGCAGAATCTTTTCTTGCCATTTTGTCATGCAGTATTTGTATTGTTGTTACACAAAAAACCCAACTCATTTACTAAGCAGCACTTTAATCTCACAATAGAAAAAGAAAAAACAAATTATCCGTAAGTTACAAACCAGTGCAAAAGAATCACAAACCCATTAAAGAGATCATGTCATCATTCATAGCTTACATGAAATTTAGAATGTTTCCAATAATGCATGTTATTCTACAGAAAACATTTATGCTATTAAAAACATATCATTAATAACCAACCTGGGTATAACTGGTTTTTGAAGTTATAACTGATCTTCATGTTACATTAAAATGATTAATGGTATGAATGATTCAGGTTTTCAAGCACACACTTGATCTTGGGAGATCAGTTTTTCAGTAGGGATCACGCTTGGAACCAGAAAGATACCGTACTTTGTTTTCCCACTATAATTTTAAAAGACTTCTTAGCAATTATTTATCATGTCCTTACTGGATTATGCAACTCTTTGTTCTCTCTTTATGTACCGTGTTTCTCCAAAAATAAGACACCGTCTTATATTTATTTTTCCTCAAAAAACCACACGGTGGCTTATTTATTAAGTATCACTATGGCTTATTTTCGGGGTATGACTTCAATTCTTTGTCCAGGGCATCTATCTACCAGCTAAATCTGGCGCAGGCTGAGACCCTCCCTGTCCGCAGACTGTCTTGCCAGAGTGGTGCATGCTCTGGTTATTCTCTCTCTCTCTCATCTATCATCTATCGTTTTATAATTTTCATTATTACCATTTCCAAAATCACATTCACGTTCAAATATACATTTCCATAGTTAATAGCTTTTTAAAATAAAAACATTCAGTGACTTCCCTTCTCACCCTTCCCAGGTTCTTTTAATTTTCCCAACATTCCTGCATATTCTTATACATCCATTTAAATCAGTTTCTCCCCTATTCTTCCTTTATTATACTGTTAAATTTACCTTAATGCTGCTAGCGTTTTTACTTATTTGCAATTATTTTCCAAATACACCACAGTTTTTCCACTCCTCTTTACATACTTGGTCTTCTTGCTCTCTTATTTTACTTGTTAGACCTGCTAACCCATCAAACTATAATTTGCACAGAAACCATAGTTTGCTGGGTTCAGACAAAATTACAAGCTCCAGTTAGCACAAACCAGGAGAAGAAATTTCTAACCTCAGCTTGTAAGCGGAGGTGGAAAGAATGAGTGTCAGAGTGTATTGTAGATAAAATTATGGGCATAGAAGCTTTGTGTCCATAACCAGCAAACATTAGGGTTGCATACTCTCTGCATTTCTATTCTATTCCCCCCTTCATTTAATTTATTTTCAAGTTAACAATATACCAGAATTCTAATATCTGTAATATGCAGTTGTATATAAGAAAGCAATCCGTGTGTGTGTGTGTGTGTGTGTGTGTGTGTGTGTGTGTGTGTTGCTATTATCTTGTTACTGAAACTATTTTTTGCTCCGCAAGGCACACTTTTTTCCTCCAAAAAAGTAAGAGGAAATGTTTGTGCATCTTATGGAGCGAATGTGTGGTCCCTGGAGCCGAATTGCCCAGGGGCGAAAGGCAGATCGTGCTTTTTCTTTTTTCTTTTTAGAAAGAGCTAAAGGCTAACAAGAGGGAAAGAGAGTGTGGAAAGGAACCCGCTAAGCAGCTGATTGCAAGAGATCAGGGAGATAAGGGAGCTAGCTCCCGTCCGGGCCCCGCCGGGCCCCTTGCCTAGGCCTCAATTGTTGTTTGCAGAGGGAGACATGTGACTGGCTGATTAGATTATCTGTCTGGAAACTGTAGAAATGGGTCCCTTTCCTTTCCTAGAGAAGCTGCAGAACTGTGAGTTGAACCCCATAAAAACAGGATTTTTTCCCTTTGCAAGGAAACTCAGCAACTGAGCTGATCCTAAAAAATGGAGCTTTCCCCCTTTGCAAAAAAGATGCACAACTGTGAGCAGAACCCCCCCCCCCCATGGGGCTTTCCCCATTTGCTAAAAAAGCTGCACAACTTTGAGCTGATACTAAAAAAAAATGGAGCTTGCCCCCTTTGCAAAAGAAGCTTCCTCAAATATTTAATGGGGGGGGGCAAAGGCACATGGGCCTCTAGGAGTTGGCTCCTATGCCTAGGACAATTCAAGAATGCAAAATATATTTTTTCTTGTTTTCCTCCTCTAAAAACAAGGTGCATCCTACGGTCAGGTGCGTCCTATGGAGTGAAAAATACACCATGCATTCTATAATCAGTAACAAGATAATAGCAATTTTTAAAAAGCTGTAAATGGAGGGAATGTTCAGTAGTACCTCGCTAGCCGAATGCCTCGCGGCACAAAATCGCAAGACGACAACGTTTTGCGATTTTTTGGCAGACTTGGAAAACTTCGCAAGACGAAAGTCCTGGCCGCCTCGTGCTTCCGCCACCCGCCATCGCGCAGCTTCCGCAGCAGCCGGATCCCCCCTCACTCACCTTAAGCCTGCCTGCCTGCGTGCAAACAGTGTCATGGTCCGGTCGGCGGGCGTCAGGACCAGAGGCAAGATGGTGGTGTAGAAGCAGGAACAGGTGCAGGGCTGAGGGTCCAGCAGCAGGCAGTCGTAGGGTCAAGGAGCAAGGCAGAGGCAAAGGTCTGGGAGTCAAGGAGCAAGGCGTCGGCAAGGCGAAGGTCCAAGGAGCAAGGAGCAAGGCGAAGGTTCAAGGAACAAGAAGCAAGGCGAAGGTACAAGAAGCAAGGCGAAGGTACAAGGGTCGAGGATCAAGGCGTCGGCAAGGCAAGGGTCCACGGAGCAAGGATCAAGACGTCGGCAAGGCAAGGGTCCACAGAGCAAGGATCAAGACGTCGGCAAGGCAAGGGTCCACGGAGCAAGGATCAAGACGTCGGCAAGGCAAGGGTCCACGGAGCAAGAATCAAGACGTCGGCAAGGCAAGGGTCCAAGGAGCAAGGATCAAGACGTCGGCAAGGCAAGGGTCCACGGAGGAAGGATCAAGACGTCGGCAAGGCAAGGGTCCAAGGAGCAAGGATCAAGACGTCGGCAAGGCAAGGGTCCACGGAGCAAGGATCAAGACGTCGGCAAGGCAAGGGTCCACGGAGCAAGAATCAAGACGTCGGCAAGGCAAGGGTCCAAGGAGAAAGGATCAAGACGTCGGCAAGGCAAGGGTCCACGGAGCAAGAATCAAGACGTCGGCAAGGCAAGGGTCCACGGAGCAAGAATCAAGACGTCGGCAAGGCAAGGGTCCAAGGAGCAAGAATCAAGATGTCGGCAAGGCAAGGGTCCACGGAGCAAGGATCAAGACATCGGCAAGGCAAGGGTCCAAAAAGCAAGAGGCCAGAGGCAACCAGGCAGGGATAGCGTTGCTGTGGCCAAGAGCTGAAGGGAAATGCTGAGCTTTTATCCCTCCCAGCTCCTGTCTCCAGGTGCAGTGAGGTATCAAGTGGCCTCACCTGAGTGACCACTCCTTGCCTCTCCAGCACAAGCTGAGGTCTTCACCTGTGTGGCCACGCCTTGCTTCTCCAGCACACGCTGAGGCAGGCCCCAGTCCTGCAAAGCACTACAGGCCCCAGAGCCTGACTCCTGCCCATACTCCTGACAAACAGGCTGCCTGCCTGCTTGGGCGCGAGGGTCCGGCTGCTGGGGAAAGAGGGAGGGAGCCTCTCCCTGGCCCTCCTCCTGCTTCCCCCGAAAAACGTCCGGCTGTGGCGGGTGACTCGGCGCCTTTTTTTGCACTCCCCCCCCCAATAGGAACGCATTGATTAAACTTTAATGCGTTCCTTAGATTTTTATTGGTTTCTTTCTTTAAAAACGCTAGCACACAGCATGTTTACAGGAAAAAAAACATTCTACATACAAAAGAATCATTTACAGTAGGAAAAAAAACACAGAAAACAAGACAAAAACAAAAACAATAATTAATTAGACAATCATTTACCTCTTCTCTACATTGACTTCCAATTTTCCTCTCTGTAATTTACAAATATTAACCTTACCATATCACACAATTCTTATTCTATTTACATTGTTATCTTTCCTTTAACTTCAATTTGGGTTCAATTATGTTTTGCCATTTGGATTTTGGATATCTTATTATTCAATATATAATCATCAAAAATCCTCCATTCCTTTTTAATTTTTTGTTTTGTTTGCCCTCTGATTCTTCCAGTGAATTTTGCTAGCTGTGAGTATTCTTTCATTAGAATCTGCCACTCTAGTATGCTTGGTGTGTTTCTGCTTTTCCAATTTCTTGTGACTAGTACTCTTGCCGCTACTATTCCATACATTAACAGCGTTCTATTGGCACTTTTGAGGTCCTCTGGAATTATATTTAAAAGAAACATTTCTGGTTTCTTTTTAAATGTAAGTTTTATCATTTTCTTTAGTTCTTCATAAATCTCATTCCAGTATTTACACATCTTTGGACATTTCCACCACATGTGTATTTGTGTTCCTATTTCCGCATCACACCTCCAGTACCTAGATGATTGATTTTTATACATTTTGGCTAATTTATCAGGTGTTTGATACTACCTGTACATCATTTTAAAGATGTTTTCCTTCAAATTATTACAGGCGGTGAACTTTAGGTCAACTCTCCACAGCCTTTCCCACTGCTCCTATGGGAAACAGCACTTTGCAAGATGAAATTATCACAACACGAAACGACTCGTGGAACGAATTAATTTTGTCCTGCGAGGTACCACTGTAGTAATTAATGTGGATAATGACTGGCCCTTGTGGACATTCACCAGCCTCCCATAGAATTGTGCAGACCATTATATTCACCACCATATTGCTTTGTGAGTGTGGAGGAAGCTGTTCCCTGCTGAAAGGCAGTAGCAAGCAAGAATGTTTTAAAATGTTTTTAAATAGTTTTTAGTACCGTGTTTCTCCGAAAATAAGGCACCTTCTTATATTTATTTTTCCTCAAAACCCCCCCACTATGGCTTATTTTCAGGGGATGTCTTATTTTTTTCCTCCTCCTCCTCCTCCTCCTCCTCCTGCCACGGCCGACATTGCTGCTATGTCTTATTTTCGGGGTATGGCTTATATTCCTTGAATGCTTAAAAATCCTGCTATGGCTTATTTTATGACTACGTCTTAAAATAGGGGAAACAGGGTATTTGGCGTTTTAAATGCTGGGCTTTTTTATGTTGAGGGTGGGACAAATATTTAGTTCAGGGTGGGAATTAGTTTAATTTTAGGGTTTTTTGTTTCTGTTTCTTGTTTAGTTTCTATTCTTTAGTTTGTATTTTGGTTTTAAGGGGAGAGGGCCGGGCTGCCTGGGAGTGGGCCCGAGCCAACAGAATGGCTGGGGCAGGTTCCACAGGGGAAGATGCGCTGGGAGACCCGATCTCAGTGATCACGGTTAGGAGGAGGCATTATGCTAAGCCCAAACCATGTCATTACCTAGGAGGCAGATTTAGTCGTTGTTTGAAGACTATCCATGCCTCCGGGTCTGGTCTTGACCGGAAGGATATTGGAATCAGCAAGGGATACCCACATGACCTGAAGGTGCTGCTGTGCAATGCCAGGTCAATGATTCATTAGACCACTGCCATCCATGACTTGATCATGGATGGAGGACTTGACCTGGCATGTGTAACAGAGACTTGGTTGGATGAAGCAGATGGGCCTGCCCTTGCAGCTGTTTGTCCACCAGGTTTCTCTTACACCCAGCAACCCAGGCCCTGTGGGCGGGGAGGGGGGGGTTGCAGTAATTTTAGGAAGTCATTAGTTTGCACCAGGTGTCCTATTGGAAGACCAGTTCTCTGAGTGCATGTTCTGGAAGTTGGGCAATAGGGGCAGTACAGGATTCCTTTTGGTGTACCACCCCCCCCCTGCTGCATGAAGGGTTCCCTCGCCAAGCTGCTTCAGGTCGTGGCGGATGTGCTCATTAAGACACCTAGTTTGGTTGTCCTAGGGGATTTTAACATCCATGCCGACACGACCTTACAAGGGGCCACTCGGGACTTCATGGAAAGCATGGCCTCCATGCGGCTGTCCCTGAATAAGTTTGGCTCAGCTCATAGCATGGGCATGCCTTAGACCTGGTGTTCATCTTTATGAATGTGGGTGACCTGACACTAAGTAAAAGTGAAACAAAAGAACTGTCATAGTCAGATCACTTCTTGGTGCAACTGGACTTCTCCGCAACCCTTCCCCTCTGCAGGCACCGATTCAGATGGTCCACCCCCACCACTTAATGGATCCAAATGGTTTCCAGAGAGTGGTAGGGGATATTTTTTCCCCACGTTGATGGCCTTACAGCTGATTCCCTGGTGGCCCCCTGGAATGCAGAGTTAACCAGGGCTATTGACTCCAAAGCACCCTCTCTGATTGCATGGAGCCCGGGCAGCCCCGTGGTTGTCCCCAGAGCTGAGGGCAATGAAAATCATTGAGATGTCTAGAGTGCTGGTGGTGGAAAACTCATTCTGAATTGGACCGCACACAAGTTAGAGCTCAACATCTAGCCTACCAAGTGGCGATAGCGATGGTAAAGAGGACCTTCTTTACCACCTCTATTGCATCTACAGAAAACAGCAGCAGACTTTCATATGGTTCATAATTTAACGAAACCACTTACACCATTGGGGCCTAATAAAGCCCCAAGATCTCCTGCAATGATTTTGCAAAGTGGGGGCGGGGGGATTTGCCAGAACACGCATGTGAGAGGGAGAGAGAGAGCGCTTGGGGTGCCATGTGCCATCATGCGGGAGGAAGATGACATCACGTGGTGGGGGGGCCAGAGACGGGTGTCTCGACATCATGCGGCTGGAGTGGGGAACAGGGACGCTGAGTGGAGGAGGCCCATGACTGAGCCACAGCAATGCATGGCCGGGTACAGCTAGTTTCAGATAAAAACACAGTGGACTTTGCTACCAAACTCTGGCATTTCGTCCTCACCCACAACCACTTCAAATTTGGAGATGACCTGTTCCTTCAGATCAGCGGCACAACAATGGGCCCCCCGCATGGCCCCACAGTATGCCAACATCTTAATGGCAGATTTGGAACAACACTTCCTAAACTCCTACCCACTCAAACCTCTCTTGTACCTGCCATAAATTGATGATATTTTTATTATCTAGACACATGGTCAGCAGACCCTGGACACCTTCCACCAGACATTCAATGACTTTCACCCCACCATCAACCTAAGAATGAACCAATCTATGCAAGAAATACATATTTTTGGGGGGGACACTTCTCAACAGGATGGGCGCATAGACACGACCTTATACCGAAAACCACTGATTGACAAACATCTACATGCTTCCAGCTACCATACCAAACAATCATTTGTATATAGCCAGGCTCTATGTTACAGCCGCATCTGTTCCAACTCTACAGACAGGGATTCTCACCTAAGAGATCTACAGCAAACCTTTTTGGAACTAAAATATCCATCTGATGAAGTTCAACAACAGATCAACAAAGCCAGACTGATACCCATAGAGAACTTGCTGCAAGACAGATCCAAAAGAGAAAATAACAGAGCATCACTGGTAATCACATACAGCTCCCAAGTTAAAACAGTTCAAAGCATCATCAGAGATTTACAACCTCTCCTAGACAACAACAGTTCTCTTTCTCAAGCTCTGGAAGAAAGACCTTTCATTGCCTACAGACAGCCACCCAATCTTAAACAACTCCTCACCCACAATAATGACCCAGGTGGCGCTGTGGTTAAACCACTGAGCCTAGGGCTTGCTGATCAGAAGGTCGGCGGTTCGAATCCCTGTGACAGGGTGAGCTCCCGTTGCTTGGTCCCAGCTCCTGCCAACCTAGCAGTTCGAAAGCACCTCAAAATGCAAGTAGATAAATAGGAACCGCTACAGCGGGAAAGTAAACGGCGTTTCCATGTGCTGCTCTGGTTTGCCAGAAGCGGCTTTGTCATGCTGGCCACATGACCTGGAAGCTGTACGCCGGCTCCCTCGGCCAATAATGCGAGATGAGCGCGCAACCCCAGAGTCGGTCACGACTGGACCTAATGGTCAGGGGTCCCTTTACCTTTACCTTTACACCCACAATAATACAGCAACCAGACTTAACATGGACACTGGTACCAGAGCCTGCAATAAACCCATATGCCAACTTTGCTGCCACATATACCCGGACAACACTATTACTGGCCCCAACAACATCCAACATACCATCTCAGGACTATTTTATTGCTCATCTTCTAACATTGTGGATGCCATCAAATGCCAGCAGTGCCCTTCAGCTCTCTCTATTGGACAAACATGTCAAACTCTACGCCAAAGGATAAATGGACATAAATATATGACATCAGGAATCACAAGAGAGAAGCCAGTAGGCTGAGAGAAACACTTCAGTCTCCCAGGACATTCAATACAGGATCTCAAAGCAGCTGTCTTATTACAAAAGAATTTCAGAAATAGACTTGAAAGAGAAGTTGCTGGATTACAACTTATTACTAAACTGAAAACTATGGAGAGACCTGGTCTGAAAAGAGATACTGTATTGGATTCTTGTCTCATTACATATGCTAAAGCTACTTTTGGTCATCTGCATACTGCTTTTTCCTGTAAGACTTATTCAGTTGTTAACAGTCATCAACAGGTTTACCATACCCATTGAGTCAATCATCCATCTCCTACTACCATTCTGAGAAAAACCCCACCCCACCCTCCCACTATATACAGGTATAAGGGCCTGGTGACTTCTGTTTCAGTGTATCTGAAGAAGTGCGCATGCACACGAAAGCTCATACCTATGACAAACTTAGTTGGTCTCTAAGGTGCTACTGGACAATTTTTTATTTTTTTTAATTTGTTCTCTCCTCTGTGATTCCAGTGTTGATTGACTCTATGCTGCTATTGAGTTTTTTTCCTAAGCTTCAAGGCAGCATAGGGGACCATTTGTATCAGGACAGTGGGAGGGAAGGTTTAAAAAGGGATGAGATTCCAAATGCAGTCAGATGCAACAATGATGTCTTGCACAAGGAGGGCACCATGCGTTTGTTTCTGATTAGCTCAGATTTTTCTTTTTAATCATGCTGATGAGCACAAGCCATATGGCATCAAGGTTGGGGCTTTTTAGAACTGAAGCAATCACCTGAAGACTGAGAGAAGGTGAGAAACATATGCTCTGTACTCATGCTAAAAAAACCTAAATTAGTCAGTTAGAGACCAATAGTAATTAGCAGGTGCAAGATTCCAACCATTTCATGACAAACCAACAGGCTGGTTTTCTTGGGAGACACATTGTCTTAGTTTGAAAAGCTATATGATTAGAATTGTATAAGTTCAACACAGAGCCATGGAATCCTGCAGAAGAGCAGCGGCTTCTATCCTGCTGGGATGGTCTGCCTTGATTCACTGAAAATAAAAACCTATGGCCCTCTTTAATTAATGGATAGAAGATGTGACAACTCTTGCAACATACAAACAGATTGCTAAAAGACAGATTGTGTATGGACAAATATAATGACATTTGAATACTAAAAATATAGTCAGTTATAAATAAATCAATGTATTGGAATAATATTTTCACTTACTGTATATACCTTTGTACTAGGCAAGTACAGGTGAAACTCGAAAAATTAGAATGTCGTCAAAAAGTTCATTTGTTTCAGTAATTCAACTTAAAAGGTGAAACCAATATAGGAGATAGACTCATGACATGCAAAGCGAGATATGCCAAGCCTTTATTTGTTGTAATTGTGATGATTATGACGTACAGCTGAAGAAAACCCCAAATTCATAATCTCAGAAAATTAGAATATTAAATGAAATCAATAAAGCAAGGATTGCAAATAGAACAATAGTGGACCTCTGAAAAGTAGAAGCATGCATATGTGCTCAGTATTTGGTTTGGGCCCAGTGGCGGAGCTGCATGCTCCGGCACCGGGGGTGGGGCGCGCCTCCCGGAGGGGCAGAGCATCGCGCCTCCCGGAGGGGCAGGGCACACGTTCCAGAGCGGTGGCGCGCTTCCCGGAGGGGCGTAACGCATGTTCTGGGGGCATAGCTGCCAAGTTTTCCCTTTTCTCGCGAGGAAGCCTATTCAGCATAAGGGAAAATCCCTTTAAAAAAGGGATAACTTGGCAGCAGGATAACTATGTCTGGGGGTGGGGCACACCCCCCGAAGGGCCGTGGTGTGCATTCCGGGGGTGTGGTGCGCGTTTTGGTGGCGTGGTGGGCACCCACGAAGGCGCCCCTCAGCCTGTGGCACTGCTGAGGTGTTATGGAGGACCAGGATGCTTCAATAGCGGCCTTCAGCTCTTCTGCATTGCTCGGTCTCATGTCTCTCATCTTTCTCTTGGCAATGCCCCATAGATTCTCTTTGGGGTTCAGGTCAGGCGAGTTCGCTGGCCAATCAAGCACAGTAATCCCTTGGGCATTGAACCAGGTTTTGGTACTTTTGGCAGTGTGGGCAGGTGCCAAGTCCTGCTGGAAAATGAAGTCAGCATCCCCATAAAGCTCGTCTGCGGAAGGAAGCATGAAGTGCTCCCAAATCTCCTGGTAGACGCCTGCGTTGACCCTGGACTTAATGAAGCAGAGTGGACCAACACCAGCAGATGACATGGCTCCCCAAATCAGCACAGACTATGGGAACTTCACACTGGACTTCAAGCATCTGGCATTGTGTGCCTCTCAGTTCTTCTTCCAGACTCTGGGTCCTTGGTTTTCAAATGAGATGCAAAAGTTGCTCTCATCAGAAAAGAGGACTTGGGACCACTGAGCAACAGACCAGTTCATTTTTTCTTTAGCCCAGGTAAGACGCTTCTGATGTTGTTTCTTGTTCAGGAGCAGCTTGACAAGAGTAATATGACATTTGAAGCCCATCTCCAGGATCCGTCTGTGTGTGGTGGCTCTTGATGCACTAACTCCAGCCTCAGTCCACTCCTTGTGAAAGTCCCCAACACGTTTGAATTGTCTTTTCCTGACAATCCTCTGCAGGCTGCGGTCATCCCTGCTGCTTGTGCACCTTTTTCTTCCACACTTTCCCCTTCCACATAACTTTCCATTAATGTGCTTTGATACAGCACTTTGGGAACATCCAACTTCTTTTGCAATTACCTTTTGAGGCTTTCCCTCTGCACAACTGTCAGGTCAGCAGCCTTTCCCATGATTGTGATTCGTACTGAAGCAGACCATTTAAAGGCTCAGGAACCCTTTGCAGGTGTTATGGATTGAGTAGCTAAACGCTATTCTAATTTTCTGAGATTGTGAATTCAGGGTTTTTATTTTATTTTCATACTTTTTATACACTTTCTGTTTCCTTTTAATTTCTTCAATTTATTTCATTTAATTGAAATATTTTCAATATATATGGAATATTCTGCCTATGAAGATTGCTGGGAGAAACTAGCCTATTTACAGTTCAATGTAGTGTTTTAGCCTACAGGCAATCAGATGGATCTCTAAGCACATTGAAGGGGTTTTAAAATTTTGCAGCCTGAACCTTTGCATATGTAAGCTAAGAATTCAAAGAGTTGCTGCCTTAGCCTGTTCCTGCCTGGCTAGTCTAATGCTCTCTGCTCGGTTTGGCCCACCCATTAGCCTCAGACTGGGGAGAGCTGGGAGGGGCTGTGGCTCCCAAAAGAGAGGGAAACCTCACATCCTTTGCCCCTCCTCCTTTTGCTGTCCCAGTGATGTCATCTCAGGGGGTGGGAGTGGCAGGAGACATGGAGGGCACCATGTTCTGATTTGCACCAAGCAGCGTCTTGTCACAGTAGCCTCTTTTTTTGTGTTTTTAAAAGAAAGTTTGCAAACAGTGGTGCTTGATGAAGAGTTGCTTTTTAGGATTTAGTCCTACTTTTGGGAATTTTCTAGGGAGAGGCTGGATAAAGCAGCTGCTTCTGATGGTTTAAGTATTGACTATCCTATAAACGGGTGGCGCTGTCGTCTAAACCACTGAGCCTCTTTGGCTTGCCAATCAGAAGGTCGGTGGTTCGAATCCCCGTGACGGGGTGAGCTCCCATTCTTCGGTCCCTGCTCCTGCCAATCTAGCAGTTCGAAAGCATGCCCCAAAGTGCAAGTAGATAAATAGGTACCGCTCTGGCAGGAAGGTAAACGGCGTTTCCGTGCGCTGCTCTGGTTTCGGTGTTCCGTTGCGCCAGAAGCGGCTTAGTCATGCTGGCCACATGACCCAGAAAAACTGTCTGTGGATAAACGTCAGCTCCCTCGGCCTGTAAAGTGAGATGAGCGCCACAACCCCAGAGTCGTCTGTGACTGGACTGTCAGGGGTCCTTTACCTTTTATCTTATAAAATAGCCAGCCTCTAAAGCATCAGATGGCACTTCACTTTTTGATTCCAGTGAGAACAACACAATTCTAGGAATATGAGCAAAATCATTTCCCCTTCATATAGTAAAGCAGGTGTCCTGTGTGTGGATTCACCCTGGAGAAACCGAAATGGAGCAGAAAGACACAGTGGGTCTCTGAGGTGATCCTACAGGCATGCTGCATAATCTTCATTAAATAGAAAATAAAGACAAAATAAAGAAAAGCTTCCCCCTCCCCTCCCAATTGTTGCCTTTTTAACAGTTAAATATTTCAAGGTTCTGCAGTTTTGTAAGATCTATTAATGAGACTCCACTCCACTGAACACATCTGATATGTATATAAGTAATAATGTTTTACCAATTTGCTTCTGAAAAAAATTATAACTGTAGCCATTCTTTAAAGCGCAAGTCTTTGACAGATATCATAGAACATACTGCTATTTTACAACCACTGAAGACCCTTCTGATAGTTTTCTAGTATGTTTTGGATGAAGAAGTTAAGTAAAATTACAAGAATTAATAATTTATTTGTACTAATCATAGCCTGATTGTTAATGACTGGCGCTGTGGGTTAAACCACAGAGTCTAGGGCTTGCTGATCAGAAGGTCAGCGGTTCAAATCCCTGCGACGGGGTGAGCTCCCGTTGCTCGGTCCCAGCTCCTGCCAACCTAGCAGTTCGAAAGCACGTCAAAGTAGGGGGAAGGTAAATGGCATTTCCGTGTGCTGCTCTGGTTCGCCAGAAGCGGCTTTGTCATGCTGGCCACATGACCTGGAAGCTATACGCCGGCTCCCTCGGCCAATAATGTGAGATGAGCGCACAACTCCAGAGTCGGTCACGACTGGACCTAATGGTCAGGGGTCCCTTTACCTTTACCTTTACTTACTTGTGGATGGTCAGAGTTTGGGGAATGTTACTATTACCTTGTTATGTAAAGGTATAATCAGATGATGATGATAGTATTTTTTTTGGGGGGGGGGCATTTGCCACTATTTGTAAAAAAGCTAGATCAGGACAACAGCAAATGGAGGAGCAGACCCTGAATGTTTTGGTTTTGACAATTATCCTACCCATGAATGAACAAATTCTAGTGGATCATAATGCATGCAATTTGTCTTCTCCCTTCCTTTTTTGTGTGTGGACATATTAATTACAAGAATGCATATGTTGGAATATGCATCAATTGATCTTTTGGGGTGCCAGTCACATACACAGAATTTACCCGCAATTTATCCTCAAGACTTCTCCATTTCATCCCAGATACTCTGTATGAACATTTCCACATCAAAATGGCTTCCTTCCAGTGTAGATCTTAGGAACTCTGAGAAAACTCTGATCCTAAACATCCAGTATCCTGAATGCCAAGCATTCTGGCATGTGGGGATTCTTGAACCCTGAGACTTGTGGGAATGTTGTGGGTAACAGGAGAGGATATATTGATTATTATTATCCTTCCTAACTCGTGCTAGCCAGTTTCTTCATACAGCAGAGTGCATTCCCCCTTTACACAGCAGGAAGCTAGTTGCAGATTCGTTAGAATCTCTTAAGATTCCTGGTAAGACCCCTTTTATCCCTCCTAAAAGACCCCTTTTATCCCTCCTAAAAGAATAAAGACACAACAGTCTTATTAATAAGTAACAAAAAGACGTTTACTCGTGATCAGACACAGCACAGTGTGATCCCACACTACTAGTCACATGCAAAGGAAGGGTGCTCCAGCCAGGTGTAACAGGAAGTTCAACTGGCTGGACCAACATCCCCTGCATGTCAACTCTAGCAACACAGGTAATGTTGTACTTGTCTGCTCCAGTGGATTATATCCCACAAGACTGGCACGTTGAACTTGTGAAACTATTAAACAATAAAAGGTTGAGGAAAAGCCGGCAGAAGGTTGAAACAGAATACAAAATAAACCAGAGCACTGTAGCTCTAAAAATAGGACTAATCCTAGCCTATGCATTACAACATAGTCGTTCTGGTCTACTTACAAGTAGGTAGGGCAAAATATGGAACAAGTTGGGAGGGGGGAATTGGGGAGCTAAAAATTACTTTACCTGGTGCAGAAATGACTTCAAAATCATCCATTATAATGGTTTGTTTCCAGTGCTGGCCATACTCATAGAGACCCAATGAATTTTATGGATCTAAGTTAGCAATGCACATTAATTTCAATGACTCACATCCTTCCCACCTGCTGAATTTCTGCACGTCAGAAGAATGGTAAATGTAGAAACCCATCCAAAAAGAGAAAGGGGGTGAGGATAGCAACAAATTCTGTTTCTCTTGCTCACAGAGCTTTGCCTCCAATATCCCTTTCCATGCAGCTGCTAATGGCACACACATCCACACACATCATCCTATTCAAACAAGTTCATCTGACCACTAGGGTTACATGTGTGCTTCATTTTTGACCCTGTCCTTTATACAATATTTTGCATCAATTTATTTAAATAAGTAAAAACAACAACCCTTTAAAGGCTTCAATCCTTATTTGAAAATCCTTATTTGAAAATAAATTCAACTGAACTAATTGGGACTTACTGTACTTCTATTTTCAAAGGTTCAGGCTTAAAGTGAATTTAGGACTGTGACAGTTTCTTGCAAGGGAGTTTGAGTCCTCATCTGCAGTACACATTTAAAGCACTTTTAGAAGCTATTGGTTTTGTGGGGGAGGAGGTTTCTTTGGTACCTAAAGAATAGGATTGCAATATCCACCTTGCCCCTCTATAAAGGAACAGGGTCAGGGAAACACGTAAAAGCAATAAGGACCCACGCAGCAGCCTAGCATCCTCTGCTTCCCTGGTCTGCAGGAAAGGAACTGCCAGCTTTCATGTGAGACATCTTAGAATTTTGAAGTGTCAGGCATAGCTCTAGTGGCTTTAGCCCAAACGTAGCAGAGTTTTCCTGCACAGCGCAGAAGCTAGTTGAGGTGGAAGTGACTAGTCGGCTAGACGCAGAATAACTATTTACAGGATTTATTAAAAGAAAATAAAAGTAGCAGAGTTTCTGCATACAAAGCAAAGCAAAATAAATCCTTACTCTTTCTCTCTCCAACCATATACACAGCACTTCTACTCCTAACACCTAACAAAAACCAACTGTGCTAGCATTCCTTGATAACAGAGTTCAGTGCTGGTCATTAACCAATCAGAAGAGAGTAGTTTCTAGGTCAGGCAGACCTTGGCTTTCTGCCAAGAGTAAATTGACACTGCCTTGAGTTAATTGTGTGAAGCCAGAATCTGTAAGTTTCCCATGAGAACCAATTAACCAATTAACAGAAACTGAACAAGACACACTCAGGTGGGTGCGCACAACACTCATGCCGGCCAACCTCCCCTCCCCTCCCCTCCCCCTTCCCAACGCCAACCATTCAAAGCTTTCTCAGTCCCGCCCCTACAATTCCATCCCCAAAGGTGTCACTCACTGGATCTACCGTAGTGAAACAGGGAGGGAAAGGGAAGCAAGAGAGAAAGAGAACACAGGGAGGCAGGAGGGAGGCAAGTGCGCAGGTAGAGATGGGAGGCGGGGGGGTGGTGCTGAGCCCAGCGCTCGCCTCTGCAGAGGAGAAAGAGGGGGGGGGAGAAGAAAGTGAGGCAGAAAAATGGAACAAACTGCATCCCTTAATGGACGCTGCATTTGTACTTGAAGTCAGGGACAATCCCTTTATTACAAGGGATAGGTGGCAACCCCACAAGTAGGCAACAGAGACATTTCTTCTTCCTATAACGTCCATTCTGGATGGCTGGTGATGAGAGGGAGCAATGCTTTGAGGGCACCTACACTTCATAAGTCTCCTCTCTTTCTGCCCACGGAGATCCAGAGGCCTCCAGTCCCTCACATCTCTCAGCCCCCCTCTCAGCTTGAGGAATGGTGGGGCAGATCAGGGCCTTTCTTCAGAAGATTTGGAAAACATATGGAAAACATAGTTGGAGCCCCAGTTTAGGTTTAGGGGATAAAATGGCAAATGTTATGTTGGGAATGGCCATAAGTATTAGTGCCAGTGATGCCTTAGAATTCCTTATACGCTGGATAAATCCCCCATAGAGAATACTTCCACCTCTCTTACTGCTTCTTTTTCTATTCCTGTTCTCCCCACCCCTTGCCATCTGCTCTGCTCCCTGCTCAGAACAAGGAGGACTGCGAAGACCAAATGTCTAGCCAGCTCCCCAGCCTCCACCCGCTGCGGTTCTGTGAAGTGCCATTGCCTCCTGGGTCACAGCTTGTTTCTGTGAAAGAAATCATAGAACTCAGGATGTCCTTCATTCTATTTCTGGCTTTTACATGAGTTCTTGAGTGAACTCTAAATTGTTCTGGAGTTTATTAAATTTCCATTTTCGTTATATGGGTGTCTATTCCCGCAAAATATGCTTTCTTCAAGCTGCTGTCTTTACAGATTTTCATTCCATATTCCAATTAATTTTTGCAAAAATTGATTTTAAAATGTGTTAATGATCATGGGTGAGCACCTCAGGCTTGAATTGGATTGTTTTAGATTAAGGGGAGATTAAAGCAAGCTATTACACACTCCAAATTGGGAGTTTAATCTTTGTCAAGCCAAATTGATTTACACCCCACCCCACTGAAATCTGGGATGCAGTGGTATCCAATCTCTTATACTTTCATGAGGGCTGCGCAGATCACTCTATTTCCAGCTCATGCTAGTTGCACATGTGTCCTCATTTCCACAGTAATCTGCGGGGTGTTTTCTTTTTTAAAATAAAATAAATTTAAAACTGAAATTCATATGTAAATAGATAGGTATTTTACCTCAGTGTAACATTTCTACGTGTATTTTGTCTTAAGTGCACATTTAAATATATGTAAAAATCTACATTTTTGAGCTGAGAGCTGAATCACAAAATTCAGAGAATTTAATTATAATTTTCTGATCCAAGCATAAGTCCTGGAAGTGCAAGGCTAAGTTAGTTCACTTTGAAATGCAGGCTGGACAAACTCTCCCCCGTCCAGCCAACATCCCCTTCCCACCCGGGAGTCTTTAAGTTCTTCCTTCTTTCCTTTCCTTTCCTTTCCAAGCAGTTAGGAGGCAAGTAGGAGCAGTAGGAGGCAAGTGGCAAGTGGCAGGGAAGGAGACACCTCCCCTTCCAGTGTTTGTATGCTGCTCTGTAGCATGCTGGGTAGAAGAAGACCCAGGAAAGGCAGTTCTGACAGGTGCCTTAATTTTATTGTTTGTTTGTTTATCGCTTGCTTGTGCTTGCTTGCACTTAATACCCCAAACTTAATCACTTTCAGGATCCCAGCGTGGGTTGCAAGAAAAAATACATACAATATAATCAGTATTGAAGCTATCACAATAGTTCGATTAAAACAACAGATTCACAGCAGACAGTCATGAAATCCATTCTACAGCAATACTCCAACAGCAGTCTACAGCTCAGACTTAAAATCAGACATAGTTGCATTTTGGTCCATTGCTCGCCAACATTCAATATTCTTTTTGATCTAATGATTTAATGTATTTTTGTATTTGTTGGAAGCCGCCCAGATGGGAAACCCAGCCAGATGGGTGGGGTATAAATAAATAAATAAATAAATTATAATAATTTGTGATCTGGATGTCAGTGGAGGAGGAGATCCAGCAGGAGGAGATCCAGCAGAACACTGAGACCCTCTGGATTCTGCCCTGTCCTGGAACGGCTTTCTGCTTCTGAGCCCCCATGTTCACTCAAACCTCCTGCTTCTATCACCTCCCAGCTTGTCCCTTCCACAGACTGTTCCTCAGTGTCCTACCACCACTGTTCCAGGTCTAAATCTTTCTCTGTGTCATCCTTGAGGGTTCTTGGGCTGGCGTCTCCCACAGCTCTGCATCACCCAACCAGTCTCTGAGAGTGTTGTTGTTTAAAGCAGCCACTTCCACCCCTTTCAGCATTCTGTGCCCAGGGCGGCTGTCTACTAGCTCCATTTTGTGTGCCAGCTGAGTGTGTCTACCTGCCTGCGCACTGTTTTGCCAGAGTGGTACATGCTCTAGTTATCTCCTACTTAGACTACTGCAATGCTACCTTTGAAGGAGACCTGGAAACTTCTGTACAACTAATCCAGAATGTGGCAGCTAGACTGGTGACTGGGAGTGGCCTCTGGAACCACATAACACCAGTCAAAAAACCTACATTGGCTCCCAGTACATTTCCAAGCACAATTCAAAGTGTTGGTGCTGACCTTTAAAGTCCTAAATGGTTTTGGTGTGTAAACCTGAAGGAACGTCTCCAACCCCATTGGTTCAGCCCAGACACTGAGGTCCAGCTCTGAGGGCCTCCTGGCAGTTTCCTCACTATGAAAAGTGGAATCACAGGGAACCAGGCAGGGAGCCTTTGGGGTAGTGATGCCTGCCCTGTGGAATGCTCTCCTGGGTGGTGTAGTGGTTAAGAGCGGTAGACTCGTAATCTGGGGAGCCAAAACGTACGAGTACCAAGGCGTTTGGGATCCAAGGTACAACTGTACTATTATTTCCTCTCCCTTCTCACTATGCTCACTGAAGTCAAACTCTTCCCTCTTCCATTCCTCAGCTGCCTCATGTCAGAGAGATGAAGTGGAAGCCCCAGATATTCCCTAGTACTTTATTCAAACCTCTGCTATTGTTTAAAACCACAGTTTTTCTCTCAGTTTCCTCCATCCCTATTTTACTCAGTCTTCGGTTGTTTTCATGTCCCCTGCTCCTTCCTTCTTTCTGCCATTTGATGGGCATTGCAGTTCTGCAACCTGCCTTCACTTTTGCTCCTTACCCCACCCAAACTTCATGCAAATCCAGGATTATGATGTGGCACCATAAAATGAACGAATGTGGATTGTGGATGGCGTTCTTAATTTTTTAAAATCATATATAGAGATAGAGAAAAACACTGATTAATATGGATTAATATGGAAATGGTGTGAAACAGAATTATGGAAAAGTGACTGTGGCCAGAAATGCCTTTAATGCCTGGCATTTGGCTACACTCAAGTAACCACAGGGAAATATGGACGTTTCTATAATCCTTAGGAAAACATTCTGAGGGAAAAGGGAAAGGACTTCCTTCTTTCTTCCTTCATTGGAATTGGCTTCTTGATATTGACATGGAGGTAATGCTGCTATTGCCTGGGACGCAGGTGGCGCTGTGGGTTAAACCACAGAGCCTAGGGCTTGCCAATCGGAAGGTCGGAGGTTTGAATCCCCACAATGGGGTGAGCTCCCGTTGCTTGGTCCCAGCTCCTGCCAACCTAGCAGTTTGAAAGCACCTCAACATGCAAGTAGATAAATAGGTACCACTCCAAGGCGGGAAGGTAAATGGCGTTTCCATGCACTGCCCTGGTTCGCCAGAAGCGGCTTTGTCATGCTGGCCACATGACCTGGAAGCTGTACGCCGGCTCCCTCAGACAATAACGTGAGATGAGCGCCGCAACCCCAGAGTCAGTCACGACTGGACCTAATAGTCAGAGATCCCTTTACCTTTACCTTTAATGCTGCTATTGAGACACACAGCAGTTCTTCTTTGGTGATCACTCGTAGCTGAGTGAGATTGTCTTCTATGAACATGGTCTTAACAGTGAGTCTGTACATGACTGTGGAGGCAAATTCTGGATCCATACGTCCTTCCACAGTGGAGACATAGGTTTCTGGGTGGGGGTTGATCAAGGTGAGGGTTTGTCAAGCATGCCTTCCTCTTAGCGCGTTTCTCCCCTTCGTCCTGAGTTTGAACGTCTTCAAAACCCATGACACCTTTGGTAAAGGCTGTTCAGTGTTTCCCAGTTGTCAATGTTTATACCACTTTTTTATATTTGCCTTGAGAGAGTCTTTAAACCTCTTTTGTTGACCACCAGCTTTACACTTCACATTTTTAAGTTCGGAATAGAGTAGTTGCTTTAGAAGACGATAATCAGGCATTTGAACAACATGACCAGTAGCATTGGCAGGTCAGCCCCAATTCTCTCTTCGTAGTCCTGAAGTCTTGAGGCAACAGTTATGTGAGTGTGTTAGGGCTGCTGTGGAGAGTCATATGGAAGATCTAAAGGTCTTGATAAGGTAAAGGTAAAAGTAAAGGACCCCTGACTGTTAAGTCCAGTCGTGGACAGCTCTGGGGTTGCGGTGCTCATCTCGCTTTACTGGCCAAGGGAGCCAGCGTTTGTGCTCAGACAGCTTCTGGGTCATGTGGCCAGCATGACTAAGCCACTTCTGGCGAAACCAGAGCAGCGCACAGAAACGCCGTTTACCTTCCCGCCGTAGCGGTACCTATTTATCTACTTCCAGTTTGACATGCTTTCGAACTGCTAGGTTGGCAGGAGCAGGGACCGGGCAACGGGAGCTCACCCCGTTGCAGGGATTCGAACCGCTGACCTTCTGATCAGCAAGCCCTATCTGGCCTAAATGGTTTATACAATTGCTTCAAATCCCTGTCCTGATCTTAATATATTATATGCCATAACACACATATTAACAATATTGAACAGGGTTTAATGTGGAGACACGCAGGGAAATGCAAATATGCCTGTCAACCTATGTAAAATCATTAACTGATTATTAATTGACAGGCATATGTCAAGAATGCTTTGATGGTGTTTCCTGCTTGGCAGGGGGTTGGACTGGATGGCCCTTGTGGTCTCTTCCAACTCTGATTCTAAATTTCTATTCCACTCTTCCTCCAAAAGCATTTGTGGGTGGCAAATAGGGCAATAATTAAGAGCTCAGCCTCTCTAGGAAAGATAAACTGGGTTGAATTTTGGAGTTCACAAGTGGCAGGACTGACAGGAGATGCCAGTGCTAAAATCTCCCTGCAAAAAGAAAAGCATATCATCTCTGGAGACAGCTCTCACAAAATGCAATTGGAGCAAAAAGCAGATAGGCTTATTGTAACAGAACATGAAAATTAATGCTGTTGATAGTTTGCTCAAGGCAAACCCTTTCATATTTCAAGGACTTTTGACCAAATTGGGCATCATTCATTAACTGTTTCTGATAACCGGAGCAGAGAGTGTGGCCACTATATCTCCAGCTAAATCTGTCCTAATGTGGGAAGAAGAAAGAAACTGACCCAGACACCATTTTATTCCTAACATGGTCATGCCTTTGTTTAGCAATATGGAGGCTGTCAGAACCATGCTTTATGTATAATCTTTTACTTGTTCTGAAGAAGAAGAAGAAGAAGAAGAAGAAGAAGAAGAAGAAGAAGAAGAAGAAGAAGAAGAAGAAGAAGAAGAAGAAGAAGAAGAAGAGAACACTTCCAAGTGCTTTTCCCACTAAACGAGAGCTTCACTGTACAGCTTGGTCTTGATCATTAGCCCTCAAATGGAGCTTACTCACCTATCCAGTTATCAGCTTGCAGAAAGGACAGAAGTGTATTCCAGTGTACAAACAAACTTAGGAGCACTCTCAAACAGCATACTTGCCGTTCTCTCTAATGCAGTGCTAAGTTAGCGCCATTTTACAGTTTTCTTGTTCTGCTGTATAAATGTTTTGTGATAACAAGAGCATTGTTGTGCTAGAGAATGCATTAGCAGGTTGCTGATAACTTTGTTGCACAAAAGCAGATTGTTGCAGAATGAGTTTCCACTAGTGCAACTTGTATTGGATTTCTCTGTAGTGCAACCCATTTAATCCCACCACATGTCCATCCTGTTCTGATTCAACCTCAGTTTGTTGGCCCACATCTGTGAGGGAGTCTTGATAACAAATGAGCATAGTTAATTAAAAAGATTTATTGCAAAAACAACAGAGTTAATAGGAGTGGCCACCACAGCCGTCCGTCCATAAATCAAAGATGCCCCTTTTAAGGAGGGTGTTTCCGGTGAGACCAGAAACAGCCAAACTTTCTCTTGTGATGTATTCTGTCTTGAAGACCCCCTAGATACGCTTAGACTTTGGACTCAGGGGGTCAGCTCCCACCCCTTCCTCATTCTCTGAGAATGTACTTCCATGGTCCTTCCCGCTCTCTGAGCTGCTTTCATTTCTAGCCCCTGCATTTTGTCCACACTGGCCCGCTGGCAAGCTGTGTAGGCTGACTCTCCACAACGCTGCTACTACAGGTATCAGTTAGAATCATAGAATCAGAGTTGGAAGAGACCACAAGGGCCATCCAGTCCAACCCCCTGCCAAGCAGGAAACACCATCAAAGCATTCCTGACAGATGGCTGTCAAGCCTCTGCTTAAAGACCTCCAAAGAAGGAGACTCCACCACACTTCTTGGCAGCAAATTCCACTGTCGAACAGCTCTTACTGTCAGGAAGTTCTTCCTAATGTGTAGGTGGAATCTTCTTTCTTGTAGTTTGAATCCATTGCTACATGTCCGCTTCTCTGGAGCAGCAGAAAACAACCGTTCACCCTCTTCTATATGACATCCTTTTATATATTTGAATATGGCTATCATATCACCCCTTAACCTTCTCTCCAGACTAAACACACCCATCTCCCTAAGCCGTTCCTCATAAGGCATCATTTCCAGGCCTTTGACCATTTTGGTTGCCCCCCCCCCCGGAAACGTTCCAGCTTGTCAGTATACTTCTTGAACTGTGGTGCCCAGAAGTGGACACAGTATTCCAGGTGAGGTCTGACCAGAGCAGAATACAGTGGTACTATTACTTCCCTTGATCTAGATGCTATACTCCTATTGATGCAGCCCAGAATTGCATTGGCTTTTTTAGCTGCTGCATCACACTGTTGACTCGTGTCAACTTTGTGGTCTACCAAGACTCCTAGATCCTTTCACATGTACTGCTCTCAAGCCAGGTGTCCCCCATCCTGTATTTGTGCCTTTCATTTTTTTTGCCCAAGTGTAGTACTTTACATTTCTCCCTGTTAAAATTCATCTTGTTTGCTTTGGCCCAGTTGTCTAATCCCTCAAGCCCATCATCCAAGTCATTGATAAAGATTTTGAATAAGACTGGGCCCAAGACAGAACCCTGTGGCACCCCACTAGTCACTACTCTCCAGAATGAGGAGGAGCCATTGATGAGCACCCTTGGGGTTCCGTCAGTCAGCCAGTTACAAATCCACTGAATGGTAGCATTGTCTAGCCCGCATTTTACCAGCTTCTTTACAAGAATATCATGGGGCACCTTGTCAAAGGCCTTGCTGAAATCAAGATAGGCTACATCCACAGCATTCCCTTCATCTACCAGGCTTGTATTTCTGTCAAAAAATGAGATCAGATTAGTCTGACGTGACCTATTTTTCAGAAACCCATGCTGACTTAGTGATCACAACGTTCCTTTCTAGATGCTCACAGACCATTTGCTTAGTGATCTGCTCTAGAATCTTTCCTGGTATTGATGTCAGGCTGACTGGGTGGTAATTGTTTGGGTCCTCTCTTTCCCCCTTTTTGAAAATAGGGACAACATTTGCCCTCCTCCAGTCTGCTGGAACTTCGCCTGTTCTCCAGGAATTCTCAAAGATTATTGCCAGTGGTTCTGAAATCACCTCTGCCAGTTCTTTTAATACTCTTGGATGTAGTTCATCTGGCCCTGGAGACTTGAATACATCTAAACTAGCCAAGTATTCTCGTACTACCTCCTTACTACCTCCTTCCCACCCTCCCCTGTTTCACCTCTCCCACCAGTGAAACAGTGGTTTCTTCTTGATACCCTCCCTGTTCCACCTCTCCCACTGGTGAAACAGTAATTTCTTCTTCCTCTTCCTCTATCTCAAATATCAAGTCTGTTGGTTCAGCAAATTGTCCTTCAAGGTTGTATTTCTCCTCTATCCTTTCTGGGATTCCCCCATAAGTCACACCAGCGCATACACTCTCCTCTGGTCTTTTTTCTTCTCCCTTTTCTTGCTTTCTAAGTTCAAGTGATTCATCTGTTTCAATGTTCAATACTGGTACTTCCACAGTCTTATCCACCAAAAGCCATGTGTCAAGTTTAGAAATACTCTGTCAGTTCCAGAATTGTTTTCAGTATCAATAAATCCAACTGTGTGTCTTCCTCACCACCATCCAGAACTTTCTCTCCCAGTCCACTGCCACATTCCTCCTCCATATTTGTAGCAGACAGGAAGTGGTATTGTTGTTGTTCTTGTATTATCCGGTATAGAAAAAAAATAAAATCCAGTTTGGTCTGGATCCCACCTCTAATTCTTTTCTTTTTCTCTTGACTATCCAACTCAAAGTCAGTACTGAGCAGCCTTAAAGTTATTTTTAAAAGAAATCCTCTTTATCTGTCTGCAGCTTTCAGTCTCTCACTCTCAGACAGACACATTCCTTTCTATTGTGACGCCACAAAGAGGACTAGCTGATACTTCCTTTGACCCGGCTCCAAGTTCACAGGGGGGTTCTCTCTTGTCAAATCTCAGTCTTTTGCAGAGATTAAGTACACATTTAACTTTTCCCTTTACTCTGCATCAGGAAAAAGTTCTTTAAAACTGTATTTCTGGGTTTTCCAAAGCTTACTGCTTCATTCCATACTCAGTTGGGGGGGGGGCTGACTTCCTTTTTACGCCTCCTCCCGGTGCCAAATTCTTGATCCCAATCAATAAATTTTGACTTACTTAGTCCAGGTCTTAACTTTTTTAGGAAGAATCCACCGCTTGCAGACTGTAGGCTCGGAGCTTCGCTTTCTGGAGGTAACAATGGTGCCCAAAATGGCTCCCGCGACTGCCACTCCGCTGGCTCTCGGGGGCTCTACTGAGCTTCCCGGGCAACGGAGGAGTCGCGTTTGGAGCTCCGCCGGGCAGGTATGCCCCCTGGACGCTCTACCAGGGTTTTTTACGGGGATCCGCATGCCCCCGCGGATTCCCCCCCCCTTCGCGATGCCAGAGACCTCGGTTTTGTTGTTATAATTATTGTTGTTTTCTTATGATTGTTTGCTGTGCCTGACTCAGGGTCCTTGTTTCCCAGGAAATGGGGAGGATGTGTCCGTTCCCCCTTGGACTATGTATCCCCCCCCGTTGTTGTGTCTCATCCCTGTGATTACTCCCATCCATGAGGTATCCCATCCCCCTCCCCCCACCCTACATCAGCCCATGACCTATTCGGGCCCCTCCCCCCACTCCCACTCGGGATAGTATTTAAAGTAGAGTAGAGGCCTAGTTTGTAGGCTGTAGAGCCGAGGCCTAGTCTGTAAAGTGGAGCCGAGGCCTAGTCTGTAAAGTAGAGCCGAGGCCTAGTTTGTAGGCTTTAAAGTAGAGGTGAAGCCTAGTCTGTCGGCCTTGGCTTGGGCTAGTATTTAAATGCGAGCCAAGGGCTCCGCCCTGTATCTTCATTCCTTGGCCCTAGCCTGACTTTGTGGGTTGTCTGGTAATGGCCGCCTTTGTGGTTTCAGTTGCTCGGTTGATGACATCATTATTTGGCGCCGCCCTTCAGAGATTCTGCTGGTGACAGTGCACAATCTGCCTTTCTATTGGATGCTGCTGGAGTCTTCAGACCTTCTGCTGGTGATGTCTAATTTGGGCGCCACTTTTTGTGTTTAATCATTATTTTAGGTGTGAAAGGTGTGGTTTTTTGAATTTTTTAATACGCCAGATCCCTCCCTGATGGGCAAGGTACGCTTTGCCCTAATTTGATGCAATTCGCTTCAGCGGTTACGGTGCAAGGGTGTTACCTCTGCACACGCAGTGTATACACACACACACACACACACACACACACACACACACACACTTTTATATATATAGATACTGGGTGATATTGAGAGCAAATAGGTCATGGGCCTCACTTCTACAATGGATGATTATGTGACACTTGGACCTGCTCACTGATTTATCTTGGATAATTTGATGGCCAGTTGCTTACCTGCACTGAAATCTGAGCTTACCTGTCTGAGTACAGTCTTGTGCTATGCTAATAATTTCTCTTACTTTCTTTTACCATTTCCCACCATTTTTTAGAAAAGCAATTCTCTTTTTTTTAAATTATTAAAAAGGGAGAGAAAATTTCCAGATAGGTTCTCATGGATCTCTTGTGCTTATCCTACTTTCCATAGCAAGGCAGTGTTTAATGACTGTCCTCTTTTCATTTAATAATAATAATAATAATAATAATAATAATAATTTAATACTTATACCCCACCCATCTGGCCGGGCCTCTCCAGTCACTCTGGGCAGTTTCCAACAGGGTATTAAAAACAGAATAAAACATCAAATAGGGCTGCTTTCAGATATCTTCTAAAAGTCAGATAGTTGTTTATTTCCATGACATCTGATGCGAGGGCGTTCCACAGGGCGGGTGCCACCACCAAGAAAGCCCTCTGCCTGGTTCCCAATCGTATCCTAGTGTTCTGGACTCAAAATCAGTGGTTTTAGCAATCTCAGGTGCTTGTGTGTTCCTGCTCTTTCTCCCACCATCCTGATGCCACCTCTGTAGACCTCATGAAGGCACATACAAATTAAGAGAGTTACCTGGATATTTTCAAGAGAAGAAATGGTTTTCCAGAGAGGTGGTAAGTCCAGAAGATTGAAGGCTCAGACTCATTTCCCCAGTGGTTATATATCAGCTACCCTTTCCAATAGGAAAGGATAGTCTATCACAGTTACTAGCAAGTAAAATTACAGGTAGGTAGCCGTGTTGGTCTGACGTAGTCGAAACAAAAAATATATTAAAAAATCCTTCCAGTAGCACCTTAGAGACCAAGTAAGTTTGTCATAGGTATGAGCTTTCGTGTGCATGCACACTTCTTCAGATACACTGAAACAGAAGTCACCAGACCCTTATGTATAGTCAGAGGGTGGGGAGGGGTATTACTCAGAAGGGTGGTGGGAATGGGTGATTGGCTGATAGGAGTGGTAAACCTGTTGATGACTGTTAACGACTGCAATTGGTCTTGCAGGAAAAAGCAAGGGGTGAGATGGCATAAGAAAGCTTTATCATGTATAATGAGATAAGAATCCAATGTCCTTATTCAGACCAGATCTCTCCATGGTTTTAAGCTTGGTAATGAGTTGCAATTCAGCAACTTCTCTTTCCAGGCTGTTTCTGATTTTTTTCTGTAATAAGACAACTACTTTGAGATATTGTATAGAATGTCCTGGGAGATTGAAGTGTTCTCCTACTGGTTTCTCTGTCTTGTGATTCCTGATGTCAGATTTATGTCCATTTATCCTTTGGCGTAGGGTTATAAGGGTTATCCTTTGGCGTAGGGTATTGTTATAAGAAGCGTGTTCTTGGTTTCAGATCTGGTTTCTTAAGCTTGTAGCCACCTTCTGTAAGGAATGACGGTATACAAATTAACAGTGAAATGAAATTAAATGAAAGCAGTTAAGGTGGCAAGCAGTCGGTACAAGAAAGAGCTTGTTATGAGCGGAAAGACAAGAGCAAGCACTAAACTACTGTACACTCCTAAGTCTTGAAGGCTATGTGCCAGCAAATATAAAAAGTAGGGTGAAGATCCATTAAACATTCAGAGCAGTGGAGCTGACCTGGATATGCCATTACCTAGTTTATTCAAGATGTACTTCTCCCATGTAAGGTTGAGGTGTGGGAAAACAGAACAAAATTATTCTGCAATTTTGAACTAGCAGTGCATTCTGCTAATGCATCCCTCCCCCCAGTTATGTCACCAAGAAATCCCACCCATTCAATATCTGAAGGAATTTTGCACAGATGAAATATTCTTTTATTAGAGGAATAAGGTGGCAAATGAACAGATAAATGTTTGCAGTGCTTTTAAACATTCGTTAATTAAAATACGGAGAATCTGCCTGACTCAAATGAAGAAGGGCAAGACTGACAGCTGAGCCAGCAGTTACGGTTTGGCTGAGCTGAGCCAGCATTTGAGCTTCCCTTGAGAAATAATTCTCAGACCAAGTAAACAGCAGATGCTACCAGAATATCAAAGAAGGTGTTTGTGCTTCCGGACCCTGGAAAGCCAAACACAGCTGGTATTTGCTCACTTTTTAAAAAACTAAAATCTATACTTAAATGTAATTTTTAAGGGAGTGTACATGTGAAGAGCCTGCTGGATCAGGCCAGAGGCTCATCTAGAGCTGCATCCTGTTCTCACAATAGACAACCAGATGATGATGATGTTGTTTAGTCGTGTCCGACTCTTTGGTGGAAGCCAGGCACTCCTGTCTTCCACTGCCTCCCGCAGTTTGGTCAAACTCATGTTCGTAGCTTCGAGAACACTGTCCAGCCATCTCGTCCTCTGTCGTCCCCTTCTCCTTGTGCCCTCCATCTTTCCCAACATCAGGGTCTTTCCCAGGGAGTCTTCTCTTCTCATGAGGTGGCCAAAGTATTGGAGCCTCAGCTTCAGGATCTGTCCTTCCAGTGAGCACTCAGGGCTGATTTCCTTCAGAATGGATAGGTTTGATCTTCTTGCAGTCCATGGGACTCTCAAGAGTCTCCTCCAGCACCATAATTCAAAAGCATCAATTCTTCGGCAATCAGCCTTCTTTATGGTCCAGCTCTCACTTCCATACATCACTACTGGGAAAACCATAGCTTTAACTATACGGACTTTTGTTGGCAAGGTGATGTCTCTGCTTTTTAAGATGCTGTCTAGGTTTGTCATTGCTTTTCTCCCAAGAAGCAGGCGTCTTTTAATTTCGTGACTGCTGTCACCATCTGCAGTGATCAAGGAGCCCAAGAAAGTAAAATCTCTCACTGCCTCCATTTCTTCCCCTTCTATTTGCCAGGAGGTGATGGGACCAGTGGCCATGATCTTGGTTTTTTTGATGTTGAGCTTCAGACCATATTTTGCGCTCTCCTCTTTCACCCTCATTAAAAGGTTCTTTAATTCCTCCTCGCTTTCTGCCATCAAGGTTGTGTCATCTGCATATCTGAGGTTGTTGATATTTCTTCCGGCAATCTTAATTCCGGCTTGGGATTCATCTAGTCCAGCCTTTCGCATGATGATGATTGCGCTTTAACCCCTGCCCTTCACTCTAAGGTCCTAGGGCAGATGACAATGATTAAAACACAACATTAATATTAAAATACAGCATTACCACAACAGTAAAACAATGTAAAAGAACTCAAAATTACAACTCAGAATCCAAGCACAAGTGCCCTCTCTCCTCCTGTGATTTCCTGTTCAAAGGATTGACTGTGTTTGACTTTGGAGGCAGAGCAGAGCCATCCTGGCTAGGAGCCTGCAGTGGCTCTCTCCTCCATGAAGTTGCCTAATCCACTTGTAATCCACTTGTAAAAGCAGGGCCCTCTTAAGCATACCCGGTGCCCTGGCGCTGTGGTGCAAAGATCCCTCCGGCGGCACCCCCCGCCCCGTTTCCCAGTGCAGCTGTCTGGCGGGTGTAGCGCACAGTGCGGCTGCTGCAGGCTCAGCAGCGCGGCACCCCCCTGGTGGCCGGGCGCCCGGGCGCCCTGCACCACCCAGCCTTGCCTTGCCATAGGGCGGCCCTGTGTAAAAGCATCTCTGCTGGTGAGGTGACCATTGCTGCCTCCTGTGGGGGAAAGTTTCACATTCGTACTTTCTTTTATCTTTTGTCCTGAATCCTCCAACATTCAGCTCCATTAAATGTTCATGGCTTCTACTATTAAGAGAAAGGAAAAACTTTCTCCACTTTCTCCATGGCATGCATTATTTTATAAACTTGCCTCTTCCTTGCCTTTACTCGAAGAAGGCCAGGAGAAGGCCTGTGCCATCACTGTGGTTTGCCAGGGCAGCTAGGATTGATTGATCTTTTAAAAAGCTTTTTCAAAAAATTCCACGTTAAAAAAATACTTTCTAGCCCCTGTGGGAAACTGTAGCAGCAGTGCAGGCATTTCCTTGCCTAGCTTGCCCTGGATGCCAGAGCAAGATGGTCCTAGGCCTTTTTCAGAGGCCAGGAAGGCAGTGGAGTGTTTGAGGGCCAAGGTGGATAGGAGCCAAAAAAGAATACTAGACACATATTTTCTGCAAATTTCTTTGGCTTCCTTATGGAATTGGCTTCATTTTCTTGGGACGCACTGTGTTAACTGCATCCATGAATTTATTAGCAGGCTTAATGTGACAGTTATGTGAGCTTTTGGGGGGGGAGGGGGGTGTCAGTTGTGGGAATGGTTTGTTTCTGGCCTTCAGAAATGGCTGCCAGAGTCAGCCCTGGAAGTGCAGCTACTGCAGAAGCCTGCCTGGTCTGCCCCCCTCGGGCCCAGAAGTGAGGCCAGAGGAGCCCTTGTCCCATTGCCATTGGAGATTACAGGAGAGGGCTGGACCCCTTGAACTAAAGCAGCACCTTCCTGTTGAGGGGACAACACCGACTAACAACTAGGATGTTGCTGCTAGACATCTAAAAGCTGTATTGGGAAGCTTTTTAAGGAATAATGTTTTTATATATGTTGGAAGCTGCCCAGAGTGGCTGGGTCAACCCAGTCAGATGGGTGGGGTACAAAAAAAAATATTATTATTATTTTAGGTTTCAGGTTATTTCTTGCTGAAGCAACATCCGAGCTCTGTGAAGGCAAGGCATGGCCCCAACCATGCCTCGCCTCGCCTCAGAATAGGAAAATGAAACAGCTGTGACCTAAATGCTTCAGTCATGGTGAAACTTTGGAAAGTTGGACTCCCCCCCCTCTCCTCAGAATGGGTGGTGTTAGCATTGCATCCCTTCCTCTGTTCCTTGAATCACAGTATCATTCTTATCATTGCCCTTCCATGGCCCAATTAACTCATGAGAGGATTGGTCCCAGTCCAGAGTCCCTGTGGATGAGGGCTGCCTCACCCTCGAACCCAGGCCCAGACCACGGCCACCCCATGAACTGGTGCCCGGGTGTCAACTTGCATGTTTCTGTTCTGGTTCTCATGAGCTCCATCTGGCCCCAAATGAAAGGGAGTAGTTTATACATGCCATAAGCAGACTGCAATTAGATGTACTATAATTGAAGATAATACTGTCATTGAACCTAGTCCTGGAACTAGGACTCAGTATCACCTATATTTCTCTATATTGTGAGGTATCATATTTTAACTACAGTACAGCCAAAGTTCTTGGCCACGGCTTCTGTCCAGTTCTGCTTTGGGGTTCAGGAGTAAGCTGTGCGCCCTCTGCTGAAATCTCTTGGCTGCCCTACAAACCCTGCCCTGGCTCTCCTGGTAAAACCTCCTTGAATTGACCCCAAGATCCCAAGATCCTTATGAATGTGCTGCTGCTGCTGCCTCTGCATCATATCCAAATGAAGGACTGGGATGTTTTTCAGAAGCCAGAACTAATTTTAGTCTCATATTGTGGAATTTATTTATGCATTTCAAAACAACATTTTGCAGAGTATAATGCACTCTAATTATAGCCTCAGGTAATGCATCTGAAGGAATTAACTCATTCTGCTAACTGGGATAAAGCCAGAGGAGATTATAAACTCTCTGCAGAGCATGTCTTGAAAGGAATAGAAAAAGCAATGCAGTTGAGAAGTGACGTGCCTATCTGCTCCCCACATAAAAATGTCAGCTTCTTTGAGGTATATATTTTTGTTATTTGCAGACACACATATAATTGTGGCCTCCACTCTACTACATTTCTCTGCTTATCTGTCTCTAGAGGTCTGCTTACCCCCTTCTAGGGGTGTGGCTGGTTTGTGGGACAGACAGTGCCCCCCCCCAATGAAGCAGGGCTATGTGTCAGGGTCTCATCCCTGCCAGAGCGTGAGCTTTGGCTTGTGCTCCTGGCTTGAAATCCTGCTCCATGCAGCCTGCTGAATTGGCCAATGTCAGGCTGGCACAAAGGTCCGGGTCATAGCTGCCAAGTTTTCCCTTTTCTCGCGAGGAAGCCTATTCAGCATAAGGGAAAATCCCTTAAAAAAAGGGATAACTTGGCAGCTATGGTCCGGGCTCTTGGGGGGGGGGGGTAGAGGAAACAATCAGGCTTCCCTCAGGTCTGCTCCCAGGGGATTTGACGCAGCCCACACCAGCCTTCAACACCAAGCTCTTCTTCGTTGGATTAACCTACCTATCCACTCCTGTAATTTTTCATTTACTCATTGAATTGACCTTGCTATGGCTGCGGTGGTCACCATATTTTTGGGGCCGGGTAGGAATTTGCCTGTCAGGCGTGTTATGTACTGAGCTGAATCCTAGAACAATAGGATTCAGAATCAGCAGTCTGATTGGTCCGCAGGAGCTACCCAATCCAACTCCAGGTGGAAGTGAATCCGCAACCTGATTGGCCTGCAGGAGCAGCCAATCAGGCTGCAGGCAGAAGTCAATCCACAACCTGATTGGCCCACAGGTGTAGCCCTGAAGTAGCCAATCACGCAAGGCCCATTGTGTAAATAATGTATATAAGCAGATGGTTTTGGGAAAAGAGCCATTCTTCTCCTCTTCTCCTTGATGACTATGAGCTGAATAAAGAGCATGAAATTCACTCTCGACTCCGAGTATATTGCAGGCGAATTGGCTATGAGCTGGAGGTTTTGCCTACCTCGTAGCAATTGCCACAACTTTGGCAGTTTAGGCATTGGGTAACCTTAGCCTTGGGTGGGTGGGGGTTGTTGTACTCTCACTTTCCCCTCCAGAAATAGGGTATCCTGTTAAAGGGCTCCGTGGTGGAGTTGCATCTGTCCATTTGCCCAGATGGGGGGCTTGGACCTCAGTGCTCCTAGAGGTGGCAATCCCCCAATCTGATGTAAGCCATGGGAATCTCCACTGCCGGGTTCACTCTGGTGTCATTTTCAGTAAGCGCAGAAATTAGAATGCTCACCCAATGCCTGTGCCAACCACCTCATCCGCAGTCAGTTAAGTTGCAGCCTGATACATTCATTCTTGGTGGCAGCGACGGGGGAGGGACGATGCTATAAAAATACACAATGTAAAAACACAGATCCCAGACTCTCAACGTGACTTGGGGAGAGTGGTGTGAGAAGGATTCCATGCCCCCTTGGATCTCAGCCTCCTCACACAACCCCAGCCCCCAAGCCTTTCGTGATACTGGGATCAGTTTGGGGCTGGGTTGCCACACGGTGGGCTCCTTTTGCCCCCTGCACCTTGGGCGCGGTTAAAACACACTCTGCCACTGCCCACGTGCAATCACTGGAAAGGGGCTGGGGAAACTCCTGGGGACCTGACAAAGTAGCGTCAGTCGAGGAAGACAAGAGGGAACTGGATGGAGCAGTGATCTGACCCAGCAGCAAGACAGATCTATTGCAAACTAATTCTGTGAAAATAAACTGGATTTGAGTCAGAATGGTGATTGATAGTGATATGTGAGAGTGTCTGAATTATAATATCTCTCTTTTGTCCCCTTCTTTTCCCTTACAGCTTGTGGCCAATGCTATCCTTTTTGTCAGTGTAAATTTGTATGGGGTCTTTGTGAGGATTTTGACAGAGAGGGCGCAAAGAAAGGCTTTCCTTCAGGCCAGGAACTGCATAGAGGACAGGCTGAAGCTGGAGGATGAAAATGAAAAACAGGTCAGTGGAAATGTGTTTTTGTTTTTCCCCCCCTTGTCTTTCTTTGGCATCATATTGGCACATATCCTGTAGGACAAGCGTCTGATCTGTAAGGAAAAGCATCTCATTGCAAAGTGTATTTTCATTTGCAAGCGCAGTTGCCCCACTCTTGATTTCTTATCAACAATGAAAACACAGCAGGCAGCACTGATTCCATATTTAGCATAAGCTCCAGATAAAGCAGAGAAATGGGAGAATCTTCACTTGGCCTCGAGTAAGATAGCACTTAACCCAAAATGCAAATTATATTTTAATTTGTAAATTGGATTTCAGAGTCATGCTTCTTCTTGCCTTCTCTTTACTAGCATTGGTATATATATATATATATATATATATATATATATATATATATATATATATATGGTGGGGAGAATACTTTCAGGGGCCAAACTACACTGGTGTACTAAAACTAATTTAAATCCAGTAAGCAGTCTTCTTAGCGGATGCTATTATGAATGCATAGTCTTGAATTTGCAACAAGATTGTTCAGGTAAAGCTGCAGATGAGATAACCTTATATTATCTGTTAGTGGACCTGTTAATGGTCCACTTACTCCTTAGCCACTTGCAGCTTGAAATTTAGGCAAAGAGTATTGAGTTCCACACCACGTGGAGAGAGGTGTGTTGTTAGGGGTGTTATAGGAAAATCCCTGGGCTCACTTGGATTGCCAAACAAAGACACCAGCCAAGAATATAGGAGCAAAACAGCAGCCAGTAGGCCTGATCTTTATTCAAAAGACTGTTGCAACAGGACTTTCACCCACCACATGGAAGAAGCAGGAAGAAACCCTGAACAAAGGATGGCTCCTTCTTTTATAAGTTCCCCCCTTTTACCCACAACACCCTTAGTGACGCATCATGCATGCATATATCACAAATACGTCATAGTTAAGTCACAATCTGGAAGGGGTTTCCAGCAGAAACCTGAGCAACAGGTTTGCCCCTGCGACAGACCCAAGGACTTTGCCACCAATTAATATTCGACAAACCCAGTCCCGGCGTTGTCACTAAACTTTAGGGGATCTGCTGCCACCAATTATGTGACGAAATGTCCTCCCTCTCTATTACTAAAAATGCGACACAGGAATCCAGGGGTGAAACCACCCTCCCTCTTCTCCTGCCGCCTTAAAATAAACCCCTGTTACTTGGGTTTCTTAGTAAAGAGAGTCTTCCAGCTTACGTGGCCTGGTATCTTGAGAAACTCTAGGCTGTTTGACGGAATAACCTCCTGCCTACAGTAAAGGGTCTCACTCAGTTTGATTCCCCACTGCAAAAGTTTGCCCTTTCCACTCTGGCAACTTTGTGGCACCCCAGGTTATCCTCCTAAGCCTCCTCCGTGTAACTCTAAGACACAAACTGTCGCCACTATTCCTGAGGTAAGTTTTGTCCTCTACTGAGCCACCACTTCTGTGAGTTTTGATACCCAGGCAGGTCCACAACAGATCATTGCCTAACGTTACAACATCTCATCTATGTAACACCCTTCCTCCGTAACTGCTGAACTGAATTCCAACAAATTTGGCCACAGCATTCCATGCCCATCAGGGAGGGATCTGGCATAAAAAAATTATCAAAAAACCACACCTTTCACACCTAAAATAATGATTAAATGCAAAAAAGTGGTGTCCCTATTAGACATCACCAGCAAAAGCTCTGAAGACTCCAGCAGCATCCAATAGAAAGACAGATTGCACGCTGCTGCCTCCAAAGCCGCACCACCAGATGACATCACAAAATTCCACAGCAACCAACTGAAAACAGGCCTTTTGCAGCAACAAGGCTCAACATTGCCCGGCAGACTGAATAGGCCGCAGCAGACTAGGCTGCTTTCCAGACTAGGCCAAGTGGAGGTAGGGGCCTGCCCGGGGAGTATGGGGGGCCGAATAGGGGGCAGGGATAGGTAATGGGTCAGAACAGGGTGGGGGGAGACACAGGGATGAAACCTGCCCTCTCCACAGCATCTTGCCTCGGCTAGGCCACTTTCCAGAGTAGGCCAAGTGGAGGTAGGGGCCTGCCTGGGTGGGTGGGGGCAAATAGGTCATAGGTTGGGACAGGTTGGGCCCAATCACAGGGATGAACCGGGGGATGGGGGGAGGAGGGACAGAACAGGTTGGGGGGGGAGACACAGGGATGCACCTATGTAAACATAACACACGAAAAACAGGGGGACTCTGAAGGTGAGGGGAGTCTGAAGTGGGACTCTGAGGCTCCATTTAACAAACTGAGCCACCGCAACGCATGGCAGGGCCAACTAGTAGGTAAATATAAGTCAAGAGGGCAGGTCTAACTATACGCCACCTTCGTAGACTTAAAAGCAGCCTTTGACACAGTTTCCAGAACCAGACTCTGGGACAGACTACAGGGCACCTCAGTTGATAGACGGCTTCTGCTACTAATTCAGGCACTGCACACAAACACGGCTCTCAGTGTCAGGTGCGGCCGCCTAGGACACCTAACAGACCCCATTAATACCTACCAGGGAGCCAGGCAAGGGGGCCTTTGGGCTCCACTGCTATTCAACTTTTATTTAAATAACTTAGTAGCCGCACTAAATGACTGAGAACTCCATCCACCAAAGCTCACAAACCGCCGTATTTCGGTTTTGTTATATGCCGACAATGCGGTAATTCTATCCAGAACCCCTATTATACTCAAAAGGGCACTAAAAAAGCTCGCTATATACTGTGAAACCGAATGCCTCAAAATCAACTATCAAAAAACGAAGATATTAGCCTTTGGGAAAAAACCAAAGCTTAGAAGTTGGGAACTTCAAGGCCACAAATTAGAACAAGTCACAAACTATAAATATCTCGGAAGGGTGGTACAGGCCTCACGATCCAACAAACTTCGCATAAATTCCACTGGGAGCTCCATGGAAAAAACTGCAAACTGCATCCTCAAATTTCTCAGAGCCCAAGGGGTTCCCCCCCCCCCCCCGGCAGCCCTTAAACTATTCAAGGCCAAAACACTGGCACAGCTCCTTTATGGAGCCTTTCTGTTTCCACCTTCCTCTTCCTTCTCCCCCCTGGAGCATGTGCAATCTAAATTTCTTAGAGCTCTCCTACATGTCCCCAGATGCGTCTCAAACGCATGGGTTAGACTAGAAATGGGGATGATGAGAGTGGAGGCTTTCATCTGCCTATCATCAATTTACAAATGGCTGGCACTAAATCTGCTCCCCCGAGGAATAGCTCCATCGATCCTCTGCGATCAGGCTGGCTAACAGCAGTCCTGAACACTCTCCAGAAAATGGGTTTTGCTCCCCAAGCCCTTCTAAGTCTGGGGTTGAGCCAAGCAAAGGCCACGGTCAGACAAAGAATCATAGACATTGAGAGACAACAGGACTGCTCAAGATGCCCCGAATATAAAATTGGAGAAACTGGGAGATATATAGCTGCTCCGGCAGCTTACCTCTTTTTTCTCTTAGCCAAAAAGGCAAGAGGGGCTTTCACACTTGCCAGAAGCTCAGCCCTGCCCACGCCTGTCCTGGAAGGAGCTCACAAAAAAGTTCCATATGCTCAAAGACTCTGCATCTGCTCATTGGGGGAAATAGGAAGCCCAGAGCACTTTTTCTTTAGATGTCCCTTCTATGAAGAGGCACGTAGGGAGACCTTGGATTCCATCCTGGTGAGGTTAGTTGACCTCCCGGAAAAGCAAAGATATGACCTGCTCCTGTTTGGCAAAGACCAGAAGACAACCCGGGCGGTCGCCAGATTCTGTGTCCAGATCTGCAGACATAGACCTTCCCCTGAGACAAACCAGCTCATTTGAAAGTCCCTAATTCCGGTTCCCCGAGCGACCCAGCGCCAGTTCTCCATGACAGCTTTTTAAAAGTTTTAAGTATTTTTATGCTCATTACATTTATAAATATTAATTTTATTGTTGTATAAAGTTCTATATATATGTTTTGTATTTCGGGATTGTTCTCCCAAATGTGTTTTTCAAAAGCTGGTCTTCGACCGTAATAAATTATTTGTTTCAAGTACACTTTTTTGTTCTGACTGAGTCCCCAATCCATTTTGGCTGGGTTCACCATTGTCTTTGAGATGGCCACTTGCCTGCCACTCTGGGGCCAGGATGCCAGCAATTAACACCTAGGAAAGGAGCTGCTGAGTACATGCTCTCAGGCTTCAGGGATTATGGCTGCCCCTGCCCACATCCCAGGCTCCCCCCTTTGTAGCCGTTTACTTTCTGAACAGAACAAAGTTGGAACAGCGAAAATCCTATACTGGAGCAATTTTATATGACTTTAAAGTTTTCCCATTGAGCCATTACATAGATGCATTTATCAGTGAATTGTTACATTTGATCATGTGCAGCGGAGGCCCTTTGAATAGAGATTGGGGGGGGGGGGGACTGTGTGATGAAGTGTTTTGTGGGGACATCTGCAAGAGTGATTTGTTGATTTCGGTAGTTGGGCTGTGTGTGTATGATGTCCGCTGGAGGGGCAACCCCCCAAACTTTCCATAAATTCTGGTAACAGGGGTAAAAATGGGTGACAACTGCTCTTGGTTACATCTTACCAGAGTTTGACATGACATTGTGTGGGGATCTGATCATCCACTGTTGTGCAAGACCCCCAGTAGACTATTAATCCTGTCCGGTGCCTCTGCTACCCGCAATGAAAGCATTGACAATTTAATGCATTTATTTTAATTTTTTATATTTTATTTTTTTGATCTTTATTGATTTTGTACAGTGGATCACAGTTCTAGCTCTCCATTAGTAGTATACATAGGGGGGTGGGGGGAAAGAAAGAAAGAAAGAAAGAAAGAAAGAAAGAAAGAAAGAAAGAAAGAAAGAAAGAGAAAGAAAGAAAGAAAATAAGGTTTTCCCCATATTGAGGCTTCCCTCCTCCCCAACCTGGGTTCTCTGCGTAACTATATCAACTGCATATTGAACAGCATCTATTTTACAATTATCCAATGCGTCTTAGAGTTATTTCACATTGCAGAAGTCATTCAATGCCCAACAAAGATTTTACATGCTTACAGTGAACTTTTTACATTTTGTCTATATTTATCCCATTCTCTGTTGAATTATTAATCTATCCCTGTTAATCTTGCCATTTCAGCGTACTCAGATAATTTCGTCTGCCATTCCATTTTTGTCTCCTTTCCAACATTGGGCTTACAACATTCTCGCTACTGCAGTTGCATACATGAACAATCTCCTTAAGTCTTTTGGTATCTCTACACCTATGATCCCGAGCTGAAAGGCTTCCAGCTATTTGGGAAAGGTTAATTTAAACATTTTTTTTTAGCTTGTTGTAGATCATTTCCCAAAATTCCTTTATCTTTTTGCATTTTATCCACATATGATACATAGTTCCTTCTATTTCTTTACATTTCCAACACAAGTTGGAGCTGGTTCTGTACATTTTCGCTAGCTTACAGGGTGACAAGTACCAGCAACAGAGCATCTTCATGTAGTTTTCTTTCAAAGTGTAACATGCCGTAAAATTTAAGTACTCTCTCCAGAGTTTTTCCCAGGCTGTAATTGTGTTTTTATTTTGTTTTTTATGGGATGGCATTGAATTTCGTTGTACTATGCGCAATGACAATAAAGTATTCCATTCCATTCCATTCTTTGAAAGTTATACCCAAAATTTCTGGCCCATTGAATCATCACTGATTTTACTTCTTCATCTTTCACCAACCAATCTAGCAAGATCCTATACATTGTGGAAAGTAGTTTCCCCTTACTTGGTATTAACTTCTCAAATCTCGATAACTTAGTGGTGAAGCCTTTTTTAAAAATCTGCTTTGAATATATCATTCAACTGGTAATATTATAACCAGTCAGTTAAGCAGTTTCTTACTTCCTCTCTCCCCCTAATTTTAACTAGTTCTCTTCTTCCTTAAGAAGTTCTTTAGAGGTTGCCCAGTCTTTGCTCATGTTCATTTTCTTTACTGAAATTGCCTCAAGCGGTGATAGCCACCAGGGCATTTTTTGTTCTAGCAAATCTTTATATTTATTCCATACCATGCATAATAATCGTCTTATCACATGATTCAGGAACCCTCTGTGTACTTTGCCTTTTTCATACCATAAGTACGTGTGCCAACCGAATCTGTTGCCGAAACCCTCTAAATCTAGCATATCTGTGTTTTGTAAAAGTATCCATTCCCTGATCCAGCAGAGGCAGGATGCCTCGTAATAGTTTTAGATCTGGTAGTGAGAAGCCTTTTGGTTAGTAATTTCTGTTTAATTCTAGGTCCGTCCCCCTACCAAATAAACTTTGAAATGTCTCTTTGCCGATCTTTGAAGGGACTTGCCCCACTGATCACCGGAACTGATTGAAACAAAAACAACATCCTTGGTAGCACGTTCATTTTTATCATAGAGAACCTTTCCCAGAATGATAGATTTAGTCTGCCCCAGATCTCCAGATTTCTTTTTATTTATTTATGTTGTTAGGTAGTTGTCTTTAAATAAGTTAATATTTTTCACCATAATCCATACTCCTAAATATTTGACTTTTTTACTTCTTGTCATACCAGTAATTCTTTGTACCTCCTTTTTATCTTGTTCTACCATATTTTTCACCAACAACTTGGTTTTATTTTTGTTGAGTATGAAACCTGCCACCTGACCAGACTCCATAATCTTTTCCAGAACTATTGGCAAACTTTCCTTTGGATTTTCTGTTGTTTTTATAAGATCAGCCACAAATGCTTTTAGTTTAAAAGATTTATTTCCTACCCTTATACCCTCTGCTCTTATTTTCCTTGTCAGGGTTTCCAAGACTAGTATAAATAGTAATGGGGACAGTGGACACCCCTGTCTTGTTCCCTTAATTATTTTACAACTTTCTGTTATATCATTATTTATAATCAGTTTAGCTAGCTGTTCAGAGTAAATTGTGTTTATACCTCTACGGACGTCTCCCCCAAACCCATTACTTCAAGTGTTTTTTAATGCATTTATTAAGGTGTATGAGGAAGGCAAGAAGTTCACAGCACTTTTAACATATTTTTTCTTCCCAGAAGCTAACTTCCATGCAGAGCAGTGATGAGCGCATCATAGGGACAGTGGCACAATTAAAATTCTCCTGACCCTCCTTGCTGCTTTCTAGCATCTTGGGCTGCCCAAAGAAAGTTCTCTCTGGGCACAGGCCAGGCCATGGCACAGGCAATGTCCACTGACGTGGGCACACCAGTGCCTGGGCTGGCCAGCTCCCTCGCCCACTGCCACATGGGGAAAACAAAGTGGGCTTCCCAATGGATGCCAGAGAACCATCAATAGAAAAAAGAGGGAGAACAGGGAACGCAGAAATATGTAGTGTCCAGGTGTAGATAGATTTTGTTATAATGGTTATTCTTATCAGCCATACAAAGCATGATGCAGAAGCTAAAAAAGCCAATGCAATTCTGGGCTGCATCAATAGGAGTGTAGCATCTAGATCAAGGGAAGTAATAGTACCACTGTATTCCGCTCTGGTCAGACCTCACCTGGAGTACTGTGTCCAGTTCTGGGCATCACAGTTCAAGAAGGATACTGACAAGCTGGAACGTGTCCAGAGGAGGGCAACCAAAATGGTCAAAGGCCTGGAAACAATGCCTTATGAGGAACGGCTTAGGGAGCTGGGTATGTTTAGCCTGGAGAAGAGAAGGTTAAGGGGTGATATGATAGCCATGTTCAAATATATTAAAGGATGCCATATAGTGGAGGGAGAAAGGTTGTTTTCTGCTGCTCCAGAGAAGCAGACACGGAGCAATAGATTCAAGCTACAAGAAAGAAGATTCCACCTAAACATTAGGAAGAACTTCCTGACAGTAAGAGCTGTTCGACAGTGGAACTTGCTGCCAAGAAGTGTGGTGGAGTCTCCTTCTTTGGAGGTCTTTAAGTGGAGGCTTGACAGCCATCTGTCAGGAATGCTTTGATGGTATTTCCTGCTTGGCAGGGGGTTGGACTGGATGACCCTTGTGGAGTCTTCCAACTCTATGATTCTATGAGAGACAGAAAGCTGTGATCATATGTAACTAGATTCTGCATAGTGGTGATGAACGGGACTTCCCTTTGTGACTGTGATTGCATGGCAACTTTCCCCCTGGCCCTCAATCAATCAAGGATACCATCTCAATAGCTACATGCAGTGAGGTTTTGTCAGTGATTTTAGGATTCATGATGCTGTGAACCCTTCTATATTTTTAGCCCTAGTCAAGTGTCAGTCTAACAGATGCTAAGCAGAATTAAAATTCTCTCAGAAACAGAAACACAAGAAATGTGTAGGGTATACAAACTAATAGATTCAAAAACAGGGGTCTCAAGCCCCTACACACAACATCCAAGTAGGGGGCTGTTCTTAGATATCCCCAGTGGCAGCTCCCTTGTGCCACCTGTGAAATGGTCAAACTATTTAGCAGTTCACCCCACTCAAAATCTAAGACATAATCCAGCAGTTCAATACTGGTAGTTAATATTGAGGGAGGGAAAGATGTAAGGAAATGTACTCGGCTTCTTCTTTTACAATCACTCATAGCTGAGTAAGATTGTTTTCCATGAACACAGTCTTAACAGTGTATCTGTAGGTAACAGTGGAGGCCAATTCTGGATCCACACATCCTTCCACAGTGGGGACATAGGTTTCTGGGCGGGAGTTGATCTTGGTGAGGATTTGCCAAGCTGCCTTCCTCTTAGCTCATTTCTCCCTTTCTTCCTGAGTTTGTGCTTCTTCAAAGTCCACAACACCTTGGGTAAAGGCTATTTTCCAATTGGAGCGCTTGCAGGCTGTCAGGGAAGAGCCAGGATGCGCCGCTTCGTCAGTAGCAGGGGAGGGTTCTGAGCAGGAACTGTCAGAAGAGGAAGACAGGGAAATGACGCATGAAGCAGAACAGGGGGCGGAGTGTAGTCAGGCAGAGCAGGCGGTCAGAGATGGCTAAGAGTCGAGAGAAGGAAGTTCAGACTCAGAAAGGGGGGGGGCGTTCACATCAGCACAGGCAAGGAGGGAAATGAAACGTAAAGATCAAAGACGTCTCACGAGGTTTCCACGCCTACTTTGCTGGTGCCAAAATCAAAAGAAGCCACTCCCTGAATCTGACTTGACAGGTTCGGACGCATGATTTTGAACTGTAGCTGTTCTTTTGTATATATGTAATAAAGACTGTAAATATCACGCTGAGTGTACTGGATTGTTACTGCAAAGAAGGAACACCACCTTGACACAGGCCAATGTTTCCCAGTTATCAGTGGTTATACTACATTTTTAAATATTTGCCTTGAGAGAGTTTTAAACCTCTTTTCTCGTCCACCAGTATTTCACTCTCCATTCTTAAGTTTGGAACAGAGTAGTTGCTTTGGAAGATGATAATCAGGTATCTGAACCACATGACTAGTCCCAACAAAGTTGAAGAATCATTGCTTTGACACTAGCGATCTTTGTTACTTCCAGTACACTGGCATTATTCGCTTGTTTTCCAAAATAATGTGTTAATTTTTTTGGAGACACTGTTGATGGAATCTTTCAAGGAGTTGGAGATGGCGCTTATAAGTGGTCCATGTTTCACAAGCGTACAGTAAAGTTGGTAGTATGATAGCTAAGTAAACAAGCACACATGGATATTGAACACAGTTACAGAATTGTGCCCACTGGCTACAGTTCTGTACAAAGCTCAATGAGACATAACTGTGCAGGATAGCAAACCCAGCCTGCCAGCGAAGTGCATTTGTCAGGCCTGTCCATGCATGCATGCAACAATCTGATTGCTGTGACAGCAGCTGAGTGAGTCGGAGAGCAGATGGTGCGCCACCATGCTGAGGATTCAGCCTTCATTATTCCATGGGAAGGGCAATTTTTCTGACGTTTCCTGAAGCCTGTTCAGACCTTATTCAACCAGCAGATCATCATGAGGGAGAGATTGTGATTGGTTTTGTCCTGATTCTTCTCCTCCCATGGAAAAAGGTGAATATATTTATTTTAAACATGTTATCTCACATTCCTCTGAATAATGTCTGCTTACCCAGACACAGAGTGGAGGGCTGTTTCAACCCTTCATGCTGGGCCCCTCGCCCTTGGAAGCAACATCGGGGCTAGGCTGCGGGCCATGGGAAATTCCCAGGCTGGCTTCTGGAGATTGGCGCGCTTTCCCACCATTGGTTTATTTGAATTCTGGCCAATCTGGCTGAGTCAGGGGCTGTGAGGGGTATACACACAATGCCTGAGCCAAATCCAACCTACATCTGGAATGAATAAAGTTGTGCCCATTTTAAACTCCATAACGTTGTCTTGTCCACTGAGTTCCTCTTCTTGGCCCAGACCTTGCTCCCAGGGGTGGGGGTGGGGGGTGTCCCTGTGATAAAATTCTCTTTCAAGATGTCACCCTTTCTGTTTCCTGATGAATGAAGTGGAGAGTGAAGCAGGAGCACAACCTGCTCTTCCTCCCTCTTTGGGACAATTTTGAAGATGGGGGGAATCATATCAGAACAAGATACTAGTGTATCTTAAAACACTTTTTCTGCATTCAAATGCTATATGATGAAGTTTGCTCATTTCTGCAAAATCTCACAAAAGGTTATTTGCACTCTGGAATGCAACAATTTTAACCTGTAGCATCAAACTTATTGTACATAATCGACTTCTGGTGCTGATCTGCCTTAATGGCTGCTGTTCCCACATTAGTGGAGATTGTTTGCAAATGATAAACAAGGATGATTTGAGGATAATTGTCTTTGCAAGCTCCCCCCAGGACGGGGGGGGGGGGGGAGTGAGCTTCACTCGCAGATCGTACATCTGAGACCTATCAGAGTACTCACCCTATACAGGCAGAATTATAAGACTGATACAGAAGCACTAGCACGTTCTCTGGAACGTACCAGGGTGCTTGGGAAACTTACTGCAGAATCAATGCAAACATCAATGGGGTTTTCTCCAGATAGTCATTTGCTTCAATTTAGTGTGAAAGAGCGGGTTTTCTGGGGGAAAGCAATGGGGCAAAGGCAGAACTGCTTGGACATAGAATCCTAGAGTTGGAAGAGACCACAAGGGCCATCCAGTCCAACCCCCTGCCAAGTAGGAAACACCATCAAAGCATTCCTGACAGATGGCTTTCAAGCCTCCACTTAAAGACCTCCAAAGGAGACTCCACCACACTCCTTGGCAGCAAATTCCACTGTTGAACAGCCAAGGAACAGCTAAGTAACTATATAGCCTTTAGAAGACATATGAAGGCAGCCCTGAATAACAAAGTTTTTTTGTTTAATTTTTATTATGTTTTAATATATGTTGGAGGCCACCCAGAGTGGCTGGGGCTACCAGTCAGATGCGTGGGGTATAAATGATAAAATTATTATTTTGGAATAATAAAATTATTATTTTGGATTATTATTATTATTATTATTATGGAAAAGGACATCCCTATTTTAATTGGAGAAATGTTAGAGGGTATGCTATAGGACAGGGGTGTCAAACTCAAATTCATCGGGGGCCGCATCAGTAGTTTGGTCACCCTCAAAGGGCCGGTTGCATCTGTAGGACTATGTGTCCACTCTTTATTATCATAAATTATTGTCACTGCATTCAATTATTACTGTTTTTTGTAATAATGTAAGTAATAACTAGCTCTGAAAGCAGAAAAATAGTCAGAATAATGGCAAGTAGATATTCAAATGTACAATTATTGTACAATTTATTGAAAAATGATTTTTGGTAACAGACAGTATTTTTTTTAAACATACAAATATTGCCAAACGCTTGGAGCTGCTGTTCAGGAAGATGGATTTACAAGGGTCCCCCATCATTCCCCTGCGCCTCACAGGGTTCTCTGGGGAGAGGGGCTTGGGTGTGGGGCTGAGTGAGGAAGCCTTCAGCCCTTCCTCATTCCTGCTGGTTGGGGGGGGGCAGAAGGGGGCTGGGTGGGGCTCCTGCTCTGGCGCTTCATGGAGCAGAGGGCAAATGTAAGAATTCTCTGCACTGCAAGCCTATGTATCTTTAATACCCAATGGAGCATAGGTTTGTATAAATGGGTGTGGAAGTGCAGCCTTGGGTTGAGCCTCATAAGTCATACGATATGCAAACATTAATGTGAACACAAGGGACCATGGATCCAGTAATCAGCAAAGCACGCAGGTATCTAGGACAAGTAAAAATGTTTTATATTCAACAAATTCTCAAACCGCTCTACTTTAGAATATTCTGTTGCAGCTAGCTGCAGCCTGCAAGTTAGTCTATTGGTCGATCCCTGCGAGGCTCTGCCCTTCTGGCCCCGCCCCCTCTCCCTGTGCAGAAGTGAAGTCGGAGTTTAACCCTTTCCGTAACGTTAGTGGCTGCTTCTGTTCGTTCCTCAGAAAACGGACCATATATCTCCCTAAAAAAAGCTCAACAACTCAAGCAGTCTCTCTGGAGTCGGCCACCCCTGATCTATATAAACTATCCAGGGAGGAATGGAGGGCTGCCTCCCTCCTGCCACCCCTCCCCTGCCAGATAATATGCCATTCTTCTCCGCTCCTTTGCTAGCCGCCCACCCCTTCCCCCTCCCCTTTTTCGCCAATCAATCCTTCTCCATTTGGGAAATTTACAGGAAACCCAAATTCGCTGTCCTTGTTGGGTGAAGCAGATTTTGAAAAGCATAACACACACACACACACACACACACACGCACAAGAGTGACACCCTGTGTGTGATTAAATGTCTTGAAATCTGCTTCTGATTTCCTCGGGAATCAGGAGGAGTTGATTTTTTCCTTCTCTTCCCCCCCCCCCACTTGGATTGAAACCTTTTTTTTAAACTCCCATTTAAAGGCAGCCCGACCTCAGTTTCTCCACTGTTGCATTTCTCCCACCCTCTCCCTTCCCACACCCCTTGCTGCTCTTTTGATCCCTCCCAGTGAAGCAACCCTTCATTGGGTAGTTCAGAGCGAGCGAGCAAGCGAGCGAGCAAGCGAGCGAGAGGGAGAAGCAGCAGCAGCAGCCAGCCCTGCCTCTGCCGCTCATTTCGGCGCCCCTGGAAGCCGCAGCTGCGGCTGCAGCGCGCTTGTCTCCTCTAGCCAGAAAGGGAGAGGGACTTTGGAGGACTTGCGGAGCTTCCGGACGAACGGCGACAAGGACAGCTTCATCGGAGGAGACGACGCGGCAGCGGAGCGCGTTGTCATCGCTGCCACCGCCCCGCCCCACATTCAACCACCGCGCCGAAAGCGAGCGCGAAGTTGCGAGAGGTGGGGTTGGGGAAGGGAGCGGCGGCGGGCCATCTCGCGAGAGTAAGAGGCGAGAACGGTTTCCCGAAAGGAGCCCCTGGGAGCTGTAGTCTCCAAGCGGAGCGCTCCCCGCGCGCCTCCAGATAGCGGCCTGTTTGTCGGTGCGGCGCTTCAGCAGCAAGGTCCCGCTGCTGGGTCCTGCTGGCTGGGGCACTCGGCGGGCCACATGAGGAGGTCTGGCGGGCCGCATTTGGCCCGCGGGCCTTGGGTTTGACACCTGTGCTATAGGATATGGGGGTGTGATAATCATGATTGCAGCGTATAATAGCATACTGTAGGCAGGCACCTATTGGACAGCTTGGATGGATGGCTGTTAGGGTGGTCACATGCATTGTCCAATAAGTTGAACAAATGTGGAGTGGGATTGCAGTCTGTCGTCATTTGATGGATTTGAATTAACAAAGGGTGCAAGCAGAGGTGTTCTGGGCTTGCTGGTATGCTTCTCCCCCAAATGCTGCAGTATTAATGCCTGATCCATAGTGGATTGTCCTGCTCTAAATCCAGCCTGTTCATCAGCTGCAATATTTCCATGTTCCACCCAAGTTTGGAGTGTCTGGCATAAAATTTGCTAATTATATTCAGTAGGCTAATTGGACAGTAGTTTGAAGGAATGTGCTTCTTTCCATGGTTTGGGTAAAAGGGCTTTGTAGGCCAAATTAGGCCCAAAGACTGGAGATTCCCAGCAATGAGGTAATGGCTCTTAGATAAAAAAAAAACACCCCTCTCTGCCCGAGAGTTGGGAAAGTCAATAGCAGTAAAAGTAGACAATATTTAGCTAGATGAACAGATGATTTGATCCAGTGTAAGGCAGCTTCATAATTTCTTAGGATCAGGGAGTTCTTTTTGCAGAACCCAATTATTAGCATATCATCAACACCTTCACACAATCTGAAGCAGCTTCATAATTTGCTCTCTGAAAAGCTGTGATGTTTGGAGTTGAATTAATTTTTGTCTCTAGATTTGATTATAGATGATGAAGCCCAGGAACACTCTCTAAATGTTTGCTTTCCATGTCGGCTAACTAAATGAATATAAGAACCATTAATTAGAGGAACATCCCATCTAACCAATGTGAAAATATCTTAACAGCATATGATGATCAATAGTCGTTGCCAGTATCAGCTTCATATAAATTATAGACATCTACTATCAAAGTCTGGCAAGTATCACTGAACAGATTTCCCTTTGTTTCCATGTGACTTGGTGTGTGATATTGCTGGCCCTTGAACTACATAGAAAATATATTATCTGAATACTGACACGTATGTCCATGCTTTGAATTGTATGTGGTAATGCTTCATATATAGAAAATTGTCTCAGTTCCCTGGAGGTGAAAATTGGTGAGATTACAGATTTTGGCCATCACCAAAAAGTCTTCAAAAAAGGCAAAACAAGGAAAGAAAGGAATCACCTGTCTTTGCTCTAGCCCTAATGGACCCCACACACATCCACCACCTGGGGAGGAAGGGAAGGTAGAAGACATAGAAAGGGATGCCAAGAAGTGGACCCCCCCCTGAGAGGGTGCTACCAATGTGGGGATCCGGAATTGGCCTCCACAGTCACTTACGGACTCATTGTTAAAACCGTGTTTATGGAAGACAATCTTACTCGGCTACGAGGGATCGCCAAAGAAGAAGACGACAAGGGGATTTTGCTGCTCTGTGCCTCACCTTGCAACACTCCCTTATTGCCCATGAAAAAACCTGTGGGGTCCGGGGGAACCCTGTCAGGTACAGGCTGGTGCAAGATTTAAGACTCATAGGACTTTGTCATCTCCAGACAGGCTGTGGTTCCCAACCCCCACAGTATTCCAAGTGCAGGGCCCACTGGCACCGCCTGGTATTCAGTAGCTGTTTTGTGTTCTGCATTTTTATCAATCCCCATCGCAGAAGAAAACCAATTCCTCTTCGCTTTCACTTGGGATGCCAGTCAACTAACCTGAAGCCATTTGCCCCAAGAATATGAAGAAAGCCACACTATTTTTCCTCAATCCCCCACAAGGATTTGCAATATATAGTTCTACCACCTGCTTCCTTTTGATTTGTATTGATGACCTCCTGATATGTCATAAGACCCACGATGACAGCCAGGCGGACACCAAATACTTCCTCACTTCTTTAGCTTACAAGGGGCATAAGGTCTCTCCAAAAAAGCTCCAGTATTGCCAACAGAATTTGAAGTATTTAGGGCACGTCTTGGGAACTGGCACCTGATCACTTATGTCAGACAGAATAGAGATTATAGAAAGGGCACTGTTGCACCAAACAAAGAAACAGCTGAGCGCGTTCTTGAGAATGAGCAGGTTTTGTAGGTCTTGGATACCTGGCTACTGAGAATTAACGAAACCAATAATAATAATAATAATAATAATAATTAATAATAATAATAATAATAATTTATTTATACCCTACCCATCTGGCTGGGTTTCCCCAGCCGCTCTGGGCCGCTTCAAAAAAATATATTTAAAAAACAATCAAACATCAAAAACTTCCCTAAACAGTTACAGGTAGGTAGCCGTGTTGGTCTGAGTCGAAACAAAATAAAAAAAATCCTTCAGTAGCACCTTAAAGACCAACTAAGTTTTTATAAAAACTTAGTTGGTCTTTAAGGTGCTACTGAAGGAATTTTTTTTTATTTTGTTTCCCTAAACAGGGCTGCCTTCAGATGTCTTCTGGAGGAGGAGTCAAGATGGCAACGGAGTAGCAAGCAGGCTTCAGAGCTCTGCTGATAATAGGACTGTAAATAGTATCAACTGCCACCCAGGGAAGTAAATTTTCCTCTTTTATTTTCTATTTTTAAACTTTTAAATTCACCAGCCTACTAAGATTTTATCAGCACGCTCTTATCTATGCTATGAAAAACACCCTGGGCAAGCTCCGTGAAGTATCCTGGGCAGGCCGACAGCTGCTCCTGGCAGTCACCACAGTGAAGCTCCTAAACTGAACAAACTGAGTGCTTTCTACCTCTTCTTTTCTTTGGTTAAGGAAACTTTTCCTTGTTTATTTCCCACTGCAATACTATGCCTGCTAGTAAACACAACAGGGACTCAGAGGAAGCAGTTTCATTACCCGCTTCCAAGAAATCTAAATTGGAGGACTTCTTTAACAAATCTGCTTTTACAGTCCCAACAAAAAACCATTTCTCTCCCCTTGAAGATGATTGTGAGGATGAGGAGAATACTCAGGGTGGGAGCGCAGAACTGGATCCAACGATGGGGCAAGCTGACCCTGTGCCTTTAAGCGAGGAAGGAATAACAAGTTGGGAGAGCACCCAATTAACTCTAATTGCAAGAACGGTTGAGCATATCTTCCAACAAATTAGAGTATTGCCTCTCAAATAACCCAGTTATCTAAAGAGGTCCACAGTTTATCAACTAATAACAAGCAGGCACTAGCAGAACACCAAAGCACCAAAGTGAAACAGCTACAAGAAGAGCAGACCCCTAAGCTCAACGGAGAACGCGTAGAGGCCTTTAAAACAAAATCTTCCTATTTAATCTTCCAACCAAAAAAGATCTGCATGATAATTCTTGGTAGACTAGATCAAACCCCTAATTGGAAAGGTGTCCAGCATTCCAAACAACATTTATCAGACTTACTTGGTATTGGACTCACAGAGATCGACTTAGTTGGAACTGAACCCTTGAACATCACAAATCAAATCCAAAAAATTATGTTAACTTTTTCCTCTACTAGGCTACAGGGTTTTACAAGTTACACTCAACCAGCTCTTAAAAATGTAAAGTATGGAAGGCCTACCAGGGGGCTGGTGCTGCTGGTTTCAACATCAACATGTATCAATTCAAAAGTGTCCCTCACTGACCACCCCTAATTTTTTAGTGTTGTCCTTTCTGATAGTCTCCAGAGAAATATTTATTGTATCTGTGTGTACATACCTCCAGTAAAGTCTTGTGGGGAACTGAGATCATATTGGGGAAAACTTGACCAACTACTTGAAAGTATAGACTCTCTGTCTCCCAACCCTCAGCTTGTTTTGGGAGGCGACTTCAATGCCCAGATTGGCCTTGTTTCCCCACAAAATACGTGATCTGGACTAAACTTGGAGGATGAACCCGAAATCTACCAGAGGGCAGCAATGGATACCATCTCTAACCGCGCAGGGAAATATCTGTGAACTTATAATTAAGCTTAACCTTTTGTTATGCAATAGGCACAGTCAAGGGGATCAAGAGGGTTATTTTACTTTTATCTCCCCCAGAGGATTTACCAGCAACATAGATTATATTCTAACATCTAATAATGTGCCAATTAACCGAGACACCTTTAGGATAATTCCCAGAGCTGAAAGTGACCACTTCCCACTTGAGTTATCTCTGACGTCATTTGTTTCTCCTGCTTTTCCTAAATTATTGGATGAAATGGAATATCTGATACTTGGAAATAAGAGGTGAAAATGGAATGCACAGGACCAAGAAAAAATGATTCAGATCCTGGATTCCCATGAATTTGTTTCATTAAAGGGGGAATTGTTGTTAGAAACAGGAAACGTAATTGGTGTGTATGAGAACATAATTAACAGAATGCGCCCATTGATGACCACAACTAGTATGATAAAAATAAAAAGTTTAAAAGACATACCTGGTTTGATAAGGAGTGTCAGAATAGTTAAAAAAGCTTATCTAGGGAACTCAGAAAATTGAAGTTAAAACATGATAAGCACAATCTTGTTATACAAGCTGAGGTAGCCCAATTACTACTTACTTACAAGCAAGAAACAAATATATTATGAGCAACAGTGGAAAGCATTGGGAGATGCAGCACTTCAAAATGATTCATGGAAATTTTGGCATATGGTCACCCAAGGTACAAATGGGCTGGGCTACTTGCTAGAAGAATCAGTCCAAGGAAAGGATTGGGTGACATATTTTACAGGAATATATGGCCCCCGATTCCGACTCACCCTCACAAGTTGACCACATTCAGTTATCAGAACTGCCAGAATGGCCAGACGTCACGCCCAACCAAATTAAGAGGCTAATCGTAAGCCAACCAGCCAATAAATCCCCAGGAGAAGACATGATCCCAGTGGAGATTTATAAGATAAGACTGGATTTCTGGTCACCCATTTTTGCAAAGCTGTTCTCGTATATTAACAGTTCAGGTCGCATACCAGAAGGGTGGAAGCTGAGCATAACTGCCCCAATATATAAAAAGGGTGATAAGAAAAATCCTGCTAATTATAGACCTATTAGTTTGTTAGATGTATGCCAGACTCCTCCTTTGGAGACTGGAAGAATGGGCAGATACAAATAAGGTGATATCTGAAGCCCAAGCAGGTTTCCAAAGAGGGAAATCCACATTGGACCAGTGCTTTGTGATGAACTTTCTGCTATGTAAATACATCCATAATTTGAAGCAAAAACTGTATGTTGCTTTTATTGATCTAAAATCAGCTTTTGATACGATTCCGAGACACGCATTGTGGCAGAAATTGGGGAAGACAAATATAGATCGCCGTCTATTATTTCTTATCAGAACATTGTATACTGATACATCGATACAAGTAAAGGTGGATCTTGCCGGCCATCTCACTACAAGAATTAAGACCACTACTGGTGTTAAACAGGGATGTATTTTGGCGCCTTTCTTGTTTAATTTTTATATTAATGACATAGTTAAAGAACTGGCGGGCCTGCAGTTTGCCCCTGTCACAATTCTTGATCAAAAACTCTCAGTTTTAAGTGTGCATGCACACGAAAGCTCATACCAAAATAAAAACTTAGTTGGTCTTTAAGGTGCTACTGAAGGAATTTTTTTATTCTCAGTTTTAATGTACGCCTATGACCTAGTACTTGTATCTAGAACCCAGGTGGGTCTGAGATGATTGCTTGCAAAAATAAGCTAATATTGTACGAGGAATGCCTTATCCATAAATTACGATAAAACACAGGTCATTGTATTTGGGAAGCACCCTAAAAAGCATGTTTGGCACCTGGACGAACACATAATAAACCAAGTAAAGACGTTCAAATACCTGGGACTGGTTTATTCAGAAACGGCATCTTGGAATGCACAGCTGTCCAATATTAAATTGCAAGCCTTTAAATTGGCAAAAGCTATTTTGAAATTTGCTGCTTGCAATGGGGGGAACCTAGTCCATAGCTGCCAAGTTATCCCTTTTTTAAAGGGATTTTCCCTTATGCTGAATAGGCTTCCTCGCGAGAAAAGGGAAAACTTGGCAGCTATGACCTAGTCAATCCAGCTCTATCAGTGTACAAAGCAAAATGGAAATAACAAAGCAAAATCAATGGCCCAGATTTTATATGGTGCAGAGGTTTGGGGTACTTCAAAAGTTTCTGGTCTGGAACCCGCACAGAACTAATTTTAAGAGCCCTTTTAGGCCTTCCCAAAGATGCCCAATCTGCCATGGTTAGGCTGGAAACTCGTATGCTGAGCATAGAGAGCCAAATAGATAAAAGAATCCTCTTCTACTGGTTCAACAGATGGACAACAATAGGTTACCCAAAAAATGCCTGATTGAGCTTGTGAATGGATTACCCCTCAAAAACTGGGTACATCACACTGCACAACTGATGGGCAAATATGATCTCTCAATGTCTGAGCTTAAGGAACTTTCCCTACATGCTCAAATTTTTTTTTTCAAATGTACCGTAAGGACACTGTCTCGTGAAAACGACTTACAGTGGTGCCTCACAAGATGAATTTAATTCGTTCCGCGAGTCAATTCGTTTTGCAAAAAATTCATCTTGCGAATCACAGTTTCCCATAGGAATGCATTGAAATTTCTTTTTTGCCCATAGGAACGCATTAATTAAATTTCAATGTATTCCTATGGGAAACCGCGATTTGCAAGATGAATTTTTCGCAAAACGAATTCGTCTTGTGAGTCACCATCAGATCGCAAGACACATTCGTCTTGCGAAAAATTCGTCTTGCAGGGCATTCGTCTTGCGAGGTACCACTGTAGATTCCATGTATTCATTCACATACGTTCCATTATATTTTAAACTTAGAGAGGCCCACGAACATACGTATTTTAATGAGTTGACTTTTGAACAACTCCAGAAAGCTTTTACAGAGTTACGATTAAACACAATAAACTCTGCTTATAGAGATGGGAGACACAGAGGCATTCCAGTAAATGAATGTGTTTGTATTAGAGCAGTGATGGCGAACCTATGACACGCGTGTCAGACGTGACACGCAGAGCCCTCACTGCTGGCATGCGCCCCATCGGCCCATTCACGCTGTTGTTGTTGTTTTCCCCCATTTGTTCTCCCGCTCCTCCAGATTGTCTCTGTTACAGCTTGTCTCCGCTGTTGCTAGTAGCCAAAGATTGTTTTTTAACCCTTTCTGTGCTGTTTTTTTCTGGCGCTTGGGCAGATTATGATTGGGTGTAACAGCATTCGTTTTTAACCTGTTCTGTGCTGGGTTTTTTGGCACTTTGGCAAACTATGTCAGTGCTGCATGTTAGTTCCAGCGAAGGTATTATTCGTCATTTATTTCTCTTCTCTTTCACCCCAAACAAGCTCAGCAGCTTTGGGGCATCCCCCCCAAAAGCAAAGCAATTTTTGCACCCCCCAAAAAAACCTCCAAAACTTTGGTTAGCAGCTCCCCCCAAAAGCTCAACAACTCTGGGCACTTTGTGATAAATAAGTGGTTTTTGGTTTGGTTTGGTCAAATAGATTTTGGTTTATTAAATACAGTTATATATTACAATTATACAATTATATGTCTTATTTGAGTTGATATAGCAACTGAGGAATTTCATTGTTCCTGCGAGGGGACAGTGACAATAAAGATCTATTCTATTCTATTCTATTCTATATGTAATGATTAAATGGGCACAAGATTTAGGACACAATATACAAATGGAAGATTGGGGGAAATTATGGAAAGTGGATTTAAAATTTACTGATTGTATAAGCTTGAAAGAGAATGACGGTATATGAAAATGATGTATCAATGGTATATGACTCCTGTTATATTCGCAAAAATGGACAGAAAAAGTTCCACTAAGAGCTGGAAGTGTAAAGAGAAAGATGGTACATTTTATCATATGTGGTGGAACTGGAAAGTAACCAAAAATTATTGGGAAATGATATATAATAAATTGAAAAAGAGTTTAAAATAACTTTTGTTAAAAAAAACCTGAAGCCTTTTTGTTAGGTATTACAAGGCAGGAATTACCAAAAAAGCAGAAGTTATTCATGTACACTTCAACAGCGGCTAGAATTTTACTAGCCCCAAAATGGAAAGATAAGATACCAATGAAAGAAGATTGGCAAGTTAAACTCATGGAAGATTGGCAGGTTGAACTCATGGAAATGGTCAAATTCATGGGAAGACTCAGAGACAATGACAAGACAAACTTTTAAAAAAGTCTGGGAACTGTACATGCTGTATTTACAAAAATACTGTAAAGAAATGGACTCACTAGCAGGGTTCAAGTAAACACAACTAAGAAAACAAGTGTAAAGGTTAAGAGATAACAGTATGGAAATTAATGCAATGTAAAATGTAACTTGAAGAAAATCTGGTATAAAAATGATATGAATATAAGAGCATTTAGCTAAAAGACAAAAAGTACGATAAATAGAATTAAGCAGAAGTAGCAAATTGTTAAAGAACCAGAAGAGGAAGTTGAGGGAAGTCACAGGGTGGTGGTGGGGGTTCATTTCATTTCATTTTTTAATATGATAAATGTGTTGAATATTAAATTGTAAAATCTATATATATATATATATATACACACACACACACACACACACACACACACACACAAAACAAACTGGTGTGAGCCCCTGGCTTTTGGGGCTATGCTGCAGGCTTTGGACGGAGCGGCGGTTGCCTGGCGTGAGCCCTCCTCTCCTCCACCGCCACCCACCCCACACCCTAGTGCAGCCCCGAGAGTGAAAATGGTGCCCTAGCAGCGCTGCAACTATGCCGGAAGCGGCCCAGAGCCTCCTGCAGCTCTGGGGTGCCAGTTTCAGGAAAGGCACTGACTTTGATTTTGCGCCCCCTCTTGCCTGTGCCCCTGGAGGCGGCCCACTTCGCCACCCCCTAGCTACGGCCATGGTCAGCACCAACTGCATCTCAGAGGATTGGACATTCCCAAAGCGAGATGCACTGCCCTCAGGACTCTTTCCTGTATGGCTGCTATGTAGCAGATCCCACTCTTCTTCTTCTTCTTCTTCTTCTTCTTCTTCTTCTTCTTCTTCTTCTTTTGGTTGATTTGATTGACATCCTATGCCCTTTTAAAATCTATTTGTATGTGGGGAGGGGTTATTGGGTTGTTGTTGATGATGATGTTGTTATTTTGATTACGTACTTTGAGGTTTTATATTCTGATTTTATCCTGTGAACCACCCCATACCTGCAGGTATGGGGCGGTATATATGCCAGGTGTGACTGGAAAGTTCGGTGAATGGTCAAAGAAATTGGACAGTGAGAAATATTTGAACATACAATCAGCATAGGAAACCCACAAATGCTCCCAATTGTCTACGGAGATGAAGCTGTAACTCAAAACAAAGTGTATGAGTGGTTTAAGCATTTCTGTGAAGGGCAGCAAACCATCGAAGATGACCCTTGGTCTGGCAGACCGTCAATGAGCAGAACGGCAGCAAATGTCAGCAGAGTTTGTGAGTTATTGATGCAGGATCGGTGTTTGTCCGTCCCAATGATGGCAGAAGAATTGCATATTCCGCATGAAATCGTTACTGAGGTTACTGAGTTGTCCCACCCTCCATATTCTCCCGATCTGGCCCCACCAGTTTTCTTTCTTTTTCCAAAACTGAAATCTGCACTGAAAGGGCACAGAATTTTCCAACATTTCACACGTCCAAGCTGCTGTGACGAGGAAACTGAAAGCAGTACGAAAAGAGGACTTCTCCAGAAGTTCCCAACAGTTCTGTGAACGCTGTCAATGGTGCATTGTATCAGAGGGGGCCTCCTTTGACGATCTGTAAGGCATGTAGGTTTGAATATTTCTTGCTGTCCGATTTCTGTGACCATTCACCGAACTTTCTGGGCACACCTCGTAGTATAATAATAATAACAACAACAACAACAACAACAACAACAACTTTTAATAATGGTTTTTAATGTCTACTGGACATGATGGTTATGTTTTCTCTGCTGTTAGAGGCAAGATAACTCTGCATATCCATTGCTGGGAATCACATATGGGCAACGTACTTTTGTGCTCATGTCTAGCCTGCACTCTTTCCAGACGCCCAGCTACTGTGAGAACAGGATCCTGCCCTAGATGAGCAAATGTCCTGACCCATCTTATGTTGCATGTAAGCTTTATAGCTAAAAACTCCAGATTCTTTTATTCTCCAGTTATTGAACAGAACACACACACAAGAATCTTTTATGATCTTAATGCAGACTGAGTAACTAATATCCAAAAACCTTTCATTTAAAATGATGAATGTGTTTCTTCTGAAGGGATACTTGAGGAGTCTAACTTTGCAGTTTCCAATATAAACTAATGTACTAATGTGTGGAAAACAAATAAAAGCACCATACACCCATTGCACAGCAGTAACAAAGCAACTGCACATAAATGTCACAATTTACTTCAGTGCCCACAAGATGGCAGCATTTCAGGGCATTAGGCCTACTGTAAGTTTTCTACTTGGCAGTATCCCTGCCAAGAAAACTCCATGGACAAAGACAACAGGCATATAAAAGTTATGACGCTGGAAGATGAGCCCCTCAGGTCGGAAGGCGTCCAACATGCTACTGAGGAAGAGCGGAGGACAAGTACAAGTAGATTCAGAGCTGATGAAGCGGCTGGGCCAAAGCCGAAAGGACGCTCAGTTGCGGATATGCCTGGAAGCGAAAGGAAAGTCCGATGCTGTAAAGAAAAATATTGCATAGGAACCTGGAATGTAAGAACCATGAATAGAGGTAAGCAAGCACTGCTAATAACAAAGCCAGTGGAAGTGATGATATTCCAGCTGAACTATTTAAAATTTTAAAAGATGATGCTGTTAAGGTGCTACACCCAATATGCCAGCAAGTTTGGAAAACTCAGCAATGGCCAGAGGATTGGAGAAGATCAGTCTACATCCCAATTCCAAAGAAGGGCAGTGCCAAAGAATGCTCCAACTACCGCACAATTGCGCTCATTTCACACGCTAGCAAGGTTATGCTTAAAATTCTACAAGGCAGGCTTAGGCAGTATGTGGACCGAGAACTCCCAGAAGTGCAAGCTGGATTTCGAAAGGGCAGAGGAACCAGAGACCAGATAGCAAACATGCGCTGGATTATGGAGAAAGCTAGAGAGTTCCAGAAAAACGTCTACTTCTGCTTCATTGACTATGCAAAAGCCTTTGACTGTGTCGACCACAGCAAACTATGGCAAGTTCTTAAAGAAATGGGAGTGCCTGATCACCTCATCTGTCTCCTGAGAAATCTCTATGTGGGACAAGAAGCTACAGTTAGAACTGGATATGGAACAACTGATTGGTTCAAAATTGGGAAAGGAGTACGACAAGGTTGTATATTGTCTCCCTGCTTATTTAACTTATATGCAGAATTCATCATGCGAAAGGCTGGACTAGATGAATCCCAAGCAGGAATTAAGATTGCCGGAAGAAATATCAACAACCTCAGATATGCAGATGACACAACCTTGATGGCAGAAAGTGAGGAGGAATTAAAGAACCTTTTAATGAGGGTGAAAGAGGAGAGCGCAAAATATGGTCTGAAGCTCAACATCAAAAAAACCAAGATCATGGCCACTGGTCCCATCACCTCCTGGCAAATAGAAGGGGAAGAAATAGAGGCAGTGAGAGATTTTATTTTCTTGGGCTCCTTGATCACTGCAGATGGTGACAGCAGTCACGAAATTAAAAGACGCCTGCTTCTTGGGAGAAAAGCAATGACAAACCTAGACAGCATCTTAAAAAGCAGAGACATCACCTTGCCGACAAAGGTCCGTATAGTTAAAGCTATGGTTTTCCCAGTAGTGATGTATGGAAGTGAGAGCTGGACCATAAAGAAGGCTGATCGCCGAAGAATTGATGCTTTTGAATTATGGTGCTGGAGGAGACTCTTGAGAGTCCCATGGACTGCTAGAAGATCAAACCTATCCATTCTTAAGGAAATCAGCCCTGAGTGCTCCCTGGAAGGACGGATCGTGAAGCTGAGGCTCCAATACTTTGGCCACCTCATGAGAAGAGAAGAATCCTTGGAAAAGACCCTGATGTTGGGAAAGATGGAGGGCACAAGGAGAAGGGGACGACAGAGGACAAGATGGTTGGACAGTGTTCTCGAAGCTACGAACATGAGTTTGACCAAACTACGGGAGGCAGTGCAAGACAGGAGTGCCTGACGTGCTATGGTCCATGGGGTCACGAAGAGTCGGACACGACTAAACGACTAAACAAACAAACAAAAGTTTTCTACAAGACCAAAGACTGGGAGAGCAGACTGGGAAGGGGAAGCTGCTTTTTGCTAATGCCATTCCTGCATGGTGGTGGACGGAGCATCTTCCTAACCCCCAGTTGTCCTGATGCCAACCACAATCCATATCTCAGTTGGCTAGAGCCTGGTGCTGATTATGTCAGGCTGCAGGTTCAATCCCAGCATGGGACAACGCTACAATTCTATGATTCTATATTATCCACCCTGTAGCTTCTTGAGAAATGCTGCTGCTGCTGCCTCCTCAGTCAAACCAGTTGCTATCCCAGTCACAGTGCCACTAAAGTCAGGTGTGATACAATAAACTCAAGCAGACAACAATCTTGATTAAAGATGGTGAAAACTTGATTGATGCAGGTGGAATTTTGGCTCAGGCATTGAGTATATATCTGTTTCAGCCTCGCCTCCTATTGGAGGGCTGGAACTTTTTCAGGGTCATGCCAGGGATTATGGCCATCCCCAAGACTCTGATCTACTGACATCGCCAAGCAGAACACCTAGGGAATAAAGCAAGGATAAAGCAGCAACCAGGAAAGCAAAAGAGGCTTAAATTACATGATAAAGAATTGACCTAGCATGTAGCAAATGATGAATGATAAGGGAGGGAAGGAGGGTTTGATCTTCTGCTGACTGTGGTGCAAGAGGCATGTGCAACTGGCTTCTCTGCATCGCTGCTGGACCCAGCTTGATAGCACCCAATGCCTGGTCAGCCAGCCAGGCACAGTCCATCAGTGGGGTCTCTGATTGGCCCAATTTGAACTTAACTTTTTGGCAGAAAGCCTGCCAACCAGAGAAATTCCCAAATGGCTGGCCCAACACATGTATTCTGGCTGCTGGAGATAGTGGCCGAGGGTGAGGGGCCACAACCGCCGCCCACCCAAGAAAGAAGTGAGTAGCCACTTCCATCCAATTTGAAAACGCAAGCCACATTCCCCGTGTAGTTTAGCTGAGGTATTTACATTTGAGGCAGCCGATGACCGCTCAGCCTCACGCTCGCTCACCAGTGTCACCGCGGCTCTAAATGCACCCGAGAGCATCGCAGGAAGGCGGGTCGGGCACAACCAAGCATGATGGTGGGGAGGCAGAGGCAGCCACCAGGTTTGGTTGCGGTGACAGAGTGGGGCTGAGAGACTTCAGAGAAGTGTGACTAGCCCAAGGTCACCCAGCAGCTCCATGTGGAGGAGCAGAGATGCAAACCTGGTCCCCCAGATTATGAGTCTCCTGCTCTTAACCACTACATCACACTGGCCTGGTTAAAGAGAAATGCTTTTGCCTAGCGCCTAAAGGTGCATAATGAAAATGCTAGCTGAATCTCTCTGGGGAGAGCATTACACAGATGGGGAGCCACTGCAGAGAAGGCCCATTCCCGTGTTGCCAACCTCCGGACTTCTCGTAGCAGAGGCACACAAAGAAGGGCCTCAGAAGTTGGTCTTAGGGTCCAGGTAGGTTTATATGGAAAGAGGCAGTCCTAGAGGTATTGCAGTCTGTTGTGTCGTGGGTTTCTTAATAGTAGTCATTCAGTGACAACATCTTCATGATAACAGCTCTTTATTTAAGGCAACAAGACAAGACTGACTCTGAGGACAGGAAAGCTACATTTATAGGGACAGGGGACTAGCTAGAAAGGGAGACATTTTGGAGGGAACAATATCAGGCAATCCCAGTGCTGCCTTTTGGAGGGAACCAATAAGACAGAGGATCCAAATACAGCAGCTTCAATGAACCAATAGTAGCTGTACCTTCTGGAACCAAAAGGCAGTTACTTTGCCCTAAAGCAAATACAGACAATAGTAATACATATATAAAATCCTCTGACTCAACACACAACACAGTCCTAAGCTGTTTAAGGCTTTATAGGTCAAAACCAGCACTTTGAATTGAGCCTGGAAGCTAACTGCCAGCCAGTGCAGTAAGACTAGAATCGGTGAAATATGCTCAAGCTGTCTTGCTCTGGTGAGCAACCTGGACACTGAATTCTGCCACTAGCTGAAGTTTCTGAACCGTCTTCAGATGCAGCGCTAGGTATTACACATTGCAGAATCTAACCTTGAGGTTATCAGAACATAGATGACAGCAGAAAGTTGTCAAATCCTCTTGGAAAGCCATCCAATGCCACCACTGCCTCCTGCATAGTGAGTTACATAGTTTAACTATGTGGTACACAGAAAATATATTTCTTTTATCGCTCCTTTCGATAATTAAAAGAAAATTAATTTCTTTTCTCTTCCAATATTTAGCTTCACTGGGTGTGCATGAGTTCTAGTGTTATATGTATGAGAGGGAGAAAAACTGTTCTTGGTCCATTTTCTCCATGCCAGGCATACTTTTATAAACCTCTATCAGGTTGACTCTTTTTCTCTAGCCCTAACCCTTACTCAGTCCTTGTTCTTCTAATCTATAAGCGTAGAACTTTTGTCTTTAACAAAACTTTCTGCCAGTTTCCCTCTGGCAGATGTTGTGCTAACTAACCTGTAATTTTCAGGACCCCTTAAAAAAATTGGTGTCAAATTGACTGCTTTCTAATTCTCAAGTATGCGGGTCGATCTGAGGGAGAAGTTAGTTATTAAATTTATCTTTTTATTTATTATTGAATTTTTTTTTGTTTTCTTTCAGTGAAAGAAAAGATGGGCAGAGTGGTGTGCTGGGACCCAGATACTTTATCAGCAGGGCCTTCCTGCTGCTCCTGACCTCCCTTTGCCCCATTGCTCTCAAGTGACATGGCTAGTTTGTTCCTCTTAGCTACTGGTGAGCTTAGCAGAGATCACATCCATTTTAGCCCCTTGGACTGGAGCAGGGTAGGCAACCTCAAGCCCGTGGGCCCAATCGCCTTCTCAATCCGGCTCACGGACAGTCCGGGGATCAGCGTGTTTTTACATAAGTAGAATGTGTCCTTTTCTTTAAAATGCATCTCTGGGTTATTTGTATGGCGTGCCTGGTATTTTTACATGAATAGAATGTTTGCTTTTATTTAAAATGCATCTCTGGGGTATTTGTGGGGCATAGGAATTCGTTCATTCACCCCACCCCACCCCAAAAAATGGTCCGGCCCACCACATGGTCTGAGGGACCGTGGACCGGCCCACAGCTGAAAAAGATTGCTGAACCCTGGACTGGACACTGAGGAGTGGAGAATGGGAGCTGAGGAAGGGCTCATCCACACTTCAGGTTTCCCCTCCTCCCCCCCCCCCCCCGGGAAACTTACTGCAGAATCAATGCAAACATCAATTGGGGTTTTCTCCAGATAGTCATTTGCTTCAATTTAGTGTGAAAGAGCGGGTTTTCTGGGGGAAAGCAATGGGGCAAAGGCAGAACTGCTTGGACATAGAATCCTAGAGTTGGAAGAGACCACAAGGGCCATCCAGTCCAACCCCCTGCCAAGTAGGAAACACCATCAAAGCATTCCTGACAGATGGCTGTCAAGCCTCCGCTTAAAGACATGGGACATGCGGAACTGGGGACGAGTCCTAAGTGGGAGGGAGCAATGAATGGCTGGTGAGTCCACTGGGCAGGGATTTCGTGGGATTTCATGGCCACTCTTCTTTCTTCCTGAAAGCCCTCTTTTAAAACTGTTACTAATGCAACTAAAAAGAGGCAAACTAGCTTTTACTTTGTTTTTATTTTGCTTACTGGCTACAAATCCCTTTTAAATTATCCCTTTGTTTTAAGTGGCACCTTGCTTTCCAGTGTTGATAGACCAGACTAGATTTTAGCTGGTTTTAATCTTCACTCACAGCTGGAATTTCCATTTGAGTCTTTTTTCCATCTACAAGATCAGTTTCAGACGGAAGTGGTGTCTAACATGTTGCCCTAACAATGCAATGTTTGTTGCTGTTAGGTGTTTCATAGCAGAGAAGACAGTGTTAATGTTCAGCAGATTTTGTTGTTTAGTCGTTTAGTCGTGTCCGACTCTTCGTGACCCCATGGACCATAGCACGCCCCTTCTCCTAGTGCCCTCAATCTTTCCCAACATCAGGGTCTTTTCCAAGGATTCTTCTCTTCTCATGAGGTGGCCAAAGTATTGGAGCCTCAGCTTCACGATCTGTCCTTCCAGGGAGCACTCAGGGCTGATTTCCTTAAGAATGGATAGGTTTGATCTTCTTGCGGTCCATGGGACTCTCAAGAGTCTCCTCCAGCACCATAATTCAAAAGCATCAATTCTTCGGCGATCAGCCTTCTTTATGGTCCAGCTCATAGCTGCCAAGTTATCCCTTTTTTAAAGGGATTTTCCCTTATGCTGAATAGGCTTCCTCGCGAGAAAAGGGAAAACTTGGCAGCTATGGTCCAGCTCTCACGTCCATACATCACTACTGGGAAAACCATAGCTTTAACTATACGGACCTTTGTCGGCAAGGTGATGTCTCTGCTTTTTAAGATGCTGTCTAGGTTTGTCATTGCTTTTCTCCCAAGAAGCAGGCGTCTTTTAATTTCGTGACTGCTGTCACCATCTGCAGTGATCAAGGAGCCCAAGAAGGTAAAATCTCTCACTGCCTCCATTTCTTCCCCTTCTATTTGCCAGGAGGTGATGGGACCAGTGGCCATGATCTTGTTTTTTTTGATGTTGAGCTTCAGACCATATTTTGCGCTCTCCTCTTTCACCCTCATTAAAAGGTTCTTGATATTTCTTCCGGCAATCTTAATTCCGGCTTGGGATTCATCTAGTCCAGCCTTTCGCATGATGAATTCTGCATATAAGTTAAATAAGCAGGGAGACAATATACAACCTTGTCGTACTCCTTTCCCAATTTTGAACCACTCAGTTGTTCCATATCCAGTTCTAACTGTAGCTTCTTGTCCCACATAGAGATTTCTCAGGAGACAGATGAGGTGATCAGGCACTCCCATTTCTTTAAGAACTTGCCATAGTTTGCTGTGGTCGACACAGCAGATTTAAGGGTGAGCAAATAAATTTGTGAGAGATCCATCTCATTGTTTCGTAACCTGCCTTGGTAGGCGAAGCAAAAAAGCATCTTGAATAATTCTCAAGCAGCAGACACAAGGAAAGGAAATGATCCCGTATTTTCTTTCACATTCAAATATTACAGGTACTACAATAAGCTATTATTCATAGTATTATGATGGCAACCGTAATTAGGGGAAATTGCATGCTCTTGAAATCTCTGTTCCATTACTGCAGAATGCTTTGTGCTGTGCAGAGGAAGTCAGGCATTGTGGCTGTAGCTCAGAGGTCCCACGTTTGGTTGTGGGCGCAAAGAACCACCAGGGCAAAGGATGCCTCTGCTTGCTTACATCTTACAGTCAGGCTGTAAGATGGTGTGTGTAGTTCATAAATGTCAGAAACCTGGAGAATGTTGACATTTACAGGAAGCTCAGTGGGAAATAACAGAAATGCTTGGGGTGGGCATCTGTCGAAGTGTGCATGCACACGAAAGCTCATACCAAAATAAAAACTTAGTTGGTCTTTAAGGTGCTACTGAAGGAATTTTTTTATTTAATTTTCTGGTACTTGATTATTAATATTTTATTAAAATAATTTTATTTATAAGGAAATAAAATGATAGAAAAAGAAAAAAAGGTGTGAAAAGAAAAGTGCAGAAAGTACAGTGTAATACAATTAGTACAATCCAGATGTTTTCAACCTGTGTGCCTCAGCGCCCTTGGGGGAGCCGTGGGACAGCTCTCCTCTTTCTCTCCCTCTTCATGCCAGCCACCCACCCTGGATATCTGCAAATCTCTCTCTCTCTCCCCCCCCCCCAGCCTGAATCCTGCACCTTCTCCTGCTTTCTGCCTTCCAGTCATGTCCCAGATTCCTTCTCTCCTTCCCATCCACTCTCCATTTCTGGGAATGAGTTGCCTTGGCTGTGATGGAGCAGCCAGTGCAAAGTGGGAAGTTTGCCTGATTGACTGTGGCAGGGAAGGAAGGGTGGAGGCTGAGGTTTCTCCAGGGGGGGGGGGCTGCTCTGGTGCCTGCCTTCTGCTCACAAGGAAATAGCGACAGCCCATGTCAGCACCTGGGTGGCTAAAGCTGAGCATAAAGGGGGGGAAAGGATTTCATCCCTACTCCGGAAAAAAGGTTGTTTTCATCCCTTCTCCTTCCAAGCAAAGCCTAACTCTGTGTGTGTGTGTGTGTGTGTGATCACAACGGTACCTGACTGTTCTACAGGGAGCTCAAGATGCTGTTAGGCCCCCTGGTAGGTCTGATCATTATTCCTTTATTTCAGTTTTTCTCGCTCTTCAAAATGGAGCAACCAGATATCTTTGCTAGATTGCAAAGCCATTCAAAAGAATATCCAACACTTTCTCCCAGAACTTAGTAAGTATGGAACACTCTGAAAACATATGTTTCCAATAGGCATTGTCCTTATTACATCTCCAACAAAGAGCTACTTTAGCTACTCCTTTTTTTATACAAACACAAAGTCCAGTAAATTCTAAATATTATTTTCTGTTATAGAAGTCTTAATTTAAAATCCATTGATACCTTTGATACCGAGGCTAAAACTCTTTCCCACTGTCTGGATAATATTGAAAGTTCCAGTTCTTTGTTCCAATCATTTCTTAACGTCCGTATATCAAACTTCATATTTACTTTTTTCTTTCAATCTATTAATCAATTCAAGTCTGGATCATATTCAATCATATTTGTGGATAAGAATCTATCATATGTATTTAAATCCTAGTTCAGTAAATATTACCTATGTATATAGTCTATTTCCAAATCAACCAATAAGTCTGAGATAACAATTGTAAAATAATAAAAAATAAGAAACACAACTATATATTAAATTAATGCAAAATAATTATATATGAAAAAATAGAAAAGCTAAAACAAACTTGATAAAAAAGAAGGAAATAGAAAGTAAGAGAAAGAAAGGAAAATATTTTTAAAAGGAAAACTAAAAACTTAATTATAGCTAAACAATGAAAAATAGAACAAAACTAAATAAGTGATGGATTTAATAGAGAAATGAAAAATAAATATATGACTTCCAGAATGTGTCGCCTCTTCGATGTCAAAATATTGAGAGTAATTCTGAGCCTTAAGGATAAGTTCCCTAGCTGGCAATAATTTAGATACAATATTGTCCAGTCCTTGAAAATACTTAAACAAAGCTTGTTCTGGAATTCTTCCCGGACTATCTTGATAAGTTGATACGGTAATGGCAGAGCGCTTCAAAGTTTGCCTATTTTCTTTGCTTTCTTTTCTCTTTTCTGTCTGTGGATATATTTTCCCTAATGGTGAAGACTTGTTTGCGATGCAAAGTGGAAAGAGAGAAGGGGGCTGCTGCAAGAGATTTCTCAATGTTTTCGCATTCTGCAGGGGATGTTTAACCTATTGTAGATTTGATTGTATTCAGAAATGCTTCTGCATTTTCAGAAATCTCAAACCTATGAGCTTGATCCTGATATTTTTATGCAAAATTTTGCTGGGAACAGTGTGAAATTTTCCAGTTGCCTGGCTTTCATGGCTGGCCCTACAGCCAGGCTGGGTGGTGCAGGGTGCCAGGGCGCCCACCTGCCAGGGGGCCGCTGCACAGCTGCACCCACCCGCCCACCACAGAGTTGCACCCCGGCAGCTGCGCTGTGCGCTGTGCCCGCCCGCCAGCCCGCCCACGCAGCTCCGTCCGCCCGCCACGCTGGGAAACGGGGCGGGGGCACCGGAGGCATCCGTCGCACCACGGCGCCAAATATACTTAAGACGGCCCTGCTGGCTTTAGGGGATTTTTCCCCCTTGCAATTTCATTAATATCATGTCCCCAAAGGTCTTTGCTTTTCCGCAGGTCCACCACATATCTATGATAGAATGACTCCTTACCTTTCCAATTACAGTAATTTCTCATAAATTTCACATAAACCTACTTCAAAGTTTGACCTTTGCTCTGCAAATCCATTTTTAAAATCTTTTTTAAAATATATATTTCATTTCATTTATAATATTGGAACCAGTTACCCACTGAGTTTTATATTTCATTGAACTTTTAAAGCTCACATTCATTGTCCTGAAAACGCTTTAAATCGCTCTATTTAACCCATTTGAGTTGCATATTTGTTTATGTGATAACCATAAGGAGGTTTTATGTTCCAGAAGGCTTTTAGTTCTCCTCCACACTCCATCAGACTCCTTGATTGTTTGATTTCAATGCTTTGATTTTCCGGCAGAGAAAGAAGTCTTCCATAAATTCAAGTGCTTCTCTTTGTGAAGGAGTGTATCTGACGCCAGTTACTCTGTATTTGGGATTCCAAGAGTGAGATCTGCTTATCTGCAATACTCTGATTCTCATGCATATTCAAATGTTGTTCAAATTCATTCTTTTTTTATGCAACTCTGAAAGCTTTGTTTTTACTTCAGCCATATCTCTTTTTTAATCTCTTGTAAGGCACTGGGATTTATATCCGTTCCAGCCTCCCCACCATCTTTTTTTTGGCTCAGCCATTTCCTGCGCAGTTGGGTTTGAAGTATATCTCTCTCCCCCCCCCCCCCGTTTCTTACTTAACTCTGGTATTCATAGTGCTCATAATTAATCCTCTTCAAGATTAGGGGTAGCGTGGAATAGCAAATAAAATATTTACCCAATTAGTGAAAGTCTTTGTTCACACAGTCTGGAAACTTAGCTGTCCTGAAAATGCTTTAAAAAAAATCCCTTCCAGTAGCACCTTAGAGACCAACTAAGTTTGTCATTGGTACGAGCTTTCGTGTGCATGCGCACTTCTTCAGATACCAAATACTTAGCAGACAGGAGAGGGGTCAATGCTTATGGTGCCATGTCCAGGCCAGAAGGGTTAATTTTCTGATACTTACCGCAACATGTATCAGTGAAAGACAGCACCATGTCATCAGTAAAAATGAGTATTTGGCACTTTGTCTTTGGAGCTTTTGGATACTACTGTGTATCAGATTTCATACATCTGTTATGTCATATATATGTGTAAACAAGTCTACACAAGGAGAAGTACATTATGTAGGGCTAGCGGGAGGGGAAATGTAATTTTTAATTTCAAGGTCACAACCTCATATTCCTAAGAGACAGTATCAGACCAGACACTAGAGCAAACTCTCTCAACCTTGGGTCCACAGATGTTTGACTACAACTTCCATAATTCCTGACCACTAATCCCGCTAGCTAGAAAGGATAGCAGTAGCAGTGCAAAAACATTTTGGAGCCCCCAAGTTCAGATGATGGACTGAGACTTAGGTAGCAAGGCAGCAGGACCAAGGGAGCTGCCAAGTCTCCCGGGAAACCCCTGTTTTCCCGGCTGTTCCCAGCCGAAAAAACGGATTTTTTTGTTTTTCCCCAGTTTATTCTGGCGCGGCGGCCATTTTGGAACTGGGCAGAGCATGCTCAGAAGCGACTTTTGATGCTGCTTTGCCCAGTTCCAAAATGGCTGCAGCGCGACTTCTGGTGCGGTGGCCATTTTGGAACAGGGCAGAGCAGCATCAAAAGTAGCTTCTGAGCATGCTCCGCCCAGTTCTAAAATGGCGGCAGCACAACTTTTGGCCTGCTACTTTTGGCCAGTCCCTTATTTCTCAGGCCGGAACTTGGCAGCTATGCAAGGGAGGCGCACAGCAGTAACAATCTCCTCTCCAGGGCAGTTTGTAATTGTCTCTATACCCTGAAAAATCACTAAAACATTCTTCTCCCCAGCAAACTGGGGGTTCACACTAAGCTAGATCTTTAGATGGAACTGTGAAATATTAAATGCCTCAGTGTTATGCTCAACATTTTAGATGCTTGAGTTTTTTCTAATTGGGATTCCTTGTGTCGATGTTATCCTGCATACAAATTTGATCAGATGAACTATTCCAGTTTAATAGCAGTTTTGACAACTATGCTTTTGTTTTTGTTTAACTTTTAGGAGCGACTTCTGATGAGTCTTTTGCCCAGGAATGTTGCCATGGAAATGAAGGAAGATTTCCTGAAGCCACCTGAAAGGATTTTCCATAAAATTTACATTCAGAGACATGACAATGTTAGGTAGGACTGATGCAAGCTTGCAAAATGTAAAGTCTAACAGACATCTCACACGCACATAGAGTGAAGGGTTGTCTTACCTGATTCTTCTGGGGCTGCAAGAGTGCAAAAGATGGAGTGGGGGCTTTGCTTCTAATTCATTGTAGGGGGAGGAGTGAAGGCACAGGCACAAGCTGAGGTGCTGCAGAATAGGTCTGAATCAGTAAAAAAAAATATTATTAGGGGAATAGGGGAATAAGTTTTCTTTCAAAGCTATTAACCTCACTTTGTGCATGCCATAGAGCATGCAACACCGTGCCCTAGTGCAGCTCCAGCCTCGCAGACCATCTCTGGAAATAGCCCAGAAACCCACTACAAAACACTTCTGGCCCTGTTTTGGATCCCAAGTGCCATTGGAATAGAAACGCACCCTGTCCCCATGCCAAGCAGCACCGGTGGAGCGTTTTTGCTCACATACAAAGGCATATACAGTATACGGTCCTCGGTCCTGTATACCTGAAGGAGCGTCTCCAACCCCATCATTCTGCCCTGACACTGAGATCCAGCGCTGAGGGCCTTCTGGCGGTTCCCTCATTGCGAGAAGTGAGGTTACAGGGAACCAGACAGAGGGCCTTCTCGGTAGTGGCACCCGCCCTGTGGAATGCCCTCCCAGCAGATGTCAAGGAAATAAGCAGCTATCCTATTTTTAAAAGACATCTGAAGGCAGCCCTGTTTAGGGAAGTTTTTAATATTTAATGCTGTATTGTTTTTAACACGCGATTGGGAGCTGCCCAGAGTGGCTGGGGAAACTCAGCCAGATGGGCGGGGTATAAATAATTTATTATTATTATTATTATTATTATTATTATTATTATTATTATTATTCCTATCTCTGCAAAAACAAATAAACTGAAACAGCCCTTGTGTAACTCTCTGTAGGTAACAATCCTGATATGTACCACTTCTGTATCAAAGCACCCATCTATTCTGTACACAGGATTTGAGTTCTTCTTTCTTTGGTTTTCCTAAAGTTCTTTTTATGAAGGTTGTTCTGCTGAATTTCACTTTATGGCTGCATAGGGCTCCCAATTAGAATTATTTGCAGCTGTTGTTTTGTTTACTCAAAACGAACTCTGTGGTTTGGTTCTCAATGTCTTTGAACTCAAATCTATTTGTTTTATGCAAAAAGAATACAGGAAAGAAGTCTTATAATCACCTCTGCTCTCAGTAGTAAAGCTGCAAAGACCATGAAAGCCTCAGAGCACCATATCAAAAGAAGAAGAAGAAGAGTTTGGATTTGATATCTCACTTTATCACTACCCGAAGGAGTCTCAAAGCGGCTAACAATCTCCTTTTCCCCTCCCCCCCCACAACAGACACCCTGTGAGGTGAGTGGGGCTGAGAGACTTCAGAGAAGTGTGACTAGCCCAAGGTCACCCAGCAGCTGCATGTGGAGGAGCGGAGACGCGAACCCGGTTCCCCAGATTACAAGTCTACTGCTCTTAACCACTACACCACACTGGCTCTCAAAGAGAAAGATCAAGGAGCTAAAAGCTGACATGAAAACTGGAGCCAGAATAATTGCCCAAGAAGCTCTAGACAGGAGCCTATATATTTCAATCTAATCATGAATATGTGTGTCAGAGATTCACATGTCTATGCACATAAAACAAATTTGGAATTGGTTTAAAACATCAGTCTGAAGAGAACTTGAAGTCCATCTGACCCCCAAGCAATCACCTCTGAAAGCTGTGCTCCTTAATCCGAAGTGTGTAGTTACTCAACAGGGAGGAAAAGACACTCTGAACCTGCGGAGAAACAGTCTGAAAACAATCCCTTCCTATCTTCCAGAATTTAGTCCTGGTATTGCAAATAGATTCTGGGGCTGATCAAGTTTCCAGGACCGTTTGCAGCTGTCCCCCACCACCACCACCACCACCATGACAGGAACCCAGATCACCAGCAGTTCTCTGCTTGAGATAATGGCTCTTCGAGAGCAGCAAGTAATAACTCCGGGTGCAATGGTGGGAAGTCCAGGAACATAGGAATTCAGAAGCTGGATCTCTTTTCCTTGTTTGCAAACACACTGTGTAAAACTTTTATCTGCTGAATTTCTGCCTATTCTACTGGTATTATACACAGGAACCTTATCAGATAATAGAGGCTAGCTGTAAAATTGACCCTTTAGATTGACCCTGTTTTATTTCAGAATTTTTGAACTGGCAATATATAGTGAATCCCCACTCACCCTGTTAGCTGCCTCCAGAACCATGCATTTCATTCTCGGCTGTCGCCAGCATTTCACATGCGGCCTACTCAGCTCTCCTCACAGTTTGTGTCCTGAAAAGCCACCCAATACTACCACCCTCTCTCCTTCCCTCCCTCCCTGTGCAGCACAGCCATTGGCCTCAGGAGCCCGAAAAGGAGCTTTGCCCCTGCCTGCCTCCACCAGCCATGCTTGCACCTACCAGTTGTGTGCGCTGGCTTGCTTGCTTGCTTGTCGCCCACCCTCCTACCTGCCAGTGCCGTCGCTTCCTTTGCTGGCCAAGCATGTGGCCTGCCTCCTCCCTCCCTCCCTTCCTCTTTGCATCGGTTGCTGGGAAGTGGAGGCATGGCTGCATCCTGCAAGTCCCCCAGCTGCCTCTGTGGTTGATTGGCACAGGGGGGAGCAGCACCACAGCGCTAAGGAGGAATGGTGCAGCCTCTGGTGCCTCCCATGAGTGGGAGCCAGTGCTCTGGAGGGGGGCTGCTGGTAGGCAGCCAAGGGGAGAGGCCAGGGTGCAAATGCCCTTGGCTCTGAGGAGGCTGATGCCTGGGGAGGCCAGCAGTGCCCTGGGGCTCCTCTTTTGCATGTGGTGCCATGACTGATGTGCTCTGCCAAGGACAGTGCCACCCGCCCGACCTCACCATGTCACTGAGTCTAGGGCTGGGCAATGCATCATCCAAAACAGTTTAGAACTACTGTAGTCCACCTCCAGGAATTAACACTTGGCTGTTGATGTTCCATGGCTTAAATGTCAGCTTGACATACAAAAGAAAGAAGATGGAGCTTTTCCTTGCATGGAGTTAAAAGTCTTGCATTGAGATACAGTACGCTTGTTTAATTTCTGTATGTTTTGCTTCCTTTAAGCCCAGCAGCAAAACCAGTAAAGAAATGCTGGCAATCTTCAAAGTAAGTCCCATTGCGGCCAGTGTTCCTACCTTCTTTTCAGTTAGAGGATGCAAGGAGCTCTTTCCTGACTCCCAGGAAATCAAAATAGTGGTAGAAGTCTCTCTCTTAGGAACAGATGCAGCAGTAAAGGTGAAATCACATACAACAGATGGTTTCTCCCACAGCGGAACTTATGTAAACAGGATGCAGATTATGCTCTGGAAGAATTTTTGTGGTTGACCATGATGTGATGGTTTTCCAAACTTTGAAAACTACTCCTCTCTTCGGTGTCCATGATAATATTCATCATTAACATGTAAGAGCTGCATAGCTGGGATTTAAGCAGGCTACAATAATGGGCAAATCATAAATTACACAAACCCACATCTTGATAGTTGAGAGGATAAAACTAGAAAGATGTGATTATTTCCACAATGTGTGTGGTGAACTTTATTAACCTCTCTGCTGGGATTCTTTGCCAATGCTATATAAGTATATATAATGCGAGTTTACTGTGCATATTTTAAAATGTGTTTCCTCTCTAATTTTCCCTCACCAGAGGACTTTTGTTAAGCAGCTAAAGGGCTAAAATTGCATGTTGCAGCACAGCCTTCTGTACCATTTCTGTAGCTTTTGCCCAGTAGCTGCTTCTTCAATGCAAACAAAGTAGCCTTTTGCAGTGAGAGTGAGAGATTTGCAGTGGGAAAATATGGCCTGCCACTTTCCCCCTGAAATCTCTCTCACATTATTTCCCCCTATGGGCTCCCAGACTCATGTTTACGAGGTGAGCATTTATCTGTCTGGAACACCAATGGGGTAAAAGTGCCTGGAGGAAGGATTGCAGTAAAAGTGGCAGGAAGAAATAAAATTGCTGCAAGTGACACCCCCACCTGGTCTTGCCTACAGAGGTGGTTGGCTAGTGCTACACATGGCTGCATTATACAGTCATACCTCGGTTTAAGTACGCCTCGGTTTGAGTCTGGAATTGGTTAATCCACTTTCCATTACTTTCAATGGGAAAGTTCACTTCAGGTTGAGTACGCTTCAGGTTAAGTACGGACTTCCGGAACCAATTACACGCATACCTCGGGTTAAGTACGCTTCAGGTTGAGTACTCCATGGACCCGTCTGGAACAGATTAATCCACTTTCCATTTCTTTCAATGGGAAAGTTCGCTTCAGGTTAAGTACGCTTCAGGTTAAGTACAGACTTCCAGAACCAATTGTGTTGTTAACCGAGGTACCACTGTAATGTGTACCTAGGCCCTTAGTCTGCAAGTCCAGCTCCTCTCCTTCAAAGTGTCCTTCAGGATGGTATGCAACTTATCCCTGCTGCAAGGTGCTCTGATGTTCAGCACTGCAGGACAGCCTCGTGCTGGCTTCTGATTCCGCTCTGCCTTAGTGGAGGCAGCCCCCATGACAGCAGGAGAGCGTAGGTGATGGAGAAACCAGGATGATTGAGGGTAATTATCCTTGCAAATTGCCCCCAGGGATGGCGTACGGGCTTCACTTCACTTGCAGTTCATTTCGATACCTGGCTCCCGCTCCAGCATGGAATGCGGGGGCCAGGGAGGCGTTGAGTGCAAAAACACTTCGCCTGCCAAAAACCCTCCACTGCCACCATTAAGAAGCAGAGGTTCCCCTGCTAATTAGAGCTTAATTGGACTAGAATGCAGGTGTGTGCTAGAAGAGATGAGATCACAAACTGTGGAACAAACCAACTGCAATGATTTTAAGGTTTGAATTTGAGATAAGACTTCATTTGGTGCAAAATACAATGGGGGTGGGGAGCCTACGGTTTGTTTATTTAAAGTTTTTATCTCTACATTTATGATTCGGCAACCCTCCCCTGAATGTTAGTTCAAATTGTACAAGTGAGGATGGAAGAAATTGGATTAAAAATATGGATTGTAACATCAAATGGAACTGTGTGTGTAAAGAAGGTGAAAAGAGAGGGAACCTCTATTTTGCAAAAGATTTACAATGGAAACATAGAGCTGACTCTTCCCCATCCATTATTATCTATAAAGTGAACTGAATAACGCTAAGAGGACTTGGAATTTAATTTAATTGGAAGGATAATTAGCCACATATCTCCACCTGGAAGGATGAAAGGATTCTGTGAGCTGCCAAGGAACTGATCAGGTTCTATATTGAGTTGTCTGCAATATATCTGACAGACCGCTCTTCTTCCCAGGCTGAGGGGAAAAAATAGTGACAACAGTGTATTTCCTGGGACAGAGCAACTTTTGCAGCTGTTGTTAAAGTTCTCGGTGCAAAACAATGAAGCACAGGACGGAGCGATGGAGAACAACAATGGAATATTATCTCCCCCCCAAGGCACAATGGATAGGAGTAACAAACAGGGGAAAGAAAGACATAACATCTTACAAGGACAGAAAGAAATATCATGGACAGAATAATTGCCACACACAGGAAGAACAAGGATATAGTTTAAGCCCCTCACTTGAAGTTTCATAAATCATTTAGTGTGTCAACACGAATAGAAGTTACTAATACTGCAGTTGTTGAATAAGGGATTGTTATTATAACTAGAATGTAATTGAAACTAATAAGATTTTGGAATGCAGAAATAAAGAAAATCAGAAAGCCATCAAATCTAGCATCTGGTGGGCCACTTTAATTAAATTATATAATTTGGTATTTGAATGATTGGTATTAATAATTGTATTATAAATTGACATTGTTATAATGAGGCTGATTGGAATGTAATTGAAAACTAATTAAGATTTATCTGGGGGAAAGAGGACATCCTCGTGCTGACCCACTCTCTGATCAGGGAGATCTGATCAGGGCTTGCTCCTTAACTGAAGAGCTGTGGCTCACGTGTCCCTCAAGGAAGAGGCAGGAAGAGACCTGGAGGAGAGGAGGGAGCCTAGGAGGTGAAAAGAGAGAACTGTGTGCGAGGGGTATGCTCAAGGAGGCAAATTTGGATTGACGTTCAGACTGTAAACTAGTTTGAAGATTAAAGAGTATCCTTTTAATGCAAACCCTTTTCACTTTAGATGAGAGCAGGGTGGTGAGAGTTGAGGACATTTGTATGATTCTGATTTGGGAAGCCCCCTTTCACTGCTGTCGTTAGAAGACTGGGAATGTGGTTTGGTGCCCAAGTTATAAGCAATGGCCACATAAAAACCTCTGTCTAAATGAAACCTCTGCTTGTCCCATGGCCCTGATCCGAATGGTTTCCCTCTTGCCCTGCTCCTACCCTAGTTATTTTGAGATGAGGCATGGCAAGCTTGTTCAGCTCTGTTTTTGGAATTAACCAAGGGACAGGAAAGTTGGCTCCAGCCCAGAACCAGGACAGACCTCTGTCTCTATATCTGTGTATGCTACATGTAACACATAATGAAGCAGTAATTTGCACCAACTGGTTTGCCACCATGAGGCAGCCTGCCATCCTTCCTGGACTTCAGACAGCTCCCTCCAGCCCACAGGTGGGGATCCTGGGAGCAACAGTCAAAACATATGGAGGGCACCAGGTTGGGAAAGGCTGCTCTGGGCCATTGCATTGGCTTGCCCCAATAGAAGTCATTGAAGACTGCAAATTAAGTAAAGGGATTTGCGCTGTTACTCAGCCTTACATTTCACCTCTGCATTTCCTTTCTTCTCTTTGTAGCATATTGTTTGCGGACATTGTGGGATTCACCAGTTTGGCATCGCAATGCACTGCTCAAGAATTGGTGAAGCTTCTGAATGAACTCTTTGGGAAGTTTGATGAATTGGCCACTGTAAGCATGTACTTTTTCCTTCTATAAACTATTTTGAATTGATTTTTTAACCATGTGGTTTGTGTGTATGTCAGAGATTATGCACATCTAAGGCATGAATTAGACTGATTGCTAATCCTGTTCCCACAATAAGGCCCATGAATCACCACACATTCCTGAGGTTTCTTGAAATCATTTATAGCTTTGGATTTCAGCAACAGAGTGGTAAAAAAGTGGAAAGGGGAAAAAACTAGAGCTGGCATTTTACGAGTAATTTATCACGAACTGTTTCATCATCACCAGTCTCAGATAGAGTAGGGCTGCCATTAATGGGATTTCAAAGACGAAATTGGTATCTGTTGGGAAATTCCAACAGGTTTTGTATTGGATCCTAGGCAATTCAATTGAAAAATCATGGTTTCGGGGCGTTATTGTAAAAAAATGAAAATAAAAAACAACTTTGGGGGTGTCCTGGTTTTGAAATATGGCAACCAGATCTGCCACTCCTCCCAGCAGCTTGCCTCTTGAGGTGAGTTCCTCACCAAGTCTTAGGAGCCTGCAAGTTAGGCTACCTGGTAGAGTTTAAGGTTAGGAACTGGGTGAAGTAATCTTTGCCAGTTCTGTACTCACCACCTCATGAATGGAAGATGAAAATCACAAGACGCAGGACAAGCTTGGTAAAATACTTCATATGTTGTGCAGCTGAGTGTGTGTGACCAGATCAAGGAGAAGCACTCTGTTCCTGTAACAGTAGTGTAGAAGCAAGGATTTCAGCAAGTCTGGATTTTCTCATCTCTGCATGATGGTCCCTTCCAACTCTACGAGGATTCTATGAATTCCCTGTTGTGCGTTTAGCACACAGTGGGGATGTGGTATGTGGGAGTAATGAATCTTGCAGGCTGAAGTGGATTTCTAGTGACCTCATTCTGCATTAGTTGCAGCGCATGGAGTTTGGCAAGGTGTAGAGCCAAGAGCCCGTCATCAGGCAGCACAATTACTGGCCAGTGTCATCATCCCCATCAAAGTACTGGAATAACGTTGTGAGAAGTTGCATCATTTCCCAGCCCTCTACAGCATGAATACAGTGGGGGTCTGCTATAGACTGCCAAGCTAAACGGAAGATTTGGATGATGTCTTCTTAGAGCAGATTACCAAACATGAAAAAAGGAGAGAAATAGAAGTCATGGGAGATTACACCTTCCCCAATATCTGTTGGAACTCAAACTCTGCCAATAATGTTGTTGTTGAGTTGTTAGTCATGTCCAGCTCTTTGTGACCCCATGGACCAGAGTACGTCAGGCACTCCTGTCTTGCACTGCCTCCCGCAGTTTGGTCAAACTCATGTTAGTAGCTTCGAGAACACTGTCCAACCATCTCGTCCTTTGTCATCCCCTTCTCCTTGTGCCCTCCATCTTTCCCAACATCAGGGTCTTTTCCAGGGAGTCTTCAGGATCTGTCCTTCCAGTGAGCACTCAGGGCTGATTTCCTTCAGAATGGATAGGTTTGAACTTCTTGCAGTCCGTGGGATTCTCAAGAGTCTCCTCCAGCACCATAATTCAAAAGCATCAATTCTTTGGCTATGAATGTAAGGTCCAACAAATTCATTCATTGTCTCACTGACAATTTCATTGCCCAGAAGGTGGAAGAAGTAGACACCCACAGTAAGGTCACCGTTGTTTCTCTCTCCTACAATTTTTACCCATATACTCTCAATCTGCTTTCCATGCTCCAAGTCATGAATTTCTTCACAAGTGTACACATCCTTTACGTACATAAAATGCTACTCCTTCTCCCATCATGTTTGGTCTATTCCTTTTGAACAGGTTATACCCCTCAATTCCTACATTCCAGTCATGAGTCTCATCCCACCAGGTTTCAGTAATACCTACCAGGTCATATTTGTCATGCTGTACTAAAAGCTCCAATTTGTCTTGCTTGTCTCTGTGTATTTAGAGAAAACTGAAACCATGAGTTGTTCCCTCAAGCTGCTTTCTTCTTGCCCTTTAGCAGGTATCTGGAATACCACCTCAATTTACTGTGCATCAGTGAAGCTACTCTCCCCAGTACTAGGTGTTCTTCTGTTGTTTGTAACGTTGTCTCCCTCCCCCTCAAGATCTAGTATAAAACTCTTCCTGATTAGGTTCATGAGACTCTTAGCAAACACATTTTTGCCAACTGCTGTGAGATGCAGCCCATCTCTCACCAGAAGTCCTTCTTCAAGGAAGTGGAGACCATGTTGCAAGAAGCCAAACCCTTCCTTCACAGCCAGTGGTATACTCATACTCAACTACTTTCCTCTCTCTTCCTGGGCCACAACCTTCAACGGGAAGGAGTGATGAAAAGACTACCTGTGCCCCAAGTCTCTTCCGCTTCCTACCAAATTAATGTCTCATTCTTGTCTCTTCCTACTCCCGTGAACCTTGTCCTTCAACACATGCATACCTGCAAATTTCAGAAGGCCAGAAGGTGCTCTTAGTCAGCTCCAGGATTGTTTTGAGAGCACTGATTGAAATGTGTTTGAAGATCAAAATCTGCATAGATACACAGATGCTACACTTTCCTATATTAAAGTGTGCGCCGATAACCTAACATCGAAGAGATGCATTGGAGTCTATGGGAACTGTAAACCCTGGATGACTGCTGAGGTAAGAACACTCCTGAAAACCCAGGATTCTGCCTTTAAGACAGGGAACAAATCTCATAAGGCAGTAAAGGCAGCAAAAGAACAATATAAGCTTAAGGTGGAAAATTATTTAGCTGATAACAACATGATACAAGTATGGCAAAGACTGCCGCACCTAACCAACTACAAGGGCAATATGAGGAACATGGTTAAGGCTGATGATACGTTGGCAGAGGAGCTGAACATCATCTTTGCTCGCTACGAGGTTAAAAGATTGAACACTTTAGCCCCTGCCTGCCAGCCTTCAAACTCTCAGCCACTCATTCTATATGATCATCGAGTGAAAGCTGCATTGAAGGCAATGAATCCCAGGAAGGCAGCTAGCGCAGATGGGATGCTGGGAGAGTGGTCAAAAATTGTGCTGATCAACTAGCAGGGGTCCTGACAAAGATTTTTAACATCTCCCTGCAAACGGCTTGTGTTCCAGCATGAAAGCAACTTCTATTGTCCCAGTTCCAAAGAAAATGGCAATTACCTGCCTGAATGACTACAGACCTATTGCATTAACATCTGTAGTGATGAAATGCTTCGAAAGACTGGTCCTTCAACTCATTAGAACTTGCTTTCCACCAGACTTTGATAAACATCAGTTTGCCTTTAGAAGAAATAGGTCCACAGATGATGCAATAGCTACCACCTTTCATCTTGCAGCAAGTCATCTAGAGAAACTGGAGAACTATGTCAGGATGTTGTTTATTGATTATAGCTCGACTTTTAATACCATCCTTCCGGACATCCTCATTAAAAAGCTGACTGACACGAACTTTTCTTCTACCATATGTGGCTGGATTAAAGACGTTCTGATATATTGGACACAAACAGTGAGGATTGAACAAGTAACATCTAATTCCTTAAAAAAATCAGCACTGGCACACCACAGGGATGTGTGCTAAGTCCCTACCTGTATTCATTGTATACATACGATTGTGTATCATCTGACCCGTCTACTGCAGTTATTAGGTTTGCAGATGACACCACCATAATGGGTTTAATAACAGGTGGAGACAAATCAGCGTATAGAGGGGAGGTCCCAAAAATATCTACATGGTATAGAGAACAACTTGCACCTTAATATCAGCAAGACAAAGGAGATGGTGTTGGACTTCTGGAGGAAGAGAGGAGAACTAGCCCCGCTGCACATCAGGGAGGGCTGTGTGGAGAGAGTCTCTTCCTTTAAATTCCTAGGAGTTTATCTCAGTGAAGACCTTACTTGGAAAATCAATACAACCCAGGTGGTTAAGAAAGCCCAATAGAGACTCCATTTCCTTAGAATATTGAGAAAGAATGATGTCAATCAACATTTGATGATCTCCTTCTACAATAGTGTCTTTTCATACTGCATCACGGTGTGGTACGCTGGCTTGACATCAACAGATAGGAAGTGCCTACAGAGGGTGGTGAATACAGCACAAGATATTATGGGCTGCCCCGTGAAACAGCTGGATGACATCGTGGAAGACCGTTGCCTCAGGAGAGTGAGGAAAAATTCTTAGGGATGATTCACACCCTGGCCGGCACTTTTTAAAATATCCTGCCCTCGGGCAGAAGATATAGAAGCGTGATTAGACGCACCAACAGGGTAAAGAACAGCTTCTATCCATGGGCTATTAGGCTGCTGAATGAAAAGATAACAACAGGGCAACTGACTTTCGGGTTTGGTAGGTGTGCGTCAGTAAATGAGGGGAATTAAGACTAAGAGAGCTGAGTGGGGGTGCTCGTGTAATCTCACTGTATACAAGTTGTACAAGTGACAATAAAGTATTTCAATTTCAATTACCTCTAAAATCTCTTCAGTCTCTATACACAAATTTAAATAACTATATTCACTACTTTCAATTTCCGGAAAATTATTTTTTTCTGACATAGTCTTTAATTTTAGTTACAGGTAGGTAGCCGTGTTGGTCTGGGTCGAAGTAAAATATAAAAAATTCCTTCAGTAGCACCTTAAAGACCAACTAAGTTTTTATTTTGGTATGAGCTTTCGGTATCTGAAGAAGTGTGCATGCACACGAAAGCTCATACCAAAATAAAAACTTAGTTGGTCTTTAAGGTGCTACTGAAGGAATTTTTTATTTTAATTTTAGTCTCTTTTTTGTGTTCAAATTCATATAATTTTAATAGAAATTTCTGATCTTTACCTTTATTTGATCTGGGCCTGTGGTTTCCTTACCTTGTTCTATAATCTTATTTATAACTCTTTCTGCTTGTCTTTCCTGTGTTAGCCAGGATAGCATTTTACCGGGTTTATTAGCTGATTCAAAGTACCTTTGCCTTGTTCATTTAATCTTATTTTCTACCTCTTTATTTATTAAATTGCTTAGATGGGATTGTACAATTTTTATATTTTGTAATATTCTCTCATTTTGGGGATTTTTTGTCCATTTTTTTCTCTCCCTTATCTGTTCGTTTATTTATTTTCTTTATTTTTTCTTATTGTCCCCATTTGTTGTATTCCAATGCCTCTCATGTATGCCTTACTCACGTCCCAAATTATTTTCCTGTCTGTCCCTTGTTTCTCATCTATAGATTCTATATCAAAAAATTCCTTCAGCATTTCTTTTATTTTATCCACCTTTTGTTCGTCTCTCCACAAATTATCATTCATTCTCCACCTTCCTTTGGTTTGTTTTTTAAGTTTCATATATATCATTACTGGACAATGATTTATTCAAAATCTCTACTTTCACCAAACTCAGTCAGTTTTTTCGAGGTTCAGATTGCATCAATTCTCCCTCCTGAATTTTTGAGCTTTGGAGAAATAGGTAATATCCTTCTCAGTAGGATATTTTAATCTCCAGGTATCATACAAGTTAAAATTGTCTGTCTACTGAAAAAAGGAGAGTGGTAGTCTGCCTGAGTTCAATGCTTTCTCTCTATTGGTTCTATCCATTTCAATAGATACAACACCATTCAAATCTCCCATTAGTATTATATTACCATTCTCGAATTCCCATAGTTTCTCTTCCAATTTCTATAGAATTCTAATTTATTATTATGGACTACTGTATTTTAGTATTTTGTTGGAAGCCAAATGGGTGGTTATAAATAAATAAATAAATAAATAAATATTTTCTGATATTCACATTGAAGTGCTTCCAAAAGAACTACATGAAAAGAATATCTGTTCTCTAATATAAATTCCCCAAATCTGGTTGTTTACTACTTTGAATTGCTTGTCGACATTTTGATTTATTCATTATTGATTGAAAAGTATTTCTAAACCACCTAAGACAAACAGTTCTGTGGTGTACAAAAAATACAAATGAACATAAAAATTAATTTAAGAAAATTAGCTCCTCTCCATTTTTACCTGGAACTACTGGTAATTGGTGTTGTACTTGCTCAAATTATTGCTGGAAATTCCAGATTAGAATGGGAGGAGAGAACCCTAGCCATGCAGTGATATTGCACAAAATGCAAAAATGGTCTCCATACTCAGGAAGGAACAAAAAGACTTGTGAGTAGGAGGGCAAGAGGACGGTAGACTGCCTTTCCCAAGACAAATAGGAAAATCTGCTTACACATTTTTGAAGAACTATGCATTGCAGCAAGGAGGTTTGCACCTCTTCAAACTGGAATCATCTCCAGTTCTGCAACAGTGCATTTACAGATTCCTGGTATTGTTCCAAAGCTCTTGACACAAATTAATACCGCAGTAATAGGATGTGAATGATCTCCAGTTCTCACAATTGTCCTCCTAGTGTGGCACATTCTGTTCCCTTCACATGTGGCTACCAAGCTGCCCTTGGCAGGATAATGACATGCTGGCATAAACATAGCACTGAGAGCACTGGCAATCCTGACTCAGAAGGTAGGTCAAGCATATCAAAGTCAGAGATCTCTATATACCATCAGAATATATGCTACTTAGTTCCATGCATGGTATCAGCAACGAGAAAGATGTTAGAACTGCCCTGAAAAAGATGTGAACTTGCAGTGAGAAACGAATTGTTGCAAATGCAATTATTCCAGACTTTGCATTCCTTATGATTCTGTAAGATCCAGGCTTCTTCCTTTAATCCCGACGACCATCGCACGGGACATCGATCACATGAAGTACTTACTGGTGGACGCCAACCCCCTGGTTTCACGTGACGTAGCTATCTACATTCTACAGGCCCTTAAACTCAGAGCCGCTTTCTTGGCTAACTAGTCCAGCCCCAGTCCTATGTAAATTCCTGTTAAACTTTTAGCCAACATGCCTTGCTTTCGCCTTTACCTAATCAGTCGCATTCTCCTGGATTTTATATTTAATGTTCTAACTGTATTTGTTAGATTTTATTGCTGTGTGACAGTGACCTGTTTGTTTGTACATGTGCTATGGTCATATGGCTAATGCAATAAACTACTTTGATACAGAAAAATTGTATTGTCATTGCTAAACTTGCAAAGTGAGCCTAAAGGGGAGAAGTTTTGTGCTATTCCTCCTCAATCCTTGTAGAAAAATAGAGGAGTGTTGGAATAGCCCCATACTCTAAAAAAGAGCCACAGCCAAAGTTTTTGTGTACATATACTTTGCTCCAAACAGCTCACAATTTAAATTTCAACCAAAGGGAAATTAAGGAGGAAGAGAAAGGGAAGGCAAACATGAATCCTAAAATTCGTAGGTTGAATATGCACAGGTGCCGGTACCCATATGACACTGCAGTATGTGGAACCTGTCTGTTAGTTTCAGTAGTAATTGAGCTCTAATGTGTTAAGCCAAAGGCTGCACACATCAGGGGGGGTTGTGATAGAGCTATGGAAATACTATTAGAGAACATGTTATGCAGAAGTGTAGAGACATGTACTGCCGCAGTAAAAACCTCTCTCTCTCTCTCTCTCTCTTTCTCTCTCTCTCTCTCTTTCTAGGAAAATCATTGCAGAAGGATAAAAATCTTAGGGGACTGTTACTACTGTGTGTCAGGACTGACCCAGCCCAAAACAGACCACGCCCACTGCTGTGTGGAAATGGGATTGGATATGATTGACACTATCACGTAAGTTCTTCACGGGCTTGCATGCTTCCATAGCAGGAGTGGCTCACCTTTTTTGGCCCAAGGGCCACATTGTTTCATAGCAAGCAGCCCAGGGGCCACATGTCAGTGGTGAGTGTGGTCACCCCACACCCCACACTCCCACGCATACCAGAACACACCCAGCCCTTTTCAGGGTCTCCAGGAGGGGAGTGAGAAGTTCCTTCTCCACCCTCGCCAGCTGATACAGCAGAGCTGGGAGCTGCTCCCATTCAGAAGCCATGGGAAACTATAGCCTGCCTCCCCCTGCAGTAGCATCTCCTTATTGATTGATGTGGGTCCAGAGGAAAGAGATGTTGTTTCTGCATGCCTACCCTAAGACCAAGAAGGAGCAGGGATCAAAGGAGCTTCAGAAATGTTCAGTAACAACACACACAGAAGCACCCATGGCCAAGCCAATTCTAACTGGATTAAGGAGGAAACAACACCCATCCAAGGAGGAAGGAGAGCTTCCAAACCTTTTAAAGAAACGGGTCATATATGCTACATCCTTTCCTATTTACAAGAATGTAAACTATCTTCCAGATTCAGGTAGGTAGCCGTCTTGGTCTGACACAGTAGAAATATAGGAGTATACATAGCATCTAGATCAGGCATCCCCAAACTGCGGCCCTCCAGATGCTTTGGCCTACAACTCCCATGACCCCTAGCTAACAGGACAAGTGGTCAGGGATGATTGGAATTGTGGTCCAAAACATCTGGAGGGCCGAGGTTTGGGGATGTCTGATCTAGATCAAGGGAAGTAATAGTACCACTGTATTCTGCTCTGGTCAGACCTCACCTGGAGGAACGTGTCCAGAGGAGGGCAACCAAAATGGTCAAAGGCCTGGAAACGATGCCTTATGAGGAACAGCTTAGGGAGCTGGGCATGTTTAGCCTGGAGAAGAGAAGGTTAAGGGGTGATATGATAGCCATGTTCAAATATATAAAAGGATGTCATATAGAGGAGGGAGAAAGGTTGTTTTCTGCTGCTCCAGAGAAGCGGACACAGAGCAATGGGTTGAAGCTACAAGAAAGAAGTTTCCACCTAAACATTAGGAAGAACTCCCTGACAGTAAGAGAGGCAATGGGCTTCTGAAAACTAGTTGCTGGGAATTACAAGTGCGGAGAATGGGGCTGCACTCAGGTCCTCCTTGCAGGCTTCCTATAGGTGTCAGGAGCATGCCGAGATACGGTAAGTGATTGATGAAGGAGATGGAAGAGAAAAAGAGTCTGACTCTTTAATTGCAGCAGGAGGAAGTGGGCTCAGCCCCCCTTCCCCAAGAGTTCATTGAGTTAGTTAGAGCAGACACAGACAGCTCGCAAGAGGAGGGAGGGGAAGAGGGGCACGGGGGGGGGGTTACTAAGCAACAATCAGATAGGCAGAGGACTGGGAGCTTGTCCTTGGGCAGTGTAGATTTGCAACAGAAGTGCAAAAGGGGGAAGGCTTTTTTTCCTGTTGTGACACAAGTGATTTCTCAGAGTGACCAATTGATATCTATGGAGCCGAAGGCTACCGCTCTGATTGTATTGTGAATAAATGAAATCATTAAAACTGCCAGAGACTCGTTAATTATTTTCTGGGCTTGGAAGCCTGCCTGGAAATCATTACAATAGGTATCTGGTTCACCAGTGAGAACAGGATGCTGTTGGCCTTTGGTCTTATCTGGTATGGCTCTTCCTTCATTCTTATGTGGTCTGAGGAACATTTGACCCTCCAGGTGTTGCTAAACTGCAACTCCCATCATGCCTGGTCCTTGGGGATGTCCTTCTGGGGTCGATGGAAGTTGTAGCTCAGCAACATCCCTGGTGTAAGGGATCATGGGACACCCATGAATCACAGGTGGTACCTGGGAGTCCAAATAAAGGAAATTCAGGATATGAATTCAAAAGATCATATTGGTTAGCCAATGTTGGGGGGGGAGGGTTGTGCATCCTTCAAATTTGTATTTGGCATTGAAAGTTGCAGGTCATGTAGGCCTGCCTTCACTGTGTCTTCCTATAGTGATGGGCACTGAGAGAGTAAAGGAGGAATTCTTCCCTCAGATTGCTTTATAATGAAGCTGCCAAAGTGATATGAAAGGGGCAAATGCAGCTGGCTGCACAAGGGCTTGTACTCAAGGTATATGTTGGTTTTGCTATTTCTTAAAACAAAATTTGGAGGGCAATCCCCTGTGTACTTGCCCCTGCTGCCAAATGCCCCCACCCCCAGTAGCTGCTGCTTGCGGTTTCCACCACAGATCTTGCTGCTCTTCTGCCTGTAGGTCCTGCTTTTCGTCCTCTGCCTGGAAGCATTGTTTCCTGAGTGAGGCGGCTCAGCAGACAATGCTGCACTGGCATATGAGCCAGCTCCTCCCATAAAATATTTGAGGGGGCTGCCCCTCCAGTTGATGGGCATTGCCTTTCAAATGGTGTGCATGCACCATATCACGGGATCGATTATGCAGGGTGGGGCTTACCTCCCATTTTATTCAAGTTGGACCCCCTGTGCACTGACCAAAAGCAACCTGAGAAGCCTGTGCAAGAGAGGAGAGGATATCAACAGGTGCCCTAAAAACAGCTTTACAATGAAGAAGTGCTGTAACCTCATACATTTCAGGTGAAAAAACCTCAGCCATTCTGTTACAAGATCATGCTGCTTTTTGCTGTCTTTGGTGTGATGTCATTTATTTGTTTATGCCATTTATATACCACTTAACCATTAGCATTTCTAAGCAATGTGCATAAAAACAAAGCATACAGAGAATAAAGCAACAGAGAGACATAATAACAATAATGGATGGCTCCCAACAGAATATTTAAAACACGATAAAACATCAAACATTAAAAACTTCCCTAAACAGGGCTGCCTTCAGATGGAACACGACCTTAAAATGCCCACGGGGAGAAGAAAGTCCTTGCCATGCAGCTGAAGTTCTGCAAAGAGAGTGTCTGTCTAATCCCAATCAAGAGACCCACAACCCTGCATGCACAGCTTCTAGTTGGAGGACCACCAACAGACATGCCCCCAAAGGGATAAAAGGGCTCAGGTGGTACTATCATGGAGCCAGGTTTCTGTCCCTATCAACCGTTTAGATGCAGCACAAGGGTAGCCCCACATAAAGTGCATTGCAGTAATCAAGTCTTGAAATGCTGTGGCCATCATAAAAAGATTAAAAGATAACACAAAGTTTAATCTTCATGACTAAGTGGTCCACATCCAAGGAATTGAAAATAAGCCGGGTGTTTTGGCCTTACAGTATTGTATACACTGGAGCTTTTACCCTTGTGGGGAACAGAAAGAGGAAAGATGATAATAAATGTTCTCTAATGTACTGCATTCTGATTCTGTGTTTTCTAGATCAGTAGCTGAAGCCACTGAAGTAGATCTCAACATGAGGGTCGGCCTGCACACAGGAAGGGTGCTTTGTGGTGTCCTGGGCCTTCGCAAATGGCAGTATGATGTTTGGTCAAATGATGTGACTCTGGCTAATGTCATGGAGGCTGGAGGTTTGCCTGGGTAAGTCTCAGCCTGAAGTTCTGCCACCCACCCAGTGGTGTCGGGGGGGGGGGGCAGAGGGGCGGGTGCCCTGGGAGGGTGCATTTTTGGGGGTGGGTGATTTTGCTCCTCACTGCCCTGCCAGCCCTGCTCCACTGTGCTCCTGCCCCCCATGGCCCTTGATGGGCACAACAAACATGTGCCCAAGGAGCGCACTCATGCTGCCCTGCCAGCCCCACACCGTTTTGCGATGCTGCAGGGCTGCATGAAAAGAACCAGAATGGCACATGCCTCCTGCAGCCTCTTCACGCAGCCTTGCAACCTTGCAAAACAGCACAGAGTTGGCAGGGCAGTGTGGGTATGCCCTTTGGGCAGGTGTGCAGCGCAGCTCTGCTGGGTGGCAGGGAGTCACTCCAGCAGCGCCAGTGGTATGCACCCCAGGCACCACTGACACATGCTGCGCCTTTGCTGAAGGGTATTCAGGGCCCCAGTGAAGGGTGGTGAATTCTTGCAGGAAAAGCCTGTGGCATCTGCAAATGTCAGAGGGGTCGCTCCATTGTCAGCACCATGGCAAGACTTCATGCCACTCAGTGTGTTAATATGCCACCAACTCTGTTGAAAGGGCATACATTGCAAACATTTATTGATTTGGTGCTAGGACCAAACTGGATGAGACAATCTTTTTGGGAATGTCCAAGATTTCCCCAGCCAAACCTGTTGAGGATTTGGATTGGGGTTTAGCAAACACCCTTCTTCACCCTGTGTGTGTGGTGTGTGTGTGTGTGTGTATACACATAGGCTAGAAAAAAATGGTGACCTAGCAGATGTTTCAAGGCACTGACAACTTGTCTTTTTTCCTGCCTCCTCCCACCTAATCTCTAGGAAAGTGCATATTACAAAGACCACCTTAGAGTGCCTCAATGGGGACTACGAGGTCGAACCAGGCTTTGGCCATGAAAGGAACAGTTTTTTGAAGAAGCATAATATTGAGACCTTTTTCATTGTGCCATCTCACCGGAGGAAGGTATGTCTTTCATTCTGGCTGCTAACTGCATAGGCTTTGTGGTCTGATTCTTCTATGGTGTTGTGACATCATAGACGATTCACGTGCATTTTCATCTATGAGCTGAACTTCTACTTGAATTGAACAGGAAATGCTGAGCTAAAACACTCCATGTCAGATAGATGGTCAATCTATTTCACTGTGAACACTGTGGACACTTAGAGAACTGGGACATTTGAACAAAAAAGTATTCAGTCTAAAATAAAATGGCATGGAATTTGTGTGATTATTGGGTGAGTGGGAGTATATATTGTGTTTTACTTGTTTGATTTCTTTGTGAACCACTTTGTGATCTTTTCTGATGAAAAGCGGTCTATAAATACTTGAAATGTAAATAAAAAATAAGCATGATGCTAGTAACTAACATTCATCCATCATTTTCCTTTTTTTTATTAGACTAGTATTCTACAGAACACTTTACCTGAAAGTTCTCTTGTGCAAACCACACTGAAATCATTCATTGTGCCCTTAAATGTTGACTTCATATCTTTACAAACTGAGAGAAGTGAAGTTACAGGGAACCAGGCAGCGGGCCTTCCCATCAGATGTCAAGGAGATGAATAAATATACAACTTTTAGAAGACATCTGAAGGCAGCTGTTTTATTGTGTTCTTATATCTGTTGGAAGCCACCTAGAGTGGCTGAGGCAAGTGGGGTACAAACAGGGCCGTCTAAAGCATATTGGACGCCCTGGTGCTGTGGTGCGAAGATCGCTCCGGCGCCCCCTCTGCCCCGTTTCCCACTGTGGCTGGCGGGTGGGCGCAGCGCGCCCCAGGTGGCCTGCCGCCCTGTGCCACCCAGCCTTGCCTTAGAGCTGGCCCTGGGTACAAATAATAAAACTATTATAACAATTATTATCATCATTATCATTACCATTGTTTTTACATTTCAGCATGCGAGCATGGTGTCTTTTCAAGTCTTTCTGATATTTGTAAGGATAGAGAACATAAAACATTTAAAATGATGTTTCATCTGCAGCAATTATGTACAATTATGAGTAAGGAACTGGGCAGACTGGCTGTTTGTATTGCATAAATATTTGTGTTTGGACCACTGACCTTTGGGGTGATGAGTGTTCTGATAGCTGCCCCTGGGGGGGGGGGGAGCTTCCTTTGAGGCTTCTGTAAGCAATGCTGCCTGGCCTGGATGGCCCTGTCTTTCAGCTGGAAGTTGCTCTGTTCATCCGTGCTTTACAATGCTATTTTTCATATCTTTAGCTATCTAATGGTTTGGAAAACTTTTAGAGGTGTGTGTAAATTCTGCTTTGATGATGAGAAAAGATTTGGGTAAACATAGATGTGTAAAAACAGGGCTGTAGCTGTTGGGGGGCTAGCTAGGCTTTTTGCCCTTCGTGAAGCCTACAGGGGGCACCATTGAGGCTCCCAGCCTGTGTGCAAATGCACAGTTGTGGGGAGGGGGTACCAAACTGGGTCTTTGACCCGGGTGAAATAAAGCCCAGTTTCACCCCTGGTAGAAATATGCCTAGCCCCCAAAAGGCAGTCAGTTATGTGCTATGTGATCCTCTCTCAGTTATCTGGCTGCTAAGCGACGCCTTTTCATAGGAAACTACGGTGTGGGAGGGGGAACACAAAGCTCCCCTGTGGTTGAGGACAAAGCTACCTTAATTTGAGGAATGTGTGTTCTCAAACGCAAATGCCACCCCTGTATTAGCATTCCAAGGGAGTTGCAGGGTTAGGAAACCTGGGTTCAGCATCACATTCAATCAAATAGCACCAGCACAACTTGCTAATATACCTTTAAATGATGTCCTGGCTATCTTACAAAGGGTATTTCTCCCCCAAACCATTTGAGACAGCACAATGTAATCCTTTCTGCAAACATAACAAGGGCCCAAGAGAGCCTTTCAATGTATATTGCTGAGTTTAGATCAGGGGTCAGCAACCTTTTCCAGCCGTAGGCCGGTCCACCGTCCCTCAGACCATGTGGTGGGCTGGACTATATTTTGGAGGGGAAAATGAACGGATTCCCATGCCCCACAAATAACCCAGAGATGCATCCTCTATAATAAAGTGCAAGTGTCTCTGCGTCCAGTCCCTGTGTCCGTGGGATTGCGCTACAAGCCCAGTTTTGGGGGGGATCAGCTCACAGTTGTGCAGCTTCTTTTGCAAAGAGGAAAAGCCCCATTTTTTAAAGGATCAATCCGCTCAAAGTTGTTTACTTCGCAAAGGGAAAAATTCTTTTCAACTCACTGTTCTGCAGCTTCTGATAATCTAATCCGCCAGATAATCCAATCAGCCACTCACATGATGCTAGGGAAACAAATAGCATCCCTCTGCAGAACATTCAACAATGGAGGCCTGGGCAAGGGGGCGGGCTGGAAGGGAGCTAGCGTCCCTTATCTCCCTCCCTGATCTCTTGCAATCAGCTGCTGAGCACCTTCCTCTTTCCCTCTTGTTAGCTCTTTCTTTTAAAAAAACACACGATCTGCTGGGCAATTCGGCTCCAGGTACCACACATTTGCTCCATAAGACACACATACATTTCCCCTTACTTTTTAGGAGGAAAAAAGTGTGTCTTATGGAACAAAAAACGAAAAATACGGTAGTGGAAGTTCTGGCTGCTGAAGCAGCAGCAGCAGAAACTGCCCCCGAAATGCATTTGATATATTTGATTCCCCTACCTGAAATGGTATAGTACAACTCACAGATACCCACATTGAGATGCTGAACATGTATGGTACTTTCTTTCTGAACCAAGGCTGTTATTGTAGTTAGGGATGTCAAAAAATTCTGAAGAAAATGGAAACAGGAAATTGCCCATGGAAATTGGCAGTGTCTGCTTATTTGCCCATGTTTAGAACAGACAGGGCTGTCTTAAACAAAGATCCCTCTGCCCCCCCCCAATTTCCCCGAGTTGTTGACCCTTTTTTTAGTTGTAGGCCTAAGAAGCGAGACTTTCAAAGGCTCCCCCCAGAAACACATAACATTTTGTTGTAGGACCACCCCGTTTCCTTTATCTTCATTGTTCAGATGTCAGTGTCATTGCTTTTGTAGCAAAATCACCAGCACCCACATACAAGAGGGATAGAGGTATCCTCAGATTTCCTAAATACAAAAAAAACTTCTTCTTCCTTTTTAAAAAAACCTTAAAGAAACTCCAAAAGCAGAGAGGACTAGGAATACTGAGAAGCTGCAGTGCTGAAAGATGAAGTGGAAACAGAAGATCAGATTGGAAGAGGAATGGAATAGATAGATATGATCACAGAGAAGTTTAGGGAAGTTTTTAATGTCTGGTGTTCTATTGCTTTATCATCATCATCATCATCATCAATTCTGTTGGGAGCCACCCAGAGTGTCTGGGGAAACCCAGCCAGATAGGTGGGGTAATAATAAATTATTATTATTATTATTATTATTATTATTATTATTACTACTACTACTACTACAGAGAAATTTACAGCATAAAAATACAAAATGAGAACACAAAATACACATCAGAAAAACAAACTGATAATGCCCTTCTCACAAACACATTTAAAAGGCCATAAATTGTTTAATCAGCCAAAGGCCTTGTTAGAATCATAGAATTGTAGGGTTGGAAAGGACCCCGAGGGTCATCTCATATAACATTTTCACCTGTCGCCTAAATTATCATGGAAAAGGGCATAGTTAACTGAATGGAATAGTGAGCAGGAGCATTAAGCACTGGAACCTTTCATTGCAGATCCCACCTGTGCCTCTGATCCCCCTTCACATCCCCCCTTCTGGGCTACATAGGCTCCTGGTTGGTTACTGTGAGAAACAGGATGCTGGACTAGATGAACCATTGATCTGAGCCAGCAGGCCTCCTCCTTATGTACACACACCAGAGAACACCGGCCGGGGATATTTAGTACATCTCCTGCTGGCTCTAAGTTGGTGTCTTTTGCTGCGCTTACAAACTCCTCCGCTCCCTACGTTTCAGTTGCTGCTTAGTTCCAACCACCCAACAGGGCTGCTGTGGTAACCAATGACCAGCGCAAACATGTGCACCTTTCCACAGCCCACATTTCCCTCATTTGGCTGAGTCAGGAGCAAGGGGGAGGCAGCAATGGGGAGGCACCCAAATGAAAACGGGCCTTGTTGTTGTTTTCAAATGGCCTGAAACCAAGCTGCATCAAGGCACAGGTTGCCATTCAAATTGCAAGCCTGTTTCTCCTTCCTCCTTGCCTGAAAAACCACTCCTGCTTTCGGCATGTTTGTATGGACAAGAACAGATCTGTGTACTGTGAGGTGGGAATTCCCCTGAAATACATGCAGTAAGCCAACACAACAATCCCCCCCATACCTATGGCATTCCTGTTTATGGTTGGGGGAAAAGGGGAGAAACTGAGTGTACACTGAGGGGGCTGTGGGAAGGCAAGAGGGCAGCCCAAGGAACGGTGGCCAGGGTGGGAGTTTCCAAACTGCACCTCTGAGGCGAAGTTGGCTAGGAAAGAGCAAAGGGAAGCCCCTCGAGGGGAACCAGCCTCCATGCCTCCTGCCAGGCCGGGGCTGCCACCAGCACCTGAGCGCCCTGCGACCACCTCTTCCTTTACATCCTCCCTCTTCACCTCGGCTCCCCCTTCCACTCACCTTCTCCGCCTCCTGCCAATTTCTGACGGATGCACACAACAAGGCTCCGTTTCATCCTTTCTTGTGGAAGGAGCTCGGAGGGGTGGGGGGAGGGGAGAGAGAGAGAGAGAGCGGCCCCAACCTGTGGCCAGATCACCACCGCGGAGCCAGCGGGGAGAGCTCCGGACTGCAGGAAAGCATCCGGAGCCTTCCCACCGGCAGGGATGACCCTGGCGCTGGAGGCGCGCAGGCACCAAGCCCCTGTTCCGCCTCGCTTACCTCCCCACACTGTCCCCAAGGTCTCTGGCACCCTCCGGACCTTGGCACTGTGCCACTACCCTCAATGGTAAAGACGTAACCTGGGAACAGAAATAAATCTAGTATTTTCCCCATCCTATTTCCATAATTTCCTTTGCATCAAATTGAATGGGATTGAATAACACAATGGCAATGTAATTTATGCTACGTACATATTTAAGACAACTGGGCATATAATACGACCCCCAACTTTTCCAGTTAAAATATAGAGTTTGGGATATACTCGCCGTATAAGAAATACGACCCGGCGTATAAGACGGCCCCCGACCTTTGAGAAGATTTTCCTGGGTTAAAAAGTAGTCTTATACGCAGGAATATACAGTATGTCAAATACTGGGCAGAATGAAAAATGATGTCTTCTTATATCCCTAATGGCAGTACTGATAACTAAACTTCTTTGTTTCCCCAGTACTACGGTAATTGAGAAGTGCATTCCTTGAGAAAGATTGGAGTTGTACTTCTGAAGTTCCAGCCCTTTTTGGCAAGCACATTTGCAATTTCAGATACTATATGGCTGGCTGTAAGCTTTATGGCTGGCTGTAAGCCTTGTCATGCTTGAATAACTCAGATAATCTATGAGCTATGCCGTGCAGGGCCACCCAAGATGGACAGGTCATAGTGGAGAGTTTTGACTAAACATGACCCACCTGGAGAAGGAACTGGCAAGCCACTCCAGTATCCCTGCCAAGAAAACTCCATGGACAAAGACAACAGGCATATAAGAGTTATGACGCTGGAAGATGAGCCCCTCAGGTCGGAAGGCGTCCAACATGCTACTGAGGAAGAGTGGAGGACCAAGTACAAGTAGATTCAGAGTTGATGAAGTGGCTGGGCCAAAGCCAAAAGGTCGCTCAGTTGTGGATATGCCTGGAAGCGAAAGGAAAGTCTGATGCTGTAAAGAAAAATATTGCATAGGAACCTGGAATGTAAGAACCATGAACCTTGGTAAGCTGGTGGTGATCAAAAGAGATGGCAAGAATAAATACTGACATCCTGGGCATCAGTGAACTAACATGGACGGGAATGGGCGAATTCAGTTCGGATGATCATCATATCTACTACTGTGGGCAAGAATCCCATAGAAGAAATGGAGTGGCCCTCATAGTCAATAAAAGAGTGGCGAAAGCTGTACTGGGATGCAATCTCAAAAATGATAGAATGCTTTCGATACGAATCCAAGGCAGACCTTTTAACATCACAGTAATCCAAGTTTATGCACCAACTACCAGTGCTGAAGAAACTGAAATTGACCAGTTCTATGAAGACTTACAACACCTTCTAGAAATGACACCAAAGAAGGATGTTCTTCTCATCACAGGGGATTGGAATGCTAAAACAGGGAATCAAGATATAGAAGGAACAACTGGCAAGTTTGGCCTTGGAGTTCAAAACAAAGCAGGGCAAAGGCTAATAGAGTTCTGTCAAGAGAACAAGCTGGTCAACACAAACACTCTTTTCCAACTACACAAGAGACAACTCTACACATGGACATCACCAGATGGGCAGCATCGAAATCAGATTGATTATATTCTCTGCAGCCAAAGATGGAGAAGCTCTAGACAGTCAGCAAAAACATGACCTGGAGCTGACTGTGGCTCAGATCATCAGCTTCTTAGAGCAAAATTCAATCTTAAGCTGAAGAAAGTAGGATAAACCACTGGGCCAGTAAGACACAATCTTTTTTTATATATAAATATTTTTATTGAAAATTTTTATAACATAAAAACATACCAAAATAGCTCAACAAAACATCAAAAACATCAATATACCAAAACCAAAAAGAAAACAAAAACACACCAATACAAACAAAAAAACACATACATCATCTTATATCATCTTTTTAACTCATTGTCCCTTTTGCTTCCCCAACTCCCCTCTATCTGATTTTCATTTTAGGTACATCTGTAACAGTTTCTATTTCGTTACATTTAATTTTCATCATCCTGATGTCTCAATTTTCCTACTTTATAATCTCCTCTTTTCTCCCTATTGCCTTAACTTCTGTGTTTCCCTAGATGTTCAGACTTTCAACTCTCAAAAATAATTCCCTAAGTATAATTTAAATTTTCTCCAATCTTCCTCCATTCTTACATCTGCTTGATCTCGGAGTCTTCCTGTCAATTCTGCCAGTTCCATAAAGTCCAACATTTTCATTTGCCATTCCTGTAGAGAGGGCATTTCCTCTTTTTTCCAATATTTCGCAATTAAAATCCTCGCAGCTGTGGTGGCATACATAAACAAATTAACATCTAGTAAGACACAATCTAAATCAAATCTCTTATGAATACACAGCAAAATGCAAGAGAGATAGTGAAAGATACAGGAAATTGAATGCAGATTTCCAAAAATAGCAAGGAGAGACAAGAGGGCCTTCTTAAATGAGCAATGCAAAAAAAGAGAGGAAAACAATAGAATGGGGAAAACCAGAGATCTGTTCAAGAAACTTGGAGATATGAAAGGAACATTTCATACAATGATTACCATAATAAAGGACAAAAGTGGTAAGGACCTAACAGAAGCAGAAGACATCAAGAAGAGGTGGCAAGAATACACAGAGGAATTATACCAGAAAGATATGGAGGTCTAGTACACGCCAGGTAGTGTGGTTGCTGACCTTGAGCCAGACATCTTGGAGAGTGAAGTCAAATGGGCCTTAGAAAGCACTGCTAATAACAAGGCCAGTGGAAGTGATGGTATTCCAGCTGAACTATTAAAATTTTTACAAGATGATGCTGTTAAGGTGCTACACCCAATATGCCAGCAAGTTTGGAAAACTCAGCAATGGCCAGAGGATTGGAGAAGATCAGTCTACATCCCAATCCCAAAGAAGGACAGTGCCAAAGAATGCTCCAACTACCACACAATTGCGCTCATTTCACACGCTAGCAAGGTTATGCTTAAAATTCTACAAGGCAGGCTTAGGCAGTATGTGGACCGAGAACTCCCAGAAGTGCAAGCTGGATTTCGAAAGGGCAGAGGAACCAGAGACCAAATAGCAAACATGCGCCGGATTATGGAGAAAGCTAGAGAGTTCCAGAAAAAATCTACTTCTGCTTCATTGACTACGCAAAAGCCTTTGACTGTGTCGACCACAGCAAACTATGGCAAATTCTTAAAGAAATGGGAGTGCCTGATCACCTCATCTGTCTCCTGAGACAAGAAGCTACAGTTAGAACTGGATATGGAACAACTGATTGGTTCAAAATTGGGAAAGGAGTACGACAAGGCTGTATATTGTCTCATTGCTTATTTAACTTATATGCAGAATTCATCATGCGAAAGGCTGGGCTGGATGAATCCCAAACTGGAATTAAGATCGCCAGAAGAAATATCAACAACCTCAGATATGCAGATGATACAACCTTGATGGCAGAAAGTGAGGAGGAATTAAAGAACCTTTCAATGAGGGTAAAAGAGGAGAGCGCAAATGTGGTCTGAAGCTCAACATCAAAAAACGCAAGATCATGGCCACTGGTCCCATCGCCTCCTGGCAAATAGAAGGGGAAGAAATGGAGGCAGTGAGAGATTTTACTTTCTTGGGCTCCTTGATCACTGCAGATGGTGACAGCAGTCACGAAATTAAAAGAAACCTGCTTCTTGGAAGAAAAGCAATGACAAACCTAGACAGCATCTTAAAAAGCAGAGACATCACCTTGCCTACAAAGGTCCGTATAGTTAAAGCTATGGTTTTCCCAGTAGTGATGTATGGAAGTGAGAGCTGGACCATAAAGAAGGCTGATCGCTGAAGAATTGATGCTTTTGAATTTTGGTGCTGGAGGAGACTCTTGAGAGTCCCATGGACTGCAAGAAGATCAAACCGATCCATTCTGATGGGAATCAGCCCTGAGTGCTCACTGGAAGGACAGATCGTGAAGCTGAGGCTCCAATACTTTGGCCACCTCATGAGAAGAGAAGACTCCCTGGAAAAGACCCTGATGTTGGGAAAGATGGAGGGCACTAGGAGAAGGGGACGACAGAGGACAAGATGGTTGGACAGTGTTCTCGAAGCTACGAATATGAGTTTGACCAAAATGCGGGAGACAGTGCAAGACAGGAGTGCCTGGCGTGCTATGGTCCATGGGGTCACGAAGAGTCGGACACGACTAAACGACTAAACAACAACAAAGTTGCATTATTTTTCCACAACAAAGAGTGTGTCAAATAATATAGCTTTGGGTGATATATGAACTTTGGTGGAATAAAACAGTGCTACATGTGTCAAATACAGGGCAGAATGAAAAATGATGTCTTCTTATATCCCTAATGGCAGCACTGATAACTAGACTAACTTCCTTGTCTCCCCAGTACTAAAGCTTAATTGAAGTGCATTCCTTGAGAAAGATTGGAGTTGTACTTCTGAAATTCCAGCCCTTTTTGGCAAGCACATTTGCAATTTCAGATACTATATGGCTGGCTGTAAGCTTTTTTCATGGGGACGTACAATTCTAATATTGACTATCTGAGGTTTTGCATTGCAAAATTTTCCATAATTAATAATTAACAACAACAACAACAACTTGTAATGCCAATAAAGGTATTTGTATTGTATTGTATTGTATTGCATTGTAATCTGGCTGGGTTTATGCATAAGCTGCTGTAGGGCAGACAACACAGTTTTTGTAGGTGTCAGTGGAGACAGACAGAGGCCTTGTTTTAATTTTGCCATGTATTTTTATGTAGAATGCCTAAGTTATTCGCTTTTGATCCTATCTTATATCAAGGTCTGTAAACAGTTGCTTTCCTGATTGATTACAGCAAGTAGGAATCACCTTCAAGTGGTCAGACAGAGGAGTTTTTCAAAAAAATGCTTCCAATTTTCTTTTAGCTGACACAGATTTGCCTAAGCCAGTAGTGGCCAAACTTGGTTCTCCAGATACTTTGGGACTACAATTCCCATCATCCCTGACCACTGGTTCTGTTAGCTAGGGATGGTGGGAGTTGTAGTCTCAAAACATCTGGAGGACCAAGTTTGGCCACTATGGGCCTAATCAGATGGGCCAGTACAAAGCTAGTCCAGGCTAGTAGTTGGAATTATATGCCTGTTATTTTGGGGGTCTCAGAGATGAGAGGCAAATGACAAAAGCAGAGGAGACTTGAAGAATAAGGGAGCCACAAGAAACTCATGGAAAGAAGGAAGACAAAGAGACTGAATGGTGTGGGACTGAAGGAAATAGCTTAGGATGCACCATGAGAAGACACCACCAAGGGCCCCCCCCCATGTTTGTTATTTGTGCACGGGTCAAAGGGCTGATGATCTGTGCCTGAGCTTCTTCCTCTTTCTGAGGAATGCACACCCCACCCAGAGAGGAGCTGCTGCTGTCATCTCTCATCACTGCAGAAAAGCAAAGAGCAGCCTCTCCATTAGTGTGTCAGCAACTGATTTACTGAAGCGACAGATGTTCCTTTGCAGCTTGGCTAACAGCATTAGATCTCTGGGATGCATCAATGAAGTGTCTGGGAAGCTGGCAAGGCAGGATGCTGCCTGAATTCTACTGGTCTATTGACTGGCTTTTCCACTGAGCCTTAGTGTCACTTAGCAGTGCATTCCAGTGCACCAAGACTTTTCATAGTTTTTTTTCTCTTGCGGACCGATTTCCAAACTTCCTTAGTTTTTCTATGTAATCTGTTTTAATTATTCTTCTACCTCATCATATCACGAGAAGTAGGAGACCGAACTGTTCTTCCTTTACTGTATATTGAGCAAGACACAGCAGCCATGGCCTGAACATTCACATTTCTTGCTGATTTAATAGAGCATTATTTCCCCATGAGCCTCTAAATGTTGAAATGTGGCCAAATCACTGTATTCTCTGTGCATTGTTCTTTTTGATGTTAACATGAACTGGCTTCAGCAAGAATGAAACTCAATGTTAGCAGCAACAGATGGCAGGGAATGTGTTCCCTTTATTTCCAAGCCCCACAATTGCTTTAAAGGAGGATTATATGTAACACCCATTTTCTTATAATCGGCTCTGACAACAAGCTCCTTCATCAAGGCAGGCTCATTAAATCTAGAGTGAACACAATAAGGTATAAAAGCTTTTTCATGTACCATTTACACTTTGAAATGAGGACAGATTCTAAAATATTCACCACTTTTAAATATTTTATTTGAGGCCTGGTGGTGCTGAACCTGGGGCTGAACGTTGACTATGATGGCTGAGGCCAATGGGAATTGAACTCCCAAACATCTACGGGACCTCAGACTGGGAGAGGCTGCTTTTGGATCTGGGCCGTTCTGATCATTCATGAGTATAGTCCTTAAATGAAGAAATGCACACCTCCTCTTCAGTCTAGGCGCACTCTTCAGTTAATCACTGATTCAGACAGGAGGCAGAGTTACAGATCCTGTAAGACCAACTTAAATAAAGTGGCTTCTCATCTTTGATCACAAACACGTGATGACACTAGGCTGCGCTTCAGAACGTCTCTCTCTCTCTCTCTGCTGTCTCCACAGAAGGACCCCTCTCGCTTTCATGGAGTTATTCCTTTGCGCAGGAACCTGTCTATGGAGAGGGGTTATAAGTTGGTGGGCGATCCCATTTATCTGGTCATATGTATGCCTCCTTTCTGTGATAAAACCAAGCTGATGACAGCTTCTAGTAACAAATTTAACCACATCAAAATTAACCCAAAATTTAAACAATAAAACAATTATTGTAGAAGTTCCCCATAAAACTCCACAGTCACAACTGTATAAACAGCAGCAGGCTAATATATGCAGCATTTTTGTATGGACAAAGACTTGACATGATTTGTGTGTGAAGGTACAAACCAAGGCATTCCCAGTTAGAGGGTGATGGGGGGGGCAGGACTGGGCAAGATTTCAGCTTGAGTCCTTGGAGAGCTTCTGCTACTTAGAACTGGCAGTGCTGCTCTAAATGAACTAGTTCCCATGACTGACTTTGGTAGGTTCATCAGAAAGTGCTTATAGGAAGTGGATATTTAGTCAGCTTTGTACTGGCAGTAAAATTTCAGCAGCTGGACCAACACAAGATATTTTGCCACCAATAAGAGGCCCCAGGGTGTGCACCAGGTTCTGTCTTGGCAGGGCTTTTGCTGCAGCCCCCTTTGTGATCCTGGAGCAAGGCTGCCCCACCTGCCTGTCACATTTGGCCCATGAGAGGTGGGGCTCAAGGTTCACCACCCCAGTATATGGCAGGCCTGCAGCATAGTCCAATGTTATCATCTGTCTCTTGGCATGTTGGGATTTTTAGGGAAATACAGTTGGAAATGCAGTTGAAGTTGATTGTCAAAGAAGTGGGGGGATTTATTGCTTTTCCATTTATTGGGGGCATAGGGGGGGGTCCTGTCAATGGGCAGGCATTTTGTATTGTTATGTTGTGAACTTCCCTGTGATCTTTTATGGTTTTATTTTGCTCTTTTATGAAAACCCAAGGTATGTGTCCCAAATATTTGTTTTGTGTTCATTAAACCTATCCAACCTTTATTCTGATTGTAATACATAAACTACAGCTGCTTTATATATTTAATTATTCTAAGGTATATATTTATATTATTATCCTTACAGATATTTCCTGGTCTCATTCTCTCTGACATAAAGCCTGCCAAAAGAATGAAGTTCAAGACTGTATGTTATCTGCTGGTTCAACTTATGCATTGTCGCAAAATGTTCAAAGCTGAGATCCCTTTCTCCAATGTGATGACTTGTGAAGACGACGACAAGGTAGTGTATGGCAAAGCAAGGTCCTTTGTCGAAATGTGTGGTATCTACCCTCACCTCACATTTCACTGGGCCTTTTGGTATATAAAGAGGTACTCCTGGGCAGAGCTTCAAACTGCGGAGCTGTGCCCAGAAACACAAGGAAGTCTGGCTGAGCCCGGGGCTGCATTAAATAAAGTACAATATATTCCTTGCCACTAGATGGTGCTGTTCTATGGTTACTCCATAAGAAAAAAAAAGCTCACTTCACTGGTATTTTTAAAACACATCTGCAGGTTTCAGTCTCTTGCTGAAACAAGAGGGTGAAAGAGTCCTGATTTGAACATCTTCAACCCAAAATTTCCACCTCTCTCTCTCTCTCTCTCTCTCTCTCTCACACACACACACACACACACACACAGTGTCATTGCAGAAAACTATCCTCTTTGTGATCTGTTCCTTTCCCTAACTCTGACATGCAGTTTTCAAGAAATGGAGCAGTGGTGCTGATCCCTCCACATGTCCCTGGGCTGCACCCAATCCATGCACTAATTCTAAATTACCCTGGTGGCCAGTTTATTATTCCCCCCCCATTAAGAAATGTGCCATGCAAGCCATTCTCTGCCTTCATTTGCGCTTGCCTCCAGCCTGGGACTCCTCCACCCAGGACTGCCCACTTGGCCTCATTTGAGGAGAAGAGCTGTGCCAGAAAGGGCTGCACAGCATCTAAGGCAGATCACCATCCTCTTCTTTGTATAGTGCCTTTCCATGGGTAAAACCCATGGAAGTTTTTTGGGGGGTATGCAGGGGTACACATACCCCTAAACATTTTGTGAATCTTTGAACTCTTGTCCATTTACTGTATTTATTTTCCCTGATTTGAACTATAAAATTGTGATTTTCTTGAATCAGGGGGGGGGGTGTTTTTTAGGAAATAAGCACATGGTAAAACCATGCTCAAAGTGGCAACATGAAAACATTTACATAATAACAAACACAACAGAAGCAATTGTAAACAATAAGTAAAACACATCAAAAAGTACAACCAAATTTAAACTAAGATCTAAAAATAAAGATGCAATTAAACAAAACACACCTAAAGTATTTTGTAATACAAGAAATCTTACATAAAACATTTTTATATATAAAAAAGCTTATCCTACTGTTTTTTGGTTTTGACAGAGGAGGGCATTAAGGACAGCATCAGAAAAACTCAGGAACCGTTCCTCTTTTTCTACAAATGTTGTGTATAACACTCCTGGAACTCGAGTGAATCGATACATTGGCCGTTTAATAGAGGCCCGGCAAACTGAGTCGGAGATGGCAGACCTACATTTTTTCACCCTGAGGTACAAACAGATTGAGCGCGAGCAAAAAGTAAGTGAGGCTTTTGCTAAGTTTATCAGTCAAATAAAAAGAGAAACTACCACTTGCTTGTTGTTGTTTTTCCCCCATTCAGGATTTCATTTTCTTATATTTTTAATGAAGTATTGGCTTCCGTTTTCATGGAGCCTTTGTCAATATATTGCCCCAGGTCCCCTTCCCTCCTCGTTCGCATGCTAAGGGAGGAAGTGTACTGCTCACATGAAGTTTCCCATTATGTCTAAATGCAGCAAATGGTAATTTGTTCCTTTCAAACACTGAAAATCAGAAGGCACTCCTCTTCCTGCAGGTTACCCGGAACCTATTAGCTGTTTTTGCTTTTTTCCTACTGTGTAGAGATGCTTTCCCCCCAGGTCGGTTTTATTTTTAGTATTTTATTATATTGTATAAAGCTTTGTACTTTTCTAAAAAAGAAATAGAAAAGTGTTTTGTAAATAAATGGCAGTAGTAATTGTAAATGAGTGCTTGTGCTAGAGCAGCTGGTTTTGGGGTGCCCCCTCCTCCCTCGTTCTCTTTGATTCAGCACAGAAGGGCCCTTGCGCAAACGCGCATGTGCGCAAAGGTAGAGGCCTGCCTGGAAAGCTTAAAGCCCACCACCACTACCTGGGAGAGGGATCCAGGCAAAGGAAATATGAATTGACCAATCATGGCTAGGAGCAGCTAGGAACTAGGTGGAGTCATCAATCTTATAAAAAGTGTGGAGTTGCACACACTGGCCAGTTTCCGTTTTGACTTGGAAATGTTCGTTTTGGGAATCTCAGAAGTACGTAAAGGCAAGACGCAGGTGAGGGAGTGCTTTCCTGCAATGGCACCCACCTGAGAGATGATGGAACTATGCTGAGGCTGAAGAAAAGGACTGATTGTAATACCTCCAAACCTCAGGATGAGGCCCCTCCAATCTTTCCTGGTTCCACTTCTGAGCTGGGGAAGGAGGCCCAGGCCCACCACTCTAGCAGTCCCAAGGCCAGCACGCTTCCTCCCCAGCTCCAAATTTTGAAGGGTGGTGGGGAGGGAGCGCATGCTGGATTTGCAAGCACTCTGGCTACTTTTCCTGACCATACACTGACTTTGAAAACTCAGAAAGAAATGATGTGCTCATCAGGGGCTAATCTGGTGAGCCCATTTACAGATTACTGCTGTGCATGCTGTATTTCTGTCTTTAGAACCAGGAGGTGTGACGGGTATGGATCAATAACTGTATTTATGTCTCTTTTTCCCACAGTATCACCAGCTTCAGGATGAATATTTCACCAGTGCTGTCGTCTTGTCACTGATTCTAGCTGCCTTATTTGGCCTCGTCTACCTTTTAATAATCCCACAGTAAGTGCTTTCTCAGTATTTTAAATTAAATGACAAGTAATTTTTTTTATGAAATTGGAGTGTCTTGGGCAAACTTTGGATTCATTAGAAAACTTTATTTCTTACATTCTACTCACCCCCCAAAATCAAGAGAGCAGGTTCAGAACTGGATTCTCCTCCCCCACCCTAGGAGCTCAGATCCACCAGGACAGATCCACCAGGAGCCATGGATTGTCTTGCCCCACCCTGCGTTGGTCTAAGAGCCTCTCCAAGCTGTCTCTATCAGTGGCCCCCATGGCATCCCGCACTAGCGAATCCCATAGTTTCTGTAAGGGGGTGGCTTACAGGGAACAGCCACCCCTCATCAAATCCAGCTCTTCGAATGGTTCAGACAACAGCGGAGGGGCAGGAGACAGGAAGGAGGAAGTGAGCGGAGTGGGGCCGGGCTCAGGCAGCATCCAAGAGCCCTACGGGCCAGCAGAGAGTTCTAGCGGGGAAACAGCAGAGGGGCGTCCTTTCAAATTCACCCCGGAACTGAGGCGATCAGCGGCTCGCAAACTCAGGGGGAGGAGATTTGGGGTCCCCAAACTACTCTGCTGGTGGAGGAGCCAAAAAGAGCCATTGGGAGAATCTGATAGTACTGAGTAGACAGGTTTTCATGAAGCTCTTGCACTGTAAATAAGTTTCACAATAAAAGTCTTAAAGACAAGATGGTTTGGAGTGTCATTGCTCGAGGGTAGCCAGCAACCTCCGTGACAGCTTCACTTTGTGATGAATGAAGAATTCCTTTTTGTTGTCTGTCTTCATTGGATGGCCCCTGGTTGCAGTACTAGGAGGGAGGGAGAAAAGCCTATCTCCACCTGCTTTCCTAACACCATGCAGAGTTTATACACTTCTGTTGTATATTTTTTCCTAATTTTTTTTTTAAAAAAATCACAAATGTTGTATGTTTCATCACAAGCTGGTTGTTCCAGACCCTGGTCATTTTGCAAGGAACTGCAGCTCCTAGATGTATTTATTATGCAGTGAAAATAAAAGTTGTGCATACACTGGTAGGCAAATAACCTCAGATTTACACAATTTATGGTGGTCAGGGAGTAATAAAGGAGGAGACAACATACAGCACAAATGCATCTCCCCAAGCACCACCCACATGGACAGATTGATTTCAGAGTCATAAAATTTAAAGCACTTTTCTGTGGATGAAGGTGGGAAAAGGCACACCCAGAAAGAATGAGCCACAGGCACCTTAATGCCCTAGGGTAGGGGTGGCCAACTCCCAAGAGACTGAGATCTACTTTCAGAATCAAAATCTAGCGGTGATCTACCCCCATTTTTTGGGGTTCGGCTCAAAGTTGTTGAGCTTTTTTAGGGAGAAGGAAAGGGGGGTAGCCTTTTTGTTTTTGGGGGGAGCACTGCCCAAATACTTTTCTTACGGGAGACAACAGAAACTTTTAGAGCTTTCTTGGGAGAGAGTTGCATAAAAGCACTCACAAAACTGTACGCTGCACAAACTCCTTTACCCACTCCATTAACCTACCTATCAAGAATTCTTAAAAAATACATGCCTTCATCCATTGTTAGTGTGACACCTGCATCACCATTTTGGTAACCAACTGTTCAATATCAGACGAGTACTGTGTCAGGGCCAGCTTCAGGGAATCCTTAAGGTGCTCATCTGCCATGTTTGAATGTTGCTCTCTCTCTCTCTCTCTCCCACCCCCTCAGCTAGGGGCACCCATCCACCTCCCTCCCCCCACTTTCTTCCCCACCCCCTCAGCTAGGGGAACCCATCCACCTCCCTCCCTCTCTCTCTTTATCCCCCACCCCCTCAACTAGGGGTACCCATCCACCTCCCTCTCTCTCTCTTTCTCCCCCACCCCCTCAACTAGGGGCACCCACCCACCCACCCACCCACCCACCCACCTCTCTCTCTCTCTCTCTCTCTCTCTCTCTCTCTCTCTCTCTCTCTCTCTCTCTCTGGCTCCCAGTGGCTCAATGAGACAGGGACAGGGACGGGGGGAAATCCCTCTGTGAGTCGTGGCTCCCACTTTCCTCCCACGCACGAAAACTCACACACAACCCTCCCTCTCTGCCGGCATGAGGGAGGAGGAGCCGGGGAGCTCTAGGCAGGCAAGAGGGACAGGGAGCAATCCAGCTATTCTGTGCAACGCACTAACACAGTCACACACATACTGGTAAGCTCAGTATCGGGAAGAGGGAAGGAGCTCTCCCTGCAATTTCCCATGGTTATTGATCTTTTTTGTGGGGGAGAGACAAGAGTTATTGAGGGGTTTTTTTTAGGGGGAGAGCTCTTTCTTTTCTTTTAGGCTGGCGATCACTAAGGTACCCACAATCTACCCGCGATCTACCAGAAACATCCTGTGGATCTACCGGTAGATCCCGATCTACCTGTTGGCCATGCCTGCCCTAGGGTGTACATAGCCTATGTCTCATGCTTGAACAAGAAGGGGAAATGCTTGATAGTTAACCAGAATCCACCTGCCAAGTTCCAGTGAGGAGATGGTGCTTTTCTGTATGTTCAATGACTCGGTTTCTGCGTGTTCCTCCTAGGAGTACCATCGTGCTTGTCCTTCTGGTGTTCTGCATATGCTTCCTGGTGGCATGTATCATGTACCTGCATGTCACCCGAGTACAAGTAAGTGATCTCAAATGCCGTGGCCTCTTGATTCTTGCAAGAGATCTACTAAGCATTGCATACGTGTTCATTTGATATCTCCGCCAGGCAGGAACCTGTTTCATTTTATTAGTGTACAGCACCTAACATAGCGCAAGGTTTATATGCGTGCCACGTGTTGCTGTGGCTCAGTCTGTTAAATGGAGGCTCAGAGTCCCCCTTCAGACTCCCCTCACCTTCAGAGTCCCCCTGTTTTATGCGGGTTCTGCCTCCCACCATCTGGCCCAGGGCAGGGCCTGGTGGGCCTCAAAAGGACTGCTGCTTCTAACGCTGCTGCTGCCCAGGAGGACTCCCCTGCCTGAGTGCCTGCAGGTCCTGTCCCTGCCTCTCACCATCTGGCCCAGGGCGGGGCCTCACAGGCCTCAAAAGGACTGCTGCAGCAGAGTTCTTTTTAAAATGTTTTTTAATAAATAAATAAATAAATAAATAAATAAATAAATAAATAAATAAATGCTTTTAAACCTTTTTTAATTCTTTGTGGTGTGGGTGGTGGGAGGGATGTTTAGTTGAGTTTGGGAATTTGTTTAATTTTGGCACCTTTGTAATTTTTATTGTTTTTGGTTTTATTGTTTTACTGTGGTTTTTTGTGTCTGTGCTTATATAGGTTTTATTTTGTTCTTAAGGGAGGGGTCAGGGCTGCTTGGGAGTGGGTCTTGGCCAACAGAATGCCTGGGGGAGGTTCCACGGGGGGGGGGATGCACTGGGTCAACCGATCTCCATGATCATGGGTAGGAGGAGGAGTTACGCTAAGACCAGACCATGTCATTACCGAGGAGGCAGGTTTAGTCGTTGTCTGAGGACTATCCCTGCCTCCGGGTCTGGTCTAGACTGGAAGGATATTGGAATCAGCAAGGGATACCCACATGACCTGAAGGTGCTGCTGTGCAATGCCAGGTCAATGATTCATAAGACCACTGCCCTCCATGACTTGATCGTGGATGGAGGACTTGACCTGGCATGTGTGACAGAGACTTGGTTGGATGAAGCAGATGGGCCTGCCCTTACTGCTGCTTGTCCACCAGGTTTCTCTTATGCACAGCACCGCTTCTTAAAAAACCATCTTTACATGCAGCCAATATGGCCAACTATCGCCCAGTCTCAAATCTTCCATTCTTGGGCAAGGTGATTGAGCGAGTGGTTGCTGAACAACTCCAGGCACGCCTGGAAGAAGCAGACCATTTGGATCCCTTCCAGTCGGGATTCAGGCCTCATCATGGGACTGAAACTGCCTTGGTCCCACTGGTCGATGATCTCCGGCGGGCTAGGGACAAAGGTCTAGAGGGGTTGGGAGCTGGGCGCACTGCCATACAGTGGTTCTGCTCCTTCCACCTGGGCCGTGTTCAGAAAGTGGGGGGGGGTGAGTGTTCGGACCCCTGGGCTCTCACCAGATGTCAAAAAAAAACGTAAGTCAAAGCAACCCTATCTAAAATTTCGTAAGTAGAAAAAATCCTATCTAAACCGCATCCAAGATGGCGGACGGAGCTCCGTTCATAAGTAGAAACATTCGTAAGTAGAGTTATTTGTAAGTAGAGGTACCACTGTATGGGCCTTTCACAGGGTGGGGGAATCACAGGGATGAGGCACAACAAAGGGAGGGGGGACACATAGCCATGGGGGGAGGTAGGACCCTGAGTTAGCCAAAACAGTGGGTGGTGGGGACATTTTCAGGAACACGCGTGGGTGGGGGAGTCTTATTTTTGAAACTTACAGTAGGGGAGTCAGGGTTGGGACAGGGCAGGTGAGGGGACTCTGAAGGGAGACTCTGAAGGTCCATTTAACAGAAAAAGGTCCATTTAACACAAAAACCCACAGCAACGTGTGGCCGGGCCAGCTAGTGTTTAATAAATTATTGTATTTTAATATTTCTGTTGGAAGCCGCCCAGAGTGGCTGAGGAGACCCAGCCAGATGAGCAGGGTATATTATATTATTATTATTATTATTATTATTATTATTATTATTAGACTGGCGTATCCCTGTGATTTCCCCTCCCCGGCCCCTCTTCCCCTCCCTGGCTTATCCCTGTGATTCCCCCCTCCCTGTCCTGACCCATGACGTATCACACCCCCTTCTCCCCCCACCCTCGGTTTATCCCTGGAGTGGTCCCACCGTGTCCTGAGCTATCCCGTGCCCTCCTCTCCCTAACCCCCACCCAGGCAAGTCAGTACCTCTATTCAGCCTAGTCTATAAAGGCTTCAGCCTAGTATGTAAACGGGAGCCAAGGTGCTGTTGAGAGGAAAAGTTTTATAGGTGTAGTACCAGTGTAGCCACCACTAGAGGACGATGGTTTGCAACCTAGTTATTTTCCCAACATGCACTTTCGTCTGAGTGGTGTGTTTTGATACACGGGTTTTTTGGTGTTTTACCTACCACATGTGTGACATCTGTCTTAGCAAACTTTATAAGAACCTTCGGACATTCGCTTGGGCCGTTGTGTCAAAATTTGAACGCAATCGGTCAAGTGGTTTTGGTGAAAAGTGGACACAAACCCACATGCCCTTTTTACATTCATAGAGAGAGAGATGTTTCACATTTCTCCAAAGCAGAAGGAGGCTCCAGAGGCAACCTTTATAGGAGGTCAAGGGAACCTTTGGCTAACCCAATGTTGCTGAACTACAACTCCCATCATCCCTGATCATTGGTCATGCTTGCTTGCTCTGATGGGAGTTGTAGTTCAGCAACATCCGGAAAGCCAAAGGTTTATAACATTATCCTAATGTTCACATACTTGCAAACACGTTTCTTGCATTCACCCTTTACAGTTTTACTGCAGACCTAAGTTAGTTGGTTTGTTTTTTAATCACAGTCCTGAGGCTTTTCCCCAGACTCCTTTTCCAAGTGGGAGAATGAATCGCTAATGTCAAACTTATTATGAATAGGAGTCTGCTGAAATAAGAATTAGCTTGCTTGAATGTGAAGATATATCTGTGTGAACGTACAACAAACAAATTTTATTGCGCCAAATGAAATGTAAGACATCAGTTTCATTTTTTGTTGTTTTTTACTATTTTATAAATAACATGCCTACCTTGTTTTTGAATTAACAAAGACTCTATTGTTTTTGTCTTTCAGTGTTTTCCAGGGTGCCTGACAATACAAATTCGAACAATTTTATGTGTTTTTATTGTAATATTAATTTATTCAGTGGCACAAGGCTGTGTGGTGAGTGTATAGGAATGGTTGCCTAATTCATGGAGAGACCTACTGTTCCCTCAGTTTGCTCTGATTTAAGTCATTTAGATCATTTCCATTAGCATGCAAACCCCCGCCTCATATATAATTGCCTCATCATATAAACAGCTGACTATAATTGCTGTTTCTTTTTGAAACTGAAAACCTATATTCTTCTAAGTCCAAGAAAGCTAAATCAATCTACATTTTATTCCTCACTTTGGCTTTGGCTGCCAAGAACCAGTTTATATATGCAGCAAAATCTGGTTGTAATGTTTTTCCTGGACTTGTAATGTCATTTCACATGGAAGTGGGCACTGCAAGCTTTTGAATGCTTCACCATGGAAGAAGATTCCCTACAACTAGAAAAGTAGCATGATGCCAGGCTTTCATCCTGACTTGCTGTTTTTTTTGTACATAAGGAACTTATTTCATGGGAAACATATAAGCATGCAACTCTGTAGCCTCAACACAGTCAAACGTCTCCACATTCTCCTGCATTTTATTCTGGGCACTGCCCTGAGATCTTATGATGAAGGGTGCTATATCAATCAATCAATCAATCAGTTGATTTTGCTGCATTTTACTGACCTTGAGTCATAAATACTGGGGATTCTGCCTCTATGGTGGGTATTACAAGTGATCACTGAAATGATGGAAGGTTTTTTTGTTTTTTTAGTTGCTTCACAAACATAGAGCAGAGGTTTAAATTAACTGGTTTATTGCATGTGAAAGACATGGGTGCCACACACACACACACACACACACACACACACACACACACACACACGCCTGTTCATAAATGTGTGCAAGTGCCAGTACAATGGGGCAGCAAGGATGTACGCAAGACTTCTTTTCATTTACTGCTTAATGTGTTTACTTGCTGCTTTATAAGAAAAAAATCTTTTCCATGTAGAATATGATCAAAGTTAGAAGAAAGGTTCTGTTATCTCTGCTCGCTTGTTTGTATTATCCAGTAGTACACTAAATGTGTTAATTAGTACAGTCGTACCTCTGAAGTCGAACGGAATCCATTCCAGAAGTCCGTTCGACTTTCAAAGCATTCGGAAACCAAGGCACGGCTTCCAATTGGCTGCAGGAAGTTCCTTTTCTTCACTGGGTTGGAATGGAGCCTTTACCTGGCAACTCAATCTCTCCCCCCCCCCTTTCAGAGTGGCTGGGGAGCACAAGAGAGCTTGCGTCTCAGGCAGCAGGACCCCGAAGAACCTAAAAATCCCCTTTTAGATTTTTTAAGGGGTGCACATCACCTTTGCGCTTCCCCTAAGCCCTAGCGAAGATCAAGCCTGTCAGAGAGAACAGGCTCATGCTCCGCCTGCCATTCTGGTGGCACCTGGAAGTCTGAAATGCGGGTGCATCTCACCTCTGGGGTGGAGTGCAGTTCATCATCCTGTGCAGCCAGTCACTACATTTCCTAAATTTGTTTGTGAATTGAAGGGTTCATAGTTTTAGTAATGGAGGAACTTTGAGGATCTTGTTTCAAAGGTTCTGCTTCACAAATGAATGTAATCTATTAATTAAATTCATATTGATTTGCATCCAACCTTGTGAATGTCCTCCATTAAAGAAATAAACATGATGTGATCATCCTCTGAGGCCCTTCTGGGGTCCAGAGTGCAGCAACATGAGAACGGGCCTTTTCTGCAGTGGCTCCCCATTGGTGGAATGCTTTCCCCAGGGAGGCTCATCGGGCTCCTTTGTTACATATCTTTAGGTGAAAACATTCCTCTTCTCCCAGGCCTTTGGCTAATTAAACAATCTATGGACTTTTAAGGGACATGGGTGGCGCTGTGGGTTAAACCACAGAGCCTAGGGCTTGCCAATCAGAAGGTCGGCGGTTCATATCCCCACGACAGGGTGAGCTCCCATTGCTCAGTCCCAGCTCCTGCCAACCTAGCAGTTCGAAAGCATGTCAAAATGCAAGTAGATAAATAGGAACCGCTACAGCGGGAAGGTAAACGGTGTTTCCGTGTGCTGCTCTGGTTCGCCAGAAGCGGCTTTGTCATGCTGGCCACATGACCTGGAAGCTGTATGCCGGCTCCCTTGGCCAATAATGCGAGATGAGCGCCGCAACCCCAGAGTCGGTCACGACTGGACCTAATGGTCCTTTACCTTTATCAACTTTTAAACTGTCCATAAAACCTTTTTTTGTTTGTTTGCTACCATGTTATGTATTTTTGTGTTTTTGTATTGGTAAACTGCCCTGTGATCTTCAGATGAAAGGTGCTATAGAAATTTAACTGGTTTTTTAAAAGACTTGATAGCAAATGACACATTTAGCATCACTTCTAGATTCACCCCTAATGCTGTTGTCATCAAATGCAGGACATGTGTTTTTGTGTGAACTTTTCATTCAGCTCTCAACTCTGTTTCTCCCTTAGGTTGGATGTATGCCTTGGGTCTGGAGTACTAATTCCAGCAGCTCCATAGTTATCATTTCTGTGGGTGGGACAAATAAGACAATGAGTGAGCTTCCATGTGATGCAGCCCATTATGCATTTCTCTCCTGCGTTGTGGGGACTCTGACCCTGGCAATATTTCTACGCGTATCTTCCTTGCCAAAAATGATCCTCCTGCTTTTTGTTACAATTTTGTACATAGTCATTTTGGAACTCAGCGGATACAGAAAAGCAGTGGGGTAAGTTCATTGCATAATTAAGGAAGAGTTTTGTTGTTTTCATATTTTGCCCCCACACCTTCAGTGCAAAGTAGAGATTCTAATGGATGTGGGAGATGTTGAAGTCCAGGCCTAAACTAGCCTTTATGTGCATAATCCTCATTCATAACCAAAACAAAGTTCACATCAATGCAAACTGCATTTGCCCTTGCCTCTCCCCTCCCCCCATGCTCTGTCTAAATTTGGGTTGTAAGGTCCTTGGTGCAAAGCAGCTCTCTGTTTCATGTATTAACTATGCAAAGCACCTTTATACTGACGACACTCTATGAATAATCTTAATAATGGTTTTGTGTGTCTGGTATCTGCCTCCAGCACTGCTTTAAGCTGGGATTATTGTTGAAGTCAAAGACTTCAGTGCAGCTCCTCCTTTCCTTCCTCCTGCATTTCAACCTAGCATAAGCGAAAGATGACAGGAGAGGAATCAGGAGAGAGGCAGGCGCACTTGGGAGAAGTGAGGGGCTCCTACTCCCTTCTTCACAAATTGCCTTCTTTGATGGCTGCTGCCCCTGCTTCCTCCCTCTAAGATGGTTGGCATTCAAGACTTGTAGTGTACAAAGGATTTTATGGAGGTTCGTTGTTTTCAAGCACTTTTTGAAAATGGCATTGGTTTTTTTGTAAAAGAAAAGGGAAGCTTATGTGCACATTTTCTTTCTTTCTCAAGGGGTGGCTCCTTTTATATTCGTGGCTATGAACCCATCTTGGCCATCTTGCTCTTTGCCTGTGCTTTGGCACTTCATTCCAGGCAGGTGGATTTGAAGCTACGTCTCGACTACCTCTGGGCTATGCAGGCAAGGAAACCTTTCCCCTTTCTAAAGCACAATGTCAAGTCCCTCTTTACTGTTGCCTCTTACTGTATACAAGGCTCTAAAAACCATTTAATTTAGCAAGAAATGGGTGTGGAAATGTGGCAATAGACCTAGGCTGTACCTGCGTGAGTAGTTGCATGCCAGCCCCAAGTTGCCTTCCCAGGTAGCTTTGCTTTGCTCCCGCCATTGGAGAGCCTGACCTCTACCAGAAGCCTCAGCTGCTCCATCCTTCCCCACGGGCCTAGTCAAGAGGGGGTTTGTTTGGATTAGGTTTCCATTAATGTTGGTCTTCTGCTTCCTGGAGTCCTGCACTCGCAGCAGTAACTGTGCTGGTTTTTGCTCATCTGCGAGTGACCACTTTTATTCTCGATCCTTTGTTTCCAATCCTATTCAACATAGTTGGTTTTGCCCATTTACTCAGTATGACATGCTTTCATTGCTGAATATGCAAATAAGCCTCAGGTGATTGTAAAGATGCTACTGCCTCCCTTCAATGAAGCAAAGCCGTTATTTTTTTAGTACCAGAGATTTAGTACAAAGCAGATTTTTTTAGTACCAGAGGCTGGCTGGGTGCCTAGGATCCTCCCCACAAATCCCCATAAGAGAGGAACATGCCTTCTACAGAAATGACATGCCAGGGTTTCAGCAGGAGCATTTTGCAGCCTTCTTGGAGATCTCAGGGAAAGTACTGCTTGAAGCTGGGGGTCCAGCCTTCCTCTCCCCCACCACCAAAAATCACAAAATGAAGGACAGCACCAATCAATTAAAATTCATTTTTTTTAAAAAGAGTTCTTGAAAAGTTGCTGTTTTAAAAAACCAGTATGTTCATATTTTCAGATTGAGAGTGGGTCCTCTTTCTTGTACCTGATCCCACAGCACACTGAACAGCACACAGCCTATGAGCTGTGAATGTCACAGTAGCGTAGAAGCCAGCTTTTGACAGTCTGCCAAGTGAGGTTTCCCTTTTGCTGCTGAGCATCTGAATTTTGTATTTTTTTATTTTAAAAAATCATTTCACATGACCTCCAATAATGCTCCCCCCCCCACTCCCAATAACGGAAGGAAAAGTAACATTTGCATCTCTGGAAACTGAGTAGGAAGAATGAGAGCAAACTATAAACAAACAAAATGTCAAGAACATCTATGAGATGGCAGACAATGGCCTTAGCCTAGAATACAAATAAATAACATTCTTATTCATCTAACCCTGTGGTGCACCTTTTGATTCTGCCTGAGATCTCCTGTCTAAATTACAGCAAGAACTAAAAGCTTATTTCAAAAGTAAATGATGAGGGCAGAAATAAATATTTAAGGGATCTGCATTTCTAGTCAGTAAAATGCCAAAGTGTTGAAAAAGTTTGGCACAATATGCTAAGCAATGTAGCTTTGCAGTTAAAACAACAACCGTGTCGTTCTATTTTAAATGATGACTTTGTAAAGTAGAATGTGGTCCTTTTGTAAAATTGTTTTCTCCTATAACCAAAAAGTTACAGGAAAAAGATATTGTGAAGAGTTCCAAAAGGATCTCTCCAAACTAAGTGAATGGGAAGTAAAATGCCAAAGTCAATTTAATGTATTGCAGAGATGTTTGCCAGGGCAATAAAATCTTAATTTCACATACGTGCTCATGGACTAGCAGTAACAGACCTGTTCTCGTATTCCTAGGTGGGCTCCCAGAGAGGAGAGGATCTTGAAGTCTCTACTCCTCTTCTGTGTGTATTTCAGCACCAACAAAATAGAATCAGAATCATGGAATTGTAGATTTGGAAGGGACCTGAGGACCATTCTAGTCCAACCCCCTGCAATGCAGGAATGCTCCCCACAGTCCTCCCTGGATACAACTGTGAACCACCAACCTAATAATAATAATAATAATAATAATAATAATAATAATAATATTTTATTCATACCCCGCCCTCCCTAGTCAAAGCCGGGCTCAGGGCGGCTGACACAGTAAAATTACAATAAGACAGAAAAAAAACAATTAATTAAAGTACAGGTTAAGATGCAACTTAAGTTTAAAATTTTAAAAATGCAGCCTTATATTTAAAATAGCCCAAATCAAAACCATAGGGAGGAAAAAAATAGGGGTCAGACTGAGTCCAACCCAGAGGCCAGGCGGAACAGCTCCGTCTTGCAGGCCCTGCGGAAAGATGTCAAATCCCGCAGGGCCCTGGTCTCCTGTGAGAGAGTGTTCCACCAAGTTGGGGCCAGCACTGAAAAGGCCCTGGCCCTAGTTGAGACCAACCTTCTGGTTAGCAGCCAGATACCCAGTCCACTGTTCCAGTGACTGGTTTCCCACAGGCCAGTCACTTTAGAACAGGATGCCAGACTAGATGAGCCATTGGCCTTCTTATATGATTCTGATTCTTCTTATATTCTTACAGTTTGATTTATGAAGAATAAAGATGTAGGAACATACCCAAATCTATTCCAACATCCCTTTGCATGTTCACCCAGAATTTTCTGTTCCACCACAGCAGGTTTATTTTGCATAAGTCTTTCTTCCATTTTGTTCATTAATTCTTGTGGTTGGTGAAGAAAGAGCATGACGGTGAGCACTGGCTGAGCACAGTAGGGGAAAAGAAGAAGCTGGAGAGAAGCAGTGCAGCCTCTTGCTCCTCGCTTGGGAGCCAACAAATTGACAGGGTCCCAGTAACCCATCAGTTGACTTAGCAAGTTATGTGAACCAGATCCAGAACTCTCTCTAGTGGTATTTCCTCTCTACAAAGTGTGTTCAGGACTGCAGTTTTTATTATTTAAAGCACATTTTATTTTCGTAGGCAGAAGAAGAGAGAGATGATATGGAAAGAGTGAAACTGGATAACAAAAGAATTCTCTTCAATCTTTTGCCAGCACATGTTGCACAGCATTTTCTCATGTCTAATCCAAGGAACATGGTAAGGAATATGAGTTTTCCGGGTTGTGTCCTGCAACAAACAACAATAGATTGAAAGCACAAATCAGATCAAAATCAAACTTTTAAAACATATTAATAACAGCAAAGGGAAAAGTGCATATAAATTCCGGGGGGGGGGGAGAGGAATCATACAGGAACCATGCTCAAGGCATACTGAAACAGGGTAAGACACACACAAAGATGGAGGGATGCCTGGCATGGATATCCAAGGGCAGCAGGGTTCTGGGTGCCACACAGAGAAGGCCCTGATGCTGTTCCCACCAGCCATGCAGAGACACATAAAAGGGCCTCGTCTGCATACTTCAGTGGATGAGTAGAATCCTATTAGAGACATCCCTTGAGGTTTCCTGGTCCCAAATTGTTCAGTGCTTTAAAAGCGATGACTAACTCTTCAAATTGCAGCCCAAAACTACCTAACTGTCAGTGCTGTTGCCATTATCAAACCTTTTTTAAATCTGCAGTAAAACTCTAAAAAAACTTACAGTGTCAGCTGCATTATTTGTGAGAAAGCCAGTTTACCTGTTGTCTGTCTAGAGTTGATCTTGGAATGAGGAGAGCGAGGTTCACATCTGCTCTGCCATGAAGCTCACAGCATGGTCTGGGCAAATCATCATGTCTCAGCCTGGCCAACTTCACAGGCGTATAGACAATATAAAGTGGGATTTGCCACCCTCCCCTCTTGGGAGGAAAATCAGCTTATGCGTAGATGTGCTGAATAATAATTCTTAAAATGTGGCTTTGTGAAGATCACAGTCTCATGACGGATGTGGGTTGTTGTAGTCATTAAAGAATAATATTCCACCCTGATTAAAGCAAGTCAGAACATACACAATGTATTTGAATATATTTGCTTGTTGATTTAATTTTTATCCTGCTCCAAAACAGAGGCAGATTATACAAATCATTTGCTGCCTTGACTCCAATGGGAGGAGGGGCAGGATAAAATTAAATTAATTTAATAATCTATATATATTCCACCCGCCCTGTGGAACACCCTCCCATCAGAGGTCAGAGAGATAAACAACTACCTGACATTTAGAAAATACCTAAAGGCAGTCCTGTTTAGGGAAGTTTTTTGATCTGTGATATTTGATGTATTGTAATGTTTGTTGGAAGCCGCCCAGAGTGGCAGGGGAAGCCCAGCCAGATGGGTGGGGTATAAATAATAAATTATTATTATTATTATTATTATTATTATTATTATTATTATTATTATTATTAAGGTGCATGTGTGTTATTCCCCACTTTTCTCCCACAAGCACTTACCCGATCATCCTGAAATTTGGCCACAACCTCAGAGTCACATGTGAGCATGTAATCATGCACTTATACTGACCAGCTGACACACCTAAGACAGGTATAAACCTGGATTTGTGATCAAAAAAACTGCGCGCCCCCAGTGGACATTCAACGAACAATGGACAAACATACTCTCACAATCTCTCACGCCCTGGAGACCACGCCTCCAACAGAGAGCAAACCGCCCCAAGACCAGGCCGCTCCCCAGGGACCTGCGCCCGCCCAGGAGATCACGTACTAGTGACCCCCTCCCCCCCGACCAAGCCCACTCCACACACACCCCACCGCATGGATCCAACCCCCGCCGATCCCACCGCCTCCCGCGACCCCCTCCTGCCCTGAGCAAGCCCACTCCACACACACACACACTACACAGATCCCGCCCCCGATCCCTTAACCTCCCGCGCCCCCCCCAAGCAAGCCCACTCCACACCCACACACCCCACGGATCGCACCCCCGCTGATCCTGCCACCTCGCGGGACCCACCCCCACACCGGAGATCACACCGATCCCCCCCCCCACGGATCTTGCCACTGCTGATAAAACCACCCCCACGAACCAGGCCGCCTCCACAACAGCCCTGGGCCTCTCCAAAAGACAAAAATAAATATCTCACTTCAAAACATTAACTAGCTTCTTTCTTTCTTCACAATTTCACACTAAGCCAAACTGTTCCCCTCAATTGAGCACCCTGGCTCAAAATCTTACAACTTCCTTTTTTTCACAACAACCTTAAAGTTGTTGCTGACAGTGTTGTCTTGAATTGGGCTTCTTCCAGTCTAAAGATAAAGGTAAACAGGGTGAGCTCCCATTGCTCTGTCCCAGCTTCTGCCAACCTAGCTGTTTGAAAGCATACCAGGGCAAGTTGATCAATAGGCGGGAAGGTAAATGGCGTTTCCATGCGCTCTGGTTTCCGTCACTGTGCTCCATGCACCAGAAGTGGTTTAGTCCTGCTTGGCCACATGACCCAGAAAGCTGTCTGTGAACAAACTCTGGCTCCCTTGGCTTGAAAGAGGGATGAGCATCGCACCCCATAGTCGCCTTTGACTGGATTTAACCGTCCAGGGGTCTTTTACCTTTTACCTTACCTATCCAGTCTAATTTAGTTACACAGGTCCCATTGAAATTGATGTGAAAAGTTATTATGATTAGATTAAATTCGTTGGAAACTAAGTGCTTATTTAGGCTGGATCCAAGTATTAGCTTGCTATAACAGAAAATATAATTTGAAAATTTCAGGACCTGTATTACCAGTCCTATTCACAAGTGGGAGTGATGTTTGCTTCCATCCCAAATTTCAACGATTTTTACATTGAACTGGATGGCAATAACATGGGAGTTGAATGTTTACGCCTCTTAAATGAAATTATTGCAGATTTTGATGAGGTAAGCATTCTTTCATTCAGTCTGCCTTTTCAGGAATACTTGTGTAAGCTCCTCATCATGTTGAGAAGGTCACACTCTTAACAATTATCTCTCAGTTTACAGTTCATTCTAATTGAGTTGGCATTACCAAGTGATCCAGGCAAAAACGGAAATGTTCCTAGTTTTATGAAGACAGAAAATTATTCATAATTAGGCCAAACTAACTATCATCTTAGCTTCTGATTGAAGGGGCATACATTGACCCCCCTTCTCCATTGGGGACCCTTTTCTCCAGCCAAGCCTCCTCAATGATTCAGTAGCTGACCAAGTCAGAGAGAGATCACATTATGTACCATTTTTTATTCCATACTGTCCTAAACACCATTTTGGCTGTACCCAAGCTGTAATATTTTATCTGCCTGCCAAAGTGTTCCTCCCTCTTAGTGCAAATTGGTATCTCCCAGAGTAGCACAGGATCCAGCCAGGCAGAAACACCACTACAACACTCTGGTAGGGAAGGAATTTGGGTTTATATAGCATGGCGGGTCAGATATTCTTTGCTGCAGTTATTAAACTGTTTCTACATCCCCCCAGACTTCCTTGTAGCAAGCTGGTAAAGCAAAAGTTAGAATCATAGAATCATAGAATCATAGAGTTGGAAGAGACCACAAGGGCCATCCAGTCCAACCCCCTGCCAAGCAGGAAACACCATCAAAGCATTCCTGACAGATGGCTGTCAAGCCTCTGCTTAAAGACCTCCAAAGAAGGAGACTCCACCACACTCCTTGGCAGCAAATTCCACTGCCGAACAGCTCTTACTGTCAGGAAGTTCTTCCTAATGTTTAGGTGGAATTTTCTTTCTTGTAGTTTGAATCCGTTGCTCCGTGTCCGCTTCTCTGGAGCAGCAGAAAACAACCGTTCTCCCTCCTCTATATGACATCCTTTTATATATTTGAACATGGTTATCATATCACCCCTTAACCTTCTCTTCTCCAGGCTAAACATACCCAGCTCCCTAAGCCGTTCCTCATAAGGCATCGTTTCCAGGCCTTTGACCATTTTGGTTGCCCTCTTCTGGACACGTTCCAGCTTATCAGTATCCTTCTTGAACTGTGGTGCCCAGAACTGGACACAATACTCCAGGTGAGGTCTGACCAGAGCAGAATACAGTGGTACTATTACTTCCCTTGATCTAGATGCTATACTCCTATTGATGCAGCCCAGAATTGCATTGGCTTTTTTAGCTGCTGCATCACACTGCTGACTCATGTCAAGTTTGTGGTCAACCAAAACTCCTAGATCCTTTTCACATGTACTGCTCTCAAGCCAGGTGTCTCCCATCCTGTATTTGTGCCTTTCATTTTTTTTGCCCAAGTGTAGTACTTTACATTTCTCCTTGTTAAAATTCATCTTGTTTGCTTTGGCCCAGTTGTCTAATCTGTTAAGGTCATTCTGAAGTGTGATCCTGTCCTCTGGGGTGTTAGCCACCCCTCCCAATTTGGTGTCATCTGCAAACTTGCTCAGGATTCCCTCAAGCCCATCATCCAAGTCATTGATAAAGATGTTGAACAAGACTGGGCCCAAGACAGAACCCTGTGGCACCCCACTAGTCACTACTCTCCAGGATGAGGAGGAGCCATTGATGAGCACCCTTTGGGTTCGGTCAGTAAGCCAGCTACAAATCCACTGAATGGTAGCATTGTCTAGCCCACATTTTACCAGCTTCTTTACAAGAATACCATGGGGCACTTTGTCAAAGGCCTTGCTGAAATCAAGATAGGCTACATCCACAGCGTTCCCTTCATCTACCAGGCTTGTAATTCTGTCAAAAAATGAGATCAGATTAGTCTGACATGACTTATTTTTCAGGAACCCATGCTGACTTTTAGTGATCACAGAGTTTCTTTCTAGGTGCTCACAGACTGTTTGCTTAATGATCTGCTCTAGAATCTTTCCTGGTATTGATGTCAGGCTGACTGGGCGGTAATTGTTTGGGTCCTCTCTTTTCCCCTTTTTGAAAATAGGGACAACATTTGCCCTCCTCCAGTCTGCTGGAACTTCGCCTGTTCTCCAGGAATTTTCAAAGATTATTGCCAGTGGTTCTGAAATCACCTCTGCCAGTTCTTTTAATACTCTTGGATGTAGTTCATCTGGCCCTGGAGACTTGAATACATCTAAACTAGCCAAGTATTCTTGTACTACCTCCTTACTTATTCTGGGCTGTGTTTCCCCTGCTGAATCATCTGCTCCATATTCTTCAGGTCGGGCGTTTTTTTCTTTCTTGGAGAAGACTGAGGCAAAGAAGGCATTGAGGAGTTCTGCCCTTTCTCTGTCCCCTGTTTGCATTTCACCATCTTCTCCTCTGAGTGACCCCACTGTTTCCTTGTTTTTCCTTTTGCTACGGACATACCCATAAAAGCCCTTTTTGTTGCTTTTAACCTCTCTGGCGAGCCTGAGTTCATTCTGTGCTTTAGCTTTTCTGACTTTGTCTCTACACGTGCTGGCTATATGTTTGAATTCCTCTCTGGAGATTTCCCCCCTTTTCCATTTTTTGTACATATCCCTTTTAAATCTTAACTCAGTCAAAAGTTCTTTAGATAGCCAGCCTGGCTTCTTTAGGCACCTTCCATGTTTCCGTCTCATTGGTATTGCCTGAAGTTGTGCTTTTAATATCTCCCTTTTAACAAACTCCCAACCATCATGAACTCCCTTCCCTTTTAGTATTACTGTCCATGGGATTTCACCCAGCGTTTCCCTAAGTTTTCTGAAGTCGGCTTTCTTAAAGTCTAGAATTTGGACCTTAGTATGCTTGGTTGCTCCTTTCCGCTGGATAATAAACTCCAGAAGAGCATGGTCACTCCCACCTAATGATCCTGCCACTTCTACCCCACTAACCAAGTCATCACTATTGGTTAGGACCAGATCTAAAATGGCTGATCCTCTTGTTGCTTCTCCCACTTTCTGGACAATGAAGTTGTCTGCAAGGCCAGTGAGGAATCTGTTCGACCTTATGCTCTTGGCTGAGTTTGACATCCAACAAATATCAGGATAGTTGAAATCCCCCATTACTACTATCTCACTTCCTTTGGAATGCTTGGCCATCTGTTCCAGGAAGGCATCATCTGTGTCCTCAGTTTGGCTTGGGGATCTATAGTAAACTCCCACAATGAGATCACTGTTGTTTTTCTCTCCCTTAATTTTGACCCAGATACTCTCAATTTGGCTTTGAAGTTTTAAATCCTGGATCTCTTCACAGGTATACATATCCCTAACATATAAAGCTACTCCTCCTCCTTTCCTGTTTGGTCTATTTCTCTTAAATAGATTGTATCCCTCTATTACTACATTCCAGTCATGAGACTCATCCCACCAGGTTTCAGTGATGCCTATTATGTCATATTTAGTTTGCTGTACCAAGAGCTCAAGTTCATCTTGTTTATTTCCCATGCTCTGTGCATTAGTATACAGACATTGAAGACCGTTGATCATTCCCCCATGTCTCTTATTTAAGGATATTTTCGTCCCACCACTAGGTCTGCATGCTGCTTGCTCCATTTGGTCCTTGACATTCGGATGATCATCTTCAGCATTTGATAGACTCCTACCTTCAGGACCACTGTCTCCCTCCCCCACATAAGTCAGTTTAAAGCCCTCCTGATGAGGTTTTTGAGTTTCGTGGCAAAAACATTCCTCCCAACTTTTGTGAGGTGCAGTCCATCACTTGCCAGAAGTCCATCTTCAAGAAACTGCAGACCGTGATCTAGGAATCCAAACCGTTCCTGTTTGCACCATTTGCGAAGCCAGTTGTTCACTTCCCCTATTTTTCCCTCTCTCCCTGGGCCATGTCGTTCAACTGGGAGGACAGAAGAGATGACAATTTGTGCATCTAATTGCTTCAACTTCCTGCCCAGAGCCTCATAATCATTTTTGATCTTCTGTAAGCTATGGCTTGCAGTGTCATTGGTTCCCACATGCACCAAAAGGAAGGGGTATTTGTCGGTGGGTTTTATGATTCCTTGCAGCCGTTCTGTTACATCTTTGATCTTGGCCCCAGGTAGACAGCACACCTCTCGAGACATCTTGTCAGGCCCACAGATTACTGCTTCTGTACCCCTCAGTAGGGAATCCCCAATCACCACTACTCGCCTCTTCATAGGCTTGGTTGGGATTCTTCCATGTGCTGTCCCTTCCAAGGTTACCTGCATATTCCCAGAGGACTGACTTGGTTGCTCGTCTTCATATTCCTCATCAACTGTGATGAGGGAGAGATCCTCAGGTGGAGTCTGTTTCTCGTCTTCCATGAGCACGATTAATTGTAAGATTAATTGTGCAGTAAAAAATAACAAATTCTTACAATTTAGGCCTATTACAAATCACATCAGGATATTGAAAATCTTATCAGGTATCTTGAAAATGACCTAGCGTCTCATTATGAGCTCACTTAAGTCCTTAAGAAATTAGTTGTAAATGTGAGACAGCACAAAGGCTTGGAAATGATACACAAAACTTTTCTTTCTTGCCTAAAATATTATGTAATGTTTAACAGTTTTATGTTTTAAACAAAGCTTATGGACAAAGAATATTATAAAGACATTGAAAAAATCAAGACGATTGGCAGCACATACATGGCAGCTGTGGGACTTGTACCAACTACTGGCACCAAGGTAATGTGTTTTTACTTCTTCATGCCTTCTCTAAGCGTTTTCACAAATGATGCTAAGAATGCTATTAGAACTCATTTAGGCTGGTATACTTTTATACTAACGGATTGCTCAGATTTAGGAAACCGGAAACAGGAAGCAAGGCAGGAAGCCTCTCTTGGAGAATTCATAGGTCTGTTTGGCCTGTGAGTTTTTCAACAGAGACCTGTTCCAGTTCAGGAGGCTACAAGATTTCCCCTAAGAACCTGAGGTTTTATATGGTGCTGCTGTCCAAAGGAAATGAGGGCAATGGCCTGGTCCGAGTGCACAGTGTTCAGATAGACTCAGAGCAGCTTCTTCCACCCTGAATATTTGATGGTCCCCTTCCAAAAGTTGGCCAAACCCTTCAGATACCAGCCAGAAAAGAGTGAGACTGTCCTGAACTATTTGAGACCTTTCTCGGTAAATATCCTCAAAATCCTTCCCTTAGTTCCCTCTGAGGATTTGGGGGTTCTCAATTAATGGTGTATTTTTTCAGTGGTACCACTAATATTGGAAACCCACGAACTCTTTGAGAGTAATAATAGCATTAAATGGTGAAAATAAACACAACTCCACGAATGTAACACCTAACAAGCTATTAGGCTCCATTTGGGATGCATCTCACTTAATCTTATGATTGTGGAGTATCATTAATAGATATCCTCACAAGAAGATATAACTGTTAATGGCTACTAGCCATGAGGCCTGTGTACTCTCTCCGTTGGCAGGGAGTTCAATGGTCACCAGGTGAAAAGATCAGGAAGGGGCATTATGGGGACCTGCAGCAGCAGCAGCAGCAGCAGCAGCAGCAGCAGCAGCAGCAGCAGCAGCAGCAGCAGCAGCAATTCCTCCAGTCAAAGTGGTTGAGTCGGCCCCTGTGGGGTGAGGCAGTCTAGCTGTTGGTAAATCAGGCCTCTATGTGTGGGGCCCATGGCCACCATCCTTATCCATAGTGGGGCAGGTCTTGTGGAACAGGAAGGGGTTCTCAAGCCATCTGGAGGTCTCAGAGAAAATGTTGTTAAGACAGACACTTTGTATGATTTTTCAAAAATAGTAATGTGCTTCTTGTTTATTTTTTTGTTTTAAAATGTGCTTTTAACTTAATAGCTTATTGTGTTTTAAGCCACTTGATTTCACTTCAGAGAATGACAGGGAAAGCACATGAACAAATAAATAATGTCTAACCTTTTTTTATAAAAAAAATCTAGGCAAAGAAATCAGTTTATTCCCATCTCAGTACACTGGCTGATTTTGCAGTAGAAATGTTTGATGTTCTCGATGAAATTAACTATCAGTCTTACAATGACTTCGTTCTTCGGGTTGGTAAGTCATATTTTTCAGGAATTAGGGGTTGAGTGGTTGGTTTTGTAGCATGCCCTTGATGATGTTTTAGTGGTGAATTTATACTGGACCACCCACACTCACTGTTGCTGTATTTGTTGTTCTGCAATGCTCCCCCTCTTTTTGAGCCTGATAAGACGACTGGGCGTAAAAGACGACCCTCAACTTTTCCAGTTAAAATATAGAGTTTGGGATATACTCGTCGTATAAGAAATACGACCTGGAGTATAAGACGACCCCCAACTTTTGAGAAGATTTTCCTGGGTTAAAAAGTAGTCTTATACGCAGGAATATACAGTAATTGTGGTATGAAAAGTGACAGGACATAAATGTACTTCTGACAAAGCAGTATGGCCACCCTGAAACTTTTACAGGAGCAATTGGTTTTGAAAGAGTGATTTTATATTGATCATGAATGCTCAATAAAAATGATGTCTGGGTGGGCCCTAATTCTGTATGGCTGCTGTTGCTGGGGCTGATGCCAGAATTCACGGCAGAGGTGTACAAACAGAAGAACTTTTGAAATAATATTGAAGTGTTATGCAGCACAATCTAAACTATGTTCTTTTGCATGTCTAGACTCCTGGGAAACAATCCTACACAGCTTTGGGTGTGCATGAGTTTATAAATCTGTAATATAAACAAGCTACTGATAATTTAATTGGAAACAAGGAAGGGAAAATTAGAAGAAAATCACTTCTCAGAACAGGAATTTCAGACTTAGTCACATGGCTGGGACAGGGATCCAGAGATAGGGAGAAGTTCACAAGCAGCAAAGAAAGGGGCATCACTTAGAAACATCTTAAAAAACATTAAGCCGTTCAGAATTGCTTTTCAATAAACAAATTCCCTAGATGCTCTCTTATTAAATGCTTTGAAGACCTGGCTTTTTAAGATATTAGGTTCTCATTGAAGAAGCACCAGACACGAATCCGCTCTCATGTCATTTCCCTCCCTCTGCTACAGCCACCACCCTCTGTTAGTCGCATGACAATGCCACTCACAAATGGATACCCAGCGCAGCAGAGGCAGTTGCTAGATGGGGCAGAAGCCGTGCTCTGGCCTCCCTCTGCTGCTTATTGGCCAGGAGGGAGAGGCGGTAGTGAGGTCAGCCCCCCCCCCCCCCAATGCAGACACACCAGAAGGACCATCCCAAGTGGGAGAATAGGGGCATTTGATGGCTTTTGAAACGTGTTGGTGGGAAGGAGGTATTGGTCTGCTTGGGGGGGGGGGTTGTGTCATGAATTATGTGTTTTGTGATTCCATTTTGTTTTGTTCTTATGTTGTGAACTGCACTGTGATCTTCAGAAGGGAAGTACACAAATTTAAATAATAATAATAATAATAATAATAATAATAATAATAATAATGTGACATGAATTGTCATTCACAAGTGACAAGAAATGAGATTCTGACAAAGCATCAGAAAGAACTTTCTGACGGTAGGAGCTCTTAAACAGTGGAACAGACTCCCTTGAGAGGTGGTGGACCCTCCTCCCTTTGAGGCTTTGAAGCAGAGGCTGGAGGGCCACCTGTCATGGATGCTTTAGTTGAGATTCCTGATTGCAGAGGGTTAGACTAGAGGACCCTCAGGGTCCCTTCCAACTCTACGATGCTATGATTCTACCTGTAGCTATCAAAGTGACAGCTTAATTGTGTGAATAAACAATTTGTGGTATCAAAATATGTATAGTAATTTACGGCACCAAATGATGTCTCTGTCTGTCCCAGAATCTATGGCCAAGCTCCTGGAAGGTGTGAAATAGTAGCAAAGAAAATGCCTGTGAGCATGTGCCATTTCATTTACCCTCTCCAGGTTCGGTCTACTTAGGAGTAAGTAGCTCAGCTTCCAGTCTGATGGTTTATCTTCTAAGAAATCTTGAGCCTTAGCACATCTTATTAAAAAAACACTGCAGGAAAGGGAAGTGTACAAATGGGGAACATTCTGTTTAGCACCGGCTATGCTTTGTAGATATATGAAATAGATATTGGAGCAAACATTAAATAAAGGAATGGCCACTGTTCCCTTTCCAGGTATTAACGTGGGCCCTGTAGTGGCTGGGGTCATTGGTGCCAGAAGGCCGCAGTATGATATCTGGGGTAACACTGTAAATGTTGCCAGTAGAATGGATAGTACTGGAGTGCAAGGTAAAATTCAGGTGAGTGTTTTCATAATCCTTCAAAACTACATCAGTCTATATCAGGCATCCCCAAACTTCGGCCCTCCAGATGTTCTGGACTACAATTCCCATCATCCTTGACCACTGGTCCTGTTAGCTAGGGATCATGGGAGTTGTAGGCCAAAACATCTGGAGGGCCGCAGTTTGGGGATGCCTGGTCTATATAGAAGAGCTAAACAGTGGCTTCCTTTTCAGGCTACTTGTGAGGTTCCACTGTTAGGAGTCATACTACTTACAAGTAGGACCCTGGCCAGAGACACATGCCCGACTGGCATGTCCTCTCCCACCTGGTTAATCATTTGGGAGCTTCAAAAGCTTTCTTCTGTCTGAACATCACAGCAACTGATGCCAACAGACATCAGCACACTCAGGGATCTGCAGAGTGTTCGCAGTTTGCGTTACAGACCCCAGCAACTCAGCATTTGGCTAATCTACTTCATTTACATATAAACACCACAGAGCATTGCAACATGGCTCCCTCTCTAGCATCAGACAGCAAAAAGAAAGAACAAAGGACAATAATAATAATAATAATATAATAATTTATTATTTATACCCCGCCCATCTGGCTGGGTTTCCCCAGCCACTCTGGGCGGCTTCCAACCGAATATTAAAACAGTACAGCATTAAACATTAAAAACTTCCCTAAACAGGGCCGCCTTCAGTTGTCTTCTAAGAGTAAAATAGTTACTTATTGCCTTGACATCTGCTGGGGGGGTGTTCCACAGGACGGGTGCCACTACCGAGAAGGCTGGTTCCCTGTAACCTCACTTCTCGCAATGAGGGAACCTCCAGAAGGCCCTCGGTGCTGGATCTCAATAGTCACACTTCACAGAACACAGTAACACAAACATCCTGTCTCCGTCACGTCCCACTCTGTGGAATGAAAACATACAGCGTCATGTGATAAACAACAATCCCATGACTGCAGACGCGGGGAATGAATCTCCAACAACCTCTCCCAATTCATGAACTGTGTTGCAGTCATCAGTGTAACTGCAACAACCATACATATGTCATACATACAGTATACCCCTATATAGCCCGTTCCACCCTTGGAACTACCTGCAACTGGCCTGGCCTTGGGCCTTACCATCTTGCACTTCTGACTAGTCTTGGCGCCATAGCCCTTCTGACTATCAGGAAGTCTCACACTTGGCTTTGTTGGAACTTGAACCCTAGCCGTGTTCCTTTCTGAGGAATCAGTGTTAGCACACATGGCCTTTGGATGCGATTTAGCTTCCTTCTCCAAGGAAACAGCCTTTGGGTGTGGTTTCCCGTCCCTTGAGGACAAACCCTGTACCCCTTTCAAGACTTTGGGCTCCAAGACCTGTGTCGAGCCACTAACCACAGCTAAATCTGCAACAGCTATCTTAGCAAACTCCTGAGCATACCAGGCAGGCATTTCACCCCTCCTGATCTGCGCATCTGGCGCATCTCCTCCACTTTATCAGTGGAACTCACCTCAGTGTTAGCATCAGCAGCAGAGCCTTCTGCAGTGGGGTAGCCTTGGAAAATACCCTTGTTTCACTGCTCTCAACAGCTTTAGTGAGCAACATCAGCTTGGTATGAGGCCTTAGTACTCTGTACAAGCCTCCATACCACAGGAAGAATCTATGCTCCCTGCCTCTTTTTCCGGGTTTATCTTGTCACAGTTCCCATCAGAAAACTTTTCTGACACTGACTCTGTTTCTTTACCATCAGAAACATTGTCACCAATAGGGTGCCTTTCTAGGATACCCATACTGTCTCCCCCGTTGCTTTGTCCTCGAACACATTTAGAACACCTGCCCATCTTCGTGTTAGGCACCAGCAATCTGGGAGCTTCATGCTTACAACCTGCATGAAAAACATGGTTGACAGACAAAACATTACATGTCTTTTGAACCATTCCACCACCCCCTATGTTTACATTATAACATAGCAAGAACAAGCCATTTACACAATAAACATCATAATGCAAAATGTCGCTCTCGTTCTTCTGGATGGTTGCGTTCTGTTTACAGCCTGAAATAGAACAGTCGCACTGCGTCAGCTGGAATGCCATCCACATGCTGCGATTCCGACCTGGAATGAAAAACACGTTAAACAACAAAACACGTTTCAGTTCCACTGGTCCAGGTGCTATGCACCTTCTTCTTTTTTTATTCAATTTTTATTCAATTTTCTTTTTCTATCATTACATACATCTCATATTCATACCATTTATATTACATTCCCTCTCCCCTCCCCTCCTGGGCTTCCCCCAACTTCCACTTCTGCTTTGTTTTTCCCTTATTACACACTGCTGTTTCTTAAAAAATACACTATATTATTTCTTTATCTTCTACATATTTTTTGTTAGTAAAGGTGTGAGTGTTTAAATCCTGCCATCAAGTTTGGAAGAGAAATAACATCCTTGGAAGTACATTCATTTTTATAGTTGCAATTCTTCCCATTAGAGAGAGATTCATCCTATTCCATATTTCCAAATTTCTTTTAATTTCATGCCAAGTTTTTTACATAATTATCTTTTAAAATGTTTATATTTTTTTGTTGTTAGCCATACTCCTAGATACTTTGCTTTTTTGTATGCTTCTATCCCTACCATCTCTATTATTTCTTTCCTTTCCGATTCTTTAGGGGTTTTTTTAATAGCAATTTGGTTTTGCTTTTATTTCATTTAAATCCTGCCACTTGACCAAACTCTTGTATTATATTCATTACTTTTGGGAGAGCATTTTTTGGATCTTCCACAGTTATTACCAAATCATCCGTGAATGCTTTCAATTTATGCTCATTTTTCTTTACTTTTATTCTTACTAATTCTCTATCTCCTCTTATTCTTCTTGTCAGAACTTCCAGTACCAGAACGAACAACAGTGGTGACAATGGACATCCTTGTCTTGTTCCTTTTTGGATATTGCATTCATCCGTTATCACCCGATTTACAATTATTTTTGCATTTTGTTCTGAATAAACAGCTTGCATTCCCCTATTGAAGTTTACTCCAAACCCCATCTCCTCTATCACCTTCCTCATGAAGCTCCAAGAAACATTATCAAATGCTTTTTCTTCATCTATAAACATTAATGCTGCTTTTCCCCTCATTTCTCACTTCCAGGTGTTCTATAATATTCAGTACATTTCAAATATTATCTTTAATTTGTCTGCCTGGAAGGAATCCAGATTGATCATGATGAATAAAATCTTTTCGAATTTTTAAAATCATTTTGGCCAAACAAATGCAAACAATTTGTAATCATTGTTTAATAATGAAATCAGCCTATAATTTTTTACCAATGTTACATCTGAATCCTGTTTTGGTATCAAAGTTATATAGGCCTCTTTCCATGTTTCCCAGACTTCCCCCGTTTTCAAGGCCTCATTCATAGTATCTTTCAAAGGGTTCACAAGGTGCTCACTCAGTTTTTTGTAATATTTGACTGTTATTCCATCTGGCCCTGGGGACTTCCCTACCCTTGTTTGGTTTATTGCTTCAATTACTTCTTGGGATAAAATTTTCATATTTAATATCCTCATTTGCTCCTCTGTTATCTTTGGTAGCTTACTATTTTTAACATAATCTTCTATCATCGTGAAATTTTCTGGTCTTTTTTACCTTTTGCTTTCTCAGTTGTTCTGCTGTTAAGCTTTATCCGAGTCACATAATTGTTTTGTTCACTTTTTCGCAATTGCCGTGCCAAAAGTTTCCCTGGTTTATTAGCATTTTCAAAAAAAAAAATCTGTTTTGTTTTCTTAATTTTCCATGCTATATCCTCATTAATTACCGTAGCATGTTGTGATTGCAATAATTTTATCGCCTGTTTTGCTGTTTCTTTATTTGGTACTCTTATTAAGTTCTTTTTCCTTTTCTGCTATTTTATTTAAGATCTCCTTTTCTTCCCTCTTATCTTCTTTTTAATTGAATTTAGTTGGATGACTAGGCCTCTCATCACCACCTTGCTAGCACCCCAGACTATTTAGAGTTTAGTTTCATTATTCAAATTTTGTTCAAAATATTCTCTTACTGTATTTTTTATCTTTTCCCAAAAAACTTTGTCATCCAATATTTCTTCATTCAGTCTCCATCGAAAGGTGGACTTTTTGTGAGTGTCTTTTTGTATTTCCATAATTATAGAATTATGATCTGACAATGTTCTTGGATCTATTTCAATTTTTTTAAATTCTTGACTCCAATTCCTTAGAAACCCAAACCGCATCTAGTCTGGCACTGCTTCCATGAACATGAGAGGAAAAAGTGAACTGTTTTTCAAACAGGTGCTTAACTCTGCAGATATCCATCAATTTTACTGTTTCTATCATTTCAAAAAAAGTTTTGGGAAGCCTACCTTCTTTCGTGTCTTTTTTCTTGATCGCCCTATCCTTCTCTAGTGATGGGACTCCATTAAGGTCCCCCATCACTATCATTTTCTCATCTGCAAAATCTAGTAATTCTGTTTCTAACTCTTGGAGGGGGGGAATGATTTATTCTCATTTGGCGCATAGATCCTTACCAAAATTATTTTTCCTCATGGAACTTTAATTCGGACCATCAATTTTCTCCTCTTCTCATCCTTTTGAATTAATTGTGGTTCAAGTGCATGTTTTATGTACAAAGCAATTCCACGTTTTTGAAAATGTCTGATGCAATATATTGACTCCCTAATCTCTTATTAATCAAAATTTTCATAGAATCATAGAGTCATAGAGTTGGAAGAGACCACAGGGGCCATCCAGTGCCAAGCAGGTAACACCATCAAAGTATTCTTGACATATGGCTGTCAAGTGTCTGCTTAAAGACCTTCAAAGAAGGAGACTCCACCACACTCCTTGGCAGCAAATTCCACTGCAGAACAGCTCTTACTGTCAGGAAGTTCTTCCTAATGTTGAGGTGGAATCTTCTTTCTTGTAGTTTGAATCCATTGCTCCATGTCCGCTTCTCTGGAGCAGCAGAAAACAACCTTTCTCCCTCCTATAAATGACATCCTTTTATATATTTGAACATGGCTATCATATCACCCCTTAACCTTCTCTTCTCCAGGCTAAACATACCCAGCTCCCTAAGCCATTCCTCATAAGGCATCGTTTCCAGGCCTTTGACCATTTTGGTTGCCCTCCTCTGGACACATTCCAGCTTGTCTGTATCCTTCTTGAACTGTGGTGCACAGAAATGGACACAGTACTCCAGGTGAGGTCTGACCAGAGCAGAATACAGTGGTACTATTACTTCCCTTGATCTAGATGCTATACTCCTGCTGATGCAGCCCAGAATTGCATTGGCTTTTTTAGCTGCTACATCACACTGCTGACTCATGTCAAGTTTGTGGTCTACAAAGTTTGTGGTCACATGTACTGCTCTCAAGCCAGGTGTCTCCCATCCTGTATTTGTGCCTTTCATTTTTTGTTGCCCAAGTGTGGTACTTTACATTTATCCCTGTTAAAATTCATCTTGTTTGCTTTGACCCAGTTTTCTAATCTGTTAAGGTGATTTTGAAATGTGATCTTGTCCTCTGGGGTATTAGCCACCCCTCCCAATTTGGTGTCATCTGCAAACTTGCCCATCATCCAAGACATTGATAAAGATGTTGAATAAGACTGGGCCCAAGACAGAACCCTGTGGCACCCCACTAGTCACTTCTCTCCAGGATGAAGAGGAGCCATTGATGAGCACCCCTTGGGTTCCGTCAGTCAGCCAGTTACAAATCCATTGAATGGTAGCATTGTCTAGCCCACATTTTACTAGCTTCTTTACAAGAATATCATGGGGCACCTTGTCAAAGGCCTTGCTGAAATCAAGATATGCTACATCCATTCTGTATTTTAGAATTTCTGTTTTGTTGGAAGCCGCCCAGAGTGCTGTTATACTACAGCAAGCAGCAGCAGAAAATAATTCTCTATTACCACCAAGGCAAAGGGTGAAAATAATACTAAAAGCAGAGATAAACCTTTACAACTAATATATTACCAAAAGCTTGAGATATATTTATTCTGGCCCTTTAGGGTTAACTATGAAGGCGGCAACAGGGACCCAGGTGGCGCTGTGGGTTAAACCACAGAGCCTAGGGCTTGCCGATCAGAAGGTCAGTGGTTCGAATCCCTGCGACGGGGTGAGCTCCTGTTGCTCAGTCCCTGCTCCTGCCAACCTAGCAGTTCGAAAGCATGTCAAAGTGCAAGTAGATAAATAGGAACCGCTACAGCGGGAAGGTAAACGGTGTTTCCATGTGCTGCTCTGGTTTGCCAGAAGCGGCTTTGTCATGCTGGCCACATGACCTGGAAGCTATACGCCGGCTCCCTCGGCCAATAATGCGAGATGAGCGCGCAACCCCAGAGTCGGTCACGACTGGACCTAATGGTCAGGGGTCCCTTTACCCCTTTACCTATGAAGGCAGCAAGCAGAGCTCTCCTGGGAGGGTGTACCACAGAAAAGTCCCTCTTTGGGGAATTCGCTTTTATAGAGAGAGAATGTGCCATAGAATTCAGACTTCAAATACCAGAGCTGCTCCAAACCCCCCCCCCCCCCGGAATAACCACGGGAACAATGTGAAGGTGCAAGGGCATTCTTTCCCCTGTAGGTGCAAGGGCATTCTTTGCCCAAGAATCCCTCTGGGAAAAAGCACATCTTCCTCCTGCAGCATCATTAGCCAGGAAGCAGAGGAGTGTCTTGCCACCATCACTAGGAGCAATAGGAAAGAAAGCTTTTTGTTCAAAGTAAAAATGATGATGGAAGCATCTTGGCCACCTTGCATAGGTAAAGGGGCCCCTGACTATCAGGTCCAGTCGTGTCCGACTCTGGGGTTGCGGCGCTCATCTCGCTCTATAGGCCGAGGGAGCCGGCGTTTGTCCGCAGACAGCTTCCGGGTCATGTGGCCAGCATGACAAAGCCGCTTCTGGGAAACCAGAGCAGCACACGGAAACGCCGTTTACCTTCCCGCCGGAGCGGTCCCTATTTATCTACTTGCACTTTGATGTGCTTTCGAACTGCTATTTGGGCAGGAGCTGGGACTGAGCAACGGGAGCTCACCCCGTTGCAGGGATTCGAACCGCTGACCTTCTGATCAGCAAGCCCTAGACTCTGTGGTTTAACCCACAGCACCACCTGGGTCCTTGCCACCTTGCAAAAAAAACATATGGGCCACAAGCTTCAGTGCACCGTAGTGTAATATGTCACAAATGATTCTTGTTCCTTTTCTTCACAGGTTACAGAAGAAGTCCAGAGGATACTGAAGAGGTGCAGTTATGACTTTGTATGTCGGGGTAAAGTCAGTGTCAAAGGCAAAGGTGAAATGCTGACCTATTTCCTTGAGGGAAAGGCCAATGTAAGCAATTCGCTAACACGGTCAATAAACTTAGAGCGGAAAATGTACCCTTATGGGCGAGCAAACATTCAGACTAAACTGGGCACCATTAGCCCATCTATGTCCTCGTCTCCCAGCCTTTCAGCAAATGCCGTTGCTGGGACACTTCAAGCCCCGCCCACCCACGCCAATCTGACGCTGCACTATCTTCCCTCTGTGCCAGCCATAAAAGAGGCATGAGAACCATGAGGATTGTGGCTGGGCCATTGCAGTGATCACAGAGAGCAGAGTCACCTGGATTTTCACAAGGAAGCTGAAGACTACAGGATTTGGTGTCAACTAAGATGTCTACAATCCAACCAAAGAGAACTTGGGAACACCATATATGAATTTGTGGATCAAATAAGGGCTAGCAATTCTGTTAAGAAAAGTCTACTGCTGATTTTCTGAAGAAAAGGAATATTTTATCAGCAAATCTAAAGGGTAAATGAATTATCAGAAAAAGTCATGGTGAGACTGGCTGTGTGTGTGTGTGTGTGTGAGAGAGAGAGAGACAGAGACAGACAGGCAGGCAGGCAGGCAGGCAGACAGACAGACGGACAGAAAATGTCAAATTTTGGCAAATCCTGTCATTGGTGACTGTCAGTATTCATTCAGAAAACTATAAAAGCAATGCTGGAAATAATAGTGACACAGCACAGGTGAGAGAGACATCTAATGCACACATCTATATAAAAGTATTTATATATTTCCTATATTAAAATGGGAGAGGTTTATAGTTATAGAAAATTGACGTCCTGCAATGGCAAAGAGAGAGAATGCTCTTATAATCATATCCAGTGTGGTTGCATCTAAAATGTCTGTAGCTGATGTTTGAGGGAGGGCGTGTAAGGGCAAATGAGACATATCCGAGGTTTAAGGAAGCAGTGTAGAGTCCCTTCGCACAACATTTGGGGGGGGGGGACAAGAATTTTTTGGCAATTTAATATAGGAAGTAGCAAGTCCTCAGGTAAACAAATCTAATTCTTTAAAATATGTGTTTTTTCAAGTATTTAACAATGAGTCTTTGATCAGGCTACAGGTCGATTCACTGGAATCTATTGTAATAAATCAGAATCTAGCTATGTAAGACTTCATCCTCACTCTAGAGAAGCAGCTGCTGCGCTCTTAAGGGGTGGTCTGTGTGACTGGAGCTTCCAGGTGATTTCTGGGCTAAGCCTAACTTGCCTCTGGATAAATGCTGCAAAGTGGCAGGCCCAGGAATGCCAAGAGAGTCTTAAGGGAGGGTTTATGCCTTTTCAGCAGGTCAAACAGCTGGCCATTGGTACAGTCTTTCATTGGAAGCATTTGCCAACATATGCATTTAGGTGATTCAGTTCCACTGAATAGGAGAATTCTGCTCATGAACAGAATTTGGAACATTTGGATCTCTCCATATTGTTTGATGCCAGAGTTTTGCAGAACTCTGTTTCTGCGCAAGGGTTCCTCTCACCTGCCATCTGGAGATTCTCACTGGCAAACTTGGAGTGGAGACTTCATTTGTTTGTTTTTTAGATCAGATGTTTAACCTGATATTTTCATTGGGTGACTCAATAATGTACCAGCACATCTTTTTGCACAATATTGATCCGGGTGTCTTGAATGGAAGTAATATCTTTTCATAATAACATTGCAAATTTGACCTATTTAGGGGAATGTCAGCCCACAGGATGGGTTGTGTATGTTTGTGTGTTGCACATGGATGCATACTTTACCCATTTTCTGATCTCATGAGTATTACTTCATGCCATTGGGTGCGGCTCACCTGGGAAGCCCTATTAATACGAGAGAGATTTGCACAAGAGCAAAAGTTCTCCTTTGCAGCTCACACTTATTGCCACAGTACCCATGCTTGGCCTGTTTTTGCGCTTGCTCTTCAGTAAGATGGTTGCAGTAGATCAAATACCAGCAGGAGGTGCAAGGTCTGGGAGCCCAGAACCAGCTTCCCTGCTAAAGTGTGACTAGAGAGTGATTTGGAAACAGCAAGGGGAAGGGGCTCAACCCTTACCTTGCCCAGTGCCAATTTCTCCTGAGCCAGCTTTCCCTTGCTAGAGTCCGTTTTCCCCAGCGGACAACCTGGCAAGGAGAATATCCAGAGGTTGTTGTTTATATTTCCTCCTCCCCTGAACTGCATTTGTCTTAATCCCCATCAGCATTACGGTACTTACAGGAACTATAGTCTGGTTAGAAACAACTACCACTTTCTTTTTTTACTGTGAGGAAATGCCTCATGTTGTAGTTTGGCACATCTCAAGAACAGCTACATGAAACAACCTTTGGGAAACTTTCTTAATTGACTTTTAGTGAGTTATTTCTTGTATGCACAGGAAGTTGGAAGCAACAATGTGCTAAAACCAGTAGAATTCTAGCTAAAGCTGCTAAAAGATGTTGGAGAGCTTGGTGCAATAATTTGGTGTCTCAAAATAGTCTAGGGGCACCACCAAACTGCTCTCTTGCCTGGTTTCCATTCATTTCATTGGAGCTTTTCCAGAAGTTCTGGGTGAATCCACAGCTTTTGCCCACTTTTAGAACAGTCATTTCAGTCTGGTCATCATCTTGTTCATCTTAATTTCAAAATGCGTACGTCACTATTGCTAGCACAAACAGACTTCTGAAGTGGCTTATAACAATTGGATAGAACGACTGACACCTGTTTCATTGAGCTCTACGATGGGGTGTGTGAATATCTGGTCCCCCAGATGCTGGTGGACTGCAACTGACCTCATCGCTGGCCATTGGCTAGGCTGGCTCAGGGGAGTCCATGTTCCACATCCGTGATCTAGGACATGACAACTGTTACCTGGGGGTTAATACGAAGATCTGTTGTCAAATCAAGTCTTAGTTCCATTGAGCCAATATCACACCTCTGACATTATTTAAAATTGTTATATGGTGGATTTGGGGGAGCAAACATTTTCACTTCAAAAAAGGTTAATTTGTCGTCATCGCCCCCCCACAAAAATATGTTTCCTTTTCTCCCCAGTTTGGAATAAATTCCCCCCTTGGGTCAAAGATTTTATGGGGGAAGTGTAGAACTTCACATTGATAGTGCAGGGGAACGGGATAGTAATTCAGAGCAGCCAAGACACTACAGATCACAGGCAACAGAAGATAGACTCTGTCTATACAGTATATATCTTTACACACAAATGCTAGAAGCCTCTCAGCCAAGATGTTCTTAAGAGGATGGCATTAATGTAGAACATGTCTCTCTCTGGATATGAGCTCCCTAGGATGTGCAGGTGGTGTTGCTCAGTCCCTCAAAGAGGGCATGAAATCCAGCGAGGGGTAGGAAATGTTGCTGTGGCAAGTCTTCCACTACTCTCATGTAGGTGGGGCATTCATCTGTTCCAGTCACAACAAAGCAGTGACATTCCTCTCATTGCACTGCTGACTTCTTTCTTTTTTTCTGTTCTTTTTTTTAAAAAAGAATAATTTTCATACAATGCATAACAATATAACATTATTGTATATAGTTCCTGTAAAGGCTTACATAACAAAAACTTACATAACAAAGTCCATTTTTCTCCCCGAATCCTTCCCCCTCCCTTCCCACCCTCTTCCCTGGTCAGGCCTTCCTTCTTCAGATTTTTAGCCGTGTACACAGTCTATTCATTCGTGCTTGTATATTCGGGTTGGCTTCCCCCCTTTCTAGCCAGTTCCTGTAAAATGCCCACTTATTTGTGATTTTTTTTGGCATTTATTTCCCCATCTATCCTCTACCATTATCTGTGCAAATATTTCTGATTGCACGTATTCAAAAACATAGTCATTCCATTTTTCCATATTCCATTTAGTTTTTTCTTTCCATCTTCCATCCTAGAGCAACTGCCATTCCAGCTAAAATCATGATCTTATACAGCTCTTGGTTATTAGTTTTTACTTTATTATTTCCCAGTATTCCCCAAAATAGCAAGTCCCTATTAATTTTTATGTTCATTTGGAATAGTCCAGAAATTACCTTTATGATCTTTTGCCAATATTCCTTAACCAAGTTGCATTCCCAGCACATGTGTGAGTATAGTCCTTTTTCACGACCGCAATGCCAGCATTTGGGGCTAAACCAGGCACCCCCAAACTTTGGCCCTCCAGATGTTTTGGACTACAATTCCCATCTTCCCCGACCACTGGTCCTGTTAGCTAGGGATCATGGGAGTTGTAGGCCAAAACATCTGGAGGGCCGCAGTTTGGGGATGCCTGGGCTAAACCCTTTCACTATATACACCATTTGTGCCGATGTTCTATACCATTTTAGTAAAAAAAACTTCTACTTAATTCCTTATACTTTCCTATTTTAATATTGTTTATATTCTTCATCATTTCTTCTACTGTGTTTAAATGGATCGTACCTTCCTGCTCCCATTTGATCTGGATTATCCTTGCCATTCTGTCTTGTTTATATATCAGCCCTGCTATCCCTTTCTCTGTTATTTGTCTTTTGTTTAACACCATATCTATTTTCATTTCTGTCCTCATTGTATCAATTTTTCCTCAATTTGTAAAATCCCTGGTCTTCTAATTTATTCCACCATCCGGATTCCCTTTGACCCTTCTGCATATATTTTAATAGCATCCACCTTGAATATAATGGCATCCATTCCATGTTCCATTTTTTCCAAATTCCTAACCCAGTTTTTCTTGGGCCTATTGTCTTCTTCCAAGCCGTGTTGATGTCTCTATTAAATATCCCTTCTCTTCCTATTCCTTCGTTTATTTCGTTCTCCAGCCTGATCCATTTAATCCCATCTTTATATCCAATATCTATTAAGTTTTTTAATTGGAATGTTTCAAAATAAAGTTCTAAGTTCGGTATTCCCCATCCCCTCTCATCTTGCGGTGCATAATTTACTATGTCTGGGGTTCTCACTCTTTTGCTCCCAAATATCCAATTTTTAAATGCCTTATTCCATGTTTTAAACCGTATTTTCCTGATGGGTAGTGGAATTACTTGAAATAAGTATAACAATTTCGGTACTAGAAACATTTTCACTGCTCTCACCCTCCCTAGGGTGGATAAATTCTTATGTTTCCATGATTTTATATCCTTCTTAATCTTTCTCCAAGCTTCTTTGAATTTACATCTGGGATCCTTGCAATATTTTTAATAATGTTTACCCCCAAGTATTTAAATTTTTCCCTGTTGATATCCATCCTTGTCATTTTTGCAATTTCCTTCTTCTCCTCTTACATCCCAAAATAAAATTTCCAACTTCTCCAAGTTTACTCCCAATCCCGACTCCTCTTTAAAGTCCTTTAGGATTATCATAGGTTCTCTTATACCCTTGAGGGGGTTGGTAAATAATAACAGGATATCATCCGCATACATGTTTAACTTAATTTCTTCCTTCCCTTTCTTGTATCCTTTTATCCTTACAGAGTTTCGTATCCTGTCTGCCAGATACTCCATCCGCAATACAAATAGCAGTGGTGAGAGTGAACATCCTTGCTTAACTCCTCTTTGTATATTGATTGAACTGAAACCCCCTCATTCACACTGACTACTGCCTTCCCTTCTCTATACAATTCTCGAATTGCTTCCACAAAATTCTCTCCTAATCCTACCTCCCGCATGATATTCCACATATACACATCCAATTTTAAGACCACCAATTTTAAGGCCTTTGTCCCTACTTGTTAGCACATTTAGGACATTTCTTATAGGATGGTCTCTGTGTCTACCCTTGACAAATCCATATTGATCTTCCTTAATTATTTTGGGTAGTACCTGTTCCAGTCGTCTTGCCAGGATCTTAGTAAATATCTTAAAGTCTTGATTTAATAAGCTGATTGGTCTGTATGACCCCACCTCTGTAGGGTCCTTTTGTGGTTTTTCAATCACTACTATTTCAGCTAGTTTCCAGGTGTCTGGGGCTTTCCCCCCTTCTAAGATATTGTTGAATACTTTTTTTTTCATTTCTGAACCCAGGATATCAATTGTTTCCTTATAAAAGTCTACAGTGACTTCTTACTCTTGAATGATTTCACTACGTTCTCTATTTCTTCCAATGATATTTCCTCCTTCAGTCTTAATCTATCACTTTCTTCAATTTTAGACTCCAAGCTTTCCCTACTAATATTTTTATTTTCTTCTTTATATAGAGATTGATAAAACTCTGCAAATTCTTCCCTTATTTCTTGAGAGCTTTGTGGGAGTACATTCCTGCTGACTTCTTTCTTCACTATATAAATGATGAACTTACTTGTACTATTTCTTTCTCCATTTGGAGATTTATAACTCGGTGAGAGCAAGAAAATGTGGTCCTGTTCCCGTCCCGTCCCGTCCCGTCCCATCCCTCCCCCTCCGCCCCAGTTCAGGGCATGATGCATAATTATTAAAGTTGAAGAATTCTGCTGCAGGGAACTATACCAATACCTTTTGTTTTGTTAGGAATTTGTGGGTTTAAAACTTGGCTTTGGGCACATGTCATGGATGGCATAGAAAACATATCAGCTAGGAAGCTAGACAATAACAAGATCAAAACAACATCACCAGGCTCCACCCAGTCAAACTACCGAATGGCACTGGCTTAGTGGTGGGGCACCTTTTCTGGTGAGGAGACCCTACCTCCAGTTGTTGGAGGTCCAAAGAGCAGCACTGGCCTGTTGGAAAGCCCTTTTGCAAACAGCTCCCCGTGGAACCTATGAAAACCAGAGGTTTCAAGAGCAGCATGAGGCTCTTTGCAAAAGGGCTGGCCATTGGCTGCATGTACCTGATCCCAGCAGGAGAACTGAGCAGGATGTAACCAGTTAATCAGCAGTGGTTAAATCCTGCTGCTTTGACTACATGTATCAGTTCCCAGCTGGGAAAGTTGTGCTCGCAGCTGACACAGAATCAAGCCCCACCCCCACCCATCAGTTGTCATTGCAGCCCCCATCCAAGTGATTGGCAGGTGGGCATGGCTTAAATTTTTAGAGGCCCTGAGGGGCAAAACTGACACCCACCCACCCACGCACCCTTAATGGATCAAGACTCCTCACAAAGTGGCATGAAAATGTTTGCTTCCCCCATTTGGCTCATTTCTAATGGGAAAGATGACTTGGTGTGTGTGTGCTTCTCCGGTCCATGTCCTAAGAGAAAGCTTGTAATGCCTCATAAAGGAGCTGGTTCTTTCCTGCAGTGCATGGATGTGATTCCCATTTTAATGAAGTCAGAGCAAATAGATTCATAATGAGAGCAGCCATCTTCATTGAATATGGAATCATGTGAGCTGCTGTTTTAAAATACTGTCATTTGGCAAGCTATTTATTAGGGGTCTGTCAATAGCAAGCACAATATTTCACATGAGTTGCACAATTTTTCTCTTAATAAGGTATTTGTAATAATTAAAAGTCTTTCATTGGAGGTCTTTGGGGAAACTAATTGCAAACATTCCTGTGGTAACTTTTTTGTATTCTTATCTTGGAGATTCTGAACAGACATTGAGTTGCATTATTAGTTAAGTACTTGCACATTTGAATCAGCCACACATTAAAAAAGAAAATGATTCCAGTGCTGGGGATATTGAGGATTAAGTTTTGATTCCAAGGAGTTCCAAAATCTGCTGTTGGTCTTATATTTGAATGGTGAGAGTATGCATTAAAGGCAGGTTTGGGTTCACATCTTCTGCCTTGACAATACAGATGAGGAAATAACGCGAGGAAATAACAGTGTTATTTAGAAAGCCTATGGTGTGTGCCATGCCATCCGCCTCAGAGGCCAGGCTCACACACAAGCTCCTCAAAGCTCTTGTGCATGTAATGGAGGAGGGTGTGTGCCTTCCTTCCCCACTGGGTAGGGGAAGCAGTATGAGAAAGAAGAGCATTGTCTGGGCCCATCCACATGTCGGCTCCCTTTGTGCACAGCTTCCACCTCGCCACCTCTTAATAGCACAAATTGCACCTTGGCTTAAGCACTCATGTTGTACATTACATGAGTAATCATGTGGTAATCAATCCTTATTGTTGTTTAGCCCTAGGCTATTCCAAGTTAATGGTAAACAAATGGGATCTATACTTCTAAACGTATAAAGAGCAAAAGACTGATATGACAAACCAGGTCTCCCACAAGAGCCAATAACATGTGTAAAACATAACCCAAGTGTATAATTACATAATGCCCAGCATCTATTCGCATGGTGTGTGTGTGCGTGTGTGTGTGTGTGTGCGCTATACAATCTCATTCTGCCACCACATAAATAGAGCCCCATTTATGTGAATTGGTCCTAAGTACAGTGGCCCCTTGGTTCTCAAATTTAATATGTTCTGAAGTCCGTTCCAAAACCAAGGCATTCCAAAACCAAGGCACGCTTTCCCATAGAAAATAATGCAAAACAGATTAATCCATTCCAGACTTTAAAAAACAACCCTTAAAAAATTAACATGAATTTTACTATCTAACAAGACCATTAATCCATAAATTAAAGCAATAATAAATGTACTGCCCTATAAAATAAATAAGACAGTATTGTAGATGATAAAAATTAAAATTATTTTTTTTCTTACCTGCACTGATGATAGTCATTGTTTGGGTGGCGGGCTTTTATCCATTTCTGCAGTCACACAATCAATCAATCAATCAATCAATAAATAGCTGAACTGGGTTCCACACAGTCACAAAAAGAAATAAACCGGAAAAGCTTCAAAAACAAAAACACAAAATAAATATCAAAAACAAAAGCGCCAAACAAAAACAAAAGCGCCAAACAAAAACAAAAGCGCCAGAACAAAAGCGTTCTGGAAGTCCGTTTGACTTCCGAAATGTTTGAAAACCAAGGCGCAGCTTCTGATTGGTGCAAGTGCCCTGGAAACAATAGCCGACAGCTGCATTGGACGTTTGGCTTCCGAAAAATGTTCAAAAACCGAAACACGTACTTCTGGCTTTTCAGCGTTTGGGAACCAAGGTGTTTGAGAACCAAGGTACCACTGTAGGTGAAGTAAGCCCCCCCCCCTGCATTTAAAGCACCATAGTGTCCCTTTAAACAGTCATGGTGCTGAGAGTTCTTAGGACCCACCCCCTGCTAATTTACAATTCCCAGTGTGCTTCCACAACCCCCCTTCAGGAAATAAATTGTAGCTCTTGGGGAGCATGGAATAGGGGTCTCATACCAACTCCCAGCACCCGTAACAAACTACAGTTCCCACAATTCTTTTGGGGAAGCCTTGGCTGCTTAAAGTGGTATCCTAGCAGTTGCATGGTTGTGACTCTACAATCCAGTCTCAATCGCTGTCACTCGTTCAATTGCTTGACTTTAGTTAGTGTATGTACCAATTTGAGCAAGACTCTAAGGGTACAAAATGCATGTGAAATGGAGTGCAATGCCTCCACGGGAAGTTCCTGCACTGCACTGCCCCCAAGTCCAATCTTTGGATGTAATGTTCACATCACAGAATCAAATAGAATGCGAATAGGACACACACATGCACACACACACACACACACACACACACACACACACACACACAAGAAAGGCTTGGAGAGGAAACTTCCATTGCCTTGAACTCAGAGCAAAACTGGATCTCTAATCACATAAAATGGTAACCAAATCAAAATAAGGGATCTGTCCAGATCAAGTGAAGTACCACTTTTTTCTACCCTGGTGAGACCCCAACTGGAGTCCTGTGTCCAGTTCTGGGCACCACAATTTAAGGTGGACTTGGACAAACTGGAACATGTGCAGAGAGTGACAAAGATGATCAGGGGTCTGGAAACCAAGCCTTATGAGGAACAGTTGAAGGGGTTTGGGAGAGAAGACTAGGAGGTTATGGATTGTGGACTCTCCTTCCTTGGAGGTTTTCAAGCAGAGGCTGGATGGCCATCTGTCATGGATACTTTAGTTGAGATTCCTGCATTGCAGGGGGTTGGACTAGATGACCTCCGGGGTCCCTTCCACCCTATGGACCCAAAGTTTTAATGTCTCAGGTCCCTGAACTGCATTGGCGTAGGGCAGCAGTGGGGAAGCTCCTGTTTGTGGGACTAGGTGGGCTCAGTGGGGTCTTCATTCCACACTCTCCTTCTGTGCAATAAGCTGATCCTCATCCCTTGCAGGCCCATTGCCTTTGCAGTGGTGGTTTGATTGCTGGGCAAAGGCATGCATTGATTTCTAACCACATGGGCAAAGGAAAACATGGCTCAAGTGACTGGCAGCCTCAGGGCACCTGGGAAGCACCTCCTACCCCTAGCCTAGGGGCACGAGACCCCCGTGTGCGGTAATTGTTCAGTGGACCTTATTTGTGTTCAGAGCTGCACATTTAGGGTTTATGGGTATGGGATGTCATGCCTGGGAGGCCCTGTGCAAATGTTGCCTTCAATGCCTGGACCTACGCCCCACCCAGAGGCAATAAGCCCATTCAAGCGGGGCAGGGCAGGAGCAGCTCCAGTTTCTCACTGTACATGCTCTCTGTACTCTTAAGAGTCTCATCTGAACCAGCCTTAAAACATTAACCCAGCATTAGGAATCCAAATTCTTTTTCATTTCCAGTCCTAACCAGAGGACTATTTAGCCATAAATATTCTTTCAAGTTACAGTTTTATATTGTAGTGGCAAGTAACTTTTCAAATTTAAAATAAAACTGTATTATAACGCCTTATTTATTTTTAATCTTGTACACTATTACATATTGGCCTTTCATGTAGTCTTATTAATTAATATTTTATTTAAAGGATGTATGAAATTTTGTAAATACTCTTAGCTATGACAAGTTTGTTGCATGTAAACTACGAGTCTTTAAAAAGGCACACTTTTAACAGATGCTAATGGGTTTTTTTGTAAACAGAGGTTTTACCTGTGCATGAAGTTTATAAACACTTTTGCTTCTCTTCTGCAACCTACTTACTGCATGCCACTCATGCCTGACTTCAGTTTTTTTTTTAAAGTGAAAGAGTAAGTATCTTTCTAGATGTTTTTGACATATCAGTTTAACACATTGTTTCTAAGGCACTACTAGTTGCATGTGTATACTGCAAAGCAAACGTAAAATTACAAAGCAACACCACCTGCAATGTTCTGCCAACCTCAGTGTTGCTCTGTCTACAGTATACAGTATCTAAAATGTGCTCTCAGCATCTATGCTACCTTTGTTTATTAGAAGCAATAAACTAAACTCCATATACTGTTGTGTGTGTGCGTGTGTGTGTGCGTGTGTGTGTATGTGTATATGTATATATACACATACACACATACACATTCAGTACTGATTGTTATCTTGTTTGACTTGATGGTATAAGTAAATGTTTGATTGATTTTGGGAAATCCCCAAATGCCAGAGCACACAATTGTCTCTGTCTGTAGTCATGAGGCTGCTTTGGGGTCTGCCCCCACGTCTGCTGGTCCCGTGCCTAGGAAGCCTGGGTTCAACTGCTCCTTTCCCAAGGAAAACCTGCTCTTGAGGGATAGACCAGAACAAATGGCAGTTGGGGAGATGGGGACCCCAATTGCCATTTTGCTCCACTTGAGTGATAAAGAGCGGTTTGCCTCAGGGTGAGAAGCAGTGGGACAAGAGGATGTGTGGGTGAAGCCTTGGACTGAGACCACTGTTTTGTCTATCCCAAACACTCTCATTGGCAGCAATTCCCCCAAGTTCTCAAGCAGGAGTCTTTTCTCGTGCTGCTCCCTCGGCCCTTCAAGTTAGGAATTTTGGATCAAATGAAGCTGACCTGCAGCAGGTCAGGTCATTCACTTCAATGTTTGGCAGCAGCCTCCGATTCCCCCCAGCTCTGCTACCTACATTTACCTGGAGATGTCAAGGATTGCACCTGGTAGCCTCTGCATGCAATGCATGGACTCTACCACTAAGCTATGGGCTTCCCCCCACCCCCATGGAAAGATGGCGAGTTTGCCCTCCAAGGCTGTGGGCCTTGCAGGTCCTGCAAGACGGACCTTGAGGTAGGAAGGTCAAGGTCTTAGTTCCATCAAGCTGCAAGCAGGCAGAACTGCATTGAAGAAAATGGGGAGGGGGAGAAATAGCTCCATTTAAGTTACCCAAATGCTTGTGTAAGTGGTAATAATTGTTACTAGTTGTTGTATCCGCGATACAAAATATATGAAGAAATTGTTTTCGGATGTTATAGATTGCTGAATATACTTTTGAGTCAATGCCTTATTTCTTTGATTCATACAGTTCCAAAATGAACTGTGGTACCAAAAATGAAGCGCTGTGCTGAACTGGGGGGTTTAAAAATAATACCAGATTTTCATTTTGCCTTTTCTTTCCTTTGCTTTCTGGGAGTTTTCTAAATAAACTTCAGGACTTCAATCTCAGTCATGCTTCTGAACATGTATGTCTCAGTAAGTGGGCATGCTATAGTCCCAAGCACTTCCAGTTAAACCAGAAACAACACTTCCAGTTATTGCTCCTGAGGTTCCTCCTAATGTCATTTACAATGATAATATGATAGCAGGATGTCCTGATGAACAAAATTTTGCTATTCAAAAGTTGTCATTCATTTTCTTACAAGGAGGGTTTGGATACCCAGAAGTATGATATACAAATGCAAATATGCCGTTAATTGTGGTGATGGATATTATTTCCTTAAATTTTAAGTTTTATTACACAACTTGCTTGTTTTGTTTGCTTATTTTGTTTGAAAAATGCAAAAAGAGCAAAGCAAGCCCAATTTATTAAAATGGTAGTATCTGAATATCTGAATCTAGTATGGAATAACAAATGTATTAGGATGTCAGTAATATAATGTGACCAGAACAGAATGCAGGTGGAAAGCCTGTTTAATACCCAGAGGCATAACAGCCAGAGAGTGTGAATTTGCAAAACTTACTATAATGGGAGCCTAAAAATTTAGCTAAATCTGTTCCCTTGAAGAATGGCTATATAACATATTATTTTCTTTTTCTTGTATAAATGTGACATGCTAGGGCCATCAGAACATACCAACCTATAGTGACAGAGCAACGATTAAAAGCTTTCCCAAGCTCACACAGGGATATTCTAACATTACCACTTCCCTGCTCTCTCAATCTGCACCATTCTGACAACAGTTACCGTATTTTTCACTCCATAAGATGCACCTGACCAAAAGACGCACCTAATTTTTTAGAGGAGGAAAGTCCTGTTTTTTTGGGGATCAACTCAAAGTTGTGCAGCTTCTTGCAGCTTCTTTTGCAAATGGGAAAAGCCCCATTTTGGGGGGATCAGCTCACAGTTGTGCAGTTTTTTTGCAAAGGAAAAAGCTCCATTTTTTTTAGCATCAGCTCAAAGGTGTGCAGCTTCTTTTGCAAATGAGAAAAGCCCCATTTTTGGGTGGATCAGCTCAGTTGTGCAGTTTTTTTTGCAAAGGGGGAAGCTCCATTTTTTGAGCATCAGCTCACAGTTCTGCAGCTTTTTTGCAAAGGGGGAAAGCTCCATTTTTGAGGATCAGCTCAAAGTTGCTGAGCTTACCTTGCAAAGAAAAAAAATCCTGTTTTATGGGGTTCAACTCACAGTTCTGCATTTTCTTTAGGAAAGGAAAGGGAGCCATTTCTACAGTTTCCAGACAGATAATCTAATCAGCCAGTCACATGTCGCTGCAGCCTCCATCTGCAGAACATTTAACAATGGAGGCCTGGACAGTCAGAATGGCCACAATGAGGTCAGCTAATGGTTCTGGTAGAACTAGTCTAGAGGGAGAGGATGGGAAAGGAAGAAGAGACATGGAAAGGAATAAACTCAGGAAGAACTTTCTGACAGTAAGAGCAGTTCAACAGGGGAGCAGACACCTTTGGAAGGTGGTGGACTCTCCTTCCTTGGAGGTTTTTATGCAGAGGTTGAGTGGTCATCTGTCATGGATGCTTCAGCCGAGATTCCTGCATTGCAAGGGGTTGGACTAGAAGACCCTCGGGATCCCTTCCAACTCTATAATTCTATGATAATATAAAATATAGAGGGGGTGTTGATAAGAGGCTGTAAAAAGTAATATAAAGCTTGGTTTCCCTCCCCACATGGAATTGGGATTCAAAGCAGCTTGCAGCATTTAAAAACATCAGTTATAAAATACAGAATAATTAAGAACAGTGTACGGTAGTTAAAACCAATAATTCGTTCTTTCCCAGCAAATGTGCTTATAAGCAGGTTACCAGAAAGAAGCTCTGTTTTACGCCAGCAGTCAGGTTGGTGCTATGATCTAAGTGAGTTTTTAAAATCAGGAATTGCACATGCTCAGAGTATTTCTTCAACAAGATTGATCTTTTTTAGATTTTTGCTCCAGCATATCAGGAATGCAGGAGCTGCTGTGAAGTAGGGAATGGAGGTGCATAGACAAGAAAAGTCAGTTGTGTGTTTCACAACCACAGGATCCAACTCCTAGGGGCCAGAGGGTCTAAAGTTGTGCCCCCCAACATCAATAAGGCTGTCTAGTCCCAGGTCTAAAACTACCTGCCTGGGCCACTGAGAGGAATCCCAGCCTGTCTGTCCAGGTGGAAATCAAGGGCATCTTCTCATCCCCCCCCCCATTAGTTTTTACAAAACTCTTAAGATAGTAGTAAGAAATGAGGAGCCCGAAGGGCATGTGAATTGCAGGTGGTTGTAGCTCCATGTAAATCCATACATGCATTTAAATAATAAACACATAAACATACAGAGAGTTGACTGTGTGCATTCAAGGTATGAAAAAATTAAAATTCCATAATTATAAACTTGAAAGAAGTGAGCTCCAGATCTTAAGCTTTTAGAAGGCACTATAAAAAGCTTCTGCACAAGCACCTTTAGATTTCTGAAGAAAATAATGGCATTGTTTTGAAGACTTACTTTGATTTGTAAAACATATTTGCCAGATTGACATTCCTAGGGCAGCTGGAAGGATGTGTCTGCACCAAAGCAGTGAGCATCCGGTTAAGTTGAGAGGCAGTTTATGTTACAGAACCAACCAGCAAACCTGTCTTGGAGGTGTCACTTCAGCTTGCAGGTAGCTTTGTATGTTAAGTGATGTTTGTTTTAGATGTGGGAGATTTCAAACGTGCAGGTGGCCCCCTCCCTCCACTGCCCGAGTGGCTCAATTCAGACAAAGTTTTACCACTTGGGGCTTCTCCCCACTTCTGCATGCCCCCTGGCTAGAAACCACAGATCTCCAAGAGCTTTTCTGTTTGACCCGCCGCCACTTTCCCTGAGAAAATCCTCTGTTTACTGCTGAACTGGAACAAGCATCAATCTGCAGAAAAACTCAGTGATGTTTGTTCTGCAGGAAAAGCGGGTTTCTCCCGAGGGGGGAGCAGCAGGACAAGTGGAAGCATGGATGAGCCGTTGATTCTGCTGAGGATATACTATAAACCGTCTTGCTGAATTTGGTCTTACTGAGAGTTGGCTCCTTGGCACACAAAGTGAGCCATAGCTATGCCTGAGTCCCCTCAGGGAAAGCTTTGTCCCCTGGGGTGCCCCTTCCCCAGTCCTGCTCCTGCTGCACCACGCAGAGCCAAGCCATGGCTTAGGGCTGTGGACACATCAAAGCATATTCAAAACACCTTCTTTCCCTCAAAGAATTCTGGGCCCTGTCGTTTACCCCTCAGAGAGTTGCAGTTTCCAGCAACTCTTAACAAACTGGAGTGCTCAGGATTCTTTGAGGGAAGGAATCTCTCTGTGTGTGCTTTAGAGGCGCAGTGTGCTGTGCATGCAGCCGCAGCGTTATGCCTGAATCTGGGCTCATGGTTTGCCACTCTCCAAACAAACCACAATCTGCAACAAAGTTTTGTTCTTGGCTTGCCAAGGGAGACAGGATGAAATCGTTTGCTAAACCAGGCAGCGTGGCGGCAGCAGGTTTGGAGGAGGAATGCAGTGGCCATGGGCTTTACTGCAAGTCCCTCTATGCAAGTCCCTTCCCCTTGAGCCATGGCTCAGTTTCATGTTATGTGTGAACTTGTTTCATGCCATCATGCTCTTTCAGCATTCTTGATCTTGATAAAGGAGGTTTAGATCCTGGGGTCTACTTCCCTCTGAATTCAATGGATGACAATTATCATTTATTTTGATGTGCTGAGATCTGGTCCATTATGTTACAAATATCCTAATAGATTTTAAAAACAAAAAGTGAAACCCTCACTGCTTCAGGCCTATGCTAATTGCAGCACAGTGACTTGTATATTTTTTTTCCAGCAATGAAAAGCATCTTCCAAGAGTTAAGCAGAGGTTTGGAGTAAGGCAAACACTGCTGAAATCTTTCCTCGGTGTCACTTTTCCCACTTAAATGTGCACACCCCCAACAGCTTTTTTTAATCAAAGAGGGGAAAATATATTCTTTTCAGTACAATAACTTAACACTGGGTAACTTGGAATGAGAAATTTGCATAAATAATACGGGTCTCTTTTTATGTATATAAAACATTGTAGAGTATCTTCCAGTCTTTTTCAGGAATGTTGAGTTGAAAAGAGCAATGGAATATTTGCCCTGTTTTTATGTTGGGGGGGGGGGAGAAGTGAGTGGATTGAAATGTTAAATTTGTGAATGTACATTTCTTACTGCAACTTTTATACTGAGTGTTTGCACAATTATCATTTCTGGAATTTAATTAATAAAGGAAACAAATTGCTTGAATAAATATGGCTGAAGTTTATTTTATCAACATTGTGCTTGCTAACCCTGTTGAGCCTGCAGCCCAAAATAGCACTCTGTTGTTGCAGAACTTGAACAGAGTAAATCTTGTCCTTTCTTAACTGTTGCTCTGTGTGCACAAAATCCAACCACCTCCCATTCTTGGTACTTTTTTACTTTTGTGAAAGCTGAAAAATTGCTCTAGAAATGTTTTGCAATTTCACTGGGGTCTCACTACAGTCCAAATGGCCCAAAGTCACCTTGGAGAAACACTGTTGTTTAGCCCCTTCAACAAGGGCAAACTCATCTTTTCATAATGGCAACAGAACGTCTACATCCCTTACCTCACCACAAACCAAATGGTTTTCAATTGTGTCATTACTACCTTTGTGCCAGAGAGAAGGTCTTTGGAGCATCAGAGGGTTTTCTCACCAGCAGAAATGGCATCAGTCTTCCACAGGGAATTCCTGGACTCATTCTCTATAGCAAAACTTGATTTGCCAAGAAGTGTTTGCTTTTTGGGAAGGCCTGGGGGGGGGGGATGGAAAAGTTGGAAAAACCAGGTTTTTCCAGTTTTTCCCAAATGCCTTTTTTTTTCTGGAGGAAAATACAGTGGAACCTCAGTTTACGAACACCTCGGTTTACGATTTTTTGGTTTACGAATGCTGCGGACCCATCTGGAATGGATTAATTCACTTTACATTACTTTCAATGGGAAAGTTCGCTTCAGTTTATGAACGCTTCAGTTTATGAACAGACTTCCGGAACCAATTGTGTTCATAAACCGAGGTACCGCTGTATAATATAGTTTGAATATTCCACACACTTTCCCCCAATTTTTCCAGGAAAAAAAATGGCTTTGGGGAAAAAACAGGAAAAAAACTGGGTTTTCCCCAGTTTTTTCCCAGGCCTGTCCATCAGATGTCCTTCTCTGAAACATCACAGCCTACCCAGTCTAATGAGGCTTGGTGAATAAGTCCCAAAATGAAAACAAAATCTGCTGAGTGGATGTCCTCAATGGAAAGTCCAGGTAATGCTAACCTTAACTGAATTGGATGTTGCAGTCGATTCTCCTTCACCTCTCTACCTTCCACATTTTCAAAGCTGCAATTTTGGGGGGTGGATTTAGATTGCATGCTGCTGTTGCTCAGCTACTTTGAAACAGCTTATTTCTGCCTCACTGCACCCATGAATGGCATCAATGGTACAATATCACACTCTTTCGTCTGCCCCTGTATGAGGTCCTTCTGGCAGGAGCCTGATTTGCAAGAGGTTCATATCCCCAGGTAATTTATTCAGAATGGGGAGGCCTCATCAACAGTGGTGTGGAATAGCACAACGGAAGGTCAAACACATTGGTATGATTATGAAAGTGTTCTGACTGAATAATAGAGAACATTATGTACACTTGACTATCTGTGGGCCAAATCCAAAGCATAGCAGGCCAGTTCCATCCAGATAACAGCAGCCATTTCTGAAGCCTTGCTGCCCTTGGTTGGGAACACAATGTTCAGACGCAAAAGAATCTGAGAATCTTACAGCACTTTCCCTTTTCTGGTTTGATGCTGCTCTTGCCATCCCTGAGAAAAGAGCTGCAGGTCACCAATGTCAATCCATTTCCTTCTCCTCCGTCTCTCAGTGGATTTTGATCCCATTGGCATGGGGCCCTCCTGGACTGACTCACCTACCGTCATTCTTGGACAGGGATAGACTGACCACTGTAGTCCATGCATTCTTAACCTTGAGGACGGACTACTGCAATGCACTCTGTGTGGGGCTGCCCTTGGACCTGGCGATGAAGAATGTGGTGTCCAGTTTGCTGGTGGGTGCATCTGGTTGACCATATGGGACACTGTTTGTGCGAGCATTTGCCCTGGCAGCCCATCCACCATGGAGCCAGGGGCAAGGCCTTGTATTACAAAGCCCTGAACAACTTGGGTCCAAAGTTGGACCCCCTGAGCACTTTTATCCCAGCTCAGTCACGGACACAGTCTGCAGGAACATCAATGGTCATTCCCCAAGTTGGGGAGGTTCATTTGACAACAGGAAACCAAACCTTTAAATGCCATTGGCTCAGTATGGTGGAATACTTGGCCAATAGAGATTCAGCTATTCCAACTTTTAAACACTTTTAAACTGTTTAACATTTACTGAAAACTTTTCTATTCGTAGAATGATAGAACTGCAGAGTTGGAAGGGGCCCCAACGAATGCCCATTCCAACCCCCTGCAATGCAGGAGTCTCAGCTAAAGCCTCCATGACAGATAGCCACCCAACCTCTGCTTCAAAGCCCACAACTTCCCAAAGTTCCCACTCCATGAGACTTATGTGAGCAATGAAGAAGATACCTTCCTACAATACTTAGCTGATTTCTGATTTCAACTTTTTACTATGCTTCTTATTGTATGGTTATTGTAAACCACTCTAATATTTGGTGAATAGCAGTTTATATTTAATAAATAAATTGCATGTCAGCAAACAGTCCCTGCAGGCATAATGACATGCGATGATGGAGGAAGCTTAACTATGATTGTGCATAATGTCTTAATGGACAAATGATAGGGTCAAGCAGGTTGAGCCCAGAATGAGCTCAGGCTTGCAAGAGAGGTTAAGAATAATAATAATAAAGGTTTCTTCAACTATGTTCAAAGCAAGAGAAAGAATAATCCAGTGTTTGGCCCTCTGCATGGAAAAGACAGAGAAATGCTATTGGGGAACAGAGAGAAGGCAGAACTACTCAACACCTACCGTACTTTGCCTCTGTCTTCACCCAAAAGGAAAGCAATGCTGATAAAAGAATAAACGATGGTAACAGAATAAATGATGGAAAGAGGGAGCTCCAGCCCAAGCTAGGAAAATAGGTGGTAATGGAAGACCTCACTACTTTAAATGAATTCAAATCTCCAGGGCCAGATGAGCTGCATCCAAGGGTACTAAAGGAACTTGTGGATGTAATCTCAGAACCTCTGCCTATTATCTTTGCAAATCCTTGGAGAACAGGTGAGGTCTCTGCAGACTGGAGGAGCGCAAATGTTGTCCCCATCTTCAAAAAGAGGAAAAAAGAAGACCGGGTAACTATCGACCAGTGAGCTTGACACTAACACCAGGAAAGGTCCTTGAACAGATAACTCAACAGTTGGTTTGTGGATGCTGTGACTACTGTGACTACTAAGACCCAGCATGGGTTTCTCAAAAACAAGGGAGAAAAAGTTAATGAGGAGTCATGAGTGGAGGAAGGAGACGCAAAAGAATTTGTGACTGCCAAAGAAATTCCTGTGATAAAACCAGCCCCCTATATTTTCATTCAATAAAACTTTGTCCAGCTCCTGTTTGCACTCTTGTTCACTTTAAGCAAATGCCTTAGATGAAAAAAAGAGTGCATTTGTGCACTGCATCTGTGGGCATTTTTCATTTCATTCACTAATTTTATAGTTTGAATGGAGCTAATGGAAATTCAGCCCCAGTAAAGCAAACACCGGGATGCGGGTGGCGCTGTGGTCTAAACCACAGGGCCTAGGGCTTGTTGATCAGAAGGTCGGCGGTTTGAATCCCCGTGACGCGGAAAGCACGTCAAAGTGCAAGTAGACAAATAGGTACTGCTCTGGCGGGAAGGTAAATGGTCTGCAGACAAACGCTGGCTCCCTCGGTCTATAGGGCGAGATGAGCACGCAACCCCAGAGTCGTCCGCAACTGGACCAAACGGTCAGGGGTACCTTTACCTTTAAAGCGAACACCAGGTGTGCCTTGCTAGCATATACCTTTGTGCCTGAATGCCTATTCTCTTCCTTCTCCATCACTTGTTCTCTTTCTAGCCTTGTAGCTACTGTGCATGCCAAACGTTGGCAGTAGCATCCAGCACACCAACATCCCCAGGAGGGATTGAAGCCGTCAAAAAGAACATACGCTGCACATTTGAGGAAGGTTTCCTTGTTGAATATTAACTGAAATGGATGTAGAACTCTGCGTGTGCAGAATGCATAGGAGGCCAGCGAATGCATAAACACTGTGAAGACAGAACACAGTGTGGCACTGGGCTACAGCAGTAATGGATGAGCAATGTACTAGCTGGCTGACTTTTATGCAAAGGAGTTATTGACGTCATTGCACAAGCAGGGAACCTATTGCTATTGCAAAGTTTATTGACCTCCACAGCTGCTAAAACACACCTAGTTTATTATTGTTCATGAAATGGACATTTTGGGAACATTTATAATTGGTATTCAGAGATATATATGCAGTTTTTCCTTGATTAGCAAACACTCCAAGGGAACATTGTGCAATAAAAATCCTGCTTCACGCATGAGAACTTCTCACTAGTTCCCAATACTTTGTCACCATTTTCCTGCTTTAACTATGATCTATAAAGTGAGGGTAGAAAAATAATTCAATAATTATTTATACTTTTATTTGTTTTTGATAACCACAATTTCTTCTAGGAAACCAAAACAGTGTACATGACTTTCCTAAAAGATCTACCCAGGTCTTAAAAAAACCACAGACCTGCTTAGTTTCAGCAGTGCTGCTATATCATATGCCTTCAAACCAGGACCTTGGACACGACTCATAGAATCATAGAATTTTAGACTTGGAAGGGACCTTGAGGGTCATCTAGTCCAACCCAGTGCCAGAGGTCCCAACTCTCAAGGGAGAATGGGGGGCGTGGTGTTGCATGGTGTGTGATGTCAGGGCATCAGTAGGAGTTGGGAGCAGAGCCAAGCATGGCAGCAATGTGGTGGCAGTGAGGCCTCAGTGGCCACAGCTCCTCTTCCTCTTGCTACCGATGGTAGCTGGGGGCTGCTTCCCCACCCCTTCCCCTCCACAGCAGGAGGAGGAAGGGAAAGAGCTGGCCACTGAAGCCATGCCAGGCTCAGCTCCATGCTTGGCCTCCTCCACCTGCTTTGAGCATTGGGGGTGCAGTCCCCTCCCAAAAAATATCGGGGAGCGGAGCACACGGCTCAGCCCCTAGGAGATGGCGCACCTACCCCTGCAATGCAGGAATCTCAACTTAAGCACCCTCTGCTTAAAAACCTCTGAAGGAGGAGAGTCCACAACCTCCTGGGGGAAACCGTTCCACTGCCAAACAGCTCTTATTCTCAGAAACTTATTTCTAACGCTTAATTGAAGTCTCCTTTCTTGTAACTTGAAGCCATTGGTTCGAGTCCTAACCTTCCACAGCAAAAGAAAACAAGTATATTACCTCTTCCATGTGACAGCCTTTGAGATATTTGGCCTTTTCCAGGCTAACATACCCAGCTCCTTCAACCATTCCTCATAAGGCTTGTATCTCACAGTATGCTGAAGACTTTGTACATTTAGCAAAGATTGACGAAGAGAGGCCACCATGCAGCACACAGCTGCATCCACAGAGCTCCCAGCATCACACGTCCAAAGCAGCAGCCTATTCTGCATTCCCTTCAAATATGCTCTTGTCCGTGATCTGACCAGAACCACAGACGTACAGCTCTGCATACTGCCTATACTCGTCTGCATTAGCAGTTTCGCATCTGTGCTAAGCACGGCTTCCACATTTCCCCTATCTGGACGAAGAGAAGATCTCTGGTGCCCAGCAGCACACGGGTTAGGGTTAGGGTTAGGGTTAGGGCAGCCAAAGTGTCCAGCCCATGAGATTGAGGGATTGGGGGGCAGTATACAAATAAAATAAAATATTCTGTTCAAATTAACTTCCTGCCTATCATCCCCAGATTTTGCCTGACCCCCCAAATTCAACAAAAATGATTACCTGAAATAAGATCACAATAAGGCAGGACCTTTTTGCCCATTCTTCTGTGGGGACATATGTGGGTGTAGAGCAAGGGGAGGTAATGTTTTGAGGGTCTGGGGCCCCTTGTGAGGAAGTGGCCAAGAGACACAATGTGGTGGCAGCAGGTGGGGTAGAGCTGCAAGTGGGATGAACATCACGGATTACCTATTTCACTCTTCCTTCCCTTCACTCTTATCCAGCCACACACATGCAACCTCCTATATCTATATCTATATCTATACATAAAGGTAAAGGGACCCCTGACCATTAGGTCCAGTCGTGACCGACTCTGAGGTTGCGGCGCTCATCTCACTTTATTGGCCCAGGGAGCCGGCGTACAGCTCCCGGGTCATGTGGCCAGCATGACAAAGCCGCTTCTGGCGAACCAGAGCAGCACACGGAAACACCGTTTACTTTCCCGCTGTGGCGGTAACTATTTATCTACTTGCACTTTGACATGCTTTTGAACTGCTAGGTTGGCAGGAGCTGGGACCGAGCAACGGGAGCTCATCCCGTCGTGGGGATTCAAACCGCCGACCTTCTGATCAGCAAGCTCTAGGCTCTGTGGTTTAACCCACAGCGCCACCTGCATCCATATCTATACACACACACACTAATCTATGCACAGCTGCAACCCTCACCCAGTCACCCTCTCTTCCTTCCTTCCTTCCTTCCTTCCTTCCTTCCTTCCTTCCTTCCTTCCTTCCTTCCTTCGTCTTTGTCTTTGTCATTCCTCAGGGTTGGGGGAGCAGGCCTTTTGTTAGGGAGAACCAGAACCTCAGTTTGCTGTGTATTTTATTGTTTTTTATTGATTGGGGGGCAGCAGCCCCTTCCTGCCCCCCCCCCAGCTGCACCGATGGTTGGGGCCTCAACCCAAAGGTGTGGAGGGCAGCATGTGGCACAGGGGTAAGGTTGCCCACTTGTGGTCTTCAGGGTCTCTCTTGAGTGGTTGATTTGGTTTTTGTGAATTCAGATTCAAATCCCATCCAGCTCTCAAAAGAGATCCTGCATGGTTTTGGACCAGCCCTCACCACCCAGCTGTGTTGAGACCACAGCAATGCTCTGCGCTCCATGGTGCAGTAGACACAGCTCATGATTGGAGCAAGGAGCCACAGAAGTCAAGGCACTGGGGCCCATTTCCAAAAGTATTTATTCCCTTCATTTATTCAAGAGCTCTCAGTCATGCAACACATTCACACCTGCTCTGCCAGTGCTACAATCACTTGGGATGGATTGGCGGTAAGTCTAGTGGCCCAGAGAGATGGTGGAGTGGAAGGAGGTCCGAGCTCCATCCTGCTCCTTGGGGTGTTGCACAGGCTTGCCAAAAGGTGGCTGTGACACCACAGTTCTTACCATTTCTGCTCAGCGTTTTGTCCATTGTAGACGCTCATTTCAATTTCAAGGACTACAGAGCAAGGTGGGATTGCAAGCCCTTTTGCATCAATCCTCCCCTCTTCGTGCTTCCAGGCCTTGGAAGTGCAAGCCTTCCAGATTCCCCTAGAGGCCTCCAGGCAAAGAGGCCACATTCTTCTTCCTCCAAGGAAGGTTTTTTTTCCTCATATCTCCTTATTTATTTAAGATAGCTATCAACAATGGTTTCTCTCTGGTAATCCTTGCAAAGAGCTCCCATTCATCCCAATATTATCACTCATTCATTGTCATTCATACAATTTTTGAACTGATACTATTACAAATACAGTGGTATTTTATGTTACGTACCATACCCCTTACCAATGCTTTGGGTTACGCACTCCACTAACCCGGAAGTAGATGCCCCTTGTTGCGAACTTTGCCCCGGGATGCGAGCAGAAGTCGCGCGCTAGCAGTGCGACAGCAGCGGAAGGTGCCATTAGTGAAAGCGCGCCTCATGTTACAGGTGGTTTCGGGTTATAAACGGACCTCCAGAACAGATTAAGTACGTAACATGAGGTACCACCACTGTAGTGTTACATCCATAAATTCACAAAATCTTCAGACTCATTTTACAAAATAATATACCTTGATATGGTGTGTGGCAGGCAGGTTGAATTTGAAGGATTCAAATTGATGGAGCTGGCAATGCCCTTTCATTAGAAATGGAGGGGAAGAGACTGCTTTGGGACCTGATGTTGCAGCCTGGCGACACAGCATGACATTGCAAATCTCCTCTTGCTCCCTGCCATTGCTCCCTGCTCTGGGCTATATAAAGAATAAGCAAGTCAGCTATGCAAGTGGTTCATATAATGGAGCTGCGTGGTTTGTTTCCTCAAGCCACAGCGACTCTGGAATGACAAACCAACTACTAATACTCCAAATGAGGTAAGGGTTGGTCTACCTCTTCTGTGTTTACAAAGGACTGAGGGTTTCAGGCTGATTTTTTGGGTGGCTGGGGGGAGTCTGGCCACAAATATCTTTAAATAGTTTAAGTTCATTCAATGTTTTGCCTCCATTAGGTGCATAGCAAATAAATAACATTCCCTGGATAGACTATTTCCAGGATGTTTACTTGTATGGCGTGTTTTTTTTAAAAAAAATGACTGTAGAGGATTTCCATTTCCCAAGTTTAAGTTCAGCTCCTTGGGGGCACAGAATTGTAAATGCAAAGCCGGGTGGGGGTGGTTGCTGTGGCCCTCCAAATATCGGGCTCCAGCCTGGCCAGTGTTCAGGAAGGAGGGGACTTTGGTCCAGCAGCATCTTCGACTGTGAAGAAAGCCAGCCCTGCTTGGGAAAGGGGTCTGTTCAGTTGGCAGCTCTGCCAGGAGCTGCCAAGCAAAGCCCATCTTGCAGAGCTTGCACTTGGTGCTGAATGTAAATTCACTGCCTTTTTCCCAAAAGTGTCCTTATCCCCCAAGCCTTCTCACCTCCCCAATGTCCCTTCCTTTTCTCTTCCTTTCCCTCTCATTTCTTTCTCTTTTGTCTTCCTTTCTCCCTGCTTTTCCTTCCTTCCTTTCTCCAGTCCCTTTCCTTCCTCTTTCACTTCTCCTTCCTTCTCTCCCCATCTTTACTCTTTCCTTCTCCCATTTCCCCTTTCTTTCTCCCTGTCTTCTTCATTCCCCCCTTCCCTTCATCCCTTTCTCTTTCTTTTTCCTTTCCTCTTTTTTTCTTTTTTTCTCTTCCTCATCTTCCCCCATTTTCCTTCCTTCATTCTTTTTCTCATTTCCTGATCCTTCCTTCCTGCCTTCTCTTTCAAATTACAATAGCTGTTTTCTGTTAAATTACATTTCATAGGCAAGGCAAAATATATCACTGTCTATCTATAGTTAAACAGCTAATTAGGAAAGCTTAGCCATTTCCTAAGGGACCCAGGTGGCGCTGTGGGTTAAACCACAGGGCCTAGGGCTTGCTGATCAGAAGGTCGGCGGTTCAAATCCCTGCGACGAGGTGAGCTCCCGTTGCTCGGTCCCAGCTCCTGCCAACCTAGCAGTTCAAAAGCATGTCAAAGTGCAAGAAGTTAAATAGGTACCGCTACAACGGGAAGTGCTCTGGTCCATGAGGTCATGAAGAGTCAGACAAAACTAAACAACTAAACAACAACACAGCGGGAAGGTAAACAGTATTTCCGTGTGCTGCTCTGGTTCGCCAGAAGTGGCTTTGTCATGCTGGCCACATGACCTGGAAGCTGTACGCCGGCTCCCTCGGCCAGTAAAGCGAGATGAGCATCACAACCACAGAGTTTGTCACAACTGGACCTAATGGTCAGGGGTCCCTTTACCTTTTACCTTTTCCTAGCCATTTCCTAATGAGTAGAGAGGTTTTGAACCCTATGCACACTCTTGTGTGAGTAAAGGCCCAGGAATACAACCAGGACTTCCTAAATCAAGGCTCAGAGACCACGAGGGCCGATTCACAAGCTTCACTCCTTGGAAGTTGGGACGTCTGGAGCTTGCTCCCAGGTAACTGAGCAAAGGCTGTGCAGTCTTACTTCTGAGTAAAAATGATTAAGATTGCAGTGTAAGTCCCACTAAGTCCATTTTCCTTGTGCTATTAGCCCCTCCAGACAGCACTACTAATGCACCCACCACGGAGACCCCACCAGGAAGGGCCCTTCCTTGTGTGAATTCTTCTCTACCCACAGGAGGACCCCTCCTTCTATGGACTGCTTTAATGTACAAGGCAGGGACGGCAGAACACAACTTCTGGCCTTGGCAGGAAGCACCAAAACAAACCTTGTCCTGCAGAACAGAGCTCTGTGAAACCTTACTGCTGCAGATGCTCAGACAAGACAACACAGAGAACAGCTGGCTCAAAATAAGGACCAGCATGGTTCCCCTTTATCACATATCACAGCCCAACAAGACAATGACAAAAATCCACCAACAGCATACAATTCAATATGGCTAACCTGATCCAAAACATCCACCCACCCCACTCACACATGAAACAAAGACCACAAATGAACAACCATATCCTAGGCCAACCCCAACATCTCTCACCACCAAAGGAACACAAGCGAACAGCAGAGAACCTACACAAGCGACGCTGACAATAAACCCCACATATATTAAGCAAAACAGAAACATTGTCACCCGACCCCACCCCCCATACACCCTCCCCCCATCTACCTCTTTTCCTCTTTTCTTCCTGAAATATACTCGGAGTCAAGAGTGAATTTCATGCTCTTTATTCAGCTCATAGTCATCAAGGAGGAGAAGAGAAGACGAATGGCTCTTTTCCCAAAACCATCTGCTTATATACATTATTTACACAATGGGCCTTGCGTGATTGGCTACTTCAGGGCTACACCTGTGGGCCAATCAGTTTGTGGATTGACTTTTGCCTGCAGCCTGATTGGCTGCTCCTACAGGCCAATCAGGTAGCAGATTCACTTCTGCCAGCCGCCTGATTGGCTGCTCCAGCAGGCCAATCAGGTTGCGGATTCACTTCCACCTGGAGTTGGATTGGGTAGCTCCCGCTGATTCTGAATCCTATTGTTCTAGGATTCAGCTCAGTACATAACACTTCCCAATGTCTCAACAAATGAAACTGATTTGTAAAAATGTTACAAGAGACATTGCACATATCTTTGTAAACCAAGAGAACCTTTAATAATAATAAATAAATAATAAGGAGGACAATGGGGGAAAGGGAACTTTTTAATTTTGCTGAATTAGTACCTGGTTACCCCACCCCCAAGGTCTAAACCACAGAGCCTAGGGCTTGCTGATCAGAAGGTCGGCAGTTTGAATCCCTGTGACGGGGTAAGAGCCTGTTGTCTGGTCCCTGCTCCTGCCAACCTAGCAGTTCGAAAGCACAACAAAGTGCAAGTAGATAAATAGGTACCACCCCGGCAGGAGGGTAAATGGCGTTCCTGTGCATTGCTCTGGTTCGCCAGAAGCGGCTTTGTCATGCTGACCACATGACCCGGAAGCTGTACGCCGGCTCCCTCGGCCAGTAAAGCAAGATGAGCGCCGCAACCCCAGAGTTGTTCGCAACTGGACCTAATGGTCAGGGGTCCCTTTACCTTTACCCCCACCCCACCCACAGTGAAATGTAAAAGCAGAAATTGCCTGCCCTTTTGTATTAGTTGCCAAGGAACTAAAAATTAAAGAGAGCAGAGCAAAGATTGCCATGCCAGTTTCCCCAGCCCCACCCACAGGCCCCCACAGTGGGAGAACATTTCCCAGTTTTTCTCTCTACAGGCAGCAGAAAACTGAGGTTTTTTTGGGGGGTTGGGGGGCTTACCAGAAAGGCTGTGGTTACCAGGGGGGGCAACTTGAATAAAATACACCCCCCCACACACAGGTAAGCCCTGCCCCACATAATGAATCACATGACATGGCAAACACACACCTTTTGAATAACAATGCCCATTAACTTGGGGGTGGGGCTCAAATATTTTATTGGGGAGCTGAAGGGAGTTTCTTTCTGGTCCTCCTCGTCCTGTAGGTCTTGAGCAACCACCTGAAAAGGGTGTCTGGAAATTGAAGGAAGTGAAGATTTTTCTAATCTGGAACCAAATGCAGCACCTGTGAGATTTCTGAGTATCATGCTGCTGTTAGAGGCAGGTACAGGACCAGTGAAAAAAAGTAATCACTCAGTAGTAATTGTGGGATACCCAGCCTCCTTTCACCAACATGTTTAACACTAATTAATGCATGAAGGGATTAAAACCATCCAATAAGCTGCCTTGCCAGGCTTCACTAGGCTACTACTCCCCACCTTGAGAGGAAGGGTTACTCAACTCTTTGTTCTCTCACTCTTCCACCAGGTGAACCCAATCAGTAAGGAGGTCTAAGCTGATTGCTCCAAACTTAGACCACCTGGCTTTAGCAAACCATCTTTGTGTTTCTATACAAATGATTTAGAAACACTCACCATTTTGAAACTAAGTTAAACTGTCTGGCTTTTCTTGCTGCTGTATAGAAAAGTTCATGAATCTGGCCTTTGAAAAGTTGGTAAGCATGTGGCCTCTTTCTATGCTAAGGGGAGTGGGTAATTTTGGAAACAACTTAGAAGGGGATATTTTAAAGATATTTAAAGAAATACTTCCATGCTTTATTTTCTTGCATGTTTTGTGACGTTAAATCTCTTCTGGAGCTGTCCCACTAAAGAGTACTTGGCCCAAACCTGGATTTAGGCATCCAGGGAATTCTCCTTTCTGTCTTACCAAATACCGTACCTAAAACCAACAATAATCCTGTTCCTAGCGAAAACAAAAGCATAATTACTACTGGTTTTAACAGCAAAATTGTAGCACTGCAGCATGATATAGACATGCTCAGATGTAAGTCCCCTCATGCTCACTGAGACTTACTCATGCCCAGAGTATGCATGCTTAGAACTGCAGCCTCGCAACTCAGTCACATCCTTATTTACAGTACCTGGATGTAAATATTCTGAAGGAGTCACTCCCCCAAAATGCATAACCACATTTACTAATAATTGAATCCCAGAGGTGTCCAGTGATCACAAGATTTGGTTCAGATTCCAGATTTGTGCTTTGGGGGAAAAACCTGCCTCCATCAGAGGTCCTTAGGATGCTGCTCAGGGCAGAAGCAGAAATAGATTTGGAAAAACCAAGTCAATCCATTATGCAGAAAATAAGATCCACATTTTGACGAAGTGGATTAAATTTGCAAATGTAGGACTTGTTCTCATTTCCACTTGTTTCCCCCTTTCCCTGCTCCTTTCCCAGAGAAAACCCACTCTTTAGTGCCAAACTAGAGGAAAAGTGCATTGCAGTTTGCTTCAGAGTGGTTTCCCCTACTTTTGTGCTGGGCGCCTTAAAATTTGACCTTTTTTAAAAGGACTTTCTATAACTTTATTTGATGAATAAATATTTGGTGAGATTTCCAGACATGGTAGATCATCCTACCAAGTATCAGAAGGCTGCTACGGTATTTTTTCTGTCAGGGCAGCTTTATAATTTTGCAGCGGCTGAAAAAAAGGCATTACACAATCTCTTGTATTGTTTTGTGGGCAGGTGTTATGAAAATAAGTAGGCGAGAGAGAGGGGAGACCAACCATGCGATAAGAGTGTGCTTGAGGGTCTGCCTCTTTCTTACTAGAGCAACACTGGTGAGATCTAATTCAGAGGTGGGATCAATTTTAAAAGCAAATCAGACAAAGGCCTCATCCACACTCCCACTTGTCCCATGCCTAAAAAGCATGGGTCTGAGTGGTTTTCTGCTTGAATTGCACCTTCTCAGCATGGTCCAAGCAGTTCCCCCTTTGCCAGTTGTAAATTGGAACAAACTTCAATTTGGGGGAAATGTTTAATGCTCTGATTGAGCGCTAAAGAGCAGCCTCCTCCCTCCCCCTGAGAAGCAGTGGATCAAGAGGAAGGGTGGATTAGCCCTAAACTAGAGACAAGACAGGCTTCATGGAGGGGCTGCCTGTAGCTACATGGAGATATTCAGTGAGCAGGAGTTAAAAAAACAAATTCCATTTTTAGTAGGTGGCAAAGGGAAAGATTTGTGGGCAAAGCAGCATGACTTATCTTTATTTTATTGCAGCCCAGTTTGTACAGGAAACCCATGCTGCAGGATTTACATTCCATTCCATTCCATCGGAATAGCCCCAGTTTGTAATGGTAGCTCCAGGGCCGGCCCTATGGCAAGGCTGGGTGGCGCAGGGCGCCCGGGGGGCGCGCAACGGGCACTGGGAAATGGGGCAGGGGGGCGCCAGAGGGATCTTCGCACCACGTCGCCAGGGCGCCAGATATGCTTAAGACGGCCCTGGGTCGGATTCACTGAGTTATAACAGTTTGTGCTGGAGATCAAGTGGTGTCATCTGTGGGGCTGCCCTCTGCAGAAGTTCCAGCACTTCCTCCCGGGTTGCCAGGTCCTAGGAGGGCACCGCCATTGTGCAGGCTGAGCGAGGATTCCAGAGCATGTTCGGGGGGGGGGGCATTGTCTGTAATTCTCTTACTGCCTGGTATGGCACAGCCTCCAAGATGGACAAGGAAAGGCTCCAACGAGCAGTAAGAATTGCAGAAAGGGTAATTGGTGCTAGTTTGCCTACAATAGAGACACTTTATACTATCCGAGCTAGGCAGAGACCAGTGCAAATTGTTGCAGATCCCTTGCATCTCGCTCATCATCTGTTTGATTTACTTCCATCTGGACATCGCTACAGGTCTCTATACACAAAAATGGCTAGGCACAGGAACAGTTTTTTCCCTTGTGCCATCAAATTGTTCAATTCGTAGTTGTGTAGCGGAAGGGGAGCCCAGTTATGGGTGGGGTTTGCCGTGCTATTGTATTGTATGTGGAACAATGTTTGTATAAGGTATGTTTACATTGCAATGTAGCCGAAGCAAAATTCCAAATATGTTGGTACTTGGCCAATAAATTATTATTATTATTATCATTATCATTATTATCATCATCCTCTGCTCATGCTGTGCTCACCCAACAGGGCACTTTATGGCCATGTATTGCAGAGAAACCTCAGTAATGGTTGGTTTTTTTCTGCCATTTTTCAGGGAACCTAGCCCACCAATACTGTCATTCTCCATATAGGGGGCGGGGGGCCTCCCAAGGAGCCCCAGGCTTCTGAAGAACACAAAAGATCGTTTTCTAGCTAGGTGGCCAAACACAGAGGAGAAGGTGGCTTGATGGAAATGTTGCAACAGCATTTTAAAGACATGAATAGCTTTAAATCTTGTCTGCAAACAATACTTCTGACAGATTCCCCGGACTAATTATATTTTCTCCATAGGTGGCATTTTGTTACTAGGATGTCTGAAGAAAAATACATTTCCTTAAATGTCAAGAGACTGCCAAGCGAGAGCACCCCATCAGAGCTGTCAATGCTGCCTCAGAATTCTACACGGGATTTATTTCCTATGTCCAAGAAGTCCTTTGAATTTATACCATCCTTTGAGGAGTTGCCTTGGCAGCCCCAGACACAGAGTGCTTTGGATTTGCTACAGGGGAGGCTGCCTGTCATGTCTTTCCCCAGCAAAGAACCTGGCAGCAGCTCCCGGTTTGCTTTTATTAGAAGAAGACTCTCCACTATAACTGGTTCAGAGGGATCCCCGGGAGAACTGGACCAAACTGCCACCCTTCCCACATCACCAGTCAAAAGAACCAGAGAGCCTGAAGAGTTGCCTGGCAAAAGCAAGGAAGCCATTGCAGAAGAAGGATGCAAAGGGCAAGATGCAACACCTCTTAAAAAATCAGCTCTGAAAAGGAGAAGAAAAGGAGCCACTGATAAACAACTTGTGGTAAATACCTTTCTCAGACCCTGGCTTTGGATCTCTATAGAGTGCTTAGAATTGCCATTTGAGTGGTAAAAAAACTGACAGCTTTTTTGATTGGCCAAATGTTGTCAAATAGCAGTCAAGTATTAAGCATCTATTTATTTTATTTTTTTTTAAAAGCATGAAAGGGAAATTAATTTTAAAAACCAAAACAAAAAAAATCCTACCAAGAGATGCCAGAAGCTTGGCAGACCACTTTGCCAGGACACTTTGGTGGCCAATACTTTCACAAACGGGATTAGTAGCAAAACCACAACAAAAATGGCTGTGATCAAAATCATGCAGGCAGGCAGATGACCCTCCCCTGCCCCAGCCCTGAAGACCTGCTGCAAGAGCTAGGTACCAAATTGTCACAAAAACATAGCTGCCAAGTTATCCCTTATTTTCAGGGATTTTCCATTATGCTGAATAGGCTTCCTCACGAGAAAAGGGAAAACTTGGCAGCTATGCAAAAAGCTCCTTAGTCAATCATATTATATCAACACATTTTACCGGTGAGGTAGAATCATAGAATCATAGAATCATAGAGTTGGAAGAGACCACAAGGGCCATCCAGTCCAACCCCCTGCCAAGCAGGAAACACCATCAAAGCATTTTTGACAGATGGCTGTCAAGCCTCTGCTTAAAGACCTCCAAAGAAGGAGACTCCACCACACTCCTTGGCAGCAAATTCCACTGTCAAACAGCTCTTACTGTCAGGAAGTTCTTCCTAATGTTTAGGTGGAATCTTCTTTCTTGTAGTTTGAATCCATTGCTCCGTGTCTGCTTCTCTGGAGCAGCAGAAAACAACCTTTCACCCTCTTCTATATGACATCCTTTTATATATTTGAATATGGCTATCATATCACCCCTTAATCTTCTCTTCTCCAGGCTAAACATACCCAGTTCCCTAAGCCGTTCCTCATAAGGCATTGTTTCCAGGCCTTTGACCATTTTGGTTGCCCTCCTCTGGACACGTTCCAGCTCATCAGTATCCTTCTTGAACTGTGATGACCAAAACTGGACACAGTATTCCAGGTGAGGTCTGACCAGAGCGGAATACAGTGGTACTATTACTTCCCTTGATCTAGATGCTATACTCCTATTGATGCAGCCCAGAATTGCATTGGTTTTTTAAGCTGCTGCATCACACTGTTGACTCATGTCAAGTTTGTGGAATACCAAGACTCTTAGATCCTTTTCACATGCACTGCTCTCAAGCCAGGTGTCACCCATCCTGTATTTGTGCCTTTCATTTTTTTTGCCCAAGTGTAGTACCTTACATTTCTCCTTGTTAAAATTCATCTTGTTTGCTTTGGCCCAGTTGTCTAATCCCTCAAGCCCATCATCCAAGTCATTGATAAAGATGTTGAATAAGACGGGGCCCAAGACAGAACCCTGTGGCACCCCACTAGTCACTACTCTCCAGGATGAAGAGGAGCCATTGATGAGCACCCTTTCAGTTCGGTCAGTCAGCCAGTGACAAATCCACTGAATGGTAGCATTGTCTAGCCCGCATTTTACCAGCTTCTTTACAAGAATATCATGGGGCACCTTGTCAAAGGCCTTGCTGAAATCAAGATAGGCTATATTCACAGTATTCCCTTCATCTACCAGGTATGTAATTCTGTCAAAAAATGAGACCAGATTAGTCTGACATGACCTATTTTTCAGAAACCCATGCTGACTTTTAGTGATCACAGCATTCCTTTCTAGGTGCTCACAGACCGTTTGCTTAATGATCTGCTCTAGAATCTTTCCTGGTGTTGATGTCAGGCTGACTGGGTGGTAATTGTTTGGGTCCTCTCTTTCCCCCTTTTTGAATATAGGGACATTTGCCCTCCTCCAGTCTGCTGGGACTTCGCCTGTTCTCCAGGAATTCTCAAATATTATTGCCAGTGGTTCTGAAAACACTTCTGCCAGTTCTTTTAATACTCTTGGATGGAGACTTGAATACATTTAAACTAGCCAAGTATTCTTGTACTACCTCCTAACTTGTTCAGGGCTGTGTTTCCCCTGCTGAATCATCTGCTCCATATTCTTCAGGTCGGGCATTATTTTCTTTTTGGGAGAAGACTGAGGCAAAGAAACCATTGAGGAGTTCTGCCCTTTCTCTGTCCCCTGTTCGCATTTCACTATCTTCTCATCTAAGTGACACCACTGTTTCCTTGTTCTTCCTTTTGCTACGGACATACCCATAAAAGCCCTTTTTGTTGCTTTTAACCTCTCTAGCAAGCCTGAGTTCATTGTGTGCTTTAGCTTTTCTGACTTTGTCTCTACATGTGCTGGCTATTTGTTTGAATTCCTCTCTGGTGGTTTCCCCCTTTTTCCATTTTTTGTACATATCCCTTTTAAATCTTAACTCAGTTAAAAGTTCTTTAGATAGCCACCCTGGCTTCTTTAGGCACCTTCCATGTTTCTGTCTCATTGGTATTGCCTGAAGTTGTGCTTTTGATATCTCCCTTTTAACAAACTCCCAACTATCATGAACTCCCTTCCCTTTTAGTATTTCTGTCTGGATTTCACCCAGCGTTTCCCTAAGTTTTCTGAAGTCGGCTTTCTTAAAGTCTAGAATTTGAGTCTTAGTATGCTTGGTTGCTCCTTTCCACTGAATAATAAACTCCAGAAGAGCATGGTCACTCCCACCTAATGATCCTGCCACTTCTCCCCCACTAACCAGGCCATCACTATTGGTTAGGACCAGATCTAAAATGGCTGATCCTCTTGTTGCTTCTCCCACTTTCTGGACAATGAAATTGTCTGCAAGGCCAGTGAGGAATCTGTTTGACCTAATGCTCTTGGCTGAGTTGGCTGAGGTAGGTTGGACTGAGATAAATTGAGTGGTCCAGGGTGTCCCAGGGAGTGTCATGGCAGACTGCGGATTCAGAGCTTGGGTATCCCCATGCAAACCAAGGCACAATATTAGCTCCCCAGCACCCCTTTCCATGGAGGTTCAAGTGTCCCCTGCAGAGTGCTTTCCTGTGGGATCTGGAATCTTGGTCCTTGCCCTCAGCTAGGACAGCCATGTCCCCAAAGACAATCCCTTAGGTCCACAGTAGCCCTTCCATGTGGAGAAGGGTTTCTTTCTTCCTCAGAAAGAGCTGCCACCTAGTGGAGACCCCTGCTTGTGGGGGCAGTGGTGGTTTCCCCCAGCTTTCTCCCCCAGCCCCTTGTGACCCTGCCCCTGTGGTTCAGGAGTCCTTCTAGACTGAAGGGGGAATCCTGGTGGGACTCTCCTCCCCCTTCTGATTGTGGGATCTCTGGACCCACCTCCGGATGCGTGGGCAGTTTGGAGGCTTCTCAACCACATTGGAAAAAGTGAGCAGGCTCTGGCAGCTTTTTAACAGCAGCCTAAACATTAAAAGCCCTGTTCTCTTGAGTGTAATTTCTTTGAATGCCGGTGTCACAGTGGTCGGAGCGGGCTACTTCAGAGTAACGACTCTACACAGCTCTGCATTTTATTCTTTTATTGGTGCTGCGTATTTACAGTGCTGAAGTCATTACTATTTACACGGAGCTATGTGTTCAGTCGGGTTCAGAACCTCCGAATGGCTTTTGGCGCGTCTTTCTCCAACACAAAAGCCTGGGTAGACCCATCCTCTTTCCTCTCCGCTTTCTGCGCAATTCCGGAGTTGGGGGGATGGGTCTCCCCCCCTTATTTGCCCCTTCCTGTCCCACCTGGGACCCTGGCTCCGCTACCTTGCCTGAGCCTCGGACACGACTTCCTGCTTCCCCACTGGAATCGGAACTCTCTCTGCTTTCCCCTGTGCTCGGGGATGGGCTTGAACTCAGGAGGGGAGGGACTTCGCGATATCCCCTGTCCCTCACATCCACCCCCCTCCCAAGCTCCCCTTCTCCCCTCCCCAGGTCCCCCCCAGGTGTCGGTGACGACTGGAAGCCTAAGAACTCAGTACTTTCCGAGCCCGTTGGTGTGAACACCTCCCCCCAGTCCTGCGAGCCCCCCCCTTCCGCCTGGGAGGACTGGAATCCCAAAAAGTCCGTGGCGTCAGAGCTGGTGGGGGTAAAAATGTGCTGCCAGTCTGCTTCTTCCTCTGACTGGGTGGATCTCGGCGACGCCCATACTTCTTCCTCTGGTTCCTCAAACTCCGCTTCCCATCCCCATGGTGAACTGCTCTCCAGTACTTCCTCCCCCTCCCCTCCCCCTCCCTTTCCATGTGCCAGGGCTTGGGTCTGTGGGGAAAGAGGGCGTGAAATTCTTCCACCAAGAATTCCTCCTGTATCTGAGTGGCTGGGACCCATTTATTCTGTGACGGTGGAGCATCCTCCCATGCCATGAGGTACTCCAGGCCCCCCACCCCTCTCCGTGAATCAAGGGTGGCCGTGGCCTCATTGAGTTGCTCCCTGCCTTCCCTCTCCCCCCCTCCCTCGGGGGTTTGTTCGCTGTCTCGGAGCCTGCTGCTTTCCCTGTACGGCGACAGCAGCGATCTATGAAACACTGGATGCACCCTCATGTCCTCTGGTAGTGCCAATCTGAAGGCCACCGGATTGACCTGTTGCGTGACCGTGAAGGGGCCCAGCCGTCTGGGCGCCAGCTTTTTGCACCTCCCTCTAATGGGAAGGCCCTCCGAGGACAACCAAACCTTGTCCCCCACCCTGATGACCTCCCCTTGTCGCCTGTGGCGATCTGCCCACTTCTTGTACGCTTCCTTGGCCCTCTCCAAGTGTTCTCTGAGCTGCTGGTGCACCGTCTCCAGTTCCTCTGCCCAATCCTCTGCCAGTGGGCCCTCCTCCTCCTCCTCCCCCTCCCTCTCCGGGAAAGATCTGAGGTCGCGCCCATAATTGGCCTTAAAGGGCGACACCCCTGTGGAGACGTGCACTGCATTATTGTAGGCAAATTCCGCCAGTGGCAGGCGATCCACCCAGTCCGTTTGTCTCTGGCTGACGTAGCATCTTAGGTACTGCTGCAGAATGGCGTTGACCCTCTCCGCCTGTCCGTTGGTCTGCGGGTGTCTAGCCGTCGATAAGCTGACCTCCACCTGCAGGAGGTTCATGAGCCGCCTCCAGAACCTGGAAACAAATTGGCGGCCACGATCCGAAATAACCCTTAAAGGTAATCCATGCAGTCTGAATACGTGGTCCACAAACAGTTTGGCTGTCTCTTCTGCAGAGACCGCCCTGGCACACAGTATAAAGTGGCACATTTTGGACATAAGGTCCACCACCACCAACACTGCGGTCTTGCCCCTGGACGCAGGCAGGTCCGTGATGAAGTCCATGGACACCACTTCCCACGGCCTGTGTGGTGTGGTTAAGGGCTCCAGCAATCCTGCTGGGGCTGCTCTGACTACCTTTGCCCGCTGGCAGGTGTCACTGCCCCGTACATAGTCTCTAACATCTTCCTGCACCCCTGGCCACCAGAAGTGTCTCATGACTAGGTGAGCGGTTTTGTCCCTTCCAAAATGACCCGCCGTTGGGTTGTCGTGCATCTGCTTGAGGACCTTACGTCTAAGCTGGGTGGTGGGCAGGTACAGTGCCCCCTTGTAGAAAAGCAGCCCCCTGCGTTCTGCAAAGTCTTTTGCCTGCTCCCTCCCCCCTCTCAGTTCTCTGAAAATGCGGGTGGCAAACTCATCAGCTGCTGTCAGTGCTGTGAGTTCTGCCTCGCTCACCACTGCTGCTCCGCAGGACCATGCTGATGGGGGGAAAATGTGCCTGGGTGCTGGTGGCAACTCCTGCTCCATGTACTCTGGTTTGCGGGAGAGGGCATCCGCCCTGACATTCTGCTCCCCCGGGATGTAGTGGATGGAGAAGTTGAAGTTCGAGAAGAACTCTGCCCACCGTATCTGCCGCTGGTTGAGCACCCTGGCTGTTCTCCAGAACTCCAGGTTCTTGTGGTCTGTGCACACCTGGATGGGGTGCTTGGCGCCCACCAGGAAGTGTCGCCAGTGCTGGAAAGCAGCGTGGATCGCAAGAAGTTCCCTATCAAACACCGTGTAGTTGCGCTCCGGCTGGGTCAGCTTCCTGGAGAAGAAGGCACAAGGTCTCCACTCTCTGTTGGCGTCCAGTTGCAACAGGATCGCTCCCAAAGCCCTGTCTGAAGCATCGGTTTCAACACGTAGGGGCGCATCCTGCACCACGTGGAACAGGTTCTGGTCGGAAGCGAACACCCTCTTGAGGCTTTCGAACGCTGCTTGCGCCTCTGGTGTCCACCTGAACTTCTGCTTGCCTCTCAGGCAGTCCGTGATGGGAGCCGTAACCCGCGAGAAGTTCTTGATGAATTTCCTGTAGAATTTGGCGAAGCCTAGGAGGCGTTGGGCATCTTTGCGCGTCCTGGGGCTGTGCCAGTCCAGGATGGCCTGCACCTTGTCCTTGTCCATCGCTAGCCCCTTGTCTGACAGTTTGTAGCCCAGGAAGTCTATGTCCCTGGTGTGAAACTTGCACTTCTCCAGCTTCACATACAGGTGGTTCTCCTTCAGGCGCTGCAACACCTCCCTGACATCCTTCACATATTGCACTGGGTCATTGGAATAGATAAGGATGTCATCCAGGAAGACCAAGCAGTTCTTGAAGAGGAGGGACCCCAGGACGTGGTGCATGAAGGCCTGGAAGCATGCTGAGCCGCCTTGTAACCCGAAGGGCATCACCAGATATTCAAAAGAGCCCAGAGGCGTGAACATCGTGGTTTTCCACTCATCGCCTTCCCGGATCCTGATCAAGTTGTACGCCCCCCTCAGGTCTAGCTTGGTGAAAATCTTGCCCCTGCGTGCCGCTGTCAGGAGATCGTCCACTCTGGGCATGGGGAAAGCCACTGGCTCTGTCACTGAATTGAGCCGTCTAAAATCCACCACAAGACGGCGCTGTTGCGTGTCTTTCTTGTCCACCCAGAAGACCGGGCTGCCCCCTGCTGCCTTGCTTTCTCTGATGAACCCCCGTTTGAGGTTCTTGTCTATAAACGCACGCAGATCCTCCAGTTCCTGGTCTGACATGGCGTACAGCTTGGCTGGGGGTATCGTTGCCCCTGGCACCAGGTTGATCTGGCAGTCAAAAGACCTGTGTGGGGGTAGGTGGTCGGACTCCGCTTCGCTGAAGACCTCCTGCAGGTCCCAGTATGGTTTGGGTATCGCCTCACCCCCTTTGACGTGCATGGTGGCCACCGTGGCTATTGGAGGCCCCTCCCCTGGTTGGTGCTGCATGCAATGTTCCAGACAAAAGTCCGACCCAAACGTGATGCATCTCTGGTGCCAACTGATGGAGGGGTCGTGGCGCGCCAGCCAGCTCATGCCCAAGACGATGGGGGGGTCTGAGATGGTGGTGACGTTGAATGCCAGTGTCTCTGAGTGCCTTCCCACCGTCATTCTCATGGGGGGGGGGGGTTGATGAGTGATGGCCCCTCCCAGCAACTCCCTGCCGTCAATGGTGGCTACGTGCAGGGGAAAGTCCAGCTGCAGAAGCTGGATCTGGTGCTCCTCTGCAAAGTTTCTCGAGAAGAAGTTGGCTGATGCACCACTGTCAATTAAGGCGAGGACCGTCAGGGGATAGCCATTTGGGAGCGTTAGTGTCACTTCTAGAACCACTCCTGCTCTGGGAGGGGTGGGCTGGCTCTGCTCCGCGCTGTGCGGGTGGGCGGGCTGGGGCTGTTGTCTGCTGACTGCGCCTGGCTGCTGCCCCTTGTCTCCTGCAACCAGGCTTTCCCGTTTCCCTGCTGTGGTGCTGCGTCAGTGGGGGAGGGCACAACCGTTCCCGCCTTTCCTTGCCACTCTCTGCGATGTGGGCAGTCTCTGACGAGATGCTGGGGGGAGTTGCAGAGAAAGCAATTCCCGCCCCTTCCCTCCTTGCGTCTTGTCGCCGCTGGGGTTTGAAAAGCCCGCGCGCGCGCGCTATCAATTTGCATGGGTTCCTGGTCCTGGCTGGCCCCAGGCGTGGCTTGGAAGGGTTGTTGGGGGAGTGGCTTCTCCTGCGACCATGGGAACCAAGCCCGCTTTGCGCACGTTGCTTGCTTGTCGTTCCACCGGGATTCCTGTCTCACCCCCACCGCCAGAGCCGCTTTGCTCAGCTGATCCATATTACTGGGCTTTGGACCTCTCGAGAGCTCATCTTTCACATCCTCATTCAACCCCAGGTAGAACGCCGCTTCCATCGGAGGCGAGTGCAGTTCCCACCCCAGTCTGTGTACTAGCATGGTGAATCTCGCCCAATATTCGCGAACTGTCATTGTTCTTTGCCTTAAATTATGCAGTTCCTCCTTGGTCTGGTCCATATGGCTATCGGACGCATACATAGTTTTTAAAGCCTCTAGAAATAGTTTGACATTCTTCATGCAAGGATTTTTTGTCGCGATTAACGGTCTTAGCCACTCCCTGGCTGCCCCTGTGAGGTGTTCCACAATAAACGCTACCCTGTGCTCATCATCCGGGAACTCATCATGCTGCAGCTCAAGAGCATACACGATCTCAGTCTCAAAGCCATGATATTCCCTCGGGTCTCCATTGAACTTGCTTACTAGGGTCCCCGCTCTCCTTCCTGGCAGCACTTGGAGTTGGGGGGCCCCTCCCGCCTTGTTTTTCTCGGCATCCAACTTGTTTTGGAGCTCTACCGCCACCGCCCTTAATTGCTGCTCTTTTTCCTGAAGCGCTCTCACCTGTTCCGCAAGTTGTAGCCGGTCCTCCTGGACCTTCTTGGTTTCTTCTTTAGCTGCCTTTAATTCCCCCTGTGCCTGCAGCGCCAGTTGCTGCAGGTCCTGTTGGGCTTTCTCCGCGATCTGCCGCCATTTCTCCGCCTCTGACGCACTCATCCCGGCAACTCCAAAGTAGCCCCAAAAAAGATTCGGAGGTTGCTGTCACAGTGGTCGGAGCGGGCTACTTCAGAGTAACGACTCTACACAGCTCTGCATTTTATTCTTTTATTGGTGCTGCGTATTTACAGTGCTGAAGTCATTACTATTTACACGGAGCTATGTGTTCAGTCGGGTTCAGAACCTCCGAATGGCTTTTGGCGCGTCTTTCTCCAACACAAAAGCCTGGGTAGACCCATCTTCTTTCCTCTCCGCTTTCTGCGCAATTCCGGAGTTGGGGGGATGGGTCTCCCCCCCTTATTTGCCCCTTCCTGTCCCACCTGGGACCCTGGCTCCGCTACCTTGCCTGAGCCTCGGACACGACTTCCTGCTTCCCCACTGGAATCGGAACTCTCTCTGCTTTCCCCTGTGCTCGGGGATGGGCTTGAACTCAGGAGGGGAGGGACTTCGCGATATCCCCTGTCCCTCACAGCTGGTAAGGGCAGGTAAGAAATCTAATTAATAGATACAATAAGAGCAACAGCAGCAACAATGATACTGGTTGATATGTTGAGGGATCTTTGCCCAAACCCCCAAAAGAGGGTTTTGGTTTTTCATGAGATGTAACCCCTCCTTTTATCCACTCCTCAAAATGTTTTTTCCCTGAGAGATGTGTTTCCTTAAAAGGTTTGCTGCATATGACCCATTCTTGCCTAATGCTTGCATGCTGACCCCAAACCCTTTGCACATTTATTTATTTATGAAATTATGGGGAGGGAAAAACCCCTTTTCTCTCTATATTTCAGAAAAATAGACTAAGAGAGTGGGAATTGCGTCAGCTAAAAAACATTGAAGAAGCAAGTACCCATGAACTTACGATTGAAGATATTTGAACTTGCAAGCTCCCTACCTATTACCTGCAACTTCTACAAATGATAGGTGGGAGGGGCAGCGTAACAAGACGATGACAAGTGAGGGCAAGTAAGATTCACACATCCTGATCCTGCGTGACATTGTAGCCTGTGCATGCAGCTACCTGCTGAGTGTCTACCCACAATGTACTTCACTTGCAGAATCATCAATGGCTGTGACAATTAACACAGATCCATTGGGCTGCTTGCAAAATAACCTCTCTTGGCAAAACTATCTTTATCTATAGAGTAATCACAAATGATGCAATGGGGAATGTTTTTGCTGTTAGCATGGGGAAAGAGCAAGAGGCACCGGCAACAGGACAACCTTTGGTGGATTACTAATTAATGGCCTTGTTTGGCATACTTTAAGGCTGGGTTGTTTTCCATTGAACTTGCCCTGTTTTAAACTTCCTGTCTCCCCATCCCTCCCAGTTTGGTGGCTTTCATATATCCACAGTGTATGACCTTGCAGAGTTACCAGCGACACTGTTTTGACTAGAAGGTGCTGCCTTAGTATCTATGAGGCCTCGTGACAAGGAGCCAGACATCTGTGTGCCGTAATCTGACCTGGCTAAGGTTCTTCAATATCTTGTTGACTTATAGGAGAAGGAGGTTGTGGAGTCCAAGGACATAGATCCGAGGGCTTGGGCTGCAGATGTGCTGAGGTGACCAGCTGCCTGGTGGGTCTCTGAGGGGAACTAGGAGTCTCCAGCACCACATCAGGTTGGCTACCCCTAGCCTAGACCATAAGCAAAGCTTATACGACCAAGACAAGCATGGCCACTCTACCTCACCTAGAGCAACATTTTGAGATTCCTGCTTGGGATGAACATGTAAGGAATTTGGGGAAGGGAGGAGGCAAACAAAAATTTATTAACTAGCAAATTTTCTCAAGGCATCTCTCTTTGGTATACATCCTGTCCTGGGCTAGTTTTAGTAATATGCTAGAATTTAAAGAGTTTCTGGTGGGATTTCAGTAAAAGCACTTCTGGGAAGCACGGTGATAATTGTGGGAAACTCATGACATGGGGTGAAATGATTCTGTCGTATTTCACCACCCAAGTACTGTGGATCAGCAGTCAGATGTGTTCATACGTATTTAAGGCTCAGTTTTTAGTGCCCACAAAATTCTGGCTGGTATTTTCATTAACAAAACTCAAAGGTCAGTGATTTCATTGCCTCGGGACCCTGTGAAAATTGTACTCTTTGGCCCAATGTTTCCATGTTGCAAGATTTCCTGACATATGGTCTGAGCAAAATCTTTATTTTAACAAGTTCTTGCTTCACACCCCTGTACTGGTTTATTGAACATTAATTTCTTTTCTGTGGTTCAAAACAGCTCTCCCGAGGGCGAGTCCACTTCATTGCACAGCTTTTCTATACCATAAGTTAAATGGTGACCTTGACCCAAGTATTATATTTCAGTACATTTTGTAAGCGATCTAAACTGCTAATGGTGACTTAAGCAGGGATTCTGGAGTGAAGATGACTGTGCTTTTTGAGACATAGTTGTGAATTAATTGAAAACAAATAATACTTTCTAAATCTCGCATTAGGATACTGAATATGGCACCACTAAAAATAATGGCAAAACTTTCATAAATTTGTAACCCTGTAATGTGTGTCTGGGTTTCTTTTGGTGGAGAATGCTATTAAATGGACTTAACAAGCAGTTTAGTAAAATAGTGTAGGGCACAATCTGTCCTCCTTCATGAAAAGCTCTGCCAGTGTGAGGGAGGATTCTCTCTCTCTCTCTTCTCTCTCTCTCTCTCTCTCACACACACACACACACATGTCTCTCTTTTTTAACCGCTCTGGCACTAGGAGAACCTCAGGAGACCCAGTTTCCATTGAATCCAAACACGGATTGAATTTTCCAGTGGAGCAGCTGTGAAAACAAGCACACCAATAGTGTCCTGTCAGTCCTTATATTCAGGTCTGACTGGCTGTTACTTCATGGCCCAGTGTGGCCTCTGTGGTTGGGCTTCAGAGTATGAAGAGCTTTTATCCCCTTGGTCTCCTCTCCTTTATGTGGACAATACCCCCTTCAGGGATTCCATGAGGTCTGAGAACTCAGTACTTCTTGGGGATCTCCAACTCATGCTTCTCCTCAAAAAAGAACCAGTGGCCCTTCTGTCCAGCATCCTGCTCTCACAGTGGTCAGCCAGATCCCTGCGGGAAACCCACAAGCAGAATATGAGCACAAGAGCCCTACCCCCCACTCATGGTTTCCAGCAACTGGGATTCAGAAGCCTTGCTGCCTCCAATTGTGGAGGTAGAGCAGAGCCATCCTGGCTACTAGCCACTGATAGCCCTCCTCTCCTCCTCCTCCTCCTCCTCCTCCTCCTCCTCCTCCTCCTCCTCCTCCTCCATGAATTTGTCCAGTCCTCTTTTAAAGCCATCTCAGTTGGCCATCGTGGCCTCCTGGACAAGGAAGTTCCATAGTGACTATGTGTGAAGGAGGGCTTTCTTTTATCTGCCCTGAATCTTTAGCTTCCTGGGTTGCCCACAAGTTCTAGTGTTATGAGAGAGGGATTAAAAAATAACTGGCACCAGTAGAACAGTCAGGGCCGTCTCAACCATGTCGGGTGCCCGGGCGCCGTGGTGTGGAGATCGCTCCAGCGCCCCCCCCCCCGTTTCTTGTTGCTTCGGGTGGGTGGGTGCAGGGTGGGAGCCGGCCCTGAGAACAGTGTATCCTTCCCAGCAGCAAGAAACCCCAAAGCCTTGAGTTACTGGCTCCCCTTGGCCCTGCAGACGGCTACTATCTGGAGGGAATTCTAGCCGGCCCCTTTGGCCCACAGCGTCTCCCTCTTGGGGCCTGCCTGGCTGTCAGAGACAACAACTTACAAGGCTGCTCAGGGGTCCAAGGGCTGGAGTGCTTTCTCTGCTCTGGCAAACAGCCACCACCTGGTTCTTGCCGTGGAGCCTCCTGCAATCTGAAATGGTTAGCAAGTGGGGCTCCTTGCTGCCGCATGCAAGTCTCAGTGGGAACAATGGGACTTGATGACAATGTGTGCCATATCTCAGGGATAATTAGGCAGAAAACATGGCTGCCTCCAGTTTTAATATGCAGTGACGTTGCAGCCCTCAGACCACATTGAAAAGGGATCTATGGGACTATAGATTTGGAAATGGACCCCTGATTATGCTGATTTGCTTAGCCAGGTTAAGCAACCAAAATGCACAGTTAATATATGTAAAAAGAGATCAGACTCCACCTCCAAAGGACTGGGTGAATTACGATTATTTTTGCCTGTCACCTAAAAATAGATAGTAATGGCAGCAGGCAGGCAGGCAGGCAGGCAGGCAGGCAGGCAGGCAGGCAGGCAGGCAGACCTCCCTAGGAAGACCCCTGCATAAATGGAGAGCCACCAATGGGAAGAGCCTGCTTCTGTCATCACCTTCTGCTCCCCGCTCTCAGGGAGCATGGAGGCAAAGACTTACTAAAACATGAATGATGTTTTAATCTTTTGCCCCCAAAGCAGATGTTGAAGCTGGCGCATCTTTCCTCAGGAAGGGTCAAGGCCTACGAATGGGCTCTGATTTACAAAATATCTCTGTCCTCACAAGTAAATGATTGTTTTAAATATCTAGCCACAGGAGACAAGAGAGATTTATCTTAGTGTGTTCAAAATCCCAAACTTTCTTATACTATAAAGTGCAACACTGTTCAGAAAATCTAACCCTGCTGACATGCTTAAAATTAATTGATCATTCAGTTACTTTAAAAATGTTCTCCAAACATGAAAGTACAGTCTAAGGTTGGGCAATCATTTCAGACCACATACTGTATATATGACTATTCTTAAAATGTGCCTCGTTCAAGAAGTTCCCTTTAGCAATTACTGATAATTGAACCATCATTTTTCAGTGCTGATGCCATCTAAAAAGAGTTGTCTGTAGCTGTTAACTCTGAGATTTACAGGAACATTGATCATATCATGTCAGGAAAAGTGACATATAAATATTTTAAACAAATATTGTACCCTTCTAAATATTAATGACACAGTGCATTTATAGATTTTCCCTCTATTCATCTGGTGGTTCTTATTTTGTTGGAAACTAAAATAATAAAATAAAATAAACTGGACGTCTTCAGGCACTTTGAGCCCATAGCTCCAAATTAAGCAAAAGAATGTGGAAACTATAGCCCCTAACTCATACATCAAGCAAATAGCCGTTTCGGACCTTGACCTGTAAACACACCTTTAAAAAACCCACAGAAAGTTAGTGATGGAAAGTAGTTCTGTGACACATTAATTGGGTTTCACTCAACGGGCTAAAAGGTGGGAACCATCGTGTGTCGGTGAATGGGAATGACCACTAGACAGATAGACTTAAATAAATACGGGTTGTGTTGCTGAGGTGCTTGGCTTGCATTTATCATGCAGGATTTCAATCAGCAGACTTCAACTGCATTTGGCTGAATGGTGCATAAGATGCAATTGCCCTCTAGTAAGGGCCGCAGAGTGGGGAGTATGGGGCCGCCCTGAGCTCTGTGTATCCACATCTAATCTTGCCCCTTTCTAACATGTGTGTGCTTTTCTTTTTGTAAATCCACCAAAGAATGAAATAAAATTGGGATTAAGGAGTTTTCTCAGGATGGTGGAGGGCGTGTGTGCTGGGTCCTGTTGGTGTTGTGGTGGTGGCACTCGTCCCTCTTCTGACAGGAGATGCTCTATGGGGGAGGGGCAACAAGGGGTTTGAGGAGGGTCAGTTGGGGGGGAGTGAGTTCCTATTTTCATCTGAGGAATGTTGGAGGATATGAAGTGCTCCACATTGTGCAGAGTTAAACTGTGGAACTCCCTCCCATAGGAGACAGCGATGGCCACCAACTTGGATAGCTTTAGAAGAAGACTAGACAAATTCGTGGAGGGGAAGGCGATTGATGGCTCCTAGCCAAGATGGCTCTGTTCTGCCATCACAGCTGGAGGCAGCAATGATTCTGAACACCAGTTGCTGGAAACCCTGGCAGGGGAGTTTCTGCTCATGTTTTGTTTGCTGGTTTCCACAAGCATCTGGTGGGCAGAGGATGCTGGACCAGGTGGGCAATTGGCCTGATCCAGGAGGCAATTCTTCTGTTCCTATGGAAATGGAACAGGGAGCCCTAGGAGGCGCCAAGAGCAGTGGAGAGGGGAAAGGAGCAGCTGGCAGGTGGCAGGAGAGAGAAGCGGATCACTGTCACTGAGCTCATGGAACAGGCCCAGTCAATTGACAGGCAACCAAAGAGAGAGAAAGACTCAGCACAGCAAAGTGTGAGAGCGGGATTGGTTGGAAGAGAAAAAGATGAGTCTGTGCACAGACCATTCACACACACACACACACAAATCAACAGCAGTTGCATCCATAGAAATACCAGAGTAACCGGGTACTCCAGGGAATGGACTCCCCAGAGCCTCTAGCAAGGTTGCAATGACATCTTCTAGATCAGTAGAAATAACATCCTGACCTAGAGTTGGTCACCCTCTGTCTTTCAAAAGAATCTCGCACAGATACACATGGGCTCAGAAAGTGATAACCTATGAAGTAAATGTTCGTGTGAGGAAAGATATTGGCAAAGGAAGAAATAAAAGGGACCTCACTATAGTCACTTTTGGCAGTTATCTTTGTCGCACCATCTCAGTAAAACCTCTCAGCTCCAAATTGTAGAAAGTGAAAGCAATGTCTCTCGGATGGGACGATATTAAAAGCACAACTTCCAGCAATAGCAATGAGACGGAAACATGGAAGGGGCCTAAAGAAGCCAGGGTGGCTATCTAAAGAACCTTTAACGGAGTTAAGATTTAAAAGGGATATGTACCAAAAAAATGGAAAAGGGGGGAAACCACTAGAGAGGAATTCAAACAAATAGCCAGCATGTGTAGAGACAAAGTCAGAAAAGTTAAAGCACAGAATGAACTCAGGCTTGCTAGAGAGGTTAAAAGCAACAAAAAGGGCTTTTATGGGTATGTCCGTAGCAAAAGGAAGAACAAGGAAACAGTGGTGTCACTTAGAGGAGAAGATGGTGAAATGCAAACAGGGGACAGAGAAAGGGCAGAACTCCTCAATGCCTTCTTTGCCTCAGTCTTCTCCAAGAAAGAAAACAACGCCCGACCTGAAGAATATGGAGCAGATGATTCAGCAGGGGAAACACAGCCCAGAATAAGTAAGGAGGTAGTACAAGAATACTTGGCTAGTTTAGATGTATTCAAGTCTCCAGGGCCAGATGAACTACATCCAAGAGTATTAAAAGAACTGGCAGAGGTGATTTCAGTACCACTGGCAGTAATCTTTGAAAATTCCTGGAGAACAGGTGAAGTTCCAGCAGACTGGAGGAGGGCAAATGTTGTCCCTATTTTCAAAAAGGGGGAAAGAGAGGACCCAAACAATTACCGCCCAGTCAGCCTGACATCAATACCAGGAAAGATTCTAGAGCAGATAATTAAGCAAACAGTCTGTGAGCACCTAGAAAGAAACTCTGTGATCACTAAAAGTCAGCATGGGTTTCTGAAAAATAAGTCATGTTGGACTAATCTGATCTCATTTTTTGACAGAATTACAAGCCTGGTAGATGAAGGGAAACACTGTGGATATAGCCCAGGCACCCCCAAACTGCGGTCCTCCAGATGTTTTGGCCTACAACTCCCATGATCCCTAGCTAACAGGACCAGTGGTCAGGGATGATGGGAATTGTAGTCCAAAACATCTGGAGGGCCGAAGTTTGGGGATGCCTAATATAGCCTATCTTGATTTCAGCAAGGCCTTTGACAAGATTGTTGTTGTTGTTGTTGTTGTTTAGTCGTTTAGTCGTGTCCGACTCTTCGTGACCCCATGGACCATAGCATGCCAGGCACTCCTGTCTTGCACTGCCTCCCACAGTTTGGTCAAACTCATGTTCGTAGCTTCGAGAACACTGTCTAACCATCTTGTCCTCTGTCGTCCCCTTCTCCTAGTGCCCTCAATCTTTCCCAACATCAGGGTCTTTTCCAAGGATTCTTCTCTTCTCATGAGGTGGCCAAGATACCCCATGATATTCTTGTAAAGAAGCTGGTAAAATGCAGGCTAGACAATGCTACCATTCAGTGGAATTGTAACTGGTGGACTGACTGAACCCAAAGGGTGCTCATCAATGGCTCCTCTTCATCCTGGAGAGAAGTGACTAGTGGGGTGCCACAGGGTTCTGTCTTGGGCCCAGTCTTATTCAACATCTTTATCAGGGCCAGCCCTAAGGCAAGGCTGGGTGGCGCAATGCTCCAGGGTGCCGGGTTGCCAGGGGGGCGCTGCGCTCGGAAAGGGGGGGCGCCAGAGGGATAGTTCGCACCACGGCGCCAGGCCCTGATCTTTATCAATGACTTGGGGACATCCTGAGCAAGTTTGCAGATGACACCAAATTGGGAGGGGTGGCTAATACCCCAGAGGACAGGATCACACTTCAAAGTGACCTTAACAGATTAGACAACTGGGCCAAAGCAAAGAAGATGAATTTTAACAGTAAAGTACCACACTTGGGCAAAAATAAATAAATGAAAGGCACAAATACAGGATGGGTGACACCTGGCTTGAGAGAAGTACATGTGAAAAGGATCTAGATCAAGGGAAGTAATAGTACCACTGTATTCTGCTCTGGTCAGACCTCACCTGGAGTACTGTGTCCAGTTCTGGGCACCACAGTTCAAGAAGGATACTGACGAGCTGGAACGTGTCCAGAAGAGGGCAACCAAAATGGTCAAAGGCCTGGAAACGATGCCTTATGAGGAACGGCTTAGGGAGCTGGGTATGTTTAGCCTGGAGAAGAGAAGGTTAAGGGGTGATATGATAGCCATGTTCAAATATATTAAAGGATGCCATATAGAGGAGGGAGAAAGGTTGTTTCCTGCTGCTCCAGAGAAGCGGACACGGAGCAACGGATTCAAACTACAAGAAAGAAAATTCCACCTAAACATTAGGAAGAACTTCCTGACAGTAAGAGCTGTTCGGCAGTGGAATTTGCTGCCAAGGAGTGTGGTGGAGTCTCCTTCTTTGGAGGTCTTTAAGCAGAGGCTTGACAGCCATCTGTCAGGAATGCTTTGATGGTGTTTCCTGCTTGGCAGGGGGTTGGACTGGATGGCCCTCGTGGTCTCTTCCAACTCTATGATTCTATGAGACATGAAGGGCGGAGATCGCAGGGACACCCACTCAGCAGATGGGAGTGGGAGGCTAAAGAAGGTCCACAAAACAACTTTTAAAGATGAGGTCAAATATAAATTGATGTCCTCCTAAACCGAGGATGCCCAGGAGGGATGAATTGTCTACTTTCGTCCTCATTAGAGTAATGACTCTCAAAGGAACTGGGCTGGTTATTGCTAAAATGTGAGGACGTGGAGAGAGAGCATCACAACAGTAGAGCCATGTGCCGGCTTTGACAGGAAGAGCTTTGCAGATCACCTGTCATGTATGATCTATTTCCCCCCCAATAATTTTTATTGATTTTGTAAGAATATATACACATAACAATAAACAAACCGAACAATACACACTAAATACTAACACACTTCAAACACTAACCACCAAAAATTATATACCTTATCATTTTTCCTAAACATTGTCTCATGGGCTTACTCAGACCTCCCCATACTGATTTTCATTTTCAAATCACCTTTAACAGTTTTCATTTATAGTTTTTCCAAACCTTTTTCCAATCTCATTGAACTTATATTTATATACTACCCATAGTATATTTATATACTCTTGTTAATTTTGATTTTATTATCATTTCCACTCCCTCCCTCCTCCCGCACCCCAGAACTCTCCCTGCCACCGAGAGTCTCCAGGGTGCAAAAGACAGGCAGGGGGTGGTTCTTTTTCCAGTTGAGTCCTCCCCCCCCCGTCCCCTGTCATGTATGATCTAGTTGAGATTCCTGCATTGCAGAGGGCAGAATTCAATGTGCTACAATATTGGTGAGAGTGGTTGTCTGGGACCAGGAAGCCACTGGGTGGAAGGACCAGCAGGAAGCAATGAACCTAACGGGGGTCCCAGAGAGAAACCATCAGCAGAACTACAGTTGTATGGAACTGGCTAGGAAGTGTGGAAGATGATGGGGAAGTTGTCAAGGTTACAGGCCTGATGCCACAGGAAAATGGTCCATATTGCACCAAGCTTGGAATGGCTGAGGCCCAAGGGGAGGAGCGGCATTTGGTTCTGGGAGGAAGGATGAGGAGTTGGGGAGAACACCAGACAGGGGCTGGAGGGCAGCAGAAGGGATGGGACTTAGGACGGCTCTGTCTGCAATGATGGGCTGCTGTGAAGAATAATCTGCTCTTTAGATATCAATGCAAGGAGATCTGCACCCCCTTTATCTAAACTCAGGAGCAAATATGTGCAATTAAACCATATATGGTAATGACACTACAGCCTCCAACCCTGGGTGAGCGCCTGGAACCCTCTGCAATTCTGTGCCCCCCTCAGCAAAGATGCTGCAAAGGTGCATGAAATATACTCGGAGTCAAGAGTGAATTTCATGCTCTTTATTCAGCTCATAATCATCAAGGAGGAGAAGAGAAGACGAATGGCTCTTTTCCCCAAACCATCTGCTTATATACATTATTTACACAATGGGCCTTGCGTGATTGGCTACTTCAGGGCTACACCTGTGGGCCAATTATATTATGGATTGACTTCTGCCTGCAGCCTGATTGGCTGCTCCTACAGGCCAATCAGGTAGCAGATTCACTTCTGCCAGCCGCCTGATTGGCTGCTCCAGCAGGCCAATCAGGTTGCGGATTCACTTCCACCTGGAGTTGGATTGGGTAGCTCCCGCTGATTCTGAATCCTATTGTTCTAGGATTCAGCTCAGTACATAACACCCCTCCCCTCTAAGTTCCAGTCCTGCCCGGGAAGTTGCATTCGTAGTCCCCAAGGTCTGCTGGCCGCCTCCGTGTGCGTTGTGGCCTGGGGTGTTCCTTGGTCAGGGGTTCTGGTTCTGGCTCGTGTTCCGAGGCTGCTGGCTGTGCCAGGGCTGTCTGGTCTGGCGCCACTGAACCACTAGGTTGTAGCTCTGGTTCCGGTGTCCTTCCAGCCTCGGGGCGCCCCTCTGTGCCTACTGCTTCTGCTTCCCCTGCCCACCCCTCTCGCTCTACAGGCCTCACTGCCCTGCTGTCCCCTTGGGACCCCTCTGTCCCGCTCTCCTCCCGGGTTCCTCCTGGGAATCGTCGTCGTAGCTGGTCGCAGTGGCGGCGCCAACATTGCCCCCCTTCCGTTAGTACCTCGTACGACACGGGACCGGTCACCTTGGTGACTGTGGCGGGTACCCATGCTGGGCCTGCCCCAAAATTCTTTGCATACACTGGGTCCTGGGCCACAAATGTCCGGGGGTTCCTGCCTTTCCCCACCACTACCTCATCCTGAGCTCTGTCGGGGTGAAGTCGGTCCAGTCTAGTTGCAAGGCGCCGGCCCATGAGTAGTTCAGCTGGGCTCCGGCCCGTCGTTGTGCTTGGGGTGCTGTGCTGTGCTAGAAGAAATGCGGCAAGGCGGTATTCCCAGTCCCCTTGTGTTATGCGGCGGAGGCTGTCCTTGGTGGTCCGCACCATGCGCTCCGCTTGGCCATTGGTGGCAGGGTGGAATGGTGCTGAGCGGATGTGGCGGATGGCGTTCTGCGCTGTGAAGGTCTGGAACTCCTCTGACGTGAATGCGGTTCCATTGTCCGAGACGAGGGTGTCAGGGAGCCCGTGGGTTGCAAACAGCTTACGTAGTACCCGGATGGCTGCCGCCGTAGAAGTGGACGGTACCAGTGCGACCTCCAGCCATTTGGTGTAGGAATCCACCACTATGAAGAATGTTTTTCCCTGGAAGGGGCCAGCGAAGTCCACGTGCAAGCGTGACCATGGATGTCGGGCGGACTCCCAGGGCTGGACTGGGGCCCTTGGGGGATCCGGGCGGGATTCTTGGCAGGTCTGGCAGTGTTGGACCCAGGCCTCTATCTCTCTGTCAATCCCCGGCCACCACACATAACTCCTGGCAAGGGCCTTCATCCTCACTACCCCTGGGTGTGTCTCGTGTAGGGCTGTGAGGACCCTTTTGCGGAGGGGCTGGGGAACAACAACCCTGCTTCCCCATAACAGGCACCCCTTGTGGGCCGACAGTTCATGTTTGCGGTTTGTGTAGCCAGCGAATTCTGGCCCGGGGCTGCTGCTGGGCCATCCTCGCCACACCCAGTCCAGGACCCGGGAGATGACCCTATCTTTTGTGGAATGGTGCGCAACTTCTTGTGCCTGAATGGGTCGGTCGGGAAGCAGCTCCAGGGTCATAACCTCTTGCGCAGGCGCTGGGTCGGGGCCTGTTTCTGGTAGTGGTAGCCTGCTGAGGGCGTCTGCGTGGCCCATCGCCTTCCCAGGGCGGTGGATTAGTGCATACTGGTAGCCGGCAAGGAAAATTGACCACCTGAGGACACGTGGAGACAACACTTGGGGGGTCTGCTTCTCAGGGGCAAACAGGCCAAGCAACGGCTTGTGGTCAGTCACTATGGTAAAGGGCCGCCCGTACAAGAAATCATGGAATTTTTTTACGCCCTTCACGATTGCCAGACCCTCCTTGTCAATCTGTGAGTAGTTTCGTTCGGCTGCAGCAAGCGTCTGGGAGAAGTATGCCACCGGCACCTCTCTTCCATCCGGGAGTTGGTGTCCCAGGACAGCGCCGATGCCATAGGGAGAGGCGTCGCATGCCAGCACCACTGGCAGCCTCTCGTCGAAGTGTGCTAAGACCGAGTTCGAGACGAGCAAGTCCTTGACTGCCTGGAATGCGGCCCTTTGTCGCTGGCCCCACACCCAAGGGGCCCTTTTATCTAGGAGTCTGTGTAGGGGCTCCGCTACCGCTGCCTTATGGGGAAGGAAGGCATGGTAAAAGTTCAATAGTCCCAAGAATGACTGAAGTTCGGGCTTGCTCTTGGGCGCTGGGGCCTCACAAATGGCCCGTACCTTGTCACCGGTTGGATGGACCCCTTCTGCGTCCACCTTAAATCCCAGAAAGTCCACCTGCGGCACTCCCAGTAAACACTTTTCCCGCTTCACCTTGAGGCCCGCCGTCTGGAAACGGTGCAGGACGGAGCGGAGGCGGTCCTCAAATTCCTCTGGTGTGGGCCCGGCGATCAGTACATCATCGAAGAAGGGGGTGACGCCAGGAATCCCTTTAAGGAGAGAGTCCATTAGATTCTGGAATATGCCTGGTGCCACGCTAACGCCAAATTGCAGCCGCTTAACTCTGAATGCCCCTCTGTGCGTCACAATCGTCTGAGCCTCTGCTGTGGCTTCGTCCACAGGCAACTGTTGATACGCTTGGGCCAAGTCCAGTTTGCCAAAGATTTTTGACCCAGCCAGGGTGGCGAGGACATGGCTGACCACTGGCACTGGGTATGCATGGGCCGTGAGAGCCTTGTTTATGGTGCATTTGTAGTCTGCACAGATGCGGACCGAACCGTTAGGCTTGACGGGTGTGACAATTGGAGTTTCCCAGGGGGCGTTGGGCACCGGCTCCAGCACTCCTTGCTCCACGAGCCGGTCCAATTCCTCGTCTATGCGGGGTTTCAGGGCGAACGGGACCCGGCGGGCCTTGTGCCTGATGGGTCGTACAGCGGGGTCCAGCTGTAGGGCAATGGGGGGTCCTGTATATCGTCCCAATGCCCCATCGAAAACCCCTGGAAACTCTTTGCATATGGCGTCCACGTCCACTTGTAAGCTAGTGCGGTTCACCCCGGTAACGGCTAGCCCCAGAGGTCCAAACCATGCCAGTCCCAGTAAGCTAACGTAGGGGCCCTTAACTACCAGCAAGTCCAATTGTTGCTTTCGCCCTCGATATTGCACCCTGAAGGTCCCCACCCCCATAGTAGGGACCTTACGTTTCTGGAAGTCCCGGAGGGTGAATGGGGCCGGCCTTAGTTTGGGACCCCCATTAGGGCACAGTTCCCTTAATGTTCGGGCCGAGATTATGGATAGAGTTGAACCCGTGTCCAGCTCCATGCGGCATGGGGCTCCCTCTATCTGTACCTCTATATAAATTTTCTCTGTGCTGGGATGGGGCAACTGGAATACCTGGTAGTCCGTGATCTCCGTCGAGTTGCCTTGGTGCATGGTGCCGTGTGACCTGGGGCTCCTGGGTCGGTCATCTGATGCTTGTCGACGGGTGAGTCGAGCCCGACACACCCGGGCGATGTGTCCCAATTTTCTGCACTGCCTGCACTCTGCGTTGCGGAAACGACAGGTCCTCCTCTCGTGGTTCTCCCCGCAGCTTGCACAGTTCCCTCCTTCTCGTCGAGGCTGCTGTGGTGTGTGTGCTGCTTGAGTGCGCCGCTGTACTCGGTGTACTTCCTCCCTGTCAGATTCGGATTCGTCGGTGAGGTCTTCGTGGTAGACCCTCGGTTGGGATGGCGGGGCCGGTCGTGCCTCTTGCGTTGACCTCTCGGCGGCTTCGGTTGCCAGGGCTTCCTCCAGAGCAATCTGGAACGTGAGGTCTTTTTTGGCGTAGAGGCGTCGTTGCAACATCTCGTCCCTCAGGCCACCGACGAGGCGGTCACGAAGCATGTTCTCCAATTCTGAGAAGTTGCATAACCGGGCGGCTTGGCGGAGGGAGGTCACAAACCCAGTTATGGTTTCCCCCGGGGCTTGCCGCTTTGCGTAGAAGGCATTTCGGCAAGCTACCACCGAGGGCTGTGGTGAAAAGTGCTCCTTCAGCCGTTCCATTATTGTTTTGTAAGAGACGGTAGCGACATCTCTAGGTGCAAGGAGAGCCCGGGCGATTTCAAACGTCTCCTCTCCACAGACGCTGAAGAATGTCGCCCTCTTCATGGCATCGTTGGTGACTTCTTTCGCTTGCAGGAGGAAGTTGAAACGGGCGGCGTACCCTTCCCAGTCTCCTGATGCTGGTTTGAATGGCGAGAAGCTGCTGTCGGTTGCCATTCTGGGTTCCTTGGGTCCTGGAGCTGAAGCCTGGATGCACGGTGCGATGCAGCGGTGCAGCAGGTGGCGGTGCTGCGGTGCAGTGCGTGGTGGCGGTCAGCTCAGCAGGATCCCACCTTCGTCGCCAGTGAAATATACTCGGAGTCAAGAGTGAATTTCATGCTCTTTATTCAGCTCATAATCATCAAGGAGGAGAAGAGAAGACGAATGGCTCTTTTCCCCAAACCATCTGCTTATATACATTATTTACACAATGGGCCTTGCGTGATTGGCTACTTCAGGGCTACACCTGTGGGCCAATTATATTATGGATTGACTTCTGCCTGCAGCCTGATTGGCTGCTCCTACAGGCCAATCAGGTAGCAGATTCACTTCTGCCAGCCGCCTGATTGGCTGCTCCAGCAGGCCAATCAGGTTGCGGATTCACTTCCACCTGGAGTTGGATTGGGTAGCTCCCGCTGATTCTGAATCCTATTGTTCTAGGATTCAGCTCAGTACATAACAGTGCACAATCATTGTAACTATGTAACAAAGGTGCCAGATCAGCAAACAGGGAGCCCCTGCAGAAAAGACCCACTCTCCTGTTGCTGCCCCACAGACCTCTCATGCTCTAAGACACGTGCTCTAAGCTTGGGAGCAAGGTTACCTGGAAGGATTACATGATGAAGGAAGGAAGGAAGGAAGGAAGGAAGGGAGGGAGGGAGGGAGGGGGGAGGGAGGGAGGGAGGGAGGGGAAAAGCTGACTTGCCCCCCCACATTGAGGGGGTGTGGCCACATGACATGCCTGCTCGTTCCAGAGCTCCCGCCCAGCTCCTGGGCTCCCAGGCAGAGGCTGGGATGAGCAAAGATTGCCCTCGCTCTTTGCAGATCCTGCCCAGCTCCAGCTGCTGAGCAGAGACTGGGGCACCTGGTGGCAGCAGGGGGTGGCGGCCCCCTCAATATGGGCTGGAACCCCTTGTACCCCATATACCTGGCACCCCTGCTCCAAAGGAGATAGGGCATGACCTAGCTGAGTCTATCTAGCAATACTGCTCTGTGTTCCTTTACCCCTTCTGCTTGCTAGTTGTCTTTGACTGCAATCTCCCACAAGATGGAATCTCTCGACTGGATAACAGCAGCTCTTCTCCACAACCCTCAAGTCTGGCTTGATGCTGCACCGAGGACCCAGGTGGGCACAACTCCACCCTGCTCACCCACCCAGGTCTCAGTGATGCAGACCAGATCAGGCTCTTTATCCACAATCAGGTCATGGATGAGGGAGGTCTTACTCTGAGCCGCCCTGGAAAAACCAGGGAAGCTGAAAAGTGGCAATATATGGCAGGTGAGCTGCTTCAAGGTGGGCAGATCACAAGCTTTCATTCTGTGTAATGAACTTAGGAAGCTGCTTTCTGCTGAGACAGATCATCGGTCCACCTCGCTTGGTGGTGTCTGCACTGCCTGTCCTCTCCGTAGCTGATGGGGATGAAGCCTTGAGCCAAGGATGCACTCCACCAGTGAGCTGTGGCCCTTCCCCTGGACTGGCAGGCAGCAAGAAGCAGGGCTGGGCCAGTTTTTATATCCTGTCTATGGAACTCCATCTCCTAAGGAGATCGACCAGGATGGCTCCTTTCAGCTATTTCATAGGGCAGTTTAAAAAAAACAAAAAAAACATCATTCTACACATCTGAAGATTGTTAAAGCATGTTTGTGTATTTCCTGTTTTGATAGTGGCTGCTGCAGACCCTCCAAGTGTCCCTATTTTCCAGGGACATTCCTGATTTAGAGAAGCCGTCTCAGTTTTTTATTTGATCCCGGAATGTCACACTTTTCCTTAGGACGTTCCTATTTTCATTGCAGAAATGTTGGAGAGTATGGAGTTATCCAGCCCCCGAACTGTCTGAAGACAATCCTGTATAAGGAAGTTTTTTTAATGTTTAATGTTTTATTATGTTTTTATATATGTTGGAAGTCACCCAGAGTATAAATAGTAAAATTATGGAATGGGGTGTCCCTATTTTCATTGGAGAAATGTTGGAGGATTTGCTGCTGTTGTCATTATTGTTTAATTATATGTACTGTGGGGCCAGCCCGTCCTTAAGGCAGACTGAGGCAGCCATCTTGGGCAGTGGAGTCCAAGGGGTGGTTCCCCTGCAGGCCCCCCTCCTGCCACTGCTGCTGGAAAAGCGAGGAGGAGTAGTAGTGGCTTCCAGGTTCCTGCAAGATCTCACTCAGCTCTGTCAGGAAGTTCTCCACTTAAAGACATCCAAAGAAGGAGACTCCACCACACGCCTTGGCAGCAAATTCCACTGTAGAACAGCTCTTACTATCAGGAAGTTCTTCCTAATGTTTAGGTGGAATCTTCTTTCTTGTAGCTTGAATCCATTGCTCCGTGTCCGCTTCTCTGGAGCAGCAGAAAACAACCTTTCACCCTCTTCCATATGACATCCTTTTATATATTTGAACATGGCTATCATATCACCCCTTAGCCTTCTCTTCTCCAGGCTAAACCTACCCAGCTCCCTAAGACGTTCCTCATAAGGCATCATTTCCAGGCCTTTGACCATTTTGGTTTTGTTTTAATTTTTTAATTAAAGTTTTTTAATCACAAGATTTACAGCAAATACATTGAATAAAAGAATAATAGATTAAGCTATTGGGCTAACTTATTTTTGGTAAATTGATAGAAAAAGAAAAAAGTACAATAAACGTTAGAGAATAAAGAAAAGAAAAAGTGTAAAGAAAAGAAAAAGAAAATAGTTTAGATAAGGCAAGTAAAAAGGAAAGAAAAAAATATTTAACAACAAATTTCATTATATCTTAAAGCACTTCCACCACTTTCAGCACAGTAATTTTATATTTTATTGTTTATTTATTCTGTCTCATAATAATATACTATCTTGTATACATAGTTATTAATCTAGTAAAAAAAAATCTCTTGTTTTTCATGTCCTGCAGGGTTAGTCCAGACATAGCCATGTTTTATTTCCCATGCCTATTTTCTTTAAATAGTCGTTTAAGCAGAATATCAATATCTTAATGCAGAAACCGAGGAAGAAGAAATAAGGAACGTGATAAGGAAAATGAAAAAACGGAAGCCACCAGGGCCCAATGGGATTTCAGTTAAATATTACAAAAAAATAGAGGAAATATTAGTACCTAAGCTTAAAGTAATAATGAACGAAATATTAGAAAAAGGGGAAATACCTGAGTCCTGGCAAGAAGCCTTAATAACATTGATACCGAAAAAAGGATAGGATTTGAACCTCCTAAAAAAACTACAGACCAGTCTCATTATTAAATATAGATTACAAACTCTTTACTGGAATCTTAGCAAACAGATTGAAAAACTTCCTAAATAGAATAATAGAAAAAGATCAGGCTGGCTTTCTCCCGGGGAGACAAATGAAAGATAATATTAGGATAATCATTGATTTGATGGAATACATGGAACTAAAGCCTAGCATGAAAACAGCAATGCTGATGGTGGATGCTGAGAAAGCTTTTGATAGTGTATCATGGAGTTTTCTACATAACACCTGTGAAAGCTTGAAACTAGGATCAAAATTCTTAAATGGGATACAGGCAATTTACAAAAAACAGAAAGCAAAATTAATTAGAAACAATGAAATTACAGAAGAATTTAACATAGAAAGAGGGACTAGACAGGGGTGTCCCCTATCACCCCTCCTTTTTATTATGATTTTGGAAACTTTATTAATAACATTGAGAAAAGACAAAGAAATAAGAGGCATAAATCTGGGAATGCTTTGCTATAAAGTCAAGGTGTTCGTCGATGACTTGATTATTATGACAGAAACTCCTGAAGAAGGCACCCCAAAAGCTTTAGATAATATGAAAAAAATTGGTGATGTATCCGGATTCAAATTAAATAAAGACAAATCTAAAATGTTGACAAAAATATGAGAGAGAGAGAAAAGGAAGAATTGATAAAAATAACAGGAATAAAAATAGAGAATAAAGTAAATTACCTAGGAATATGGATCACCAACAAAAATACAAATTTATTTAGAGATAATTATATCAAGAAATGGAAAGAAATAAAAAATAGTCTAGAGAAATGGAAACGTTTAAATCTTTCAATATGGGGCAAAGTCTCAATGATAAAAATGATAGCTTTACCGAAAATTCTATTTCTATTTCAAAACATACCCATAGTAATTGGAACAAAATATCTCAAAGATTGGCAAAAAGATTTAGCAGACTTTATATGGCAGGGGAAGAAAGCAAGAATAAAAATGGAAATGGGTGACCCTGCAGGACATGAAAAACAAGAGAATACTGACAGGCTGAAAAGAATCTGGAGGTTTTGCATTACCGAATTTGAAAAGATATTTTGAGGGAGCTTGCTGGACCTGGCAGAAGGAATGGCTAACCTTAGAAAAGCCTGACGTATTGGAATTGGAAGGTTGCAATAAAATCTATGGCTGGCATGGGTATTTGATGTATGAGAAGCGTAATATCCATAAAGACTTTAAAAATCATACAGTAAGGAAGGAAAGAACAAAAGAAAAAATAATAGATAAAACTCCATGGTGGACGTCACCGCTGAGAGGCAAACGCGACTTTAAAATGTTACAAAAAGGAAGTCTGGCTAATGTATAGAGAGATAACGGAAAATGTAAATGGAAGCATCAAATTAAAGGATTGTGAAGAATTAAAAACAAGAGGGGTATCTTGGTTAGAATATTTCCGATTAAAGGCAACATTTGAGAAAGATAAAAAAACAAGGGGGTTTGGCAATACAGTTTCAAGATTCAAGAAAGAAGTTCTCAATAGTAATGAAAAAATACTCTCGAAAATGTACAGGCTTCTAGACAACACAGAACCACAGCAAGAAATTAAAAATAAATACATATGTAAGTGGGAGCTAGATCTGGGATTTGGAATAAATCAAAGCGAATGAAAAAAATTCTGGGAGAAGAATATAAATTTTACAGCCTGTTACACATTGAGGGAGAACTTAATGAAGCTTCACTACCGCTGGTACCTGGGTCCAGATAGGATAGGGAAAATAAACAAAAATGCCAGCAACAAATGTTGGAGATACCAGAATATGATTGATACGCTATACCAGATGTGGTGGACCTGCCCTAAAATTCAAAAAAATTGGGAAATGATACATGAAGAGACCCAAAAATTAATAAAAAACATATTTTATTTAAAAAGCAGAGTTCGACCTACTAGGAATTCTAGGTAATGATATCCCATATGAAAAAATCAACATCTTTTTATACGCATCAACAGCCACCTGAGTAACAATTGTAAAAATCTGGAAAGGAACCACTATACCAACAAAAGGGGAATGGAGAGATAAACTATGTGAATACTTGGAGCTAGCTAAATTAACAGACTTAATATGACAAAAACCGAAAGACAAGACTAAGAAAAAAGGGGTCTTTGACCATTTTGGTTGCCCTCCTCTGGACACGTTCCAGCTTGTCAGTATCCTTCTTGAACTGTGGTGCCCAGAACTGGACACAGTACTCCAGGTGAGGTCTGACCAGAGCAGAATACAGTGGTACTATTACTTCCCTTGATCTAGATCAGGCATCCCCAAACTTCGGCCCTCCAGATGTTTTGGACTACAATTCCCATCACCCCTGACCACTGGTCCTGTTAGCTAGGGATCATGGGAGTTGTAGGCCAAAACATCTGGAGGGCCGCAGTTTGGGGTGCCTGATCTAGATGCTATACTCCTATTGATGCAGCCCAGAATTGCATTGGCTTTTTTAGCTGCTGCATCACACTGTTGACTCATGTCAAGTTTGTGGTCTACCAGGACTCTTAGTAGATCCTTTTCACATGTACTGCTCTCAAGCCAGGTGTCACCCATCCTCTTTTTTTTTTTTTGCCCAAGTGTAGTACTTTACATTTCTCCCTGTTAAAATCTTGTTTCCTTTGGCCCAGTTCTCTAATCTGTTAAGGTCATTTTGAAATGTGATCCTGTCCTCTGGGGTATTAGCCACCCCTCCCAATTTGGTGTCGTCTGCAAACTTGCTCAGGATGCCCTCAAGCCCATCATCCAAGTCATTGATTAATGTGTAATGAAAAGTGGGCGGAAGCAAAAGGTCAAGATAGGAGTGTGGAGGGATGTTGTTCAAGATGAAAGCAGATGCCGAAGGCTTACAAACAGCTTGTTTTTCAATACCTGATCCCTCTCTCTTTTGATGATCAAATCAAGGTCGAAAATTCTTGTTATTGGAGAATAACAGTTTTCTGGGCCTGAACATCCCTCTGTGATAGCTCAGTCAGTAGAGTGAGAGGCTCTTAATCTCAGGGCCATAGGTTCAAGCCCCACATTGGGCAAAAAGATTCCTGCATCGCAGGGGGTTGGACTAGGTGACCCTCAGAGTCACTTCCATCTCTATGATTCTATGATCCACTAACAGGTTTGGAACATTTAACTGTCCAGCATTCTCTGCTCTCAAGTAGGTCCCACCAGACTCAAACCACATTTATTCAGAAGCAGGTCTCACTGAGTTCAATGAAACTTACTCCTTTGTAAGTGTGTGTTGTGCTGGAATCCTGGAAGCCAAGACCTGAGTTTGGGGCAAACATCACAAAAGGCATGCATCAAATCAAAGTGTGGAAGTATAGGCTGTAAATATTTTAAAGTGTGCATTTCCAGTAAATCCCAAAATGTCCCCTTTTAAGCTCATAAAATGGCTTATTTACAAAACTCTTCAAATGTCAGATTCATGTGTTTTCCCATTAGTGGGGTAGGAGAGCTGGAACCAATGTACCCCTTTGTTTTTAGATAGTACATGGGGAGATGAGTCTAAAAAGCCCAAGGACACAAATTTTAGCGGCCCTCTAGTAGCTATGATGGCTCATTTACCAGAAGTAATGTACTGTATTAAACAGAAGTGGATCTTCGATTCTGACCAAACTAAACCTCCCACCTAGAACAATATCTACATCAAGAGGCACTGATTAAATTCTAACCTGTGGTCTAAACCACAGAGCCTAGGGTTTGCCAATCGAAAGGTCGGTGGTTCGAATCCCCGCAGTGGGGTGAGCTCCCGTTGCTCGGTCCCAGCTCCTGCTCACCTAACAGTTCAAAAGCACGTCAGAGTGTGAGTAGATAAATAGGTACCGCTCCAGCGGGAAGGTAAACGGCATTTCTGTGAGCTGCTCTGGTTTTGCCAGAAGCGGCTTAGTCATGCTGGCCACATGACCCGGAAAAACTGTCTGCGGACAAACATCGGCTCCCTCAGCCAGTAAAGAGAGACGAGTCGTTCGCAACTGGACTTAAATGTCAGGGGTCCTTTACCTTTTTAAAGAGTTATATGAGGCTGGAACCCTCCATGTTGGACAGTAGAGAACACAGAAAATAACCTCTGTAATACGGTCTATTATTCCAAAGTGTAAGAGCAACTGCCCCTTGGCCCTAGAGCCCAAGAGACCACCTCTCTGCCGGCTCCTCACAATTATCAAGTCTGTAATACAAATGTGTGAAGCGGCCTTTAACTCAAGCAGACCCAAACCCTGTAACAATTTCACTTTTTTGGTGTGGCCCAGAAACATCAGGTTAAATCCAGCTTCAAAGCCTGAAGCCTCTTTGAAATGCAAAGCCTTAATTTGCAATTGCTTTGAATATTTTCAACTGTAGCAGCAAGTTTAACAGGTGAACTTGAATTTTAAAATATTTAAATGACAACCTTTTGTCATTTGCTGGGTCCTTCACTTTCTATTGAACAAAAACAATCTCCCCCACCCGGTGCACCAAACAGAGATATATTAAACAATAGCATTAACTGTCAGAATATCTTTGTCTGACCTTTTCTGTATCACACTTTGCCTGTTCTTCTGAGGTGTTGGTGCCATCTACAAATCCACTCCACCACCCGGTGGGGAGGAGTTGCGGTGGACCGCGTGGCCACCCACTCTCCTCCGGGGGGCGGGGACGTTGTTCTGCGCCACCTGGGGGATCCCGGCCATGTCATCCATCACCAGCCAGTCAGCTGGCTGGGGGGGGGGGGGGCTGGACCAGTTTAACGACAACGTGAGCCGACTAGCATTAACCCATTATTCTGTGTCCTGGTGTTTTTATTCCTCCTTGAGGGGGTGGTTACGGGGTCTCGACACGCAACAGCACTCAAAGCCCCAAAAGGAGATTGTGCCCAAAATACAGAGAACACAGAAGACAGAAGTGTAAATCATCTGGTTTCTTATTACAAATTACAAGAGCTACTGTAGCTTGGTCCTTGGAGAAGAGATGTTTTAAACATGACAGCAAGTGTGCTGAAGGCACCAACAGCCCTTATGGCGGGTGTCATATCAGCACAGCAGCACAGAGTCTGCCTGAGCCAGGATTACGGATTGCTTCACTGCAACAATGCAAACAGATAGGTGAGTGCACAGACTTTTGGTGGGATGCTGTCTGCGTGGAGTACTGGTGTGGGCAAGTGTTCTGAGTTGCTACTATTTGACCACAAACACATTTGTCTGGGTTTTGGCCTCCTTCTCCTACACTTGAAGTCCCCAGATTTTTCTCACCCTACTTTCCTCAGAAGGTAAGTAAAGTCAATAAAACCATGATAGATGCTTTACTATCTCTATACAACCAGCTCTATCCCAAAACTAAATGTGTTTTGAGGGACTGGCCTTTGGAGCCTGTGCTCTTTGGCACTGTGCCCTGAGTGGACCTGGGTGCCTCACACCAGATGAACGACACGAGCGAGGAGAGATCCAGACACCAGGCAGGCAGGCAGCCCAGGCAAGAAGAATGACGAGCTCTGAGAGAGGGGACTGGTGAGATAGAAAAGGAGGTGGTTTGGTGAGCTGCCAAGGGAGACAATGAGGCGGCAGGCAGAGTTATCAGAAAAGCTCCTAGTTAAGAATACAGACTTATAAAACAAACAATAAAACAACAATTTCTACATATTATTATGGGTTTGCAAGGGCAAGGATCCCCTAAAACTCCTGGGCACCAGGTTCTCCCCATAATGTCTGAAATCAGTATATGTAGGGTTTGAAGTCAAGCCAGCCTCCTCGGGAGTTGGGCTTGGAGGGGGACTATCCAAGAACAAAAGCAAGTGATAGCAGAATCATTACCCTGGAATTTTGCTACCACTGGGCAGAGAAAAATAACACAACCCCAGAATCATAGAATCATAGAACTATAGAGTTGGAAGGAATTTAAAAAACCAATAACTAAGAGTAGATCCCATTAGGAGTTTGGGGATAAGGGGCCATCAGCCCAACAGTGGAGAACACTCAGCTCTCTATTATCTCACTCAGCTTTCTATATTACTACACACAAGGCGGATTACAGCAACAACATTTGCAACAAAGAACACACACTTTATATTAATCTGATCCAATACAAAAAGTCATACTAAAACATCTTTAAAATGGAACGGCTTATATCAAATAAATTTCTTTATCAAATAAAGAAATATTGAGTAATCTATTAGAATATAATAGTACACAATAAAACTAACTCTCAAAACATCAGCAAATAATAATTAAACAGAAATTCAAACTTAACAATTACAATAATTACTAAACCATGATCAATAAAAAATAACTTCAAGTCACAATGCATAAAATACCACAATACATACAAAACCGTGTAAAGGCGTCAGATTGAGAAACAAAGACACACAACTTATAAAAATGGAAAAAGGGGGAAACCACCAGAGAAGAATTCAAACAAATAGCCAGCACGTGTAGAGACAAAGTTAGAAAAGCTAAAGCACAGAATGAACTCAGGCTTGCTAGAGAGCTTAAAAGCAACAAAAAGGGCTTTTATGGGTATGTCCGTAGCAAAAGGAAGAACAAGGAAACAGTGGGGTCACTTAGAGGAGAAGATGGTAAAATGCAAACAGGGGAAAGAGAAAGGGCAGAACTCCTCAATGCCTTCTTTGCCTCAGTCTTCTTCAAAAAAGAAAACAATATTCGACCTGAAGAATATGGAGCAGATGATTCAGAAGTGGAAACACAGCCCTGAACAAGTAAGGAGGTAGTACAAGAATACTTGGCTAGTTTAGATGTATTCAAGTCTCCAGGGCCAGATGAACTACATCCAAGAGTATTAAAAGAGCTGGCAGAGGTGATTTCAGAACCACTGGCAGTAATCTTTGAGGATTCCTGTAGGACAGGTGAAGTCCCAGCAAACTGGAGGAGGGCAAATGTTGTCCCTATATTCAAAAAGGGGAAAAGAGAGGACCCAAACAATTACCGCCCAGTCAGACTGACATCAATACCAGGAAAGATTCTAGAGCAGATCATTAAGGAAACGGTCTGTGAGCACCTAGAAAGGAACGCTGTGATCACTAAAACTCAGCATGGGTTTCTGAAAAATAAGTCATGTCGGACTAATCTGATCTCATTTTTTTACAAAATTACAAGCCTGGTAGAGGAAGGGAATGCTGTGGATGTAGCCTATCTTGATTTCAGCAAGACCTTTGAGAAGGTGCCCCATGATATTCTTGTAAAGAAGCTGGTAAAATGTGGGCTAGACAATGCTACCATTCAGTGGATTTGTAACTGGCTGACTGATGGAACCCAAAGGGTGCTCATCAATGGCTCCTCTTCATCCTGGAGGGTTCTGTCTTGGGCCACAGGGTTCTGTCTTGGGCCCAGTCTTATTCAACATCTTTATCAGGGCCAGCCCTAAGGCAAGGCTGGGTGGCGCAATGCTCCAGGGTGCCGGGTTGCCAGGGGGTGCTGCGCTCGGAAAGGGGGGGGGCGCCGGAGGGATAGTTCGCACCACGGCGCCAGGGCGCCAGATGTGCTTAAGAAGGCCCTGATCTTTATCAATGACTTGGATGATGGGCTTGATGGCATCCTGATCAAGTTTGCAGATGACACCAAATTGGGAGGGGTGGCTTATACCCCAGAGGACAGGATCACACTTCAAAATGACCTTAACAGATTAGACAACAGTGCCAAAGCAAAGAAGATGAATTTTAACAGTAAAGTACTACACTTGAGGGGGGGGTGAAAGGCACAAATACAGGATGGGTGACACCTGGATTGAGAGCAGTACATGTGAAAAGGATCTAGATCAAGGGAAGTAATAGTACCACTGTATTCAGCTCTGGTCAGACCTCACCTGGAGTACTGTGTTCAGTTCTGGGCAGCACAGTTCAAGAACGATACGGACAAGCTGGAACGTGTCCAGAGGAGGGCAACCAAAATGGTCAAAGGCCTGGAAACGATGCCTTATGAGGAATGGCTTAGGGAGCTGGGTATGTTTAGCCTGGAGAAGAGAAGGTGAAGGGGTGATATGATAGCCATGTTCAAATATATAAAAGGATGTCATATAGAAGAGGGAGAAAGGTTGTTTTCTGCTGCTCCAGAGAAGCGGACACGGAGCAATGGATTCAAGCTACAAGAAAGAAGATTCCACCTAAACATTAGGAAGAACTTCCTGACAGTAAGAACTGTTTGGCAGCGGAATTTTCTGCCAGGGAGTGTGGTCTCCTTATCTTGAGGTCTTTAAGCGGAGGCTTGACGGCCCTATGTCAGGAATGCTTTGATGGTGTTTCCTGCTTGGCAGGGGGTTGTGCTGGATGCAGCGCCGGTGCTAGGGCTTTTTGCGCCCTAGGCTAAATCACCTTCTGGTGCCTCCCCCCCGGCACATGCGTCATGACGCATGCACAACGCCGCTGATGCCGCTGCGTCCCCTCATTAGGCTGGAGGGCGCTGAGCTCTCATTTTGGCTCGCGCGCCTCCCGCCTATGGAGGGGACGCTGTGAGCTCTTCAGCGGCCGCGGCAGCAAGTGAGCGGCTGCGTCGGCAGCAACAGCGCCCGTAGCTGAAGGCTTCAGCTACGGGCGCTGCCGCCGCCACCACTCGCTCATTGTTCCCGGAGCTGGCGGCAGCGCTGGCGGCCGGCGGGCAGGCTGTGGGCAGGCTCGCCAGCGCCCCCTCCATTTCAGGGGCGGAGCCGAGGAGTTGCCCGCCAGGCTCCGGCGATGCACATGGAGGCGCCGGGAGTCGGCGGGTGGACGGCGGGCTGGCTCGACAGCACCCCCTCCATTTCGGCGCCCTAGGCCATGGCCTAGTTTGCCTAAATGGAGGCACCGGCCCTGGCTGGATGGCCCTTGTGGTCTCTTCCAACTCTATGATTCTATGATTCCAACATGTTGAGGCCAAAAAATGGGATGTGTATCTTCCCAGCCTTGCTCCTTTGTGAGTCATGTGACCCATGATTCCATGTGAGATTGATCTCATGCATTTTGGGGCACCATGCTGAGAGCATGGATCCCCAGAACAGGATGTCCTGATTTAATCTCTCAAGACAGATTGGGACTAGTTTACCCAGAAGATCACCTTAGCCAATAGACACCCACTAGATCGCTTTCATCAGTGGAACTGGCAGTACTGCATGTTTCCCATTTTATGCCTATTAATATTAGGCAGCAGCCTTCCCTGTACTCTTTTCAGGGCCTGCTAGAAAACTTTCTTATTTAGACAAGCCTACCCAGATGGCGCTGGGCGGTGCTGTGGTCTAAACTACTGAGCCTCTTGGGCTTACCAATCAGAAGGTCGGTGGTTTGAATCCCCACAACGGGGTGAGCTCCCGTTGCTTGGTCCCAGCTCCTGCCAACTTAGCAGTTCAAAAACACGTCAAAGTGCAAGTAGATAAATAGGTACTACTCTGGCGGGAAGGTAAACAGCATTTCCGTGTGCTGCTCTGGTTCGCTAGAAGCGGCTTAGTCATGCTGGCCACATGACCCAGAAGTTATACACCAGCTCCCTTGGCCAGTAAAGCGAGATGAGTGCCACAAGCCCAGAGTCGTCCGCGAATGGACCTAAAGGTCATAGAATCATAGAATCATATAGTTGAAAGAGACCCCAAGGGCCATCCAGTCCAACCCCCTGCCAAGCAGGAAACACCATCAAAGCATTCCTGACAGATGGCTGTCAAGCCTCTGCTTAAAGACCTCCAAAGAAGGAGACTCCACCACACTCCTTGGCAGCAAATTCCACTGCCGAACAGCTCTTACTGTCAGGAAGTTCTTCCTAATGTTTAGGTGGAATTTTCTTTCTTGTAGTTTGAATCCGATGCTCCGTGTCCGCTTCTCTGAAGCAGCAGAAAACAACCTTTCTCCCTCCCCCATATGACATCCCTTTATATATTTGAACATGGTTATCATATCACCCCTTAACCTTCTCTTCTCCAGGCTAAACATACCCAGCTCCCTAAGCCGTTCCTCATAAGGCAACGTTTCCAGGCCTTTGACCATTTTGGTTGCCCTCTTCTGGACACGTTCCAGCTCATCAGTATCCTTCTTGAACTGTGGTGCCCAGAACTGGACACAGTACTCCAGGTGAGGTCTGACCAGAGCAGAATACAGTGGTACTATTACTTCCCTTGATCTAGATGCTATACTCCTATTGATGCAGCCAAGAATTGCATTGGCTTTTTTAGCTGCTGCATCACACTGCTGACTCATGTCAAGTTTGTGGTCTACCAGGACTCCTAGATCCTTTGCACATGTACTGCTCTCAAGCCAGGTGTCACCCATCCTGTATTTGTGCCTTTCATTATTATTTTTTGCCCAAGTGTAGTACTTTACATTTCTCCTTGTTAAAATTCATCTTGTTTGCTTTGGCCCAGTTGTCTAATCTGTTAAGGTCATTCTGAAGTGTGATCCTGTCCTCTGGGGTGTTAGCCACCCCTCCCAATTTGGTGTCATCTGCAAACTTGCTCAGGATGCCCTCAAGCCCATCATCCAAGTCATTGATAAAGATGTTGAACAAGACTGGGCCCAAGACAGAACCCTGTGGCACCCCACTAGTCACTACTCTCCAGGATGAGGAGGAGCCATTGATGAGCACCCTTTGGGTTCGGTCAGTAAGCCAGTTACAAATCCACTGAATGGTAGCATTGTCTAGCCCACATTTTACCAGCTTCTTTACAAGAATATCATGGGGCACCTTGTCAAAGGCCTTGCTGAAATCAAGATAGGCTACATCCACAGCGTTCCCTTCATCTACCAGGCTTGTAATTCTGTCAAAAAAGGAGATCAGATTAGTCTGACATGACTTATTTTTCAGGAACCCATGCTGACTTTTAGTGATCACAGAGTTTCTTTCTAGGTGCTCACAGACTGTTTGCTTAATGATCTGCTCTAGAATCTTTCCTGGTATTGATGTCAGGCTGACTGGGCGGTAATTGTTTGGGTCCTCTCTTTTCCCCTTTTTGAAAATAGGGACAACATTTGCCCTCCTCCAGTCTGCTGGAACTTCGCCTGTTCTCCAGGAATTTTCAAAGATTATTGCCAGTGGTTCTGAAATCACCTCTGCCAGTTCTTTTAATACTCTTGGATGTAGTTCATCTGGCCCTGGAGACTTGAATACATCTAAACTAGCCAAGTATTCTTGTAGGGATCCCTTTACCTTTACCCAGATGCTTAGAAAGTTGATGCACATTTTCATCTGTTTCTAGTCTATTGATATTTTGAATGTTTTAAAGTTTTAACTATTGTTCTTATTTTTTCATATTGATAATTTTTGAAAACCACTTTGAGGTTTTTTTATAATCAAGTGGTGTGTAATTTTAATGAAATAAATAAATAAATCACATGCAGCCAGGCCCTCAAGAAGACGGTTGCTATTTCATATGGAGTTAAGCATTTTTCACTGCAAATGTAGAACCAATTTATTTTAAAGTAAACTCTTGAAAATGCAAAGTATCGGATTGTGTTCAGTTAAAAGCAAAGCAGCATTAGGGAAGTGACACTCGGATAAATGCTTGTGTAAGTTATTGGGGGCGCTGTCATGGCATTCCCTCTCAGTCGTCAGCCTCGCTTTAACAAAATTGCTTTAACAAACAAAAACAGTGAAAACCAGGGCCACTGGGTCAAAATGGTCACAGTGTAAAATGTTCTGACCGGGTAACAGCTGGTTTTCCTGACTGCTATCGACTTCTCCGAGTCATCATGAAACAGCACATGAATCACAGCCGCTATGCTGTTACTTTTATAAGCCCTCGTTCCCACAGGCTCATGAGCTAAGTTTTAATTCCAGCCTCTGTTTGGGGTTTACAATGACGTCTAATGTTTTGAAGCTGTCACTGAAATGGGGCCAGGCTGTGTGCTGGTTACGCACATTTCAAACTCATTGCACCACCTTTCTTGAACTCTATTTAGGTTCAAGTGCTCAGTGATTCCCATTAAGTTCTTTGGGGCAAAAAAACTTTCAAGTTATTGATTTAAATGGTCTTAAGTGTGCCTGCTCATTCCCCCCATTCCTATTCATAGTTCTCCCTTTGCTCCCCTGTTTTCTGCAAACTTGTCAGCCTCAAGTTTGTGATTCCCCAATGTTGATGTATTTTGTGTATCTTTTTTAAAAACAACAACAGAGCATTTCTTGCAATGTTTTCTTGGGAGCTTGTGCACATTTGAGCATTATTTAACTGTTCACTTTTTCCTCATTCAAATTAGGCTGGAGTAGTCCACACCTGTATGTTTCTGAATCTGTATCTAGGGGGTGACTTTCCTGGACATACCAGTAGGCATTCCTTGTGGTGTTTCTCCCTTCCTTCTGGTTTCTGGATTATATTATGTACCTCATGCCCCTTAAAAGGGGGGTGGGGGTGGAAGCCCTGCCTGTCACACAAGAAGTGTGCAATTGAAAATTCCTCCACCAGAAATAGTGAAGAGTGCAGCCGGGAAAGACGGGAAAGCCTTGAAGAAAGGGGAACAGTATGGAAAGGGGAACAGTCAAAAGTGACCATTGATCCACACAACCCAAAAGCCTGAAGCAAATGGTCTGTGCCCCCAAGTGGGATAGTTTGGAACCTGAGTTCCTCAAACGTGTTGGCTCCTCACTGTAGCAGGCAGACCCGAATTTAAAGGGGGAAAGCACTGAGAATGGTGGTGTTTGAGGATAACATCATGCAGAGTATGGAGATGAAGTGGGAATAAAAGAACTGCAAAGACTCAAACTATATGCTAACACAATTGCTGTTAATCTAGCCAGGTGTCTTTTAAAAATGTTTCATAATGTTATTCATAGTTAATGCTGTCTGGGTTTTCTACTGTTTTAACGCTTTGAATAGGTTTTGGATTGTTTTATTATTTGCACGCTGCCCTCGGGTCTTTTGCAGCCCCTTGACCTCCTTCTCTCTCTCTTGCAGCAATCCTATAGAGATGGATTCCAGCCTGGTCAGATTCATGTTTCCATGGAAGGAAATCCCACTTGCTTCCATGGGATTTACTCCCACTTAAGCATGCATAGGATACACACTTGGTTTACGCTAAACTATATGCAAGGACAGCCTGCGTTATTCTTAAAGCAGCCCGCAAGGGAGCAGTGTGCGATGGAGCCTTTGCTAAGCACGTAGCCCAGCCTCTTGCCCACTGATGCCAGGGACTCACATCTGAGCTCTGCTAAAGCACAAGTGTATCCACAGGAAACCATCCCAAATAATCCTTTGCAAACACTCTGTTGACATTAGCTCCTACGTGCTGCTGCGTTCAGGAGTTACCGGATCTCAGGGGCTTTGATTACCCTCTGGAGGCCTCTCTGGGTATGTCATTGTCCTAATAACCTCCAGCCACATGACAAAAATTAAACAAGAGGCCTTTGCATCTGTTGCTGTGGAAGTATGAAGTCAGCTACGGAGGTTTCAAAGCATTTGTCTCTCCTCTGTCTTTCTCAACAATAATTTAAATAATTGAATTGTCCAAAGTAGCAGGACTTCGGATAAAGAGAAGAAAACGATTCCTATTCTGAAGACATATTTAGAACTGTCCTGGAAAGGCTAAGAATGAGTAGAATAGTGATGCATTATTTCATCATTTAAAAAAATAGAGTGGGAGGGGCACAAACTACCAATGAAATGATGCTTTTCTGTCCCTCCTGCTCAGACAATAGTTAACTTGGGGTTAAAGATTAACAGACTGACAAGGAACTGTATAAATGCCCTGTGGTTGGGAACACAGGGCTAGCTGAACGTGAGGAAGCGAACGGGTGCTCCTCTCCAGACTCAGTTGCTTTGCTGACTGGTCTCATTCGCCATGTGTTCAACAGGCCTCCCCGGTGAGCTGCTGCTCCTGCTCCTCTGCCCTGGCCTCATCCTCGGGGCTGCTCTCCAACCCATGCACTGTGCCCCATGCACTGAAGAGGAGCTTGTGCTGTGCCCGCCGGTGCCTGCCAACTGCCCTGAAACTGCTCATCCGCCAGGCTGTGGCTGCTGCCATACCTGTGCCCGCCAGCTGGGGGAGCCCTGTGGAGTATACACCGCCCGCTGTGGCTGGGGGCTCAGGTGCTCTGTGCCCCCAGAGGAGCCCCGGCCCCTGCATGCCCTCCTCCGTGGGCAGGGCACTTGCCTTCCCGCCACTGAAACGGCAGAGGCTGCAGGTAAATAATGTGCCTTCCTGTTTTGCATACTGCTTTGCATGTCTAGCAATTAGTGCATGGTTAACTTACTTATTTTATCACATTTATATGCTGCCTTATTCTTCCAAGGAGCTCAAAGTGGTGTACAAGGTTCTCCTCCTCCCCATTTCATTCTCACAACAGCTTTGTGAGATAGGTTAAGCAGTGATTGGTCCAAGGTCACCCAGGGAGCCTCATGGCTGAGTGGGGATTTGAACTCTGCTCTCCCAGGTCCTAGCCTGACACTCTAACCATTACACCACACTGGCTTTGGCATTAGATCTTCTCCACAGCAAGCAGCCAGTGGCCAAAAAAATGTGGGAAATGTTCCTGCGTGTAGAAGCCCAGGCTGGACCCAGTGCCAGGGCAAAGTCTTCATCCGCTGAACATTCCAGGTTCGATCCTGAGCGTCGGTGTGAGGCAGCAAAAGTGGGGCTGAGCTCTGCCTGAGACCTTGGAGAGCTGCCCCATAGAAGTCAGATCCACAGTGTGACTCCTGAAGGCACACCTTCACTAAGAGGCGCTTTCTTTATGGAGAAAGTTGGGGTCTGAGTGCAAAGCCAGGGGTATGTTGCAAAACTCTCAGTCAGAGGGAGAACCCCCCCACACAAGGGGCCTGGCCCCCCTTCACCTGTGGCAGCCATGTTGATGGTGTTAATGTGTGTGTGTTGTGGAAGGAAAGGAAGGAAGGAAAATATTTGTTGCCTCTTTTCTGTCCTGCTCCTGTGCCTATTTCTGCTCCTGTGTTTTTGCAAACACCTGACAAACAATAATTCTCTCTCAGTCACATCCACACCATTTAATTTCTACTTCTCAGCCTGTTGTTAAAGACATAGGGGTTACGGGTAGTTTTAGTAGATATCATAGAATCATAGAATCTTAGATTTGGAAGGGACCCGAGGTTCATCTAGGCCAGCCCCCTGCAATGCAGGTATCTCAGCTCAAGCATCCAGGACAGATGGCCACCCAACCTCTGCTTAAAAAGCTCCAAAGAAGGAGAGGCAGGATGCTATTGAAAATAGATTCAATAAATGCTGTTGAAAATAGAATCTCTGCACCACAGTCCCCATCACTGGGATATGCTTTAAATTAATCAGCTAGGAGCAGCTCCAGCCAGGAGCAAAGCGTGTTGTGATCACCTGGGAGTGACCTCAGACTCCCATCTGCCTTTAAAATCTCCTTTAGCTTCTGTAGTGCTAATATTTCAACTGTTGACAATTACATTAAGCAAACCATAGGAAACTTTGTAGAACTGTGACCTGATCAAGAATGGATTTAATTTTGCTTTCTTTCCATTAGGATTCAACCAAGGATTTATAAAAAACTTGTGAATTCCTGAATTCTCTCCTCCCCCCCCCCATTTTGCTTGTAGTTCAAGAGTACCTAGTAATTCCCATTGCTCAATTTGGACATAAGGATTGCTTAAATGGAAACTGACACTTTGACAGTAGCCCAAGTGCTATGGTTTGAAGTGTAATGAAAAAAGACTTTTGCTTGCTGCCTCCCCCCTCCCCCCTCCCCCCACCACATAATTAGATCCAGGAGGTTTCCATCAAAGTCTTAGATTTCACTGCCACGGTCTCTTATTTATAAATCTCTCTACACCCCCCCCCAACAAGGCTTCTATTTGTTTCCCCTTCTGTTGCCTCCTTTTTGCTCACCTACAAACTTTTTTACACATTGATTTAGTACTTTTTATTTGAAAATTGCTTCAAGTACTCTTCACACATTGCACATGGGCAAACCTAGGGTTGCCATTCTCAACAGGAAGCAACTTGCATGATGCAAATGTTTGCAAGCATGTATTTGCCATAGTCAGGCAATATTTTTTCAATGTACATTGTAACCAAAAGCCATAATGGTTCATTTGCTCATGATCTTTAATAATAACACTCTAGCATGATAGAAATAATTGTTCAAAGACATCCTGTTTCCATGCTTCAACACACATTAAAGCCACACTAGAGCTTGCTCTGAATGCAATATTGGTAGTCCTGCATTTTGTCTTTCTGACCAGCTGAATGCTTGCTGTCTCCTCTGGCCCATTTTGTGACACCTATGAGTAAAGTCACAACGTAAACAGAAAGAAGCAAAGGGCTGTTGTTTACGGCAGTAGAAATTATCTTTCATTTCAGGATGCCCTCTCTTAGCTCTTGCATATGTATGAATTTCTGAATTAATTGCTAGACTTTCTGTAATAAGTCATGCTGTAGGGTTTTGAAAAATGTATACTATAACCAGTGCTGGCTTTGGGTCTCTATACTCTGCACTAGAATCATTAAAATTCTGTATCTGTCTAACTCACAAGCTGAATCCAGAAATCAACAAAATTTACTTTTACATGTACTTGTGATGATTTTATTTCCCCTTCCTCTAAGAAACACAGATGACACAAACAGTTCTCACCCCTTGCTCCTTTTTATCAGGTCCTCTCTGACAAGAGGGCAAGTGTTGCAGTGGGATCTGGCAATTAGGCCTTGTGTTGTGGGTGGGAACATTGGAGTGGCTGCAACACCCTATTGGTGGTCTCTTGATCTGGGGAGCAATTGGGCAAGAGGGATGCCAGTCAGAACGATCGAGGGACCACTAGTTAAGCTGATGCACGTGTCCCTGAGCTTCCTCTTTGGGGCTCAGTGCATCAGAACACCTGCCCACCTCTCCCTAGATTTAGGGCTTGTGCTTGACCTTGCTATGCTGTCGTGTGTTGCCTGTTATTGGGACAGGGGCACGGCAGGAATTTCCCCCACTTGGCTGATTGGCTGGTGCCATTTGGGTTTCGCCTGCCGCGTAGCAAACCGTCACAACTTGTAAGGTTGCGGGTAGGCTCTGGTTCAGGTGGTTAGGGGTGGCAGGATGCCTAGCCATCCCTATGTGTTGGGTATTCCTTTAAGAAGAAATCCATGGACTCATGGTTGGTCTTCCCCGAGGGGGTTGTGCCTGAGCCTGAGTTCAGGGCTCATCTGGGTGGAGGCCTAGCAGGGCTCCTGCTTGCCACTGTCTCAGGTGTTCACCCAAGTTGGTTGGTGCCCTGGGTCAGCGCTGCCTGCAGGGAGCGAGTCGAACCAGAACCTATGCAACCACTCACTTGATTTGTAATCAATAAAGTTGTGGCCTAAATTCTGCCCAAAACCCAACCTAAAATTTGAGTCCTGTCTGAATTTATTCCTAGGGCTGGTTAAAAGGTCTCCACACGCAAATCCTCACAGCCTTGTGAGGAATCATGGGCTGAGAAAGAGTGACGGGTTCAAAGTTGTCCAGGGAGCTTCATTTGTAGAGCAGGGAGTTGAACTTGGGTCTCCCCAGTCTTTGTTCAACAGTGTCAGATAGATTCATTCCATTGGCGTTATTCTTGTTTTGCATGATTCTACCACTGTTTTTTAAAAATTTCCATATTTGCCCTACACTGATTTCACGGCTATATGGGCTAGATATTTTCTTTTACTTTATTTAAGAGATCCAAGATTCTTGGGAAGTTGAATTCTTGAAGACAACACAGTGTTTATAGGTTTTCATAAAACCATGGCACACGCAGAAGATTCCTTATAAATGTGTGTGTTTTCCTTGAGGGATGGAGGTTCCAGCCAGGACATCGGAGCTCTGCTCTTCTAGAGCTGCCATTCATTTCTGCAGAGCTTGTGTGGGGTCATGTTTCCACTTGTGCTTCTCCCCTGCTAGAGTCCCTGGGAGCAGAAGACATGCCCCGTGAAGACCCTGACGTGGCAGCTGACCAGCAGGACAACACCCAGATGACGTTTGCCACTGGCCAAGATAAGCCTGTCCCTTGGAATTCAGTCGCTGCCCACGAAAGTGTGAAAGCCAGGAGACTAAATGAACTTAGGAAGTTAAAGAAACAAGTGAGTTCTCTAACATCCATTTTCTGTGGTCTTGTATCTGCACACTATTGAAGCAAAGCAGGCCATCAGTAGAAACGTAATTTAGAATGCCATGAAATTAATTCCTCAAGCCATGACAAATTATAAGATGCTAATGTGGTATAAATAGCAAGTGTTCTGGGCTTGGCCATGGGGAACTCCAGTTCATATTCCCACCCACTCACCAAACTCGCCGCATAGATTTAGGCAAGTTGCCATTTCATAGCCACAAGGCTAAAATGCCACACACGAGCTAGTTGGAAAAACAGGGTTGGGATACGTGTCTAGGGTAGGGCCAGTTCAAGACATTTTGCCGCTTAGGGCAAATCAGAAAACGCCTCTTCCCTCCCCACCCCCACCACCTGAGGCAACGAGAGGCAGCCTGGGGAAACCACAGCATGTGGCGGCAGCAGGAGATCACAAGGAGGCCGGAGAGGAAATCGGCAGTGGCAGTGATGGGGGGGCAACTCAGGGCAACTGGGGTGGTAGCGGCAGCTCCTATCTGCAGGGAAGGAGAGTCCACCACCTTCTGAGAGAATCCGTTGCACTGCTGGACAGCTCTTACTCTCAGAAAGTACTTCCAGATGTTTGGTCGGGATCTCCTTTCCTGTAATGAAGGCATGGGTTCGGGTCCTGCCCTCCGGAGCAGTAGAAAACAAGCTTGCTCCCTCTTCCATGTGACAGCCCTTGAGATATTTGAAGGTGGCTATCATGTCTCCTCTCAGTTTCCTCTTTTCTTTTTTTCACATAATTTTTATTCATTTTCCAATATTCACAAAAATAAAATCACAAAAAATAAAACAAAAATAAAACATGGGGAGGGACATAAGTGTTCTTACATTTTTTACTTAACATTGTTGACTTCCTCAGTCCCCCCCCCCCACTGGGTCCATTTTAGAATCTCAATTAAGCAATTTTCATTTTGTATCTTAAATCATTCTAACACATTTTTTCATTTCCTTTCAACTATTCTAAAAAACGTCCACTATCCTCCACCACTAGCTAGCAGTTTACACTAGGCCCAGCCAGCTGATCTTTCACCATGTTCCATATTTATCCTATGTTCAATACTCACATGTAACAATATACTCACATAGCACTGTAATGCCAATAAACATTTGCATTTGGTAACTTAATTACAAAGTTATTTGTCATAGGCAAAGTCACAATTCTTTCCTGCTTAGCTGCAATATGAGGATTATAATACTCACCTCTCTTACAAAGCTGTTGTGAAGATTATGAAAGGAGTGTAATGAAAACTCTTTGAAAACTGTTTGAAAAATATTTGCTATTTATTTACTAATAAATAAAGTAATAAGCAGAGAAGCAGTCATAGCAGCAATGTTATAAATTAGGATGGGAGGGTTTGCTGAGTGTCCTGTACCTACAAAAAAGTGCCACTTGAGAGCACCAAAGATCAGAAAGTGAGCTACTTAACCAGAACAGCATGGCGTGATGGAGCTAAATCCATGCGGCTTGTCATAGAATCATAGAGCTGGAAGAGACAATGAGGGTCATCTAGTCCAACCCCCTGCAACGTAGGCATCTTTCACCAATGTGGGGCTTAAACCCATAGCCCTTGATTAAGAGTCTCATGTTGACTGAGCTGTCACAGACTTAAGAGCATGAGTATTATGAATACCTTTGACAATGACCCTTGGATGCTGAGACTCCAGCAGTAGATTCTCTTATTTGTCTGAAACAACAACTTGTGTTGTTACATAACAAGAGTCATATAATAATAATAATAATAATTTATTATTTATACCCCGCCCATCTGGCCGGGTTCCCCCAGCCACTCTGGTTATATAATGCCAAGGTTTCGGGTTCGATCCCCGCATGGGACAGCTGCATATTCCTGCATTGCAGGGGGTTGGGATAGACAATCCTCAGGGCCCCTTCTAACTCTGTGATTCTATGCTGTCCAGCCACGAGTAAGTCCCTTTGGTAGGGAGTAGGGAACGACCTTTCATTTAAAGGGATGCTAATTCCTGGAAGTACTTGATAATGTAGTTGCTGCATTAATAAGTATTTTGCTCCAGATTTCATTGTAAAAACTTGATTATATATCAGTTCTTATATGTTATTATTCAGCGCCGTCTTAAGCACCCCTGTCGCCATGGTGCGCCGGATCTCTCTGGCGCCCTTCCGCCCCGTTTCCCAGTGCGGTGGGCGTGGCGCTGCTGTGCGGCGGGCGGGCAGGCAGGCACAGCGCGATCTCTCCAGCGCCCTCCTGCCCTGTTTCCCAGCGCGGTGGGCAGGTGGGCGCCGTGCGCAGCGGACCGGCGGACCAGCGGACCGGCCGGCCAGCGGGCGGGCGCAGCTCGCGGCGCCCTCCTGGCGGGCCGGCGCAATAGTGCCCTGCGCCACCAGGGGTCTACGACGAGCCGGCCCTGTTATTATTTAACACTTCAATATTTACAATATTCTTTCAGGCGCCATGTAAAAAAGAACTCTACAAGGCGCTGGAGATGTTAACCAAAGATCAACAAAGAATCGGAGGAGAGATATACAGATTTTATTTGCCCAACTGTAATCGGAATGGATTTTACCACAGCAAGCAGGTAATCTTGTTTTGGGGGTAGGGATGGATAACTGTTGGTTTCTGTCAGGTGCACATTTTTTCCTTCTTAAATTCAGTTTGCATCAGTTTGTGGTTTATTAAATAATTTAAGAGTCCGCATGAGAATCCAGCAATATTTTATTGTGTCTATCTCCTGAGGCATACATGTTGTCTTCACTTTTGCCCAATATACACATTTGTGCCTGAATATAGTGCAGGTTCAATGATATTTTCATGCACACCTTTATCTCATGCACACATTTTTGTTACCATGTTACGGTTGGAGAACAGCATCACAAAATACAGAGAAATGCCAGTTTTGAAGGATAGCTATGTTTCTGTTCATGTGTTGTTTTGAGAAGTGGAAATTAGGTAAATTTGCATTCAAACATGAAACAAATTTCTTCCACATCCCTGAAGTCAATAGCTGGAGTCAATTATTCCCATGTGGCTGAAATAAACGCTTTCTTTGGAAGAAGGCCTCTGTCTGCAACAAGGCAGTTGCACGGCAACTTCCTATGGTGGGAAATGGCTGTCAGTTGTACAGGTTTAGAATAAAAAAGGAAGAGGGGGGAGAAAGTGCTTTGGAATTAGGTGTCACCTAAGCTCTATGCAGACTTAGGCAGACTTGATTACAAGTGTGAAGCTCCCACTCCAACACAACTTTGATATCCATGTGAAAGGTCTGCATGGGACCTACAGGGGGGTGATCTGTATGTTGTGTAGTTCATGCCGTCTGCACATTTGGAGGATGCTCAAACATCAGTCCATGTAGAAACATTATTCCTTAGGCATGGATATTGGGTGCAGAGAGAGGGAGGCCTTGCTCCCACAACAGCAAATCTTTCCATTACATTGTCTGAACAATCTGAAGTGTGGGTCTCCAGTCTCCACACATTTTAGTAATATTGACTCAAAGAGACACTCCATATCCAACATGATGCATATAGAATTGAATGAGCAATACAAACTTATAAGGCTGAGTGACAATTGCTGTTTGATTGAAGTACTAATTTTATCTCTACCCAAGTTGAGTATCCAGTTTCAAAATTGAATGACTCCCTCAAATAACCTCATCTCATGAAGCATCTACTCCATTTCAATTACTTTGAAATAAACTTGGTCATTTATCCCAACTAGTGTGAAACTTCACTTGATCGAAGTCCTGCAAAATGCTGGTGTGTCTATCCAAAAGATGGGAGCAGAATTCCTGGATCCATCGAAGTGACTGGCAACCCTGAATGTGAACAGTATTTTGACTCACAAGAATAAGAGCAAATATGCATTAAAGTTTGTGAAAGTAGACTCCAATTTTTCCACAGTCAAGGAAATCCTCAGGCAGCAGCAGGTCTTTCAGCACCGACTGGTCACACAGCCTAGTCGTAGGCATGATTTCTCAGATGCAAAGCCCCCAGGATCCCAGGATGCACTGCCTGTCAGGGCATAGAGGACTGTGACCTATGGTAGTGTTGCAGGGGGAATGTGTCGTCTTATTGTGTCGTCTTAAAGAAGTGGAGGTGCTGGACCGTCACACCTTCAAAGGAATAAATAACAGTAACAGGACCACTTTTGTAGCCTGACCATATTTCATGATTCATAAACAGTGCTGGATTATTTATTTTAAATTTTTTATATATTTTGTCTGTATTATTAACTTATAAATCTGTATTCTTCAACGCTTTGAAACTTAATATGTGATACTTTTAATACTGTTTCTCTGAAAATATGCACTTTTTCTGTTTTCAAAGAGCACAGAAGATCAGTTAATAGAGTGAATAGAGTGAAAAAAATATGAAGAAAGTAGTTTTTGTTAATGATTACTTTTGTATCATGTATTTATGCCATTTGAAAGTGTAGTGTAGATATGAGAATGACACCGAGCACAGTTCTAGTATTTATTTAAAAGCCTATACCATTTTCTTTTTCTTTCTTTCTTTCTTTCTTTTTATTATGCTTTATTATAAACACCAACAAAAAGAAAAAGAAAAACCATACATCTATGTCAATTGTTACACCAAATACAAAATAAACAACAACAACAACAACAATAATAATAATAATAATAATAATAATAAATTTTTATTTATACCCCGCCCTCCCCAGTCAAAAACCGGGCTCAGGGCAGCTGACACCAACAGAACCACAATAAAACATAAAAACAATTAATTAAAATTGTTTAATTCTTTTAAACAAAAGAATAAAATCATGTATTCTGACAGTAGATCTTCTTCAAGTACTTCTAACTTCCCGTCTTCTCCATCCTTCATTTAATATTTACAGACTTATTGCATAAACCTGTCTGTTCATTTTATAATAAAGTATTATTCTCCTATGATCTTGTTTCTTATTTCGTACAACTGCAGAAGTTATTCAAAGGCAGCGACTGAGTTCATACTGAAACAATTTTTCTTAAGATTTGTTTTGAGAACCTCCCACTTTGCAATAAATACTTGTTTTGATTTATCTTTCATTTTTTCAGACAGTTGGGCTAGCTCTCCATATTTGGCTAGTTTTTGAAACCATTCTGTCCTGGAAGGGATTTTATTCCTTTTCCAATTAGTCACTATTAAGATTCTGACTGTGACTGTAGCGTTTACTGTTACATTTTTGACCAGCAATTTCGTCTTAGAGGGATTAAATTTATAGCCTGCCACTTCTCCAAAAATATTAATTAAATTTTAATTTGGGATTTTCAGTCATGATGTAGGTCATCAGCGAATGCTTTAAGTTTGTATGCCTTGTATGCCTTGTCTCCTAGTGTTATTCCTTTGATGCCTTGATCTTCTCGTATTAGATTATTCAGAACTTCTAACACTAAAATGAAGATCAATGGAGACAATGGTCATCCTTGCCTGGTACCTTTACTTATTAAACATTCTTCTGTGATGTTTCCATTGATAATTATTTTGGCTCTTTGCTCGGAATAGATGGCATTAATCCCTTTGTAAAATTGTTCACTGAGCCCTGTTTTCTGCACCTGCTCTAAGTGGGCATCAGTGTGAAGGTCACCATGCAAGGTCTCCTGTTATCGTGTCATAAATAAGACTACAATGTATAACATTTAGCAGATGAACAATCTCACAAGTTGACCTTGTGTTATTTAAGATGAATTATGTAATAAACTATTTTATTTTGAAACTCTCTCTTTGCTTTCATCAAAGTGCTGGCTTGAAACACTGAGCTGCAACAAGCACAAATGTTATGAGCCGCTAATGGCCAGAGATAGCAGGTGGGGGGGGTACATTTGCGCCTGTATTTCAAGATGGATGGGAGTTCATCGTGCATCACCAGCCACCCCATGGCATGTGGCTGGGTTTGTGGTTTTGGAAGGTTTCCACTTGGCTGTGCAGCACAATGCAAATGCATATCAAGATATATACCCACCTCCTCTCTTCATGCGTAGCTCCCAGCTGAACAGGACATCTCCCTTGCTAGACTGAAATAACCAGCACTCTTTTAGCCTAAAGTCTGCAGCTTCAGACTCTGTCCTATAGGCTGATTTTGTCAGATCAGTCATGAAGCCCACTGGGTAACCTTGAACCTACCATCACACACAGGCACTCCTGTCCAAGCTTATTATATGAAAAATTCGTGGTTCTAAAGGAAAGTTTTCACCTGGCACCTAGAAATATGCAATGAAGATGCCCTTTGAATTATCACTTCACAGAAGGCCTGGCACAGTAGACAAGACAGCCATAAACTGTATCACTCTGCAGCAGGTAAAATGAAGAGGGCTTGTTTTGAGTTTGCAAATTGTAAGCTTTCTTTGGAAGTGGAAATGTACAAAACCAAAGTCTCTGTGGAGGATGCAAGACGAGCCTTGCTGAATCCAGCCTATCTAGTCCAGTGAGGAACCAGATGTACCAATGGGAAAAGCCCACAAGCAGGAGCAGAGTGATGCCCTCCCCAATTGCAATGCCCAGCAAGTGACCTTCAGAGGCACACTGCCTTGGCATGGGAGGAACAAAATAAATAAATAAATTCCTTCCAGTAGCACCTTAGAGACCAACTAAGTTTGTTATTGGTATGAGCTTTCGTGTGCATGCACACTTCTTCAGATACACTGAAACAGAAGTCACCAGACCCTTATATATAGTGAGAGGGTGGGGAGGGGCATTACTCAGAAGGGGGGTGGGAATGGGTGATTGGCTGATAGGTGTGCCATCAAATGCCAACAGTGCCCTTCTGCTCTCTATATTGGACAAACAGGCCAAACTCTACGCCAAAGGATAAATGGACATAAATCTGACATCAGGAATCACAAGACAGAGAAACCAGTAGGAGAACACTTTACTCTCCCAGGACAATATATACAAGATTTTCAAGTAGCTGTCATATTACAAAAGAATTTTAGAATTATAGAATCATAGAGTTGGAAGAGACCACGAGGGCCATCCAGTCCAACCCCCTGCCAAGGAGGAAACAACATCAAAGCATTCTTGACACATGCCTGTCAAGCCTCTGCTTAAAGACCTCCAAAGAAGGAGACTCCACCACACTCCTTGGCAGCAAATTCCACTGCCGAACAGCTCTTACTGTCAGGAAGTTCTTCCTAATGTTTAGGTGGGATCTTCTTTCTTGTAGTTTGAATCCATTGCTCCATGTCCGCTTCTCTGGAGCAGCAGAAAACAACCTTTCTCCCTCCTCTATATGACATCCTTTTATATATTTGAACATGGCTATCATATCACCCCTTAACCTTCTCTTTTCCAGGCTAAACATACCCAGCTCCCTAAGCCGTTCCTCATAAGGCATCATTTCCAGGCCTTTGACCATTTTGGTTGCTCTCTTCTGGACACACTCCTGCTTGTCTGTACCGTGTTTCTCATATTATAAGTCATGTCTTATAATCTTTTTTTCCCTCAAGAAAATAAGCCTATGGCTTATTTTCGGGGGGTGTCTTATTATTTTTTTAAAAAAATTACAGTATGGTACCTCCCCTGTCCGGCGCCCGGAACTGGCTGCTGCTGTGCTGCTGGGCGCGTTGTCGGCGCTTCAGCAGGGCACGCTGCTGGGTCCCGCCGGGTCGGGGCTTCACGCGGCGCGCGCTGAGGCTCTTGCCGGATCCCGGCTCGGAGCAGCGCGCGCTGCGGCTCTTGCTGCGTCCTGCCGCCGGGTTGGGGCTTGGAGCAGTGCCAGCGCCAAGCGCCAACCCAGCGGCGGGACCGGCGGGACCTGCAGCGCGCGTGACAGGAAGAGGAGGGACCAGCGAGTGGCTGCCGCGGCGGCCAATGAAGGCTCGGCCGGGTGTTTTTTGTCGTTGTAGCTGCGTCCCGCTGCGTCCCTCCTCTTCCTGTCGCGGCTCGGCGCCCGGAACTGGCTGCTGCTGCGCGCGTTGTCGGCGCTTCAGCAGGGCACGCTGCTGGGTCCCGCCGGGTCGGAGCTCCACGCGGCGCACGCTGAGGCTCTTGCCGGGTCTCGCCGCCGGGTCGGGGCTTGGAGCAGCGCGCGCTGCGGCTCTTGCTGCGTCCCGCCGCCGGGTCGGGGCTTGGAGCAGCACGCACTGCGGCTCTTGCCAGTCCCGCCGCCGGGTCAGCGCTTGGCGCGGTGCATGCTGCTGGACATTTTGGAGGGGCAGCAGCAGCCGGTTCCGGGCGCTGACAGGCATCTTCCTCTTCCATGGCACCATCCAGTCCTGCTCCCACCACTACGGCTTATTTTTGGGGTATGTCTTATATTTCTTCAACTCAGGAAAATCCTGCCATGGCTTATTTTGTAGGGATGAATTAATATATGAGAAACACGGTATCCTTCTTGAACTGTGGTGCCCAGAACTGGACACAGTACTCCAGGTGAGGTGTGACTAGAGCAGAATACAGTGGTACTATTACTTCCCTTGATCTAGATGCTATACTCCTATTGATGCAGCCCAGAATTGCATTGGCTTTTTTAGCTGCTGCATCACACTGCTGACTCATGTCAAGTTTGTGGTCTACCAGGACTCCTAGATCCTTTGCACATGTACTGCTCTCAAGCCAGGTGTCACCCATCCTGTATTTGTGCCTTTCATTATTATTTTTTGCCCAAGTGTAGTACTTTACATTTCTCCTTGTTAAAATTCATCTTGTTTGCTTTGGCCCAGTTGTCTAACCTGTTAAGGTCATTTTGAAGTGTGATCCTGTCCTCTGGGGTATTAGCCACCCCTCCCAATTTGGTGTCGTCTGCAAACTTTATCAAGATGCCCTCAAGCCCATCATCCAAGTCATTGATAAAGATGTTGAATAAGACTGGGCCCAAGACAGAACCCTGTGGCACCCCAGTAGTCACTTCTCTCCAGGATGAAGAGGAGCCATTGATGAGTATCCTTTGGGTTCGGTTCGGTTCGGTCAGTCAGCCAGTTACAAATACACTGAATGGTAGCATTGTCTAGCCTGCATTTTACCAGCTTCTTTACAAGAATATCATGGGGTATCTTGTCAAAGGCCTTGCTGAAATCAAGATAGGCTCTATTAGGCATTCCCAAACTTCGGCCCTCCAGATGTTTTGGACTACAATTCCCATCTTCCCCGACCACTAGTCCTGTTAGCTAGGGATCATGGGAGTTGTAGGCCAAAACATCTGGAGGGCCGCAGTTTGGGGGTGCCTGGGCTATATCCACAGCATTCCCTTCATCTACCAGGCTTGTAATTCTGTCAAAAAATGAGATCAGATTAGTCTGACATGACTTATTTTTCAGAAACCCATGCTGATTTTTAGTGGTCACAGCGTTCCTTTCTAGGTGCTCATAGACCGTTTGCTTAATGATCTGCTCTAGAATCTTTCCTGGTATTTAGAAATAGACCGGAAAGAGAAGTTGCTGAATTGCAACTTATTACCAAACTTAAAACCATGGAGAGACCTGGTCTGAACATTGGATTCCTACCTCATTATACATGATAAAGCTATTTTTAGCCATCTCCCCCCTTGCTTTTTCCTGTAAGACCAATGGCAGTCATTAACAGTCATCATCAGGTTTACCTTGAGAGAAAGGACCAGGTCTGCATGTGTGTCCTGTTTCTCACTTTCCTTCCCTGTAATGACAAAATGTTTCTGCTTCTGATCTTAATCTTGTTTTGCCCTCTCCACCCATGTGCACACTAATTTTGGGAAAGGCAAGCTGTGCCATGTGGAGAGCATCAGCCCAGCATTGCTTAGGCTCCCATTGACAAATGTGCTCCCACTTACATACATGCTGAAAATAGCACAGAAAAGGGGTGGGGTGGAAGCAGAACGGGAAAAGTGTTGAGGGAAAAGTGATTTGGGTGAAACAAAAGCCAATGATTTGCAGAAGTGGGTGGGACAGGAGCAGGCCAGTGGGCACACCACGCATTTCCACTGACAGCCATACCGGTAGATCTCTTCCCAGTGCACAGCCAGCCTGTTCCAAATGGCTCTCCATAAAGACGCCCTTTAAGTATTCAGCTCTTGCCATCAAGCAAAATTGCTCAGCACTTTTCATACTTTAAATACTTTAAATATAATTTGAATGGCTAATACAGGAAATCTCTGTGGAGCCATCCATGGTTACTCAGTTTAAAAAGGAAAAAGGAAAAGTGTGAGCAGAGATACCAAAAATGATTTCCCAAAAGGTTTATAAAAACCACTACTTAATTTTAGGGCTCGGGTCAATAAGGGATTATGCTATGCTAATGTTTCTGTGGAATTTAGTCATAAAAAGTTCAGCCTGTACTAAAAACTAATTAATTCTGAGGTTTTGGTATGCATTGAAACTTCCTTCTCCTCATGCACAAATAGCAAACATTGTGCCCTCTGGGCTGGGCTTGCCAGGGAGGTGGAATGTGATATTCCAAGCTCCAAAGACTATTGCACTGTATGCCAGGGGTGGGGGTGGGGGGACATTTTCTGATGGAGCTTGAGAGATAATAGATCTGCTTACAGGTGATGCTAATTTCATTTCCTGTCATTTATGTGGGGATTTATTCGGCTATTTATTACTCTCCTTAACATACTGACCCAAATATGTAGAGCACGGGTGTCAAACACAAGGCCCGGGGGCCTAATCCGGCCCGCCAGACCTCGTCATGTGGCCCGCGTAGCCGCCGCCAACAATAACCGCTGACAGTAGTTCTGGAGCCTGCGATTGGCCGAGGGTCAAAACCGGGGGCGGGGCTGCAGGCGGAGGCCGGGGCGCTGGAGTCGCGCTGACGGCCTTGGCCAGGGAATTTCAATTTTGAATGAGGCTGAGGGAGGCGGTGGCACAGCGGCCAGACGGGGAAGTGAGATGCAGGAGGAGGAAGCCCGCCGAGGAGGTAGGAAAGCCCTACAGGCGCCGCCGGCAAAGTTGGTGCCGGGACGGAGCAGCGCTGGATTTTTTTTTGGCGGGCTTTGCTGTTGTCTCCGAGAGCGAGTGAGGCGGCACTGGGGAGCCGCCGCCCGCCGCTTCCCTTCCTCTCCTCGGCTGCATCCGGGAGGTGGGCGAGCGAGCGGGCGAAAGGGACGCGGAGTGAGCCTGAGGGGGAAGTAGGCGAAGTGCAACAGCCGCTCTCTTGATGGAACCGGGTTTCTCTTCCCTCTTCCCCCGTTTTCTCCTCATAGACACTCGGGAGGGTGCCTGGCTTTTGCTCTGCCCCCCACCCCCGAGCCTCCCTTTGGCTTCTCAGTTCCGGCGGAGCTGCTCCCCGGGGGCGGCCGGGAGGGAGGCGGCGACGACGGCACGGGTTCCTGCTCTTCCCGCTCTGCCGCCGCCTCCTCTCAGCCCCTCGTGATGTAGGGCTCCAGATGGAGTCACCTCGCGGTTTGAGTAGGTGGGAGGGAATTTTTTTTGGGGGGGGAGGTTTTCAAGCCTCCTCTGCCTACAGTCCCAGTAGGGAGAGGCGACGGCGAAGACGACAACAGCGCGGGTGGGGGGAAGAGCAGCTCTGAGGCGAAGATGCACGTCCACTGGGGCTGCCGCCGCCTTCCTCCTCGGGAAATCCGCTGCCCTCCCTCAGCGTGAGGGGAAGGGACTCTGGCGCTGAGGAGGGAGGATGCAAAAGCAAAGCAGGGAGTTGGCGCTGCACCGCATGTTCCTGCCCCTCTCCAAAGCATGGGGTGGGTTGCAGCGTGTGGCATCCTGCCTAGTGGGGTTTGGGTGTGCACAGGGCGGGAGAGGGAAGCCCTCTTTCCATCTGCAGGTTTTTAATCCCAGCAGTGGCTTTCTCCTTCCTGCCGAAGGTTTAGTTGAGCCCCCCCCCCGAAGCCATCAACCCCCACCTTTTGTTCAAATTTCCCTCGTTTACATCCCCTCCCACACACGCGCCACAACGCAGGAATGTGATCCGCGTGGGGGCGGGAATGAGCTTAATTATTACAAAAAACAGTAATAATTGAATGCAGTGACAAAAATTTATGATAATAAAGAGTGGACACATAGTCCTACAGACACAACCGGCCCTTTGAGGGTGACCAAACTGCTGATGCGGCCCCCGATGAATTTGAGTTTGACACCCCTGATGTAGAGCAACCCAGCAGCCCTCAAGAAAGTTCTTTGGCTGATTGTCTGGAACTGCCAAGGGGGCAGGGCAAGCCTTCGGGAGGCTGCAGTGCGTTCAGCGCTGGCCCACCTGTGAGGCAAGGTGAGACAGCCGTCTTGGGTGGCAAGACACTACTGTGTGGACGTTGCAAAAATCTTCCCAGCATAAGGAGCACAGAGTCCCCAATGAACTGGCATGTGGAAGCACCGCGAGTGGTCAGTGCAATCAAGCTGATTTCTCTGGCCCCAGGTCCCATGGAGGGGGGGCAATGGCTGGACATGTGGCCTGCTAAACATGGCTATTGTCCTGTTGCAACACCTAAACACCATTTTAGGAGCCTTTAATTTAGTTGATCCTACATGTATTTTCAGGGACGCAGGTGGCGCTGTGGTCTAAACCACTGAGCCTCAAAAGGTCGGTGGTTCGAATCCCCGCGATGGTATGACCTCCCCTTGCTCGGTCCCAGCTCCTTCCAACCTAGCAGTTCGAAAGCACGCCCAAACGTGCAAGTAGATTAATAGGTTTCCGTGCGCTGCTCTGGTGTCAGTGTTCCATTGCGCCAGAAGTGGCTTAGTCGTGCTGGCCACATGACCCGGAAAAACTGTCTGCAGACAAACGCCGGCTCCCTCAGCCTATAAAGCGAGATGAGCACTGCAACCCCAGAGTCGTTCGCGACTGGACTTAATGGTCAGGGGTCCCTTTAACTTTTTCCTGTATTTTCATCTCTGTCTCTGAGGTAACTAAAATCCTCCTTTTCCAATCTGCCTAGTTAATGGCTTAATCAATCTTATAAACACTTTGGATAGAGCTGATTAGACTAGCCCAGATAAGGTTAATTTAGGAGTGAACACCTTTCCTGAACTGTAGTTAGACATATAGAACACTTAATGCAAAATAATATTCTTAGTATGGCAAATATAAATCTTATCGTAAATAAGCTTCCTTGCTTGCTTTTCAAAATCCCTGCCATTTTTTGCTCCATGGACTTCTGACATATTGAAAGGGTGAGTAGCCTCCCTATCAAGAATACTACACTTATCTTGGAGATATAGATGCAAGCTTTGGAAAGTATCCTGGGGAAGAGAATTTGAAAGCATATGCTATAATGATTGTATAACATTTATGTTATATTTAAATAGTTTATTAAAAAAACAATTATATTAAATACAGACTAACAGAATATTCATAATACAGTATATTTTACAGAAAAAATAGCCAAGTAGAAACATGTTTCTTTTTTAAAAAGTTCTTTTAGCTTTCTTTTTAATAAAATATTTTACCCGTGAAGATAAAAGTTTCTCGTCAAACCTGTATAAAGACAAAACAAAAATGCTTTTACTTTGAAACCTTGGGTGTGATCCACTCCACACTATATTACTTATAAGTAATTTCACTGGAATAAAAATGAGCTCATGCTTAACTCCCCAACTGAAATCCAGGCAACTTAAAAAGTGCTTAGCTTGGATTGGGTCTTATCCAATATGTTTAATATCTTTACAAAGCTTACAGTCTATAAATTCTTCAACATAGAAGGAGAGTTATCTTTTGGGATCAAATTGGTCACAGGCTGTTAATTAAAAAACAAACCAACACAAAGTCAGTGGAGACTCCCTGAATCCATTCCGAAGTGCCTTTTAGCCCTTTACTTCTTTTCTGGGTATCCATAGTGCAGATTTAGTTGGGATTTCAGAACTCCTTGTGTGACCAGATGGAAAGCCAGAAGTGTGTCAGTGGCAGAGACTGACTCCCTGCAGTATCCGAAGGGGCCCAAACTCAGAGCTCCCAAGTCTATGCTGCAGCCCAGTCATTCCAAGGCTTCTGATGGTTAAAATGCCACACGCAGATTCCACAGAAGGTGGTGGATATCCCTCATTTTCTTTCTAGATTGTAGCAATGGACATCTCCTTTCCCCTTCCCATCATATCCAGGGAGTCGCTGCCCATATTTATCCACACACCAGCAGTAGCCTCTTTTTCGGCCTCTGGATGGACGACACTGCAAGACAAAAGAGGAGATTTGATTAGTGCCAACAGATCTACACAAGCCAAAGGTTTTGAGTGGTATTATGCCTGACGTATAGCATGGAAGGCAGATTGTAGGAGAGAAACAGCATGGGAGGCTTCAACTTCCCTGATATCTGATGAAACTCAAACTCTGCCAAGAATGTAAGGTCCAACAAATTCATCCATTGCCTCACTGACAATTCCATTTCCCAGAAGGTGGAAGAACCAACAAGTCCTCACCAATTGGGGGGGGGGGGGTGAAAGATGAAGCGGAAGTACTTGGAAACTTGGGAGGAAGTTTCATGATACAGAGGCAAGGGAAAGCTGAGTGTAGTCAGACATGCACTCTGGACTTTAAGGCGGCCAATTTCAGAAAGCTGAAGGTGTTACTGGGGGAGGGGCACCTCTGGCTCCTACCAAAGGCCTGCTTTTCCCCAGTTCAGTTAACCCCCACACAAAAACCTTGAAAAACTCTTTGGTGTTTTCCCTAAGTCAGAAAAATGTGCATGCATCTGGAGGGCATCAGCAATATCTAACTACTTCCAGCACTCTTTCAATGTTTTGCCTGCCTTCACTCTCTTAAGACTTGCTCCACTTGCAAAATCTGCTCATAAAGCAGGATGTACTATAGAGAACTGTGTTAGTGGCGTGCTGGCATAAACACAATTCCAATAAGAGGAGCCATGTGGGCATCTGAATGATGAAGGCACAATTCAGACACGTCTATGGACTTTTAAATCCCACTGGTCTCTGTGGGGAAGGTTTGTGATAGTCATCAATGCTCCGTTTGAATTCAGCAAAACTTAAATGTGTTATAACTTTGGGTGGATATTGCCCTGAGGACATTGCATGAGGATGAAGGATCCCCTGGGGCCACAGGCACAGTCGTGCATTTTAAGATTGGGCTGTAGGGTTTGAATCCTCAAGCCCAAAGGAAGTCAGAGAATTTCCCCTGAGCATATGCCAGTGCTGAGAATGAGTGGAATTTTGATGATCCATGTAGAAGGCATACAATCAAAGTTTACTTCCAATGCCAAATGAATGTTAAGGTTCTAATTATCGCACCATATAAGCTATTCATACCAGCCCCAAAACGTGAAGAAGCCTTATAAACTACATTAGTGTGTAACATTACACACTACAGCTGTCCACCACCATGGAGCTACATCAACCTTTAATGAGCCTATGGTAACCTCATGCGTAAGGGAGTTCCCTTTATTTGGGAAAGAAAGGCAGATGATTTTTTTATAGGCTGCAAAGGGAGCACATGCCTGGCCAAGACACTTTGGCAACAGAAGCCACTCTAGTTGGATCCGCTTGCCAGAGGAATTCCAGGCTTGCAGCTGACATTTATGAGCAGATACATTATCCCCTGCAACAGAGTTATCACTTCATTGAAGGCCTGCATGCCTCTTTCCTAATACACAAGGCTGTCTTTGTAAATAAATAAAAATATTTTCTAGAGAAAGCATTATTCCCTGCCATGATTTATCCAAACAGCAAAAGCAGAGGTTTGTTCCAGAAATAATAATTTAGTAAAGTTGGTGGGCAAGAAAGACTATGGTATTTTCCTGAACTCCCCTTTACAAAATAAAAAAATTCCTTCAGTAGCACCTTAAAGACCAACTAAGTTTATATTTTGGTATGAGCTTTCGTGTGCATGCACACTTCTTCTGATACCAGGTAGTACCAGATACTTCTTCAGGTATCTGAAGAAGTGTGCATGCACACGAAAGCTCATACCAAAATATAAACTTAGTTGGTCTTTAAGGTGCTACTGAAGGAATTTTTTTATTTTGCTTCGACTCAGACCAACACGGCTACCTACCTGTAACTCCCCTTTACAAGTTAAAAATAGCAAAGGTTATGTTTGGACCACACATATTAGGAAGCATCTCAGGTGGGGATAGAAAGCTCTCTAACATCTGTGAATTGTCATATCATGTGTTCCTTGGCAAACCTCCTTCTCCCAAATTGTGGAAGTTGCTGTTAACTGATTATTATCATCATCATTATCATAGTTTTATTTATACCCTGCCCATCTGGCTGGGTTGAATGTTGATAAGATTTTATGGCATAGGATTCAGGGAGCATCTTACTGCCAAAAATGTTTTTTTTTTTTTTAAGCATTGACAAAGTTAAGTTCAAGAAAAAGAAGAATTGGAAAAAACGTTTGGCCTGAAAATTTGCCAAAAAGCAAAGTACCTGAGTATTTGGCTAACCCCAAAGAGAATCAACCTGTTTCAGGATAATTATGTAAAAACTTGGGAGGAGATTAAAAAAAAACTTGGATATTTGGGGCAGACTCAAGTCATCTTTTACAGGAAGAAATTCGGTTATAAAAATGAGTGTGCTACCTAAATTACTTTTTCTATTTCAATCTGTTCCTGTGCTGGGGGGGCAATCTGTTCCTGTGCTGGCAAATATCTATTTCAAGGTTCATCTGGCAGGGGAAGAGGCCCAGAATCAAACATCAGATTTTAATTGACATTAAAGACAGAGGGGGCCTTTCCTTGCCAGATTTAAGATTGTATTATGAGGCGGTCTGTCTTACATAGCTAAAAGAATGGTGAACACTCAAAAATCCAGAACTGCTTGATTTAGAGGGATACAATAGGTATGGCTGGCACTCGTACCTAGCATACGAGAAAGTAAAAGTACACCAAAACTTCCTGAATCACATTATTAGGAAATCATTGTACAAGGGCTGGGAAAAATATAAAGATCTCCTAGAACCTAAAGCACCTTAGTGGATATCTCCAACTGAGGCACTAGCGGTAAAAAGAAAAAATACAGAGGGAAATTGGCCGACATACCAAGTGTTATTGAAATAAGACGAGAACCAGTTAAAGTTGAAGAAATTTGAAGAAGTGAGAGAATACATCACTGACTGGTTCCAATACTTCCAATTATTTGAGAGATTTAAAGTTGACAAAGGAAAAGGCTTTCCTCTAGAAAACTCAAGACTTGAAAGAGATTTAATCAAGACCAAAACCAAAGTTTCTCAAAAACATACCAACTCTGCCTTGACTGGGAAGTCAAGAAGGAGGCTGTTAAGCCAACTATGATTAGATGGGCCCAATATTTTGGCCACAGTATAGAGATGTCCCAGTAGGAAAATCTTTGGAAGGTCAACTGGAAGTTTCTGTCTTGCTATGTCATAAGGGAAATTTTCTAAAAGATGTTCTATCGCTGGCATTTGACACCTTGGAACCTAGCTAAGATGTATAAAAACCTTGCAAACAATTGCTGGAGATGTAGAGAGCCTGGTGGGACTACATTGCATATGTGGTGGACATGCAAAAGGATTAAATCATTCTGGAATGATATCTTGAACTTAAAAGAATATTGAAAGTGAATATCCCGAAAAAACCAGAATCATTTTCACTGGCATTACTGGGTGGTGCTGTGGGTTAAACCGCAGAGCCTAGGGCTTGCTGATCAGAAGGTCAGCGATTCGAATCCCCACAACGGGGTGAGCTCCCATTGCTGGGTCCCTGCTCCTGCCAATCTAGCTGTTCGAAAGCACGCTAAAGTGCAAGTAGATAAATAGGTGCTGCTCCGGCGGGAAGGTAAACAGCATTTCCGTGCGCTGCTCTGGTTTGCAAGAAGTGGCTTAGTCATGCTGGCTACATGACCCAGAAGCTGTACGCCAGCTCCATCAGCCAATAAAGCAAGATAAGCGCCGCAACCCCAGAGTCGTCCGCGGCTGGACCTAACGGTCAGGGGTCCCTTTACCTTTACTGGTTTGGAAATTCCTAAAAAGATAATGAAAACCTTTTTGTATGCCGCCACTGCTGCGAGGGTTATAATATATAATAGCTACACATTGGAAGTAGATATGTGCCCACCAGATTTGATTGGGCATTGAAACTGACAGAATATGTGGAGTTAGATTATTTATCAGAAAGAATTAAAGATAAATCCAAGCAGGAGTTTTAAGGAATATTTAAAAAGTAGTTGCTGCAATCTGAAAACAGTAGTGGCCTTTGAGTAATTTCTGTAGATAATAAATATCAAAAGGAAAACAGATAGAAATGACAATATCTTAAATAATAAGAAAATAGATAAATATAGGCAATAGGTTTACTAGCACAAAATGGAAAGGGACGGGAAGTCATTTATTTATGAATAATATTATGATTTTAAAAATTGCGTCTTTCTTTTTATGTGCGTGTATGTAACATTAGAGTTGATGATAATCTATATAAATAAAAATGTAAAGATAACCTTGTGCAAAATCCATAATCTCCTAAAGTGCTTGACCGATCGCTTTGAAAATTTGACACAACATTGCCACACCGTACACAAGCGTTTTCATATACCAGTATCTAGATTATATAGATGTCTCCCCTGTGACAGGTAAGAACATGCTTTTTTAGAAAAACATCGCCATCTGCTGGGTGTTAAGGCAGCACAGCCTCAGTCAGCAGTGCCTCAGGATGCCACAGCTGCTGCCATTGGCTACAGACTATCTGTGACATCACAATAACATGGCATTGCCCAGCCAGCACAGCTGAGGATGCTGCATCATAATCTCAGGCCTCAGCTGCTGCCATTGGCTGAAGACTATCTGTGACATCACAAAAAACCATGGCAACCTACTGAATATAAATGTGCGAGCGTGCAGAGGCTGCTGGGTGTGGCTGTCCCCTGGGCGGGGAGGGCAGGGGCTGAATCCTGTCCCTTCACCCGCCAGGACCCGCTGTGGGAACTGACCAGGCCCTCCCCAAGATGCGCATGGGGTATGCAAGGAGGAGAGGGAGTGGAGTTGGGGTGGTGAATGTCGTCAAGTGGGAGGAGAATGTCACGCAGCAGGGGGGGGAAGAGAGAGGGGTGTTGTGATGTCATGCAGCAGGGGTGGGGAATGGGGGCTCTGGGTGGTGGAGGCCCATGGGCTTGGGGAGGATGAATGGATCGGGATGGGACAGGGTGGGGTGGGGGGATTTTCCACAATGCGCATGGGTGGGGGAGTTGCTTTCCCGTTTAACAGACTGAGCCACAGCAACGCGTGGCCGGGAACAGCTAGTAATGAATATAAATATACTTTGGAAACATAGAATGAATATATATATATATATATATATATATATATATATATATATATACACACAGAGAGAGAGTGGTCCCTTGACTTACGAACTTAATCTGTTCCGAATGCACTTTCGTAGGTTGAAAAGTTCGTAAGTCGAAGTGCGGCTTCCCATAGGAAAAAAAATATTGGAAAAATTCGTAAGTTGAGGAAACCGCATTTAAACTGCCAACCGTTTCCGTTCGGATGTAGAAAAATTCGTGAGTGTGCGGCCATTTGTCCTGTTCGTAAGTCGAAACCTACGGATGTTGAGTCATTCGTAAGTAGAGGGACCACTGTATATATATATATATATGAATGATGTAAAGATACAATTGTGAGCAATAAAGCAGAAAAGATTTTTTTAAAAAATAAAGAAAACAAAAAGGTGTTCGCAAAGCAGGATTAGCTTAAGAAAAAGAAAACCTACCCATCACCAAGGACTATGGCCTCCTCCAGGCCCACCATGAAGGTCTTTGAGAGCCATATGAGGTGTTCCAGTTTTTGCATGTCTACTATTGGCCCTCTTCAGGTGCAAGGAATCTGAAGTTGAGTGTCTGCTCAGAGCCTCCCTTTTTTCCTTTCAGCGCTGGTAGTCAAGGGGTAGGGAAACCAACCCTTTCGCCTGTTATATTATGGTGCCTGGGAAGAAGCAAGGAGGTAGGCCGCCTCTTGCTCAGGGCCCCTGCTAGGTGCTTAAAGGACTCAGGATGGAGGTTTGTGACAAATTTGCACAGCCTAATTTATCTGTAGAGATACCTCTAGGCAAGGCAAGTGCTGGGGTCTTACCAGCAGTGCACTTTAAGCCAAGTTACTACATGTACTTAAAAGGGGGGGGGGAGGTCCACACAGAAATCCAATGAGGACACAGCTGGAGCAGAGTAAGGTAACTCCCTCTGCAACTGAATGACAAGGAGACCAAACTAACTGATGCTTTTAAAAATATGCTGGTGTCTCAAATTAGTGATGCCTTTCACAAATGAGACCCGCTTCCTTGCAGAGTCTGCTGCCCTGCCCCTCGCAGTTGTGAGGCAAGACTCAAGCATCATCCACATGAACTATGACAACCTGAAGATACTCACAAAACAAGAAGTTTATTTGCATGCTGAGCTCTTTCGGCTAGTTAACCCCTACTTTCTGCTAGGTCTACAATCCCTCAGCTAGGACAGTTTGGGAACAGCGGAGGCTTTCTGCAATCTCTTTCCCTTCTCGGGCTGCAGCCTCCTGTGCTGGGCAGACTCCTCTCCCTCCCAAATGTTTGCTTTATCCATGTTTATATGATTACAGTATATGAACTAACACCGCTTTATTCTAGCTGAAAAATAAAGTGTGTATTCTCTTAGACCTTCAGGCAGGAAAACATCATGCCACGTGCTAGAATAGCACAATGCTAACTGTCCTACTGAGAGATCCTCCAGGGGTTGGTTGGCTGGCACTGTGTATTCAACAATTCTCTGTGCCGAAATGGAGCCCTGCACCAGAACGAGAGGAAAACCTGTGACAGAGGAAAGCATTAACAATTGGCTGAGCACTGGTGGAGAAAAGATGTCACCATTTTTCTTCACTTGTCCCTTTGCTGCATAGGTGAATTTTGGATCAACTGAGTTTAAATACGACTTTTTCAATAACTGTTGTCATTTGTGAGTGTTTTGTGAGGGGTGTGTGGGAGCAATTGATATCCTAATGGACCACAGCGGATCACTGGCACGCAAAGCCACTACATGGCACCAAAATCAGGACAGGGGCATTGTCAGGGTGGGACAGAGCACAGAGGAAACCACTTGTGTAGCCTACATCAGCTCAAAAGGCTTTCTGCAATCTCACAGCAAGCTACATATAATCACAATATTATGTTGCTGTGTATGTGTATCTCATAAGGCAACACAGCAGGAAGGAAACTATGTGATCTCAAAGAGCAAACTAGAGAGCCTGTTTTTCTGCCACCAGAGAATGAGTAGCTAGGGCAGAGGGTTAGGGCAGAGAGTGTCTAAACCAAGTGAGATTAACAAGTATTCATTGCTTGACTAGCTACTTCATTTTTCTGCAGATTCACTAACATAGAATCACAAAACTGTAGAGCTGGGAGGGACCCATCTAGGCCCTTGCAATGCAGGAATCTCCACTAAGGCATCCATGACAGATGGCTATCCAACCTCTGCTTAAAAACCTCCAAGGAAGGAGAGTTTGCACCCTCCCAAGGGAGACCTTTCCGCTGCCAAACAGCTCTTGATGTCAGAAAGTTCTTCCTGATGTTTAGTCGGAATCGACTTTCTTGCAGAGTCTCCTCGAACTGCAACACCTGGGAGGAGATGTGCCTATAGAAACCTCTGACTGCTGTGTGGCTGCCCTGAAGGCCAATGTCCTGCTGCTCACACTCCAAGCTCAAGTGGTGACTGACTCCAGGGGTTCGTTCCCTTGGAACGTAGCTCAGCAGAGACTGTGGTGTCTTTAGGGTATGTGGTTTTCTTTGCACATTTTTAGCACTTCAGTGGGTCTTGCTTCTCCATTAGATTTCTAGAGAAGCCCCCAATTCAGCTTTGCGTCCAGCACAGAGCAAGTCATATCCCTTGGACTTTGACTTCCAGCATCAGCCAGGTGAAGGGTGGGCAGGTGAGGAAGTGCCTACCTCCTTCCGGGAGAGCAGCATCCTTCATTGCCACGGCGGCCACACGACTCACTCTGGGAGATGCTGATGAGAACACTGAGGGGCCAAGCAAGGCCAGTCAATGCCTTACAAAGAACCCAGCCAACTGGTTTAGCGTGGTCCCTTTGCACAGATTCTCACCATCCTACATTCACAGGCTCCCTGGTCTGGAAGGGACCCCCAAGCCTGTAAGAATATAATTCAACTTCCTCCACACAGGAAAGTAGTAGGGAGATGAAGGAATGAAGTATCCATCCCAGGAACAGGTTGAGTGAGAACAAGGCCTTCGAAGCTGGCTGGTGTTAAATGCTGCATCATTTTCCTACCTGCTGCTTTTCTCCCACAGCTCCCCCTTTGAAATGTTTTTCTACCCCCAAACTTTGGCAGAGCTACAGATGTACACACACCCCTGACATGAAGCAACACACAGTACAACGCTTGCTCCAGAGGAATTATAAATTGAAATTGGGGGGAGGGGTGGCCACGCTGGCAGTGGAGAGGACTGTGCAATTTTAAAAAAATATATATGCTGTGGACAGAGCCCCAAGGGGACATCTGAACGTATCTGTAGTGCTGGAGTGAACAGTCCTCCTGGAGCAGCACAGCTGCTGGAATTTGAATGCCCACCCCCACCCCACCCCCTGCCCACCCCATGGAATAAATCCAAGGTTCACACTAATAAGGAGTGAGGCATCAGCTGTTGCTGCTGCGTGGAGCCTGTGTCTGAAGTTCCTGCAAACGATAGCTGTAAGAGACAGCGAGCACCAATTTCCAGGAACATGTATTCAGTTATTGTTCTTGGCAATAAATCAGGCAACAGCCCAAAGTGGCAAAATCTATGCTTACTGTTGATTCATTTGATCAACTTTTCTTAATTTATTATGCCTTGGTTGTGGCAGTGGTCAAAAAGATTATTAATAATGTCATTATCTTTTAGGAGGTTGTATTTTAGAGGGTGAGAAGTGAAGACAGGGTAGAGGCCAGGACTACCATCTGATACTTTACTGATACTTTAAACACACTGAACTCACTTCTGAGTCAATCACAGAGGAACGTACAGTTTCTTAAAAGAAACATGCATAGGATTGCACTGTAAAGAGCGTATCTGCCTCTTTTAGAAAGGACTTTCCCTGGAAAAATATGTTTTGCAATGCAACAATTGTCACCCTGATCTCCGTTGTCTGCCTTGCTTTCCAGTCTCCTGCCCATGCTTTAAGGGGACAAGGGAAGGTGGGTGGGTGTCCCCCTCCTGGGTGCCAGCCAGCCAGTCAGCACATGGGCACAGCTGGTATCCCATGAGCTTTACCATCAACAGGTAACTGCATGCCTGCATAGTGTTACGGTAAGTTGTTGTATCTGGCCACCAATCTAAAAATATTTATTGGGTGGCTTACAAACAAAACCAAAGCAGTATTAAAAATATAATGTATAAAAATTTAAAAACTATTTTTTAAACAAAAATTTCCTAGCAATCGCATAAACTGCATAGTTTACAGCCCAGATTAAAATTATAGCAGTCAAATGTTAGTTTAAAATGCAACTTTAAAAGTCTCTGCTTGGCACTGAAAAGACCCCAGAGAAGGCACCAGGTGAGCTGGGGAAGTTCTTCCGCAGCATGAGTTACCACCGTGGAAAAGGGCCCCTGTTTCCTTGGTAAGCCCCCACCTCCCACCCCTTGGCAGAGAATCTGGAGCATCTTCAAGTTCACTTGCATGTGGCTTCGAAAGCTCCTTGCCAACCTCTCCAGACCACTCTGCCCTGAAAAGAGCTAGCCCCTTGACTATCTAGCAGGAATCCCATCCCTGCTTCTTCAATTCTGGATAAAAAGAAGCTAAATGCACAATTCCAAATTGCTAAAAGCCAGAAAGAAAACCCTGCAAAATGATATGACCATTGCGAGAATTAGAAGACAATGTGAACTATCTGAAAATATGGTTCTAATTTGTTACATCTAGTCCATGGGGTAAAGCAAAAATTCACAACGTAGCACAGACACTTTTGATTTAAACAAAACTCTTCTTCAGGATGGACGTGAAACAACAAAAGGGGGGGGGGGAGAATAAGATGTTCCAAGTGGAAGCCCAGACTTCTCTCCCCAGAGTGATTAAGGCAGCTTGCACCTGGTAATAAAGATTGCTTTCTCAGAAAATCTAAAAGTCAGCAGTTATTAGAATCCGTTTCTGGCCCTAATATTGCTCTATTGTAAGAAGATAGCAGAGCTAGGGGAGAACATGGTTACTGTAACAGGAACAAGATCTAGATTCAGTACTTGAAACCTGAACTACAGCCCCAAATATAAACGGAGGAAAATCCTCAGCTGTTCAAGATAAGCTGTAGGGGGAAATATAAAGCAAGTGTTGCACTCCTTCTACTTGGACAATGAAGAAAAGTGAAATCAAGGCCTCACAAATGCCTTTATGCCTTGGACGACTGAAACTGCCTTTAAAGATGTCACACACAGAGAGCAAGTCAACATAAGGGAAACAATTCCTTAACATAGAAGTCTGTGTACTCTTTGGAAGGTACAGCAGGTTGGCTGGTCGCTTGATGTTGACTTTCTTCATTTCCAACTCCCAAACCACATGAAAGGCCAACGAAAACATACAGAGAATGCTTTACTAATAATATTCTCTAATGAAAGCACAGCAGTCATCGCTGTAAAGCTGCTGCAAAATGGCAACTGGAAGCAGGAGGTGTAGCCTGGGAAACCATTCATGGGAAAGAGGGTGGTTCATGTGGCAAAACTATCTTTTAAAATGCAATGCGCCGTGCAAAATAGCGAGGAAGCCTCATGCAATATCAGCTTTAAGCACTTGCATATCTAAAAACAGGAGGTATTGGGAATCACTTGCCAGGAAGCCATGTCTCCCAGCTTGGAAATCATGATATAAAATTCACATCCTCTAATGGTTGCCTGACATGTTTCAGAACTGACCTTGATCCTGAAAACAGGTTAGGGATCTGTGACATCACTGTGTCACACATCACAAAGTACCAAATTTTTCCATCTATAAGACGCCCCCTAATTTTTGACATTATTTTTTAGGGGGGAAACCTAGTCTTATACACAGAAAAATACGGTAGTTTCATCTTGGGATAATACGGTTTCTTGACCACAATGGTCCAAGCACTGGTAACTTCAAGACTGGATTACTGCAATGCAGTCTATGTGGGGCTTCCTTTCAGCTTGGTCCAGAATGCTGCAGCACGACAACAGGGGAACACCTGGTACTGGGGATAATAGTTTCACTGATGCACAGGAAACTGAGATGGTCCTACAGAAACCTGCTGAAGGGCAGTGTCACGGTCTGGTCGGCGGGAGGTAGCAGGCCCGCCTGAGGACGTCAGGATCGGGGGCAAGATGGTGGTGTGGAAGCAGGAATGGGGTCCAGATGGTGCAGGGCTGAGGGTCCAGCAGCAGGCAGTCACAGGGTCAAGGAACCGAAGGTTGGGAAGCAGGGCGTCACGGAAGCGAGGGCCCGAGGGTCAAGGAGCAAGGCGGAGACGAAGGTCTGGGAGTCGAGGAGCAAGGCATCAGCAAGGCGAAGGTCCAAGGAGCAAGGCGAAGGATCTGACAGGAGGCCAGATGCAACAAGGCAGGGATCGCGTTGCTGTGGCAAAGAGCTGAAGGGAAATGCTGAGCTTTTATCCCTCCCAGCTATTGCCACCAGGTGCAGTGAGTTATCAAGTAGCCTCACCTGAGTGGCCACTCCTAGCTTATCCAGCACAAGCTGAGGCAGGCCCCAGTCCTGCAAAGCACTACAGGCCCCAGAGCCTGACTCCTGGCCATACTCCTGACAATACTCCCCCCCATAGGGAAACGGGGTTCCACCCCCGGTCATGGCCCAGGCTTATCTGGGAACTTCCATTGGAAGGCTGGTTCCCAGGATCGCTCCTCCGGCCCGTAGCCCACCCAGTCAATTAGGTATTGGAGCTTCCCACGGAGCCACCTCAAGTCCAGGACCTGGGCAACCTGGAACTCCTCATGGCCGTCAACCTGGACCAGTGGTGGTGGTGGGGTTAATGCGGCCCGTAAAATGGTCCGTGTGGCAAGGTTTCAGCAGGGATACATGGAACACGGGGTGGATCTTCAGAGAGGGGGGAAGCTCCAACTTGTAGGCGACCGGGTTGACCTGCTGCAGGATGGTGAAAGGTCCCTGGTACTTGTAGTCCAGCTTAGCCGAGGGACGTTTCATGCGGTGCCTCCAATTCCTTGCTGGTGCCTCCAATCTGCTTGCGCCTTGTAGTCTGCCTTGGCTCTCCCTAGGTGCTGTACCAGGTCGGCTTGTGTCTCCTGGATGTGGGAGACCCGATCATTGGCGGAAGGCACGAGAGAAGCCGCGGGGGTACAGGGATGATTGCGTGGGTGGTACCCGAAGTTGGCGTAGAAAGGGCTCTGCCCTGTGGAGGCATGGCAGGAGTTGTTATAGGAGAACTCAGCCAGTGGAATAGGTCCAACCAGTCGTCCTGATAGTAGCTCAGGAAACAGCGGAGATATTGCTCCAGGACTTGATTAACCCTTTCCGTCTGACCGTCTGTCTGAGGGTGGTACGCAGAAGAGAGGCATCTCTCGATACCCAGTCCCTTGAGGAAGGCTGCCAGAACCGGGACGTGAACTGGAGTCCCCTATCGGAGATCACTGCGTCCAGTAGCCCATGTAGCCAAAACACATGTTCAAGGAACAAGTGGGCCGTCTGTGGGGCGGTGGGAAGGGTTCGAGTCGGGATGAAATGTGCCATCTTGGTGAGTGAATCCACCACCACCAGAATGACCGACTGTCCTTTGGCCGCAGGGAGGTCCACGATGAAGTCCATGGAAAGCGTCAACCATGGCCTGTGGGGGGTGAGTAATGGCTGAAGAAGCCCCAGAGGCTTCTGCCGTGGAACCTTGGTCCGGGCACAAGTCTCTCAGGACCGCACATACCGTTTAATGTCTGCCCAAACCCCTGGCCACCAGAACGTGCGAGTCAATAACCGCAGAGTCTTCGCGTATCCCCCATGTCCAGCGGTCTGCGCGTCATGGCACTGTTTCAAAACCTGAGTCTGGAGCGGCCCCTCCGGATATAGAGCCGGCCGCGATGGTACACACACCCATCCCGAACATCAAGCGGCGCACCCCCGGTCCTGAAGGTACTGGGCCGGGATCCAACCAGTCTTTGGTGAACAGGTCCTGACAGCTCACCAGACGAACCTCCGCCTGAAAGTCCTGCTCCCAGGTTCCATGGAGAAAATTGGTCGGGGATAACATGGGTGCCGGCTCCGAATCGTCATCCCCAGAGTCCGAGTCCCTCAGGGAAAGCGCGTCCGCCTTCCCATTCTTTCGCCACTGACGGTACTCACGGTCTGGTCAGCGAGAGGTAGCAGGCCCACCTGAGGACATCAGGACCGGGGGCAAGATGGTGGTGTGGAAGCAGGAACGGGAAGATGGTGCAGGGCTGAGGGTCCAGCAGCAGGCAGTCGCAGGGTCAAGGAACCGAAGGTTGGGAAGCAGGGCATCACGGAGGCGAGGGCCCGAGGGTCAAGGAGCAAGGCGGAGGTGAATGTCCGGGAGTCAAGGAGCAAGTTGTCGGCAAGGTGAAGGTCCAAGGAGCAAGGAGCAAGGTGAAGGATCAAGGAACAGGAGGCCAGATGCAACAAGGCAGGGATCGCGTTGCTGTGGCAAAGAGCTTAAGGGAAATGCTGAGCTTTTATCCCTCCCAGCTCTTGCCACCAGTGAGTTATCAAGTGGCCTCACCTGACTGGCCACTCCTTGCTTCTCCAACACAAGCTGAGGCAGGCCCCAGTCCTGCAAAACACTACAGGCCCCAGGCCCACTACAGACTCCTGCCCATACTCCTGCCTGGCAGAAAACCACAAGAAGCTAGCAGTTGGAGGGAATAACTCGTGCTTTCAGTTGTTTCTATACTAATGCACAGAGTAAAGGAAACAAGCAGGACAAATTTGAGCTCTTAGTATAGGATGATGAATATGACCTAATAGGCATTACTGAAATCTGGTATGATACTCTTGGCTGGAATGTAGAAATTGAGCGGTTTAACCTATTCAAAAATGATTTACTGAACAGGAAGGAATGAGTAGCATTATATACAAATGATGTGTACAACCTGTGAAGAGATCCATGACTTGGAGCATGGAAGGCAAATTGAGAGTATCTGGGTAAAAACTATAGGAAAGGGAAAGAACAGTGACCTTACTGTGTGTGCCTGCCAAAGACCTCAAAGTCAGACTGAAAACTTGGATGATGTCTTCCTAGATCAGATCATCAAATATTCAAATAGGGGAGATATATTAGTCATGACAGACTTCAACTGTCCCAATATTTAAAGGGTACTAAAGGAGCTTGCGGATATAATCTCAGAGCTTCTGTCTAATATATGAAAATTCTTGGAGAACAGGTGAGGTCCCTGTGGAATGGAGGTGGGCAAATGTGTGGGGTGGTGGTGGTGGTGGACCTGTACTGGTCAGCTTGATATCAATACCAGGAAAGAGCAGATTATTAAACGGTCAGTCTGTGAGCACCTAGAAAAGGATGCTGTGATTACCAAGACCCAGCATGGGTTTCTTAAAAATAAGTCAAGCCACGTGAACCTCTTTTCTTTTTCTTTTTGAAGGAGTTACAAGTTTGGTGGATCAGGAGAAGGCAGTGGATGTAGTGTTATTTTATTTCAGTAAGGCTTTTCACAAAGTTCCCCAGACGATGAAAAACACCCCCTAAAACAGCAATTTAACACGAATTTTACTAATGAGACCATTGCTCCATAAAATGAAGGCAAGAGTTCTGATTAAATGAAAATTATGCACTATCCTAATTCAAGTAAATGAGGGTCAGCATGCATACAGAGAAAACAAGATGCAAAGTCTGCAAGGTGAGCATGTTTCTGTCTGAACTAACCAAGGTCTGGTGGTCTGCAATTGTCAAGAACTGTCATAATCTCATGGGGCAGGTGCCCCAAATCCAGACTGCTTGAGATGCCAGCATTACTTAGAAGTAAATGTTCTGAGTGCATATCACTTTCTTGATCTCATGATCTAGATTTTGGAAGCAATCCTTGGCAGCATGGAAAGGATACATATGTGAAGTTGCTCCGGTTGCTGTCTGTAACATGACCCAACTCCATTTTTCTAGGAACCCTCAGGCAGCTAATTACTACTCAAAGCATTGATGTATTACAGCCATATGCTCCTTTTGCTGTCCACCCCCTCTTCTTTTTCAGAGAGCTGCTTCTTTTTTCAGCGAAGGGTATACTGGAAACTAGGGCCAGGGTCAAGCTCATCTGTGACTTGGCAGGGCTTTCTCCAATTTGATCTGCTGTTCTTGACATCAATTGCATCTGACAAGAAGCACTGGAGCTAAGCCAGCAGGTGCCCCAAACTGCTGTATTTGATAAAAATGGCATGGGCTGAAGATTAGTTATTTGTTGCTCAGTGATATTTTATTGGAATTACTGACTATAACAGAAGAAGGAAGGAGAAACATAAATGGCTGAGGCATTTCACTCACCTGTTTTTTCTTGTAGAATCCCTTCTTGTCGCAATTCGGAATATGCAATCCTCTCGGGCTTAAGACATTCAGAATCTTGAGGTTGCTTAATGTGTCTTCCACTTCTCTGCGACAAGGACCCTGCCAATTAGAAGGATCACTTATTTAAATATGCCAATACTCTTAGCATTCGATTTTACACTATGGTAAACACTTGTATTAAGTGTTGTATTAAATTTTGACTAAAAGAACAAAAGAATACGAAAGGGTTAAGGAAGAACATTTCCTTAGCCCTGGGTGAAGCCTCCAGAGGGGTGTCACTGTGGGTTTTTGACCCGGGTGAAATAAAGCCTAGCTTTGCTCGGTCTTAGCTGAAGGTTTCTTGAATATTAGAGAGCCAACTTTGTCTTCACATAAAGGCAGCTGGACTCACACATCTGCCTATCAAGAATTTGGCTGCTTTAACTACTATTTACACAGCAGATTGTAAGAAGGCTTATATTTAAAAAATGAAAAAAATGCTCCCAAGCTAGCTGTACCCATGTAGAGAACTGCATTTAGGGATCGAATAAACAGCCACCTCACTGTGAAGACATTTGGTGGGAAGAAGGGGAGATCCCCTCCTTCAGAGCAGCTGATTAACACCCACACTCACCTATTGGACCACACTTTCCAGGCTCAACTCTGCACTTTAAAGCTCTGCATCCAAGTGCTTTTTTGGGGGGCGGGGAGTCTTTTTTGGCCCCTTTGCTTTTCCCAGGATACCCGCTCTTTAACACTGGATCAGAACAAACAACAATTCAGGGTTTCGGCAGATTGCCGTTTGCTCCAATTGAGGGGTAAAGAGCAGGCTTTTGCGGGAAACACAGCAGGGCATTTAAAAAGGCACTCAGAAACACAACACAAAAGGAAGTCTGCATGAGCCTTATGGAAATAAACTGTCTGACAGCATCAGTTTGGGTGTGAAACTCCCCTTTGCCCTCGATACCCGCATGTGAGCATCTACTTCCGCATGTGCAAAGCCCTGCAGGAAACCAGCCAACCCACCCAAGGCTGGTGCATTTTAAAAACTACACCTAAACTGCAAATTTAGGGTAATGGGTTGAATCCTAAGATTAACTCCGGGAGAAGGCCTGGGGGCTACTAGGATCCAAAGCAGATTTGGGACACTTCTCCCACAGCAGCAGTCTCTCATGCCCCACGCCCATAGTGGTGGTTTGGGGGGGGGGGTCTCCTGACCCTCTGGAGTAGTTTTGGGGAGCACACACGGCCACAGAAGTAGCAGCAGAAATTCCTTACGTTAAGTTGTCTTAGGACCCACAAAATTAACCACAATATGGCCATTTTATTTACACACGCATTTTAACTACAGTGGCACCTCTGGTTAAGAACTTAATTCATTCTGGAGGTCCGTTCTTAACCTGAAACTGTTCTTATCCTGAGGTACCACGTTAGCTAATGGGGCCTCCCATTGCCACAGTGCCACAATTTCTGTTCTCATCCTGAAGCAAAGTTCTTAACCCGAGGTACTATTTCTGGGTTAGCAGAGTCTGTAACCTGAAGCGTTTGTAACCTGGGGTACCACTGTACAGGTAGCAACCGATTTGCACGGGGATTCTGGATCCCCACATGCATCAGTAGGGCCCACATAAGGCCACCCCTCTTTGCTATGTTTTCAGGGCACTTCTAGGTTTCACATGAAGCATGCAGACATGGTTGCACACAGATTGGACACACCTATAATTTTCGCTGCCTGTATCTCTGTTGATCCCATTCTATTTGGCAACTGGCAATTTGGGGCTCAGGTAGGTAGTCGTGTTGGTCTGACACAGTTGAAATAAATTAAAAAAATTGTCCAGTAGCACCTTAGAGACCAAATACATTTGTTCTGGGTATAAGCTTTCGTATGCATTCGTATACCCAGAACAAACTTTGTTGGTCTCTAGGGTGCTACTGAACAATTATTTTAATTTGGGGCTGTTATTTATTTCTCAGTGTTTTTTTATTTTACATGTGTTTATTGCTTTATCATATACAACTGCAAGCATTTTAAAGATATTTAGCATGATTCTAATTGCAGTATAATATATGTTTGCCTATTGCCAGGCTGCCAGAAAAGCCCTTCCGTCTGTAAGCAGAAACAGGCATGGCTTCACAGTACAGTGGTACTTTGGTTTTCGAACATCTCCGTTGACGAACATTTCGGTTTTTGCATGCCATAAACCCAGAAGTAAATGCTTTGGTTTTTGAACATGTCTCAGAAGTCAAACCCGTCATGCGTCTTCTGTATTGAGGCTTCCATATTAAGTTTTCGGTTTTTGAATGTTTCAGAACTCGAACGGTATTCCAGAACTGATTACGTTCAAAAACCAAGGTACCACTGTAATTAACTTTTTTGCCCAGTAACCAAGGAGACAGCTCACGGCACATCCATCACCTACTGGTCAATTTTTGAAATCCTGGCTTTCATCTCACAATGAAACCAGGTCTGTTCATTGGCATACAGTACTGTCAACAATAAAGGGACCCAGGTGGCGCTGTGGTTAAACCACTGAGCCTAGGGCTTGCTGATCAGAAGGTCGGCGGTTCGAATCCCTGTGACGGGGTGAGCTCCCATTGCTTGGTCCCAGCTCCTGCCAACCTACCAGTTCGAAAGCACATCAAAGTGCAAGTAGATAAATAGGAACCGCTACAGCGGGAAGGTAAATGGCGTTTCCATGTGCTGCTCTGGTTTGCCAGAAGCGGCTTTGTCATGCTGGCCACATGACTTGGAAGCTGTACGCCGGCTCCCTTCGCCAATAATGCGAGATGAGCGCGCAACCCCAGAGTCGGTCACGACTGGACCTAATGGTCAGGGGTCCCTTTACCTTTACCTTTACTGTCAACAATATTTCTGCTGCTTCCACTATTGCTGTTTCCCTTTTTATTTAAAAGAAAAATGCTCAGAAGATGGCCTTTGTACTGTTTGCACCCAGAATAGATGGCGAAATTAAATCAGTATCTCTAAATACAAGTTATTGCAACATTAGAACTTGAAGTCCCCCAGTTTCAGAATCGGTCCATAGCATGGAAATAACGTCAACCTGTCTATTACCTTGGAACACAAACCTTTGTGTTTCCTCCTTGTGAAAGAGAAGCAGCTCTCTCTGAAAAGCCAGGCACCCTTGGACTCCCACTGGAACATTTCTACATCTTGTGACAAGTGAACCAGGCAAGGCCACTTTTCACTTTCACCAGACTCTCTACATTTTCCATTTATGTAGGTTTCTGGAGTGGTCTCTCCCTATTTTTTTTTCCTTTTCAACAGCACAAAGTTGTGTCTGGATCAGCCATGAGTGTTTTGATGCACAGCCAAGAAAAACACAGCAACATTTTGTGTGCTGTTGGCATGGGGATCTGTCGCTTGCCTGCCAAGAGCAGTACATGAACCAGAGTATTCTCTGCTCCCGTTTCCTTCAGTCCAGCAGGTCTGCAGACCTTGTTCATGTCCTACACATAAGGAACAAGAAACAGTGACCACTTCATCCTCCATGTGTGGTTTTTTTTCACCCAGAGGCATTTTCAGCATGGCAGAGCAATCGCTAGCAAAGCTAGACACTGCTTTGTGTGCAGAAGAAAACTTCTGATAGCCAGCCAAAAGTTGATACTGAGTTCTGCATTCACAGCCCTTGCTATGACTGGCGGCTTGGGATTACAGGCTCGCAGACATAGACAGAAAGCAAGGATTTTTCATTTATTAGCCAATCTGTTGTGTCTGTAAGGGGAACAGGACATTGCCACCATAAAATCTTGTCCAGCCAGGCAGCTTAAGTATGGAGCGGTGTGGAGAATCCTCTCTGAAACTCTCAAACTTTTCCTTCCTTCAGGATGACTCAGAAGTTTTGGCTAAACACAAACCTCATTTACCTTAACGTTTTGCATTAGGAATGAGACAAGCCATGATTTAGACCAGCTTTGCTTACTGGTTGGAGATTTCCTCCACCAGTCATGGATTCCCAACTGAGCCCTCAGCTGCTGATGAGAGAGATGGAGGAAGACCCTCAGCATCACGGGACTAACAATGTCCAGGAATATTTGTTGTGGGGTATTGAAAACTCCCTTGGGAAGCCAACCAATGAAACTCCTCTGATATTTTTCCCAAACAGGAAGCTTCCACATCTGCCTCAAAATTTCATTCAAGGCAAAACCTGACGTCACCTCTGGTTCAGAGCTGTAGGCAATGATCAACACGGGCACAGCGACTCGAACCTGCCTGTGAAGTGACTGCTGGGTGACAGATTAAATGTGATTGCAATGGATCTGTGTAATTCAGAAATCTTGCAGTCAATTAGCTGTCTAGTAATTCTGGCAGCAACGCAAGCTCAGACAACTAACAATATCTACAGTCTGCATCCATTTAAAGTGATATTTAGGGAACACATGTATTTTTCTGTTAAATAAAAATTACTTACATATTCAGTCTCCTGCTTGGACTCAGAAGAGAAATTCAGTGTGTCTGTGCTTTGTGAATCGTATTTGTAGCGTTGGGTATTTTTGGCATGCTCTTTCCTAATGACATCTATTTTGGTGTGGTGAGCATGTGACTTGGGTTCCAACAGTCTCTGTGTGTTGGAGACAGACTGATTCTCTGTGCTGCTGATGTTCTGGTCTTCCTCCGAATTGCTGGCATTCCCTTTAAACAAAAACAAATGTCCAAAAGTTAGCCCATCATTTATTCATTGTAGCGGCTGGAAGAGCTTCCACACGATAATGTCTCTGAAGGTTATCATCACGGTACATTAGGATGGTGCACAAAGTATTCAGGATAGCAAAAGTAAGAAACTGCAACCTACTTTTTTACAATGGGGGAGACAAAACGGGAAGGCAAACAATAGGAAAAAGGGGGTGAAAGTGAACGGACGAAGCTGCGCTTACGGAGGCTTTTATAAACATAAAAAGGTTTCAGCTACTCAGGCCACAATGCTTAAAAACCAGGCACTTATCCAGGAGGACTCTGCTGAAGCCAATGGAGCTATTTTGGAGTAGGTGGTTTGAAGACAGCAGCCTCAATATCATAGAGACGGCAGAATCTATTTCCTGAACAGAAAGAGTTCAGTATTTTCATGACTGAAGGAACCTAGTGACTTTGCCACCAATCGTGCCAGTGTTATTATTGGGTTGCAGGAGTTGTGGGTCTTTCATTTATATTTAGATGTTTGAAACCTGTCCTATAAGCTCTAAATTGATTTGTTTTCACAGTCATAATTTTTAAACCACTAACTTCTAGCACTAACATCTACCTTGCCTGAATTTGAAGCAGTTCTACTTCTTACCAGGAGAGGGCAGATTTTATCATGACTTGATCATTTCTGAAGTCTGGACCCCAATGAGAAGTTTGTCAGCAACTTACCACCCTGCAAGGCATGCAAATATCTATACAGGTAATTTGTGTGAATTATGTGTATAGATATTTGCATGCCTTGCAGGCATATATTCATGTTGTATAAAATGCACTGTGAGAGTGCTTATATTTAAGATTAACATGAAGTATCTGAAGAAATGTGCCTGCACATGAAAGCTCATACCTATGACAAACTTAGTTGGTCTCTAAGGTGCTACTGGAAGGATTTTTTGTTTTTGTTTTTGTTTTGTTTTACTACGTCAGACCAACATGGCTCCCTACCTGTAACTATGAAAAACAATGTGTTTTCTTCTGAATGAGGAGGAAACTAATAACGAAAGGTGACCACCATCTATGACAAATGGGTTAATATTTTTTTAAATGGCTATTCTGACCAATTGCTTATACAGCTGCTGTCACTAGGTTTTATTCCTTGTTCTAAATTATTTCATATTTAATTCTGTTTAAATGAACCTAGAATCTATTTGAAAGCTGTGAACATTGTTCTGCTACGATCCAGAAATTAGACATTATGCTGATTTGGCTTTTGCTAAGCATCACAAAGAATTGCTTTCAAATATGGGACAGATGCAATGCTTCCAGGTCTGCACAATATTTCGTCCTTGTGTGACTGCAGCCAGTTGCATTTGGTTTTGGATTTTTTTTTAAGGGAGCATCTCTCAAACTCACTTCAGGCTTCCATTTCAGCTAAAGGTCACCTGTGGAAATTACACTGGGAATGCACAACTATGAAATGAAGAGCAGGGACCTGCCTGGCTTTAGAACTGACCACAGCAAATGTGTACTGACAGCTTTATTCAAAATCACATAAGGCAAGAAGTTCGGCACTGGAGCTGAAGGCCTGAGCAGCAGAAAATGCAGCCGGTTGGCAAAGGGCGGCCGGGGGGGGGGGGGGGACCAAGGAATCACCTTCTATCAGGTGGTTTTGCCAAAGCTACTACTGACAATGGGCACTGGGACACACCCAAAACATAAATGTTTAAGAAACGGGATTTGAGGAAGCAGAATATTCTGTTTTCTATGGGTTTTATTCAAAGCCTCAGCAATGTTTAAACTTCACACTGTTTGGGATTTGTTAATTTGGGTATTTTGCACAATTCAATTTAAAACATACACACAGAAAGTCTGCACAAAGTTTCTGTTTAAAAACCCTATTTTTGTTTTTAAGCATTCCATCTTGCTTTATCATTTCCCATCTGCATATATATCTTTAGAAAATAGTTTGCATATCTATTACCAGATCATGACTAACTTATTTATGTGATCTGGCAGGGAACTATTCATAAAAATAGCAACCTGATTTCCCCTCCCCCTTGAACTTTGAGCATAGTTAGAAATAATTATGTCCCACTGCATTTCCAAAGATCAGAAGAGACTGAATGATAAAAGACCATGTTTTTTACACAATGGTTGCCAATTTGGCTTCATCTCCTTTTATAGTTGCCTCAGAATCACTCAGGAAAGGGGAAAAAAAGGTTTTCTAAGCCAGTGTTTCCCAACCTTGGGTCTCCAGCTGTTTTCGGACTACAATTCCCATCATCCCTGACCACTGGTCTTGCTAGCTAGGGAAGTTGTAGTTTAAAAACAGCTAGAGACCCAAGGTTGGGAAACACTGGTCTAAGCAATGTAGCCTTTTATTTTGGGGGGGGGGAGTGGAGATGTTTCGCTGTGTTTTTGGAATCTCTGAATGGCAGAAGGCTCTGGCCAAGGCAATGGAAGAGGGCAATTGTGCCACCTACATCATTTCCAAAATATGAACACGTCACACAGCGAACAGGTCTGTGAATGATAATAATAATAATAATAATAATAATAATAATAATAATAATAATAATTTATTTGTACCCCACCCATCTGGCTGGGTTTCCCCAGCCACTCTGGGTGGCTTCCAACAAAGATTAAAGTACATTAAAATGTCACATATTAAAAACTTCCCTAAACAGGGCTCCCTTCAGATGACTATCTTGTTTGCTAAACATCCACCCATGAAACTCCCATTTGTGATGGATGAATGCTTCCCCTTAGACAGGCACAACACCGGACTTTAGTTTTTTGCTGAGCATGTTACCATAGTATCATAGAACTGTAGAGCTGGAAGGGACCCTGAGGGTCATAGAATCATAGAGTTGGAAGAGACCACAAGGGTCATCCAGTCCAACCCCCTGCCAAGCAGGAAACACGATCAAAGCATTCCTGACATATGGCTGTCAAGCCTCTGCTTAAAGACCTCCAAAGAAGGAGACTCCACCACACTTCTTGGCAGCAAATTCCACTGCCGAACAGCTCTTAGTGTAAGGAAGTTCTTCCTAATATTTAGGTGGAATCTTGTTTCTTGTAGTTTGAATCCATTGCTCTGTGTCCGCTTCTCTGGAGCAGCAGAAAACAACCTTTCACCCTCTTCTATATGACATCCTTTTACATATTTGAACATGGCTATCATATCACCCCTTAACCTTCTCTTCTCCAGGCTAAACATACCCAGCTCCCTAAGCCATTCCTCATAAGGCATTGTTTCCAGGCCTTTGACCATTTTGGTTGCCCTCTTCTGGACACGTTCCAGCTTGTCAGTATCCTTCTTGAACTTTGGTGCCCAGAACTGGACACAGTACTCCAGGTAAGGTCTGACCAGAGCAGAATACAGTGGTACTATTACTTCCCTTGATCTAGATCAGGGGTGTCAAACTCAAATTCATCGGGGGCCGCATCAGCAGTTTGGTCACCCTCAAAGGGCCGGTTGTATCTGTAGGACTATGTGTCCACTCTTTATTATCATAAATTATTGTCACTGCATTCAATTATTACTGTTTTTGTAATAATGTAAGTAATAACTATCTCTGAAAGCAGAAAAATAGTCAGAATAATGGCAAGTAGATATTCAAATGTACAATTATTGTACAATTTATTGAAAAATGATTTTTGGTAACTGCACTGGGTGGTGGAGGCTCGCTAGGGTTTCATGCAGGACCTTTGCAGAGCTACTAGTACCTGGAGATGCTGGGGTCCTTCTGCATGCAGGACAGATGTTCTGCCAGTGAGCCACCACCCTTCACCAAAGGGACTGGCTGAGGTTGACTCACTGGAGCTGCTCTCCTGGTTCCAGGGTTTAAGGGCCAGAAGTATAAAGCAGCATCCTATGTTTCTGAGGAGAGGGAGAGGGAGGGGAGGGAGGAAGGAAGGAAAGAGGGGAGAGAAAGAAGAGTAGGAAATAAGGAAGGGAATAAAGAAGAAAAGAAAAAGAAAGAGGGAGAGAAGACAGAAGGGGAGAAAGAAGGAAGGAAGTAGAGGGAAAGAAAGAATAAGAATGAGGGAGAGGAAGAAAGATGGGAAGGACGGAAGGAAGAAAGGAAGTAAGGAAGAAAGAAAGAAAGAAAGAAAGAAAAGAGGGAGCAGGAGGGAGAGAGGAAGGAAAGAGGTGAGAGAAAGAAGAGTAGGAAAGAAGGAATAAAGAAGGAAAGAAAAAGAAAGAGGGAGAGAAGACAGAGATAAAGAAGGAAGGAAGGAGAGGGAAAGAAAGAATAAGAACGAGAGAGAGGAAGGAAGAAAGGGAGGGGGGGTCGCCGCCTTGATTCAGCGCCAGAAAAGAGCGCGAAGGGACCCAGGGGCAAAAAGCATTTCCCGTGCAGCGTGAGGCAGCGGGTGTCTGTTTTAGGAGAAATGCGTAAAGCCTCAGAGTTGCACGTTCGTGAGGCTGAGCCGCTGCTGAGCTCACGTTCATGAGGCTGAGCCGTGGCAGGAGGAGGAGGAGGTGAGGCAAGAGGAGGAGGAGGAGGCGGCTTGCCGGGTCGGTGCCCGGCAGTGCCGTGTGGAGAGTCCCGAGCCTCTGGGACGCAGTAGTGCTCTGTAGCACTTTGAATCCTCCTCCTCCTCCACGCGGCACTGCTGGGTGCTTTGTCTGTGCTTCTTCAGCAGCAGCAGCAGCAGCAGCAGCCGTTTCCAGGCGCCGAGCTGTGGCAGGAGGAGGAGGATTCAAAGTGCTACAGAGCACTGCTGCGTCGCAGAGGCTTGGGACTCTCCGTGCGGCGCTGCTGGGCGCTGACCCGGCAAGCTGCCTCCTCCTTCTCCTGCTGTGGCTTGGGGCGCTCCACGCAGCGCTGCTCCGGCCGCCTTTCTACCCCCCCAGGCCCCAGCTGTTTGTCGGCGCTTTGTCAGCGCGGCGCTTCAGCAGCAAGGTCCTGCTGCTGGGTCCCGCTGGCTGGGGCGCTCGGCGGGCCACATAACGAGGTCTGGCGGGCCGGATTTGGCCCCCGGGCCTTGTGTTTGACACCCGTGATCTAGATGCTATACTCCTATTGATGCAGCCCAGAATTGCACTGGCTTTTTTAGCTGCTGCATCACACTGTTGACTCATGTCAAGTTGGTGGTCTACCAAGACTCCTAGATCCTTTTCACATGTACTGCTCTCAAGCCAGGTGTCACCCATCCTGTACTTGTGCCTTTCATTATTATTTTTTGCCCTAGTGTAGTACTTTACAATTCTCCTTGTTAAAATTCATCTTGTTTGCTTTGGCCCAGTTGTCTAATCTGTTAAGGTCATTTTGAAGTGTGATCCTGTCCTCTGGGGTATTAGCCACCCCTCCCAATTTGGTGTCGTCTGCAAACTTGCTCAGGATGCCCTCAAGCCCATCATCCAAGTCATTGATAAAGATGTTGAATAAGACTGGGCCCAAGACAGAACCCTGTGGCACCCCACTAGTCACTTCTCTCCAGGATGAGGAGGAGCCATTGATGAGCACCCTTTGGGTTCGGTCAGTAAGCCAGTTACAATTCCACTGAATGGTAGCATTGTCTAGCCTGCATTTTACCAGCTTCTTTACAAGAATATCATGGGGCACCTTGTCAAAGGCCTTGCTGAAATCAAGATATGCTACATCCACAGCATTCCCTTCATCTACCAGGCTTGTCATTCTGTCAAAAAATGAGATCAGATTAGTCTGGCATGACCTATTTTTCAGAAACCCATGCTGACTTTTAGTGATCACAGCGTTCTTTTCTAGGTGCTCTAGTCCAACCCCCTGCAATGTCGGACTCTCAACTAAAGCCCCGTTTCCTCTCTTTAGACTCCCTACCCCCTTGAGATGGAAGCTCCGCTAGGGACTTGCCGTGGGGGAGCTTCGTGGCTGAGCTGATTGGTTTGCCCAGGTTCTGCTATAGTAAAGCCCCAAAAATTATATACACATATTTATACAATGATTTATTTACTTTTTGGAGTTTGGAAGGGTGGTTTTGCTGTTAGTTAAATAGATTTGATGGTTCTTAGAGCTTGTGTTTTTGTGTTTTGTTTTGTTGATACTCTGTACTCTGCTTCAGGGGGTTTATGCTGTGAAGTCATCTACAAATTTCTTTAATTTTTATGCTCCGTCTCTCCCCACTCATCTCTAGAAAAGGAAGATGCAGCTTTCTTGTCCTATTACAGTAGTTTCAAACTTCCTGCTTTCAGCGAATGGTCTGTCAAAGACCCCCAGCAGCAGGGATGGGCTCTCTTGTGGGGCCACCTGAGGCAAAGCAATAGCGTGCTGCCCCACTTCTGCCCCTGGTGGAATGCACCATCATGTGTCCAATTATGGGAGGGGAGCAGTGTCTCACCAGAATGCCAGCCTTGCAGAAAGTCGGCGAGAGGAGGGTGCTCTGGCAGCCAAAGCGGTGGGGTGGACATGGGGCCACCTCTTGCACTTCTGCCACCTGAGACAACTGCTCCCCCCTCCCACTCATGGGCTGGCCGGCTCTGCCCAGCATGTGCAAAAGATTCTGCAGCACATTCCAAGCTGCAAACAGTTTATGTGGCACAAGAACTAGCCAGTGTGACCTAAGACAAGGGTTCCCAAACTATGGCACATGAGCTTCATTTGGGGAGTCCACAACATGTCTGTTAAGAACACGTACATTGTGATGGAATACAATAAAAGAAGCCCCCCACCACACACTCCTAAAAATAATAATCATACAGCATCTAGCACAATGCATTGCAACTGCTACAGCAGGCTGAAAACAGTATTAAAGTGATCCACCAAGACCCTCTATGCTTTTCAAGTGCTCTATGGGGGGGGGGAGTTTAGGAACCCCAGACCTAGAAGATAATGAGTTCTCTCTTGAGCTGAACATTGCAGTGGGAAATTGGCACCTTGGGAGACTTGCCTGTTATTATGGATCCTTTACAGGGAGGAAGCTCTGAGAAGCTTCCAAGGAACCCCAAGGGATCTGGGATTACTTTAGGCAAATCTCAACCTGATTACTGATTTTTTTATTTTTAAAAAATTATTCAGCGGGAGGAATCTACTAAACAATACTGCATTCTTCTTTCATTTCAGTAAGGCTATTCAGTCTTAGGATTTTTATACTGCAGTTCAGAAAGATAAAAATACACCTGAAAACAATTTTTTTTAAAAAAAGTCATACATATTGCAGCACACATAGGCCAGAAGGACTCGGTGACAGGGGTTCAGGAAAGTCCAAGCAAACAGGTGAGTTTTCACTAAGTATCAGAACCCCCCCCCTTTGCTTAGTGCTTCCTGAATAAAGGGGGAGGGGGAGATTTCATTCCTGAGAGTCAGTCTGCTTCAGCAGGGACCACCACGGCAGCCCCCAATAAGCCCCATTGAGAAGGAAGGCAGCACATCACATTAGCTGCACTTATCGAGCCGAATCTTTCCACTTACTTCTTGGCCACTGAAGCTACAATCCCACACACCTCACACCTGGGAGTAAGTCCCATGTGTGTAGCACTGCATTGTGAGAGTCCTCTATGCCCCACTGCAGAGAGACGGGGTCTTGCTTTTAATCACCATTAGGGAAGTCAAAGATGAAAGAAAGTTCAATCAGGGCATGTGGTATCCCTAATGTGGAAAAAGGAGCCAGCCGGGCCTGCCTATTCCCACGGCTGATATATGTGGCCACAAAATCCACCTTTTCCTCTTCTTAACCGACAAATAGGCTCAGGTTTGATTTGTACATTTGATCAAAAAGGAGCTGTCTATTATTCTGGGTGGCCTCCAAGAAATGAAAGAAATTGATGTAGCGCAATTCCATTTGCAAGCATGGCATATTTAAAGATCTTCCTCATTCAACTTGTCACAAGGTGAGAGTCAGAAATGTGCAATTGTTAATGGGTCATGTTGAATTCAAAAATCCACATTGGAGCGATACCTTTCTCAGGCCCAATCAGAATGCATGGCCTGCTTTAGAGTTCTCCAGAACTCCTCACGTCAGGCAAGATGTTCAAAAGGATGGGCAAGAGGGATGGAAGTAGCGTACAAAAACTGGGCTGATACTGTAAGCCATGAGGTTTGCTTGTAGGTTCACTTCCAGGGTAGATATTGCAAACTAAACAAATCTGTGGCAGGTGCTACACACCTAGAGTCTGGGATAAAGAAGCAATTTCTACTCATCATCTGTGAGAAATTAAAGCCTGGTAGTAACCCAAATCTTAAATAACAACAACAACAACACTTTCTTATTTAGACTCTGCCCATCTGGCTGGGTTTCCTCAGCCACTCTGGGTGGCTCACAACAAAAATTTAAAAGCACAATAAAACGTCAAACATTAAAAACTTCCCTAAACAGGGCTGCCTTCAGATGTCTTCTAAAAGTCACCTAGACACGGGTTCCTGGGAGTAGAAGTAAAGAGAAGCATGACAGTCTTTATTTGAGGAAAGGAGGAATGAACATTGGGTGGCATACCAAGTTTTAAAAAGTAATAATAATAATAATATTTAATAATAATAAAGTCAATTGAAACAACTGATTGGAAGATATATAAGCCCATCTCTGGATGATGAAAAATTATCTTTCTCGGTTGTAGATTCTGCCTTGAATGGGTTGTTTTGGATAAGAAGCAGCCACTGATTCTTTAGGGACACAGGTTGGGCTGTGGTCTAAACCACGGAGCCTAGGGTTTGCTGATCAGAAGGTCAGCGGTTCTAATCGCTGTGACAAGGTGAGATCCCGTTGCTCGGTCCCAGCTCCTGCCAACCTAGCAGTTTGAAAGCACGTCAAAGTGCAAGTAGATAAATAGGTACCGCTACAGTGGGAAGATAAACGGTGTTTCCGTGTGCTGCTCTGGTTCGCCAGAAGCGGTTTAGTCATGCTGGCCACATGACCCGGAAGCTGTCTTCGGATGAACGCCAGCTCCCTCAGCCTACAGAGCGAGATGAGCGCACAACCCCAGAGTCGTCCGTGACTGGACCTAATGGTCAGGGGTACCTTCACCTTTACCAATTCTTTAACCCAGAATCCTAGATAAGTAACCTCTGCTGCACCTGGGAATACTGCCATCTCAACCTTGGAACTGAGGATACAAGATGACCTCTTGGCTGTAAACACCCCACTCTAATTTTTGTTTATTTTTGTTTCTTTATTTTTCCTGACTTCATCCCTTGCTTTGTGTAATATCTCACCTGATGAAGAGTTTTTATGTGTCTTGAAGGATATAATGGCCCAGTCTGCATGTGATGCTTAGCCGTGAACCATGATGAACACACAAATGTGCAGTATTACTGTATGCACAGTAAAATTAAAATATAATAATAATTATTTTAAATGGCCACTTTGCTCCTCCCTGCTCATCTTGCTGTCACCCTACCCAGAGCTAAACCCTGTGATGTCCAAGCCCAGCCTTGTGGTTCTCCCTTCCCAGACAAACCATATGCAGTCAGCCAAGAATGAGCCTTGGCTATGTCTTCGGGTTTGTAAGGCCACCTGTGGATGCAACACAAAGGCCAGCCCATGCCTTAACTCCAAGCAGGGTAGCCCCACAGGAGCAAAGCAGCCTCGATTTCTACAGTGAGTGCCCACACATTCCCACAGCTGTAGTTTGGCCTAAAGTCCTTCCTTGCATGCAAAGCTAAGACACTCTAGGGCAGGGGTCAGCAAACTTTTTCAGCAGGGGGCCGGTCCACTGTCCCTCAGACCTTGTGGGGGGCCGGACTATATTTTGGAAAAAAAATATGAATGAATTCCTATGCCCCACAAATAACCCAGAGATGCATTTTAAATAAAAGAACACATTCTACTCATGTAAAAACACGCTGATTCCCGGACTGTCCATGGGCCAGATTTAGAAGGCGACTGGGCCACATCCGGCCCCCGGGCCTTAGTTTGGGTACCCCTGCTCTAGGGACTTAGTCAACTCAAGTGTAGATGGAAAAGCAGCTTCTTAATTTAGGAAAGGTCAGCCAAAGACAATCTGAAGGAGCGTCTCCACCCCCATTGTTCTGCCCGGACACTGAGGTCCAGTACCGAGGGCCTTCTGGCGGTTCCCTCGTTGTGAGAAGCTAAGTTGCAGGGAACCAGGCAGAGGACCTTCTTGGTAGTGGCACCCACCCTGTGGAACACCCTCCCATCAGATGTCAAAGAGAAAAACAGCTACCGGATTTTTAGAAGACATATGAAGGCAGCCCTGTTTAGAGAGGCTTTTCATCTTTAATTGATTGTTTTATTCTTCTGTTGGAAGCCGCCCAGAGTGGCTGGGGAAACCCAGCCAGATGGGCGGGGTATGAATAATAATAATAATAATAATAATAATAATAATCTGCTATCAAGCAACAAATCCTCAAATGATCTTCATCATCAGCAAACCAGTCTCTTATAATGTTGTTGTTTTTTTAGCAACTTTTCCAATCCTGAATCCCAATCTTGTGTTCTGAGAAAAACTGTGACTTGCCCACCTGTGCTCAGTTATGGGCACCACTGTAAATGGATCTAGTTACAGGTAGGTAGCCGTGTTGGTCTGACTCGAAGCAAAATAAAAAAATTCCTTCAGTAGCACCTTAAAGACCAACTAAGTTTTTATTTTGGTATGAGCTTTCGTGTGTAAATGGAGTCACTGGTTTTCTTTTGCAAGTTTATCTGGCAATTTACAGTTGTTTTGTTAAAAACAACAACTGTAAATTGAGAATCCTCCTTTTTTTGACCCCTTAGGAAGTCACTGGAAGCCCCCAGATTTAGTTTGAAAACGACAATTTACACCATCATTTGCATCATACATAATTACTATAGTTAAGACTGCAAATCCGAAACCCGCTGAGAGGATGTCCCACTGAAAACAATGGAACTTATTTCTGACAGGAAATGTGTAGGACTGAACTGTAGGCTACTGTTGCAATTCTAGGCAAACTCACAAGGGCACAAGCCTCTTTTGATCATTAAGCTGCACTTCTAAGTGAATATGAACAGGGTTGCACAGCACAGTTTTTGCTCCAGGCAGTGCTTCCCTCCTCCCCTCCACTTTCTAGGAAGGCTGCAAATAAGACACTTGACTATGCTTGCTTTAGTCTCCTGAGGTTGAGGAGACGGACCATTCATTCATTCGGGAATTGGGGAGGCTCTTATGCAGTCCATCGGTGTCCCCTCCCTCCATCTTTTGCATGTGCAAAGAATGGCTTTGAGACATAGAAAACTTATTTAAAGTTATTTTAAAATATATACAGTCATACCTTGGTTTAAGTACGCTTCGGTTTGAGTATTTTCAGTTTAAGTACTCCACGGACCTGTCTGGAACGGATTAATCCACTTTCCATTACTTTCAATGGGAAAGTTCGCTTCAGGTTAAGTACGCCTCAGGTTAAGTACAGACTTCCGGAACCAATTGTGTACTTAAACCGAGGTACCACTGTATATTATTGAGCTGACCCAGTTGTCACATTTTTGCAACAGAATACAGTCACAATTGTGACCAGAATATAGAGCAATTCAACACTTGCAACTTTTTTTCTCATTTGGGAGCTAAGTGTTCCCAAAGAAAAATATGTGTCAAGTGAGAAGGTCAAAGGTTATTTTACATCCTCCTGCCCTTTTCTGTCTTAAAGTCAAGCATTTTGGTCACAGGTGAGACATCAGACACTGAGTTGCTGTAGACAAAGGCACAAATCAAACACCAGGGGGCGATACAGCAAAGGAAACTTCACTTGCTCTCTGAACAGCCGAGCCAAAATTGCGCAGAAAATCGCCCGCACAAAATTCGCCCAGCCAACCGCCAACTCCGCTCACAGCGAGCAATTTCCGCACCGAGAGCAGTACAGGCTAAACGCCAGCTTACGAACTAGAGGGCATTTCAAAATGCAACTTAAGGAGAGCTGGGTTTATTTGTGGCATTTGTATGCCACCCGCTAACAGAGGTCTCCGGCTGGCTTACAATAAATAGGGAAATATACATCGTTTACAGCACACCACCAGACGTGAAGTCCAAAGCGCCCTAAATACCTCTGAAAATCACCACAATCTTAGAACACAGATTTCTAGGTAAGTGACACGCGGCGAGAAGCTCCCCACATCACGAACCCACGGCATGAAGTGGAAACTGAGCGGTGCACGGGAACTTCCACTCCTACGCCGACACGCAAGAAGGTGCCGCCGCGGGAAATTGCCCCGGACACTTTCCGCCAGAGGCGCCCCAGAGGCGTACAGTGGGGAAGCCCACGAGCGCACGGAGATAGGAGCGCCCGCCTGTCTCCTGCGGGCTCCTCCCGGCCGCGCCGCTTACCTGGCCCGTGGGTCCCTCGCAGCAGCAAGGCTCGCAGTTCTCCTCCTGCTCCGGGCGCGGGTTCCTCGTGGGCGCCGCTGACGTTGGTGCAAAGCCCTTTGCCGTCGAGCAGCGCGTGGAGGGGCTTTTGCTCGCCCCGGCGCGGCCGGCAGCGCAGCCCGGCGCCGCACAGCTCCGTGTACACGCCGCACGGGCGTCCCTCGGGCAGCGCGCACGTCTGGCAGCAGCCGCAGCCCGGCTCGGGCACCAGCTCCGCGCACGTGGCCGCCGGCGCCTGGCACTGCGCCCGCGCCCGAGAGTCGCACGGCTCGCAGCGCACCACCGGGCCCGGAGCCGCCGACGCCAGAGCCCACAGCGGCGCCCACAGCAGCGCGCACAGGCGGCGCACCATCGCCGTCGGACGGACCGCGGGACCCGGAGCGGCGGGCGGGCGGGCGAGAGAGGACGCGGGCACCGGCTCCGCGCCCTCGGAGAGCAGCAGCCGCGGCGAGGCTCTCCGGCGCCCGGGACGGAGAAAGGCGCGGCGCTGCCGGGCGAAGCTGCTGGGGCGAAGCTTCGGGGCCCCTCCTTCGTCACGGACCGAAAGGTTCCTCTCGGGCGGCCCAAACGTCAGGCGCGGCAGGAGCCCGGCGGAAGGACGGAGCGCCAAGGCTGGCAGCGCGAAAGGCAGGCAAGCAGGCAGGCGCGCCCGGAAAGACCTCGCCGATGCCAGCGGACAGGGTGCGCGTCCATCTGCCGCCTGCCCGCCTCCAGCGCCGCCTATATAGCGCCCTCGCAGGACCCGCCCGCCAGGCCCAAGGGGCGGTGCTGGGGGGCGGGCAACGCGGCCGAAGAAGCGCCGGCCAGGCCAGAGCGAAGGATCCGGCCGAGGAAGGGCAGGAACCGGCGCGACCGGCTTCGGAACCGCCCCGCCGACTCCGCCGTCCGCTCGCGGGACTCTTGGCGGCTCCCAGGGACGGGGGCGCGCAGCTGAAGCTCGTGCCCTTTTGGATTGCCCTATGCTTCCCTATTCAGTACTTGCCGTAACTTAATCAAAACTAAGTATTTGGGGGGAGGGGGCTATCCCGTACAGTATTCTTAAATCTAGCAATGTGTGTTGTCTACCCACCACCTGCTTGTACAGAGCTTTCATTCAAGCGTTATTCGCATTTCGCAGTCTTGCCGTCTACCCTATATCCAGAATGCAGATGCCCCGCGTGCAAGGACCGCGTCTTGTCATCTGTTATGCGGGGCGGGGCTTACCTGTCCCCCCCCCTCAATATTTTATCCAGGTTGTCACCCCTGCATCTCAGAAACCCAAGGAAAATTGAGAAGATTTGTTTCTTAAAAGTTGTTGTGCCTCTACCAGACATCTGCGTAAGGCAAAGACTGCCAAATTCAAACAAGATAACAAAACCACATGGGAAATCAGTGAATCTCACGAGCTACCGAATCATTGCTTTTCTGACAGGGACGGTCCTATTAGCTTCTAATTTCATCATATAAAAAAACAGGACAAGGAGGCTTCCGTTTATTGAAGCTTTAAGCGATGGGAGATCATTTTTTTCTGATGTATTTTCTCTGATGTTCAGATTTCTTTGTCTCGCCCTTCATCCTAAAAACACACCAGCAGAGGTCGCTGGTTGCCCAGTATTGAGTTGAGGGTTTGAGCAGATTTGCAAAGAAGGGATTGGGTACTGACTCCAAATGGAGAAAGAAAGTTTTCTGCTCTGTATTTGAAACCCTCATAGCCTTTTCGGGGTCTGAAGAGCTTTGGGATAATTATGTAGATTGTGTCCAAGATCCAATGGCAAAATAAAGAGCATTTGAGCCATTGATGTCTGCCTCTTCCTTCCATTGTAACCGGGGCTTATTTTTATTGCACCTTTTCTGCTCCATTGCTAAATAAGGAGTTCATCATTTTTTAAAAATTTGTAAGTGCTAAGTTTATTTAAGTTCTACCACAATCCCCTGCAAGCCACCAATCTGCATATTCAGTCTAGCTCTCCCTAGTAGAGATGGCCATATTCTACTCATTTGAAAGTACACTTTGAGTAAGAGCCATACAGTGCATCTTCTCCTTCCCTGTGAACCCCTCAACCGGACTTCTCTATGACATCTCCCCTCCACCGGAGGTGGGACCAGTTTGCTTTGGCCCAACAGCAGAAATCGGCTGCCTTGGGGTGGCAGGCAGCCCTCATACCTGCTGGGCATTGGCAGACTTCTCCACTCATGGCCTCTTGTAGTGCTTGGCTGCCATAAACAAGTCTTTGCTCTCCCCATTATTATGGAGATCCTGAAGACCTACCTACGGTGGACGACTGGCAGATGAAGCTGATAGAATTTATGGAACTGTCTGAACTGACTGGGAGAACCCAAGACCAGGGAAAGGAGACAGTGGAAGAAAACTGGAAAAAAAATTAAGATTTATTTGGAAAATAACTATAAGATTAAAAATAGACAATAAAGGGAAGTGGAAGTACAAAGAGGCTGAAAAAGCAATTAGATATAATAAGAATAAGTTTAAATGTAAAATAAGTACTAAGACTTTTAGAGTATATTAGTATAATGATTTATTGTAATACTGGGAATGTGAGATTAACAGTTATGATGGGTTTTTTTAAAAGAAAAAGATAAGATTTAAAATGTAGAGAGTGCTGTATTAGTTATGAACAAGCGTGGAAGGGGGGAAGGAGGAAGTCACTAGACTAGGAATTATATTGGATAGTTAAAGAATTGTTTTTCTTTTTTCTTTTTCTTTTTCTCTATTTTGTGTATCCTTTTTCTTTTTTGTATTTGTTATAAAAACCAATAAAAATATATTTTAAAAAAGAGAGAGATCCTTTTGATATTTTAAAAGCTGCTATTATGGTTGCCCTTAGTATGTTTTTTATACAAACTCCTTCAGTCCTTCATACCAGATATGTATTCCAATTATTATTTATCATCTTTCTTGCTCTCTTTAGAATCCTCGCCAGTTAGATTTCACTGATAGTAAGGCAGTCAAAAGTACACAGTACCCTAGAGACAGTAAGAGTTTTTCTGTACTGGTCCAGTAAAACGCTTGTGCTGCGCAGACCAGAAACAGTTCTCTTTGCAGAGCATTAAGCACAGCGGCTGGATTCTTGTTGTGGTAAAGCCTTGTAGCTTTGCCAGAAACGACCCACGGAAGCCCAACTTTCGAAGACAGCTTTATTGCAGACATGTAACAGAAACACCTCCAGAGCTTTCAGACATGACTGCTCCACACCCCACAGGCAAACAAAACAAACGCTCTATATATACTGAGCATCTAACAGAAGGCACATCCTCTTGTGAGTGCACTTCTGGGCTTCCAATATCAAGATCTGATACACGAGGTGAATTTATGGTTCTTCTTGTCAGTGATGGTCAGGGTTGTTGAGAGCTACAAGTCAGCAACATCTAGAAGACCATAGATTTCCCACTCCTGCTATACTTAGACCACTTACTTTGGCCCTCAACACAGGTGAAATTCATCCTAGGCCTCTAAATATCTCTGAGTACTCCTGACCAGAGGTGTCTTTCCTATTGGGTTTACTGGCGCCTTGCGCCAGGGTGCTAGCCTCTCAGGGGCGCCCCAGCAAGTGGGGGAGCTGCACGGCTTTGCCGGTGGCCTCCCCTTTCCCTGCACCCGCCAGCTGCGCCTCGCCAACCATATGGCTGGCGGGCATGCAGCTTGCCTCCCAAGCCTCCGCAGAGGAGAGCGATACCTGCAGAGGCTTAGGATGGAAGCTGTGTCCCGCCAACTATATGTCTGGCTGGCGTGCAGCTCTCTCTCTCTCTCTCTCTCTCTCTCTCTCTCTCTCTCTCTCTCTCTCTCTCTCTCTCTCGCCCTTCCGCCCTGTGGGAAGAGAGAGGCAAGTGATGGCCAGGGGGGCAATGGAGGCAATGATCCTGACCCTGGAGGCAATGATCGACTCTGGGGCCTCTGGCATTTTCATGGACATAAAGTTCGCCAAAAAATACCAAGTACCTTCAGTGGCGAAAGCCTCGCCTGTTCCAGTGGTTGGGTTGGATGGAACTCCCCTCGCTTCCGGCCCCGTTACCCATGAGACCTGCCATGTTAGTGGTGCCCCGACATCAGGAACTATTAGTCTCTGACCTGGTCCAGACGCCTCATTTCCCGGTGGTTCTGGGTAGTCCCTGGTTCATTCGGCATGACCCCGCCATTTCATGGGCGCAGCAGACACTGTCTTTTTCGTCATCCTTCTGCCGAGACGTTTGCGCTCAACCCCCAGTGCTACCCCCATTGCCACCAGCACTGGGGGCGCCTCACCAGCCGACCCTTACTTCTTCCACCTTACAGGGAACTGCCCCTGATGGAACAGGGTCGCCGGATGTCCAGTTAATCCCGGAGCCCTACCAGGACTTGGTGGAGGTGTTTGAGAAGAAAGGGGCTGAAACTTTGCCCCCCCCATTGGACTTATGATTGCCCCATTGATCTGCAGCCGGGAGCAGAGATCCCCTTTGGCCGCATTTATGCCTTGTTGGCCGCTGAACTTGGGGCCCTCCGAGAGTACCTGGACGATAATCTGGCCAGGGGGTTCATTCGTCCCTCTACTTCCCCTGCTGGGGCCCCCATCTTCTTTGTCAAGAAGAAGGATGGTGGGCTGCGTCCGTGCATCGACTACCGGAAGCTGAATCAGGTGACCATCAAGAATCGCTACCATCTACCCTTAATTCCAGAACTGTTCGAGCGGCTGCAGGGTGCGAAGGTCTTTACGAAATTAGACTTACGTGGGGCGTACAACCTGGTTAGGATCCGGGAGGGAGACGAGTGGAAAACCGTGTTCCGGACTCGGTACGGCCATTTTGAGTACCGGGTCATGCCTTTCGGACTGTGCAACGCGCCAGCTACGTTCCAGCACTTTGTGAACGATGTCCTGCGCGACTTGCTGGACTGGTTCGTAGTCGCGTATTTGGACGATATCTTGATTTTCTCCTCATCCCTAGAGGAGCATCACCAGCATGTCCGCCTGGTCCTGTAGCGACTTCGGCAGCACAGGCTGTATGCCAAGCTGGAAAAGTGTGCCTTTCACCAGGAGCGCATGGAGTTCCTGGGATACATCATCTCTCCTGCAGGTCTCCAGATGGATCCCAGAAAGGTGCAGGCGGTGCTGGATTGGGGTCCTCCCAAAGATATTAAGGGGGTCCAACGGTTCATTGGGTTTGCCAATTTCTATCACCGCTTCATTCGGGGCTTTTCACACATGGTTGCTCCCATTTGCATCCTGGTCCGAAAGGATGCAACGTTTCAGTGGACACCGGCTGCGCAAGAGGCTTTTGACTTCTTGAAGGAGGCTTTCACATCTGCTCTCATTCTGGCCCATCCGGACGCCCAGCTCCCTTTTGTGCTCGAGGCAGATGCCTCAGACAGGGCAATCAGGGCTGTGTTATCGCAACGACAGGGGGCACAGCATTGCTTCATCCCTGCGTCTTATTTTCCCGTCAGCTCACTTCTGCGGAACGAAACTATGATATTTGGGATCGGGAACTCCTTGCAATTAAAGTGGCATTCGAGGAATGGCGCCACCTGCTGGAAGGGGCTCTGCATCCAGTTCAGGTCCTCACAGTTCACCGGAACCTTGAGTGTAGAAACGCCAAGCACGTTGGGCCTTGTTCTTCACACGCTTTAATTTGCAGATCGCCTACCGCCCTGGTGCTCAGAATGGGAAGGCGGAGGCGCTTTCCCGGAGGGACTCGGACTCCGGGGATGACGATTCGGAGCCGGCACCCATGTTGTCCCCGACCAATTTTCTCCACGGAACCTGGGAGCAGGACTTTCAGGCGCAGGTTCGCCTGGTGAGCCGTCAGGACCTGTTCACCTTCAGGACCGGGGGGTCCTGTTCACCTTCAGGACCGGGGGGTGCGCCGCTTGAGGTTCGGGATGGGTGTGTGTACCATCGCGGCCGGCTCTACATTCTGAGGGGCCGCTCCGGACTCAGGTTTTGGAACAGTGCCATGACGTGCGGACCGCTGGACACGGGGGATACGCAAAGACTCTGCGGTTATTGACTCGTGCGTTCTGGTGGCCAGGGGTTCGGGCAGACATTAAACAGTATGTACGGTCCTGTGAGACTTGTGCCCAGACCAAGATTCCACGGCAGAGGCCTCTGGGGCTTCTTCAGCCGTTACCCACCCCCCACAGGCCATGGTCGGCGCTTTCCATGGACTTCATCGTGGACCTCCCTGCGTCCAAAGGACATTCGGTCATTCTGGAAGTGGTGGATTCGCTCACCAAGATGGCACATTTCATCCCGACTCGAATCCTTCCCACTGCCCCACAGACGGCCCACTTGTTCCTTGAACATGTGTTTTGGCTACATGGGCTGCCGGATGCAGTGATCTCCGATAGAGGCCCCCAGTTCACATCCCGGTTCTGGGCAGCCTTCCTCAAGGGACTGGGTATCGAGAGACGCCTCTCTTCTGCGTACCACCCTCAGACAGACGGTCAGACGGAAAGGGTTAATCAAGTCCTGGAGCAATATCTCCGCTGCTTCCTGAGCTACCATCAGGACGACTGGTTGGACCTACTTCCACTGGCTGTGTTTGCCTATAACAACTCCTGCCATGCCTCTACAGGGCAGAGCCCTTTCTACGCCAACTTTGGGTACCATCCACGCAATCATCCCTGCACCCCCACAGCTTCTCTCGTGCCTTCCGCCAATGATCGGGTCTCCCACATCCAGGAGACACAAGCCGACCTGGTACAGCACCTAGAGAGAGCCAAGGCAGACTACAAGGTGCAAGCAGATCGGAGGCGACAGCAAGGGCCTACGTTCCAGGTCGGAGACAAGGTCTGGCTGTCCTTGGAACACCACCGCACGAAACGTCCCTCGGCTAAGCTGGACTACAAGTACCAGGGACCTTTCACCATCCTGCAGCAGGTCAACCCGGTCACCTACAAGTTGGAGCTTCCCCCCTCTCTGAAGATCCACCCCGTGTTCCACGTATCCCTGCTGAAACCTTGCCACACGGACCACTTTCCGGGCCACATTACTCCACCACCGGTCCAGGTCGAAGGTCATGAGGAGTTAGAGGTTGCCCAGGTCCTGGACTCGAGGTGGCTCTGTGGAAAGCTCCAATACCAAATTGACTGGGTGGGCTACAGGCCGGAGGAGCGATCTTGGGAACCAGCTGACTTCGTGCACGCACCCGCCAAGGTTCGGGCCTTCCAACGGAAGTTCCCAGATAAGCCTGGGCTATGACTGGGGGTGGAACCCCATTTCCCTATGGGGGGAGTACTGTCAGGAGTATGGGCAGGAGTCAGGCTCTGGGGCCTGTAGTGCTTTGCAGGACTGGGGCCTGCCTCAGCTTGTGCTGGAGAAGCAAGGAGTGGCCACTCAGGTGAGGCCTCAGCTTGTGCTGGAGAGGCAATGAGTGGCCACTCAGGTGAGGCTACTTGATACCTCACTGCACCTGGTGGCAGGAGCTGGGAAGGATAAAAGCTCAGCATTTCCCTTCAGCTCTTGGCCACAGCAACGCTATCCCTGCCTGGTTGCATCTGGCCTCTTGCTCCTTGGACCCTTGCCTTGCCGATGCCTTGATCCTCGACGCTTGGACCCTTGCCTTGCCGACGCCTTGCTCCTTGGACCTCTGCCTTGCCGACGCCTTGCTCCTTGACTTCCAGACCTTCGCCTCTGCCTTGCTCCTTGACCCTGCAACTGCCTGCCCTGCACCTGCTCCTGCTTCTACACCACCATCTTGCCTCTGGTCCTGACGTCCTCAGCCAGGGCTTCAACCGCCCGCCGACCGGACCGTGACACTCTCTTGCAAGCCTGAGCTCATTCTGAGCTTTGGGCTGCCTGACATTCTCCCTGCAATTGTTGGCTACTCATATATACTCCTCCTCAGGGCCGGCTCGCCCATAGGCTCTAGTGGCGCGGGGCGCCGGGGCGCTCAGGGGCACTGAGTGGCGGAGCTGCGCGGTGGCCTCCCTTTTCCTTCCTCTGAGTCTTGCACGCCCAGCAGCCGCGCCGCTCAGGGGAGAGCAGGGAACAGGGGCACTAGGACCCTGTTCCGCTCTGCAGCGCCAGGGTCATCCCTCACCCCGGTGCTGCATTTCATTGGTAGAGGTGACACCACATGGCAGCAGCTCTACCAATGAAACACAGCGTCGTGTTGGCGGGAAGGAACGCAGTGCCCTGTTGGTGTAAGGAAACTGCCGGGAGGCCTCCTGGCACTGCCCGCGTGGACCCAGCAAGCGCCGGAGTCGCGGGAGATGGCCGGGAAGGCCCCGGTGCAGCCCGGGCCTGCCCAGGCACCCCAGGCCGTTGGGAGAAGGGAGGAAGGCCGCGTGGAGCAGCAGCGCCCCCTCCCCCACTCAATCTGGCATCTCCGGCCCCACGGGAGACAGACAGGGCAAGGAGAAGCCGCTGGGCAGCCTCCAGCACAGCGCGGCCCCGCTGTGAGGTGTGGAGGCTGCCGTGAGGCTCCCCCCGCCGCCCGGCACGCCAAGCCCAAACGCTGTGCCAGGGAGGCTCTCCCAGCTGGCTCCATGGCGTGCCCATCTGGCCTCCGCTGCCGGTGGGAGGGCTCCGAGAAGCCCCGAGGCCTTCTGGCGCGAGCGCCTCCAGGGAAGGCAAGAGCTTTCCTTTTTCCTTTTTTTAAAAAAGAGAGGTGGGTAGGGGGCGCCCGAGGGATCCCTGCACCAGGGCGCCCGATGAGCTTAAGACGGCCCTGCTCCTCCTTTGTGACTTCCCCTTTCTTCCATTTCTTACACATGCCCTTCTTACATCTCAGTTCATCTGTAAGCACAGCCACACCGGTTTCCTTAGATCCCCCCCCCCACTTTTCTTCATGTTGGAATTGTGTGCATTTGGGCCTTCAGTATTTCACCTTTAAGAAACTTCAATCCATCTTGGGTTCCATGAGAATGCAACCAGAATGCATGTCCTACTACAGTCAGCTTTCCCTTGGCTCTGTATCATGAAACAACAACAGCAACCCCCCCCCCACCGTTCCAAAGGTCATCAATATTATTTTTAAAGTGCACATTTTATATGCACAATATAGAATGGGATGGGTGGAGGATGGTGGCAGCACCAGATTTAGGGTGGTGCAGGCAGCTCCCTGCACAGGGCACTAACCTAAGTTTACCAGATGTCCCCATTTCCCAGGACATTTACAAATCAGTCCCCATACAAAATCCATTGAAGTTGAAAAGTGTCCATGGATTCATTGAAAAAAATCTGGTAACTTTACACTAACCCAAGGGGACACAAAATAATAATAATAAAATAATAAGGAATAAATAATGAATTATTGTAAAAATGAGAAATGGGGGGCGGGGCAAATTTTGTCCCCTCTGGGGGCTGCACATTGCCAAAATCCATCCCTGATAGTGGCAAGACTCCCAGGTCAAAGAGAATTTGTCACAGCAGCAACCTCACCCTACCTGGGGTCCTTTGCGCCCTGGGAAGGTGGTGTATCTGCCGCCACTCCAAATAACACTTGACCGCAATGGCTGCTTTAGAAATTGCTATGTTTTACATGTCCCAAGTACTCAGAACACTGTCGAGCTTCATAGACTGGAGCAGAGGCTGGACATATTTCTGACTCCATTAGAAGGGTTTTGAGTATTATATTTCATGCTATTACATGGCATTTCAACCATATGTTATCTTAGGTCTCTCTTATCAATAAAGAGACTTGACAAGGTTTCCAGGGTGTTTGTACATCCTTGCAAATTTGTCAGGATGTTACAGGGGGAAAACCACTTTAAAGCAAGATAATGCAATGACCTGTACTTACCTGGAGTGACCCTAATAGTGCCTGTCAAACAAGTTTTGGAGAGAATGGAAACCCTTTAAGCACACCATCTCTCTCTCATAAACAGCAAAACTATGCAATGATGAAATAAAACTGGGAGGAGGGACATGTCAGAGACACACTGGCAGGCTTCAGTGTGGAACAGAAAACCACCTCTGAGGGCTCACTGGTACTCTTGACCTATATTGTACTTGGGAAAACTAGAAGACTCTGAGAAAGGCAGTTTTGTCCCAAGGCGAAGAAAGAATTCCCAGAGAACAGAGGTTGTAAGAGGAATCACATTAAAACTGCAGCACAAAAGCCACAGCAAAAGTGCAATTTCCTTCAGTGGGACCAGGAACTCACTTTTCTGTCAATTGAATGAAGGCAAGTTGTGTATCCCACTGGGTCCAGAAACAAAAGTTGCAGTACAAAATTTAAGATGCAAACATGAGAGGGAGCAAATATGTTAATCTCCATTTGTTTACATGTAGATTTTTCATTTGGAAAGGCTCTAGTCATGTTCCATATGAACCTGAGTCAGCCCATTGGGTTCTTTAGCTCAGGGCTGACAGCAGCTCTAAGAAGGCAGCTAGAGAGATGGGCCTGCTTCTGAAAGCCATTGAATGGGATTTGCCAAAGCCTGGACTGCATATTGTTGTCTGGATCTGGAGGGTAGGATAGAATATTATTTATTATTTATCATTCCTTATATATTATTTATCAAACCTATCCATTCTTAAGGAAATCAGCCCTGAGTGCTCCCTGGAAGGACAGATCGTGAAGCTGAGGCTCCAATACTTTGGCCACCTCATGAGAAGAGAAGAATCCTTGGAAAAGACCCTGATGTTGGGAAAGATGGAGGACACAAGAGAAGGGGACGTCAGAGGACAAGATGGTTGGACAGTGTTCTTGAAGCTACGAACATGAGATTGACCAAACTGTGGGAGGCAGTGCAAGACAGGAGTGCCTGGCGTGCTATGGTCCATGGGGTCACGAAGAGTCGGACACGACTAAACGACTAAACAACAACAAATCATTCCTCTTACTTGTCTGAGTTTAACATTTAGTTAGCAGAATTTAAAATTACCATCCCTTTGCAGCATAAAGTGTGGAAACATCTGCAACAAGGTTTCTTAATCTGATTAATCCAGGATGCTTTAGTCAATTGGGTCTTCTTCATCCTTTTATCCTTCTAAACAAAGGAATCACACTGAAGTATGTAATGCAACAATAAAAATTGTAATATAACAAGACCAGATTCTACCAGAAAGCAGCAGTGAAAATAAGATGGCGAGAAACTACTTTTAGATTACAAAATCTTACATTTTTAGATTACAAAAGCCATCTGAAACAAAAGCCTAAACAATTACAAGATTACAGCAAAGAGAAAGAAAATACTTGACACCTCCAGAGGTGAGAAATTTCACTGGGATTCTGAAGAGAAGTCACCCTCATGAGTGTGGACATCTGCTTTTATACCATACTTTTCTAAACTGTCTTAGGCCAGCCCCCCATTCATGATGCCCATCTTTTAGGGGTCGTGACTGGGCAATTTGTATCTATAATCTCATTTTAGAAACTGCTCCATAAGATCATTTCAGATTACTTCCTCCTGATTCTGCAGAGGGGTACAAACCAGTCCACTTTCCAATATTAACAGCCTGGCTGTTAAACTTCCATCTAAAACAGCCACCCTATAGGCTGACTGAAAGTCACAACCCTCTGAGTAGACTCTACACATAAGCAAAGTTGTTACTGGCCTTGGCAAGTTTCCAGACTCAGCACTTCCTCATGTCTTATGAACATCTGCAATTACCTCATTCTGCTAAGAGTACTTCTGAAATGTTAGCTCATGATCGTCTCCATACTCTTCCACTGTTGAGGCTTATGCCCTGTCACCTAGTTATATCATCAAGCAACACCAAGATTGACTCATCCCAGTTTGTTGATCCTCAGGAAACATCTGGTTTCATTTCTGTTTCGTCTTCTTCGCCTTCTAGTTCAGCTAGATCAACTGGCAATTCAGCAAGTTTGCAAGTTCTAAGCAGCTTATTGGTAAAATTAATCTTTTCCTTTGCAAGAACTTAAAGCTGAAAGCATTTAAAGTAATCTTACAATCCTTAAATAGTCATTGGTCACATTTTCCCCTCTTTGTGACTCTCCCCAGGTATGTGGTATATAATGTATTCTAGCACCTCTGTAAGCCTAGGATGCTGCATGATCCTCCTACAAAATCCAGCAATACTCCTGGATTCCAAACTGTCCCGAAAGGCTGAGATGACCTCCAGGATGAGGAGTGCCTATTTCTAGCTGCAACTGGTATTGGGCAAATATATCGTAGCCGCAATTCTCCATGCCTGAGGGTCCAAACACAGCAGTGAGACTGATATACAGGTTTCTGAGACTGAATCATGGAATCATGCTTCTGCCTATAAGCTAACAGGGCCAAGTTAAAAATTATTATATCAAACCCTCAACAGCTCAGCCTCTCCCCAATATGCACCAGCCCATGCTATGAGGTCAGCAGAGGAGGTGAGGGAGCAACATTCCACAGCTGTGCAGGGAAAGGGCTGTGCTTTAGTGGTGCCCTGACGATGGAATGTCGTATTCTGACAGTTATTATTTCTAGTATATATTTATTTATACAGCACTCTCCCTTTTCCCCTGATGGCGACTCAAGACAGCTTACAGTCTGTACACACACACACACAATGACTTTTAAAATGACTTTTAACAAAGGCGGATTTAGGGGAACGCAGCCGGCTTGGTCACACTGGGTGAAGCACCATAGGGACACTGCGGGGGATGCCACAACTATTAAGTAGGATGGAGCGAGGGGGGCTGGGGAAGCCCCCAATTTTGGTGTTGCACAGGGTGCCACTGAAATTGGAGACCCCAAGGTCTGCTACTGCTTTTATCCACACAAGCTTTGGGGCAGAGCTGACAATGGGAGGTTTGCTTGATATTAGAATGTCCCTGAGGCCTTCTGCTGTGTATGTCGTTTTAATATTAAGGGCAGGATAGGAAAAATAATACCAAAAAATAGACTCTTTAAGAAATGCTGCACACCAAGATTCTGTTACCAGGCTTATTTCTATCCAAGCAGCCTTTGTTGTGTCAGAAGGCAGGATGCCTCCCTCCCTGCTCCAAAGAATACTACTTTGGGATGGGAAAGAGAAGCCAGTTGCCTCCTTCCAAAGAACAGGGAGGCTGGAAGGACATTGGCATTGTGGGGCCAGCTGGCTCAACCAGTTCCTGCTGTGGCAAAGCAGGATGTCCGATGTGGTGACATCAGGCTTGGAGGTTTGCCCAGGTTACATGTGTGGCTGTAAGCTACACAGATTCTGGGAAGCGGCAACACTTACTATGCTGAGAGAATGATGGAGAAGGATTGGGAGAGAAGGCGGTGCTCCTTTTTCCTTGTTCGCTTAAGTCGGGGCTTCCCAAAGGGTGCGGAGCGCCCACCCTGGTGGGGCAGGAGAGGGTGGCAAGTGTAGCTGGAAGATCCAAGAGCAAACATTTAAACATTTCAGTGCAGTATAGTATAGTATAGTATAGTATAGTATAGTATAGTATAGTATGGTATAGTATCAGGTTTTTTTGTAATTTGCAGATTATGGATAGATATGCTCTTTTCAGAATGAGAGCCAGAGCATCAAGTGATACTGAGGATAATCCTGGTTGTGATTCAGAATCACCATTCGAACAGAGCACTGGAGAAGAACGCTGACTTTTCTTCTATAGTTGCCCTTGACTTCTTGTTGTGAATGGGGATTGTTTACTCTGACAAATGTGAAAGATCATTAAAGAGAAAGGACTCAGCTATACAGCTGCAAATAAAACGTTCTAAGTGTGTTGTGAAGTGCAATATACAAATGTGACACTAGATGGTGATGTTGAGCTATGGCAAATTCAATATAGTTTTCAAAACTTTTTTAAAAAGCATTTTCACAGCTTTTTTTATACGTATGTAGATTCCACCAAAGTCTTATTTGTGTTCAAGAGGAAATGAGAGTTTGTTTCCCTCAGATTATAGAATGTATTTGAGATCTCAGCTGCTTTGAGATCTTGTATAGAATCTTGTATACAGCCACCCAATCTTAAACAACTCCTCACCCACAATAATACAACCACCAGACTTAACATGGACACTGGTACCAGAGCCTGCAATAAACCCAGATGCCAACTTTGCTGCCACATACCCTCGGACGACATCATTACTTGCCCCAACAACATCCAACATACCATCTCACGACTATTCAATTGCTCATCTTCTAACATTGTGTATGCCATCAAATGCCAGCAGCTCTCTATATTGGACAAACAGGACAAACAGGCCAAATGGACATAAATCTGACATCAGGAACCATAAGACAGAGAAACCAGTAGGAGAACACTTCAATCTCCCAGGACATTCTATACAAGATCTCAAAGCAGCTGTTTTATTACAGAGAAATTTCAGGAACAGACTGGAAAGAGAAGTTGCTGAATTGGAACTCATTACCAAGCTTAAAACCATGGGATGAATACAGTGGTACCTCGGTTTATGAACACAATTGGTTCCGGAAGTCTGTTCATAAACTGAAGCGTTCATAAACTGAAGCGAACTTTTCCATTGAAAGTAATGGAAAGTGGATTAATCCGTTCCAGACGGTCCGCAGAGTACTTAAACTGAAGCGTTCATAAACTGAAGCGAACTTTCCCATTGAAAGTAATGGAAAGTGGATTAATCCGTTCCAGACGGGTCCGCGGAGTACTTAAACTGAAGCGTTCATAAACTGAAGCATGGGTGTAATTGGTTCCGGAAGTCTGTTCATAAACTGAAGCGTTCATAAACTGAAGCGAACTTTCCCATTGAAAGTAATGGGAAATGAATTAATCCGTTCCAGATGGGTCCACGGTGTTCATAAACTGAAAATTCATAAACCGAGGTGTTCATAAACCGAGGTTCCACTGTAGAGACATCGGATTCTTATCTCATTATGCATGATCAAGCTTTCTTTAGCACCTCAGCCCTTGCTCCCCCCCCCAGGACTAATTGCAGTTAACAGCCATCCACAGGTTTACCACTCCCATCAGCCCATCACCCATTCCCACCCACCCCCACCCCCCTCTGTATATATATATAAGGGTCTGACACTTCTGTTTCCAGTGTATCTGAAGAAGTGTGCATGCACACGAAAGCTCATACCAAAATAAAAACTTAGTTGGTCTTTAAGGTGCTACTGAAGGAATTTTTTTATTTTGCTTTGACTCAGACCAACACGGCTACCTACCTGTAACTGTTGCTTTAACACCTAACCACAGTGATCAATGACCTTTCTGACCCTTTTTTTCAGTCAGATATTTGTACATTTGTACCTTGGAAGTCATACAGCTTAGTTTCTGAACATTTTGGCTCCCAAATGCTGCTTCCCAAATGCTTCCCCAAGGGGGGAAATGGAAATATGGGAGGAAATATGAAGAAATGAAAAAGAATTATTTAACAAACCAGATGATGAAAATATTAAAATATAAAAATCCTTCAAACACAATACTTGATGGTAATAAATGAAGAGCTGGAACTGAAGATCAAATGGCTAAAACATAAACATTTGGAATTTGGAATTAAGCTGGGCAAACGTTTGGCCTAGCAATTAAAGAAAAAACAAGATGAAAGAATTATTAATAAAATCAGAATGGATGATAAATGGTTTGATGATCCAAAGGAAATCAGCAGGTGTTTTGTCAACTACTACAGAGAGCTATACAAAGAAGACTCTGAAAAAAGTGGAAAAATTGTAGAATATTTGAAGAAGACTGGGCGGCCTAAGATCTCGAAAGAGAAATCTATGATATTAAATTATCCCATGACTCCTTTAGAGCAGAGGTCACTTCCCTAAGGTGGTTATATCAACAGCTGGAGCTTGTTAAAATTCTTTGTGGACTGTTTTAAGAAGATTTACGACTTGTGACACACTTTTAATTGAGCTCGCTAAAAATGGAGGCCGGGGAGTGGAAAGCAGTCAAAGGGCGGGGGGAGCCATGGGTTTGTCATAAGATATGTGTTAATATCTGGATTTGGCTGACCCTGCCTGGAAAGACTGAAAATCCACCACCGGAGGAATTAACGAGCAGTAGCCTGGACATGACTTATTGGATCTTTAAGATGGTGTCTGTCCATGATAAACGGTGGAGCTTGGAAAACATCCCAGTTTAGAAAAAGAATGCAAGGATTTATGGGGAAGCTGGACAGAAAAATCCTCACAGAAACACAGGCTTTGTGGTAAATCTCACCTGAAAACATTTCAAAGGCTGTTGGAAAAGATCTGTACTATGTTGGATTAAAAGGATTGGAAAGAACTTGGAACGTTGATTAGAATGGCAGCAATTATTGATATTCAGAACCCTCAGAATTTGAAGCACGGGGACGCAATTTTTTTTTAATTTGGCATAATATTTGGTTTAATAGATATATATTTGTATAATTTGGAATAATTGGTTTGATATGATTGATTTGTAAGTGGAAATCTAATAAAAATTGATTTTTTTAAAAAAGAGCAGAGGTCGGCAACCTAAGGCCCATGGGCTGGAAGCAGCCCATGAGGGTTGCTTAACCGGCCCATGAACCACCCCCTGTGAGTCCCCATGAACCCCCCCATGAGTCCCCACACGCTGCGCTAAAGTGGCACAGTGCGGCATGGGGACTCTCTTCCGCGGCTCCAGAAATCACTTCTGTGCATGCCCAGATGCCGGAAATTGCATCTGCACATGTCCGTGGTGCTGGAAATTGCTTCTGCGCGAAACGCACATACCTAGATGCCGAAAATCGCTTCTGCACAGGCATGATTTTCGGCGTCTGGGCATGCACAGAAGCAATTTCCGGCACCGCAGACATGCACAAATGTGATTTCCAGCATTGCACTGCACCGGTCCGGCCCATGGAGAATCTCCATGGGAGTGACCCGGCCCATGCCTGGTAAGCCTTGCTGACCCCTGTTTTAGAGGTACAACTAGCAATTCAGAGAGCAAAAATAGGAAAGACCCCTGGTCCGGATGGGCTCACTATAAGAAGATGGAAGAGACATTATCTTTACCTCTAAAAGACACTATGAATGAACATAGAATCATAGAGTTGGAAGAGACCACAAGTGCTAACCAATGGGATCTTACCAACTTCCTGGAAAGAAAGTTATATCACTCTCATTCCAAAACAAGGCTCAGACCATACAAATATCACTAATTATAGACCAATTGCCCTACTGAATAATGATTATAAAATCCTCTAGGCTTAAAACAATTATCCAAGAAACAATTCATAAAGACCAGACCAGATTTTTACCCGGTTGCCACGTGCAAGATAACCTCAGATGTGTTATTAACATCTTAGAATATTTAGATGATAAAATAGACAAAGCTGCTGTCATCATGTTGGTTGACACTGAGAAGCATTTGATAATATATTGTGGACTGTTTATGAAAGAATTGTTGAACCAAATGGAATTTGGAGAACCCTTCAGGAAGGGGATTAACACAATCTACATGGAGCAGCGAGCTAAAATAATAATAAATGGCAACGTTACAGAAGAATGTACGATAAATACAGGAACACGTCAAGGCTGCCCATTATCCCCCCTGATATTCATTTTAGTTTTGGAAGTTTAAATAAAAAAATAAGAGAAGACAGTGAAATTAAAGGAATAACCCTGGGAGACAGGGGATATAAGATTAAAGCTTTTGCGGATGACTTGCTAATAATGACTCAGAATCCAAGAGGGCCTGAGCAGAATACAGTAATTGAGTTAATAGAAAACTTCGGAAACGTGGCAGGCCTCGAACTTTGTTGTTGTTGTTGTTTAGTCGTTTAGTCGTGTCTGACTCTTCGTGTCTGACTCTTCGTGAGTTTTCTTGGCAGGGATACTGGAGTGTCTTGCCAGTTCCTGCTCCTGGTGGATCACGTTTAGTCAAAACTCTCCACTATGACCTGTCCGTCTTGGGTGGCCCTGCACGGCACAGCTCATAAGCTTCTCTGAGTTATTCAAGCCCCTTCACCACAACAAGGCAGTGATCCATGAGGTTTCAAACTAAATACATCAAAGACAAAATTACTGACCAGAAATGTACCAAATCAAGAAAGGGAAGACTTAGAGAAAACATTTGAGTTGAAAATCGGCAATAAAGCAAAGTATCTGGACATGTGGATTTCTCCAAATATTAACTTGTTTCAGGACAATTACCTGACTACCTGGAAAGAATCATAGAATCATACAGAACCCTCTGCCTGGTTCTTGGTTCCCTGGAACTTGGCTTCTCACAACGAGGGAACCGCCAGAAGGCCCTCGTTGTGAGAAGCCAAGTTGCAGGGAACCAGGCAGAGGGCCTTCTCAATGGTGGCACCCGCCCTGTGGAATGCCTTCCCATCAAATGTCAAAGAAAAAAACAGCTACCAGATTTTTAGAAGACATCTGAAGGCAGCCCTGTTTAGGGAGGCTTTTAATAGATTATTTTATTTCATTTTTCTGTTGTAAGCTGCCCAGAGTGGCTGGGGAAACCCAGCCAAATGGGCGGGGTATAAATATTTTATTGTTGTTGTTGTTGTTGTTGTTGTTGTTACTGGACTGCAGTGTCCGGGCAGAATGATGGGGGTGGAGATGCTACTTCAGGTATACTGGACCGAGGCCATTTAGGGCTTTAAAGGTCAGCACCAACACTTTGAATTGTGCTCGGAAACATACTGGGAGCCAATGTAGATTTTTCAAGGCCTCAAGGTAAAACGAGAGAAATGCCAAATCGCTGTACCTCAGGTCGAGTTCCTGGGGTACCTGGTTGACAGCTCCGGCATCCATCCAACAACAACGAAAGTCAAGGCCATCCAGCAGGCTCCCGTACCAAAGAACAAAAAGGACCTTCAGGCTTTCCTAGGCCTTTTGAACTTTTACAACATGTTCCTGCCACATAAGGCGACTGTCGCTGAGCCTCTCTATCGACTTCTGGACAAAAGAGAATCATGGAGGTGGGGCCGCCAGGAGGCTGCAGCATTTGCTGCTGTGAAGACCCTGTTAACATCGGACTCTGTCCTCGTGCAGTACAATGAGGAGCGTCCTCTTATCCTGGCATGTGACGCATCGCCTTTTGGTGTTGGGGCTGTTCTAAGCCATGGCTTCCCTGATGGCCGGGAGGCCCCTATCGCTTACTTCTCACGAACCTTGACATCTACAGAGAGGAACTATAGCCAGCTTGATAAGGAGGCGCTGGTGCTTGTGGCAGGTATCAAACGTTTCCACGAATACCTTTATGGCAGAGACTTTGACCTCATCACAGATCACAAGCCTCTTCTGGGTATCCTGGCTGGGGACCGCCCGACTCCACAGATATTGTCGCCACGAATGACGCGCTGGACAGTATTTCTCGCAGCTTATAAATACCGACTCCTGCACCGACCTGGTAAGGGGTTAGGGCATGCCGATGCCCTTAGTCGCTGCCCATTGCCAGCACTGGTTGAAGATCCAGCGCCCTGGTCGGAGGTACTTCTGATCGAGGAACTGCCTGAAACTCCACTGTCGGCATCTGACATCGCCTGCCATTCCTCCAAGGATCACACCATCGCCCGCGTGCTCAACTGGGTGTGGAGGAGATGGCCGAAGGGGCCAATTGACCCAGAGTTTCAACCTTTCGCACAACGGCAGCACGAACTATCGGCTCACTGCGGCTGTCTCCTGTGGGGAGACCGAGTCATCATTCCACTCAAGCTTCGTCAACGCATCCTTCAGGCGCTCCACATCGGCCACCCCGCATTGTGCGCATGAAGGTGTTGGCGCGCAGTTTTGTATGGTGGCCAAACATGGACAAAGCCATCAAATCCTGGGTCGAATCATGCCAGGCCTGTCAAGAATCAAGGCCGGATCCACCGGTGCACCGCGGAAACTCCTGGGAGACCCCCCAAGGCACCCTGGTCGAGGGTGCACGTTGACCTAGCAGAGCCATTCCACGGCCGAAATTTTATGGTGGTAGTGGACGCATACTCTAAATGGCTGGAAGTGGTTCTGATGTCCTCAACCACCTCAGAAGCCGTTATACGTGTGCTACAGAGGCTTTTCGCCACCCATGGGTTGTCTGATGTACTTGTATCGGACAACGGGGCACAGTTCACATCGAGCGCATTCGAACGCTACCTCCTGGGCAGGGGCATCCGCCATGCTCTGACGGCACCTTTCCATCCATCCAGCAATGGCCAGGCGGAAAGAATGGTTCGCTCGGCTAAGGAGGCACTGGCACGCATGGACCATGGGAACTGGCATGAACGGGTAGCCGAGTACTTGTTTGTCCAGCACATAACCCCATGTACAACGACAGGGCGGAGTCCGGCCGAACTTTTGATGGGCCGCCGCCTGCGTTCTTCTCTTGACCGGCTGCACCCAGATTTTGCTGTGGAAGATCCCCCAGGCTGTGGTAACTTGCCACGGTCTTTTGTGCCAGGGGACAAGGTGTTTGCAAGGAACTATGCCGGAGAGATTCCCTGGATGCCTGCTGTGGTGGTTGGGGTTACAGGTCCAAAATCATATCAGGTGGCTTTGGACTGCGGCCGGTTATGGTGCCGGAACATTGACCAGCTGCGCCGCCGGACAGGGAATTTGGACACTGGAACAGTGCCTCCGCCGGCCCCGGCAGAGGCTGGTCAGCCACCAAGCACCGCTGAGGAAGAATATCCAGCACATAGACAACCTTCACCAGCACCCCCGACGGAGCCTCCTGTACAACCACAACCTGAAGCTGCCACTGCAATAGCTGACGCGGAAGCCTCAGACTCGAATCATTCACCTGCGGCTCCTGGGGCAGGCAGTTTCCCAGGCTCAGGTAGCCCGGCTGCCTCTCCAATAATACCTCGTCGGTCTAATCGAGCTCGTAGTCATCCGGCCTATCTTAAGGATTATGTTGCCTAATGAATCAGTGTATGGAACTTGTAATTAGTTTAAACATATGTTGTTGTTAAGTGTCTTGGTGAAACAAATAAGATTGTACGTGAAATTAGCAACCATACGCTTACAGTGCCTAATGTAACCTTCACGAATTGGGGGAGGGGGGCCTAACACCTCATCCGGGTAGGAAGGGGTGTTATGTATTAAGTTAACTGCAGTACTCCTTCTGGCCAACGTGGCTGCAGTTCTTACCCTGCTCACTGTGGCTGCAGTTCTCACTCAGGCCCACAGCATGCAAATGAAGGATTGAGAGTGCTGTTCACGGATTGGGTAGCTAGGGGAAGTTTGTTACTGTTGCAAGTTACTGAGTACTATATAAGCCACTTGGCTAAGCTATTGTTCAGTCTGGATTCAGAGCTAGAATAAAGAGCTGGCTGTTTTGAGAGCTGTGTCTTCATCCTTCTTACCCACTATTTTACAGTTTCCTTGTTCTTCCTTTTGCTACGGATATACCCATAAAAGCCCTTTTTGTTGCTTTTAACCTCTCTAGCAAGCCTGAGTTCATTCTGTGCTTTAGCTTTTCTGACTTTGTCTCTACACTTGCTGGCTATTTGTTTGAATTCCTCTCTGGTGGTTTCCCCCTTTTTCCATTTCCCCCTTTCCCAGAGATCAAAAGAAATCTCAACATCTGGAGCAGACTAAATTTATCATTTTTGGGAAGGATCTCGATTATAGAAATGAATGTGCTCCCTAAACTACTATTTTTATTTCAATCAATTCCAATTCTGGGTGTGACAGACCGCCTCAAGGAATGGCAGCAATGTATATTGAAATTCCTCTGGCAGGGGAAAAGACCTCGAATTAAACACCAAATTTTAATTGATATCAAGGATAGAGGAGGCTTTTCCCTGCCAGATTTAAGACTGCATTATGAGGTGGCCTCTCTCACCTGGCTAAAGGAGTGGTGCACAGTCTAACCCAGAACTGTTAGACCTGGAAGGGTACAACAACAGGTATGGCTGGCATGCCTACCTGGGCTATGGGAAGGTCAGAGTTCATAGGAAATTTTTGAACCATATCATCAGACAATCCATCTACATGCTGGGGAAAATATAAAGACCTTCTTGAGTGAAAAGTGCCTTGGTGGATTTCTCCAATTGAAGCACTTGCAATTAAAAGAAAGAACACAAGTGGAAATTGGCCTGTTTATAAATCATTATTAAAAAAAGAAGAAAATCAGTTAAAAGTGAAGAACTCTGAAGAAATAAGAGATCGGGTGTCAGACTGGTTTCAGTACTACCAATTATTTGAAACTTTAAAAAATGATAAAAAGAAAGGATTTGCAACGGAGATTTCCACATTTGAATCCAAATTTTGTAAATTCTAAGACCCAAACCCTTTCCAAAACATACCGATTCCTCCTTGACTGGGAAATCAAGGAGGAGGAGGTTAAATCAGCAATGATAAAATGGGCCCAAGACCTCGGCCACAACATCTCTATGGGAACACCTTTGGAAAGTTAATTGGAAATTTACAGCATGTTCCACGTTAAGGGAGAACCTCCAAAATATGCTATATAGATGGTATTTAACCCCCTCTAAACTTTCCAAAATGTACAAAAGCATGCCAAATACATGCTGGAGATGTTGAGGGCCGGGTGGAACTCTATTTCACATGTGGTGGTTATGCAAAAAGATTAAAGCCTTTTGGAATGACATATACATAGAGCTCAAAATAATGTTAAATGCAACCTTTCTAAAAAAGAAAACCAAAGACACCAGAATCATTTCTATTGGGTATTACAGGTTCAGATATTGGTAGGAAGATAAGAAAAGTTTTTCTGTATGCCACCACTGCTGCAAGGGTACTTACAGAAAAACATTGGAAGAGTGATAAAATACCCACTAGATCAGAATGGTTATTAAAGCTGGTAGAATATGCGGAATTAGACAGTCTCATAAAAGATCAATGTCAAAACAGGAGTTCATTTCAAACTGGGAACCTCTAAGGAGGTATATAAAGAATAACAGTTGCAATCTGAATTCGGTTGCAGCCTTTGAATAATCTCTGTGAATAATCTAGGTTAAAGGGGATATATACATATAAATATTATTATTTTGTTTTTTCCTTATTAATATATTGATAAGTTGAGGCAATTTATTAGAGCGGAAAAAGTTAGAAAGTATGGGAAGTCCAATTTATCTACCAAATGTATTGTAGGAAGACTTGTATTCTTTTTTTGGATTTTTGTTTTGACAAAATTGAATTGTGTAAAATAAGGAAGATACGTCTTTGATGTACTGATGCAATTATTGATAATTAAGCATAATAAAAAATGAAAATAAATAGCTATGTTAAAACAAAATGGAAGACAGAAGGTTTTAACGTGATTTCATGGAAGATGAGCGTAGCATTAGTAGATAACGATGCAGCCTGCTTTCTCCTCCAAAGTGTGAGAATTGAACACTCTAAAGTAGAACGTTGTCACTGGCAGCACCCTCCTGGAAATTAGTAAATCCATAAAAAGGAAATGGAACAAAACACCAGATGTCTTTGTGTTACAGCCAAAAGGAAAAAAGTTTCAATGGCATGAACATTTAAACAGGAACAACTTGAGGGTGAGTTGACATGTAAACGCGAATGTGCATAAATAATGCTCAGTTTGTATGTCTGCACAATGTGCTATATAATAAAAGAAATCCTTAAAGGACCCCCTGCTGCCAATTGAAATAACAGCACAAGTCATAATGTGTGAAAACTGTGTCTGCTAGAGTCATTTGCCAGATGCACACATGTCTTAGGCAAGAAGTAGATAGACCTTTCAGTTGATTTGACCTCTGGTTGGAGCAGACAAAACATGACTTGATGTGCCAGTTGCATGACTAAATGGCAGCTTGGTGTTTTAAATCCAGGGTGCCTAATCTTTTACGACCCAAGGCTACACGGAGGTTTGGTCAGCCCTCCAAGGACCCTCCCCCAGCCATGGCCAAAATGGAATTGGCCAGCAATACTAGTCAATTTTGCTATATGACCCCGTTCACCTCTCACTGTCCAATGTAATATAGGAAAAGCCCCCCCCCCCCCGCCTACTCCTACCATACTGCTATATGACCAGATGTAAAAGGAGAAAGTAAATAAAATTATGAATAGGTCTAATGGTAAGTCATCCTGTTATATAGCTATAATTCTCCAAAAACATTATTTAATAACATGAGCAAATGGTGTGACGGGGATCGGCAGTCTGTGGCCCACTCTCTAGATGCCCATCTGACAATGGAGGTGTTAAGTACCAACAAAAAGGTTAGCTTACAGCAACATCATTTTAAATGGGAGCACGGTCTGTTGAGAGATATGTTGCCAGTTTAATTCCCATACTCGTTCCAGGATGTTTGTCTTAAGACTTTGTCCCAGTTATTTTGAGATGTATTTCTAGTTACTGGCTTCTCAAGGTTTTGGCTAAGTTCAAGTGAAATTATATTTTTATGTGCTGGTTTTCACATTTAGGGAGTCTGTAACATGGTCTTTGAGACAATCTGCAGACAATCTGTTTGGCATTAAAAATCAGGAATTATTGTGAATTGCTCCATGTTCCTTTCTATGGTAGACGGTGGGAAGTCAAATAAATTAATTGGATATATAGACATATAAATACATACACATTGTGGAATCAGACATCTAAAATCTGTTGGGGAAATCTATTTCTAATAACATCAGGATAATTGCTAATTTCCTCACATGATATTCCTATGTAGTAGCTGGTAAAATATGGGCTTGGTTGAAGTTAGGTGGATTTGTAGCTGGGGGGGGGGGCAGAACAAGTGGGGTTCTATCCTGGGCCTGTCAGAAAGTTATTCCTGGTGTTCAGTTAGAATCTCTTTTCTTGTAACTTGAATCCATTGGCTGGGGTATTAATAATAATAATAATAATAATAATAATAATAATAATAATAATAATTACCCTCCAGAACAGGAGAAAACAAGAGGGACTTCCATGTGACAGCCCTTGAGATATTTGAAGATGGCTCTCATATCTCCTTTCAGTCTCCTCTTTTCCAGGCTAAACATACCCAGCTCCTTCAACTGTTCCTCATAAGGCTTGGTTTAAGGACCCTTGATCATCACCCTCATCTGCACACCTTCCAGCTTGTCAATATCCTTAAATTATGGCACCCAGATCTTTACAGAGTATTCCAGGTGGGGTCTGACCAGTGGCGGAGCATCGGCATCGGGGGCAGGGTGTGCCTCCCAGAGGGGTGGGGCATGCATTCCGGGGGCAGGGCAGGCGTTTTGGGGGTGGGGCCGCCGCTGGGTCTGACTAAGGCCGAGTAATGTGATATTATTACTTCCCTTGATCTGGACATTAGACTTCTGTTGATCCAGCCTACAAGAGCAGTAGCTCTTTTTTCTTTTTCTTTTTGCTGCTGCTGCTGCTGCTGCATCATCACCTTGTGGACTCATGTTCAGCTTGTGGTCTACTGCCTCCCCCTCCCAGTTTGGTGTCATCTGCAAACTAGATGAGCGCCCCCTCAGTTCCTTCATCCAGGTCATTTATAATGACGATGAACAAACAGGTAACCACAAAATTTTATCCACACAACAACCCTTTAAAGGACAACCTACTGCGATTTTAGCCAAAGAACCAAGAGCACGAGCACCTTCATTACAGCACAAGCTGTTTCTTGGGCCAGAGTCTCCTTCATCAGATACACCACAGCTGGAGACAGCAATGCTTCTGCATACCAGTTGCTGGAATACACAGGAGGGGAGAGGGCTCTTGCACTCGGGTCCCACCCTCCTGCTCCCTCTCCCCAAAACCCGCCTCATCATGGTCTAGGCGTGTTGACACAGCAGAAGCTCCAGCTGGCCATCGCGGAAGAGGCAGTAGATCCAAGGAGCAGTTGCCGCTGCTCTGCCACCCCTGGGAATGCTGCCGCCTGAGGCAGCCACCTCACTTGCCCTTATGGCTAATCAGTAAAGGCAGACCAAGCCAGATGGACCAACAGATGGACAAATTACTAGCCTGGCAAGTCTTGGCGACTCAAGTGCACAAGGGCACTGCACACCCCAAAACATTTGTAAAAAAAACAAAACATAGACAACGGTTTGTTGTTGTTGTTGTTGTTTAGTCGTTTAGTCGTGTCCGACTCTTTTTGACCCCATGGACCAGAGCACACCAGGCACTCCTGTCTTCCACTGCCTCCCGCAGTTTGGTCAGACTCATGTTGGTAGCTTCGAGAACACTGTCCAACCATCTCATCCTCTGTTGTCCCCTTCTCCTTGTACCCTCCATCTTTCCCAACATCAAGGTCTTTTCCAGGGAGTCTTCACTTCTCATGAGGTGGCCAAGTATTGGAGCCTCAGCTTTAGGATATGTCCTTCCAGTGAGCACTCAGGGCTGATTTCCTTCAGAATAATAATAATAATAATAATAATAATAATAATAATAATAATAATAATAATATATTATTTATACCCGCCCATCTGGCTGGGTTTCCCCAGCCACTCTGGGCGGCTTCCAACAGAAAATAAAACACAGTAATCTATTAAACATTTAAAAGTCTGGTAGTTGTTTTCCTCTTTGACATCTGTTGGGAGGTCGTTCCAGAGAGCAGGCGCCACCACCGAGAAGGCCCTCTGCCTAGTACCCTACAACTTGGCTTCTCGCAACAAGGGAACCGCCAGAAGGCCCTCGGTGCTGGACCTCAGTGTCCGGGCAGAATGATGGAGGTGGAGACGCTCCTTCAGGTATACTGGACCAAGGCCATTTAGGGCTTTAAAGGTCAACACCAACACTTTGAATTGTGCTCGGAAACGTCTAGCTGCCGCATTCTGGATTAGTTGTAGTTTCTGAGTCATCTTCAAAGGTAGCCCCAGGTAGAGCGCATTGCAGTAGTCCAAGCGGGAGATAACTAGATCATGCACTACTCTGGCAGTCTGCGAGCAGGTAGGGTCTCAGACAGCGTACCAGATGGAGCTGATAGACAGCTGCCCTGGACACAGAATTGACCTGCGCCTCCATGGACAGCTGTGAGTCCAAAATGACCCCCAGGCTGCGCACCTGGTCCTTCAGGGGCACAGTTACCCCATTCAGAACCAGGGAATCCTCCACCCCTGCCTGCCTCCTGTCCCCCACGAACAGTACTTCTGTCTTGTCAGGATTCAACCTCAATCTGTTAGCTGCCATCCATCCTCCAACCGCCTCCAGACATTCACACAGGACCTTCACCGCCTTCACTGGTTCTCTCCCAGTGGCTGCATGTAGATGTTGAAAAGCATGGGGAGAGGACAGAACCCTGAGGCACCCCACAAGTGAGAGCCCAGGGGTCTGAACACTCATCCCCCACCACCACTTTCTGAACACGGCCCAGGAGGAAGGAGCGGAACCACTGTATAACAGTGCCCCCAGCTCCCAACCCCTCTAGAATTGATAGGTTTGATCTTCTTGCAGTCCATGGGACTCTCAAGAGTCTCCTCCAGCACCATAATTCAAAAGCATCAATTCTTCAGCAATCAGCCTTCTTAATGGTCCAGCTCACACTTCCATACAACACTACTGGGAAAACCATAGCTTTAACTACACAGACCTTGGTCGGCAAGGTGATGTCTCTGCTTTTTAAGATGCTGTCTAGGTTTGTCATTGCTTTTCTTCCAAGAAGCAGGCATCTTTTAATTTCATGGCTGCTGTCACCATCTGCAGTGATCAAGGAGCCCAAGAAAGTAAAATCTCTCACTGCCTCCATTTCTTCCCCTTCTCTTTGCCAGGAGGTGACACCGGACACCTAACCAATAATATATCTTTTTCTCTTGGAACAGTGAACTATCTGTCTCAAAAGACTCCTCAGAAATATTTCCAAATCATAGATATAATGGTTGTGCTGTTAGAAATCCAAATATTTCCTTATGACACATGTATTTGTGAAACATTATTTATCTCTTTCAGAAAGTCCCACTAGCATTATGCCAAGAATCCAGTTCAGGACTGAGTATCAGTTCTAGCTAACACACAATGAAATTCAGCATATAACCAAGGGGGTCATATTTCATGCTAAAATATTGTTTACCAAAAGGTCTCCAGTCTCCAGTGTCTAATCCATACGATGTCCTACACTGAACCCCTAGGTTAATCTGTTAATCCCTTCATTGCATATTTGTATACTGAAGGCTCCAATCAGTCTTGCCTCTGTTTGTTAAAATAATAACCTGCTGGCTGGCTAGCAAACTGGAGTTAGCTGTGTTTACATAACAATTTTACATAAGTAAGCAATTCCTCTCACCGCCGCCCCAGAATGCATTGAGTTCAGCAGGAGATCAGACTGCATGGCATGGCTCTAAAATGCAGCTCGCTGTTGCCATAGCCATGCATCTTCAAATATAGGCTACCCTAATTTTCAGAGAGGAAGACTGTGCAGGTGTGTGCTTTTGAAATAGCCACCCAACATTTATTTCCCGTTATTTAAACAGCTTCAAGGGCTTTGCAAACATCTTTTAAGAACTTTCCCTCGATGGATTAAACCAGTCACAGCCAGTCTGGTGCCTTGAGCCTCACTAGTTGGGTATGAAACTAACAGCTTTCTCCCATTGCACTTTGAATCCACTTGATGGGATGAGCTCCTGTTGCTCTGTCCCAGCTTCTGCCAACCTAGCAGTTCAAAAGCACAACAGTACAAGTAGATAAAAAGGTACGGCTGCAGCGGGAAGGTAAACGGCGTTTCCATGCGCTCTGGCACTCGTCATGGTGTGACATTGCGCCAGAAGCAGTTTAGTCATGACCTGGAAAGCTGCCTGCAGTCAAACACCGGCTTCCTCTGTCTGAAGCAAGATGAGTGCCGCACTTCCTAGTCACCTTTGACTGGTCTTAACTGCCCAGGGGTCCTTTACCTTTACCTTTTATTACTAAAAACTTGGGATAATGTCCCACCCTACATGAAGGCTGAATTTGGCAGTCATGGCCAACTGCTATTTGCAGACCAGATTCACATAATTTTACAATATAATGCCTGTTTAAATAAATTTAAATAGTAGTGGCTCTTACTACATTTAACAGATGTGCATTACAGTATATTAGTTTATGTGTTGTGTACTTTCATTTGTCCTGAACCTACTGCCAGTCCATTTCATGGGTTCAACTATTAGAGGAAAGATTCCCTGCTGCCCAGATCCCAACCCAGAGATGTATAGTTTCAGAATGATGAATTTGAGCACGGTGATGCAGCTTGATTTCTGCAAAATGTAGGATGCCTTCTCACAGTGAGGAAAGCTTGTAAAGATACTCTGGTGTTCTCATTTGATTCAGTGGGGTTTGTAAGCAACTTGACAAATAAAAATCACTTTGGGGGAATCTGAAAAATGTGCATTTAGAAGTCATGGAATCATAGAACTGACAGACAGCCATCCAACCTCTGCTTGAAGACTTCCAGTGAAGGAGAGACCACCATCTCCCAAGGGAGACCACTCCACTATCCAGCAGCTCGTACAGCCAGAAAGTTCTTCCTGGTTTTGAGTCACCACCTCCTTTCTTGGAACTGGTTCAGGCCCTGCTTCCTGTAATCTACTTACTACACCTTTGTGTCTCCTGCTGCAGAAGAAGGTGGCTGTTGCTGCTGCTGCTGTGTGGGCTCTATGGGGCTGCCAATGGGTCCTGAGGTCAGGGACCCTTGGCTAAAGGTTTGACTTGCTTTACCAACATGTCCCTTTCAGATTATTCCCTGCAATGCAATCAATAAGGACAGAGTATAGATTTATGGGATGGAGTATTTTCCCCACATACTTATCTGAGTGAGTGTCAGAGGAGGAAAGAAAGAGATAATCTATACAGTGACACCCACAAGGGCAGAATAAAGCAAACCTTTTATCCAAGGGTTTTCAATTTATTCTACGGCTGGTGAAACATCACAGTTTATGTGATCATTATCCAATCCCTACATGTGGTATAAATCACACACAAAAACAACTGTGGGGGATGGAATTTTAAATTCCAGGACTTACATGCCTTGCCACATAAGTTCTCACCAAGCTAAAGTTTGAGACAATTAAATAATAGCTTAAATATGGATGGATGAATATGAATAGGGATGATTCACGCAATATACTTTTCATTCCTGCAAGTAGGCCTGTCACTTCCTGCTGCTGGCAAGCAATGCAATGAGCAAACCAGCAGCTAGGAGCCAAACAGAACCTCGGGGTGACTCCTGGAGGCTGCCTGCCCTTGAAAGGTCTCCATGTTTCAAAAGGAAGCTCTTGTGGAGCTCTGGGTTCTTCTGTAAGGCTGAAGTCAAATGCTCTCTTCACAACCTTTTAGATTTCATTCATTTATATCTCTCTCTGTAGGCAAGGGAAGACCAGGGCTCTTTATGGCATTGGGGGTAGGGGGGTGTATAAAACTTAAGGTGCTCCTTTGCATTATAGGGGAAGAACAGTTGCTCAGGCAGAGAACACTTCTTATGCCCTCATTAAACATATGACTTGGTGAAAGAAAAAGATGCACAACGGTTGTAAGTCAATTTTCCAGAGTCACCATTCAAGGGCTACTGAACACCTTAGAACCCTCTAAAGCAGTCTTGGCTTACCTGGCATCCTCTGGTTTGGGAGCACGACTCCCCTCAGACCCAGCAGATGGGAGGGCAGTAGATTGGCAAAGGCTAAAGTGCTTTTAAAAAGAAGGAGCAGGATGTGGTCAATGCTACATGTCAACCCTTGTCTTGCTCCTGGGAACCACATACCTGCTTGCCGCTCTTGACTTCTGCTCCAGACTAGGCTGCTAGCTTTACCAACCTAGGCTAACGAGTCACTCCTGCCGGATTTGTGCATTCATATTTCTCATATGAAAAGAGTCACACAAGTGAGAGTGGGGTAACATACTTGCTCTTTTTTTTTCTTGCAGTGGCCTTGCATAAACTCAGTTTGTTTAGGTCCAGAGCTCTTAAAATGCATGTCAGCTTGGCGCATTTACACATTTTGCAAAAATGACCTAATAGACTTGGATTCTCCAAAATGTGTTGTGAGAACTCTTTGCACAATGGATGTTGCTGTTTGCAGTTCTGCTACTGATCATCGTTTCCCACCATCACCAATAATCCATTTGCACACCCCCAAGGGTGATGTAGTTAGTTTGCCTTTTGATGTCATTGTTCTCATCTTTATGCAATACCAATGGGGGGTGGACGGTCCTGTCCCTTTTAAATTACATCTGCAAATAGTTCTTTTTTCTTTTAAATTTGGTCTCCGGGCAAGCAATGCACAGAAAAATTCATTTGCTTTAGTAGTATAAAAGCACAACACAGTAAGGATGGACCATAACCTGATATACTTCGGAGTAAGGACTATTGATTTAAACAAGACTTACTGCAGAGTAGACATGGTTAGGAATGGATTTCTGGCTAACATAGTAATGTATATAAATTGTATTATTTTTCTATGGCATGGAAACTGTGTGTTCGCCTGAGTGTACAAGTCTTAAAAATAAGAATCAAGCTGCTCAGTTAGTGCAGACCACAACCTAGAGCCATTTTAGCAAAACAACAAAGCAAACAGCAACAGCATTGTCAGTAAATCTGTTACAGCAGAGGCTGCCTTACTTTCTTGGTAATCCATGAAAACCTTTGTAACATACATTTGCTAGCCTTTTCAGTGATAGTGACTCTTGATTCATTTCTGCTGAAAGCCATGGCTAGTTATCTATCCCTTTGACTGAAAGCACACTTTAGTAATGTGGTCAGTGGCAGAGAGGAGGATTTTCAAATTAGGCCTCTGGTGGTCTGTTTTGTACCTTGCAGACTTGCTACGGTAATGATCCAGGAGTGTACACAATAATTTAGGACATTCAGTTATTTCCAGATTGGTATGTAGATTTGAATATAGATTTTTATATATTCTCCCATGACTGCATACACATACATACACCAGGCATCAAAGCTGTGCTTGAAAAATGAGTGAGTAAAAATGTTAGTTTGATTATAACACACTTTGGCAGTCTTAACGCTACAGATGTCTGCTACACTGGGCATTTTCCAACACAAATTTGTAGCAATTGTTTTGATGGTATTTTACATGATGCAACTGCTCCAATGATAACCAGATGTTTTTCTGATAGGACGGGAAATTGCAAACAGGACATGTGCAGTACAAAGTTTGCTGATAAGGACAGAGATGCCATAGGAAGCTGTCACTGTGTGATCACCGGTTGTGTGGGATCCACTGAATACAGGAAGAGCTATCTGAGAAGCCATATCACTTCATTGGAGACTACAGTGCCCATTGCCAATTCTTATATAAATAAAGTATTTTATTAAGCAATTAAATCAGTGGAAAACATTCTGCATGATTACAGAACAATCTTTTAGGGCGGGGCCTGAGACGGAATGCTGTATGTGAGCCAGCTCCGCTAGTCTGTCCATGGCTTGATCATTGTTCTCAGCCTTTCCAGGCAAACTGAATGAGCAAAGAAGGGATCACTGGTGATCCCGACAGCATAATTTATAGTGATTTGTGCATCAAGTGGCAAACATCTATACGGAAGCTTTGGTAGCCACTGCTCAGGTCTTGGCACCAACCTGAGTCACTCACGTGTGGTCCTGTGTCTGCCTTTGGGATATTTTCACCTAATTTTACAATATGTTGTGCCTACACTGTTTCCAAGGAATAGCGCAGGAGTAATTTCCTTAAAATCTCCTTTGGGCTAGGGCATTCTAACATTCTGATTAATACCTCTGGTTGAGTTCTTGGGAGTCCATGTCATGCAGCAAAAGAAGCAAAGGGCCTGGGAATAAAACAACTGATATTCAAAATAGGACAGAGCTGTAAAGAAGAACATGAAATATTCCACACATGGACCCAAGAAGCAGAATAATTAACTGAAAAAGCATTAACATGTTTAAGGGGTGAGAATTACAAATGGTTAGAAAGGGGGGAGAATTATGAGTTGCATTATGACAAACGCCATATTGAGCTGCATTATAACAACTGCATCAATCAAAATAATGGCACCTCCTTCCAATCAGAAGTGATAAGATTTTAATACAGGCATGACTTTGCATGTGCAGACCTTTTAACCATCCCCCAAAATAAATTCAGACAAGACTCAAATTTTGGTTGGGTTTTTGGCAGAGTTTAGGCTACAACTTTATTGATTACAATCAAGTGAGTGGTTGCATAGGCTCTGGTTCGACTAGCTCCCTGTACCCTTGCAGGCAGCGCTGACCCAGGGCACCAACCATAGGTCAGCCTCGGGTGAACACCTGGGACAGTGGCAAGCAGGAGCCCTGCTAGGCCTCCACCCAAATGTCCCCTGGACTCAGGCCCTGGGCACAACCCCTCACAGGGAAGACCAACCATGAGTCTGTGGATTCCTTTAGCGGAATACACATCACATAGGGATTTAAAACTTCAAAGCCATATTGAGAGTATCTGGGTCAAAATTAAGGGAGAGAAAAATAAGAGTGATCTCATTGTGGGGATTTACTATAGATCCCCAAGCCAAACTGACGGCATAGATGATGCCTTCCTGGAACAGATGACCAAGCATTCAAAAGGAAGTGAGATAGTAGTAATGGGGGATTTCAACAATCCTGATATTTGTTGGATGTCAAACTCAGCCAAGAGCATAAGGTCGAACAGATTCCTCACTGGCCTTGCAGACAATTTCATTGTCCAGAAAGTGGGAGAAGCAACAAGAGGATCAGCCATTTTAGATCTGGTCCTAACCAATAGTGATGGCCTGGTTAGTGGGGTAGAAGAGGCAGGATCATTAGGTGGGAGTGATCCTGCTCTTCTGGAGTTTATTATACATCGGAAAGGAGCAACCAAGCATACTAAGACTCAAATCCTAGACTTTAAGAAAGCCGACTTCAGAAAACTTAGGGAAACGCTGGGTGGGATCCCATGGACAGAAATACTAAAAGGGAAGGGAGTTCATGATGGTTGGGAGTTTGTTAAAAGGGAGATATTAAAAGCACAACTTCAGGCAATACCAATGAGACGGAAACATGGAAGGTGCCTAAAGAAGCCAGGGTGGCTATCTAAAGAACTTTTAACCGAGTTATGATTTAAAAGGGATATGTACAAAAAATGGAAAAAGGGGGAAACCACCAGAGAGGAATTCAAACAAATAGCCAGCACGTGTAGAGACAAAGTCAGAAAAGCTAAAGCACAGAATGAACTCAGGCTTGCTAGAGAGGTTAAAAGCAACAAAAAGGGCTTTTATGGGTAAGTCCGTAGCAAAAGGAAGAACAAGGAATCAGTGGGGTCACTTAGAGGAGAAGATGGTGAAATGTGAACTCTCTCTTCTGGGTGGCAGCGGACACAGAGCTGGTGTTCTGATGCACAGAGCCCAAAAGAGGAAGCCCAGGGACACATGCATGGGCTTAAATAGAGGTCCCTTAATCAAATTAGCTGACATCCCATTGGTCAGATTGCACCCAAGATTGAGGGACCTCCAATAGGGTGTTGTGGCTATCCAAGTGGTCCCACCCACAACACAGGGTCTGGTTGCCAGGTCGCACCACAACACGTGCCCTCTTGTTAGGGAGGACCCAATATAGCAATTATGCAGTAGGGAGAAAGTGAAAGAACCCCAAGGACCTTCCTAATACATGAGCATCTGGGCCAAACAGGGCGAGCCTGTGGCAATTCTAGTCCTGTTGGACTACAATTCCCCTCATCCCTGGTCATGGTGACTATGCCTCCTCATCACAGATTTGGGCCATATCCTCACACAGAAAGAACTAGGAGAAAGGGCCAAATTCAGAAGAGAACCAAGCATCTGAACATACTGTTCTTTCTAATGGGTTTCAGTTTCAATAAACCAGATTTAAATTCAACATTTGGAAATATTTGAGTGATGAAACATAGTTCCAGGAAAGCTGTTATGTCATCTTTATTAGGAACGAATCATAATAAGCAAAGCTATATTGTGGTGGTGGGTTTCTTTTCATGCCCAGGATCTGACCACCACAGTTGGTGTTGGGAAGGAATGTTCCATCAGGTCAGGTTGGCCAATAGTCAGAGAGACATTTTCCTTCCCTTGTAGCTAAATGTAGCTGAGCCATCTGGATTGTTTTATTCAGCTGTTTGTTACCAGCAGGACACATTGTGTATATTTCTGAGCACCTCACCTCCAAAAGGACACTGCAGAGCTGGAAAAGCTTCAGAAAGGGGCAGACAAAATGCTCAAGGGGACAGAGCAATTCCCCAATGAGGAACAGTTGCAGCACTTGAGGCTAAATAGTTTGAATAAAAGGTAAGTATGAAGAGACATATTGATGTGTAGAAAATACTGATGTTGTGGAACAAGTGGATAGAAGAAATGTCCCCCTCCCCCTTGAAATATTAGAACTCATGGGCATCAAATGAAGCTGAATGTTGGAGGATGTGGGGCTAACAAAAAGCAGGCACTGCTTCACATAATGCATACCGTAGTTAAACTGGAATTCTCTTTCCCATGAAGTAGTGATGGGCCACCAACGTGGAACAGCTTTCAAAGAGGATCAGACATGATGGCTGTCCTCAGAGGCAGTATCCATCTGAATGCCGGTTGCTGGGAATCACCTGGGGCAAAAGAGCTGCTGTGCTCAGGTCCTGCTCTGGGGTTTCCCAGAGGCATCAAATGGACCACCACGAGAACAGGATGTGGACTAGATGGGCTGCTAGCTTGGTAATTAATCCTAGATCTCCACATGTGTGGGCAAACAGCAAAGGAATCAGCTTACTGCTTGTATTCAAAGCACAGAGTGGAGGAGAGGCCCTAGCAAAGTTACGCAGCTTAGGGAAAGATAGGAAGATAGACCATTAAACCTTCTTTATCCCATTTCAGCTGTGTTTAAAAATTATTTACTTACAGTTTCTAGATCTCAATAATGCATTGTCTTACACAGCAATCATAGATAATGCAGGCAAAATAGCAGAAATACAGAAAGGTAGCTTGTCTGGAACTGGAAGCTGGTATGAGGCACATTCTCTCCCTCCACGGCTTACATCATGAAGAAGAGAGTGAGGAAAGGAAGAGAAGAAACACACCACTTCCTCCCTTACCAGGGCAAGGGGCATGACTTCACTGAGCCTACACTAGCAATTTGAACCCGGGGTTGTTAGTTATGTTTGACTGCTAATGTCTCACTCTTTTCTCATGCACTTAATTGCTGTAGCTTCTACTGGAAGTCAGCTGATCCCATACATTTTCTATTGTGTCTTTCCTCTCTCTCTTTCTCTCTCACTCTCTCTCTCTCTCACACACACAGAAATAATGCTGAGACTCAACATTGAATCTGCTTTTATATAGTAGCTGTGTACAGTAAGTAGCCTTTCAAAATTCTCCACCCTATTTGCAGGGGGGGAAACTGGGGAGACAATTTAATGAAATTTCTCCAGGAAAAGATATTTAGTGGTAGAACTTGCCATTAGCAGCAGCCTAGCTCCTTTTTGACTGCAAGCAGCAACGGAGTTGGCACCCAGGCCATCATTTTGCATCCTCTAAAATGCTGTCTACATAACATCTTTCTGTATAACACTGTGGGAGAGAGTGGTGACTGCCCCCCCCCATTTTTTTTAATGCTGGAGAATATTTGGAGAAGATTATGCAAAGTGAACTTCTTTTTCAGCAGGAGGGTGGGGAGAAAAAGGAAGCTCTCTGACATCTGAGAATTTTATCTGAGAATTTTTGGCTGAGCCCTAGCTTAAATTCCCATGGGCCACGTTCATCCAGGGTTAACCTTTTGCTTTTTATTGTGCAGTAGGGCATAGACAGATAAAGGTAAGCCTAATTGATTCCAATTGAATAGATATTTGTTTATCTATTTTATAACAAGGTCACCCTCTAACTTGCTGCAGGTGACAGAGACAGAGATGGGAGCCACTGCTGACCACGCCTCCCTCCGGGTTCCTCTCATGTGATTCATCAACCTACCTGCACTTGGCTGCTGGGAAATGAATGTGGGCTTTGAAAAGAGATTTGGAGGAAGAAAGAGGGACGTGGAAGAAGAGAAGCCTCAAAAGCATTTCATAATATGAGATTTTTATTTTGAAGGTTTAGAAATTTCATTCATTTTTTGTAACATTGTATAGTTGCACCTGTACATAGGCAATACCTGCTTGTGCACAATTCAAAAATATTCAAGAACAGAATTTCTGCATATGTGAAGCACTTAAGGAAAGGAAACAGCTCTCATGCATTGACTTGTTGAACAGAGTCTGTTGGATGTTTCTATCATTTGAAAAAGCCCATGGTGTCCTCTTGGAGAGAATGGAAAAACTGCTTTCCATCCAAATGTCTGAGTCTTTTGGCTACTGCCATAATTCTAGAAACCCAAATACCACAGGGAAGAGCATTTTTGTGGAGTTTCAAATGGAAATGTTGCCAGAGAGCGCTTTGTTGTGGCTTTTTTTTCTTTTCACTGAAGAGAAGTTGGTAGTTAATGCAGTTTCCCTGAAGAGCATAATAAAGTTGTTCTGGTTTTGTTTTCAAGTTCTCTAAATAAATGATGGTGACAATCATGTCAAAAGCAATCAGAAATGACAGTCCAGATTCATGAGAGTTAAAATTTACCCTAACTGACAATTTCTTATTTTTATGGAGGGGAAATGTCTTCATTTTAAAAATCCAAATGGGGATTGATACACCGCACCAAAAAAACAACAACCCAAGTCTCAATTTTGCTTTTGCGGGGCCTGGCTGTAGTGGGGGAGCCAGGGACTTTCTTTCAGGCTCTGCCCCGCTATGTGGATGGCATAGGGTGCAATAGCAATGAATATCCCAGACTATAAAAGCTGTAGCATGTGGATGCCAGCCACCAATTGTACGAACTATATTGGGGAAAAAACAAATTCTAGCCTGAGAATAAAACCATAATTACTTTAAATTCTGTGCTAGGTGAATTTTTGGTGGCAGCTCTTGTCAGTGTCTGAAAGGGTTGAAGACAAGGATTAACCATGCCAAACTGCAAACAGGTATATTGGATGGGGAGGGGAATCCTCTTAAAGAAATATTCAAAAATGCCACAGCAACAAAACACTATATTGAAATTAATAACTGATGACTAAAAACAATAAGAAACTAATAAGAGACAGGGAAGAGACAGCACAAACATATATACACGTTAAAGAATGGACTGTGTTGGATTAGGAAGAATGGAAAATAACTGAGAGAAAGCAAACAAGTACAAAGGCTGGCTTAGAGACATAAAAGAGTAGATTAATCAAAATACTACCAACAAATTCCATGTAACATTCAGAAAACTAGCCAAAGAGAAAGGAAAAACACTGGGGGAAAGATTATATAGAATCAACTTCCATCCCCCCTTGGACCAGTTGGCGTGGGGGCTAGCCTCAGTCCAAATACACCCACATTGTTTGGTATTTTGGGTTCTAACAAAACAGTTCTATGTGCATCTATATCTTAGTATATAATAAAACTGAAAGGATGTTGTCACGCCATAGTTCATGGGGCTACGAGGCAGGCAAGCAGAGCAAGCAAGCAGAATGAGCGAGCGGCACAGATGCCTCGTGACCCCCAGTGGGCTACTGAGGCAGAAAGGGACAGCTTCCCAGCAACCCTCATCCCCTGCCCAGCGCTCCCCATCAGCATCATGGCTGGTGGTGGAGAGCAGAATGTGAGGGGAAGGGGGTTTGGTCTAGGTGCAAAGGAAGGCAGAGGTTTTTGTAAAGGGAGGGGAATTGGCAAAGGGTGGAATCAGCATGACATAAACACAGGGGTGCCCCTTACACACACACACACACACACACACACACACACACACACACACACACGTATGAACATGTGCCGCATCACACTTCTTCTTTTTTTAAGATCAACTTCCGCTTGGAACTTCACTGTGTTTTGCTGTTCCCTGTCCACTTTAAACAAAGCCATTTTGCATCCAGATTGCCTTTCAGATAACTAAGACATTTCCAGGCTGGAATGATTGGCGCCACATGGAAGAAGATGAAGGGCCAGCTACATGCTAACCAAGGAGGATTTCTTTGACAGGGAGTTCTGCACATTGTCCGCACATTGATGCTGATCAGTATCTACAGCCACATGAAGGGAGAGAACTGTAAAACCCTCAGATGTACATTGTTCATTGGACAACAGTGGAGGCCGTTTATTGACCATGTCAATGAAAACCCCTAAAACCTAGTTCTTTACCTACTCACACATCCCCTGTAAAAGCCTGTGTAGAAATTGTTGATCTGCTGTGGTTTCTAAGAAACCAGAAGACCAAAGAGAACAGGTTGATTCCTCACTAAAATGCACTTGTATCAGGAACCTGCAGATCAGGATCATTAGTTAATATACTGTCACTGACTGCTTTTTGAGAGAGAAATTGTAGGGGGGGATATCCTGTATTTTCAGGAGTGAATACTTTGGTCCAAAATACAGTCTTTTAGATATCCCCCCCAAATACCTTCTTGTTATTGTTCACTGCTCCTTCCAGATGTGATTTCAGTGCCATTAAGAAAAGAAAAGAAAATGGTGCTTACGCTCCACTTCGTGGGAATCGCAAACATTATTAGTTCTGTCATTTTACTTTTCTAACTACAACGAAACACAATATACTAATATCTAGCTATTTGAGGAAATATTCTGGTCTTGAGGCAATTCTTGCTACTTTTACAAATACCTTCTGTCATAGGACCCAAGTCCTAGGGGCTGAGGGGTTCCCCTCCATAAAATATTTAAGGGGGCTGCCCCCCCAATTGATGGGCATTGCCATTTTGAATGGTGGGGGTGCACCGCATCATGTGGTCAATTATGCCACGTGGGGCTCCCCCCCCCAATATTTTATTCAACTTTATTCAAACTCCTGTGCCCTCTGGCATAGGAGCTTCCTGAGTTTTTTTGGCCTTGAGGGCACTTTACACCTCCCAGTTCACAATTTATAGCTGTTTTAGCATCACCTTGAAGTTGTGGTCAGGCAGAGGTACTTGCAAGTCACTTTCCTTTGCCACCCCCCCCCTTGCGGGTCCAGTTTGATGGAAAGAAATGGCAACAGGCTTGCCACAAATGAGCTGCATTTATGTATGTGGTTTAGCTATCTGATGGTGTGTGGGCTTCTAGGTTTCCTTCCCCAGCATCCAGCCGCCAGGAAAATTGGCATGCACCTTTGCAATAATAAGTCTGCCAAAACAACAAGGCTGCTTCTGGGGCTGAAGAACATAATCAGTTAACGGGTGGGAGGTAAAATAACAAACAGGCAAAAGGTTCTTCCCAAACGGTGATTCAGAAAGGAATACTATTAAATTCCTTCTTGCTAAGCTGTAAACTATACATAGTCGTAAAGTTAGAATATTTATTCACTTTAGTTTACTTTACTGATATTATTTGCTCAGTCCACTTAATTTTCTAGGCTGCAACAAGAGAAATACAGTGTCCAGATCAATAGAGGTAATAGTACCACACTGTTCTGCCTTGGTCAGGCCCCACCAGTGCCCATGAAAACCTGGAGCTCTTCCCATGAAAACCACTTTTCAGCACCCAATCCGAGCAAACCTCAATCTGCTGAAAGCCTGAATTGGCATCTGTGCCAATCTAATGCCAAAGAGCAGGTCAGCACAGGGAAGGCTTAAGATTTGGTCCCTTAAATTGCCTAAACTTGAAATAAAGCACACTTTTTTCTGCATGTGCTGGCATAATTTTTTATCATGGGCATTTACACAAAGTAAAACAGGAGAGGACTTGGGACATCTTAGGACAGTATGATTATGCAATAAATTCAGAACATTATTTAAAAGTCCAATGGTTCCTTTCCAGTTATCTTGTTATTTACTTCTCTCTTTAAATGAATTCTCATCACATCAAATGTTTATTGCAATAGGGATAAAATTAACTTCCTGTAGGGGGTAAGAAATAACTTTCTCTCCATTGCATTGCACCTTCCACTCAGAAACATGTAGCCCCCCAATGTGGGAAATAATCTTGTAGCCAAAATAAGAATTTCAGGTTTTGCTAGATAAGTTAAGATACATGAAGTTCCCCTGTAAATTCCTGAAGAAGATGCTCTGTGAGATCAAATCCCCTGCTTGCTCTGGCGAGAAAAGTAACAAAGGAAAATAATCCTTACTACACCCTCCCTCGTCAGAGTTCAGCCTCGCCATGTAGCAGAAAAGAAAGGAGGCTTTTTCTGTGCTCTCCTGAGCACAGGCTCCATTGAAACATTCTAAACGTAGATTCTGCCCATCTTGTTTTAAGTGCTGCTTTCTGCTGGAATTCGGTTTGAAAGTTTATATAAGTAAACAAAAAATTTATTATTACATTGTTTGTGATCCTTTGTTTAGAGAGATAAAAAGGGAAGATCCATCCTGCTAAAGCTTCCTGGATTATTATTAATAAGGTTAAGCAGCCATGTCTGCTAACTAGATGTTAAACTCACACAAGTGAGTAAAAGGAAGGAAAAATAATATCCTTTCCTACCCTACAAACCCATCCAACACCCACAGCATACTCAATTTCATTCTCTCTCTTATTCTTCATATATCAATGCCTCTCCTTTTATTGCTCCCCTTTTATTCCACACTCACAATTCTTCCTGGTGCAACCACTCAACCACTCCTAATTTTCTGTGCCACTCAGAGCAATAATTTTATCATCAACCACTTCAGACAAGTAGCTAACAAATCATAATAGTCCTTTGCAGATGTTCCTGCTTCTGAAAAACGCATTTCTTTTTTTCTTAGCAGACATAGGAATGGTCCTGGGATAGCTCAGTTTCTAAACCAGGTCTGAACCCAAAGCAGAGTGGCTCTAGATAGAATCCTAGAATCATAGAGTTGGAAGAGACCACAAGGGCCATCCAGTCCAACCCCCTGCCAAGCAGGAAACACCATCAAAGCATTCTTGACATATGGCTATCCAGCCTCTGCTTAAAGACCTCCAAAGAAGGAGACTCCACCACACTCCTTGGCAGCAAATTCCACTGCCGAACAGCTCTTACTGTCAGGAAGTTCTTCCTAATGTTTAGGTGAAATCTTCTTTCTTGTAGCTTGAATCCATTGCTCCATGTCCACTTCTCTGGAGCAGCAGAAAACAACCTTTCTCCCTCCAGAGCCAGTTGAGTCATCTTTAGCTGTGATGGAGGCTGCTCAGGAGCATAGCTGTCAACCCTCCCTTTTTTGTAGGAAACTCCCTTATTCCAGCACCATTTCCTGCTGCTATCCTGGATTGTTAGATATACCGTAGACTGTCCCCGGGACAGGTGAGGCTGCTGATCCCTTATTTTCAAATCCGAAAGTTGACAGCTATGCTCAGGAGCGAGCTGCCAGACTTTCTGTTTGTTCTTTGCAATAAATCATCCTTTTTAATTAACTGGACTTCTGCATTTTAAGTGCCGCTGACATATTGTTGTTGTTGTTGTTGTTGTTGTTGTTGTTGTTGTTGTTGTTGTTGTTTTGTTACTACTACTGATCATAATAATATTTCTCTTTAATTGCTTTTGTGATGCATGTTTGAATCCTGAGAGACTAGGTGAGATTAAAATGATGAGATTGTGAAACTGAAAATCCCTTAAAAGTAAAATCCTACCTCTTGGGAGCATTTCCAGGATTTGAACAAGGGACCTGCAGCCCTGGAGCTTCGCTGAGGGACCTCAAAGGTGGAGCTGGCTTTGGGCACCATAGGTGGGGGATATCCTCCCCAGAAGGGCCTGCCAAGCTCAGTCCTGAAGGGCTTTGAGTAAAGCCATGGGAACATTTCTCTTCTTCCACATCTTGGAGTTCTATTAATCTGAATGACTGATCTGATCACTGACATTTCTTGTTGTCAGTTTCATGCAACTGCCTAGAAATGCTACCTGTGGATTTCACATTATGCTTGTTCTTTACTGGTCCTAGTCACATCTTTTATGGTGAGCAGCTTTGAGTTTCTATTGTAAGAAGGGCAGGGATGTACTTAAAAAAAATAAATTTAATTAGTAAGATTAATACTAGAAAGTAAGTCCTGATACCCATAGCTGCCAAGTTTTCCCTTTTCTCACGAGGAAGCCTATTCAGCATAAGGGAAAATCCCTTTAAAAAAGGGATAACTTGGCAGCTATGCTGATACCTGAATTGAGAAACGAGAGGAAAACACAAGAGTTTTTTGCCAGGAAACAAAGAAGCAAAATGGATGCCATTCAGATGTCAAGAAAAGCTGCCGTTGCACAGGAAATGATTGTTATGGTTAACAAAGTCTGGCCTGCAATGGGAGGCATCATTGAAGGTGAATTTTGCTGAGTTTTGTGCTTGCAGAAACCTCCGCTCTGCACAACTATTTGCTTTGGTTTCATTTTATTTATTTTTCGTTAAAAGCTTACTAATGCTTTCAAACACTTGCCTATTGCTCAGATTTATTGCTCAACAGTTTCTTGTCTCCTCACTAATCCCTTTTTAAAACTTTACGTTTACATTCATTTCCCTCTAGTTTACAGCCTCTTCTTCTGGCTAAGAACAGCCCTGAGAACCTCCTTGTTGTGTCTCTTCTGCCACCACTGGAGGTCCATTAAGATTTCTCTCGGATTTTTGTGGTTCTCCTTAATCAGCAGAGGGTGGTGTTCAAGTGGTGTTTCCCACCTTCTTATTCCTTTCTCAAACCTACACCTTCACCTGGCCCAGGTCTCAGTTGCTAAACATGAAATGAGAACATGCCGCCTTGCAAGGTGTGGGGCCAAGTTAAGTAGTCCTGTGCCAACATTGCAGACGTCCCACCCTGACCCCCATCCTCTGTGCATATAGAGTCAATGTGTGTAGGAAGGCAGCCTTTGTGAGTATAGTTCAATGCTTGGAAAGTTGGTGTTATGTACTGAGCTGAACCATAGAACAATAGGATCCAGAATCAGCAGTCTGATTGGTCCGCAGGAGCCACCCAATCCAACTCCAGGTGGAAGTGAATCCGCAACCTGATTGGCCTGCAGGAGCAGCCAATCAGGCGGCTGGCAGAAGTCAATCCACAAACTGATTGGCCCACAGGTGTAGCCCTGAAGTAGCCAATCAGGCAACGCCCATTGTGTAAATAATGTATATAAGCAGATGGTTTTGGGGAAAAGGGCATCCTTCTTCTCTTCTTCTCCTTGATGACTACGAGCTGAATAAAGAGCATGAAATTCACTCTCGACTCCGAGTATATTTCAGTTGATTTTAAAAAGGAGTTGGTTCCAGTTCCCATTCACCCCACTAGTTCCGAAAGGAACTGGTTCCATTCCTGTTCAATTAATAATTTGTCCACGTGGCCCCCACCTCCAGCCTTAAAGTACAACATACTCTTGACTTCCGGTCTGTCGCGGCGGAGAGAAGGACGCAGGGACCTCGCGCGCCGATGTCCCTGGCTTCGCGGAGGGGGGTGAGGTCCGCAGAGCGAGCGGATTCCCCGTAAAAACACCGGGTAGAGAGTCCCGGTGACTCACGCGTCCAGCGGTTGCTCCGTTTTTTGCGGATCCCCCGCTGCCCGAGAGCTCAATAGAGCGATCGAGAGCCAGCGGGGTGGAACCGCGGGAGCCATTTTGGGCTATATCTTACCTCCGAGAAGTGAAGCTCTGAGTCCTGACCCGGCAAGCGGCAGATTCTTCCGAACAAATTTAAACTTCCAAAAAGTAAGTGGAATTGCGATTACGGACTTCAAATTCGTTAATTGGAAAAACAGGAGAGACTCTAAAGAAACGGAAGTCGGTCTCTTCCTAATGGAAAATTGGGAGGCGCTTTAAATAATCTTAAGCTGAACGACAAAAGGCATCTAGGACTGTGGACCCGAGAGAAAGAAAGACCTTTTTGAACCCTCTCAACTCCCGAGTCCGGCACCCCTTGAGGTACAGCATTATTAAGGGGGAGAGAGCTTTGACAGCTGTCAAAAGCTGTCAAGCTGTCAAAAGACCGGGTGGATTTATTGCACTGTTAAAATCAGTAAAAATTGACTGAAAATGTGGTAGAACTATTTAATATTGGAATCAAGAATGGAGTTGCGATTGAGTTAAAAGACAAAGGAAAAGAACAGCCAAAATGGAGTCGACCGTCTGAGAAAGGAATTTTCCAGCACCTCTTTGTTCTCCACCTCCTGTTTGTCTGCGGTCAGGAGAAATATGAAAACAAAGTACTCTCGAGCCTTCCAGGAGGCTGTGCTAAACTATCTACAAATATGGGAGGATATCTACAAGGAACGGCAGCATCCCAATTTACCAGCAGACGAGGATGAAGTCCAAATCCAGGATTTAGAGGGAAATTTGATTTTCGAGACTGTGGAGACTGAATCTGGATGTCAGGAGAAACAATTAGATGAAAATCTTAAAGAGGACTTGGACTTTAAAAAATATGTTTGGGATGAAGCAAAGCATGGACCTCAAAAGGAAGAAAATCAAGTAGAGCAAGAAAATGAGAAGCAAAGGAATTTGAGGATTGATGGACTTAAAGATCCTGGAGGGGTTGAAATGTGGGGTGATTGATGCTAGGGAGGAATGGGAAAGACAGGGGCAGGGGGGGGGACAAGGGCCTGGAGATGGATATGGGAAAGAATGGGTGTGGGGTGAATATTCTAGTTAAAAGACCTTGTTTTTAGTTTCTGAGAGACGGTTTTTGAAATTTTGGCCTGTTAACGGAAATGCTGATCCAATTGGGGGAAAAGACTTAGGGAGAGGAGATGGAGTGTAAATATGAATGGAAAAAGTTGTGCTTTCTGGAGGGAATTTTAAGAACGGCTTAGGAAAGAATTTAAGTTAATGTAAATTTTTGTAAGTTAAGTTAGGTTTAGGCAGAAAGCTGTCTACTCTCCTTTCCTTACTCTGAGATACTCAGTGGCAGGGGGTGCTCAGAGGGGTGAGGAGGGGATATAATGGAACCTTGGAAATGCTGTGCCCCACGGGTCCCTCTTGTGGCAGGAGGGGGTCTGTGGGAGGGCAGCATGGAAAAGGAGGAGGGTTGAGTCAATATTATAAGAAAAGGATTTTAACCTGAAATAGAAAACCCGCCATAAATTTTAGATTTTGTTTAAGGAAAACCAGGAGGAAGACTATCGAGGAAGTCACAAGTATTAGGTTAAGGTAATAAGAATTGGGGAGTTAAAATTCTCCCCTATTATGTTTGTATTTGTTAATGTATACTTATGAAAGAGCTGGGGGAAACCAATCCTCAGAGCTCCTCCACTCCTGTCCTTTCAGTGGCAGGGGGGGGGGGAAGAGGGGGGAGGAGGGAGGGGGGAGGCTAAACCCAACTTACAATGGACCCCTTTGATTCTCAAAGCACATGGGTTTCACTGGTGGCAGAGGTGAACCAGTGGGTGGAGGGAAAACGAAGGGACAGTGTTATATTGTATGTTTGTATGTTTGTGTAGTTTGTTTAGTTTTGTTTGTAAAATTAATAAAAATTATTTTTTAAAAAAATAAAGTACAACATACTCTTAAGAAGACGACAAAAAAATAAAATAAATCAGAACATGAAGTGTGGTGTGAACTATAGTTTTAGTTATGTTTTTCCAACCATTTTGATCTTTAAGATTAAACAGCAGCAGCCTTTTTCAGAGATGCTGTGGAATAGGGTGAGGCGGAAGGGGGGAACCCCACTTATTGTAAGGGAAGCCCAGTGAAACTTGGCTTCCACAGGGGAGATACAGAAAGAATGTGGTTGGCCAAGGGAGCCATGGACTCAAACCAGTGGATGCAACCTTTCAAAGGTTTGGTTCTAGTTGTGACCAAAAGGTGCAGTAGAGTTGGGGGGGCAGCATGTGGCTGATATGTCCCGGGACGCTGCTGCACAGCTATGAGTCCCCCCCCCCCGGCATTCCTGGCTCTGCATGACAGCCACACTGATTCTTTCTGCGGCTGCTGCTGCTAGTATATGCTGCAAAGTGCTGCTGGCAGCAGACATGCCTGGAAGAGCAGGAGGGGAGACAAGGACACCCCCGCCCCCCCAAAAAAAACATGGCACTCATCTCAGCCAAACTGTGCTTTGATTTATATCAGGGATCAGCAACCTTTTTCAGCCATGGGTCGGTCCATCCTCCCTCAGACCATGTGGTGGGACGGACTATATTTTTTGGGGAAAATATTATTATGCCCCACAAATAACCCAGAGATGCATTTTAAATAAAAGCACACATGTAAAAACACACTGATTCCCGGACTGTCTGCGGGCCAGATTGAGAAGGCAACTGAGCCTCATCCAGCGCCCGGGCATTAGGTAGCCTACCCCTGATTTTTATCTTCATTTTTACAGCAGCTGGTTGTGAGGAAAGGGTTTGAGCAGCTTTCCTCAAGTACTTCAGAAAGAGTGCACAATCTAGGCATGATTTGGAGGGCATGAATGTGTACTGTTATACAGTGGTTATACAGAATGGGCACTGTTATACAGTGGTTCCGCTCCTTTCTCCAGGGTCATGTCCAGAAAGTGGTGTTGGGGGATGAGTGTTCAGACCCCTGGGCACTCACTTGTGGGGTGTCTCAGGGTTCTGTCCTCTCCCCCATGCTTTTTAATATCTATATGAGCCACTGGGAGAGATCATCAGGGGGTTTGGGCTGGGTGTTCATCAGTATGCGGATGATACCCAGCTCTACCTCTCTTTCAAATCAGAACTAGTGAAGGCGGTGAAGGTCCTGTGTGAGTGCCTGGAGGCGGTTGGAGGATGGATGGCGGCTAACAGATTGAGGTTGAATCCTGACAAGACTGAAGTACTGTTTCTGGGGGACAGGGGGCGGGTGGGTGTGGGGGACTCCCTGGTCCTGAATGGGGTAACTGTGCCCCTGAGGGATCAGGTGCGCAGCCTGGGAGTCATTTTGGACTCACAGCTGTCCATGGAGGTGCAGGTTAATTCTGTGTCCGGGGCAGCTGTCTACCAGCTCCATCTGGTACGCAGGCTGAGACCCTACCTGCCCGCAGACTGTCTCACCAGAGTAGTGCCTGCTCTGGTTATCTCCTGCTTGGACTACTGCAATGCGCTCTACGTGGGGCTACCCTTGAAGGTGACGCGGAAACTGCAATTAATCCAGAATGCGGCAGCCAGACTGGTGACTGGGAGTGGCCGCCGGGACCACATAACACCAGTCCGGAAAGATCTACATTGAAATACACCATCTTTTGTCTTAATAAAACATTGTGCAGGTGAAGCTAAAAGCTTAGATTGAGGCTACATGTGTGTGGAAGTCCATCTAGTCTGCACAGGCTGAGGTGAAGATTTGAAATAAGAGCTGCTTGCTCCTTTTAAGTTACTCACAACTTAATTTTTTAACTACTAAAACAGGAATGGGGAACTTTTAGCCCTTCAGATATTGCTGAACAATAAGCCCCCCCCCCCTATAAGCCATTGGCCATGTTTGCTAAGACTGATGGGAACTGTAGTTTAGCAGCCCTGGAAGGTCAAAGGTTCCCCACACCTGCACTAAAGCACAGGGGACCAACTGGAATAAAATATTGGGTGGCCCCAGGTAATTATCCTCCCTGCATAATCGATCACATGAAAGTGGTGCACACACTTGAAGGGGGACTCAAATATTTTATTGGGGGAAGCGAAGCCCCCTCGGCCTCTAGGACTTGGCTGCTATGCTAAAGCAACAGGCAGAACATTATGTCCAGGCTGTGGTACAGACTGCGGATATTTGGCCGACCACAGGTGTGTCACTCTGTAGCAGTGTGAAGAAGACACCTTGTGGGCCGTGGTCTCCACAGTTCTGGCATTTGGGGTTATGTGAAGAAAGTGAGAATGAAAGAGTGGCCTTGCAGAACAGGCCAGGGGGAGATATGCTAGTGGCTGGGGAGTTTGGCTGCCAAACTATGGCTTGGCATAGGGCCCATGGAGCCTTTGATGAGATCTTTGTCCATGATTTTGTTTAAAACTCAGTTCTCCATAAGATCCCTGATAAGGCATGGCATCAAACCACTCAGCGGAATTAATCCTGAGCAGACATCTTTTCATATCTTGATAATTGTCCCCAGAGTCTGCTGTTAAAACTACTTCCTCGCTCCCAAACCACTTAGAGCAGAAATGACACTAATTTGCTGAAGTTGAAGTTGGGGCAAAATACCTGACTTAGCTCTCTCAGAGATCAAGCACAGCACTGATAATAAAAATGATAAAATTGTCATTTCCCCATTCTGTTTTATCTTCAAAGGCTGCCTTAGAGATCACTGGTGTACACGATTACCCTTCCTAGAGACGGGTGTCTGCCCACAATTTGTGTTAACTTTACTACAGTCCCTCTGCCACCCATCAGATAGGAAGGAGAGGGGGGTGGATTAGCATGTATCTCCCAAGAACACACGATTCAGAAAATAACAAATGATGTGTAAAAGGACTGGGTTGAATTTGCATCATAAAACATAACAAGACCGAGTGTCTGAAGACACTTTGTATAGAAATAGTTTGCTGTTTGACTTTGTGAAATGAGCCCCCTGCCCACATAATGCTAACATTTGTAAAATGGGATTGAGAAGCCCTAACTGTGTGTGCAAATCATACCTAAGTGAGACTGTCTTTTTCTTCAGAAAAGCCTCCAGACAGTTTTATTATTATTTCCATTTTAGATAGTTGAAAAAATAAAATGTTTTCCATTTATCTGTCATCCTATATTGCAGTTTCCAATGGCCTGTGTGTCTGCATTTCCTTGCCAAATCTTTTGTGCAGTTATGTAGGGAAATTGTTTTGGGTAGTTGGCTTTCTAAGCCCCTGATTTTCATATTTATTTTTTTTAAAAAATTCACATTTAAACATTATTATCATATAAACCATAACAAATAAATGCATCTGAAGGCATCCCTGTTTAGCGAAGCTTATAATGTTTGACAGACTATTGTACTTTAATATTTTGTTGGAAGCCGCCCAAAGTGTCTGGGGAAACCCAGCCAGATGGGCGGGGTATGAATAATAAATTTATTATTATTATTATTATTATTATTATTATTATTATTATTTAAAATAGAAAATAAAACATTTTCACACCATATTTAATCCCTATTTAGGGGTTACTCAGATCCCTTGACTTCCCTCCATTTCCTCCCCTGGTTCTTTTATAATATCTTATATTATACATGTCTATAATTTCTTTATCCTTAATTATTTCCAATTTTAAACATTCTCCTTAATATTACAAGTGTTTTTAAAAACCTGCTATTGTATTAACTTCTTTACAATGCTTTTGTGAATATGCAATAAACATTTTCCCTTCTTTTTTAGATTTGTTGTCTTCTTGATTTCTTAGTCTTCCAGTTTATTTAGCCATTTCAGCATATTCCATTCATTTAAGTTGCCAATCTTCTTTATTTGGGACTTGGTCTTCTTTCCAATGTTGAGCTATCAATATCCGGGTGGCTTTTGTTGCATACATAAACAAATCTTTGTATTCTTTTGGTATATCCATTCCAGTTATACTTATTAAGAAAGCTTCTGGCTTTTTAAACATTTTTTTTCAATTCATTATAAATCATTTCCCCAAAACTTTTTATAACCTTACATAGTTACCACATATGGTAAAATGTACAGTGGTACCTCGGTTTACAAACACAATTGGTTCCGGAAGTCTGTACTTAACCTGAAGCGAACTTTCCTATTGAAAGTAATGGAAATTGGATTAATCTGTTCCACACAGGTCCGCGGAATTCTCAACCTGCCTCTTGTTGCACCAGCAGGTGAACTGTGAGCATGGGCACATAGAGCTCACACTGGCAAGGCTGTGGTGGCAATGGAAAAAGGATTCATGAAAACTGCCTCTAGGTTGTCATACAATCAAGCAGTACATAGTTTTTTTGATAAATAAGAAAATTAGTTGTACCTTGGATCCCAAATGCCTTGGGTACTCAAGATGTTTTGGCTCCCGAACACCGCAAACCTGGAAGTGAGTGTTCCGATTTGCGAACATTCTTTGGAACCCAAATGTCTGGCGGGGCTTCCGCGGCTTCTGATTGGCTTCAGGAGCTTTGGTTTCCGAACGTTTTGGAAGTCAAACAGACTTCCGGAACGGATTCCGGTCTACTTCCAAGGTACAACTGTAATGAACAGTGCCAGGCACATGAAGTGGCATGCTGCCTTGCCTTGCCTTGCCTTGCAGCACTTTGTGGAATGGAAATTGGCACTGTGAGCAACAGCTGGGCTACAGGTTCCCCTCCTGAGCTCCCTCCTGCCTCTGCCAGCTTCTCAAGCTCAGCCTAGGCCACCAAGCAGGCTTTGAGGTCCTGGACAGTTCCCTGTCTTGGCAAGGTGCCTCAGGAGCTGTCCAGAGGCTGAACTACCAGCTCCTGCTGCTGCCTAGAATGTCCCTGGGTGTCCCTGCTCTCATCTTTGCTTTCCTGCCTATACACTCCCTGAGGGAGGGTAGGATTCCACTGCACCCCTGGTCTGCAAGGGCCTTGTGTTCTTGAGGGGCTCTGTGGACACCTCGTTGGCTGGGGCATGTAAGTGGTAGCACAGGACAGGGGCTGGGCTTGCCCTTTCCCAAGGAGGTGGCATGGTCAGTCTGTGGGGAAAGCCTTGGGGTTGGTTACTTTGGACCTGTCCTGGATGGCTCAGTGGGAGCCAAGCTTGTGGCCCAGCAGGGAGGGTCTCCTTTACCAGCCAGCTGTAGAGAATCCAAACACGAGACTTTGCACTTAGCTAGCGGTCTCCTCAGTCAAACTCACACAGTGGGGATGGATGACAGCCAGTTTATCCATTTTGACCTACCAGCAAGGACAAAGGTGGTTCCAGTGACAGAACTCAGGGTCACACTAGCTAGCAAGCAGCGAGTTGACCCTCCAGCTGTGCCTGCAGAGGCCATGCCTGCCGGGGTTTCTGCATGACCACGTTGTGCGTCTGCTTCTGCAGAGTGCTGTGTTCCTCCTCCTTAGTTTCCTGAGTATTGATGACAAGGCTTGTGCTGCACTTGAGAGCCCAATAGATCTGTCATTTCATGGAATCATATAATCATAGAGTTGGAAGGGACCCCAAGGGTCATCTAGTCCAACCCCCCGCAATGCAGGAATCTCAGCAAAAACATCCCTGGCAGGTGGCCACCCAATCTCTGCTTAGAAACATCCATGGAAGGAGAGTCCACCACCTCCTGAAGGAGTCTTTTCCACTGTTGAATCTCCTTTCTTGTAACTGGAAGCCATGAGTTCAAGTCCTGCCCACTGGAGCTGCAGAAAACAAGTTTGCCCCACCTTCCATGTGACAGCCCTTGAGAGAGTAGTGACTAGTGGGGTGCCACAGGGTTCTGTCTTGGGCCCAGTCTTATTCAACATCTTTATCAATGACTTGGATGATGGGCTTGAGGGCATCCTGAGCAAGTTTGCAGATGACACCAAATTGGGAGGGGTGGCTAATACCCCAGAGGACAGGATCACACTTCAAAATGACCTTAACAGATTAGACAACTGGGCCAAAGCAAACAAGATGAATTTTAACAGGGAGAAATGTAAAGTACTACACTTGGACAAAAAAAATGAAAGGCACAAATACAGGATGGGTGACACCTGGCTTGAGAGCAGTACATGTGAAAAGGATCTAGGAGTCTTGGTAGACCACAGACTTGACATGAGTCAGCAGTGTGATGCAGCAGCTAAAAAAGCCAATGCAATTCTGGGCTGCATCAATAGGAGTATAGCATCTAGATCTAGGGAAGTAATAGTACCACTGTATTCTGCTCTGGTCAGACCTCACCTGGAGTACTGTGTCCAGTTCTGGGCACCACAGTTCAAGAAGGATACTGACAAGCTGGAACGTGTCCAGAAGAGGGCAACCCAAATGGTCAAAGGCCTGGAAATGATGCCTTATGAGGAACGACTTAGGGAGCTGGGTATGTTTAGCCTGGAGAAGAGAAGGTTAAGGGGTGATATGACAGCCATGTTCAAATATATGAAAGGATGTCATATGGAGGAGGGAGAAAGATTGTTTTCTGCTGCTCCAGAGAAGCGGACACGGAGCAATGGATTCAAACTTCAAGAAAGAAGATTCCACCCAAACATTAGGAAGAACTTCCTGACAATAAGAGCTGTTCAGCAGTGGAATTTGCTACCAAGGAGTGTGGTGGAGTCTCCTTCTTTGGAGGTCTTTAAGCAGAGGCTTGACAGCCATATGTCAAGAATGCTTTGATGGTGTTTCCTGCTTGGCAGGGGGTTGGACTGGATGGCCCTTGTGGTCTCTTCCAACTCTATGATTCTATGATATTTGAAGATAGCTATCATATCTCCTCTGACTGTCCTCTTTGCACTTTGATGTGCTTTCGAACTGCTAGGTGGGCAGCAGCTGGGACCGTTGCCAGCTCCTGCCCACTTAGCAGTTCGAAAGCACGTCAAAGTGCAAGTACGGTAGATAAATAGGTACCACTCCGGCAGGAAGGGAAACAGCGTTTCCGTGCACTGCTCTGGTTCGCCAGAAGCAGCTTAGTCATGCTGGCCACATGACCTGGAAGCTGTACACCAGCTCCCTTGGCCAATAATGCGAGATGAGCGCCGCAACCCCAGAGTCTTTCGCGACTGGACCTAACAGTCAGGGGTCCCTTTACCTTTACCTTTATCACATCTCCTCTCACTGTCCTCTTTTCTTTTGTAATATAATTTCTAATTAAATTTTCCAAACATTTTCACAATAATCTTCATATCAAATAGTTACATTGTTTCATAACATGACTTTCCCCACCACCACTTCCACAGTGGTGGTGGGGAAAAGTGCTCAACTTTTCTACTGTGTTATATCTTTATCTATTTCACAAAGGTTCTCTATTACAACTATTTTATCATTTTTCTTCCAGTGCTTTTATCTTGAGTCCTGCCTGCAATTTCATTTGTCTATAGTATTTTTTAACAAATATCTTTATTGTTTTAAAATACATTTGTAGAAAGAAAAAAACAATAATAGTATAACAAACATCATTTATACACCCGACAATACAAATAATTATAGATCTTAAGGGGGGGATTAAAAAATTATCTCCAATTAGTCTCACTTTACTTTATCTATTAATTCCCTTATACCGCACAGTTACATATTTCTTGTAGAGTCTCTTTTTACATCCCTGCAAATTGGTCAGTTACTTTTTATGCAATACAAGGGTCAGTCTAGTTCTGCCAGGAGGTTTCCTTTTATACCATGGTTTTTAAAGTATTCTTTAAAAATTCTCCATTCCTTATGGACTATTTGTTTTGTTTGGCCTCTGATCCTTCCTGTCGTCTTTGCTAGCTGCAGATATTCTACCATTAGGGTTTGCCAATCTGCTATATTGGGTATTGCTGTATTTTTCCAATTTTTTGCTACTAAAATTCTGGCCGCTGTTATCCCATACATGAACAATGTTCTTTTCGATTTCCCTATTTCTTTTGGCAGTATACTTAATAGGAATATTTCTGGCCTTTTTTAAATGTAAATTTAAATATTTTTTTAAGTTCTTCATATACATTATTCCAAATTACACAGATGTCTGTAAAATTCCACCACATATGCAGATAAGACCCAATTTCTGTTACATCTCCAACATATAGATGATCTATTTTTATACATTTTAGCAAGTTTTTCTGGAGTTTGGTGCCATCTGTACATCATCTTCATGGTGTTTTCCCTGAGATTGTAACAAGCTGTAAATTTTATATCTTCCCACCATTATTTTTCCCATTGTTCCATGTAAATATTATAACCCAGGTCTTGTGCCCATCTCACCATTCCCACTTTCACTTGCTCTCCGTTTACTTCCCATTCTAATAAGAGATCATATACCTGAGAAATATATCTTCCTTTACTTTGTATCAATTCTTTTTCAAATTTTGATGTTTCTCTTGCAAGACCTGTTTTCTTATTGGTAATTAATCTTTGATGTATTTGAAAATATTGCAGCCAGTGCCCTTTGATTTCTTCATATTTTTTCAGCGTGGGCTCGTCCTGTTTTCCTACTAATAATAATTGGTATGTGGCCCATTTCCTTTCCATATTCTTTTTCTTAATTGCCAAAGCTTCTGCAGGTGAGGTCCACAGGGGGATCTTGGGTTCTGGTCTTCCTTTAGACTTCATCCAGATCTTATATAATGATTTCCTTATTAAATGATTCAAGAAGCCCCTGTGGACCTTTACCTTCTTATATATTAAATAGGCATGCCACCCATATTGATTATCATATCTCCAAATCTAGTACATCAGAATCCCTTAATGTTATCCAATCTTTAAGCCATAGTAATCCTGCAGCTGCATGATAAAACTCCAGGTCAGGGAGTGTGAAGCCTCCTCTCTCTTTTCTATCTATTAACAGTTGGTGTTTTATTCTCAGTTATGACAATAATAAGAATAAGCATAAGCACAAGTATATGCCGCCCACCTGACTGAGTTGCCCCAGCCACTCTAGGCAGCTTCCAGCAAAATATAAAAACACAATAGATTAAGTTTGAATAAAACATGGGGCCACATTTATTTACAGTACATTTCACACAACTTCCCTGCAGTGTGACTGTGGAGGAACCTAACTGTTAACCAGTCAGGCTATAAGCACCCTGTCACATTAAAAAAAGACTTCAATTCCACCTGCTTCCTCTCCCCCCCCCCGGATATAGTGTGGGCTGACACCCCCTGTTATGAATCTCTGCAGGCTTGTTCCTCATCTTGTTTTCTTTTTTAAACCACTTCGTCATTTCTGCATGGCTTACTCCCAATTCCAGTGCATTAGATGCCATCTCTTCTTGTCCCCAACCACAGTGATCTTTCTTTCGAAAGGGGAATATTGGCTCCTCCAGGTATCCCTTACCTGATTCAGGGATTGCAATGGAGCCTCAAATTCTGTCTATTTGATAAGCTTGTTGCTGTTCACTCAAAGTTGGTGCAGGTGCCATGCTATGTTCCAGCCCCACCTTTGCTGGGCAAAGAGGCTTAAAGAAAGAAGTCTCTTCACCCCCACCCCCACATTCCCTGCACAGGAAGTCAGAAAGAAATTCAGGATGTTAGGCACAATAGCAGCTCCAGGGGAGAAAGGGATCAGATCGTTTGGGGCAAGGCATGGGTCCTGTGGTTAGATTCTCACCCCCGCCCACTGCCAGTGCAGCTCAATTTGAATCCCAACCTCCCCACCGCCACCCCCCCAGCTGCTTTTAGAAGAAGAAAAAGATGAGGAAGAGGGCGATCAAGTCACAGGAGAAGTTCGACTGTTGGGCTGGATACCTGCAACACTCCTACAATCAGATAACCACTCACCTATCCTTGGTTTTCCGTAAGATTTTCCAATGGAATTTGCAAATATTGTGGGAAGAGCCTTAAAGCAGATGTTTTGCTCTAAGAATATGCAAGCCTGGAATAGTGTAAAAACCTTTGTATATTAAAACCTGGTTTTCTTTCAAGATAAATTGTAGCAGATGAATAAAACTTGTTTACAAAACATGAAGCAATGGAAACTTCTTTGGGTTTAATTCTTAGCACCACATGCCAACAACAAAAGGTGTGGTTTTTTCTGCCAAGAAGAATTCCTCTTAGTATTATTCTGACTGACCCAAATTCACTTATTGTGTATAAAATGCAGGAAGGTTGGTGAGTAGGCAGTAAGAGTCAAAGACTAGCACAGGCATCCCCAAACTGCGGCCCTCCAGATGTTTTGGCCTACAAACTCCCATGATCCCTAGCTAAGAGGACCAGTGGTCAGGGATGATGGGAAATTGTGGTCCAAAACATCTGGAGCGCCGAAGTTTGGGGATGCCTGGACTAGCAAAAGAAAACTCTCAGCTGGAGACTATTTAGCGGACAATGAAGCTCATATTCACAATTTGGCCTGAGTCCAGTTCCTATAAATGAAGAAGAAATGAAACATCTATTGGATAATCTGCAGAGAAAGCATAAGACCTGCCTCTCTGGTTAAAGTCAACGGTTTGTGTAAATTCTACCTCTCATAGTAGCTACAGAGATTATAGCAAGGAAGATCTGCCTGCCTGCATTACAGAAATACTTAATTGCCAGTCAGGGACAGTATATACACAACTTATGCAAGGGTTCAATATGCTCATTTTCCATAGTAAAACTTCCCAAACCATATTTCATTGTGTCATATTGTGGCCATGAGCTCCTCAACTGGAACCTCTTTGGGCAAGTCACACTTGGTCACATGATCCTTGGAAATACTCTTCTAGCACTCCTGTTTTTGTGCCTTAGGTCTACCTTGTACACGATGTTCATTCTTCCACAGCCAGGGCACACGCAGCCAATGGATGCAAACATTTTCTACAGATAGTCAGGGCCTCCTTTGCTTTTCAGCATAACCTTTGCCCTTAGGAGCCTCTTGGCTCCAGCACTGTGACATCTGGCAGAAAGTAGGTGGGCAAGGCTGCTTTTGTAAGTCAGTGACTCTGCAAAGAATTTGACCTTGTCCCTCAAAGCTGCAGAACACACCTGCTCAATGCCCAATATTTCATCGATGAAAACAGATTTCTTTATTTATTGCTTTCCTGGAGGAGTGCCGAAGTTCACCATTATTCTTCCCCACCCACAAACACAAGATAGGGGCTTCAGCTGTGTAGGAGAGGCAAAGGAAATCCAGTTAGTGAGCCAGTCCAAAGAATTATTCTTATTTATTAACCCCTTTCAATTTTGCTCACTAAACTCCTTCTAGGCAGGCCTTTCAGATTGATGAAGCCCATCTATCATTCTGCTTCTTCCCAGGGCAAGGAGGAGATGCAGGTGAGTTTGGTCTGTGCTTCCAAAGCCCCTAGCTTTGTATACGCATGCAAGGGTCCCTGCCGAGGGTGGCAGAAGGGCTCATAAACCTCCTGGGCAGCCCTGCAAAGCAGACTATGGAGGTGTGCAGCTGCTAAAGGCACTCCTCCTCCTCCAGAGCACCCTTGATCCTGGGACCAGCCCTGGGGGTGACAGCTGGGGCTGGCGCCAGTTGTCCTGAACCACCTGCTAGCTTGGTGGTGGGCACTGAACTGCATGAACTTGGATGGAACTTGTCTATATATATTTATAATGTAAGCACTTTAACTTTTCATTAGACCAGTCCACACACAAGTACATGATTTTATTAATGAAAAGGTATATTACATCAGCTTTGGAAGGAAGTACCAGCATTTTACCAGCCCAGAGCAATTGCACTATTGTTCCTGCCTAAACAATATGAGGGAGTATGACTCCATGCTTGATTTTTACCGCATGCTTTCCAGGCAAAGGTCCACACTTCAAAGCGCCTTGTCCAATCACTCTTTTTTGCCTCGGCGTTTTCCCTACGAAAACCTGCTCTCTAAAGCTGAAGTGCAACAAACAGCTATTCAGGATTTCCACAGGCTGGTGTTTGTTCCAGTTGAGCTTTTAAGAGCAGGTTTTTGTGGGGAAAGCTCCAGAGCAACAAAGCACACTTGGACAAGGAGTCTAAATGCACGCAGCTGCACCTGGAAAGCACTGGGCAAAAGGCAAGTGTGTGCATGTGCTAAATTTTCTTCTGCATAGCCCCGCAGACGGCAAAATCAGGTTGAATTTCACATTAACTAAGGTCAAATCTGGGACCCAGGTGGCGCTGTGGTTAAACCACTGAGCCTAGGGCTTGCTGATCAGAAGGTCGGCGGTTCGAATCCCTGTGACGGGGTGAGCTCCCGTTGCTTGGTCCCAGCTCCTGCCAACCTAGCAGTTCGAAAGCACATCAAAGTGCAAGTAGATAAATAGGTACCGCTACAGCGGGAAGGTAAACGATGTTTCCATGTGCTGCTCTGGTTCGCCAGAAGCGGCTTTGTCATGCTGGCCACATGACCTGGAAGCTATACGCCGGCTCCCTCGGCCAATAATGCGAGATGAGCGCGCAACCCCAGAGTCGGTCACGACTGGACCTAATGGTCAGGGGTCCCTTTACCTTTACCTTTAAGGTCAAATCTACTGGGACGTGGGTGGCGCTGTGGGTTAAATCACAGAGCCTAGGGCTTGCCAATCAGAAGGTCAGTGGTTCGAAACCCTGCGATGGGGTGAGCTCCTGTTCCTCAGTCCCAGCTCCTGCCAACCTAGCAGTTTGAAAGCACCTCAAAGTGCAAGTAGATAAATAGGTACCGCTCCAGCGGGAGGATAAACGGCATTTCCGTGTGCTGCTCTGGTTCGCCAGAAGCAGCTTTGTCATGCTGGCCACATGACCCGAAAGCTGGGAGTGGGGTGAAAATAAAATGTTATTTCTTTAATAGATAATCCGGATTGATGGGCCAATGCTGAGAATGGGAAGAAATAAAAAATATTAATGAGTAAAATGGATTATATGGATTATATGGAATTTGCTGAATTGATTGGGAGTTTTGGGGATTAAAAATGATTGAAGAAAAGTGGAGAAATTATAATCTTTTTTTCAAATGATTTTTTGATTTTCCAAACATTCACAAAAAGAAAAGAAAAAACGCAAACAAAAGCAAAATTACAAAAACAGGGGGGCGGGTAATACAAAAATACAAAAAATACAAAACAGTCTTTTGTCAATTATTGGGAAAATATATGCACGTTTTCTGTTAACCAGACTTGTCCAATGGTCTGATGAAAACCAGCTGATTGGCCCTGAACAAGCTGGATTTAGACCAAACCATTCAACTACAGACCATGCAATAGTTCTGTATCATTTAGCTCGGAAATATTCATTCCCAACGCGAGGCCAACTTTGTGCGGCCTTCATAGACCTAAAGGCCGCGTTTGATAGTATACCTAGAAGGTTATTATGGGGGAAACTGGCACGCTGGGGCATAGATGGAAGGCTACTGTGGCGGATGATTCAACTCCATGAAGGGTCGGCTGCCAGGGTGAGGATCACTCCTGCTGGTGACCTTACAAATCCTGTATCTATCAATAGAGGAGTCAGACAGGGGTGCATTTTAGCCCCCTTTCTTTTTAATTTATTTATCAGTGATATGAGGGCACCTTTAGCCGAATCCCAACTAGTCATCCACGCCCCCCGCCTGGCAAATTATAGATGTCCATTGCTGTTATACGCGGATGATGCCGTGATTCTCTCTTTTGCGAGAATTGGACTTAGGAGGGCCCTTAAAAATTTTGCTTCATACTGTAAATCTAATTTCCTTACTATAAATCAAGCCAAATCCAAGGTTTTAATTTTTTCAAGAAGTCGGAAAAATTACAAGTGGGAACCTGAGGGGAAACCTATTGAACAGGTTCACAAATTTCAATATCTGGGTGTCTGCTTCCAATACAACAGGGGCTGGAAAGCACATATCGCATATACCCTAAATAAGGCCAAAGCTCTTTCATTCGCACTGTTGCACTTTTTGTTTTCTGACGGAGCTCTTCATGTTCCATCTGCCTTAAAGGTATATAATGCTAAAGTGATCGTGACAATGGCCTATGCTGCCCCATTATGGGGGGCCTCTGTAAACCTGATGTCCTTGGAGATAGTCCAAAATCAATTTCTGAGACGTCTGTTAAAACTGCCTCAGTGTGAGAGCAATTCAGCCATTCGCTTAGAATTAAAAATCCCTTCTCTAGAAAACGCCCTATGGCGGCGTATTTTTTGTTATTGGTTGTCCTTGCGACACAGACTTTCAAAACTCTATCTTATTCAATGTGTCTGGCAAGACAAATTCACTAGCCCATGGGCAGAGAAGATACATACAAAAATTGTGTCCTATGGACTGTCTCCATCGGACCTATACAAAAACAAGATGAGTTTGATCTCCAACAAAATGTCATAATGGGAAGTGGTACATGTTCACCGATGAATCTTGGTATATGGCTTACACCACAGATTCCATCTTATTTGTCATCTTTATCAGTTGCGGCCCACAGATTCGCTTTTACTAAAGCAAGATTTAACGTTTTTCCATCCAACTTTATGGGCAATAGGTTTACTAAAGGACAAATTTCAGCATTATGTGCATGTGATAACAAAACTATAGAATCTCTTCACCATATGTTATTCTGTTGTCCCTTGCACACAGATTCCTGGACCAGATTTCTACTTCCCTTAATAACAGAAAGTTTGACTGAGAACTCGGAGTCTCAGTTAACATATCTGCTACAAGACAGCGACTTGAGCAGAACACTGCTAGTAGCAAGATATTTGGTTACAGTTCTCTCATACAAAAGGAAAAATGGTTTACTTCATGACTACTGATAATCTGTTCTATTACCCGATTTATAGTGGAAATTTGTTGACGTGGCCTGATGCATGCGTCGTGACGTCACGGCACACACGTCAGGACAGACTGCGTATGTCCGCACATGCGCAGTCCGTCCGCAGCAGCGCGTGAGGGTGGCAGCCGGCGGCAAGGGTGGTGAGGGCAGTGAGGGCAGCTTGGGCGGAGGAGGCGAGGGGCAGGACAGGGGCCGGCGGCGCTGCCCGTGCACTGGCCCCGCCAGACTGGAGCTAGGGGCAGCCTGTCCCCTGTTCCCCGCCCCTCCCTCGCTACGTGCCTGCACCCAGATGCCTGAAAGGCAGACCCTCAAACAGAGCAGGAGCTCAAGAGCAGCAAGCAGGGCTTCTGAGGGTTTGTATGACTTGGTCAAAATAGCCTTGTGGGACAAATGGGGAGGCCCACTGGTTGGAGGTTCTCCAGACCCCATACGTTATCCTTTTATACCTTCATCGTATGTATAATATACCTAATCTATGTTTCTTTTTAAATACAATCCTCTTAAAAATTTCAATCAAAATTGTTAAAAATGTTATATATTTGTATATTCAGAGCATTATTTTCATATTTAAGTACTTTGTACTGTACATAATGGGACACACGTGGTGCTGTGGGTTAAACCACAGAGTCTAGGGCTTGCTGATCAGAAGGTCAGCGGTTTGAATCCCTGCGATGGGGTGAGCTCCCGTTGCTTGGTCCCAGCTCCTGCCAACCTAGCAGTTCAAAAGCATGTCAAAGTGCAAGTAGATACATAGGTACCCCTCCGGCGGGAAGGTAAACAGCGTTTCCATGTGCTGCTCTGGTTTGCCAGAAGCGGCTTTGTCATGCTGGCCACATGACCTGGAAGCTATACGCCGGCTCCCTCGGCCAATAATGCGAGATGAGCGCGCAACCCCAGAGTCGGTCATGACTGGACCTAATGGCCAGGGGTCCCTTTACCTTTTACTGTACATAATTGTGTTAAACACTGTGTTAAAGGAGAGGGGAATTTGTGGGAAAGGTTTGAGATCATGCAGATGAAACGGTGTGTTGCGTTTTTTAAAACCACACACCCAAGATGCGATAAGCCCCCTTGTTCTGAGGTTTGAATGGTTTTTTAATATGCTGTTTGTCTCATTTAGAAAGCTAAGTAAACTGCTATGGTATCCAATGTGTCTTTTTCCGGGACAGAAGGGCTGAGTCAACCCTGCTGGGATTCGGATGTGTGGTTCCAGGGAGTCTACTTCTTCATAACCCGGGGGCTTAAACGATTTAGATAAAAAGAGACCACCAAGGAGAAGGGTGGAAGGACGTGTATAAACTCATTACATATTTTCCACAATATTTAAATTGCTACAAATATGCATGCTTTGTTAATGAAAATACAGCTATCATTCAGAGTTATATTTAGAACCATACATTTTGTGGATGGAAAAGAGCAGTCTATAAACAGACCAATATTGTGGTTAATAAAAAAGGAGAGCCTACAGCACTACATATACAAGACACAGTGTATCATAGAATTTAGCTGAATATTCTATAGGCTTTTACTTTCAAACATTATGAGGGAAAAGAAACTAATTTTTTGTTGTTGTTTTTAATGGAAGGGACATTTTGCTGAGGAACTAAAGGGACTGGAAAGGAGGGAAGCAGTGAAAATGATACATTTTGCATATGTCTCTATTATTTCAATGTCTGGGTTTACATACCATGCATTTCTATATGGTTGCTCTGTTGCATGCACATTAGAGAATGCTGTCTTTGTTTATTTTTATAATCCTTAGAAATGTACAAGTTGTTCTACAAGCAACATTGCTGCAAGAATCGGACTGTTCGCCTTAGTCAACCCCAGTGCAGAGTGGGCATTCAGACTGTGCGCATGCATCTCGTTGACTCTTCAGACTGGGGAGACAATCAAGAGCACAGGCCTGATTGGATGGCATACAAGGCCAGTGGCCCCTCATGCTTCACAAACTTGTAGAACTGCAGAGTTGGAAGGGGCCCCTGAGGGTCCTCTAGTCCAACCCCCTGCAATGCAGCAATCTCAACTAAAGCATCCAGGACAGATGACCACCCAAGCTCTGCTTAAAAACATCCAGGGAAACAGAGTCCACCCCCTTCTCAATGAGGCTGTTCCACTGTCTAATAGCTCTTGCCATCAGATAGGTTTCGTCAGAATCTCCTTTCATATTTGAATCCACTGGCTTGGGTTGTGTTCTCTAGAGCATCAGAAAACAAGCTTGCTCCATCTTCCATGTTCAACCCTTCAGATATTTGAAAGTGACTATCATATCACCCCTCCATTTCCTCTTCTCCAGGCTGAACATACACAACTCCCTCAACTGTTCCCTCCATATTGCAAGCTGGTCACAGGTTCTCAAAATATATGGTGAGCAGGAGAATTGGCACATTGGGTATGAGCTTTAAGAGAATACCCTGAAAAGTATTTTAGTAAGCAATGTCTGGAAGAAGCCACCAAGATCGTTCCCTATGGGTCACTGTCTGGGGTAGCTAAACAGGTCCCATTAGCAAACTAAAGGTTTGCAGCTGGCATGACGTAATGCGAAGGAGATGCTCTACTGTACACATCAAGAAGACCAAAATGTGCTCTTTCTCCCACCCCCACACCAATGCAGCACACACACACACATATGGGATAATAGCATCTATATTTGAGCAGAATAGTCTTTTGTATTGTGAGTTCTGTTAAATTGTTTGTAGGGCTTTATTTTCTGTGAAATGTTTTTTTCATTATAAAACCGCAGTCAAATGCCAGAGGTAAAACTGAGTTGCCTGCTGCCTATAGAAAAAAGACGACATTGCAGGCACACAAAGGCAACAGACACTTCCTCTTAATATTTAAGCATTTAGTGTGTAATCAAAGCTCATATTAAGCAGAATATTCCTGCAGAGACTACATGTAAGGGGGAAATGTGTGAGAGGCATGCCTCTCTCAAAAACAAGCAAACCCCCCCCCCTTGAACCCTGTTTCTCCTTAACCCTTCAGTGGATCCAGGGCGAGGTCCATATTTGTGGGAGAGAGGGAGGGATCCCGACTATCCTGACAGAGGCAGTGACCTGAACACTCCTTAAAAAGCCCACTCTGGACCCACTGGTTTGTGATAACTGCGAAGAATCTCCTGCCCTTACAATGTCTTGTATGGTCAACAATCACGTTATCTTCTTTTTCTTCTTCTTTGGCAATCACTTGTACCCAAATAAGAAATATTAATGGCCCAAATGCAGACAATTCCAACAAGAAAGAAAAGTGGGAGGAATCTAAAGAAACCAGTTTGACTGCATAAGGAGCTTACAGATGAGTTGAGATAAGAAGGACATGTATAAGAAATGGGGGGAAAGAGGAAATCACAAAAGAGGTGTATCCACAAGTAGCCAACAATTACAGGGTGATGGTTAGGCAGGCTAAAGACTGCTCACTCCTGGCTTCTCATGCGGGGTGCTGCTGTTAAGGACTAAAGATGACCTTAACAGATTGGAGCATAGGGCCAAAACTTACAAAATGACTTTCAGTAGGGACATATGTAAGATTCTACACTTAGGCAGGAATAACCTGATGCACAGATATAAGATGGGAGACACCTGGTTTGTCTGGTTTGTCTGTAGAACACACTTCAGTGCTTTTGAAGAAATTAGATAAATCACTTGTATGGCTGCTTTTTCAATCATGTTGCTGAGAAATCCCTGAGCCAACAACATGAGAAAATAATGATCTCCAGGTATATATTGTTTAAACTGGTTGACTGACCAAACCCAAAGAGTTCTCATTCATGGTTCCTTGCCATCCTGAAAAAAAATGGCAAGTGGGGTGCCACAAGGTTCTGTCCTGGGCCCGTTCTTGTCCAGCGTCTTCAAAAATGATGCAGATGAAGGAATTGAGGGGATGCTTATCTAATTTGCCTTGACACCAAACTGGAAGGGGTAGCTAATGCTGCAGAAGAGAGAATCAAAATGACCTTAACAGATTGAAAAATTGGGCCAAAGCTAACAAAATGAACTTCAATAGGGTAAAATGTAAGGTTCTGCAGTTAGGCAGGAACAACCAGCTACACCAATATAAGATGGGAAGCACCTGGCTTACTAGTAGTACATGCGAAAAGGATCTTGGGGTCTTAGTGGACTACAAGCTTAATGTGAGTCAACAGGGTGATGCAGCAGCAGCAAAAAAGCTAATGCTATTCTAGGCTACATCAACAGAAACATAGTGTCCAGATCAAAGGAATTTATAGTCCTGCTCTATTCTGCCTTGGTCAGACCAATTTAAGAAGGATGTTGATAAGGTAGAATGTTTGCAGAGGGGGACAACCAAGATGATCAAGGGTCTGAAAACCAAGCCTTATGAGGAACAGTTGAAGGATCTGGGTATATTAAGCCAGAGGGTGGGTGAGAGGAGATATGACAGCCATCTTTAAATATCTCAAGGACAGTCACATGGAAGGGGGAACAAGCTTGTTTTCTCCTGCTCTGGAGCAGGACTCAAACTAATGACTTCACATTACAAGACAGCAGATTACAACTAAACCAGGAATAACTTTCTGACAGTAAGAGCTGTTCAACAGTGAAACAGACTCCCTCAGAGGAGGACTCTCCTTCCTTGGAGGTTTTTAAGCAGAGGTTGGATGGCCATCTGTCTTGGATGCTTTAGCTGAGATTCCTGCATTGCAGGGGGTTGGACTAGACAGGCCCGGCTCTAGGGGTAGGCTGGGTGGTGCGGGGGGCTAGGGCACCGGGCTGGCATCGCGCGACAGCTGCACCCACCAGACGCAGCAAGAAACGGGGCGGGGGCGCTGGAGCGATCTCCGCACCAAGGCGCCAGGGCGCCCAACATGCTGAGGACGACCCTGGAACTAGAAGACTCTCAGGGTCCCTTCCAACTCTAAGATTATATGATTATGATTATGTGAAAAGAGCAAAATCTTATTGTAAGTGGAAACCCAGGTTCAAATTTGCCGTAGTTGGCCACAATCTTTTTCTTTTCTTTTTCTTTTTGGAAGACTATATGAAGATTTTATCCATGTTTCTTTTTTCTTTTTCTTTTTTTAATGATTTTTATTGATTTTACAACAGAAAAAACAACACAATATGAAAATAACAATAAACACAATAAGACAACATTAAAAAGACAAATACAAAAATCCAAATGCAAAATCATTTTCTTTTAATATTGTATGGTGGGGACTTCCTCGAGTTCCCTCCATCTGTGTTTCATTACTCCTTTATCTTTAGCAATTTCCAATTCATTATTTAAAACTCCTTATAATTTCAGATCTCTCATACATCAATTTACTTCACATAATTCCCAAACCCGCAGTTTCTATAAACTTCTAAATCTAATCTCAATATACAATTTTACCATATTTTTTAAAATAAATTTTGAAATCTTTCCAATCTTCTTCTGTCGCTTCTTCTCCCCGGTTGCGAATTCTCCCGGTCATCTCACCCAGTTCCATGTACTCCATCATTTTCATTTGCCAATCGTCCACTGCTGGTAATTCATGGGTCTTCCAATTCTTGGCTAGTAATACTCTTGCCGCCGTTGTAGCATACATAAAAAAGTTAAAGGATTCTGGTTTCTTAATAAATGTGTTTTTCAACACTCTCTTCTCCCAGAAATCTTCTCCCAGAAATCCCTTACTAGTGGGCAGGTCCACCACATATGATAAAAAGATCCTTCCTCTTTCTTACATTTCCAACATTTATTATCCTGATTATGATAAATCTTAGCTAATTTTACCATCTATACATCATTTTCATTATATTTTCTCTTAAAAGATTACACGCAGTAAATTTTAAATTCTTTTTCCATAATTTTTCCCAATCTTCCATCAAAATATTATGTCCCACATCCTCTGCCCACAATATCATAACATTCTTTGTTTGTTCATCTTTCGTATGCCACTCAAGCAATAACGTATACATTCTGGAAAGTATTTTGTTTTTGGTTCTAACAATTCTGTTTCCAGCTTTGACTTCTCTGATTGAAAACCAAATTTCCTATCCAATTTAAATACTTCATTGATCTGATAGTATTGGAGCCAATCATCAAGCTGATTCTTCAGCTGTTCATATGTTTTTAACTTAAATTGGTCTCCTTCTATCAGCATGTCCCTGTATTTTAGCCAACTGGTTTCCATATACAGTCTTTTGTGTGCTTTAGCCTCCAAAGGTGAAATCCATTTAGGTGTTTTTCTTTCCAACAGGTCTTTATATTTAATCCAAACATTATACAATGATTTTCTGATTATATGATTCTTAAAGCCTTTGTGAACCTTCACCTTATCATACCACAAATATGCATGCCAACCAAATGCATTGTCATAGCCTTCCAAATCTAATACATCAGTATTTTCCAACATAAACCATTCTTTCATCCAGCAAAATGTAGCTGCTTCATAATAAATCTTTAAATCTGGCAGGGAAAAAACCCCTCTTTCTTTACTATCAGTTAAAATCTTATATTTAATCCTGGGTGTGAAAAGAGCAAAATCTTATTGTAAGTGGAGACCCAGGTTCAAATTTGCCGTAGTTGGCCACAATCTTGGGCCAGTCACTATCTCCCATCTTCCCTCACATAGGATAAAAATATGGGGGGAAGCTAACATATAATGTGTGAATAGGTCTAAAAGCTGCTAGTGAAAGGTTTCAGAAACATTATCTGCCTTGACTCCCCCTTCTTCCAGAGTGTACTTTGGAGTTTCTAATGAAATAGAGAAGCCCTCCAGTTTATAATAATTCCTTGCATATCTACATTCTGTTCTGTAACAATGCAGAGGAAACATTTCCCATTATGTAACTATAACCTTTAGCTGCTTCATCTTGACCTAAATCAAAGGAACTATTTACTTGACAGAATTCTGGCAGATGAAGAAAGATTAGGAAAATAAGATAATGGAATAATCATCCTTAATTAAAAGCAACACTGTAGGAGTTGCGGAAACCTCCTTCTAAAACAAACAGCATATTTGTGAGCTTTGGCAATGCTTTTATTAAAGCTGGGTTTTTTTAAAAAAAAAAGTCTAGTGATGTTCTGTCTTCTCTTATTCACCCTATAATATTTCCATGTTGATATTCACCCATCTTCCAATTACATGTTTCTAACCTCCAACCATGTATACTTATTGCTACTTCAGTTGGAGAAGATGGCCTCACTTTGGATAGATGCTTCCAAACAATCCTGACAGAATCATATAGGAGAACCCTGTAGAAAACCTAAAAGAGGAATGAATGTTATAAGACATGTATACTTATGCAGCAGCTGGTAAGAGTTTGGGGAGGGGGGAGGGGAGAGGTACTGTTGTGTATTAAAGTAATAGCACAGCCAAGTATGTATTGTAAGATAGAGTTTATTGTATTGTATTACAGAGTTTATTTGAATGTACAAGTTCCAGTGGGAACATCTATCATTTGCTGGTTCAGAGTGCAGGATTTGGATCCGCTGCTGGATTGGTTTCCGCTGGAGGGAATCCTTGCCATTGGTTCCCGCCAAAATGTATCTTTCCCCTGTTACTATATAAGCCCCAGTTTTCCCCATTCCCTGTGTTCTGGCTCTTACCTGTTCTTTGAAGTAAAGAGATGTTGAACCAGATCCTTGCCCCCTGTTTCTTATTTGCACTGAAGACCCACTACACAACAGGTACTATGTTTATATTTTGTTGTCTAGCTATGTTTTTTATGCACTATGTTTTTTATGCACATGTGAAAACCAATTAAAAATACTTGCAAAAAAAGACAACCAATTCTCAGCTGAGCTGAGAAAAGAGATTAGCTCATTTCCTATCAAGAGGTTTCCATAGTCTCACAGGTTGCCTTTCTAGTGGCTAATCTGGTTCGTTTCGTGAAGTAAGTGACATAGGTTTATCAAAAGCTTAACTTCTTCACCATCCAGTTGTTCCTGACTGGAGTTCCTTCTCTCTGTCAGGCTGCCACTTGTTTCCCTGAGCATGTTGGGAGAATAAGCTTCCAGGTAAGGCCACATCTGGTGCGAATGGGCCCCAGCTTACTTTGTTTCTCTTTCCAGTAATTGCTCCTCAAATGGAAAGATGAGCGTCATTGAGCTGATGCTTCACAAATGGCAGGAGCAGCAGCACAGAGTGCATGGGAAGATTTGCATCAACCTTCAACTGCTTTTCATCTGCTTTTCAAAAGTATCTTTGTTATGACACCAAGAGTGAGGTGAGTGGTTTGTTTGTTTGTTTGTTTGTTTGTTTGTTTGTTTGTTTAGTTAGTTAGTTAGTTAGTTAGTTAGTTAGTTAGTTACTGGTCATCCAGCATGCATGGGACTCTCTGAGCCAAACTCAGCCCACCAGCCATGCATGGCTGCTGGCCAAGTGTTTGACCCATCCCTGCCCCGCGCTGCCTCCCCCATTCAGGCAGGTGCTACAGTGCAGAGGTTAGCCAAGCTCCTGGTGGGCAAACATGCACAGTTTATAACTATGTCTGGCTTGGCTTTGTGAGTCACTAGGTGGGCAAACATATCTCCTTTGTTGTGCAAGGGCAAATGGAGTTCAAGGCTTTGTCAGATGTCAGCTTTCAGTTGTGTGAGCACCCCATAGTCAATCTGTAAGAGTGCAACAAGGCATCATGAAACATTTCACATGCTGAGTTGTAGAAGAGATTTGCCAAAAATCAGTTTAATCCAAGGATGGGAACCTTATGTCTATCATTGATGCATGGGGAGGGAAACAAGCAGGAGCCACACACAATGTTAATCTGATGACTGGTTGATGAATTGTATCAATTTATAAATTTTATTAGGAGATTTTTATTGTATGACAAGTACTGGAAATAACTAAAAACAATGGCTGGGGAAATGGCACGCGTGAGTTACCATCTCCCCATCGCCTACTCAGTTTGGGATCTACTAACTAACTAACTAACTAACTAACTAACTAACTAACTAACTGGGATCTACAACACTAAAGACCCAAAGGGTGCTCATCAATGGCTCCTCCTCATCCTGGAGAGTAGTGACTAGTGGGGTGCCACAGGGTTCTGTCTTGGGCCCAGTCTTGTTCAACATCTTTATCAATGACTTGGATGATGGGCTTGAGGGAATCCTGAGCAAGTTTGCAGATGACACCAAATTGGGAGGGGTGGCTAACACCCCAGAGGACAGGATCACACTTCAGAATGACCTTAACAGATTAGACAACTGGGCCAAAGCAAACAAGATGAATTTTAACAAGGAGAAATGTAAAGTACTACACTTGGGCAAAAAAAATGAAAGGCACAAATATAGGATGGGAGACACCTGTCTTGAGAGCAGTACATGTGAAAAGGATCTAGGAGTCTTGGTTGACCACAAACTTGACATGAGTCAGCAGTGTGATGCAGCAGCTAAAAAGGCCAATGCAATTCTGGGCTGCATCAATAGGAGTATAGCATCTAGATCAAGGGAAGTAATAGTACCACTGTATTCTGCTCTGGTCAGACCTCACCTGGAGTACTGTGTCCAGTTCTGGGCACCACAGTTCAAGAAGGATATTGACAAGCTGGAACGTGTCCAGAAGAGGGCAACCAAAATGGTCAAAGGCCTGGAAACGATGCCTTATGAGGAACGGCTTAGGGAACTGGGTATGTTTAGCCTGGAGAAGAGAAGGTTAAGGGGTGATATGATAGCCATGTTCAAATATATAAAAGGATGTCATATAGAGGAGGGAGAAAGATTGTTTTCTGCTGCTCCAAAGAAGCGGACACGGAGCAACGGATTCAAACTACAAGAAAGAAAATTCCACCTAAACATTAGGAAGAACTTCCTGACAGTAAGAGCTGTTCGGCAGTGGAATTTGCTGCCAAGGAGTGTGGTGGAGTCTCCTTCTTTGGAGGTCTTTAAGCAGAGGCTTGACAGCCATCTGTCAGGAATGCTTTGATGGTGTTTCCTGCTTGGCAGGGGGTTGGACTGGATGGCCCTTGTGGTCTCTTCCAACTCTATGATTCTATGATTCTATGATTCTATGATTCTATATCGAGCAACAGTACCGTCAATACAGGAGCTCCCCAGGGGTGTGTCCTTTCCCCACTGCTTTTCTCTCTATACACAAATGACTGTACCTCAACTGATCCATCAGTTAAGATCTTGAAATTTGCTGATGACACAACAGTTATTGGGCTTATCCAGGAGGAGGATGAATCTGCGTATAGGCGGGAAGTAGACCGTCTTGTTTCGTGGTGCACCAGAAATAATTTGGTACTAAATGCCCAAAAGACAGTTGAAATGGTAATTGATTTCAGAAGGCACTTTTCTGTCCTGCTGCCAATTTCCATCCTTGGTAACATGGTTGTAGTAGTAGTTTAAGTTCCTGGGCTCTATAATTTCTCAAAAGTTAAATTAGTCAAGCAACATCAATAGTATTATTAAAAAGGTCCACCAGAGGTTGTATTCCTGCGTCAACTAAGGAAATTTAAATTGCCCCAGGAAGTGTTAATCCAATTTTACAGAAGCATCATTGAAAGTGTTCTCTGTAATTCTGTTACTGCTTGGTATGGTACAGCCTCCAAGACAGAGAAGAAAAGGCTCCAATGAGCTGTAAGAATTGCAGAAAGGGTAACTGGTGCTAGCTTGCCTACAATAGAGACAATCTATGCTACCAGAGTTAAGAAGAGAGCAGAGAGAATTGCAGCAGATCCTTTACATCCCTGTCATCATCTGCTAGATTTACTCCCATCTGGACGTCGCTACAGGTCTTCAGATACAAAATCGGCCAGGCACAGGAACAGTTTTCCCCCTTGTGCCATTAAATTGTTAAATTTGTAGATGTGTAGCTGAAGGGGAGGTCAATTATGGTTGGGTTTCTTTACTTATTTGTATTGTGAGTGGAACAGTGTTTGTATGTTTACATTGCAATGTAGCCGAAACAAATTCCAAGTATGTTGGAAAATGTACTTGGCCAATAATAAATTATTCTATTCTATTCTATTTTCTATTCCAATCAGATTCGTGTGTATTCTTTAAGAGGGATTCAAAGGGATTTTTAACCAGGAAGGCATCTTTATTAGTAGAACTCAGATGAGTCAGCAACAAGCTCATCACTGCATAAACTTATAAAGGGGATTGTTTAACTCTGCTAAAGTAAACCTTCCCACATATATTCTCATATTGTATTATGTTTCTTCTCTTTCTTTTTTCTTTCTTTTTTGTACAACTGAAAAACTGGGTATCAAATACTGATCTTAAATAATATACATGTATAAAATATGAACCTGGAAATCCATAGTGAACAATTTTATAGTGGCTTCATAAAAATAAATTATTTCCATTCCAGCATAGCTCTGATAGGGACACAGGTGGTGCTATGGGTTCAACCACAGAGCCTAGGGCTTGCTGATCAGAAGGTCAGTGGTTCAAACCCCTGCGACGGGGTGAGCTCCCGTTGCTCGGTCCCAGCTCCTGCCAACCTAGCAGTTCGAAAGCACGTCAAAGTGCAAGTAGATAAATAGCGGGAAGCTAAACAGCGTTTCCATGTGCTGCTCTGGTTCGCCAGAAGCGGCTTAGTCATGCTGGCCACATGACCTGGAAGTGGTACGCCGGCTCCCTCGACCAATAATGCGAGATGAATGCCGCAACCCCAGAATTGGTCATGACTGGACCTAATGGTCAGGGGTCCCTTTACCTTTACCTTATGGCTCTGATCCTTACGCTGGGTTTGGGGTGTTCATTTCTAACCCTGTAAGCTTCTCTTACCATTAATTCCTGTATGAAACACCAAAATATGAGAATCAAACTTCACCCCAAAGTATTTTGCTGCCATTCATATGCATTTGCATTTCACTGGTGGAAAACACTTATGAAATTCTTTTAAAATTCTGTAACAAAGGCCAAAGTCCAGCTAAAAATAGCTGGAGCATGTTTATTCATGGTCGGACAGCAAGCAGGATTGATAGGAGAGGGGAAAGCATTAGGTCTCTTCCAGTTGACTCAGAGGAGGATGCAGTGTGAATTGCTTGCCAGAAAATGAGTGCTGCTGAGCTCTCTTGGAAACACAGAGACACCAATTCCATGAGTGCATATTTCACTGACTTGAGAGAGCTTTGGCAATCAGAACACTGACCAAACTGCTGCTTGGTTCATCAACAAGTCAATCATCTAGCTTAAAATATCATGTTGTACTGGGTCATAAATATCATATAGTTTCTTTTTCATGGAAACTTGTGATTTGTCTACTAAATCAAGTTGCAGGAATCTTGTCTGAGCAAGCAGTATGTGATTCTCTGCCCAGTGGAATTGCACATTTCAACCCCCCCCCAAAAAAAAGAAAAACAAGATTGTCTAGATTTTGTGCTTTATAAGGCCAAAAATGTTGTGTTCCGCTCCCAACTTTTGAACCACTGCATAGTGCATCATATTTGGCCTAGCAGGCATGAAGTGACCAAGAAGTCAGCATGCAATCGCCCAATCTCTCCTCCTACTGAATTTAGATAAGGCATATAAAGTTTTAGGAACAATTTGGTTGGGGAACCTTATCAATGAAATTCTCATCACCCTAGGCCTTTTTTGGGAGATGGCAGGTTGTTTGGGGGGAAAATTTATTAGTTGCATACTGAAATAGCCTTAGGTTGTGAAGAGGGTAGGCCCTCTTACCCAACTTACCCAACCAATTTCAAAAATAACTTTAGCACAGGAAATCAACAGAGTTGTAATTATGGGGCTCCAGACATGCTCCTCACAGGAGACCTTGTCGAGTAGAAGGGTGGGGAAAGTGCCATACAAGTGAGTCTTCAACAAGGTCTTTGCATAGCGTGGAATTTTATCATAAAATTGCAGTTTTGATGTTAGTGTTCCTTTGGTTTTATAGTGAAACGGGTTGTTTATGAAGGTTGAAATTGGGGGAAGGTATAAAAGGAGAATTCCCTGGGTGCACTGGTGTAGCGTGGAGGTGCAGGGGGGGGGGGGCTGTTGCCCCAGACACACAATGGGAAGGGGAGGCACAAACACCCCACAGAGATCTCCATTGCGCAGGTGGGTGAGTGCCCGTGCATGAGTTGGTGCTCTTCACCCTCCACTCACCCAGCCTTCACTTCCGACAAGTGGCTGGCAGCCCCCCTCCCGGGTCAAACCTGAGCCAGGTACAGAGAGAGGAGAATCAGCAACAGTATTGCCGCCCCTCTCCTCAGCTGGGCAACACCGAGCGAGGACGCTTCCAAGACTTCTTGCGCCCAGCCAGGCCAGGTGCAGTGGGCTCCCTCCATGCCCCGCCCCCCTCAGGGGCACACGCTGCTTGCCCGTCCCTGCCTGGGTGCCAAGATCCAAGTTTGGGGGCAATACTCTTTGGTGAAATACAGAAGGGAACAAGGCAAGGATGCCCATTATCCCTGTGACATTTCATTCTGGTCCTAGAAGTATGGTATTGCTTAGAGATTTGAAAACCATTCTTTTTGTCCAACTTAAGTATTTCATTAATTTGATTATATTGTAGCCAATCAGTTACTTGTTGCCCTAGCTCTTCAAACCTCTTTAATTTTGTCTCTTGAGCTACTTGTGTTAATAAGTGTGAGGGGCAAGGGGTATCGCGAAGCCCCTCCCCTCCTGAGTTCCAGCCCGGCCCAGAGCACGACTGAGAGCAGGGAAAGCTCCAGCTCCAGTGGGGAAACAGGAAGTGGGGTCCAAGGCTCTGGCAGGGTAGAAGAGCCAGCGTCCCAGGTGGGACAGGAAGGAGGAAAGAGGGGGGGAGACCCATCCCCCCAACTCCGGAACTTCGCAGAAAGCCTCGGGGGGGAAAGGATGGGGCTCCCCAAGTTGTTATGCTGGCGCAAGACGCGCCAAAAGCCATTCGGAGGTTCTGATGAAAGCTGAAAAGATGTGTCTCTGTAAATAGCTCTACCTTTAGCACTGTAAATACGCAGCACCAATAAAAAGATAAAATGCAGAGCGGTGGAGAGTCGTTACTCTGAAGTAGTCCCATCCGACCACTGTGACAATAAGTATCATGCCCCCCCCCGATATCTCCTCAAGTGGGGGAAACCACCACAGTGTCTTCCTTTCCAACAGATTTTTGTATTTATCCCATACCATATATAAATTATTCCTAATAATGTGGTTTGTAAAACCTTTATGCACTTTGTCTTTCCCATACCATAAAATATGCTTTCGTGGAAAATGCCAGGAAGACTTGACACCAAGACCTTCTGCATGCAAGATCTGTGATCTATTGCTGAGCAAGGGGCCCTCCTGATCTGTTTAAACAAAATCAAGCATTCAAAATCAGGCATTGTAACAAGCATTTTGCCACAGGTTGCATGCATGTAGTGCATGACTGAGAACCCCCCCCCCCGCCCACCTGCCGCAAAATATGGGCCATGTACTCCTCATTTAATACCTCACATCAGAATGTGTGAACCAATGAATCTCTCTGCATTTCAGGCAATGTGATTGATGTAAGTAAGAGTTCTGTTTGGCATATTGGATCTCAATATTATAGCCATCCAGTAATGACCATGTCATTGCTGAGCTATGCGCACATCATGATACAGTGGTACCTCTTGTTACGAACTTATTTCGTTCCAGAGGTCCGTTCTTAACCTGCAACTGTTCTTAACCTGAGGTGTGCTTTCGCTAATGGGGCCTCTTGCTGCTGCTGCGCCGCTGGCACACAATTTCTGTTCTCATCCTGGGGCAAAGCTCTCAACTCAAGGTAACTCTTTCAGGTTAGCGGAGTTTGTAACCTGAAGCGTTTGTAACTTGAGGTACCACTGTACTCTGAGGAGAATTTAACTTTTCTAACTTTGGGTTTTCCCCTAACATAACTGATGATATCCTTTCTTTAAAAACAAAACCATGCACATCCAAGCAGATGTTTTACAGAAATAATAAAATAAAATAAAATAAAATAAAATAAAAAAATTCCTTCCAGTAAAGTAAGGGATAAAAAAAAGACGAGCCTTGCTGCCTTTGCTGCTTGTAAGGTATCGAGAGCTTGCAACTCCAAGCTAAATATTTAAAATGCTAGGTGAACAATGGGGTCACGAAGAGTCGGACACGGCTAAATGACTAAACAACAACAGTGTGAACAATAGTATCACCTTGAAGGTCATAGATTAAAATAGAATTTTATCAGCAAAAACATTTGCTGGGTTCAATATTAGGTTACTTTGCTGTGTCTAATCAGCACAATTATTTCTTTATTTAGTAACTTTTTCCTTAGACATAACTCTGCTGCAAAAATATGTAAAAATAAAGTCTTAAACTTGCTTTGCTTGCTGTGCCATTGAATCTTAACCAAGGCCAAATGTTACTCATTGCTTTTAGCTACTGTAAACTAAACTGTTTTCATCAGAGGAATAAATTGGCTGCATTTAATCTGAAAGAGGTGGGTGATTTATAGGACATGAGCCTGCGTTGTTTTTAGTTATGATTGTTTCCACCTACCCTGCCTGCTAAATTAAGGGATAGTCAGCAATTCAGCAGTTTAGAATATTCCAAAGATATAGGGGGGTTATTCTGTGGCCCTCAAGATGATGCACAGTGGTAATTATTTTAGCAGAGTTCTTTGTTTAAATAATGAAAGCTTTATTAAATCATTGTTCTTCATAAAAATAGTTTCAGAATCACAGACTCAGTTACAGAAACACAGAGGTAAAAATGTTCATGACGAGCAGTTTGTCCCACCTACTTTCCAACATTCCTTGCATGGGGTTCCTGAGCTCCTGAGAGCAACCTGGCTGTTTGGTGCTCAGGAACCACCATGCTTTATTCCTGCATCACAGGAGGTTGCATTAGATCAGTGTTTCTCAACCTTTTTTGGGCCACGGCACACTTGTTCCGTGAAAAAAATCACGCGGCACACCACCATTAAAAGACGGGGCAAATCCTGGGGGTTGGGAATGGGTGGGGGACTGAGGAATAGGGAAGGTGGGGAGACAGGGGGGAAAGGAAGTAGGTCGACCCACTGGCACACACACACACCCCAAAAAAATGAGACTGAGAGAGGTCATTCCCACAACATTTACCTGCTTTGCCAGCCCTGGATGAGGTTGGTGTACTTGCTGAGAGAGCCCTCGAGCACCGCCTCCGTCATCCTGCCTGCCGCCAGCCCCCCGCTCCCTCCTGGGCTGGTCGCGGCTGAGCTGGGGCTGCTGCTGCTGCTGCTGCTGCCACCGCCACCACCTCCCTCCGGCCTCCCCGCTGGTGTAGCCGCCGCCGCCGCTCCTTGGCAGCCCAAGAGCCCTCCCCGGCTGGCGGAGGAGGATGGCGAGGAGCCCGCCGAGGTGGGGCGGCTGCTGCTGCGGCTGCTGCTGTTACTGCCGCCGCTGGACGGGGCTGCTGCTGCCCCGGAGTCCCCGTCGCCCTGCGCCGCTGCCGCCGCTGCCTTCTCCATGGAGCGTGCGGGGAGAGCGCGAGGAGGCGGCCTCGGCTGCCAATGGCGGGCTGGGAAATACCTGACTCATACGCAAGGAGGGAGAGAGGAAGGGCCAGAGAGAGAGACCCGAGGGGCAGCCTCCGCCGCCGCCGCCTCCTCCTCCTCCTTCTCCCGGGATTGCGGAAAGCAGCGGCGTCGGCGGCACTTTGTGTCCGGCGGCGGAGAGATCCGCCCCGTCCCTCGATGTTCCCGCTTCCAAGCCCGGCCCCTCAGCCTAGGCGCGTGGCCATGAAGCGCTGCCTCGCTCAGGGAGCGAGCGCGAGGAGATGACGGAGAAACACCCTTCGTGCCCCCGCGCCCTCCAGACTGACCCGGCCGGCTTCCTTTCTGGCGGGTCAGCGCTGCCTATTGGCGGCCGCAAATCGCCCTTCTCGTCGCCTCATGTCGCGGCACACCAGCCACCGTCTCGCGGCACAGTAGTGTGCCGCGGAACAGCGGTTGAGAAACGCTGCATTAGATGACCCTCACGATGTCACAGACTGGCTGGATGCAGAGGAGCGGTGGGAAGAACTGGCTGGGGAACCCCCAAGGAAGACGGCTCAGAGCCCCAGAAGTGGTGGTGGGACAATGGTGCATAGCTGCCAAGTTTTCCCTTTTCTCGCGAGGAAGCCTATTCAGCATAAGGGAAAATCCCTTTAAAAAAGGGATAACTTGGCAGCTATGCAATGGTGAGTGGTCAGATGAAGAAGAGGGAGCAGACTGAGAAGATGGAAGATGTGTTGGAACCTGAAGAGGTAACAGGGTTCAGTGAGCAGGAAGAGGCTGTGGCAGAGGACAGTCCAGAATCAGAATCAGAGGTGGAGGCTGGAGAGGAGGGGGCTCAATAGACAAAGATGAGGTAGGCTGCTGAGGAAGCCTGGGAGTCCTCCCCCCTGGTCTCCCAGAACCTGCAGATGTATAAAGAGGGTGGAGCAAAGGCTAAGAAGTCTCAGATTGATTGGGGGAGGGCAAGATCTACTGGAAAAAGTTGCTGTGCTCACTAGGCCTGCACTGTTTTGTGTAGTTGAGTAAAGATTTAACTACCCCGACACCTTGTGGGCTATTGTTGACCTTCTCCTGACACCTGCTCTGGCACAGGATCTCTTCCAAGTCTATGATTCTCTGCCAAGGGCACTCCCAGACCTATGACTGGTGCTTTTAATGGTTGGAGCCTGCATTGCTCCAGGAGAGGGGAGCATCTGCACAGAAACCACTGTGGAAGTGGAAGAAAGCCTTGAATCCAACCACAGGAGCCATCAGGAGCTCACTGCTGAATCAGGCCAGTGGCCCACCCGGTCCAGCATCCTGTTCTCACAGTCGCCAGCCAGATGCCTGTGGAAACCAGGGAACAGAACATGAGCACAAGAGCACCTCTCCCCTCCCTCCCGTGGTTTCCAGCAACTGGTATTTGGAAGCCTTGCTGCCTCCAAGTGTGGAGGTAGTGCAGAGCCATCCTGGCTACTAGCCATTGATAGCCCTCTCCTCCTCCTCCTCCTCCTCCTCCTCCTCCTCCTCCTCCTCCTCCTCCTCCTCCTCCTCCTCTGTTATGTACTGAGCTGAATCCTAGAACAATAGGATTCAGAATCAGCGGGAGCTACCCAATCCAACTCCAGGTGGAAGTGAATCCGCAACCTGATTGGCCTGCTGGAGCAGCCAATCAGGCGGCTGGCAGAAGTGAATCTGCTACCTGATTGGCCTGTAGGAGCAGCCAATCAGGCTGCAGGCAGAAGTCAATCCACAATATAATTGGCCCACAGGTGTAGCCCTGAAGTAGCCAATCACGCAAGGCCCATTGTGTAAATAATGTATATAAGCAGATGGTTTTGGGAAAAGAGCCATTCTTCTTCTCCTCTTCTCCTTGATGACTATGAGCTGAATAAAGAGCATGAAATTCACTCTCAACTCCGAGTACATTTCACTGGCGACGAAGGTGGGATCCTGCTGAGCTGACCGCCACCACGCACTGCACCGCAGCACCGCCACCTGCTGCACCGCTGCACCGCACCGTGCATCCAGGCTTCAGCTCCAGGACCCAAGGAACCCAGAATGGCAACCGACAGCAGCTTCTCGCCATTCAAACCAGCATCAGGAGACTGGGAAGGGTACGCCGCCCGTTTCAACTTCCTCCTGCAAGCGAAAGAAGTCACCAACGATGCCATGAAGAGGGCGACATTCTTCAGCGTCTGTGGAGAGGAGACGTTTGAAATCGCCCGGGCTCTCCTTGCACCTAGAGATGTCGCTACCGTCTCTTACAAAACAATAATGGAACGGCTGAAGGAGCACTTCTCACCACAGCCCTCGGTGGTAGCTTGCCGAAATGCCTTCTACGCAAAGCGGCAAGCCCCGGGGGAAACCATAACTGGGTTTGTGACCTCCCTCCGCCAAGCCGCCCGGCTATGCAACTTCTCAGAGTTGGAGAACATGCTTCGTGACCGCCTCGTCGGTGGCCTGAGGGACGAGATGTTGCAACGACGCCTCTACGCAAAAAAAGACCTCACGTTCCAGATTGCTCTGGAGGAAGCCCTGGCAACCGAAGCCGCCGAGAGGTCAACGCAAGAGGCACGACCGGCCCCGCCATCCCAACCGAGGGTCTACCACGAAGACCTCACCGACGAATCCGAATCTGACAGGGAGGAAGTACACCGAGTACAGCGGCGCACTCAAGCAGCACACACACCACAGCAGCCTCGACGAGAAGGAGGGAACTGTGCAAGCTGCGGGGAGAACCACGAGAGGAGGACCTGTCGATTCCGCAACGCAGAGTGCAGGCAGTGCCGAAAATTGGGACACATCGCCCGGGTGTGTCGGGCTCGACTCACCCATCGACAAGCATCAGATGACCGACCCAGGAGCCCCAGGTCACACGGCACCATGCACCAAGGCAACTCGACGGAGATCACGGACTACCAGGTATTCCAGTTACCCTATCCCAGCACAGAGAAAATTTATATAGAGGTACAGATAGAGGGAGCCCCATGCCGCATGGAGCTGGACACGGGTTCAACTCTATCCATAATCTCGGCCCGAACATTAAGGGAACTGTGCCCTAATGGGGGTCCCAAACTAAGGCCGGCCCCATTCACCCTCCGGGACTTCCAGAAACGTAAGGTCCCTACAATGGGGGTGGGGACCTTCAGGGTGCAATATCGAGGGCGAAAGCAACAATTGGACTTGCTGGTAGTTAAGGGCCCCTACGTTAGCTTACTGGGACTGGCATGGTTTGGACCTCTGGGGCTAGCCGTTACCGGGGTGAACCGCACTAGCTTACAAGTGGACGTGGACGCCATATGCAAAGAGTTTCCAGGGGTTTTTGATGGGGCATTGGGACGATATACAGGACCCCCCATTGCCCTACAGCTAGACCCCGCTGTACGACCCATCAGGCACAAGGCCCGCCGGGTCCCGTTCGCCCTGAAACCCCGCATAGACGAGGAATTGGACCGGCTCGTGGAGCAAGGAGTGCTGGAGCCGGTGCCCAACGCCCCCTGGGAAACTCCAATTGTCACACCCGTCAAGCCTAACGGTTCGGTCCGCATCTGTGCAGACTACAAATGCACCATAAACAAGGCTCTCACGGCCCATGCATACCCAGTGCCAGTGGTCAGCCATGTCCTCGCCACCCTGGCTGGGTCAAAAATCTTTGGCAAACTGGACTTGGCCCAAGCGTATCAACAGTTGCCTGTGGACGAAGCCACAGCAGAGGCTCAGACGATTGTGACGCACAGAGGGGCATTCAGAGTAAAGCGGCTGCAATTTGGCGTTAACGTGGCACCAGGCATATTCCAGAATCTAATGGACTCTCTCCTTAAAGGGATTCCTGGCGTCACCCCCTTCTTCGATGATGTACTGATCGCCGGGCCCACACCAGAGGAATTTGAGGACCGCCTCCGCTCCGTCCTGCACCGTTTCCAGACGGCGGGCCTCAAGGTGAAGCGGGAAAAGTGTTTACTGGGAGTGCCGCAGGTGGACTTTCTGGGATTTAAGGTGGACGCAGAAGGGGTCCATCCAACCGGTGACAAGGTACGGGCCATTTGTGAGGCCCCAGCGCCCAAGAGCAAGCCCGAACTTCAGTCATTCTTGGGACTATTGAACTTTTACCATGCCTTCCTTCCCCATAAGGCAGCGGTAGCGGAGCCCCTACACAGACTCCTAGATAAAAGGGCCCCTTGGGTGTGGGGCCAGCGACAAAGGGCCGCATTCCAGGCAGTCAAGGACTTGCTCGTCTCGAACTCGGTCTTGGCACACTTCGACGAGAGGCTACCAGTGGTGCTGGCATGCGACGCCTCTCCCTATGGCATCGGCGCTGTCCTGGGACACCAACTCCCGGATGGAAGAGAGGTGCCGGTGGCATACTTCTCCCAGACGCTTGCTGCAGCCGAACGAAACTACTCACAGATTGACAAGGAGGGTCTGGCAATCGTGAAGGGCGTAAAAAAATTCCATGATTTCTTGTACGGGCGGCCCTTTACCATAGTGACTGACCACAAGCCGTTGCTTGGCCTGTTTGCCCCCGAGAAGCAGACCCCCAGAGCCATTCTTCTTCTCCTCTTCTCCTTGATGACTATGAGCTGAATAAAGAGCATGAAATTCACTCTCGACTCCGAGTACATTTCATCCTCCATGAATGTGTCCAATTCTCTTTTAAAAGCCATCCAAGTTGGTGACCATCACTTCCTCCCTTCCTGTGGGAGGGAGTTCCACAGTTTAACAATGCACTCCTGCTTGTTCCTTTGAAGTCTGTATCCTTCTCATGTATTATGCCAGGTGTGGGGCAAGCAGGTGTGGTTTGTGGAAGATAGAGCCGCAGGCCAAACTGAGACCCCCCCAGCAAGCCATGTTTTGCCCTTTGGCCAGAGATTCCCTTCCCCAGCTATGCACTTTGCTTCCAGAGGTGCCTGTCTCCTGCTGTTTCTCTCCATTCCTCCAGGTTTCTGTTATGCCTTTCCAGATGGAGTGCACCAGCCCACCCCTCTTCACTGGGAGGTTTCTAGCATTGATGCGGAAATCCTTGCATGCAGGCTGTCTCTCCAAAGGTCTCTGGCACTTGCGCTTTAGCCTAGGGTGCTCTGGCCCCTTCAATCTCAATGCCTTGTGCTGCTCCCTCCCACTTAAATTATCTTATTTTTCCACCTTTGTCTTGGGATGAAGTTTTGTTCCAAACTGGACCCTCCTCCGTTCCTATTGGCTCCCTTTCCCATCAGTGTAAAAGCTACTCCTCCACCTTCTTGATCTTTGGTGCTAGCATTCTAGCTCCATCCCAGTTCAAGTGGAGCCTGCCCCTTTTCTAGAAGCTGGTCTTCTCCCAAAATGTCCCCCAGAGCCTAGCAAATCTAACCCCCTCTCATCCACCCATGGGGCAATATGGAACTGGTAGTTCCACAGAGAGATCTTGGCTCTCAGCATCCCACCTGGCAACCTAAACTTCACTTCTGGGCCTCCAGGCCTTCCCCAATTCGTTGGTGCCAACATGCCCTATCCAACCACTGCCTGGCGCTCTCTACCAGGTGACCTAAATGATGGCAATTCACCTTGCAGTCCGCACATCAGTAATGCACCTAGCTGTGTCTGTTCCTAACCACCCACTTCCTGGACTCCTCCACACCCAGAGGAAGAGCACAGGAGCTGGGGGGGATTTAACAACTCAGCAACAACTTGCTTGGCAAAAAGCAATATAAAAGCAATGAATGAAAAACAAAATATCTCTTGTGAGACTTGTCCAAAGAACATTTTGTTTTTCTGTAGCTTGCATTCTCTCATTTTTCTTTGTCAAGAGACAGTCACATGGACATGTGTGTTTTTAGATGTTTTCAGGCTTTGGTCTTGTTCGGAGGAGGGAGAGACTGTGGCTGCTGAAGAAGTTCAGATATTTCACAGATGTTGCTCTTATATATTGAAAATAATGCAGCATCATTCCTTTAACTGACATCCAGATAACAGATTGACAAAGCCTTCTGAATATTGATAAGCATTCTAACCCTGTGTTAGATCTGTTCAGGGAATGTTGAACTAGAGAGGTATACTGCTTAAAGTGTCAGAATAGGCAGGTGGGACCCAGGTCCAAATCCCCAACCAGCTATGAAGTCCATGGAATTCCCATAGGACAGCCTAACTACCTCACATTGGAGAGGGTGCCCATCTGCGTGGTGTCCTGAGTCCCTTCTAATGCCAGGGGAGTCCTAGGTCAGGCAAGGGTTAAAATCTAATGGGGGGGGAATCTATTGCTGAACTAGTCAGACAAGTTAAGGGTCATCCCTTGCCACTTAAGTACTGTCATTAGTTCCTTTGTTCAGGAAATGGTTGTGAATCAAGATAGTGAGCACCATGACTAGTGATGGTGCCCTCTGGGCCCATGCCTTCCCTCCGCCTCACTTGGCTGGTACTTTCTCACTCACTGGTATGTGAGCAAAACTGTCAGGAGTCTCCTACTCCCAGCAGGGTCACACAAGGCGGTAAGGTCAAAGGGAAGGAGCTAGACAAAGAATGATCCAAGTAGTCCTCAATGGCAGAACAGGCGGAAGATAACAAGCGGTATGTTACAACGGACACTTTTCTCGAAGCTACGAACATGAGTTTGACCAAACTGCGGGAGGCAGTGGAAGACAGGAGTGCCTGGCGTGTTATGGTCCATGGGGTCACGAAGAGTTGGACACGACTAAACAACAATGTTACAACGGCTGGGAAGTCAGATGAAGGCTGCAGCAGATAAGAATCTACCAGTTGTCATGATTACTCATGCCATTGGAACAGAGCCCTACTGCGTGCACTGATCGACACACATAAAACAAATTCACGCACAGGCATCTTCCAAAAACCCAACCCAAACCCCAAAATTCCCATGGTGACCAGCAAATGGTAACAGGGGCAGGATCATGAAATCTGTAAGCCCCTAGTCATGAACTGGCACATGGACGGTGGATACAGATTCAGTCGTTCTGACTCAAGGGACGAGGCAGTTGAGCAGTTCGGCAGCCTGAGCAGCCCTTTTTAGGATCCACTCTGCTCACCCCAAAAGGGGGAGGGGCTAGAAAAGGTATCCTAAACATAGTCTGCCTCCCTTTCCCCCTGACTGGATTACCACGCCCAGTGGGGTCACCACCAGGGGTCATAAAAGACAAATGAATTTTGGAACATGGAATATATGGACTTTGTTGGACAGCACAGATAAGAAGCATCCCAAACGCAGAACTGCCATCATTGCAAGAGAGCTGTGATGTTTTAACACTGATATTGCAGCACTTCAAGCAACCTGAAGACCAGTTAAGGGACAACTGAAGGAAGAAAAAGGAGGATACACATTCTTCTGGAAAGGTCTACCTGAACAAGAACGTCAAATATATGGAGTGGGATTTACTATAAAAAATGATTTTGTGAAGCTCTTGTCATAAGTCCCTACATTAATGAGCGACTTTCAACCAGTCGAATAAAACTTGCCAAAAACCAACAGGCTACTATTCTAAGTGCTTATGCACCAACACTGGATGCCAATAAAAACATTAAAGAATTTTTTTACTCTCAGCTGGATACCATCCTATCAGAGACACCTAAGGAGAATAATCCTCCTGGGTGATTTTAATGCAAGAGTTGGGCGAGATTCCTATCTGTGGCCTGGGACTATTGGGAAAGAAGGAATTGGCAACACAACCAGAACAAAATCTTACTTTTGACGATACGTGCAGCGCACAATCTTGTTACTACCAACACACTCTTTCAACAACAAAATAAATTAAGAACATCTTGGAGGCAGCCTTGGTCAAACCACTAGCACCTCCTAGACTATGTAATTGTCTGAGCTGAAGATCGTCATGATGTGTCCTTACCAGAACTATGATGAGTGCCAACTAGTGCTGGACAGATCACTGATTAATACACTCCACGGTGGCTATCAAGATTATACCTCATTCCAAACCCTCCCAATCTGGATCCCCCCAGCCCAACTTCGCAAATGGCAGGGGAAATTACACTCTTTTATCTTCTCACATAAAATACCAAGAATACGCACCAAATACCTTCACCTCCCCACCTCAATAGGATGATGGGGAATGCCCAACATAGAAACATATTACAGCGTCAACCAAATATGCCATATAATCCCATATATATTAGAAGATGAGACAAAACAATGGGTACACCTAGAGAGGGACTTATCTGTACCACAGCATACCCATTCTTCCCGAACAAACTAAGGAAGATTCCCACAACACTCAACAGATACACACAAACCATGTTCAAAGAGTGGAAAGCAGAAATAAGCAAACTTCCCCCAACCCCATCCCCACTAATCCCCCTGGCATGCCACCCATTATTCCATCATGCAGCATAAAATCTCCAGATAAAAACCTGGCAAACCAAAGGTTTACACTGCCTAATAGACTTCTATAAAAACAACAAACCTTTGTCAACACAAGAAATACAGGACAAACTAGAAGACATCCCAATGCCCTGGTTAGCACAACATCAATTACATGCCTTTCTAAATAACCCAACAGTAAAATCAGCAACAACTAGACCCCTGACGGCTTTTGAAAACCTCTTCCGAATGACAAAAGGACACGGCAAATGAATGGTATCTGTAATATACAAAATACTACTCCAAAATCCCATAAACCCCCTAGACACAATAAAAAGACAATGGGAGGATGACATAGGGTATGAAATCAACCCTACCCAATGGACCACAATGTGGTCTAAACCCCCCTTTAAATCTATATCAATGAAAAGAAAAGAACTCACCCTAAAACTCACCTACAGGTGGTACCTAACACCAAGAAAGCTAGCACTAATACTCCAAGGAACCTCACCAAAATGCTGGAGAGGGTGCACTTCTGCAGGTACATACCTTCACATGTGGTGGGAATGCCCTAAAATCCAATTATTCTGGGCAACAACCATACGAGAAATATGTAAAATAACCGGACAAGTAATAGAAATTACCCCAGAATTGGCTCTACTAAACATCTTTCAAGATAATAATGCCCATTTAGACCACAAAGACCTCATAACCCACCTACTTTCAGCAACCAGGAATGTCATAACCAGGCATTGGAGAGACCTGTCAGGAGTAGGCATGGACCAATGGTACCAAGTAGTATGGGAAACAGCCTTACTAGAAAAACTAACCAACAAGCTGAAACTGGCACGGGGACAAATAGAAGAGGGTGCCTTCACCCGGTATGGTTCCCCTTTATCACACACACAGCCCAATAAGATGATGACAAAAATTTACCACCAGCATACAAATTAGTATGGCTAACCTGACCCAAAAATACCCACCCACCCCACTCACACACGAAAACAAAGACCATCATAGTCAATCACAAATGAACAACTATACCCTTGGCCAACCCAAATCTCTTTCACCATCAAAAGAACACAAGCGAATAAAGGAGTACCAAGACAAAAAAAGCTGACATCAAGCCCTACATATATTAAGCAAAACAGAAACATCATCACCTACTCTCACCCCCATCCACCCTCCCACCCCCTATCTACCTCCTTTTCCCTCTTTCTTCTTAGTGTCTTAACAAATGAAACTGATTTGCAAAAATGATACATGTTAAAATATGAGTGACACTGCACACACCTTTGTAATTCAAGAAATCTTTAATAAAATTTTTTTTTAAAAAAAGATTATACCTCAACGCAGGCTTCAGGGTAGGAAACCAAGGCACAAAAAGAACAATCAAGCCCTTCAAGATCCTATTAAGCGAGACTGCTTCCAAACAACTCTTAAGGACCATCTGCTTTTGGAATTCCTGATAACATCGAGGAACACTGGACCAAGTTAATAACATCCATTATTGCATCTTGTGAATAAACTATTGGATACCAAGTCAAGAAACACCAGGACTGGTTTGATGAGAATGACAGTGAGATTGAACGCATTATTGACAAGAAAAGAAAGGCCTTTCAGATCTGGCAAAGAGATAGAAACTTCACCACTAAGAAAAAAAACCTATGCCAACTCTAAGGCTGAGGTTCACAGAAGAACCAGAGAACTAAAAAACACCTGGTGGATTAAAAAAAGCTCAAGAGATCCAGCACTTAGCCGACACTCAAGATGCACAGAGTTTCTTTAAAGCCACAAAGAACGTCTATGGGCCAATAAATCATGGCATTTGCCCCCTACGCGGTACCCCACTTCTAAAAGATAAAGAAGCTATTGCACTGCGCTGGAATAAACATTACCAGCATCGCCTAAACCAAAAGTCTCACGTAGCTGCTGAGGTCCTCTCCCAAATTCCATAAAAACAAATTAGAGATGAGCTTGCAGATCTACAAATCTGGGTGAGTTGTGTACAGCTATTAACCAAATGAAAAAACCAGTGGACCTGATGGGATCCCTGCAAAGTCTTCAAAGTGGGAGGAATTGAACTTGCACAACAATTTCACAAGCTCATTGAAAAAATCTGGGGGAGAGAGGAGATCCTAGCAGACTTTAGGGATGCCAAAATTATCAATCTCTTTTTTAAAAGGTGACAGAATTGATTGTGGAAGCTATTGAGGCATCTCTTTATTAGCTGAAGCCAGCAAAATTCCTGCAAGGATCTTAGCAAACTGTCTCTTAACAATATCTGAGGTGACCCTTCCTGAATCCCAAAATGGTTTTAGACCTAGGGGAACAGTGGACATGATTTTCACTGCCCGACAGCTTCAAGAAAAATGCAGCAAAACCAACCCCTGTATATGGCGTTTATTGACCTGACTAAGGCTTTCGACACTGCAAATCGTAATGCCCTGTAGACTGTCCTTCTGAAAATTGGCTGCCCAGATAAATTTGTGAATATCATTTGGTTCCTCTGTGATAATATGACAGCAACAATTGCAGATAACTGTCACAGTGAAGACTCTGGAGAAGAAGGGGGGCTGGCTGAAGGGAGTAGAGATTTGATGCTTCCACACGCTGAGAGTGGGGGAAGCCCAGCTCACTGAGGAATGCCAGCTATCAATCAGCCTGACAGCCCGAGGCAGGCAGAGTCAATAGACAAGAGGGGGGGAGGAAGAGGGGGAGGAAGTTACGCCTGAGTCCCCTCACAGCAGGAGGCAGAGCAGAATACAGGCTCAACACATGCCGGGTAGGAAGAGGAGGAGCCGGTGGCATATATCTTGCTGGTGAGTGTGTCACCAGCCATTGGGTCCAACTTCCTCTGAGGGAGAGGATTGAGATAAGGTGCTCAGACTGAGAGCTACTGTGTAATTGCTATAATAAATCTGAGAATCATAAACCTGACAGTTTCCCTGTGTCCTGGTGTGAGAGAGACAATAAATCCTAACAGCTTGGACCCAATCTCCCCTCTCTTCACCCCGAAAGACAACAGAGAGCAGAGTGATGGAAAGGCAAGTACCGGGGGCCGTTGGAGCAGAGGGGGCTGAAGCGGCCACTCCAAGAGACCTCATTAATGAACTCCGGGAACATAATATGCAGCTGAAATCACAATTGGACAACTTAGCAGGAGCTTTGGGGGAGCAAAGGTTGCAGCTAGAAGCAGAGAGGCCCTCAGAGCAAGTAAGCCACTGGTAGCCCACCCCTCTCATTACTCTGGTAAGCCAGACAAGTATTTGGCTTTTAAGAAAGAAGCGCTTTATGTTTTGGAACTCAAAGCGGGAGAATTTAGAAATGATAAGGAGAAAGTGGCTTATGTAATAAGCTTGCTGGAGGGAAGCGTGAAATCATGGACTTTTTCTTTAATGGCCGGCAGGCACCCCGTGCTTTCAGACTTGGGGGCCTTTGTGCAGATGATGGACAGTTTTTTCAAGCTCTGCTACAGTGCGCTGTGGCCTCCCAGCAGCTGTTGAGTCTACGCCAGGGCAATAAATCTGTCTCTGACTATTGGACTGCTTTTCACACGCTTGTTCAGAAGCTGGGGTGGCAGGCAGGCAAGCAGCCCATTGCTGCATTGTACAGGGCAGGACTGAGTGACCCCATACTGGATGAACTGGGGGGATCCCCCCCAGACTCACTGGATGATTTAGTGAAGGCTTCTTAGCAACTAGGGCTGCACCAGCAACAGAGAATGCTGGAGAGGAAGGTGCAGGGAGGCCCGATGGTTGTGAGAAGCCACATTCCTGACATGCCAGAGTGAGGAGCTGGCAGCGCACCCAAAGATGAAGCAGAGCAGGAGCCTATGCAGCTGGGCTTAGTGGGGGGGAGGCAAGCACTGGAGCTGTTTTTGTGGAGGGAAGCAGACGCTGCAGGGAGACGAGATGCTGCTTTGCCTGAGGCAAGTCTGATCACTTGGCACGACAATGCACAAACAGAAAGGCCTGCTGGGGGCCAGTGTAGAAGGAGAGCCTCAACCTAAAGAGGAGCCAGCAGGAAATGGGAAGCCCCAGCCCTCACGGGAGGCCTGTGGCTGGGAAGCAAGTCAGTAGAAGGGCCTCAGGCTGGACCAGCTGTTCCTGGGATTACCGTGCCAGTGATGCTACAACTCCCAGACAGACAACGGGTGCAGGTACATGGCTTAGTCCACTTGGGGCCATCCACAGATTTCATGCCTCACAAAGTCTGAGATGCAACTGCTAGAGACCCCACTAGAGGTACAGACCAGCGATGGCAGGCCTCTGGTGTCAGGGCAAATCGTCTCTGGCACCCAGCTGCTGGGGCTAGAACTGCTGGGAAACAAGGAAAGGATTGTGTTTCATGTCACAAAGTTGGCCACATACCCCCTGGTCTTGGAGATGACACGGTTGACTAAGCACAACCCAGTAATAGCCTGAGGGCAGCGCTCCATAACTTTCGCTTCTGCCTATTGCCATTTGCACTGTCTAGGGTTCGAGGTCCCTAAGACGGTGGGGCCAAGGGGGCTCTAAACTTTTTCCAATCTTCTTCCACCGTGCGCTCGGTGGAAGAGCACGACCATCCCAGATAGAAGGAGTGTACCGTTCTTCGGTCAAGGGTATACGATAGCTGCGCTCCCCTGCTAGAACCTCCAAATACGCTTTTCATTGATGTACATGCTTGTCTTTAACGGTTTTATTGTGCATAATGTTTACAGTGCAGAGATAGCAGAAAACATGATCTCCTGGTCACTTGCAGAATCCGGGAGTGGACGCTTCCTGTTGCGTGACCAGCATAAGAGCTTGGGCACCCCGAAACGCCTCCTCCTGACCTTACGTTTAGTGGTGCGCCTTAATTCGGGCGCCAGAAAGGGCTGCCTGTTCCCCTCCACCTGTTGGTCAAGGCAGCACATTAGGAAGAACTTCCTGACAGTAAGAGCTGTTCAGCAGTGGAATTTGCTGCCAAGGAGTGTGGTGGAGTCTCCTTCTTTGGAGGTCTTTAAGCAGAGGCTTGACAGCCATATGTCAAGAATGCTTTGATGGTGTTTCCTGCTTGGCAGGGGGTTGGACTGGATGGCTCTTGTGGTCTCTTCCAACTCTATGGTTCTATGATTCTAATGCCAGTGTACTGGAAGAAGCAAAGATCAGCAGTGTCAAAGCAATGATTCTTTAACATCAATTTTGTTGGACTGGTCATGTTGTGCGGATGCCTGATTTTCGTCTTCCAAAGCAACTACTGTATTCCGAACTTGAAAATGGTAAGCATAATGCTGGTGGTCAACAAAAGAGGTTCAAAGACTCTCTCAAGGCAAATCTTTAAAAATGTAGTATAAACACTGACAACTGGGAAACACTGGCCTACGTGCACTCCAGTTGGAGAGCAGCCTTTACCAAAGGTGTCATGGGCTTTGAAGACGCTCGAACTCAGGACAAAAGGGAGAAGCCTGCTAAGAGGAAGGTACGCTTGGCAACACACACACCCCTTGATCAACTCTATGTCCTCACAGTGGAAGGACGTGCGGATCCAGAATTGGCCTCCACAGTCTTTTATGGACTCACTTTTAAAACCATGTTTATGGAAGACAATCTTACTTGGCTACGAGTGATCGCCAAATAAGACTTGGAAAGGGAAAAGCCAGGCCACTTCTGTGTGAGCTGGGCTGGAATAAGACTGCTTGATTTGGGGTGGAATCCAAGACTGTGACTGGGAGAAACAAGACCTTCTGGGGAGTTGATGCTGTGAGCCCCTCCACCGCAGACTCAGGTTGTAGAAATGTGTAAATAAACCATATATCTTAAGGACTCCGCAGTGTCTGCTGTCCTTCATTGTAAGGAAACCAAACCCTGGATAAGTGCCTAGAGTCTCTCACCACTTGGACACTGGGGGGGTGAGCACGTAAAAATATTGTGAAGATTAAATGGTTCTGGTGGTAGGGGGCTGTATGTTGCCTTCCACTCCTTGAATAAAGTTGGGAAATAAATGACTGGGCAAGGAGCATGGTCCAGCCATTCAGCCAACCTCCATATTGTTTGGGTTTTTTGTATGGCTATATTTCAGAGGCAAAATCCCTTTGTGGGGAAGAGAAGAGGCCACAATGTTGTCCCCCCAAAAGCTCTACCTTTTTGTCCTGGAGGGCAGGGGGAGAAGTTGGAATTAGCATCCAAAGAAAGCCAGAAAGCTTGAGCCTCACGTTGCCTGAGCCTTCCCTGAGTCAGGCAACCCGTGGCCTACATTGGAAAGTTCCATTTGGGGGAGCCTGCAATTCTAGGATTGTACACATCCAAACTATTCACGTCTGGTCTGCAGTTTGCAAACAATTATTGTCTGCTTATTATAGTATTTGAACATCAGCATTTCCTAGAAAGAAATTATAAAAGAAGCAATTTCCTAGGGAATTGTACAACATATGTTTCGCTTTTTGTGTGCGGCAGCTGTGATCCCCCCCCCACACACACACACAATTCTCTGTGGCTATTAATTCATTTGGCTGCTGTCAACATCTTGCACAGAGTGTTTTTGACATGTCCCTTCCTTGTGTGTTAACAGTTCACATGGCTGCATGTGCAATGCCATGTATAAGCAAGACGCTCATTGTTACCAAAAAACACCTCAGTTCAGTTGGAACTCTGCATTATGCCCTGGAAATAAATGTCTATTTCTGCTTGGTTTTGAGCAATGTGTATGTGTATATGGCCAAGAAATCAGAGAAAACCATGACGTAGCTGCTGTACAAGAAACAGCCTTGGAACATAATAGCACAGGCTTAATTAGTTCTCAGAACTTTTGCCATATCTAATAAAAGTACATATCTTCTTAAAAGTACATATCTGTGATTCAGCAGGGGAAACACAGCCCAGAATAAGTAAGGAGGTAGTACAAGATTACTTGGCTAGTTTAGATGTATTCAAGTCTCCAGGGCCAGATGAACTACATCCAAGAGTATTAAGAGAACTGGCAGAGGTGATTTCAGAACCACTGGCAATAATCTTTGAAAATTCCTGGAGAACAGGTGAAGTTCCAGCAGACTGGAGGAGGGCAAATGTTGTCCCTATTTTCAAAAAGGGGAAAAGAGAGGACCCAAACAATTACCGCCCAGTCAGCCTGACATCAATACCAGGAAAGATTCTAGAGCAGATCATTAAGCAAACAGTCTGTGAGCACCTAGAAAGAAACTCTGTGATCACTAAAAGTCAGCATGGGTTTCTGAAAAATAAGTCATGTCAGACTAATCTGATCTCCTTTTTTGACAGAATTACAAGCCTGGTAGATGAAGGGAACGCTGTGGATGTAGCCTATCTTGATTTCAGCAAGGCCTTTGACAAGGTGCCCCTTGGATGATGGGCTTGAGGGCATCCTGAGCAAGTTTGCAGATGACACCAAATTGGGAGGGGTGGCTAACACCCCAGAGGATAGGATCACACTTCAGAATGACCTTAACAGATTAGACAACTGGGCCAAAGCAAACAAGATGAATTTTAACAAGGAAAAATGTAAAGTACTACACTTGGGCAAAAAAAATGAAAGGCACAAATACAGGATGGGAGACGCCTGGCTTGAGAGCAGTACATGTGAAAAGGATCTAGGAGTCTTGGTAGACCACAAACTTGACATGAGTCAGCAGTGTGATGCAGCAGCTAAAAAAGCCAATGCAATTCTGGGCTGCATCAATAGGAGTATAGCATCTAGATCAAGGGAAGTAATAGTACCACTGTATTCTGCTCTGGTCAGACCTCACCTGGAGTACTGTGTCCAGTTCTGGGCACCACAGTTCAAGAAGGATACTGACAAGCTGGAACGTGTCCAGAAGAGGGCAACCAAAATGGTCAGAGGCCTGGAAACGATGCCTTATGAGGAATGGCTTAGGGAGCTGGGTATGTTTAGCCTGGAGAAGAGAAGGTTAAGGGGTGATATGATAGCCATGTTCAAATATATAAAAGGATGTCATATAGAGGAGGGAGAAAGGTTGTTTTCTGCTGCTCCAGAGAAGCGGACACGGAGCAACGGATTCAAACTACAAGAAAAAAGATTCCACCTAAACATTAGGAAGAACTTCCTGACAGTAAGAGCTGTTCGGCAGTGGAATTTGCTACCAAGGAGTGTGGTGGAGTCTCCTTCTTTGGAGGTCTTTAAGCAGAGGCTTGACAGCCATCTGTCAGGAATGCTTTGATGGTGTTTCCTGCTTGGCAGGGGGTTGGACTGGATGGCCCTTGTGGTCTCTTCCAACTCTATGATTCTATGATTCTATGATCTCTACTTAGCTAGTCATTAATTGCAGAAAAGAAACAAGTGCATATTTTTCACTGATTTTCGGATTAAGTCTAAATTTACATTTACAGGAAAACATTTCCACCTTCCCCCACAATACCCAAGTTACCTGGCTGGGAGTTATTTTTTAAAACAATTTTAATTAAAAGTTTTCAACCTAAATACAATGAAGCCAAACTAATCTAGAGCAGAGAAATAAGGGGGGGAAAGAATAAGAAAAGAAAGGAGAGGAAATACAAGCCCCTCAGTTGCAATTATATCTTACCATTTATTCCACGTGCAGAAGAATGGACCCTCGCAGCTCTCACCTGGGAGTTTTGCCCTCTTCTGCCAGCCTCCCACCCTGGCTGGGAGATGCTCTTTGACCTGCCCCTCACCCAGGGACTGGGAGCTCTGCTCAGCTGGAAACTATTCAGGATCCTTTGGTCATTATATGGCAGGAGACTTGCATTGATAGGTTGGGTAGAGGCTTATTAACGGAAAAGTACTTGGCATTCCATTCCCTGCCCATCCACTATTGTCCTGAAAGTTCCTTCTTTTGGAAGGAATTGGAATCCCTGCTTTGTTCAGTTCTTAGGGTAATCATTTGCTGGACTGCTCCAGGCCACTCTTCCTCAGCCTTGCTTCATCTTTTTCTGTTCTGGGAAAACTTTCTTTGGTGGATTCTGAGGAACACCTGGTGGTGTGCAGACTCATCTCAAGGGCAGCCTGTGGAGACTTGGCTGCTTCTGGTCCCACCTTTATCACATGCATCTTCCACCCGCTTCATGTTTCCACGCATCTCACCTGCTCACTGACTAGAAGAGCCATATGGATTGGCCACCAAAGAACTGGCTTGTGGAGTCCACCACAAGTATTGGGATTCTGGCAGACCCTGAGACACACATATACACACCGAGCCTGAATTTGAAATATCAGGCTCAGTTAACATCAAAACCTCCGTTAGCATTTTTTAAAAAATTGCCGTGTTTTCACTCCATAAGACGCACTTTCTCCTCCTAAAAAGTAAGAGGATATTCTGTGCGTCTTATGGAGCGAATGCGTGGTCCCTGGAGCCGAATTGCCCGGGGCAAAAGGCAGATTGTGCTCTTTTTTAAAAAAAAAAGAAGAAAGAGCTAAAGGCTAACAAGAGGGAAAGAGAGTGTTGAAAGGAACCCACTCAGCAGCTGATTGCAAGAGATCGGGGAGGGAGATAAGGGAGCTAGCTCCCTTCCCGGCCTGCCCAGGCCCCTTGCACAGGCCTCCATTGTTGTCTGCAGAGAGAGGCTGCTTGTTTCCCCAGTGACATGTGACTGGCTGATTAAATTATCTTTCCTAGAGAAGCTGCAGAACTGTGAGTTGAACCCCATAAAAACAGGTTTTTTTCCCTTTGCAAGGTAAGCTCATCAACTTTGAGCTGATCCTCAAAAATGGAGCTTTCCCCCTTTGCAAAAAAGATGCACAACTGTGAGCAGACCCCCCCCCCCATGGGCTTTTCCCATTTGCAATAAAAGCTGCACAACTTTGAGCTGATCCTCGAAAAAAAATGGAGCTTTCCCCCTTTGCAAAAGAAGCTTCCTCAAATATTTAATGGGGAGGGGACAAAGGCACCTAGGTCTCTAGGAGTTGGCTGCTATGCCTAGGACAATTCAAGAAAGCAACATATTTTTTTCTTGTTTTCCTACTCTAAAAAACTAGGTGCACCCTATGGTCGGGTGCGTCCTATGGAGCGAAAAATATGGTAAGAATTTTTATTTTATTGTTAGCAGAAGATAGATAGATAGATAGATAGATAGATAGATAGATAGATAGATAGATATCTTTCCAAAATCAAGTACTGCTAGTTTTTGTTTCTATTTGTTTTTCCAACGTATTTTGAATCAATAAAAAAATTGGTGGAGCGCAAACATATTTTTATTCTGTAAGTGTGGCCCAGAGAAAACAGTTTGAACATTATTGAGTTACAGGGATCCGAGAAAAACCCAGCCAACCTTGAAGAACAATTTATTCTAGAATGTGACATGACTGGGTCAGACATTGAACAATATGGCATGCAAAGTTCTTGGTGACAGGCCAGTGTTATTAAAGGTTAAGAGCTCAGAACACTATTTCTAAATAAAAAGAGGAAAGGACAGGAGTTCCATATTTTGATTGCATATTTTGCTGAAGAGTCAGACATAAGAGGGAATGGTCAGAGGACAATATTCAATACAAGACTAAATTTCTAGCTGAAAATTGTGTCGCACTTTTGAGAAATGCATGACAACAGCAACCTACACAGAACCTTAGATATTAGTTAAGCAAGTGTACATGTGTGCACATGTGTGCATTGTTTTTCATTCTGTACATCAAACAGAAGTGAACAAGGGCAATTTCACCTCCTATTTCCGATTTTTGTTAGGATTCTCTGACATACCTACGTGAGAGTAAGTCCCACTGAAATCATTTGGGCTTACTTTTTAGTTGAGATACAAAGATTTCACTGATAGAAAAAATTGAACTGGACATATAAAAGGAAGCAGAATTCAGGAAGCAATAGGGTAACATGACACCCTTTTAGGGGGGGGATTGTTTTTAAAACCTGTTCATTTGGACTGTAAGTGAATGAACACCTCAAGATTCATTTAATCACTGTAAAATATCAAAGTGGCCTATTTTTCCAGGCTTTTTTTTCCTAACAACCGTTCCCCAGACATTTTTAAACATTGTGGATTCAAGCCTCATGATAAATGCTTGACCTATGACTAAATTGGCTATTTGCTGAATTAAAAGGGATGTTTAGAGAACATTAGAACAATATTAAAGTATGTGAACTCCAACTTGTTTACTTACAACTTATACCAACAAATCAGATCAAAGCTAAACAAATTTTCATAAGAATTTTGAGAAGCATTTTCTTACTATTGGGCATAAATATTTGCACCCTTCTGGTTCACTTTGTTGACTTTGACATGTGACAGTTAAAATAAAGTTTTCTGAAGTTGTGGTGCAGAATAATTCAGAAGAGTTGTTTGACAGGGGAACAGGCTCCCTCAAAAGGTGGTGGACTCTCCTTCTTTGGAGGTTTCTATGCAGAGTTAGATGGTCTAGATGGACTCTTGGGGTCTCTTCCGACTCTACCATTCTAGGACTCTATGATTCTATATCATGGGCTAATACAAATAATGTTATTCATTAGCTGGCTTTAACTCCATCAACACAGTCCATGGACTCTTTACTTGTAAGAGTTCAAGTTCACATGTATGATGTATTTGCCATAGTTCCTTTTTATTCTCCTGCTTTTGGTGAATTAATAAAATCGATTTTTCCTCACCTTTGCAATTGGCTTGGATTTTTTTTTTGAGAAATGTACTGCTGGCTCTGAGACTTTGCTTTCACAGAGTCGCGCTGTTGCCTAATCCACTGGCATTCACCGTTTCCCCTCCACTCCCGTGCCTTTCAGCATGGAGGAACTTTAGTGTGCCTGGAACTTTAGCTGCTGCACAGCAGGAGACAGGCCTAATGTCCATGGAATGTGCAGATGAAGCAGCACCCAGAAGGGCTGAATCCTGCCCCCTTCCATCAGCTGACATAACCACTGGGTGGTGTCTGCGGAGGAGCAGATGGCATGGTTTGGGGGAAATGGCCTCGCAGGGCAACATCATGGACTCCTGGCAAACCAAGAGGGGCCCACAGACCAGAGGTTCTCCACTTCTCTTCTGTACCGTCCCCAGTTCAACAGGAAGACACATACAGTATATGTCTGAAGAAGGCGCTTAAGCCAGAGAGGATGGAAGGAAGATGTCCAAGTGGTGAGGTTGTAAATATTGTGCATCTGAAATGTTTTCAAGGGTTACCAATCATTTTTAAGAGAACAATTTGACACTTCCCTTCAAATATTGTTTCCAGCTGTATGACATGATATTTTTAAGTACAAAAACAAAGAAGAAAAGTTCTAACGACTAGGCATATAATTTTGATTCCAATTTTACCAAGGAGGCAGATGTTGTACTAGAAGTAGTTCAATTAAAGTTGTATCAGAGCATTAAGAGCTAAAGCAGTTGTTTACTGTGTGATCCAAGTGGTAATTCTCTGTTGCTGAGACAGAGGGGTACACCATGCACCTTGTTGTTTAGTCGTTTAGTCGTGTCCGACTCTTCGTGACCCCATGGACCAGAGCATGCCAGGCACTCCTGTCTTCCACTGCCTCCCGCAGTTTGGTCAAACTCATGTTCGTAGCTTCGAGAACACTGTCCAACCATCTCGTCCTCTGTCGTCCCCTTCTCCTTGTGCCCTCAATCTTTCCCAACATCAGGGTCTTTTCCAAGGATTCTTCTCTTCTCATGAGGTGGCCAAAGTCTTGGAGCCTCAGCTTCACGATCTGTCCTTCCAGTGAGCACTCAGGGCTGATTTCCTTCAGAATGTACCTTATTAAGTTATTATTTAATACTCTGCCTTTCTTTTTCCTTTCATTTTCATTTTTCTGTCATTTTCATTTTCCTAACATACACTTATAACTAATAACACACTTGCATTTGATATACCGTACCCACAAAAATAAACCTCACCGCAGCGTCTATTATGCAACAGAGAAAAAACAGAAAAGCATCATGCTATAACTGCTGTTATCTGTATTTAACTGCAGCTACTATTATAGGAATGAGCCATTCAGAAAACAGTTGTCTGTCCAAGGATTTTCCAGCTGGCTTCCTCAGAAGAGCTTTTATATAGAAAGGAGCATTTAGAAATGTGATCCCAGCCCCCCCCCCCCCTTAAAAGGTGCACAATGAAGATGGAGTGAGCTTATTTTCTCCTGGTCTGGAGGATGGAACCCAAACCAATGGATTCAAGTTACAAGAAAGGAGATTCCAACTAAAGTTCAGGAAGAACTTTCTGACGGTAAGAGCTGCCTCAGAAGAGGGTGGACTCTCCTTCCTTGGAGGTTTTCAAGTAAAGCTTGGGTGGCCACCGGTCATGGATGCTTTAGCTGAGATTCCTGCATTGCAGGGGGTTGAACTAGATGACCCTCAGGATCCCTTCCAACTCTACGATTCTATTTGGTACAGCTTGTTCTGCCACCTTGTTCCCACCTCAGTTTGTTACACAGAAGAAGCAGCCCTGGGGCACCATTTCCCCCTAACCCCCAATCTGCAACACCTACAGTATAAGCTTGAGGGAAAGTACTTGAAATGCTTGGGGCCCACTCAAAAAGCACTCTAAAAATACGATGTTGTATTATCATTACAGATTTCAATATCCTGGTTTAAGAGGGGGAAGCAGCTTCTCTTCCCCATCTCCTCCCTCTCCACCCCTACATAAAAGCAGCATATTTTCTTCTTCTTCTTCTTCTCTTTTCTGTGGATTTATTCCCTGAAAACCACCTTAAACTTTATAGTGAAGCTGCAGTAATTTAACATTTGGCTAGATTACAAAAACCTTGCAAACCTTCAATTAGAAATCCCCAGGAGACAAGCTGGAAGTTTGTGTGGTCATATGCTAATTCTATAGTCCATCAAAGTACATAAAAATGTAAAGAATAAAAAGTTTCTGTAATTTAGCATTATAACCCTCTTACCTAAGCAGCAAAGGGTTCTAAGAGAAAGATACGTCTAAGAGAAAGATACGTCATGAAAAAGGTCAATCCTGAGTAAAAAAGGACTACAGAGTCAAGCCTCCCCAGAGTTGTTCCTTCAGTACCAAAGTGTGGAATATCTGGCTGGGGGTGGTCCTATGGCAGCCCCCCCCCCAATTTCCCCAACCCCAGGGGGTTTCACCAGCCCCTCCCCCAATCACTGACCAGGCTCCACACATTCCTCCAGTGTTTTTGCCTGCCTGGGATGAGCCTTGATCTGTAATGAAGCCACAGTAGGAAAGCAGGAACCGTAACACAGGGACAGGAATAGCCATTTCAGGAGGACTTCCAGTCTGCCGCCATTCCTGACTGGTGAGAGAATCCCGAGCTCTGGTATTCCCTAGCGTTGCAAGGGAGGGGGGAGCTGTGAGAGCGATGCAGACCCCCTAAAGAGCCCCAGATCGAGCGTTCTGGGGACGTGGGGACTCAGCTGCACTGTTTTTTGATCTCCTCTGCTCCCCGGTAGCCCTAATAAGGGCGCTGAGAGCGAGCGGAGTGGAGACAGGGTGCTTGAGTTAAACTGCTACCCTTGCAACACGAAGCTCCGTGCCAGCAGCCTGGAGCAGTGGATTCTTCTAAATTAGTTGGATTTAAGAACATTGGACACCGTAAGTAAAGAAAAAGACTTTGAAATAATTTTTAATTAGATAGGGGAGGAGATTTAAAGAGGAACTCGATCCCTCCCATTGAGTGAACCGAGACACAGTTAATTTGCCTGAAGCTGGAAAGATTGACAGAAAGCATTCAATTATCAAAAATTGGAGCTAAAACCTTCACCCTAAGGCAGGGTAAAGGGGAGAAGGATTGAACCTAGCAAAACCCCTGTGAAGATCTTTATTCTGGACTGGGGAATGTCCCCCTGAAAGCTGGAGTCAGGTCCCTGGAGGGATCAGCGAGCCGCCATTGTGAAATAATAATAGAAAGGAATTTGCTTGCCTCTTTGAGGCTGGAAACTGTAAGCATTGAAGAGAGCACAAAATATAAGGCTGTGTAGATGAAGTTGGACAATGCTCTTTCCATAAATGGACACAAGATTTTTAAGATATGAAGAAGAATTAAAAATGAGAGTTTGTAACCAGATCGGACATAACTTTTGTTTCTGAATTTTGGAAATAAGAACTACACCATTTCCTGTCTAGTAATCTCTGCTTTCCCAGGAAATTTGAGACCAGCAGGAAGTCAGTAGACACAACATCATCTGACTTGGACCTTCAAAAACAACTTCTGGAACTTGAAGATTTAAGATGTGACATGTATCAGAACACAATACAGATTGCAATAATGAAAAAATAATTCAAAACTGTGTGCATAATGAAGAAGGATTATTCCCAACTGAGAATTTAGACAAGAAAGGCGACAATGCAGAATTAAAAGAAGAAAAGGCGAAGGGAACATTGTTCGCCCAGTGAGAGGGGGGGGGGAACAAGATTCCTGTTTGATTCCAAGAACTTTTAAAGAAGAACCAGTATGGAAAAATGCCCTCCCAGTGAGAGAGGGAGGGCGGAATCCATACTGGGGCCAGAGTTTAAGGGAAAGAAAAATTGTGAAAGGGCTAAAAAGTGGGAAAGCAGTTGGATGGTGTTTTGTAACATTCAAAGAATTGGGGAGGCAGCAGGGGATGGCCAAGGAAGAAGGGTGGATAGGAAGGGACAGGGTGGGAGTGGGGTGAGGAGCAATAATGGATGTTACTTTTTGATTGCTTTAGATGGCCCGAAACTGGAATGACTTATGGAACTCGCTGAATCATCTGGGAGACCCTGAATCCAGGGTAAAGGGGGGGGGCTGATATAGTTTTTAGTTATTAAATGTTATTATGTTAGAAAAATTAATATTTGAATTCATGGAAAGTTTTTGGTAATGAATTTTAGGCTAAGGGGAGAAATAAAAGATAGAGGATGGGGAAATAATTTTTTATTTGGATTAATTGATTAATTATTGGTGGAGGATAATGGACATTTTTCAGAATAGAATAGTTGAAAGGAAATGAAAAAATGTGTTAGAATGATTTAAGATACAAAATGAAAATTGCTTAATTGAGATTCTAAAATGGACCAGTGGGGGAGGAATTGAGGAAGTCAACAATGCTAAATAAAAAATGTAAGAATTGTTATGTTGTTGTTTTCATGTTTTATTTTTGTTTCATTCTTGTTTTATGTTTTTTGTGATTTTATTTTTGTGAATATTGGAAAATGAATAAAAATTATTTGAAGGAAATGAATAGCCATCTCAGAAAATGAGCACAGCTGGAGAACCTGGGGGCTGCCAAAGGTGGATGGCGCACACGCTCTGGCCCACCGAGAGGTCTGCCAGGGAGTGGACTGGACTGGCCTCAAAAAAGGTTGCCGACCCCTGGTTTAAACAAATGTGTTGCATTTTACCCAACATTATGTGTCCTGCCTCTATTTCCCTGTAAGGTCACAATGACTAACTTGTTCTGTGAACCTAGATATGAATGTTTTCTTTCATCGTCAAAACCCAAAGTACTCATGTAAAAATCTATTTCCAACTGCTGCAAACTATAAACTAAGAGCTGCATAAAAACCATACATAAGAAATGAACAATTATGCTAAGCTAAAATTCACAAGCAAAAATATTTACATAATTTGAGTTAAGCTACAATAAAATGGAAATAAAATATTGTTTTATGGATAGATGTTTAGTACTGAAATTTGAAACCACACTGTTACTGCAACTACTGCACTAAAAAGGACAGTTCTAAAGTTTTTATTTTCTATGAATTAACACAACAAAATCACGGCTGAGAATAACCACTAATAGAAAGAAAAGACAAAGTTTCCACAATTTTGACCAAGTGGGGTTTCAGATGTAGTATGTAGTTTGTACAATCTATATTTCCCAAAGAAAATGAAATGTAGTGAAAAGAACTTTAGAGATTAACTGTAATTATATATAATACTAGCTGGCCCGGCCACGCGTTGCTGTGGGATTTTGTGTTAAGTGGACCTTTTTCTGTTAAATGGACCTTCAGAGTCTCCGTGGAGAGTCCTCTCTGGTTCAGAGTCCCCCTTCATTTTGTACACACTCATTTCCCCCAATACACGTGTTCTGTGAAATTATGACCTGTTCCAACCCTGACTCCGACTGGCATGTTCCCTCCCTCCTGGTCGATCATTCGGGAGCTTCAAAAGCTTTCTCCTGCCCGAACATCACAGCGACTGATGCCAACTAACATCAACACACTCAGGGATCTGCAGAGTGTTTGCAATTGTGTAACAGACCTCAGCAACTCAGCATTTGACTAATCTACTTCATTTACATAAAATACACTCGGAACACTGCAACATGGATCCCTCTCTCTCTAGCATCAGGCAGCAAAGAGAAAGAACAAAGAACAATAGTCCCACTTCAGGAAATACAGTAACACAAACATCCTGTCTTTGTCACTTCCCACTGTGGAATGAAAACATATACCATCATGTGATAGACAACAATCCCATGACAGCAGACACGGGGAATGAATCTCCAACAGTATCATAGTGCTTATTCATCATAGGCCAAGGTTGTGACTATGGGGGAAGCAAGATCCTGTGAGGCCTTCCATGGTATGCTAAAGCAGTGTATTTGTGTAAGTAAACCATAGATCCTAAAGACACCACCGTCTCTGTTGTCCCTCCTTCCAAGAACCCCTGGAATCTTGCATTGCTTGGAGATTGGAGTAGCACTAAACAAGAAATTCCTATTTCAAATAAATAAATAAATAAATGGTTGTGCAAAGTGAAGCAGGTAAACTTGGCTGCTAGCTCCATCAAACTCTGCTCCTGCATTGGTGCAACCATGGGCAGGGGCGGCTCCTCTTGTGGGCAAAGTGGGGCCTCTCCCTGCCAGGATTTTGAATGTCCCAAAGCCTCTAGAGCAGGGTCCCCAAACTAAGGCCCGGGGGCCGGATGCGGCCTAATCACCTTCTAAATCCGGCCCGCGGGCGGTCCGGGAATCAGCATGTTTTTACATGAGTAGAATGTGTCCTTTTATTTAAAATGCATCTCTGGGTTATTTGTGGGGCATAGGAATTCATTCATATTTTTTTCCAAAATATAGTCCGGCCCCCCACAAGGTCTGAGGGACAGTGGACCGGCCCCCTGCTGAAAAAGTTTGTTGACCCCTGATCTAGAGCCTCCAAAGTTTGTCCTGTCCTCAATAATATCAATACATTTCCAGTGACTGACAGGCTTCTGTCCATCTTCTCTTCTTAGCCAGACACAGGAACCACTAGCAATGGATCCCTCCTCTATCTCCAAGGAGAGGAAAGCAGCTTAAAACAAAACAAAACAAAAAACTAAGTGTGGAAAATAGAGGGAGGAGGATGCTTGTCTTTCTCGGAATTCACGTCTGAATCTTAAGCTACAGGTATAAACTTCCAGTCTCAAACTTCCAGCTCCCGGGAGGGAAGAGTTGGGAGTGTGTGTCTGGGGGGGGGGGTCATTGTGCAGTCCCTGGACCAGGGCCCAAGCTGTTTGCTCTGTTGAATGGGAGCCCTTTCACTCTCTGCCCTCCCTGTGTGCCTGGTGTGGGATGGATGGAAGGGGCTTTCTGTTCATTTTATCGTATAATTAGGGAGTGCAAGAGCCCAGCTCTCCTCCTATGCTAAAATGGTTGTGAGAAAAGGAGGACATGAGCTTGCACAGGGAACCCATGTTTCTGATGGTGGGGAGTGAATTCTGGGGGCTTGCGTTCAAATTGCAAGCTATCCCATACAATTTTCTTTGGGTTTTTTTTTGGGGGTGGTGGTGTTTTATTTATGTCTGGATTCTTTAACTTAGCATTCAACTAAGTCCTCAGAGAAAACCCCTGAAACCTAAGTGAATCATGTATACTAACTTCAATGAGTCTACTCTGAGTAGAATTAGCACTGAATAACACCCCCTTATGCCAGAACATATGTGTGTCGATAAAGGCAGCAGGGGGGGGGGGGGTGTAATTCCTGGATGCAAGTCCAGGCACTTGGAGAGGGGGGTTGGTGGCTTCTGTTGAAATTTTAATGGAGAGCCTCAGTGCAATCCTATGCATGTCTACTCAGATGTAATCCCTTTGATACACAAGATTTGGGTTCACTTTAGGGACAAACCCCTGACCTGAGGTACTTCACTGGAAGCTAGGTTCCTTGGTCAGCGTGGAAGAATAACCCAAAGGTGAAGTGGGCTGTTAAGCCTTTGGTCATTTATTTGTCACAACAAGGATTCAGCCCTTCTAAAAAGCAAAGCAAGGAGAACCCTGATACAATGGGTGTTCTGCTTTATAAAGGTTTGCAACTCCCGCGAAAAGGTCAGTGACATGTAGGAAACCATAAAAGATATATCATCACTTTAGGAGGGGTTACAGCAGATCAGGCAGGTCAAGATTACAACATGTCAACCAGAGCATTTGTGGATTTCCAGGCAGAATTTACATGAAGCATTGACATTCTGAACAGTTATCACAAGTTGCATTCAGATGGCACCAAAGGCAATCCACAGAATGGATCCATTCTATTCATTGGACAGACATTTGTTATTACATTGCATCACCTCCATCAAGATCCATTCAGTGGGAGAAATCTTGCCTGGACACTTCCCCTGAGAGCTGCAGCCTACATGCTTCTTCGGGGATTATGGAAGGAGAGATTTCCCAGAATGCAAGAGTGGTGTGTGGACTCAGCTAAACTGTTAAAGAAAAAGTGATTTATATATACAGTGGTACCTTGGTTTATGAACCTAATCCGTTCCGGAAGTCTGTTCTTAAACCAAAGCGTTCTTAAACCAAGGCGTGCTTTCCCATAGCAGCGGGGGACTCAATTTACAAATGGAACACACTCAACAGGAAGCGAAACATGTTCTGCTTCCAAGGCAAAGTTCAGAAACCAAAACACCTACTTCCAGGTTTACAGCGTTCTTAATCCAAGTTGTTCATAAACTAAGCTGTTTCATAAACTAAGCATAAACTAAGGCACCACTGTACATTGTATGTGGGATATAACATTGTGCCACCAGATGGCGACATGGAGCCCCATTTTTCTCTACCTGTTTTCCCTGTTTAAATTTACAACACTTTAAATTGAAACGCTTCTTCGATGTATCTAGATACAGCCTGTGTGTGATTTCAGAAGTCTATTACAAATAATAAATCATTTACAAACCATTTTACACAATGTTTCATTCGTGTGTGTGTGTGTGTAATACACAGACACACACACACTTTCCTTAGCAAAACAAGACTAATTAATTGTTTCCGCTTTATATTAGACTAGCCTCATCCCAGTGTGTTGCTTGCTATGGGAGGTTTCATTCCTGAAATCAAGAGTGTTGCCTGCTACTCCCCTGGAGTGACTGCACAGTTTAGGCCAGTAAGCCCCAGTTGTGTAGCACCTCATTCCTTGCCAGAGTTAACAGAGAAACCCCAGGATCGTTTTCTCTTGCATTCCTCATGGCATGGGCTGCTTTCTCCTACTTTTTACGCACAGGCAAGAGCAGTGAATGCTGTAGAGAACAAGGGCAAAGATTTTCTTGTCCTCTCTGGCGAAGCAAGCTTACAGACAAAGGTCCTGTGCTCCCACGAGGTCTCAGTTCCTATCTTCTCTGAAGTGTTCCCTCATGTCAGGACAGGCACACTGGCTTGCAATAAGTGGAGGAACCTGGCAGCCTCACAACAGGGGGGGGGCATGCTTTCCTAATATCAAAGGTGACCAATTAGCAAGGCCGGCTTGTCCATGGTGTGTATTTCTGTAACTACATATGGCTATGACCACTTCTTCAGCTCGTCTATAGCATCTTGCTAGATAGTGAGAATTATATTGTGGTGCTACTCTGCTTCCTTGGGACGCACGTGGTGCTGTGGGTTAAACCACAGAGCCTAGGGTTTGCTGATCAGAAGGTTGGTGGTTCAAATCCCTGCTACAGGGTGAGCTCCCGTTGCTCAGTCCCTGCTCCTGCCAACCTAGCAGTTTGAAAGCACGTCAAGTGCAAGTAGATAAATAGGTACCACTCTGGCAGGAAGGTAAACGGGGTTTCCGTGCGCTGCTCTGGTTCGCCAGAAGTGGCTTTGTCATGCTGGCCACATGACCTGGAAGCTGTACGCCGGCTCCCTCAGCCAATAAAGTGAGATGAGCGCTGCAACCCCAGAGTCGTCCGCGACTGGACCTAACGGTCAGGGGTCCCTTTACCTTTACCTTTACTCTACTCCCTTAAATTTCAAATCCAGTGTGGATTTGTAAAGAAATTCTCTTCAGCCCTTGGTGGGGCTGCTTTTGCTCCATTCTCCAAATTTTGCTGCAAGTGGTAAGGAGGACTTTTATTTATCTTAGTTTATAAAACATATACACAGCTTTCTGGTAGTAAAACTCTGAGGTGGTGTACAAGGGCTTTACCAGGCAAGTCCAGATCTATGCTAGGATGGGCAGCTGACTCCAGAACAACTTGCTATGTGATTACATAAATACAACGGACAAGTCACCACTTTGTAGCCGGTTGTCTGCATTAATCTTTGTATGCTATGAATGCTAATTCATTTTAATTATTTTAATGGGGGGTTTCTGCCTGCTGAGTGCTTATCATAGCTGCCAAGTCCGGGTTGTAAAGATCCGGGATCGGCAGCGCGCGCATGACCGGAAGTTGCGTGACGCAACTTCCGGTGGCGCGGCGCCCTTCTATGGGCACCAAAAAATGGCGGCACCAGCGCCGGAAGTCGCTTCCGCGCATGACCGGAAACACGTAAAAGCGACTTCCGGCGCCACCATTTTCTGATGCCCATAGAAGGGCAAACCGCCACCGGAAGTCGCATCACGCAACTTCCGGTCATGCGCGGAAGCGACTTCCGGCGCCGGGGCCGCCATTTTCTGGTGCCCATAGAAGGGCAAAGCGGCACCAGAAAAATGGCCTCCGGGCAGAAGCCAATTTAAGGGACAATACCGGGATTTTTCACCAAACGGGAGACCGCCGGGAAACGGTAAGAAAAAAGGGGTTTTCCCGGCGGATACGGGATACTTGGCAGCTATGGTGCTTATAAAAGACTATTTAAAAACACACACATAAACTCTCCTCTTCCCCCAACAGATGATGAAGCTCAGAACATTGCATTTCAAATACAACTGCTAATATCAAAGAAATGTTTGCAAATCTAATAGTACAAAGCCCAGTGTTAGAAATGGGGCAGGCTTTTATTTCTGAATATTCAAATTTATTTTTGCTCTATTAATTCAGGTTTGAAAGGAACATGCTTCTCTTAACATTCCTTCTGTGAGTATTTTCCTCCTTTTCCATGTCACAGAACTGTTTTCAGCTGCAGTTGAACAGCTGTGGTACCATGACCTGAATGTACACCCTTCAAATAGCTCTTATTTGAAACAGCTGCTTCGTAGACTACATTTCCTTCCATAATGTGCCTTTCAGAATAAGAGAGCATGATTGTTAATATGGAAAAGTTAATCCACATCCACACACAATGTCTTTTCTTTGCAAATATTTTAGCAACTGATCATTGCTAACCAAATGGATCCCTCTAAATATCAGCAACTAGAAAGTTTTGTTTTGTGCCTTTTTAGTGTTTCTCTCTCCCCCCCAGCAAGTTCTGGGGAGGGGGGTGTCTTGCAACACATGCTCCCTTACTCATAAAAAATGTAAACAACTGTGCTTGGACAGTTTCAATTAAGCATGGGTCTCAGCCACATTGTCTGAGTATGAACTTTTCCAATGGAAAGAGAGATGTTGGAGTGGAATCTACGTCTTTGGGCTGGATTGGGGAACTGACTTCTCTTTCTGCTGTTGCATAGAATGCAGAGCTGCCAAATTCTTTTACAGCTCATGTAGCCTGGAAATGTTTCTGGAAGTGGCCAAAACGAGAATCCTCTATGGTAGATTTCCTGTAAAAAAAGAAAGAATAACTGAACGACAGCTAATCTTCCCGGGATTGTACTCCAGGTGGAAGGATCACAGATTTGAATGTTCCCCCACTCCCAAGCGCAGCACTCAAGCCCCCCCCCCCCGCACTAATGTTCATTGTATGCAGCACGTATTCCAGGTGTGTCAGAGACTGAATGTATGTATTTATGTTGCTGTTGTTGTTTATTGAATTTATACACCACCCTATACCCAGGGGTCTGAGGGCAGTTCACAGAATAAAATAAAGATTGTTGTTGTTGTTGTTTAGTTGTTTAGTCGTGTCCGACTCTTCGTGACCCTATGGACCAGAGCACGCCAGGCACTCCTGTCTTCCACTGCCTCCCGCAGTTTGATCAGACTCGTTCGTAGCTTCGAGAACACTGTCCAACCATCTCATCCTCTGTCATCCCCTTCTCCTTGTACCCTCCATCTTTCCCAACATCAAGGTCTTTTCCAGGGAGTCTAGTGAGCACTCAGGGCTGATTTCCTTCAGAATGGATAGGTTTGATCTTCTTGCAGTTCATGGGACTCTCAAGAGTCTCCTCGAGCAACATAATTCAAAAACATCAATTATTCGGCAATCAGCCTTCTTTATGGTCCATCAAGATATAATACCACAAAATAAATAAAAAACACATTTTAATAGGGCATAGGATGTAAATCGGATCAACCAATAGCCTGGTTAAAAAGGAACGTTTTTGCCTGACGCCTAAAGGTGTATAATGAAGGCACCATGTGGACTTTCCTGGGGAGAGCATCCCACAGATGGGGAGCCACTGCAGAGAAGGCCCGTTCTTGTGTTGCCACCCTCCAGACCTCTCGAGGAGTGGGTACACGAAGGAGGACCTCAGAAGTTGATCTCATGGTCCAAGTAGGTTCATATGGAAATAGGTGGTCCTTGAGGTTATGCTTTTGGGGTGCCCAGTATAAGAGACTGAGATGTCCCAGAGCATTTGCAACCCCTGGTTGTGAGATGGGTGTGTGTGATTGCTTATGCTGCTACTGAGAGATGAGGTGGGTGGCCTGCATAATATTGTTTTGTTCTGTAGCTGAAGGACTAACATTTTCATGGTGGCCTGTATGTGACCAGGTGAAGGTGGCTGATGAGTTAGGGACTTGCCCTGCATATGGAGACAGGCTCTGGTGGATTGAGCTGGTAAGACCAACAGCGGGTTCAAAAGTCAAGAAAGCATTATGCTTTCCATTTTTAAGTTCGGAATAGAGTAGTTGCTTTGAAAGATGATAATCAGGCATCCGCACAACATGACCAGTCCAATGAAGTTGATGTTGAAGAATCATTGCTTCAACACTGGTGATCTTTGCTTCTTCCAGGACACTGGCATTAATTCGCCTGTATAGTAGCTGACCCAAAATGGTGTTCCTGAGCATGGGGATGTGCATAGGCTCCCCATGTAGATTTAACTTATCTCCACTAGACTAGAAGGAGACCGACCTCCATGACCTTGTAATCCCTCCACCTCAGCTGCACACTCCCTCCTGCATGAGCTGTTTGAACATGGCAAATGTACACCAATTCCATCTTCTATGCCTTACATTAGGACAAGGGCAAGTCAAGTTTGTTACAGTACAATGGGGATTGGAGGGTTGATGCAGAAGCTGCAAACAATCTTGACACTTTGCAGGTAACCAATTTCTGGCTTCAGTAGGCCAAGATACCTAACATGCATGAATAGGTACTATGGTCTGCTTCTGCTTTGTAAGCACTCTGAAACACACTAACTGGTGAGCAAACCCCGCTGAACACAGCAGGGCTCATTTGTGAGTAAGATGCATAGGAATGCATTGCGTGTCTCTTCTTCCTGAGCTTCTTGGATAGATAGGCTGGAAGCAAATGGAAGGAGGGCGGCTAAGGACAAGTCATGTAACTGTCCTTCAGATTACTGGACCTTCTGCAATTGTCCTTGGTTTGTCTTTCTATAAAACAGTCATTCCATATGGAAATTTATATGCTAGGATCAGACCACATCATTACCAAGGAGGATGGTTTAGTCATTGTCTAAAGACTATCCCTGCCTCCGGGTCTGGTCTAGACCAGAAGGATATTGGAATCAGCAAGGGATACCCACACGACCTGAAGGTGCTGCTGTGCAATGCCAGATCAATGATTCATAAGACCACTGCCATCCATGACCTGATCGTGGATGGAGGACTTGACCTGGCATGTGTAACAGAGACTTGGTTGGATGAAGCAGATGGGCCTGTTCTTGCAGCTGTTTGTCCACCAGGTTTCTCTTATGCACAGCAATCCAGGTCATGTGGGCGGGGGGGGGGGTTGCAGTGATTTTTAGGATTTTTAGGAAGTCCTTAGTTTTCACCAGGTGTCCTGTTAGGGAGACCCAGTTTTCTGAGTGCATGTTCTGGAAGTTGGGCAATAGGGGAAGTACAGGATTCCTATTGGTGTTCCAACTTCCCCACTGTATCAAGGATACCCTACCTGAGTTGCTTTAGGTCATGTCAGATGTTCCTCTGGAGACACGTCTGAGTAAGAAGTGCTGTCAGGTTCATTGATTTCTGTGGGATTCTCAACTTTTTTTTACATACCCACTCTACTTGGTTAAAACTCATTAACTCAAACAAGATTAAGAATCCATCTTTGGGGGGGGGGGGAACAAGTCACCAAGCCAAGTATCCATTGAATATATGAAGATATGGTCAGCTTGAGAATTACCACTGCAATTGCACCCAGATTTTGCTGTGGAAGATCCCCCAGGCTGTGCTAACTTGCCACGGATTCAGCCCGACAATGGCTGCGCTTCTTTATCTCAGGTCGGGGACAGAGGGTTCGCTTGGGAGGGAGTTGTAGTGGTGTGTGGAGTGCTACAGGGTGCAATCCTTTCCCTGATGCTTTTTAATATCTTTATGTGCCCCCTTGAGATGGCGCTGGTCGCCCTAACAGACAATCTCCATAGATAGCTGGATCGAGGTGGGTCGGGACTGCTGATTCTTCTAGATTTGTCAGCAGCCTTCGACATGGTTGATCACTAACTTTTGGACCACCGCCTTGCCGATGAGGGGATTCAGCCCGACAATGGCTGCGCTTCTTTATCTCAGGTCGGGGACAGAGGGTGGCACTTGGGAGGGAGTTGTAGTGGCATTCCTTGGTGTGTGGAGTGCTACAGGGCGCAATCCTTTCCCTGATGCTTTTTAATATCTTTATGTGCCCCCTTGCCCGGATTGCCCAGAACTTTGGGCTGGGCTGTCATCAATATGCAGATGACACCCAGCTTTATCTGTTGATGGATGGCTGCCCTGACTCGACCCCAGACACACTGACCAGATGCTTGGAAGCTGTGGCTGGATGGCTGTGTGGGAGCCAGTTGAAGTTAAATCCTTCGAAGACTGAGGTCCTCTGGCTGGGTTGGGATGACATGGGGTTGGGGACCAACTCCCATCTCGTGCGGGGGCTCAATTAGTGCCAGTGCCCTCTGTCAAGGGTATAACCTTTGACGCCTCCCTCTCTATGGAGGCGCAGGTTGCAGCTACAGCAAAGGCAGCATTTTTCCATCTCTGCCGTATTAAGCAGTTGGTCCCTTACCTTTCTTGCTCCGATCTGGCCACAGTGATCCATGTGATGGTCACCTCCAGGCTCAATTACTGTAAATCACTCTACGCGGGGCTGATCTTGAAGCTGACTCAGAAACTCCAGTGGGTGCAGAATGCCGCGGTGAGACTCCTTAAGGGGTCCTTGCCACGGAATCACACTCATCCAGTGCTTTACCAGCTGCACTGGCTCCCGGTGGAGTACAGGGTCAGGTTTAAGGTGCTGGTTTTGACCTTTAAAGCCCTATGCGGCCTAGGACCCTCATACCTACAGGACCGCCTCTCCTGGTATGCCCCGCGGAGGACCTTAAGGTCCATATATAACAACACTTTGGAAGTCCCGAGTCCCAAGGAGGTTAGATTGGCCTCAACCAGGGCCAGGGCCTTTTCAGCTCTGGCCCCGGCCTGGTGGAATGCCCTACCGCAGGAGATCAGGGCCCTGCGGGATTTGACAACTTTCCGCAGGGCCTGCAAGATGGAGCTGTTCCGCCTGGCCTTTGGGCTGGACTCAGTCTAACCCCCCTCTTTTTTATGGAACCCCTTATATGCGATTCGTATATAAATTTTCCCTTGGCTCTTTTTGCTGGCCCATGGAGGACCAGCATGGAGAGTTTGCTCCGGTGAATATTTGACGTTTTCTCCCCTTATGGCTACCACTAAAACGAGGCTGCATTTTAAGCTGCATTTTAAACTGTACTATAACATTATTTTAATCAACTGGTTTTTTGTGGGTTTTTTGTTTTTTGTTTAATGTTTTTACTGTATTTATATTCAGTGTTAGACCCCCTGAGCCCAGTCTTGGCTGGGGAGGGTGGGGTATAAATAAAAATGTATTATTATTATTATTATTATTATTATTATTATTAGGAAAATCTGGTCCTGCTGGTTCTGAATTTTCCCTGTTGGTCTTGCCATCTCATCATAGTTCACCAGTTTCTCTTGCCACTCTTCTTTAGTTGGTATTTCTTCTTGTTTCCACACGCCAACATTACCTTAAAAGGGCCTGCTCAAGACTTTGTGGAAAGCATTGCGTCCATGGGGCTGTCCCTGAATAAATCAGGCCCTACTCATAGTCATGAACATGCCTTAGATCTGGTGCTTATCTCTGTTGACATGGGTGATTTAACCCTAAGTTCCAGTGGAACAAAAGAATTGCCATGGTGAGATCACTTCCTGGTACAACCAGACTTCTCTGTGACCCTTCCCCTCTGTGGGGAGGTGGGACCGATTTGAATGGTGTGCCCTTGCCACTTAATGGATCCACAATACCTTCTATAGGGGATGTCTTATCCCATGTTGACGGCCTCTCAGCTGATTCGCTGGTGGCCTGCTAGAATGCGGAGTTAATCAAGGCTAAAAACTGTCTGGCTCCAAAGCGCCCTCTCCGATTGCATGGAACCTGGATTATTTTCTCCAGAGCTGAGGGCAATGAAACAATCACTGAGAAAGCTAGAGCGCTGGTGGTGAAAAATTCATTCTGAACCAGGCCGAACTGGGGTTAGAGCTCAATGTCAAGCCTACCAAGGAGTGATAGCAACAGTGAAGAGGACCTTCCTCATGGCCTCTATTGCATCTGCGGAAAACAGCATCAGGAGACTCTTTCAGGTGGTTTGTAGTCTAACAGAACCACTGTCACAATCAGGGTCCAATAAGGACTCCAAGATCTCCTGTAACAATTTCGCAAAGTTTTTTGCAGATAAAATCGCTCAGATTCAGAAAGAGGTAGACTCTACCATGGTAGCAAGGCCAGGGCGAGTGAGTGCCAGAGCTCTGCTAGTCAAGTTACATGGGTTCAATTTAAACATGTTATCTCCGAGAATATGGACAGGATGCTTGGACAAGTGAAACTGACCACCTGTCTCCTTGATCCTTGCTCATCCTGGCTCATAAAAGTGAGCCAGGCTGGGCTGGGCAATGGGCTCTGTGGGGTAGTGGATGCTTCCCTCTGTGAGGGAGTCTTCCCAGACCCCCTTGAACTAGTGGTTATTAAACTGTTTCTCGTAGTGAAACTACGAGAAGAGATAATTGGGGGTTTGGACTGTGTGTTCACCTGTATGTGGATGATACCCAGCTCCACCTCTCCTTTAAATCAGAACCAGTGAAGACACAGTATGTCCAATGTGAGTGTCTGGAGGTGGTTGGAGGGTGGAGGGTGGTTAACGGATTGAGTTTGAATTGAATCCCCAAAGACAGAAGTTTCTGGGGGACAGGGTGTGTGTGGGGTTGGGCACTCTGTTCTTGAATGGGGTAACTGTGCCCCTGAAGGAACAGGTGCACAGCCTGGGGGTCATTTTGGACTCACAGCTGCCAATGGATGCGCAGGTCAATTCTGTGTCCAGGGCAGCTGTCTACCAGCTCCACCTGGTACAATGGTTGAGACCCTACCTGCCCACAGACTGTCTCGCCAGAGTAGTGCATGCTGTAGTTATCTCCCGCTTGGACTACTGCAATGCGCTCTATGTGGGGCTACCTTTGAAGGTGGCTCGGAAACTACAACTAATCCAGAATGTGGCAGCTAGACTGGTGACTGGAACAGCTGCCAGGACCATATAACACTGGTCCTAAAGGATCTACGGTCTACATTGGCTTCCAGTATGTTTCTGAGCACAATTCAAAGTGTTGGTGGTGACCTTTAAAGCCCTAAATGGCCTATGCCCTGTATACCTGAAAGAGCATCTCCCCCTCCATCCTTCTGCCCGGATATGATATGAATAATCACAATTGGTGTGCATTACTCTTACTCTGCAATGCTTTTTTTCCTGCATGTTATAGTGCTGTGCTGAAACCTGTCCTCTGATTTCTTGAGAGTGGTCTTCACCCATGAAGAAAGCTTCCCTTTTTCTGCCTTCCTTGTAGGGTGCTCTATCATTTATTCAGAAATTCAGTGGGTCCAGGCATAAGCTCACCTTAAAGTTATGAGATGACCAAGAGTGGCCTGCATATTTTTCTTTCCATTAAACATTTGCCAATGCTCGGAAGGCTGTGCATGCTTCCATGATGCCATCGCCTGGACTTTAGTGGAAGTTCAGGAAGCATAGGAGGCTGGAATCAAGTGCTTGACACATGTGAAGTCACCAATTTTCTTTTGAAGGGAATTTTTTTAAAATGAAACCAAAAAACCTTTCTACATTGATTTATTTCAAACTAAGAATACTTCACGTTTAAAACCAACAATGAACACCTGGCTAGCACATTGTAGGCAGTATTCCTTCCTTCCAATGTCATGGAGTTTTCAGGATTTGTGGGCAGCTGGTGAGGCTGCAGAATGCAGACTACAAGAGAGATGACTCAGAGGATGAAAGGAAGGATACTCACAAAAAGTTAAACACAACAAAAATCATGATAATTCCTCTGAAATTTTCTCTCCTCTTGATAATTTTCAAATTTGGGACAGCAGATTTTCATTTGTAGCACAACTTGCCATTCTACAAGGACAGCAGGGTCAAATGTTTCATATCCCCTCCACTGCCCCTAAATTTCATCTTACTCCACATTGTCATTCTGGCTGTTGCTTAAATCACTTCCAAATTGACTTTAAAAGTGCTAGTTTTTTCAAAACCTCATATTGCCAGCATGCATAGAATTGAATGCTTGGCTGACGCCTCACCTGAAATTCAAGAGAAATGTGTGAATGTTTCGGTGCCCTCCTCCAAACCTTCCTCCTGATTTTCATATTTGCAGACACAACAGTGAACAAAGACCTCTCAAGGCACACGGTAATAAAACTCTCTGCTGTATTCATAAGTCTCACTTAATGATTTCTTTCATTCTTTGCTTAATCTATCTATCTACTCACACCCACTAGGGCCATCTGTGGTGTCCTTTGTCTGAGGATTTGAGAACAAGCCAAAGTCAGGCATTCCCTGTCATTGAGACTCAAGCTCCTGTGGTATCTGAGATATTTAACCAAGACTCAGGCGAGCATAAAAGCCACTTTTCACCACGGACCCCATCGCTGTCTAAAAACAACATGGGAAAGTTTGTTTAGCCCCTGCCCTCTTGAAGCACAATTCCCCGGACCAGCCCTGTAACTTAACTGTGCTGGCTCTTGCATGCTAGCCAAACACAATTGGGTTTGCTTTTTTGTTTTTAAGATGTTCAGATTCTGATCTGTCAAGCATTCTGAAAGGCTGGCTCCAGAGCCCCACATTAAAATGTCTGTGGGAGCAATGATGTCACCCTTGTGACAGGCTTTAACTGGAGCAATGAAAGGAGCTCTTATGCTTCTCCTAGCTCAGCAGGTGTGAAGCCAACACAAAGGCCATTCACACAGGAATTCCCTTACATGAAACTTAACCAGACCTCATTCTGAATGTTGCCCTCCGCTGCTTTCCCTTGCCTGAGAAATGAATGGGGAACAAATGCTGATTCATTATATTTTGCTAAAGAGTCTCCTGCACTGGGGGATGGGAAAGAGAGACATAATTTTTAAAAGTCATGAATTCATAGTTTTGCTTTCCCTTCATCTCAATTTCATTTAATTCTGTTCTGTTTTCTTCTTAACCCCCCCCCCCACACACATGCTACATAAAATTCAGGGTTTGAGATTATTGAAATCAGACCTGTTAAGCTTCACTTGGACCATTTTTTTTTCCTTTTTAGGTTTCTGCTAACCTAATTTTCAAAGCAGGTTTAAAAGTCCACTGCATGGAGCCTGATTTAAATTTCTTTGGTTGTAATCTCTTGGGGTTTTTTCTGGAACTAAGGGAACAAGGTGGAGAGGGTGAGAGTGGTTTGTGGTGATTTGTGCAATATCTCATATGTGAGACTATCATTATTATTCCAAAAGCCACAGTTGGACAAATTTTTTTACTACAAAGTCATGGTGCGTTAGCTGGGACAGAACTTGATCGCTGTATGGACTTTATTATGACAAACCAAGACATCACAAAACTGTTGTAAGCTTTTGAGGTCTTCAGAATTTTTCATTAGCCAAGGTTTTACACAAAGCAGGAAGCAAGGGGGATGAAGGAAAATAAAGCACAAAAAGAATACAAAAATTAGGGTGGATAGTGTAGTGATAAGGTCAGTGTGGACATTCAGGGGTGGCCTGCCTACCTTTGAACATCAGTTAGCTGTTAATCCATGTTTTCCCCATTCAGATGAAAATTGGAGTCAGGGGTGCAAACTTGAATAAAATATGGGAGGGGCAGGTAAGCCCCACCCTCCACAATCGATTACATGACATGGTGCACACACACCATTTGAATGGCAATGCCCCCTCCCAATATTTTATTGGGGGGCAAAGCCCCCTCAGCCCCTAGGAGTTGTCTCCTATGATTGGCGTAGTCGAAACCTGAACATTGAATCTGCATGAGTAGCGACTTTGACCTCTCCCTGCTTTACTCAAACTTCAGCCATGGTTTAAAGCAGACACATTTTTCCTTTCAGTATCTCTCCCTCCTCCCTCTCCCATTCCTCAGCTGCCTCAAGTGAGACCAATGAAGGACATGGAGCCATCAAATATCCCATAGTACCTCCCATATTTCCTTCACACAACGCATTTTACTCCTCTTGCCATGTGGTTGCCTCCAACATGAAGTTCCAGATTACTAGTTGAACTTACTTCAACTTAATCAGCTAACTGACAGGCTTGGTCTTAAATTTCAAAAGAGAGAGAAATATCTATTCATTCAGGAGCACACTGGCAATAGTTATGAGCACAGCCAGGAAAGAAATGAAAGCATTGAGGAAATTGTGGGCGTGGAAAGGGCAGCAGCAGAAAGTGACAACTGATCAACATCACCCCAAAACACAGAAACATATTGTTGCACACCACCCCAATCTCTGAATAGTGTGAGATTTCAGGGGTTCCAGGTGCTTAGCCAGCATAGCTGCCAAGTACCCCGTTTTCCCCGGGAAACCCCCGTTTTTACTTACCTTTTCCCGGTGGTCCCCCGTATCACTTCGTCTCCCGTTTTTCTCCGTTATTTTCTCCTGCCGGCGGCCATTTTTCTTTGTTATTTGCCCTTCTATGGGCACCCAAAATGGCCGCCGCCAGCTTCAAAAGTCGCATCTACGCATGTCCAGAAGTGCATAGACGCGACTTCTGGTGTCGTCGTCGGCCATTTTTGGTGCCCATAGATGGGCAGAGCGACACCGGAAGTTGCGTCGACGCACTTCCTGACATGTGTAGAAGCGACTTTCGAAGCCGGCGGCGGCCATTTTTTGTGCCCATAGAACCGGAAGTTACGTCGACGCAACTTCCGGTGTCACACGGCTGCCGGTCCCGGATTCTATCAGTTAAATCTGAATTTACAGAGAGAAAGCAGCAAGATTTGTATTTGTTAGGGTTGACTACATAAATGAAATGGGAACAAAAACAGCTGCAAACTTAAAAGATTGACACTGTCAATTCACTAAGTATCTCTAGGTGCTACAAATTGTCAGGAGTATGGGCAGGAGTCAGGCTCTGGGGCCTGTAGTGCTTTGCAGGACTGGGGCATGCCTCAGCTTGTGCTGGAGAAGCAAGGCGTGGCCACACAGGTGAAGTCCTCAGCTTGTGCTGGAGAGGCAAGGAGTAGTCACCCAGGTGAGGCCACTTGAGATCTCACTGCACCTGATGGCAGGAGCTGGGAGGGATAAAAGCTCAGCATTTTCCCTTCAGCTCTTTGCCACAACAACGCTATCCCTGCCTGGTTGCATCTGGCCTCCTGCTCCTTGGACCCTTGCCTTGTTGCCGCCGTGCTTCTTGGACCCTTGCTTCGCCTTGCTCCTGCCCCGTGGACCCTTGCCTTGCCAACGTCTTGATTCTTGCTCCGTGGACCCTTGCCTTGCCAACGTCTTGATCCTTGCTCCGTGGACCCTTGCCTTGCTGACGCCTTGATCCTCGACCCTTGTACCTTCGCCTTGCTTTTTGACCCTTGGACCTTCGCCTTGCTTCTTGTTCCTTGAGCCTTCGCCTTGCTCCTCGACCCTTGGACCTTCGCCTTGTCAACGCCTTGCTCCTTGACTCCCAGACCTTCGTCTTCGCCTCTGCCTTGCTCCCTGACCCTGCGACTGCCTGCTGCTGGATCCTCAGCCCTGCACCTGTTCCTGCTTCTACACCACCATCTTGCCTCTGGTCCTGACGCCCGCCGACCGGACCGTGACACAAATACAGATTTTGGGACACAGAAGCAATTGCTACTCCCCAGTTTGGAAAACATAAAGCACAACCATTACCCAGATCTGAGCTACAACTTAAGTGAAACATAACAGAGAGCAGAAGTAGAAAGTACCATGGCAGTATTAATAATACAAGTAAAGATAGATATTAATACAGTAAGATAAAGGTAATGGTAAAGGACCCCTGGATGATTAAGTTCAGTCAAAGGTGACTATGGGTCTGTGGCGCTCATATCACTTTTAGGCTGAGGGAGCCGGTGTTTGTCTGCAGACAGCTTTCCGGGTCATGTGGCCAGCATGACTAAACCACTTCTGGTACAACGGGACACCGTGATGGAAACCAGAGCACACAGAAATGCCGTTTACCTTCCTGCCATAGCCATACCTATTTATCACTTGCACTGGTGTGCTTTCGAACTGCTAGGTTGGCAGAATCTGGGACAGAGCAACCCCATTGCATGGATTCAAACCGCTGACCTTCTGATTGGCAAGTCCAAGAGGCTCAATGGTTTAGACCACAGTGCCACTTGCATCCCTATTAATACAGTATTGAACGCTAGAGTAGATAGAAGAGTCATTAAGAGTATTAACATATAGCTGAGCGAAACTATTAAAATGTAAGGTCTACCCTAGGGTGGCTTATGTTACTTGGAAGGATTTATATAAATAATTGCACTAAAGAAGTAGATAGGCAAAGCAATGTTTGTGTCACTGATATAGCTATAGTTAGAAATTCACCTGAAAACAATAAATGAATAGCTCAGGGGAGCTGTTCAACAAAACTAGCAAATTGCATCTAATACAGTCCAGTTCTGAATGCTTTAGTCCAAAAACATAACTATTCTCCCTCAGTTGATCTGAACCCTGCATTTTGTGGATGGTAAATTCCAGGTGTTAATTGCAGATTCTATGACAAATAATTTAATCTGTCTTCAATATGCTAACAACTAATTTCACGGGATGACCAAAATTTATAGTGCTCCCTATTCATTTTCTCCACATTTATAAGTGAATAAGCTACTGCAGTGTTTTCTCATATGCCCAAAACAATACACATTCATCACATTTATCCTACTAAATTCCAGCAGCATTAATTCCCTCAAAACATTGAATTTTCTTTGAATGCTTTGAAGGCATATGCTATAACTGGCAAGTACATTTTCTCTAAAGCTTTGGTTTGGAGCTGCTTCTGATTATCTCCCAGGAATGCACAACTTTACTTTGCTACCTCTGCATGACGTGCCAACAGTCTGACATCTTAACTACTGGTTCATGCACTCTGCTTCTAGTCAATCTATCCAGTTCTGTTTCTCATTCTGGGCAGGACTTGACACTGGCCAGGAAAACAGTATAAGTTTCTATTGATGAAGAAGTATCTTTTATTCTTCTGTACAGCATGGAAAGGGAAAATGCACCACTAAAGCTTCAGGCTAGAACATTCTGGAAAGGAGAGATCATGGGACAATCTTCCTCTTTTTAACACCCTCCAGCTGCCTTGTTTCCATCTCATGACATGGGTGTAACGGAATCCTTCTCTTCCCCCCCCCCCATTCTCAGAAATTCTATAGACTATATGGGATTAAACACATGGCATTGTATAGCAAATGAGATCTGAACAAATTTGTGTCTCCTGCAAATTTTCAAGTGGAATAATTAGCAATGGGTGGATATAACATAGAGTGTGCCTGGATTGGGAAAGTGGCTCATAAATGGATTTACTCAAAGGGCTCAACAAGCAGAACTCAACTTTGTTGAGAAATATTTATGGCATACCCTCCAACATTTTTGTCCCCAAAATCGGGACCTCAGGAAGGGCATGCCTTCTGGTCCAGGCAATTATCCACAGGGTTGGGCCAGAGTGCCTTCTGGTCCCTGCTGACTCCTGCCAGAAGGAGCACCTTTTGGTCTGGTGCTTTGCAACAAGGACTTGGATCAAAGCGCTGGACAAAAAAATGGGACATTCTGAATCCAAAGAGAAGCCAGGATTAGCTTCTGTGATCTGGGATGTCCTGCTTAAAATGGGACACTTGGCGGTGGGGGGAGGGAGTATGTAGAAATCACCCACAATATTAATCACAGGGTATATTCTGGTGCATTTGTAAATGGTTTCATGGCCATTGTTTCTCCTCAAAGAACATAGACAAATGCAGTTCTGTGCCTGGAAGCAAGGAAACCCTTCACAAAATTCTCAACACTCTCACGAAACTGCCATTCCCAGGATTCTTTGGGTGACATCACTAAAGTCATTGGTTTAAATCCAATATAGAACTATGCATGCCCCCTCAAGTGAAATGAAAGCAGGAGAAGTGAAAGAAAGTGAGAGAAACCAAAATGTTTTATGTAAGACTAAGATCCGATCTTGGGTAGGGATGATACACTCATCTGCTGAGTGTAGGAACAGCCAAGCCAGTTCCTTCATGAAGGCAGTGGCTTTGACTGGCCAATTAAGTAAGACTAGCCATTCATGCCTCAGATGAAGGAGCAAAAAATTCATTTCCTGCGGACCCAGCCCTGAGCAGAAGAGAAAAAGACTTGATCTACGGCCACTGAGAGATAAGAGGTGGAAACATCATAGAAAGGAAGATGGATTATCTGGAGAAACTGAGAAGCCTGACAGGGAAGTGAAACCCTTCCCCCCCTTCTCTTAAAGATTTACTAAACACCTTTTCTGGACAGGCTACCAGATTTACCTAGAGCAGCGGGAAAATAGAAAATATCATGGGATAGTTTTGGGGCCAGCTCTTTCGCTGAATTCTTATTATTCATAATATGTTTCAACATTATTACTTATTTTATAATTGTAAGAGTTTTGGCTGTTTTTATAATTGTTTATTCTATTGCTGCAACCCACCCTGGGACCTTATGGTGAAGGGCAGGTAAGAAATTGTATAAAGTAAATAGGGAAGTAATGAAAGAACAATGACCAGCCAGGTGCCTCTCAGAAGCTCATCAGCAGAATATGATGCAATAGTTTCCCCTCATTATTTGGCACCACAGCACCTGTCATTCAATGCTAGAATGTGTTGTGCTTAATATCTGTACATAGACCTATCCTCTATATATCTTATCCAAACCATTTCAGTGCTATCTCTCCTAGCATCTACTAACACATCTTGGATGATAGCAGGGCCGCCTTAAGCATATCTGGCGCCGTGGTGCAAAGATCCCTCCGGTGCCCCCCTTTCCCAGAGTTGTCGACCTTTTGGGGGGGCTTGAGGAGGCGGGCAGTGGCTGAAGGCGCTCAGCTGAATGCTTCGTGCTGCGGCGACCATGGCAGGAAGCACACCAAGTGAGTGGGCCCACACCGAGCAAGCGAGAGCATCCCCTTTTAGCCTCCTGGCGCCCCACAGAATTCAGCGCCTGCAGGCTAAAAGGAAAAAAACTGAGCTGACGCTCAGTGGGAGCAGCGCTCGCACCCTTGCTCACTTAGCGCACTCGTTCAGTGTTCCCTGGACTCTCGTCTGGTGCCCTCCAGACCATGGCGCCCTGGCGCCCTGCACCACTAGCCTCTATGGGTAAGACGGGCCTGGGTGATAGTGATCTCCATAGGTTATGAACATGCTGTCTGAATATTTACACCCTCTTGTAAGTCTTGGATAGGAACTCCCCCTCTTGGACCTAATTATTATCATACTATTTCATTGACTCACCCTATCTGCAAACCTAGTTATTGGGTTACTAAAACATAATTTGTTTGTCAAAGCAAACTGTCCTAAATAATATAGTGTCATGACTTCTGTGGTACCAAACACCTATAATTCCTGGGTCCAGCAAGTGTTAAACTCTAAGGCGGACCAGCCTCCTGGTGAGGGAATCACCCACAGTGATGAGCCACTAAGAAAACAAAAGAAAGGGGGTGGCCCATTAAGAAGCTAAGACGACAAATGGTCGGGGCACCTCCTCCATTTCTTAGATAGTGAATAGGCAAAAGCCAGAGTGGAGAGTTGGCTGTGATGACCTGGGGAGAAGGTTGCAAGCTGGAAAAGGCAGAGAGATAGCCCAACGTTTGATTTATGTTTGAATCCAAGGCTACAGCTATAGGGGAAACTAGACCATCTAGGGGTGTTCATGCTGTGAATCCCTTCATCATAGGCTCAGGTTGTATATATGTGTAAATAAGTCATATAGTTTAAAGACACCACAGTCTCGGCTGTGCCTCATTCCCAAAAGGAAGCACGAACCCTGGGGATGTGCCTGGAATCTCTGGAATCTCCCACCACTCCGAGATTGGGGGGGGGGCAGGCAACAATGCTGTGCTCATGAACCTGGAGCCCTTTTTCTGCATTTCAAAAAAGTTGACCCCTTTATCACTTAGAGAATGTTAATATAGGCTTTATACACCAAAATATACTATAGTACCCATTATTTGCATGTGTCAACAGACGCATTATACACACAAGCCTGCAAGGGCAATTAATCCATTTCCCAACCATTCCTGCCTCAGAGGCCTGGGAACTGTCACTTTAAACAAACGTGAACTACATTTGTGGAGTTTAAATAGCAAGTCACATTTATTTTGGGTCTTTTGCAACATGGTCACTCTGCAAAATTTAACACCCATTAAATGGCCTCTGTGTTTGAGTGAATAGGCTCAACTTAAGGAAGGAACCTTGATAGCTGGCTCTTCTCCAGGCCTTGAGGCTTGAGGCTGCATTCCTATGATTCGTTGTGCATGAGCCCTTTTTTGCTGCAAGTAGGTAAGCCTCTGTTAGAACACGGGGCTGCAAATCAATGTCCTTTTCATATTACTCTTGCCCTGCTTTCTTAACCTGTTACAGTTCAAAAGCCAGAAAGCTTGTGCCTCATTCCTGCTATATATCATGCCATTAATTTCCTGTTGATTGACGAGTGTTTACTAGTGGTCCTCCCCTAATCATCATGTTCATTCAGCACTTCCTGGCAGGCCAGACATCTGCCCTTGGGTCAGCTAAACTCCGCCATGCAAGACACAGCTAAAGGAGGATAAAAATAGTAGTACCACTTTGGGGAAATGGTTAGAAGAGGGAAGGGGGAAGCCAGTCACTAGTTTAACTTCCTAAAGAATACAGTGGAACCTCGGTTGTCGAACATAATCTGTTCTGGAAGACCGTTCTATTTCCGAAACATTTGACAACCAAGGCGCAAATGCCAGTCGGCAAAATCCATTGAAAAAAAAAAGGAGAAACTTGCCTCGGAAGCCATTCAACTTCTGAGGCACGTTCGAAAACGGAAGCATTCACTTCCGGGTTGTCAGCATTTGAAAGCTGAAATATTCCATTTCCAAAGCATTCGACAACTGAGGTTCCACTGTAAAGTGTTTAAGTTGAAGACTCTGCAGAAAAAGTTATACAAAAGTACAGTGCAAAAATCGAGGGACGGCAAATATTGATTTTAAATTGCAAGCATAGAGCTGTCTTACACTTGATGCGCTAGAACATATTTTATTTATTTTTAGTGTGCAAAGCAGAGAGGCCGGAACCCAAGACCAGCGCGTGGGGTGGAGGGAAGGAGGTCTGGTGGGCCGCCGCTGCCGCCGGAGCTTCAGGGTTGCGAGGGGGGGGTAACTTCGTTGCTCCGCAGCCGGAGGGGAACCAGCCAAAGGGGGTGGTTTGTTGTTACCTCGCAGCGGCTTCCTGCTTCCCTGCTTCCCGCTCCCCATATGCACCCAAGAGGGGCGTGCCAATCCCAGTTCCGCCTGAGGAGGCTGGAGGGATGGCGAGTGGGGCCGAGCAGGGACACACCGGCTGAGGCGGCTGAGGAGGCGGCGGGCTCAGGAGGGCGATCCAGACCGAGGGGGCAGGCGTCAAGCTGAGGGGGCCGCCGGGGAGGTCAGTGGCGAGGAGCGGGGCATCGCCATAGCCTCCGCCCGTGAGGAGCCGCGAGGGGCAGCCAGAGCTGCTGGGAGGTGGGAGGAGGGGGCCCTGCCATTGTCCCGGCCAGAGGTGCCGCGCTCCTCCTGCTGCTGCTGAAGGAGGAGGAAGGAGCACGGAGCTCGAGGCGGCCGCTCCGGCTGTGAGGGGATTGAAGGGGAGCGGCTGGCTGGGGGGGGGCGATCCTTGTGCCCACCTCACCGCCTCAGCCTGGCTCGTCTCCCTGCCGGGCCGAGCGGGCCCCAAGCTCCCCTCTCCGAAGTGTCTCTGTGTCCAATCCCTGTGTCCGTGGGGCACATGCGCAGTAGCGCAAACCCAGAGACACAAGGAATACTGGACGCAGAGACACTTGCACTTTATTATATAGGATAAATTATTATTATTAAGACATCTGAAGGCAGCCCTGTTTAGGGAAGCTTTTAATATTCGATGAACTATTGTATTTTAATATTTTGCTGGAAGCCGCCCAGAGTGGCTGAGGAAACACAGCCAGATGGGTGAGGTATAAGTAATAATAATAATAATAATAATAATAGTAATAATAATAATTTTTTATTATTTTTATTATGCTAATTATAGTGCGTATGCATGTGCATTAGGGAAGTGGGTTCTCCACTGCTGCTGGTCATAATACCAAAAGGTTTGTGTTGTCAAAATGCAGCAGATGGCAGTACTGTACAAGGAAAACTCAAGCTGTGTAGCTAATCTGGCTTGTTATTCACAGGGGTTAAAGAGCGATGGTGCCCCAAGCGCCTATTGTGTTACCCACTGTGTTGATCTTGCAACAGTGTGTGGTATTCTACAAGTATAAATACGGTACCAATTTTAACATACCACGTGACTTTCACCTATTTGAAATGTCCCTTTAGATCTGTTCTACACATTATTCGCTTTCAAAGGCCTTTCTGTTCTCGCTGTCAAGACGTACCAAGGATGACCAGCTTCACCTCCATAGCTGCCAAGTTATCCCTTTTTTTAAGGGAAATTCCATTATGCTGAATAGGCTTCCTCGCGAGAAAAGGGAAAACTTGGCAGCTATGTTCACCTCATTAGGGCTTCTGTGGTTCTGGACATTTCCTAGTGGAGGATTTTGATTGGCGCCATGCCATGGCGGTATGGAGATTTAAGAACTGTTCCTTTCTGTGAAGATGCATCACAGGGGCAAAAAAGTCCTCGTATTGGAAGGTGGACAATAGTGGCATTCTAAAGGCCAGTGTGTGACATAGGAAGAAATTGGATTTTGTTTCTTTAAAGCAGCGTTCTGGAGTTTGGTACTTGGGCAAGCATATGGGCATAGAGGACTCTAAGCCCATGTAAAGGCGCATTTGCAGATTTATAAACCCCTTCGCAACAAAAAGTCACTGAAGCAGTGTTCGATAAAATAGACTACGGGAGATTAGCCTACAGTTCAGTAAACGAGAGGCAGTGAAATCAGTCCTACATAGTTCTACAGGTGTGAAGTTAGTAGTGCAAGGAGCCCCTTCTTAAACAAACGTCCTTCATTGCCAGCTCAATACGGAAAAGCTGAACTTTTATGCCACCACCACTTCGGTCTTTCCAAAGAATTCTTAGGTAATGTCCATGTGTGCTACGGATCGGGCTCATCATATGGGAAGAAAGGGAGGGAGGACCATGGATCTGCCCCACACGCCCCTCCCCCCTCCCGCACTTCTCCAGCTAGAGCAGCTTCAGGGGGAGATGCAAATTTAGGAGGGTAAGACAGCAGTTGCTGCGAGGCGCGCGCGGAATGGCCCGTGGCGGCGTTAAGGGGCGGAGCTACAGTCTTCCGCGGCGAGAGAAGAGTAAAGAGGGAGGCGAAAGTCTCCGCTCGATATTCCGGATCTCCGTGGGCGGAGGGAGGGGCTGGTGGGCGCCGACTTCTTCGCAGCTGCTCCTCTTCGGGCCCCGTGCGGCTGAGCTGCCCAGAGCAGGGCGCTGCTGCAGCTTCGGGCCTGGGCGCCGCCAGGACTTTGCTTAGCATGATCGGTCCATTCGCGAAGTGTTTTTGTTCTTTGACTTGATCCTGGCTGCGCCCGAGGGGAGAGTCCTGCCTTGCCGGGGGTGGTCTAGACGACCCTCGGGATCCCCTTAAGTTCCAGCTCCACGCGGCCTTTCTCGGACGACGCAGCACGATGCTTTCGCCGCCAAGAGTCGCTTGCCGGGGGTGGGGCTGTGACGGGCCTTGAAAGCCTTCGGTTCACAATCCTTCCTGTGACACTGAACAAACTATAGTTCCCGGGGGCGGGTCGTGCTTTACACGCATCCTTGAGAGAAACTGACGAAGTATTGCCGGAAGTTGTCGCCAGCGCGTGCGACTCTTCCCTTTCTTCGCTCTCCGCCGCCCAGAAAGAGAGGAGGGAGGCGCCCTCCCGACTTCAAGCGCCTCCATTGGCTAGATCTCTCGAAAGGGGCCAGGTGGGCGGGGCCTGCGCGTGCTGCCGCGCGTGGCCCCGCCCCGCCTTAAAGAGCGCGTGTCCTGGGCGGCGCCGGGCTCCCTTTGCGCGGCTCCATGGCTGGGCGCAGCCGGCCTTCCTCCGCGGGCGCAGCCTCCTTCGGCCGCCGGCAGCCTTGGACGGGCCCCGCTGGTAGGACTCTGAGCATGTGCAGAGTGCCTTCCGCCTTGGGCGGGACTCTGGCTTAGGTCCGGAACTTCGGGAGGGAATAGGGTCAAAAGCAGAAATAGGGGGGAAGTGCTTCTGAGCGCGTGCAGAGTGCCTCTCTCTCTCCTTGCTCAGGAGTAGCTTGCAGGGAGAACGAGGATCTTTGTTTTAAGTAGCGCTTTAAAGGAAAGTGGCCGCCAAGGCTCCGGAGAGATTTGTTTGAATGAGGATGAAGGACACGTGGTCTCTTTGTTATTGACTGCTTTTGTGTTCCCAGGGAGTTCAAAGTGGCATTATTTTCATTATTAACTAATTAAATGAGTACAACACCCTTCTTCCAAAACCCCAGGGTGGTTCTCCCCACTGAATTCCCATAACAACAACAGCCCTGTGAGGCAGAGAGGCTCCCTAGGCCATGCCCCTTGGGGACTTCCACCAGAGTCTCTCTCTCTCTCTCCTGGCCCTGGCCTTAAGCTCTAACTGTTAGGTGTCCCTCCTGTTTTTTATCCAGGGGGAGCCATAAAAGTTGCCCCTTATCACAGTCAAGGCAGGTGTGTGTTTGCAGCTGCAAGCAAATTGCGGGTGTGAGCATCCCTGGGGTGGGGCTGGGCATTCCCCATCCCCCAGTCCCAGATCTTGCCCCTTATTCCTTCCCCTGTTTGTAAGGCTGTCTTCTTCCTTCCTTCTTCCTTGCCTTCCTCCTCCAGTTGGATCTTCCATGGCACCTGAGGAGGAAGAGGCCAACCCCTTCTCTTTCAAGGAATTTGTGCGGAGCAAGAACCAGTATTTGGCAGCCCCTGTCCTGGAGGAAGCAAAGGGGCTGAGCAGCATTGCCCTGGCCTCCTCAGGGTCAAGCACCGGCAGCCCCAAGGTAAGGCCTGGGGGGCAAAGCGGGCAATGGGGGGGCACCAGGAATCAAGAGGGTGAGTGGCTGAGTCCCCTCCGCCCCCAAGGAGGAACCTGCCACACCTCCCCGCACTCATGGGCCTCCCTCTTTCCTGCGCCACAGGTGGGAAGAGTAGTGACTCACTCCGTGCAGAGAGAAGGCACTGGCGGAGGAAGGGGGGCGGGAGGAGAGACTGCCCCTGGCGCCATGGGGCTGCTGTCCTGCCCACCCACCCCCTCAGGCTCAGGCAGCGCCCTTACAGCCCCCTCTGGGAGGCAAAGGCAGAGGCATAGCTGTCAAGTTCTCCCCTTTTTTTTAAGGTAAATTCCCTTATGATGAATAGGCTTCCTCTCAAGAATAGGGAAAACTTGACAGCTATGGGCAGAGGCAGGGGAGAGGAGAGGGGAGTCACACACACACACACACACACACACACACACACACACAGTGTTTGGGAGTTTCAGTGGAGCCACTTCTCTCTGGGCTGCTCTTAAGCAACTACAGCCAGGGGTTTCTTTTCCTGAGTGATGGGCTTTTCATTAGGCTGAGAACAGATTTCCCTCCTTTGCCATTTTAGGATTCCTCAAGGTTCTCACTCCTCCTGGACGACAGCCCCTCGTCCCCTGGGTCTTTGGATGTGGCCTTCCACAAGCCATTTCCCCCGGACCCAATGGCAACTAACTCCTTGCTGGAAGATGAAGACGAGGACAGCGAATGGAGCAGCACCTACCAGCCATCAGCTGTTGAAGAGGCCCACCTGGGCAGGGTGTCCAGCCCCTCCTTGGACAGCACCCCAGACTCTTTCTGCTGTGATCCCTCTGACCTGTCTGAGCTCCAGAGGTTTACTCCGTGGAAACTGGAGGCCAAGGAGGATCAGAGCTTGCCTGTGGATGGAGCTGCTGGGGGGGACAGCTTTTATCTGCCTCCTTGCCAGCTGACTTACGAAGAAGTGAGGAGACAGGAATCTGAATTGCAAGCTGCTTGGGTCTCTTCCTAACGCTCCTGCTTCCGTCTGAATAGCGAGTCCACGTCTCCTGAATGAGCTGGGAGGCCAGGATTGCTCCCTGGCAAATGGGTGTGCTTCGAGGTTCTCCTGTTGACGCTTCTCAAGTCCCAGGCTGGGCAAGGGAAGGAAGACCCCCCCCCCAAATGTGTTCTCTAGCCCTTCTTAACTCCTGCCACCCAATTTATTTTTGCCCCCGCCCCTGTTGGAGGCGGTAATGCTTCTGAGCTCTTGCTCCAGTACTGGTTTGGGGCTTCCTGTTGGAGCATCTTGGTTGGGCACTGTGTGGACAGGAGGTGGGACCGGATGGGCTCCCTTTGGGCCAATCCAGCTCAGCTCTACATATGAACGTTTAGTGCAGGCATAGGCATATTCGGCCCTCCAGACGATTTGGACCTATATCTCCCATCACCCCTAGCTAGCAGGACCAGTGGTCAGGGATGGGAATTGTAGTCTCAAAACATCTGGAGGGCTGAGTTTGCCTATGCCTGGTTTAGTGGGAAAGCAGGAGCCTCCCTGCCCAGGGGCAACCTACCCCAGAATGCCAGCTGAAGACTTGCTGTCGCACTCAGGCCCCGCTTCTGGCCTTCCCGTTGGGGCCTCTGTGTAGGCTGGACCATAGGGGCCCCCAGGGGCCTGTGTTCACCTCAGGCTTTTCGGGAGGAGCAGTATCTCCCCCCCAGTTAATTTTTTATTTTATTTATATGCCTCTTGAATGTAACAAAACTTATGAGTAGCTTACAATTAACATTAAAATTATTAACAAGACTGTTGGAAGCTAGTATTTAAAAACATTTAAAGGTTATTATAATTAACAGCGAGAGTTGTTCCACTCCCCACACTCCCCCCAAATCACACACACTTTTGAAACTCAGCCCAGGGACTGTTCCAAGGGGGCTTGGAGGCCCAGCCAGGTGTGGATCCCAGCCAGGAAACTGGTTGTGGAGAGATGGGGGTTTTGGTGTCTTAAAGTAGGCTTGCCATACGTCAGGAAAATTCCTGATATGTCTTGGTTTGTTTGAAAAAGGCTACCCTAAAGACACCTTCAACATCCTGACTTTCATGCTGGCCCTCTGAGCTCCATGAACTCTGGATTCTTCATCGGTTCCTTTTTTCCTCCTAGCAATTCAAAATCCCTTTAATTTTGCAGACAGAGCAAACAGAGTCAAACCTGGGTCCTTGACAAAAAAATTGGATATTCATGTTTTTCTTTATCCCCAAATACACATTGTCTTAATCCAGTTTCATCCAAATAACTTTGCTACTGATATATGAGGAAAACATTTGTTCAATTAGGTATTTCTTTTGCTCTTTCTTTTGCAGTTAAAAGAAGAAAATTCTAAGTTTAGGAGTAAGATCAGCCATCTTCAAGCAGTTTCTGAGAGTCAGGCAGAAAGGTACACATACTGCAAGGGACCTCTGACCATCAGGTCCAGTCGTGACGAACTCTGGGGTCGCGGCGCTCATCTCACTTTACTGGCCAAGGGAGCCGGCGAACAGCTTCCAGGTCATGTGGCCAGCAGGACTAAGCCGCTTCTGGCACACGGAAACATACTGTGTTTCTCGCAAGAAAACCTCCTCCAACATAGTAAATAAGCCTTTAAAAAACAAAACCCAAACCAAACCTTTCAATTTCTTAATTTGTTTTAAATAGTTTTAATTTGATTTTGAATGAAGGCGCAATAAATTGTTGCTGTTTTGAACTCCCCCCCCCCCTTAGTGCGTATTCTGAATGATCCTCTTTATAGGGTAGGGGGCACTGAGGGGGAAGGAATATATGGAACCAAGGAGGTGGTGGCCCCCAAAAGTTTGGGAATTGCTAAGCTAGGGAGCCACCCCACAAAGGCAATGCTTGATTCCTTGCTGTTGCCCTTTTGTAAACTAGAATCAAGCAGCTGGAAAGGACCTTGGCGGAGAGTCGGCAGAAAGAGGAGAAGGAGACCCGGGACTTGGAGGCCATGGTGCAGCAAGTGGAGGAGAACCTGGAGCGGATGGCGGTGAGTCTGGCCTGCCAGGGGAGGAACACCCTGGCACTCCCAGCCCTGGGGTGGCTCTGTAATGGGCCCTGCCCTGGAGTTCTCTTCTTCCCTGTGTCTCAACTGCTGAAGAATACATCTGGTTTGTAGGTGACAGTGGTCTCTGTTAGCCTCAAGTTGTTTCCGAGATCTCAGATGGAAGCAGATCTCTCTACCCTACCCCTCGCTCGCCCCATCTCTTTGTGGTGGTGGGGTAATGGGCAGCTCCTCCCAGCAGCTTGTGGAGAGACTGCAGGCCCCAAAGACCCTCCCCAGGCCACCCCCAAATCAGCCTTACTTCCTGCCCCCCTTGAGGGCTTCTGCCAGCCTGGATGGTGTCCTTGAGAGAAGGTTGCCTTCTGAGGGCATGGAGAAAGATGTCAACTGCACAAAAGGTAAACTTTGATCTCAGCTGCCCTGTGCACTGCTCTCTGGCCCTGCATGTGGCCCCTGGAAGGCTGTGTGAAATGGGAATGTGATCCATCTGTAATGGAAGCTGACTCATAACAGCGAGCAGGTGGGGAGATTCTGCTCCTAGTCTCTGGTGGGACGCTGCCCCCCCCCAATGGGAAGCCCACAAGAGCATGTGGCCAGGGCCGGCCCTACGGCCAGGCTCGGTGGGGCAGGGCAGCACAGCCCCGGCCCGCCAGGGGGGTGCCGCGAGCTGCGCCCGCCTGCTGGCCGGCCGGTCCGCCGCGCAGCAGCGCCTGTGGCAGCCATGCTGTGCCCGCCCGCCCACCACGCTGGGAAACGGGGCGGGGGGGGCGCCGGAGGGATCCGTCGCACCATGGTGCCAGGGGCGCTCAAGACGGCCCTGCATGTGGCTCCAGGCAGCTGGTTGTGAGAGGCCTACTGTGTCTGACTGATAGCGGGACCTCAGGGTCTCCCCCCCCCCATGTCTTTTATTCTTCAGGCTCCCGTGACCAGCCCTGCTCTTCTCTATTCCAGAAACGGGCCATGAAGGCCGAAACCAGCACTGTGAAGCTGAAGCAGCACAACAGCCTCCTCCAGGTACGGCCTGGGGGGCCTCCTTCGTTGGGTCCTTTTCTTCTCGGTCCTTTTAAAAAGCCAAACACTTTCGTTTCTGAGCACCTGCTTAGGCAAAGCTAAGGAGGGTGGAGAGCTAAACTGGGGAACTTGCTCCTGCAAGAGGCCATGAGGGCTCCAAAAGAGGACTAGACAAATTCATGCAGGAGGGGAGGCCTAAGGTGGCTCCTAGCCAGGAGGGCTTTGCTCTGTTCTGCCTCCGCAGCCAGAGGCAGCTTCTGGATCCCAGTGGCTGGAAACGGCGAGAAGGGAAAGTTTGCTCTTGCCCTCGGATCCTGCTTGCAGGTTTCCCAGAATCAGCATTTGGTTGGCCCCTGTGAGAACAGGATGCGGAACTAGATGGGCCCTGGCCTGACCCAGTACCCAGGCTCTTCTCCTGTTCCGTTCATGAGGCCAAGGAGATGTTGCAGGTTGAAGGTGAGACACAGCTGAACTCCCCACACTCCTTTGCCAGGAAACTTGCTCAGACCACGTGTTGTTGTGTGTGACTACACACCATAAATGGAAAGCACCTGTCTTCTCCCAAAGAATCCTGGGAAATGTAGTTTAAGGGTGCTGGGGGTTATAGTTTTTGGGGGGTTAACGACAGTTCCCAGGAGGGATGCGGGTGGCGCTGTGGTCTAAACCACTGAGCCTAGGGCTTGCCAATTGGAAGGTCAGCGGTTTGAATCCCCGCGACAGGGTGAGCTCCCATTGCTCTGTCCCTGCTCCTGCCCACCTAGCAGTTCGAAAGCACATCAAAGTGCAAGTAGATAAATAGGTACCGCTCCGGCGGGAAGGTAAACAGCGTTTCCGTGCGCTGCTCTGGTTTGCCAGAAGCAGCTTAGTCATGCTGGCCACATGACCTGGAAGCTGTCTGCGGACAAACGCCAGCTCCCTCGGCCAGTAAAGTGAGATGAGCGCTGCAACCCCAGAGTCGTCCTTGACTGGACTGAACGGTCAGGGGTCCCTTTACCTTTACAGTTCCCAGGATGCTTTTGGGGAAGCCAAGTGCTTTAAATACATGTTGTGTACACAGTCAGGGACTTGTGAAACTTTGCAAAGTGTTCTGGGAGCCTTTTTTTGGTAGAAAAGGCTGGGTGAAAAATGCTTTTTAAAAATAAATAAACCTGCTTACCAGACTCGCATTGTTTGGAATAATGTTCTCAGCTAACCTTGCTGGCATCTGCAGGATCCTTTGCCCTAGCTCCTCTGTGCTTTTATCCACATGTCTCTGACATATTCCCCCCCCCATCCTATTTTTTACCTTAAAGGTTCAGGTGGAGAACTACAGGTTAGAAAATGAAGCCTTGAAATCTAGCCACTCTGCTAACCTGGCCATAGTGCAGCAAAATGCCAAGGCTGCCTTGCAGAATCTCCTCGCCGTCATCACAAAGTCCCAACCATCCATCAGGTACATTTCAACATTGGGCATCTGTAGATTAAAATCTACATGAACCCCAGTCAGCTTGCAGCTCAACGGGAGATGGATGTGTCTTGGTGTGATGTAAACCAGGCATGTCCAACAGGTAGATCGTGATGCCTGAGGTGGATCACTGGTAGATCATTGGCTCCCCCCAAAGAAGCTGAACAACTGTTGCTCCCCTTAAAAAAATCAACATTTTACCTCCTCCCTGAAAAAACTCAACAACTTTGACCCGAACCCCCCAAAAGAGGGTAGATCATTGCCAGTTTTTAACTCTGTGAGTTGATCGCAGTCTCTTGGGAGTTGGCCACCCCTGGTGTAAACAAATGAGTTAAATGACACAGTCCAGGCCTTGAGTTAGCACATCACACATACCCACACACCGGTCTGGATGCTCTGAGATAAGGTGCCAGGTGCGCTGGGTTACCATAGCAACACCAGCGGTCAATGGTATGACTTGCAGAGACATTCGCCCTCACATTGTTTCAGTTGTGAGAAAACAAGGATAACATTCTCTAGGGCATTGCTTCTGTCTTCTCCTTGTCAGACCCATTGGTCCATCTAACTTACCGTATATACTGGCGTATAAGACGGCTTTTGAACCCAGGAAATTTTTTTCAAAAGTTGGGGGCCCGTCTTATACGCCGGGTCCAAGAATCTGCGGTCACCGCATACGGTGTGGGGAGCTCAAAAACGGCCGCATCCCCACTGTATGCAGTGACCATATGAACGCAAAGAAGCGCGCTCGGGAGGGGGCTGCTCCCCGCCAGGGAGAATGGCTCCCTCATGGCTTTGTGACCTGGATCAGTGCAGAGATACAGTTTTGTGTATTTCATTGGTGTCAAGCTGCTGCCTCTTCTCTTTTTGTCAGCGCAAAGCAAAGGGATCTCTCCGTCTCTCTCTCCCTCTCTCTCTCTCTCTCTCTCTCTCTCTCTCTCCGCTCTCTCTTTCACTGCTGCTCAGCATCTTTTGCTGGCTGTGTGAGCCTCCAATGTCTCTGCCCCTCTATCGCTATCCTCTCTATGGTTTCTTTCCCCCCTTTTGCTCGATGTCTCTGCTTCTCTATCTCTCCTCTCTCTGGCTTCTTTCCCCCTCTCAATAACTAAGCAAACAAACAAACAAACAAACCACCATTTCCCCGGCTGCAGACTTGAGTGCTGGAGAAGACAGCCTCCCCTCCCCTCCCCGCCAAAAAAGGGCTGGAGTACATCCCAAATTCTATATTTTAACTTGAAAAGTAAGGGGTCGTCTTATACGCCCAGTCGCCTTATACGCCAGCATATACGGTAGTATTGTTTACACTGACTGACAGCAGCTCTCCAGGGTTTTAGGCAGGGAATCTCCCGCAGATTCCATTGGAAATGGAACCCAAGACCTTCTGCATGCGGAGCTACAACCCTTACCCTGAAAATGAAGCATGGTTTCCGTCCTCAGCCCTTGCCATCGATACAATGGCACAGTCTTGCCCAAGTTACAAACTTGGGATGGGCTATAGCTCATTGGGCAGAGGGCTAGTTTTGCAGGCAGATGCTCCCAAGTTCCGCCTCTGGCATTTTCCGGCCTCCTGTCTGAAATCCTGCAGAGCCTCGGATGTGTTGGGTGGAAACAGAGGGAGCCCAGCATTTTAAGTCCCGTTTGTCTCACTGGGGGAGTATTGTGGTTTTTTAATGATCTGTCTGCAACTGGTATGACATCACAAAGACTCGTAAGTACTTCCCCAGCTTTGAGGAGGAGGCAGGAGGGCCCTGGGACCCTGGCAGAGCTCCCCCCCCCAAAAGCCCTGCACTTCCCTTACCATTCAAGATGGGAGTTACCTGTATCTGTAATCGAAAGAGATGGAAGTAATAGCTTAGGCTTCTCTTGAATTGTGTGCTAGGAATGCAGCTCAATCTCTGCTCCCCTTTATCCAGGTTCCCAAAAGTTCACTCAGATGTCCATGTCTGCGTAGGCCAGCTTCTATTTCTGAGCCAAATGCTTTCATTGCCTCCTTGAAAACCTGCCAAGGGTGCTGTTGGGGATAAGGGAGTTGCCAGTAAGCCCACTTATTGCTGTGCCAGGTTCAAGACATCTACAAAGCCCTGAACAACTTAGGTCCAGGGTGCCTCAGGGAGCCCCTGAACTCTTATATCACAGACCCTTGTATCTGCAGGAGGGCTGTTGGGCATTCCCTTAGTTGGTGAGGTTCATTTGACAGCAACAATAAAATGAGCCTTTACTGTCATTGGTCCAGTCCTGTGGGACTCTCTGCCACTGGAGATTCAGCAAGCGCCTTCTATGCCAACTTTTACATGCCTGCTGAAAACATTTTTTGTTTTGCTAGGCCTCCATGGACAATTTAGAATGCACCCTTCCACAATGGTTAATGGGTGCCTGTTTTTAACTTTTTGTGTGGTTTTTATTGTATGGTTTTATGTTTTTATTGTTGTAAACTGCATTGAGATGTATCTTTAGGACACAGTGGCCATACAAATGTTTTTATAAATAAGTAAATCCTGGCCTAAGCAGTCACTCTCACTCTCATTTCTCCCCTTTCTTTCATTCCAGGCAGCTGCTCTCTGGCGCGAAAGAGCTGCAAATGGTGGCTGAACTGCTGAAGTCACTGGACAAAATCTCTGAGATACCACAAGGTTCTTCCTAAACATTGTGGCACAGGACCTAAGGAGTGAAGCAAAGGCTTAATTGGAAATTGGAGCTTGAAAGGGGGGTGGAAGAAGCCCTTTTCCTGCCCAGGGGCTACGGAACCTTGTGAAGGATCATCATCGGTGGTCAGTTCTGGATGGGGGCAAAGCCACCTGTGGGCCCACACACCTGTGCCCAACACCTCCAGATGCTTTTGATGCTGAGACACATCTTCTTCCTCACTGGTCTCTGCCATCACTCTCCAGCTCCTCACTTGGGTCCACCTCCTGGCTTCTCTCTCATACCTTTGCATTTGCTTTGCTTGTCTCAGCCACCCAGGGCTGAATTGCTCTTGCCTCCCCCCCCCCCCGTGGGCTTCTCTTGTGACTGCACTGTGCTTGCCTCCCCCCCCCCCCTGAATGCATCCTTATGTGTTGCTGGCTTCTAGTTAGAGATGACTGCTCGGTGAAGATCCAGCATGAAAACACTAAAACCATTTAGAAATTCTGTACAGGCGACTCGCCGTTTACATGGGGGTAACATTCTGGTCCCCTGCGTGCATAAGTGAAATGTGCAAAAAAAAATGGGGGGGGCGCACCCTGCTGCGCCTTCAGCTTTTGAGGAGCTCTTTCCCGGACCCTAAAGAGGACACCCTCTGGGCTCCAGGGAGTCTCTTTGTGGGCTGGAGGTGCAGTGGGGTTTTGCAGAGGCTCTTCAGGTCTCTCTGCCCCATTTTGGGTTTTTGGTGCTGCGCATATGCATTGTTGTGCATTAATTGAACACACTTAAATGGTGGGGGGGGGAGATTGGGATTCCTGTATTATGAAAATAACAGCTTGCAGCATTAAAAGAAAATTGTTCCTGGCAGAAAGAGAGGCAAAGATAGAGATATGCTGCTTGTAAGCAATAGCTCAAAACATGACAATTACATAATCTGTTAAAATTGCAGGGGTTTAAAGGGCCTGGAAGAATTTTAGAAGATATATTTATGTGGAAGATGCAGGGAAAGTGTCAGGCTGTTAACCTTTTTCTTTAAAGGAGCAATGCAAGGGGGTTTCATTATCATCTTTTTATATAGCAGAAGTTTGGGATTTAACAAACGCTTCTTGAATGTGTAATTCTGAAGCTTTCCTCCTATCCCTCTAGGATTTAAAATAGCATTATTTTCAAAATAAAATCAATTTCTAACTGCAGTGCACTTTTTTCCTGTTTGGTTTTGCTATAATCACACACACCCTTTTACATCTTTCAGTTAGTAGGCAGGGTGTATATCAGGCATCCCCAAACTTTGGCCCTCCAGATGTTTTGGACTACAATTCCCATCCTCCTCGACTACTGGTCCTGTTAGCTAGGGATCATGGGAGTTGTTGGCCAAAACATCTGGAGGGCCGCAGTTTGGGGATGCCTGGTATATATACACCTAAGTGAATAAATGATGAGTATGCAGATTCTGGCCCTACCTGGAATATCTCCCCACCCAGGAGCAGGCTGCAGGTGTTTCCCTTTGTCTTTGGTTATATCCTCATTAATAGCTGCTGAAACTACGGTAGTGACACACATCTATATATTATAAAAGCCATGTAAAAAAGAATTTTAAAATCCGAGATCAGGTCTTAAAATATCTCAATTGCCTGCACGAGTTTTGTGGAATAGGAAAGTTTTTAGCAGACAGATTTTAAAATGGAAGCTGCCTGTTGATTTGGGTCTGCAAGTCCTTAAAGGCCTGGATTTACGGAATTTTAAAAAAACCTTGCTCTTCAGCCAAAAGAGGTTCCTGTTATGAGGCTGTTACAGATCATTAACGGTAAAAAAAGGACCAGAATAAAGGCATACTAGCCATTTGAAATGGTGCTCTTGTGCTCTAGTCATATGTGCTTATGTTTATGGCTTTCCACGTTTTGCCTCTGCCCCTTACATTTTTGTTGAAACTTTGGAAAGGTTTATCCAATGTTGGAGACTGGAAGCTGCCTATAACAAGGCACAGGATGTTGTACCAGCAGAGAGAATTCTGTGCTCAACCTATGCACATCAGAGAAAAGGTGGACTCTCCAAACAGGCAGATCAGTTATTAGCAGGCTTTATGCTTTTTATTGCAAAGCTGAAATAACGTGCAGACATGGCGTAATAAAGTAAGCTTGCACTATTTTTAAGGCACCATGTGAAGCACCGGCCCCTACCCTGTTTTTCATATTTTAAGACATACCCATAAAATAAGCCATAGCAGGATTTTTAAGCATTCAAGGAATATAAGCCATACCCCGAAAATAAGACATAGTGATAGGCACAGCAGCAATGCCGGCCGCGGCAGGAGGAGGAGGAAAAAAATAAGACATCCCTTGAAAATTAGCCATAGTGTGTTTTTTTGAGGAAAAAATAAATATAAGACGTGTCTTATAATATGAGAAACACGGTACAAGAAATAGGATAAACCTTGCTTGCTTGGGATTCTTAATTATCTGGTGGACCAGGATGCAAAACTGCTGGGCCACATTCAGATTTCTGGATTTAATACTGGATGAAATGACTCTTGGCGATTGGGTTTTGCTGTAAAAATGGGGAAAAGGTCCATGAGGCCTCTGTTCTGGGGGTTTTCACCTTTCCAAGGCCATTTGCCTTTTTATCTGCTACTTGACATTAACACCCCTCTCTCAGGTGCCTTGTTTGTCGCCTCCTGGCAACTCCTGCAGCCCAGCTGATGCCCTGTAGTGTAGGTGGGTTCCCACAAGGCAAGACACAGTGACAACTTCAAGAACCTTTATTGAACTAGCAAGGGCAAAGCAACTGCTTATTACATTTCTGAAAGCCTGGGCCACTCCCACCTCCAACATGATTGGCTATCTTAACTTCCAACCTGCGAATCACAACTCAGAGTTCAAGGGCCAATTGCAGAGGCCCAAACCCTGAAATGTTCTGTGATTGGACAATCATGTATGGAATCAGAACACAGGAGCTCAGAATCCTAAATCCAGAGTCCAGACTCCAGCTCAGGCAAACAGATCACTGAATACATAACATGCCCAATGTATCGATCTGCTTCCGTTTGGACCAGGTCAGAGGATCAAGAGACAGGAGCATCTTGTCCTCTGGGGAGCCCAGGACCTCCAGGCATACAGCCCAGGATTGCGCCCGGTGTTGGGGGAGGGGAGAGTCACTTTGGTGCTGATACAGCCGTGGTTTGGCTTCACCCCCGAAGGAGCACTCCATTGTTTCCTGAGACAGCCAAGAGCCTCGGGGAAGAGGGAGAGTTTTCTCTCTCCTTGGCACCGGAATCCTCCTGTCTGCAGAGTCAGAATGGATCTCTTTCCGTCCACACAAGACAGCTCCGCGCAGCAGACGAGGCACAACTAGGACAGACCGATCCCGGCCGGCCCTTCCGACATCTCCCCTGCTCGCTTCTCCCGCACGCACGCGCTGCTCCTCTTCGGCACGTGTGGAGGGTCAGCACCCGTGTTGTGTTGGTGGTTCTCCCTGCCAGGAGAGAGCCCTGCTACTAGCTGGCTTGCCTGAGGGGCTCCGGGGGAAACTTTGGCAGACACGCGCCAAATCGCCGCACTTTCGGAAAGGTCCACCCGAGGAGAGAGACGGTCCCCCTGAGTTGCCTCCCTTCCTCCTGCATGACATGAAATGCCCGCGGACTCTCCCGTGCAGAACTTCCGATCTTTTTTTCTGCAGAAGGGCATAAATATTCAACGCCCCCCCCCTCCACCCGAAGCATTGGAGCAATTCTTCCAATGGGTCGGCTGCGTACAGAAGCAGCATCGGTTGTTCTCGCGGACACGCCCGTCTCCGCCTGCATGGAAGGGCAGCCTGAGCCAGGAAATAACCGGCGCAGGTCAGGTCGGGACCCCCCCTCACTGCTTCGTAGCTCTGCGGCTCCTCCCGGCCCCGCCCATAATCGGGCGGAAGTCGGCTTCACAAGGAGGCCTCTTTGGCCACAGCGCCCCCTGCCGCGTGTCCTGGGGCTCCAGGGGGCGGAGCCTCCTCTCCCTGCAGAGGACAGAATCCAGATGTGAGCCTCCGTTTCTCCACTTGCCAAGACGCCGCGTGAGCAGGAGAGCTGTGCTCTGACCTGACACTCAGGTCTGTCACAGCCCTGCTGCCAGGTAGCCCTACGGTTGCCATGTTTGCCCGACACTGCTGCCGATGGCACTATTCCCCGCCCCCCACGTTCATTAATAGACTAGCTTTATATTGTTTCATTGGTAACATAAAAGGAAAAATGACTATTTCTCATACTTATTCTAAGCCAACCACAAAGGGTTTAGCTATGTAATGTTGAATGTTATCTGTTAACTCTGTTCTATCCTGTTTCCCCTGTTATTGTTTTTTATTAAAACCAGTTCATGATTCAATAACTTACACATTAAACCATATGTTGTAGATATTATGATAAATTTATTGTGCTATTTTTGTGACAAACAAATGACGTAAGACATGGTCTATTTATTTTTATCATTTACTAGCCGGCCCTGCCATGCGTTGCTGTGGCTCAGTCTGTTAAATGGAGCCTCAGAGTCCCCCTTCAGACTCCCCTCACCTTCAGAGTCCCCCTGTTTTTCTGTGTGTTCTGTTTACACAGGCACATCCCTGTGACTCCCCCCACCCTGTCCCAACCCATGACCCATCCCGGCCCCTCCTCCCCCACCCTCTGGCTCATCCCTGTGATTGGCCCCACCCTGTCCTGACCCATGACCTATCCCACCCCCTCCTCCCCCCACCCCCCAACCAGGCGAGCCCCCACCTCCACTCGGCCCAGTCTGCAAAGCTGAGGCGAGATGGTGTGGAGAGGGAAGTTTTGCTAGCTGTAGCACCAGTGTAGCCGTTGCTAGAGGGCACTGTTTCGCAACCTCTCCTGTACTCCCAGCATGCACGTTTGTCTGATTTGTGAGTTCTGGAACATGTGGTGTTGGGGTTTTTACCTGGCCCAGGTGTGACATCTGTCTTTGAAAATGGGCTTGCTCTTGTAGTCACATTTGACTTTGTGTCAAAATTTGAACGCCATCGGTCAAGCAGTTTTGTTGAACATTGGAGACGAACACACACACACACACACCCGTTTACATTTACAGTGGTACCTCGCTAGACGAATGCCTCGCAGCACAAAAAAATCACAAAACAAAAACGTTTTGTGACTCGCAAGATGAAGAGACTCGCAAGATGAAGTTTTCTATGGCCATGACATAGAAAACTTTGCAAGACAAAGCAGGGCACCACGAGGAGAAAGACAGACTGAGAGCCCACCCGCCTCACGCTTCCACCGCTGCCATCACCCGGAGCCCACCCGCCTCGTGCTTCCACTGCTGCCATTGCCCGGAGTCCGCCCACCTTGCGCTTCCACCACCGCCCAGAGCCCGCCTGCCTCGCGCTTCCACCGCCGCTATTGCCCAGAGCCCGCCCACCTTGCGCTTCCGCAACCGCTATTGCCCGGCTTCCGCAGCAGCCGGATCCCCCCTCACTCACCTTAAGCCTGCCTGCCTGCCTGTGCGCGAACGGGTTGGCTGTCTGGTTGGGTGTGAGGGTCCGGCTGCTGGGGAAGGAGGGAGGGAGCCTCTCCCTGGCCCTCTTCCTGCTTCCCCCTGAAAAACTTCCAGCCATGGTGGGTGAGTCGGTGCCTTTTTTTTTTTGCGCTCCCCCCCCCCATAGGAACGCATGAATTAAATTTCAATGCATTCCTATGGGAAACCGCGCTTCACAAGACGAAATTATCGCAACACGAAACGACTCGTGGAACGAATTAATTTCGTCTTGAGAGGTACCACTGTATGTATGTATGTATGTATGTATGTATGTATGTATATATATATATATATAGAGAGAGAGAGAGAGAGAGAGAGAGAGAGAGAGATTCCTATGATCCTTGTTTATAAGAGTCAATAAAAGGTTATTTAAAAAAACAAAAAAGGGAGGGGAGAAAAGACCAGTCAAAGTTAGTAGTGGGATGGAACTTAGGTTAGTGAAACTAACTGTAATAATGTCTGGTATTCCACTACTTTCGGACCAGCCAGAAAAAGAGTTTGCTCAGCTTCTATATATAGCTCTCAAGAGTAGGTTTTCTAGTGTTAGGATGATTAATTTTTAACAAGTGAGCCCAAAGAATAACTGGAAAGTGGGATTCATGCTGTGTGTCGCAAACTAGATTGATTGACTGTATTAGTTTGCATTTGTTCACAAAATCAGGAAATTAAAAAAGATTTGTAATGCACAAGCTTGCATGATGGGAAATGTAAGCAAATTACTGAACAGCAGTTTCTGTATTGTTGCATCTGTTGAAATATTGCTGCTGATGCCACAGAGTGCTGCTTGCAAAATTAAAGAAGCAGAAAGTTATGGCACACTTTTGAGTGGACTTATTATTTTTTATTTTCTAATTATAGTGTGGTGTGCATGTGCGTTAGGGAGGTAGGTTCTCGACTGTTGCTTGTCATAATACCAAAAGGTTTGTGTTGTCAAAATGCAGCAGATGGCAGTACTGTACAAGGAAAACTCAAGCTGTGTAGCTAATCTGGCTTGTTATTCACAGGGGTTAAAAGAGCGATGGTGCCCCAAGCGCCTATTGTGTTACCCACTGTGTTGATCTTGCAACAGTGTGTGGTATTCTACAAGTATAAATACGGTACCAATTTTAACGTACCACGTGACTTTCACCTATTTGAAATGTCCCTTTAGATCTGTTCTACACATTAAAGGTAAAGGTAAAGGGACAGGGACCCCTGAACATTCAGTCCAGTTGCAGACAACTCTGGGGTTGCATGCTCATCTTGCTCTATAGGCTGAAGGAGCCAGCGTTTGTCCGCAGATAGCTTCCAGGTCATGTGGCCAGCATGAGAAAGCCGCTTCTGGCGAACCAGAGCAGCGCACGGAAACGCCGTTTACCTTTCCGCTGTAGCAGTACCTATTTATCTACTTGCACTTTGACGTGCTTTCAAACTGCTAGGGCAGGAGCTGGGACCAAGCAACAGGAGCTCACCCCGTTGCAGGGATTCGAACTGCTGACCTTCCGATTGGCAAGCCCTAGGCTCAGTGGTTTAGACCACTTTCAAAGGCCTTTCTGTTCTCACTGTCAAGATGTCCCAAGGATGACCAGCTTCACCTCATTAGGGCTTCTGTGGTTCTGGACATTTCCTAGTGGAGGATTTTGATTGGTGCCATGCCATGGCGGTATGGAGATTTAAGAACTGTTCCTTTCTGTGAAGATGCATCACAGGGGCACAAAAGTCCTCGTATTGGAAGGTGGACAATAGTGGCATTCTAAAGGCCAGTGTGTGACATAGGAAGAAATTGGATTTTGTTTCTTTAAAGCAGCGTTCTGGAGTTTGGTACTTGGGCAAGCATATGGACATAGAGGACTCTAAGCCCATGTAAAGGTGCATTTGCAGATTTATAAACCCCTTCGCAACAAAAAGTCACTGAAGCAGTGTTCGATAAAATAGACTACGGGAGATTACAATTCAGTAAACGAAAAGCAATGAAATCAGTCCTACAATTCAGTGTCACTTGGGTAGGTTCTCTTTCTATTCGATTATTACTGTATATTTCCTTGGTAGTGAGACGGGGGGCATGGTTGGTTGTCTTTAGTTGGCTGCAGTGAGATTTGTTTGTGTGGGGAGGGGGTTGTTGGCTCAAGTGAGCCGTATTGCTTCACATGCTGTCAGTGGGTTTTTGTCCTTGACTGGTTGGGCTGTGTATGTAATAAAGGGGAGCCATATCGGAGTGAAGGCATCTTCTTCTATTTGTCCCCATGTCAATTTTAGTCTGTTGGTTAGCTTTTCTAGTAACCAGGCAGGGGATTTAAGCTTCTCCTTAATAACCTCTTTTTCTCTACAACTCTCCTTTCACAAGTTTCTAGAGAATTTTTGCAAAAGAAACCACTCCCTACCATCATTTCTGCACTACAATAACCCCCTCTCAAGGCTGTTTGGCAGAGAAGTGGTTGCTGGTGTTTGTTGCATACGTTGGCATGCATGGACGTAGTCAAGGGGGGGCAGGGAGGGGCAGGTGTTGTTCCTAAATAAATAAAATTCAATAAAAACACAGCAAACCGAGGTTCTGCCCCCCTAACAAATGCCTCCCCCCAACTAAAAATTTGGCTATGCCCATGTTGGCATGTGATAGTGTAGTTTTAGCTTACAATGCAAGTATGCAAGTATGAGCCTCTCTCAAGTGATCACTGAAGTCTTCCATTTGTGTAAAGTTGGAATGACCACATGGATCTATGATCAGATGTCCTTGAGTATCTTGTGAAGACTAAATGCCACCACCATTTTGCTGAAGCTCAGCTGGTCTGGGTCTCTTGCCAGTGCCTGGATAAGAGACCACCTGGGAACCACCTGGAAGAAAGGAGGGATATAAATGTAAGAAGATAAGTCTTACATGTCCGACTTGTGGACCACATTCCGTATATCTGATACTTTTCATGAATTAGATAGAATGCTATCACATGGGATTTGACACAAATCTTAAACCTATATATTAATTTGAAATAGAATAATCCTAGACAATCTCCTACCTAACAACCTTTGAACCTTGGTTACAAGTACAGTAACCAACTGCTTGAGTGGGAACCATTGGGTGGAAATGACTTCAGAATAGTTGATTTTGCTAACAGTTTCCAAATTATGTCGCTTTCAGGACATACTTATGGTCTATAGATATTACTCATGTATTGTATCACTCACTTTCGTAGTTCAGATGGGTGGCATCTGTTAAAACTGGAAACTCCAGTTGCACCACAATGTGAAAGTAGTTATGTAGATGATACTCCCTTTCGTCTACATTTAAATGTGACTCAAGAGAAGCAATACAAAATAGCAGAACTGAAAGTGAAGGCCGTTGTGTATAAGATTGACTGAGGAAAACTGCTGCTACCTCCAAACATATCCCTTATCCTAGGTCTCTTAACAGTGTGCACAGGTCCTTGTGTGCTTCAAGAAACGCGAGAATTGTATAATCAGGTCTCTGTGATAATCCAAAGATTACAATGCACTTGGAATGATCTTTCTTTACATAGATCCATTTAGTATCCAAAGTACTGAGGATGATTTTCAAAAGTAGAAGCTATTGGCATATATTTTTCCCCCATCCCTTGCAATTTGAAAATAAAACCAGCTCAGATAACAGGGGAGCTGCAAGGATTACCGGTACTTAATGTGTGGAGTGCTTTAAAAATTCTAAAGATCTATATACATGTCTTTGCATGCTAAGTATGGTTATTAAGATAACTTCCAGCTTGTAGATTCTATGAGCAAAACATACTTGCTTTACAGCTAGATTGCTGTTCTGTCTCTAGAAAGTGGGCCATTACTATATAAGACAGCAACAGCTGTCAGGTGGCAATATTTCTGCCTTATCATCATTGACCTCATTTGTAGTTACATCACTGATTTGCTGATCAGTATGCCATTAAGAACTGAGCTCATAAAATGGTATAGCAGTAAATGTCCTTCAGTCCCCTGCTTATGGCAAGATCTCATGTATGTATTTAGAACTTTTTAGGATGTGGCCTGGTGCTGCTCAGTACTGTTCTACTGTGGCTGAAGAAGTGTTTACTGGTGCTTTGTATTTTGTAGGTTATGTGTTTTGCAGTCTTAAAATGTTATATGTCACCTTTTTAGGAAAGATGATGGAAATAATTGTATAGGCATAAAATAATATATATTGTTATAGATTTGGGGGGACCACCCTAAACCTTAGAAATTAATAAATGGTAGGATTTTGATTAATTAGGATATAGATGAAAGTAGAAGTTGCAGAACTGTGCCAGACAAGGAATCCCCCTGGGCTGACTTACGCACAGCAGCCTGGCTGGCCTAGCAAAGAGCAAAACTGTTAACAGGACAGAAGGGATTAATGGGCCATCTGAGATAAATTCTTTGGCCTAAGGAGACAGATGTTGCCAAGCTGATGGGTTGTTTGCTTGAAGTGACAGGAAAAGAGAGAGGTTTTTGTTTTTGTTTTGCAATGGGAAGAAGAAAGGGGGAGAAGAAATATTCATCTTGGGCAGGCTGGCTAAAGGCTGGCTGGCTGGTGAGCTTGACATTGATACCAGGAAAGATCCTTGAACAGATAATTAAATGGTTTGTCCATGTGCACTTAGAAAAGGGTGATGTGGTTACTTTGATTACTAAGACTCAGCATGGGTTTCTCAAAAACCAGCCCTGGCAGAGGAATCTCATTGCTTTTTTTAAAAAAAAATAAGAGTTGCAAACTTGGTTAATAGGGGGGATGCTGTGGCTTTAGTGTATCTTGATTTCAGTAAGGCTTTTGACAAAATCCCCCATGATATTCTTGTATTCCAGAAGCTCCAACGAACAACTCCACTTGGTGATGATGATGATGATAATAAGCTATTAAGCAGGCATCCCCAAACTGCGACCCTCCAGATGTTTTGGCCTACAACTCCCATGATCCCTAGCTAACAGGACTAGTGGTCGGGGAAGATGGGAATTGTAGTCCAAAACATCTGGAGGGACGAAGTTTGGGGGTGCCTGCTATTAAGGGTAAATGAAAGAGGCATAACTTCATTCTTTTTGTCCACAGATGCAAAATCCAGGAACCCAAAGTTTTTCTCTGAGTTCCTTAAGAACTAGAGTAGGCATCCCCAAACTTCAGCCTTCCAGATGTTTTGGACTACAATCCCCATAATCCCTGACCACTGGTCCTGTTAGCTAGGGATCATGGGAGTTGTAGGCCAAAACATCTGGAGGGCCGCAGTTTGGGGGTGCCTGAACTAGAGGGAGGAAGAGAACTGGTGGAAGGAGGCAAACAAGGGTTAAGGACTTGTTTTTTTAAAAAAAACAAAAAAGGCAAAGTTCAAAATTCCTTATGAGCCTTATAAATATAAGTCTTATACAGTCATACCTCGGGTTACAGCTGCTTCAGGTTGCATCTTGGGGGGTTGCGCTCCGCGCCAAACCCAGAAGTACCGAACAGGTTACTTCCGGGTTTCAGCACGCGCACATGCACACATACACTAAATCGCACTTTGCGCATGCGCAGAAGCACCAAATCATTACCTGCGCATGCAAAGACGCACAGATGCGGGTTGCAAATGCTGTGGGTTGTGAACATGCCTCCTGCATGGCTCACGTTCGCAACCCGAGCGTTCACTGTAAATATATTGCTATGTTCTATTGTGTCTCAATTCTCCAAAGGCATAAATGTGAATGCATAAATGTGAAATGCATAAATGTGAAAGGCATAAATGTAAATGCCTGGAATCCCCTGGGATTTTCCTATCACTCGGCAGAAAGTGGGGGTGGCCCCCAATTTTGTAACACCCCCCCATGTAAAGATGAACAGAATTCATCCAAATTATTTCAAGCTGAGATCAAGTTATCCTGTGGAAGGAATGCCTGCAAGAAATAGCTATGGTTTTTGGTTTGGCTGTGTTGCTTACTGAGTTGTAATTGAGTCTATCCAGGGCCGGATTTAGGTTTGATGAGGCCCTAAGCTACTGAAGTTAATGGGGCTCCATACCGTGTTTCCCCTTTTTTAAGACACCGTCTTATAACTTTTTTCCTCAAAAAAACACAAGGTGTCTTATTTTCAGGGGATGTCTTAATTTTTTATTACGATTTTTATTATGGACCCACCCTGGGGAGCAACTTCTTTTAAAAAGAGACAAGGAAAAAAGAGCAAAGGCAGCGGTGAGGGAGGCACTTTGTGCATGCTCAGAGACCACCCCATCCCCAGCTATGAACCCACCCCGGCTTTCCAAGACGCCTTTTCCCCGGCACTGGACTGACGGGGGGGATGTGAAGGGGGTGTCTCTCTGTGCATGCTCAGAGGCAGCCTCGTCCCGGGCGCCGCTATGGGAGGGGAGGGCACTCACCTAACCATGACCCAGATCCCGGCCACGACGAGGCGCCGTGCGCCGGCAACGGACTGAGCCGGAGCCCCTGGAGCAGGCCGGCACAGGCCAGCGTTGAGCTCACTACCGGCCCCGCCGAGCGCAGCCACGGGCCCATCACCCAGCCCGCCTGCCTGCCTCCCGCTTCCCTGCCCACAAAATTCTGGCGGCGGGCCATGCAGCCCACGCCGCTCCGGCGGGGCGGAAGGGGCCAGCAGCGCTTCCGCCGCCATCCGTGCCCCGGCGCCTCCCGCCGCCACCACTCTGCCTTGGGCCATGCGGCCCACAACGTTCCGGCGGCGCGGAAGGGGCCAGCAGGGCTCCCGCCGCCGCCCGTCACCCTGGCAGGGCCAGCGGGGCTCCCGCCACCGCTCTGCCTTGGGCCATGCGGCCCACAACGTTCCGGCGGCGCGGAAGGGGCCAGCAGGGCTCCCACCGCCGCCCGTCACCCTGGCAGGGCACTCCGCCCGGTGCTGCTGGACGTTCCGAGCGCTCGGCGGCAGGCCTCCTCGGCTGGGCCAGGAAGAGGCCAGGCGGGTGGCTGGGCGCTCCGCCCGGCCCTGCCGGGCGCTCTGAGTGCTCAGCGCTGCGGAGCGCTCCACTCTGCAGCCGCCTGTTCTGGCAGGTGGCTTGCCGCTGCAGCAGCTGGTTCCAGGCCCCGCTGGCTGGCTGGGTCCCGCTGGCTAGCTGGGGCGCTCGGCGGTCTCGCTGTACACGGTATAAGAGGTATGTCTTATTTTCGGGGGGTGTCTTAGATATAGCAACTCCTAAAACATGCTGCCATGGCTTACTTTATGGCTACGTATTAAAAGGGGGGAAACACGGTGTCAGAGGTGCTGATGTGGCTACTCTAGAGTAACGACTCCTCGCAGCATAGTCCTTTAAGACTTTTATTAAGTGCTGATTATTTACAGTGCTCAGAGCGATCTATATACATGCTTACGGTGAGGTGTCAAGAAATAGCTATGGTTTTTGGTTTGGCTGTGTTGCTTACTGAGTTGTAATTGAGTCTATCCAGGGCCGGATTTAGGTTTGATGAGGCCCTAAGCTACTGAAGTTAATGGGGCTCCATACCGTGTTTCCCCTTTTTTAAGACACCGTCTTATAACTTTTTTCCTCAAAAAAACACAAGGTGTCTTATTTTCAGGGGATGTCTTAATTTTTTATTACGATTTTTATTATGGACCCACCCTGGGGAGCAACTTCTTTTAAAAAGAGACAAGGAAAAAAGAGCAAAGGCAGCGGTGAGGGAGGCACTTTGTGCATGCTCAGAGACCACCCCATCCCCAGCTATGTAGGATGGGGAATGGAGATTGGCGCGTTTTCTTCCAGCAAAGAAGCTTTGCGAGACCCAGCCTCTTCCCCCTACGTTTTCGGCGCAATTCCGGAGTTGGGGGAATTGGCCTTCCCCCCGGGCTCCCCCCTTCCTTTCCCACCTGGGTCATGGGCTCCGCAACCTTGCCTGAGCCTCGGACACCACTTCCTGATTCTCCGCTGGAGGCAGAGCTCTCCCTGCTCTCCCCAGCACTTGGGGACGGGCTGGAACTTAAGATGGGAGGGACTTCCCTGTATCCCTTGTCCCTCACACACGGTATATGTCCTTTGTCAACAACAAATGGTTGCTGTTTTTGTGTTGAATATATGCTATATGGCGGGCTTCGGCAACCTCCGGCCCATGGGCCAGATGTGGCCCACGGAGGCCATTTATCCGGCCCACGAGCCACCGGAAAACGTTGCCAATGCCATTTGCACATAACAAAATATGTATTTTATCAAAGTAATTGTTGAACTGAAATACAATTAATTTGGGGGGTGGCACTCGAGCCCTAAGGTATGGCTTGTTTAGCTTATACGTAAATCCGGCACGGAGTCTATCCCTTTGCCACCCTAATGATAGACAAAAGGAACTTAGTGGAAATCTCACTCCTCAGAGTCTAAGGGAGGGAGATGGAGACAGCTTGAGGCAAGTTTGCATAGGAGCAGAGAACCCATCACTTAGCACTGATCCAAACCCCTGCTTGTCCCATGCCTAGAAAGCAATATTCGGAGCAATTTTGCCTTTGCCTTGCCGCTTTCCCCCAGAAATCCCCCTCTTCAGTTATAAATTGGAAGAAACAGCAGCCTGTGGAAACCCTGATTGCTGTTTGTTCTGATTTAGTGCTAAACCACAGGTTTTCCCAGGGTAAAGCAGCAGGGTAAACAGAAATGTGGATGCGACATTTGGAGAGCTGAGAGCTTTTAGCTGGAGTGAGCTGAGCCAGAAGCAGCCTTCAGTCTGAGGATTTTATAATGAACGGCAGCCTACTTTAGGAGTCAGCTTGTAAGCAAACAGATCTCAAAAAGCCAAAAGTTTCCAGTGCTCTCTCATTACAAGTAAACAGACCCATAAAAAGGTCACCTCTGGAAGTTCATATCATCACCCATTATGTAACAATTTGTTTTGGAGAAGCAATTGTAGACTGCTTAAGGACGCTGTGCCTAGGGTTGCCAGACTCAATAGAGGACAGGACTTCTGTGTCTTTAATTGCCCTGCTCTCTTTTGAGTCTGGAAACCTTAAAGAGAAACCAGCAGACCCTTTGCTTGGAAATTAAACAAAGGGTCTTCTGGTTTCTCTTTAAACTGAAGCGTTCATAAACTGAAGCAAACTTTCCCATTGAAAGTAATGGAAAGTGAATTAATCTGTTCCAGATGGTTCCGTGGCGTTCGTAAACCGAAAATTTGTAAACCTAGGTGTTCATAAACCAAGGTTCCACTGTACTAATGCACAGAGCATGGGAAATAAACAAGATGAACTTGAGCTCTTGGTACAGCAAACTAAATATGACATAATAGGCATCACTGAAACCTGGTGGGATGAGTCTCATGATTGGAATGTAGTAATAAAGGGATACAATCTATTTCAGAGAAACAGACCAAACAGGAAAGGAGGAGGAGTGGCGCTATACGTCAGGGATGTGTATACCTGTGAAGAGATCCAGGATTTAAAACTTCAAAGCCATATTGAGAGTATCTGGGTCAAAATTAAGGGAGAGAAAAATAACAGTGATCTCATTGTGGGAGTTTACTATAGGTCCCCAAGCCAAACTGAGGACACAGATGAAGCCTTCCTGGAACAGATGACCAAGCATTCAAAAGGAAGTGAGATAGTAGTAATGGGGATTTCAACTATCCTGATATTTGTTGGATGTCAAACTCAGCCAAGAGCATAAGGTCAAACAGATTCCTCACTGGCCTTGCAGACAACTTCATTGTCCAGAAAGTGGGAGAAGCAACAAGAGGATCAGCCATTTTAGAGCTGATCCTAACCAATAGTGATGACCTGGTTAGTGGGGTAGAAGTGGCAGGATCATTAGGTGGGAGTGATCATGCTCTTCTGGAGTTTATTATTCAGCAGAAAGGAGCAACCAAGCATACTAAGACTCAAATCCTAGACTTTAAGAAAGCCGACTTCAGAAAACTTAGGGAAACGCTGTGTGAAATCCCATGGACAGAAATACTAAAAGAGAAGGGCGTTCATGATGGTTGGGAGTTTGTTAAAAGAGAGGTATTAAAAGCACAACTTCAGGCAATACCAATGAGACGGAAACATGGAAGGTGCCTAAAGAAGCCAGGGTGGCTAGCTAAAGAACTTTTAACTGAGTTAAGATTTAAAAGGGATATGTACAAAAAATGGAAAAGGGGGGAAACCACCAGAGAGGAATTCAAACAAATAGCCAGCACGTGTAAAGACAAAGTCAGAGAAGCTAAAGCACAGAATGAACTTAGGCTTGCTAGAGAGGTTAAAAGCAACAAAAAGGGCTTTTATGGGTATGTCCGTAGCAAAAGGAAGAACAAGGAAACAGTGGGGTCACTTAGAGAAGATGGTGAAATGCGAAGAGGGGACAGAGAAAGGGCAGAACTCCTCAATGCCTTCTTTGCCTCAGTCTTCTCCAAAAAAAGAAAACAATGCCCGACCTGAAGAATATGGAGCAGATGATTCAGAAGTGGAAACACAGCCCTGAACAAGTAAGGAGGTAGTACAAGAATACTTGGCTAGTTTAGATGTATTCAAGTCTCCAGGGCCAGATGAACTACATCCAAGAGTATTAAAAGAACTGGCAGAGGTGATTTCAGAACCACTGGCAATAATCTTTGAGAATTCCTGGAGAACAGGCGAAGTCCCAGCAGACTGGAGGAGGGCAATTGTTGTCCCTATTTTCAAAAAGGGGGAAAGAGAGGACCCAAACAATTACCGCACAGTCAGCCTGACTTCAATACCAGGAAATATTCTAGAGCAGATCATTAAGCAAACGGTCTGTGAGCACCTAGAAAGGAACGCTGTGATCACTAAAAGTCAGCATGGGTTTCTGAAAAATAAGTCATGTCAGACTAATCTGATCTCATTTTTTGACAGAATTACAAGCTTGGTAGATGAAGGGAACGCTGTGGATATAGCCTATCTTGATTTCAGCAAGGCCTTTGACAAGGTGCCCCATGATATTCTTGTAAAGAAGCTGGTAAAATGCGGGTTAGACAATGCTACCATTCAGTGGATTTGTAACTGGCTGACTGACCAAACCCAAAGGGTGCTCATCAATGGCTCCTCCTCATCCTGGAGAGAAGTGACTAGTGGGGTGCCACAGGGTTCTGTCTTGGGCCGAGTCCTATTCAACATCTTCATCAATGACTTGGATGATGGGCTTGAGGGCATCCTGAGCAAGTTTGCAGATGACACCAAATTGGGATGGGTGGCTAATACCCCAGAGGATAGGATCACACTTCAGAATGACCTTAACAGATTAAACAACTGGGCCAAAGCAAACAAGATGAATTTTAACAAGGAGAAATGTAAAGTACTACACTTGGGCAAAAAATAAAATAAAAGGCACAAATACAGGATGGGTGACACCTGGCTTGAGAACAGTACATGTGAAAAGGATCTAGAAGTCTTGGTAGGCCACAAACTTGACATGAGTCAACAGTGTGATGCAGCAGCTAAAAAAGCCAATGCAATTCCGTGCTGCATCAATAGGAGTATAGCATCTAGATCAAGGGAAGTAATAGTACCACTGTATTCCGCTCTGGTCAGACCTCACCTGGAATACTGTGTCCAGTTCTGGGCACCACAGTTCAAGAAGAATATTGACAAGCTGGAACGTGTCCAGAGGAGGGCAACCAAAATGGTCAAAGGCCTGGAAACAATGCCTTATGAGGAACGGCTTAGGGAGCTGGGTATGTTTAGCCTGGAGAAGAGAAGGTTAAGGGGAGATATGATAGCCATGTTCAAATATATAAAGGATGTCATACAGAAGAGGGAGAAAGGTTGTTTTCTGCTGCTCCAGAGAAGCGGACACAGAGCAATGGATTCAAACTACAAGAAAGAAGATTCCACCTAAACATTAGGAAGAACTTCCTGATAGTAAGAGCTGTTCGACAGTGGAATTTGCTGCCAAGGAGTGTGGTGGAGTCTCCTTCTTTGGAGGTCTTTAAGCAGAGGCTTGACAGCCATATGTCAAGAATGCTTTGATGGTGTTTCCTGCTTAGCAGGGGGTTGGACTGGATGGCCCTTGTGGTCTCTTCCAACTCTATGATTCTATGGGGCTGATCATAGTTGGAGTACCATAACATCTTGGAGGATCAAAGTAGACATGATAGGAGCACAACCCAATGCAGCTTGTGATGAAGTTCTGTGAAGTGGAAGTTCCGTGAGAGCACAGAATTGACAAGGGGTGGGGTGGGGGGCAAAGAATCATTTCTCACCATGTACCCCCAAAAAAACTATTGTTTCCCACCTGTGGGGGTTACTTCTGGTTTCTTTGTGCAGTTTGAGCTTCAGTGGTACCTCAGATTACAAACGCTTCAGGTTGCAAACGCTTCAGGTTACAAACTCCGCTAACCCAGAAATAGTACCTCGGGTTAAGAACTTTGCTTCAGGATGAGAACAGAAATTGTGCAGCGGTGGCACGGCGTCAGCAGGAACCCCCATTAGCTAAAGTGGTGCTTCAGGTTAAGAACAGTTTCAGGTTAAGAACGGAACTCCGGAACGAATTAACCAGAGGTACCACTGTATCTGCTATGACGGATAGTAGATTCTCTCTTTTGTAGTTTCAAAATTGTATAGCTAAATGAATGAAGCAGGGCCCCAAGTATCATAGTCAATTGTGTTCACTGTTGTCTTAAAGTAGTGCCAGTTCTGCTTCTCTGTTTGACATACTTTTACTGAGAAATGTCACTTTGATTTGAATGAGACTGAAACCTAAGTAAATAGTCTTAGAATTGTAAATTTGGTGATAATTTTACATATTTCAGGAGTAGTGTAAATACTTCGTCAGTGGTGGAGTGGCTCAGATGTTGGGATTGTACCATGGAGGTCAGAATTAAAATATCTGCTCAGTAATACAATGTACCTTGCTGCGTTAGTGTGATAACAACATGGAATAAAAACAATGTATTCTGAGTTTTAGAGAAAGTTGTTTAATTGTTCTGAGTTTTAGAGAAAGGGCTGGATACAAATATATGGGGTAATAATTTGTTCCTCATTCTCTGAAAAGGATGGGAGGACCACACAAGTGTATGGTATGTTGAATAAGCCACACAGTCATTCACTGATGCATAAAAATGATCACAGAAACACATAATAGCACAGTAGCTTATTTACATAATTAGCCCCTGATTAATTCACTCCATTGAATTCATCTGTACTTGCTGGGTTTGATTCTGAGCTCTCAAGAGAAACTGGGAGTAATGCCAGACAAATCAATAGAGTTAGAAATGTGCAAAGAGTCAGGAGTAAGCCCTTGTTTCCAAACACTGAGCTATGAAAAATAAATAACTGAAAAATCATGGAGTTATTTTTTTCTAAATTAAGTGGGTTTTAAGTGATGCTTAGGCACTGCCTGACACACACAGCACATGGTGAATTTTGCTCGTAGCATGAGATCTGTTTTGAGAGATCAACAACTGCCTCTCCCAGTCTTCTGAGTACACACCAGTGTGACTCAGAGTATAATTTGTTTGCTTATGCATAATTAGTTGAGTAGGTTTGAACTATTCCTTTTCATTGTGGAACACATATCTGCTCTAGCGATACTTAAATTGTAATCTGATGCATGCTTACTTGGGACTGAATTCTACTGAGTGGGACTTAATTCAGAGTAAACTATCAAAAGGGTTGTGTTATGCTATGTACAAGAACTGCATGACTTGAGCAGGAGAGCCACTCAGGGAGAGCACTCGCCACTGCCTGTGCAAATGAACAAATCTTCCTCCAGGGTCAAGTTCAGGAAAATCTAGTTCTACTAGGGCTGCTACTCTAGTGTGCACTACAGTATATATAGCTTTCACTGTGGGAGGATTTTGCTTCTTGTCTGTTGATGCACCAACAGTCAAACACAAGAGCGGTAGTCAGGAACAAGACTTGATTTTATACTAATCCCCACTGGCTATGCTGCTTATGGCATCTGTGTCAAATTGGGTGGAGGGGGCACCTGTAATCTAGAAATAACTGGCATTGTTCTCATGGTATTTGTTCATTATGAACAGATGTCGTTCAAAAGGTTAAAATCCTACAAGAATGATACAGGTGACACTTATTGGCTCTATTGTTTCCAAACTGGATTACTGGCATCCTCCCCGAATTCCATACGATCAACTCCTGCGCGACCGTGGATATGCGTGGCACTGGGGAATTATAAAATTCAAACCCAGAAATGCCAGGAGACAGCTGGAGAGTCCTCGTGGCTTGCAAGGAGACCCTCCGCAGAGCACAAAGAGGACGTCAGTGAGGGCAGAGGAAGCCCTGAAGGGACAACAGGGCGTTGTTTACGCTGCTCAGCCTCCCTGCCTAACAGCTGGTGTGTGGGGCAGCACAGCAGCCACTTTCCCATTTATCCTCCAGCTTCCTACCGGCCCCAGAGCTTCAATTATAGCTGTAGATATTTTGGATACAGTACTGTATTAGATTGAAGAGAGAGTGGCAGAGAGGGTGTTTAAAGGGTGTCTAGAAGGTGCCCCCCACTTTATGTGATTTCACTTATGTGTGTGGGCCCCCCAGAATGCACTGAATGTGGGGGCTATAGATGGCCTGCAAATGTCAATTAGTGCAAAATGCAGCCCCCTGAATCCAAATAGGGACCCGAAGGCCTAAACATTTGATCTCACTTCTGTGCCAATTGCCCTGGCTACCAGTGTCTTTCTGAACTAAATTCAAAGTGCTTGTATTAACCTTTAAGACTGTGTATGGGGATTGGTTCCTTAAAGGACTGCCTGCACCTGCATGACCCTGCCCATAATCTAAGAACAGTGTTGGAGGTCCTTCTGCTTGTGTGCCTACTTGTGAAATTGGTTAGGCATGAGACAGGGCCTTCTTGGTAGTGATTCCTCAGTTGTGGAATTCTCTTCCAATTAACATTTGCTGAGTCTCTTTAGTTATGGACTTTCAAGAAAGCCTTAAATATTTTTTTAAAAACTATGTCCTTGCTTTTGGAGAGTTATGTGTTCTAATTCAGTTTGTCTCATGAATCTATTTGTCTGTATCTACTCACGTCTTCATATTCTACTACAATGGTTCCCAATTAGCTGCAGACCCCCTGTTTTTCAAAAGCCAAGTCATGGACCCCTTACTTAAACATTTTTTGATACCTCTATGGTAGTTTTTGTTATTTGACTGGTGCCACGGTCCCTCTGAGTGGGTTACGTGGACCCCCTGGGGTTCATGAACCACCATTTAGGAACCATTGATCTACCATATAGTCAATTGCTTTTATTGCTTTCTGTACATTCATTGTGAGAGTTCTGCTGTAAAAAGGGACAGAAAGATAGTAAGTTAATTTGTTGAATTGATGTGAATAGTAATACTGCTGCTACTGCTGCCACCACACAGCTTTGCCTTAAAAAATATAAAGAACTAGCTGTACCCAGCCACGCGTTGCTGCGGCTCATCCCTGTGACTCCCCCCACCCCGTCCTGACCCATGATCCGTCCTGACCCTGTCCTGCCCCCACTCCCAACCCAGGCGAGCCTCCACCTCCATTCCCTGCAAACCTGAGGAGAGCTGTTTTGGAGAGGGAAGCTTTTCTAGCTGCAGTACCAGTGGAGTCGCTGCTAGAGGGCGATGTTTTGCAGCCCCTCCTGTTCCAGTTTTTCCAGAAAAGTATGTTTTTGCCTGTGAGAGGTGTCACATTTGTATAATCTAAGTTTATACAAACAGTCCCATATTGGACCGTCAACGTTGTGTCAAAATTTCAAGTCAATCGGTCAAGCGGTTTCGGAGCAAGCTGAGCACACACAACCTGGCATTTTACATTTTTATTTATATAGATAGATTGATAGATAGATAGAGGGACAAGAAATAATTGAAATGAATGTTATAGCACCATCTTTCCATATATTTATGATTGACTTTAGAAGCCATTAATCAGGAGTTATGAAACAGTGTTTCCCAAATGGTAGATTGGGTCTAATAGCATATCATATATATTTTGTGACTAATTCATCAATCAAATAGCAGTTGAAGTCAATCTAAAAGCCATATGTTATAGTCAGAGGGTGGTAGATCAAGCTATGTCCAATCCTTAAAGAGCTGGACCAACGGAAACTCCACTGAATTAAAACCAGTTTGTACAGGAAACATACAACTCAATATCACATATTAGCAATTGTGTAGCAAGCCACTCCATGCAAGTAGGCAAGCTCATGTGCAAAGTAGTTTTCAAAAGTTAATCATACCACCCAATCTCATTAATAAACCAAGACTACAAGATATTCACATCAATCTTGGCCAACCGCCTAAAAAAATTTCTATACAAGTTAATAGCCCCAGACCAGACTGGCTTCGTCCCAGGTCGCAATATAACAGACCCCATCAGGAAACTACTGAATCTGATTGAACACAGCAAGACAACTAAATTCCCACTGACAATTAGGTCCCTAGACATCCTCAAAGCTTTTGATTGCCTAGAATGGAAAAACCTACCGGTACTAGCAGTACTAACTAACATGCAATTTGGTCCCAACTTCTTACAAACCCTCAAACAAATCTACTCTCAAGCCTCAGCAAAATGTAGGACTAACAGTATGACTCTAATACCATAGCAATCCAAAGAGGCACAAAACAAGGATGCCCACTGTCTCCCTTCCTACTCACCCTGGCTCTGGAACCTCTAGCAATCCGAATCCGAGCAGCCACAGACATCAAGGGAGTGGAAATAAAAAGCAGAACCTATAAATTAGAAATCTTTGCAGACGACCTAATTGCAACATCAGACCCCATAAACACAGCAACCTTCCTAATCAGAGAACTCGACACATTTGCAATGGTGTCAGGCCTACAGGTAATTTTGCAAAGTGTGAGGCTATGTGCTTCAATACCCACCCTCATACCCCAAAAGAATTCTCCAACATCACCATGATAAAACTTTGCCACACCAAGTTCACATACCTAGGGGTACAAATAACCAGAAACCTCAACAAATTATACCTCCACAACTACAATCCCTTGTGGCGACAAATCAACAAAGACCTGAGGAGATGGAACAACACCAACTTCACTCTCTCAGACAAGATAGCCAAGATCAAAATGATCATCCTCCCAAAATTAACCTACCTATTCCAACCCCCCTGCCAAATCTGGATTATCCCTGCCCAACTTCGCAAATGGCAGAAAAAAATTCATTCATTTATCTTCTCACACAAAAAGCCAAGCCCCAAACACCTGGACTGCCCCTCCTCAGAAGGAGGATGGGGAATCCCCAACACAGAAGCATATTACATCACATACACAGCCCAACAAAACAACGAAACCCCGCCAACAGCATGTGAATCAATCTGGCTAACCTGATTCAAAAACACTCACACACCCCACTCACACACGAAAACAAATTTCACTACAGCCCATCAAAGACAACCAACCACACCCTAGGCCACCCCCAACCTCTCTCACCATCAAAGAAATACAAGCGAAAAGTAAAGAGAACCCACACAAGTGACGCTGACACAAAACCCCACACATACAGTAAGTAGAATAGAAGCATTGCCACCCACTCACCATTCCCCTGTTGCTCGGTCCCAGCTCCTGCCAACCTAGCAGTTCAAAAACACATCAAAGTTCAAGTAGATAAATAGGTACCACTCTGGCAGGAAGGTAAATGGCGTTTCCATGAAGTGGATTTTGCCAGAAGTGGCTTAGTCATGCTGGCCACATGACCCGGAAGCTGTCTGCGGACAAACGCTGGCTCCCTCAGCCTATAGAGCAAGATGAGCGTGCCACCCCAGAGTTGTCCGCGACTGGACTGAATGGTCAGGGGTCCTTTACCTTTATAGCTTGTTTATACAGTCCACAGTGTGGTAAAAAATGTTTCATGCAATCAACAGCCTGGGAACATAAACAGAGTCTATTCTGGTAAGGTATACCAGTCAGTCTGCCATTTAGGCCTTCAGATGGGAATACATTTAATCTAGCTTTGGTAAATGACAGTAACAAGGTACTGACAAATTTGTAAGATAGGAGGGTAATGAGAAAACATGCCCATACTGAATTCTGGATGCAAATGGTCCTCAGGTTACATATGACTGATAATGAAGATCGCTGTATGCAATATCTGCCATAGCCTCTGCCTCAAGGATTTAAGGGCTATCTATATCATAACCCAAATGAGATAAAAAGGATGGTGAGAGCCCAGTTGAGGAGGCTTTCTGGGCCATACTTTTCAACCAAGGTCTGATAAGCCCCTCATTGGATAAATGTCCCAGAAATCCCTTATCCAGGCCGAAAACTGACATCTTTAACCAGTTCAGTTGTACCTTGGTTCTTGAACGCAATCAGTTCTGAAAGTCCGTTTGACTTCCAAAACGTTCAAAAACCAAGGCACAGCTTCCAATTGGCTGCAGGAGCTTCCTGCACTCAAGTGGAAGCTGCATTGGACATTCGGCTTCCAAAAAATGTTCCAAAACTTGCTTCTAGGTTTTCAGTGTTCGGGAGCCAAAACGTATGAGTACCGAGGCGTCCGATAATCAAGGTATGACTGTACAGTGGTACCTTGGTTTTCGAACAGCTTAGTTCATTAACAACTTGGAACTCACACACTGCAAACCCGGAAGTAGGTGTTCCAGTTTGCAAACTTTGCCTCGGAAGCCGAATGTCCGGCACAGCTTCCGACTGGCTGCTGGACGCTCCTGCAGCCAATCGGAAGCCACGTCTTGGTTTCCAAACATTTCGGAAGTTTAACGGACTGTTTGAAAACCAAGGTACGACTGTGTTTCAAAACAGCCCACCATGCTTGGATGGAAAGAAGACTCATCAGTTTCCAGAAACAGAATTGAATCAGGAACACAATTTGGGATCTGAAATAGGGATCAAAATAACTTTGCCTGGAACCTCTCTAGCTTTGGAAATGAACCGTAGCGTTTAGGAGTTAGGAAACAGATTTTGCATTAAAAACTCTTACAACTGATGGAACATACTGAACTCCATTTGAGGGGGGTGGGAACAGAGCATCTAGCAAGTTTGCTCATCTCCATCTTCTGACAGCTAATCTGCCAGAAGAAATTCCAAGACTTTGTGCGGTGAAGCAACTTGGGTTGCCAGACTCAATAGAGGACAGGACCTCTGTGCCTTTAATTGCCCTGCTCTCTTTTGAGTCTGGAAACCTTAAAGAGAAACCAGCAGACCCTTTGCTTGGAAATTAAACAAAGGGTCTGCTGGTTTCTCTTTAAGGTTTCCAGACTCTAAAGAGCAGGACAATTAAAGGCACAGAAGTCCTGTCCTCTATTGAGTCTGGCAACCCTAGAAGCAACAACCCTAAGTACCGGAAACATTTAGTCTGTTCTAAATTATGGCTGTCTAATACCTAGCAGTTCGAAAGCACGTCAAAATGCAAGTAGATAAATAGGAACCGCTCCAGCGGGAAGGAAAACGGCGTTTCCATGTACTGCTCTGGTTTGCCAGAAGCAGCTTTGTCATGCTGGCCACATGACCTGGAAGCTATACGCCGGCTCCCTCGGCCAATAATGCGAGATGAGCGCGCAACCCCAGAGTCGGTCACGACTGGACCTAATGGTCAGGGGTCCCTTTACCTTTACCTAATACCCATTTAGAAGGAGAATAACTTTCATTGAAAACAGGTGCTAGGAGCACCCTTGGAGGTAGCTTCAGGCAGGCTTTGCATGTCATTTGCCTGAGTTCTGTGAAAAAGCCCCACCTTCCACAACTGGAAGCAAGTGAGAAAACTAGGCATGTCGCCTGGTAATATGTTATTTCTGAATGAGCACCTCACTAAGTACAAAATTGTGCATGTGTACAAATCTGTTGTCAAAGCAAATGTTCCTGTAAACAACTTCAACAGCATCTGTATGTACCCTCAACACTTTCTCATAGCTGCTGTCTTGAATAATTCTAGGCACATCTCCTTGTTACCCTTACGCCAGAACCTTCTCCCTTGCCCTTATCCATCTCTTATTTTTAGGTTTAGGCCGTCTTAACCATACGCGTTACTGGCGTGGGGAGCCAGGGCGCTGGGCACTCAGGGGCACCTGGCCGAGAGTCCGATGCCGAGATTTGGAGTCTGGGGAAGAGCCCGTCAGAGCGCCGCAGGCTGTTCTGCTACGGGCAGCTCTGCTCGAGTTCGGGGTGGGGGCAAGCAAGGCAAGGTGGTCAGCCAGCTCTGTCCTGGGCACCTGGGAGGGGGAGGGGGAGAGAGAGGCGGTGGTAGGACTCTAGCCCTGTAAGTACATAAAGCAGTGAAGGGCAGGACTTAGCCTGGCGCTGATTTAACAGGAGTGGGGGGAGCTGCCCAGCGGAGCATCCAATTGGTTAGGGTGAGGGAAGGACTGGGAGAATCCTGCTCTGATCGACAGGCGGTGGGGCGGGGCTTGAGCAGAATGGTGGCAGCTGTGGCTGCAGCTGCAGCAGTGGCTCTGGGCAGTGGGTGGCAGTTCTGAGGTCCATTCACAGGCTGCGGCAGGCTGCTCTGCCCAGGCGAGCGCTACTGCATGGAGCTGCTGCAGCCTGCAAAGAGCTTTCCCCCGCCCAGATTCCTCCTACTCGGGGCTCAGATTTTTCATGAGCTCCCTATCAGTAGATTCCCCACCCCCCATTAGATGCAAGGATTTCACATTTTAGGGAAAGTGAGGAGAAGGAACAGGGAGAATGCAGGAGAAGCAGCACGCGAGGCTGCAATCTTACACCTGCTTACTAGGGAGTAAGTTCAGTTGAGCACAGTGGGGCTTACTTCTGAGTAGACATGCTTGGCAATGAACTATCAGTTTATTAACATTACACTAGAAAAAGAAGCTGTCAATAGAGTACTTTCCATCTTTATAAGTACAGTGGAACCTCAGTTTACGAACACCTCGATTTATGAATTTTCAGTAGTGCTGAGACCCACTGTGGGAGAGAGAGTTATAGCTCCTTTCCCCCAGAATTATAGTATGTTAGAGTTGGAAGGGACCCTCTTGCGGGTCATCTAGTGACAGTCCGACCCTCTGTGATGCAGGAATATGCAGCTATCCCATCATTTTGTTGTCAGCCTCATTTTCCCTTCTCCTATGTAAAAGTTACATATATCTCTCCCTCCCTCCTATATATATCACACATACAGGTTACCTACTCAGAGTCCTACTCAGAGTAGACTCACTAAAATTAATTAAAAATCCAAACATTAATTTCAAAGGGTCTGCCCTAAGTAGGTTTTAGATCAGGGGTCCCCAGACTTACCGGCGTTTGGGCCGGTTCCCACCGCGCCGATCGCGCGGCGGGCCAGAGGACGGTCGAGCGCGCGCCTGTGCGGGCCGGCGGGCGGGGGAGTGCGCATGCGCACGGGGGCTTACTGGCGCGGCGGCGCGCTTCCAGGGTGGAAAAAGCGCCGAAAATCCGTTGTGCGCATGCGTATGGGCCTCCCCCGACCCGGAAGTGCACCAGAAATGACCTCTTCCGGGTCGGGAGAGGCCCATACGCATGCGCACAAAGGATTTTCGGCGCTTTTTTCCTGACCCGGAATAGCGCTGCCGCGCTGCGTGCCATAAGAGCGGGCGGCGGGGGTCGTCGCGGGCCGGATTGGCAGGCCAATTGGGCCGCATCCGGCCCCCGGGCCGTAGTTTGGTGACCCCCGTTTTAGATGGATGTAGCCTGTTGTTATGACCAAAGTATCTCACCCAAAACTATCTGCACAAACCAGTTTACTTGAGTGCATTATTCTCAGGGTGGGGGGGACTCATTTATTTATAATTGCACAATCATATGGGACTAAATTGCATTATGTTGTAAGGACCTTTTATTAAATCTTAGAATTGTAAAGTTGGAAGGGACCCAAGGGTCATCTAGTCCAACCCACTGCAATGCCTAGAACCTGGCGTTGGGCTGCAAGAATGTACAGTGGTACCTCTACTTACGAATTTAATGCATTCCAAACGCACATTTGTAAGTCGAAAAAATTTGTAAGTCGAATCCCATAGGAAAGCATTGGGAGAATTACAGCAAGATTTTGATATTAGGATTAGGATGGCAGTGTTAACAGCGTTCTAGAATCCCAGGACTTTGGAGCATGGGGAGTCTGATTTTTTTTTTTTTAGGATTTGGCATAATATTTGGCTTAATTGATATGTATATGTATAATTGGATATAACTGAAATAATTGAATTGGGTTTTTTTAATTGGAAAATTTAATAAAAAGTATTTTTTTAAAAAGGAATGCATTGGGAGAAAAAATTTGTAAGTAGAAGCAACCCTATCTAAAAATTCGTAAGTAGAAAAAATCCTATCTAAACCGCATCCAAGATGGCGGACGGAGCTCCATTCATAAGTAGAAACATTCATAAGTAGAGTTATTCGTAAGTAGAGGTACCACTGTACTGTAACTATCACATTTTAAAAACGTCTGATAGCCAACTTCCACTACTTTTCACAGGCTGGGAATAGTGGCTCCCTCAGATTGTACCCACTTTGGAATTAGACTTGAAAAGAAAGTTTGTGTTGTGGATATGCTACTTCCATAGTTTACTTGACATGGTTCAGACTGACCAATGCATTGTTTTCAGTGACAGTCTGTAGCAGTTGAAGCTGTGAAATGTGCCAGAGGCAAGCATTTTTGTTGTTGTGGATTCTATTGGTTAACGTTATCTGACCAATAGTATGCAAAATCTCTTAACTGGTATTTGAAGCATACAGTATGTGTTAATGAGATGAAAGCAAACTAATGGTGGCTCCAATTGAGAAAATGTTTGATATACAGTACATTGACTTTTAGTGACTTTTTTTGTGGGTTGATTCATTTTCCACATTGATCAAAAGGTCGACAGCTCTGGGAAACCTTTCCTAAAAAAGGTCAACAACTTTGGGGTTCCACCCCTAGAAAAAAGTCAACAACTCTGGGAAACGGGGGTGGGGTGGGGCAGAGGGATCTTGCATGCTTAAGACGGCCCTGCCCTTATCTCTGGCTTATCTCAGGAAGCTTCAACTCTAACTATAGGCAGCTACTTCCACCGCCCTCACTGACGTTATGACACTCACTTCTCCCCCTGTTTCTGATGGCTACCCTCGTATCTTCCTTTATTATTACTTCTATTATTACCAGTAGTGCCCATGGCCCATTACGGAGTCACTCAAAGCAGAGGGATTCCTGGGATCTGTTATGTTCCGCTCTCCTGCAAAAACTTAGCCCGCGTCACCTGCTCAGTGAGGAAAGACTTCGCTGGAGGCATTCATTCGCCTTTGTCCTAATATTGCGGTGCAGCTTCGACAGGTTTTTTAATGTCTACACATGGTTTGAATGGATGCAGGAATGGTAAAATGCTTAAAACACATGTTCAAAAACTTGGGCTTACTTGTGAGGAAGAGAGAGGTGGTTGCACAAAGCGCTGCCGTCCTATGTCCGCTTCTTACCACGGGAGTAATGCCACTGAACTGGGGGTTGGGGGTGGGGTGGGGGTGGTCTGACTTGCGAGTTAGCGGAAGGCGCCTCAGTCCAGGAGAAGGCAAGCTCCTCGGGGCAGAGACCCTTACGGAAGCCACGAGGACCCAAAGGCTCTCGGCCGCTGCGCGAGCGTCTTCCTCGGGATGGCAGCGAGGGAGCGAAAGGCGGCGCCGGCGCCGGGAAACGGACGGACCCCGTGGCGGCTGCCTCTTCTTCTTCGCCCGTCAGGGTCGCCTCCTCCCCCGCAGCCCCTTACCCCGCCTCCTCTCTGGCGGAGCCGCTGGAGGAGCCGTTAAGGGCTGCGCGCCTCCCCACGGAGGAGAGAAAGGGGTTCCCGAAAGACACAAAGGCGGAGGGGGGGAAGGGGGCGGGGCGACTCTCGCCGGAGCCGCGCGCGAGAACAAAGAGCTTCTCCCGCCTCCCTTTCCCGCCCCGCACGTGGGGGGCCGAGTAGGCGCCCCGCCCCTGGCCCCGCCTCCCGCGGCCGCCGGTTGGTGGGCTGTGCGGCGCGCGGGCGGGCGGGCCCGTCCAATCGGGGCGCCGGCAGGCCCTCGCCAAGGAGCGCGCTGCCCATTGGGCCGCCGCCGCCGCCGCCACCGCCGAGTTTGCCGCTCGCGCTCTTGTCCTGGGCGGGAGGAGGAGGAGGAGGGAAAAGGGCGCGCGGGAGACGCGGGCGGAGAGCGCGCCGGAGGGGAGAGACCGAGACCGGCGGCGGCGGCAGAGGGCGCGAGGGTGAGCGACGGGCGGCCGCCTGAGGGGGCTCGAGGGGGGGCACAGGCGTCGCTTGGGGGGGCAGGGGGCCCTGAGGGGCGGGGCCTGCCCTCCGGGAGAGAGCGCCCCTCCCCCTGTAACTGCCATGGGGCGGGGGGGGGCAGGAGCGAGGGAGTCTCGGGGCGCCGCCTCTTCTCCTCGGAGCAGCAGGTAGGGAGGCGGGCGGGCGCCTGGCCAGCCTAGGGCATTGGGGGGGGGGGGTCCGGAGCCTCCTTCCCTCCCGGTGTGGGGCAGACAGGGGCGCTTCCTCCGGGGCGCCAGGCACTGCCCAGCCCCGGACGCGGCGACGGCGACGGCGGGAGGGGAGGCGCTGGGCTTCGGCGCCGAACTGTCCTTTGTTTGAATGGGCGCCGCCTCTGCCCGCGGAGCCTCTGCGCGCCGGAGGAAGCTGCCGAGTGGGAAGCCCGGCTCCGGGCGGGAGACGTCCCTTGCCTGCTTCATTCCGGGTCGGTGGGTGGGTGGGTTGGAGGGTGGGGGACCTCTTCGCACCTTGCGGGCGCACGGAGCAAGGGGGGCTTCCATGCATTCGTTGTGCGATGGCTGCTCCTCAGACGTGCTCTTTTTCAGTGTCAGAATGCTAATCGGTCTAATCTGGATTTGCCTTTTCTCGGGGGGAATCCAGTAAGTGTAAATCCCGCCTCTGAGTCACTTCAGTAGTGCCCCCGCGTCAGAGCACCCCAGGACGCTTCAACCTTTTGAATCGAAGGTGCTTTCCCACTTTACCAGAAGCATGATGGGTGATGCCAGTGGAAGAATTTTGAAGAAGTTGTTGCCGCCGCTACTATTTCCAAAATTGAAAAGCCTTGCCTATCAAAGCAGAATTCCTATACACGTGTACTTCAAAATAGACATGCATAGGATTGTGCTGCAAGTCTTTTGTGTGACTGGTATTGGTAGAAAAGATTAATACAGGCATCCCCAAACTTCGGCCCTCCAGATGTTTTGGACTACAATTCCCATCTTCCCTGACCACTGGTCCTGTTAGCTTGGGATCATGGGAGTTATAGGCCAAAACATCTGGCGGGCCGCAGTTTGGGGATGCCTGGATTAATATACAATTTTGTTAACTCAAAGGATGGATTTAAGTAGATTCAGTCCTGCTGATGGCAGTGATAGTTCTTAATTTTTTTGTGGCTGGTGTGAAGCCTGAAAATGGCGTGTAGCCCATTCTGGGCTTTCACTAGAATTTTCATCAGTGGAAGTCCTGACATTCATGGAGTACCATCTGATGGCTGCAACTGTGTTTGAAGGTGTCACCTGACCAAACAAACAATGGATGGATTTTTTGTCTGCAAATAAATGAGCAACATGGAAAGGAAAAGAAAACATTTGCTTTTAGACAATGCCTGTATATGTCACAATAGGTACCATCTCAGAAGAAGTATTTTAATTAATAAATAACCGTGTGTAGAGTGGGGAGTGATTGGTTTTGTTTATTACGATGTTAGTATTCTTGTTTTTATATTGTAAACCAACCTGTGATCCTCAGGTGAAGGGTGATACAGAAATTTAATAAATAAAGCAAAAATTTATTGCTGTGTATGTAAGGTAAGGAAGAATTCCTATTCTAAAAAGCTAGCTGTCATCAGCGGTTTTTGTAAGTTTTATATGAAATAGAAATCAGACTGGAGTCCTAGGCATACATTACTTCAGAGCTTTCCAAACTGTGTGTCATAACACACTAGGCTGCAGTGTGTAGGTGTGTTGCGCAAATGCCCCCCCCCCCAGGCTAGAAAGGTGTTAGTTAACCTCTGGTTTGCTGGTAAAATTGAATTACTGTGTCAAGAAATGATGCATGTCCTAAAAGTGTGTCACCAACATGAATAGTTTGGAAAGCTCTGCATTACTTGCTAAGGAGTAGGCCTTACTTAAGAGTTGACAGGTGTATGGTTGTATTATCAGTTTCTTTAAAAAAATGTGCTGCCAAGTTGATCAGGAATAATGGATCAGAAATTTTTTGGTTGGTCAACCAGTTAACAAACATTGCAAGCTTTATTAAACTGGTATCACTTTCTAGCCCAATTTAATATGTTCCCACAAAGTTTATTCTTGCACAATATAAAAATATTTTTTTCTCCCCCCAGTATGTTTAATAGGTATAACAATTTGATGCTTTTAAAATGGGTAGGCTAATGAAATGAACAAAATGAGCAGGATACTTAAAAGGAAATAGCACGTCCAACTGTCTTTCTTTGTGGTTTTTAAAGGTACCACATTGTGAAGATAGACATTACTTTTCTTAGGCAGCAACACTAATATTGAGAGAAGCCAACTTAACTGTGTCCTAGTGCCACTGTTACTCATTGTGGAAAAGTCACAAGGAGGATGTTTAGTTTTATGCACGTTTATAAAGGTAAAGGGACCCCTGACCATTAGGTCCAGTTGTGACCAACTGGGGTTGTGGCACTCATCTCACTCTATTGGCCAAGGGAGCCGGCGTACAGCTTCTGTGTCATGTGGCCAGCATGAATAAGCCGCTTCTGGCGAACCAGAGCAGCACACGGAAACGCTGTTTACCTTCCCGCCAGAGCAGTACTATTTATCTAATTGCACTTTGACATGCTTTTGAGTTGCTAGGTTGGCAGGAGCTGGGACTGAGCCATGGGAGCTCACCCCGTTGCTGGGATTTGAACTGCCAACCTTTTGATCGGCAAGCCCTAGGCTATGTGGTTTAACCCACAGCACCATCCGTGTCCCTCCTATGCACGTTTATAGGGTATGACTAATTGGCTGTGACTTTCTATCATCTGATATATTCCCAGTATATACTGCCAACATACACACGTTTCACTTGTGCAAATTCAGCTTGGCCAAATATGTATGCATACTGTATGCATCTTGGGAGAGCATTCAGAGGTGCAGGTAGAGTACATTTTTTGACAATATGCAATTTTGGCTTTGTGTGCTATCCCTGGAACATAGCCCCCGTGTAAAATAATCTTAAATCCAAAAAGTAGTATTTTATAAAAAGAGCAGGTAGAGACACTTGCTTGATCAGCTGCTTGTGCGGTGGATTGGTGCAGAAACAAAATTGAGCACCCTATGCATGCAAGAGTTCTCCACAGGTTCCCCTCTCATGGACCTGAAGCTTGCAAAAAGCAGGATTGAAACCCCTTTCCACCCCATCAGCTGCTGCATGCAAAGTTCAGCTCTATTTGGTTCCTATCTCCCTCTGCCCTTGCCACCCAACTTTGACAGGTGGGGCCCTGCCTATCCAAGTTGACCAGTGGGGTGAGGGGAGATAAGGATCTGGATCACCAGGGCCAAAATATTCCTTACCCCTGTTTGAAGTGTTTGCATGCTAAACTGTGTGATCATTGTTGACCTGAAAATACTTATGCAAATCCACTATCCTGCTTTCTCTACCCCAACAGTTGCAGTCTTTTTTCTGACCACTGTACTGTAAAGCAGGTGTGCCTATTTAGTTACCTACCATGTTGAACATATTTTGTGGTCTGCCAGTTTTTTGATGCCCATCCCCCAATTTGGCAGCCACAAACGTGTGGCCAAAACAGAAGGTTTATCAAGACCCTTGTAGGCTGCCATCTGTGGCTGATAGACTGCATTTGGATTTGGCAGTCACAAATTCTGTGAATACATTCGAAAGCAACTGCATTCATTTCACGTCACAGTTTCTCATTTAGGGGAAGTTTTTGACAATTGCTGAGTATTGCGGGGCGTGGTGGCATCTTTTGATGCTAGCCCCATAATTCCTATTGTGTTCTTGACTAACATCTGTGTTCATAATCCACTAAATCTTTTTAAACTTGATGGTGTAATAACAGAGCTTCCTTTTTCTAAATAATCAGCAAGCTATTATTGTAATAAACTGAAAACAAGTGTACATTGCATTTTGGTATGCAAGGGGAGCGAGATCCATAGCACCCAGAAATTGCGTCCTGTTTTCTCTTCCATATTTTCCCATTCTTCTTGGTGGTAACGTCAAGATTTGGGTCAGAATCCAGGTAGCAGTACCTGGCCCTCTTGAAGCAGAGTGATAATTTAGCTAGCTGATGTGACAAAATGGCAGAGTTCAAAGTATGACTTGGTTGCTTTTGGATAAAGTGTTTCTGTATGGAATTGGGGGAGAGGAAGGAATACAGACTTAATGGCCAGTGGGGTGTGCAGAGAACAAGAGCCGGAAGCTATTAGTTTATCACACAGTTTTTGTAAAAATATATGATCCTGCTTATTCCAAGAGTATGTGTGTAGGTAGTTTTAAAAAGTAGTTTTAAAAACTGTTAGTCATATTTTAAAATCTGACAAACCTTGTTTAAAATGAGCCTTTTAAGAGTTCCTTTAAAAAAAAGAAGTCCCTTGTCTTCTAAATTTCCTTTTCTTTCTCTTTTAACCTCTCTTCTATTTCTTTTTAAAAATATCTCTCTTACTCTATTCCTTTCTTTTCCCCACCCCAATGTTTTTATTGTATTTGGATCAAAATCATAGTTTGTACAAAAAATGGGAAATGATATTTGATATTAAGTTTTGTATTTTTCTCTATAAAGCCTGATAAAATGGTGTGTGTGTTTTTTAAGTGTTTCTCTTGGAGCATACCTGTGTAGTATTTCAAAACAATTGAGTTCCATTATCAGGATCTAACTTGTGCCTAATAGGAGCAAAATAGAGCTTAAAAGGGAAGGGAGAGAAGTTGTTGGCTTGGCCCCTGTTACTAGTTGTTAAGTCTGGCATTTAGATTTTGCTGCTGTTAATCAATAGTCTGGACTGCATGGTGTTGCATTGCGAGCCACATACAGCCTCTGGTGGTCCCGTTTGTTGGTTGACTCAACATAGCATACATGTGGTGGCCATTAGGCAGGGTTTTTTATTCTTAAGAAAAGCAAAACAAATGGCTGAATATTTAAGGTGAACCAGAATGGTTATCGAAATTAAGACAGCATGGCATGTTAGACAATAGTTGTTCTTGCAGTCATGAGATGTGCAGATTTCAGCCCAATAAGTATGCAAAGAAACAGTACTCCCAAGTACTGTTATTGAAAGGATAATCACCAGGGCCAAGAGTTTAAGAAGAGGGCATTGTGTTTCTTTGCATATTTATTGGGTTGAAATCTTGCACATCTCATGACTGGAAGGCCAGCAAGTGAAATTGAGCCAGGAAATGAATAGGAACTTAGCATAGGGTAATAAAATAAGGTACCTAGGGATCTTGATTTGAGTTCTTCAGTTAACCTACACTGCTGGTTGTCATTTCCAAAAAGACCTATAATTGTAATTTTAATGAAATAGCATTTCATTTTATCTTTGTGTCTGTTTTGGACATTCCTCAATCTGTTCAAATAAATTGAGCAGCTCAGCGTGCATCAGTGGTGCAAGCCCCTATACTAGCTGCTTCTACCACTGTATGCCAATTCCATATATTTATTAAAATAGCTACCAAAACTTGCTTATTTCAGATGCAATTATAATGTCTTCGTTATTACAACCCAGGGCATAGGTTGGGGGAGGAAGCTGAGTCCCTGAAGCCTGACAGAACATGAAGAAGCAGATCTACTAATTACATAGTCATTAATGTGTGTGGCCTATTTCAATTTGGAATCTAATTAGGAAAGAAGCTATATTCCCCATACTATGAAAAGCTTTCACTTTTATCATCCCTTTCCAAAAAGGTAGCAGCTGCCTGCAGTCATACTGTATGTTTTCAGCTACTCACCTTCATAGAATCATGGAATTGCACAAATTGGAAGGGACTACTAGGGTCATCTAGTCCAACCCCCTGCAATGCAGGAATCTTTTGCCCACATGGGGCTTGAACCCACAACCCTGAGATTAAGAATCTCACGCTCTCCTGACTGAGCTATCCCAGTTCTCAATTGTAGGTAAAGTATTATCTTAATATTCTTATAAAAGCCTATTACGTTTAAAATAAATAAATGAGGGGTATCAGCTACTACCATCAGATCACTTATTTTAAGAATCTGAAGGAAAGGCTCGTGCACTATCAACTTTTTATTTATTTATTACATTTATATACCGCTGTTTTCTTCCAACGAGCTCAATGTGGTCCACATTTCATCCTCACAACAACTTTGTGAAGTAGGTTAGACTAGATGATGACTGGCCAATGTCGCCCAGTGAGCTGCAGGGCTGAGTGGGGATTTGAACCCTAGTCTCCCATGTCCTAGTCCAACACACTAACCATTATGCCACACTGGCTCTTACCGTGTTATTCTTGCTTAGTTGTAATGAATTTAGTTTTGAAAAGAAGGCAAAGACTCTGAGCTCTTTGGAGATAGATGGGGTACATGTAAAATACAATGATAATGTGATATCCAGTTATATTTATTATTGCATCTCAGGCCATATATATCTTCCAGCATTCCATTGTTTGCTTACTGTATAGGATTTAACTTTAAAAATTGTTACACATACCTTTCTGTATCTGTACAGAAATAAATTTACAAACGTTAAAGGTAGTCCTGTTTTCCCATAAGGGGGGAAAAAAATCAAAATTCATATTAGCACAGTAACTGTTTATTTGCTCAAAGCATGGGCAAGATAAAGAAGTGAGACCTAAAGGAATATCATGACAGTTCATCTCCTTCCCTGTTTGTTTTGAACATGCATATTTTCAAGAAAAAGCAGTTGCCTTTCAGATCCTGTTGAAAAGTATAAACATAGTATATGCAGAACTTTCAAACACCTATCATACCAACTATTTACATTAGAAAAAAATCAAATTAATTCTGGTACCTTTTGTAGTCTACATCTAAAACTGAAAACTTTTATTCTGATGAGGTTTTATTGCTAAAATTGGTATGTCACTAAAAAGGCACCAACCTTCTCATTGCTATTGCAGTCGTCACATAGATCATTTGCATCTTCTGCCTTGGCCACTGTCTCATCTTTCTTTTATCTTTACTGACGGACTTCCGGTGGAGCTGCGGCCATCACGAGGAGCGCAGAAAAACCTCTCAAGGGGATTCCGAGTGATACATTGGATTTAGGGGGTCTTGCCAAGACCAGGCAGACCTGGTTGCTTCAGGGGGAGTTACCCTGAAGTTCGGGGTACCAAGCGGCGCCCTTGGCAGCTCTCCTTCTTGGGTTCCTGGCTTAGGAGCACGAGGGGGGATCGAGCAGCAAATGCGAGGGGGGTGCATCGCCGAACCTGTATCACACAGTCTCAGGCTCCAGATGAAAAGCAGCCCACTTCCGAAAAGGAGAAAGCTGGAATTATGATAGATTTTCTATATACCTGAGGAATTTACTTGACCCAACTGGAAAAACAGTGGGGCGCAAAAAGGGATTCCTTCCTCACATTGGTGTTGAAAATCAGTGGGAGGTTGCAGGAAAAAGCTGACTAAGACGTTCCTACGAAGTGTGAGTAAGAACTTTACTAAAACTCCAAAGACTTATTTGGGTCTTGGGGGGCAAGGAAGGAGGCTGAATATCCCTTTTACTGTGGTAAAAGGAGATTGAGAGACTGAAAAAAGTTATTTATGAAACTTACTGCGCTTTTTGAGAAAAGAAAAGACTACATACCGGTATTTCGTACTCTCCTAGGATACTGAAGCCATATATAATAAAGACTTTAATGCATGGACGGCCCACGGATATAAAATGGAAAAGAAATGATTGACAGAATTATAAACTTTTTGGGGGGAGACAGCCAAAGAAGACGTGCTAAAGGGACATTTAGAAAACGAAGAGGACGATTTAAAGCGAAGGACTTTTCCCGGTTTATTTCTCTGTTTCCTGGTCCTTAGGAGGTCTGATTGTGGGAGGCAGAACTGATCACAGAGCAGAAACACTAAAGAACTTAACTTTTATTTACACCTCTTAATTGTACTCTCCAACTGCAAGAAACAAGCAAAGTCATCAAGATATAAAACACGTTAAAGCTTGCAGAGGAGACGTCACTGGATAAAAACTGAGTATACAAGCAGCGGGGACTTTGGGGGGGGGGGAAGACTATAAACGGAACTTAATCTCTCCAGGGTACAGCGGGGTTGGATTGGGGAAACTGTCCTGGAATTAAAGGCATTTGCAATGTTTGTAACAAGCAGTGTATGAAGACTAAGGTCTGGTGATACAAATGTATTACAAAGTAATTGAGGGTAACTCGTGGGGAGGGCAAAGGAATATAGAGGGAAGAAACCGAAATTGAGTGCCATCTAGTGGACATAGACATAATTGCAACTGTTATCTGAAAAATTAGAGAAATTGCGACCCCTAGTGGAGAATATAAAATAACAGAAAATAAAATGAAGGGAGCAAAAACAGCAGCAACCCCAGGAGAAAGAAGGGCATCTAGACAGGAAGAAGGTAAAGAATGGGAGGGACTCCTAAATGAGATTAGGAAGGTAATCAAGCAAAGCTCAATAGACCAAAAATTTGAAAAAGTAGTGGGGGAATTGTCTCAGCAAATAAAGGAAATAACAGTTAAATCTAAAGCAATAGAAACTACTAGAAGGGTCCAAAGAGAAGTAAAGGAAACAAAGAAGGAGACAGATTGTACGAAAGAGGAGATAGATAAATTGAAAAAGGAAAAGGAATACATTCTAGATAGTATAGCCTTAATGGAACTGAGGCAAAAACAACTGAATTTAAAATTCCGGGGGCTCCCAGAAGAGCCAAATGAAAATATTAGAGAGAAATTGACTGTAGAAATAGTGAATTGGATGGGTCTGAAAATAGAAGAAATAGAAGTTGCAATTATGAATGCCTTTAGAATTAAGGTAAAATCGGCAAAAGCAAAGAAACTCCCGGGAGATTGCCTAGTGATATTTAATTCCATGGATATGAGAAATGCAATCTTGAGACAAAGTTTTATGCAGAAATTAGTTATTGAAGGGAGAGAAATAATCATATTTAAAGAGGTCCCGACAAGAATGTTGTGCAAGAGAAATAAATTCCGAGAAATTACAGGGGGTTTGATGAGAGATGGAATCAGCTTTAGGTGGGAAATACCAGATGGGGTCTCCTATTTCAAAGAAAAAAGATTTACAATTAAAAATCAGCATGAAATTGATACATTTAGGAGAAAGTATGAGCAAATACTGGGGATGGGAAGGAGAAAGGAAGAAGGTGTGGTAGGAGGGGAAGAGAAGAAAAAATGAGAAGAGGACGAGGAGAGTGCAGAAGAAGGAGGAGAAGAGGAAATAAATATAGAAATGTATAATGACACCCAGTCATAAAAATATAAGAAGATAGATATAATAATTGAATAAAAATATGGCATTGAAAATCAAGTCTTGGAATGTGAATGGTTTAAACAGTAAAAGTAAAAGGAACAAATTTGAGTATGTACTGACTAAAGAAAATTTAGACATAATATGTTTACAAGAAATGCATATTTCAAGGAAACACAAAAGGCTATTAATAAATAAAAAATTGGGCATAGATTTTGCAACTTTAGATGAAAAGAAAAAAAAGAGGGGTAGTGGTATATATAAAAGAGAAATATGAACCAAACCTGATTTATAAAGATGAGGAGGGAAGGGTAATAATAGTCCAAATGATGGGATGGGGGGGGGATTACTGATAGTAGGAGTGTATGCTCCAAACCAGAGGAGGACGGAATTTTATAAAAAGTTGGAGAAAAACTTATTGGAATATATGGGGGACTTAAATGGAGTAGTAAGACCAGAGATGGACAGGACTACTAGAAGGAAAGACACCACCGAAGGTAAGCTACCAAAAACTTTTTTTACGTTGGTGGAGAACTTAGGTTTAGTGGATAGCTGGAGGTATAAAAACCCGACTGCTAAACAATTCACGTTCTTCTCCGAGCCCAATCAAAGTTCGGGGAGAATAGATTATATCTGGGTATCTAAAGAATTAATTTCAAGAATAAACAAAATAGATCTACCCCCGAGAACACTCTCTGACCATAACCCAATTTATTTGGAATTACAGAAGGAACAAGCCCCTTATAGGTGGAAAATGAATAAATGACTTTTTAATGACAAAGTGGAAAGAGCAAAGGAGACAATTGGAATATTTTGAGCTGAATGTGAACAAAGGAACACACACAAACGTAGTCTGGGATGCTGGAAAAGCTGTAATGAGGGGTTTTTTGATCCAGCAGAACAGCATTAAAAGGAAGGAAAGAGAGAAGAAGAAGGAAGAAATAATGAAACACCTTATGGAGAATGAGAAATTGTTGATCTCCAAACCAGGAGATTTACAGATAAAACAAAATATTAGGATGTTACAAACTCAATTTTCTATGTTAATAAATCAGGAGGTGGAATGGAAATTAAAATGGATAAAACAAAGAAATTTTAAATATGCTAACAAAAGTGGCAAATTGCTACCTTGGCAATTAAAGAAGCAACAAAAACAAAATACTATAAACAAAATAAGAAAAGAAGAGACTGTAACTGAAAACCCAAAAGAAATTAGAAAAGTATTCCAGAAATTTTACAAAGAACCGTTTCAAAAAGGAAAGGAGGATGAGAATGAAATGGAGAAATATCTAAGAAATCATAAACCAAAAATAGTCTCAAAAGAACAGAGTAATCAGATAAATGTTCCAATAACCCCAATAGAATTACAAGAGGCGATAAAAAGAACAAAATTAGGGAAGGCCCCAGGACCAGAAGGCCTACCAGCAAAATATTATAAAGAACTAGTAGATCAGGTAACACCAGTGTTAGTAAAGGTGATGAATGATATTTTGGTAAAAGGACAAATACCAAAATCATGGAAAGATGCCTACATAACCCTAATACCAAAAGAAAACACGGATCTGCTGAACGTAAAAAATTACCACCCAATCTCTCTCTTAAATATCAACTATAAACTCTTTGTGGACATTAAGGCAAATAGACTGAAAACGGTCCTAAATGAAACAACCCATAAGGATCAATCGGGATTCTTGCCAGGTTGGCAGATGAGGAATAATGTAAGAACGGTGGTTGATATAATTGAATACTTAGAGATCAGAATAGATAAGAAGGCAGCGTTGATATTTGTCGACGCCGAGAAAGCCTTCGACAACATATCCTGGAAATATATGAAAAAATGTGAGGATATAATGGGTTTAGGAGAAAGCTTCTTAAAGGGCATCAATGCAATATATTCAGAACAGAGGGCAAAGCTGATCGTAAATAATGCAGTAACGGAAGACCTAGAAATAACAAAGGGCACCAGACGGGGTGCCCCTTATCACCTTTACTGTTTATAACAGCGTTGGAGGTCCTAATGGAAAGCATGAGGGAAAACAAGGCCATAAAAGGGATAAGAATTGGAACTAAAGAGTATAAACAAAAAGCCTTTGCGGATGACCTTGTATTAATGCTGGAAGAACCACAAAATAGTATGGAGGAGATGATGAAGGAAATGGATGAATTCGGGAGATTGGCAGGTTTTTAATTGAATAAAGAAAAGACTAAAAAGCTGGTGAAAAATTTGAGTAAAAAAGAGACCGAGGATCTACAAGAAAAATTTGGCATCATGGCTGCCAAAAAAGTCAAATATTTAGGAATATGGCTGACCTCTAAAAATATAAATTTATTTGACAACTATATAGTAATTTGGAAAGACATTAAGAAAGACCTAGAGACTTGGAATAATCTGAATTTATCATTATGGGGAAGAATAGCTACCGTCAAGATGAACGTCTTACCGAGGATGTTCTTCTTTTTACAAATGTTACCTACAGTCAAGGGGACGGGACAATTTGAGGAATGGAGGAAAATAATATCAACATTCATTTGGCAGGGGAAACCACCGAGAATAAAACACAAACTGCTGAAAGATAAGAAGGAAAGAGGTGGTTTCACCCTACCTGGTCTAAAAACCTATTTCGGGTTGTGCTGCCTGGTATGGCTAAGGGACTGGATAACATTGAGGGACACGGATTTACTAGACTTAGAAGGATTCAGCAATTTATATGGGTGGCACTCATACCTGTGGTATAACAAAGTAAAAGTCCACAAAGGTTTTCTGACCCATGTAATAAGGAAAGCACTGTATGAGGTGTGGCAAAGATATAAAAATTTACTGGAGAGAAAAACACCCAGGTGGTTGTCGCCCACAGCAGCACTGACTATTAAAAAAAAAAGAATATGGAATCCAATTGGTTAAAATATGTGACCTGGCTTGCCCATCCATCGCCTTCCTCTTTTTCTTTAGAGCCCCAACAGTGAAAGAGGGTTTCGTGCGTGTCTTCCTGTGTTCCAGGGGTAGCCCCTGTGGGCACCCCGGCTTTGTTGGGCACAGGGATGGTTCCCTGGGCCTGGATTAGTAATGCCCCTTCCTCTGTTCCCCTTGCAGGCACTCTTCCCATTGGCCCAGCAGCCTTTGCGAACCTAGTGGCTGGGCTCCCTCTGGCTGCCTGGCTGCCTTCCCTGGCCGCCCTCCCATAGCACACACCAATGCTGGTTCTCATGCTGACACTGCTCTGGGTAACCACAGATGCCTCCAATGCAGCTGTGAGGCACAACCTGAGTGGCCAGTGGTGACTGTGGTAGAGTTGCACAGAGACATTGTGGTGGGGCTCTCTCCTCGTTGCAATGGGGGGGGGGTTCTGTGGTAGGGGAAGGTGGTGGTGCCATGCCTGGTGCTGAGCAGGCTGTGGAGCCAGGCAATAGTCCACATTTGCATGAAGCATTTGTTTGCAGTAAAGGCTTGTTTTTGCATTGACCCCTGTGAAGTGACAGGTTTCCTTGATCTGATGTGGGGATCATTGAGTGCTTGCGCTGCTGGCAGAGCCATGTGCATGATTTCTGCGTGTGCTGATGGTTGGCCACATGTGTTTTCAGTGAGGCAAGTGTTCCTATTAGGTGGTGTGTTTGGATTGGCTGGCAATGGCAGCATTGCTGTGAATGTCATGGGCCTGTATTTGGGGCTTCTGCTGAGCTCTTAAGTTTTTAGCTGGCTTCAGATTCTTTTTTTCTCTGGCAGAGCGCATGATTTTTTTTAAAGCAAATACTAAATACTAAAGGCCCTTGTCTGTTTAATTGATATATCCTAATATTTTAAATTTCCTGTAATTCAAACTTTAAAAGCACACAGGCTTACTCAGCTCTGCAACCTTGTAAATTTCTGTTGTACCTTTCTTTCTAACACAAGCTTCCATGGCAGCTATCAACATTTCTTCAACAGTAAAAAAATATATATACAAAACTTTAAAATGATTTATAATTGGGAGGCCCAGATTAAGTTATCTAGTAGCCTTAGCACTGAGCTCATCTCATGTTTAAGAGTGAGGATTAATGTTCATTATATCTCTGCTAATAGCAGGTGCCTTTCCCCCACTCCTTGTGAGCACTCTGCATTTGTGACTAATGAATTGCTGGCGTTATTTGTCATGACCAGAAACTGCAATCTCTTATCAACACGCAACCCACATTTGTAAGATTTGCAGTGGTGAGTCTAAGGAACAGAGCAGAAAGCAGCTGCCTCACACTGACCCTCAACCTAAATGTCAAGGATTATATCTTGATACTTCTGTGGCTTCTGGAACCCATACTATTAGGATGGAGTTCCTAGACTTACTTACTACTAAGGCAGGGTTAAGGATAGGACTCTGGAGTATACTGTCATTTGAATTTTCCAGTGAAAAAGTAGCACTCTAATTTTGGAAATGAGTGCTACAGACGGGCTATAGCCCATTTCATATATAGACTCCTTTGCATGCATAAAGAGGCCCTTGGCCATAGAATAGATACCAGCCACTTAGTAGGCCTGACTGTGTTTGATCTTATATCTAGGTTCTATTCCTTGCAGGGATAATCATGGGTCAGACCGGAAAGAAATCTGAGAAAGGACCAATTTGCTGGAGGAAGCGTGTAAAATCAGAATATATGCGACTTAGGCAACTCAAGAGATTCAGACGGGCAGATGAAGTAAAGGTAACTAAGACACCTAATCCCAATAATAAGGTATTAAGATGACTCTTTTTCAGTATGAATTTGTTTTTATACTGTAGTTTTGTAGTAAAATATTTTATTTTGCTTTTGACTTTCACCCTGTATTGGTTCTGATAAAAGGGCAACCATGAGAGCATTCAGTAATAAAATGAGGCTGTCTCTCGTTGAGTTTCAACAATTGCTCATGTTGTGATCTATTTAGTTCTGATGACACCCTGACTCTGGAATACCCTCCTAGGGAGTCTTAACCAGTGCTGGCATTACAATTTTTTCAGAACACTAGGTTAAAAAAGTTATTCACTCGGGCATTGTAAATTGTTGTTATGGCCTCTGTTCTGCCTTTGTATCTCTGTTCTGTTTTGTATTTTTATTGTCTCCCAATGTTATCAATGTTTGAGGGATATTCTGTTGCATTAGAATTATAATGTATTTTTATTGTTGTACTTTGTTGGTAATATTGTGCCCTGAGCAACATTTGGTGTGTGCCCCCTCCCCCATTTCTTATTTTCACAGTAATTAATTAATTAATTAATTTATTATTATTGCATCCCCTTGGCTCGGTGTCCTGTGCAGGGGAACTGCTTGCACAACCCTAAATCTAGCACTGCCTAGGATCCATTTGAGCAAAGGGCAGTCTGGACATTTTAAAAATATGTAAATAAATAAACAGCTGTTTTCCATTCAGTATTGTTGTCCCTTTTAGAATGATTCATATACTGTATTGGCATTAGAAAAAGTTTTGCTTGTATATGCAAAGTGCATAATATCTTACCACCCTCAGTATAGAATTTGGATTTTTGCAACAGAACAACTATAAAGAGCCCAGTGGGATTTCTGACTTTGAAGAGTGGACACCCATGCCGCCATATTGCAAACTACTTTTGAAAGTGTTGTCAATTTCTGAAGGGCTCTGCTAAGTGCAATGCAGGGCTGCTGTTTGAAAAACACAATCCCCAAGGGCATCTTGGGTTCATTGGCCAGCCCCAAATTATAATGGCCATATAATGCTAGTGGAGTAAGCTGGATGAATGGTGTCCTGCAAAATTTCATTTAAAATATTATATTTGTTGAACACAAATTTAAGTACCTTCTAAAGGTGATGCTTTATTAAAACAGCTTTCATCTTTTCAAACTGTTTATTCACTTTAATATTGTTTGGAAAGAACTACTTTTTCTGAATTGTTTTGGTGAGGTCAGATAAGCTGCTTTGCAAGATTAATGTCCACATTATAGACCACCTGTGATTATCTCCATAAAGTTCTCCACATTTTGCTGGATCAATAGAGCTTCTGCATGTACTGTGTAACTTTTCAGGACCTATTTCCCATAACAACAGTCAACCCTCCCGTTGCCAGTTGCACCTAGAAGTCTGGGAACATGGAGTGGCACCTGGTACAGTGTGAGGGGCTGCGGTCAGAAATCAAAGTTGTAGACAGTCCAATGCTCTAGGTGCAAACATGTGTTTCTTTAGTCATTATCTTAAAACAATAACCCTGATGGTAAGCTAATATTACCCATACAGTATATTGCAAGGGGTGTGGGCTACGAGAGAGGGTTGCCCAAAGCTGCCTGGAGAGATTCCTAGTTCATAAGTCATGTTCTTAACTCTACATGACACTAGTTCACACTTGGTTTTGCTGTCTATAGCACTGACATAATGAAGTATGGTATTGTATGTGCATAGCTCTTGTTCCATCTTTATATGCTGCTTAGCAAGTCTTGCAATTGTTCATAGTAGAATTCCTAAATTAGTTTATCTCTCATTTTGTCAGATGCAATGAAAATATTCTAGTGGACTATTTTTGAAAAACGGTGTGTCTGAAAATCAGTACGGGTCAAGAGTTCTTAAGCATCACTGTTTTGAGGACCTTGAGAACTTGAAGGGTGAAAGATAAGAATCCTCACGGTTCTGCACATCTTGTTTTAAGCTCCTGGAGTCCAGCATTTTGTCATTATTTGCTTTTGAAAAATATATTAGTTGTTTTCTTTCATTTGTTTTGTTGTCAGAGACCATTTGAAAATATACTGTGGGCCACAGTTTAAGCACTCTTAAGGTAGATGATAAAATACCCTTGCCTCCTGAAATAGCTGAACCATAATGAAACCTCTAGCAGGTTTGGTTAGATGCCTATGGCATAGTCTTCAGAAGCTGCTTTATGCCGAGTCCGATCATTGGCCGTGGGTGTCAGGGCTGAACCTGGGTCTTCTGTGTGCAAAGCATGTGCTCTACCACTGAAGTCAAACTGCAGTGGTTCAGATGAGAGACTTTCCCAGTCCTGCTTGACAATGTTGGGGCTTGAATCTGAGAGCTTCTGCATGCAAAATAGATGTTCTGCTGTGGAGCTATATCCCTTGCCTGTCTTTCACAGTCAGATGAGCATTGTTTTTAGATACCCAAATAACTTTACAAATGCTTGTGGGTTCTCGGTTCTTAAAACATTATTTTATTTCTAGAGCATGTTTAATTCTAATCGTCAGAAGATCCAAGAAAGAACAGAAATATTAAATCAAGAATGGAAACAACGCCGGATACAACCTGTGCACATCATGACTTCTGTGAGCTCATTGCGTGGGACCAGGGAGGTTGGTTAACATGATGTGTTTGCTTGAAATGTTGTTAGAAAGTAGGCATTACCTATGCTATGTATGGTGTGCGCCATACCTAAGGAACAACCCTATCCGAGTAAAAGCAAACATTTATAAGCACTTTTCAATGTTAGCATTTCTTTTTGAATTAAAACTGTTCACTTTATCCCTTGGAAATGCACACCTTTGTTTGTCAAGTCAGGTTTTTGCTGCTGTTTGAAAACAACGTACTACTAGTAGTGTAATTGTATCTCTTCTTCCAGTGTTCAGTCACCAGTGACTTAGATTTTCCAAAGCAAGTGATTCCCCTCAAGACTCTGAATGCTGTTGCTTCAGTACCCATAATGTACTCTTGGTCTCCCCTTCAGCAAAACTTTATGGTAAGTGAAATACGGACACTAACACCCCTGACAATAAATAAAAAAATCATCCATTAAAACCAGCATAAAACTAAACAGAAAAAATGAAGGGCAGTATGAAATGTGTAAATAATGCTGGAGTTACCATGTCAGTTGAGCAGCTTGCAATAGATAAAACTGATTTATAGAATTGCATTGACTGTAGCAGGTATATAGTTTTGGTTTAGAAGAAATAAGCCAAATGCACCCCTTTCCCTTTTCTCTACATATACAGTGGTACCTCGGTTTAAGAACAGTCCTGTTTACGAACGATTCGGTTTATGAACGCTGCAAAACCAGAAGTAGTGTCCCGGTTTGCAAACTTTACCTTGGTCTAAGAACGGAATCTGAACGGTGGAAGGGCATCAGGGAAAGTGTGCCTCAGTTTAAGAATGAACTTCTGGAATGGATTAAGTTCCTAAACCGAGGTACCACTGTATAGAGAAAATTTATTTGAATAAAGGTAGCAGCACAAAAAATAGTATAATCACAGAATAAATATTTTATGCAACATTTTCAGTAAGGGCATTCCTTAATACAGAGGTATGGAGACTTTCGCCTTGTGGGATCTACTTTATTTATTTTCCCCAGAACCTATATAGAGAAAAAAGAAATACATTTAGCTGTGTCCAGGTATTTTGTTTTGTTTTCAGGAACTGAACTGAGCTCAGTCATCCCAAGCAAAAATCCACTTCTGGTTACCACTAGCTAGCAGTATAATTTAGAGCAGGGAGACTTCAGCTGGGAGTCCTTGCTAATCTTTGCAAATTACCTAGAGATCTATCAATAAATTCCAATCTACCTTCTGCTCACCCCTACCTAAATAAATATGTTTTTAAAAGCATTGTTTAACTATACTTTTATGTATTCATAGACAAACACACACACACACATTCGATTATAAAATGCTATATGCCTTTTATGTCTTAATATGAGTACAGAGCTGTTTAATATATGCAAATGATTAACTACAGAAGGTCAACCTTCCCTCACTCTTCCCGCAGGAACACACACAGAAATGCTGTTACATGAGCTTCTGCCTCACATGGTGCCTGTATACTGCATATGACTTCTGTAATGCACATGACTATGGCATTTGGAAAAAAATTCCACTGAAATGTCTGCTAAAGAAATTGCTCTGGCCCTTTGTGTATATTCTACAAGATCACTCCTGACTCCACCCCTTCCAATGTCCCTCCTGCACTTTTGTAGGGTCACAAAGTATGAACTAAGCAATAGTTTAGCTTATAAAACAGTTCATTACAGTGAATGCTCATTGCGCAGCAATATCTACCACAAGCCTAAAGGAAAACGAGTAAAGACCATTTAGGCCATTGCCCAATCCAGATTCTAGCATGTGTGCTGGCCTCTTTGTTTCAATGGGAAAATCTCATCCATGTGTACAAAGGAAGGTGCAGGTGGCTTTGCTGATTCTGTTCTTAATGAAAGGGGCATCGCTTTCAGATGAGAGGAGGAAGTAGAGATGAGGTACTATTCTTAGGAGACCTTGCTATATAGAAGTACCATATATTACTGGACAGCCATGGAATTTTGATTTAGTATCCATGGAATTTTTGCTTTTGATGTGACTTGTTGGTTGCTTTGCTTTTTGACTTTGCCATGCCAGGGATTGATGAGTGATCAAAATTCGTGCTTGTGGTGAGAGACTATTATTATTATTATTTTATTATTATTTTATTATTATTCTTACCTTATGTCTAGGTAGAGGATGAGACAGTTTTACATAACATTCCTTACATGGGAGATGAAGTGCTTGACCAGGATGGAACTTTTATTGAAGAATTAATCAAAAACTATGATGGAAAGGTGCACGGAGACAGAGGTGAGTTAGGATGTGTGCGTTTGTAAGTTGCCTGCTACTGATGGCCAGTCTGGGTGGCCTGTGCTGGTCGACTGTGCTGTGCTGAGCTTAACTACCTAAAAAGCCCACCAGGATATACAATCACAATTATTTTGCTTCATACAGAATGAGAAACGCATGATTCAGTACAATAATTATGCCTTTGGAAATAAACATCAATTCTCATATTTAAAAACAAGAATGAGAAGTAATACATATTTCCAAAAATGTAGTAATTATTCTAAATCACATGTTTTCAATGAAGCAAAATAATTCCAGATAGTTGGCTCCACCTGCAGAATACAGGAATATACCCTCTGCAGAGCTCATTCAAGGAGCTTGTAAAACCAGGCTAGAGTTTCGACATGTGCCCCACCTTTGTATCCCTTCAAAGCAGGTGGTTCTTTCCTTCTCACTTTTTACCACAGCAGTCGCTTGTTCAGAAAGCACTTTGGGCCTGGAACGTTCTGAGAAGGTTCTGGAACGTTCTGCACCCAGTCGGCTGAGAGTGCTTTCCCATGGCCAGTGTTGATGATGTCAGAGTCCACGGCCGGCCCAGTCAGCTTCTGCAGCATCTTATCCTTTGCCTCAGGAAGCAAAATGTCTTTGTCCAACCTTGTCATTTACCCATTTGCAGGGACAATGAGCAACTTTCTTGGTGTGAGTTTATTTGGCAGCTGTTTCTGTTCACAAGCAACATTTTAGTTGTAATAGCATGTGCTCTGGGAGCAAGTGAGGTCTGACCACTATAACTTTGCTCTGTATTGGGGTGGAGTGCTTGTTGAGACCTGGCGTTTTCCTCCTCCTAAACCTTATCATTGTTCCTCCTCCCTTGTCCTACCCGTATTTCCTCAAAGCCTGGTTTTGGACATAAAGAGGGCTTTAGATAACTTGGATCTGAGCCCTCTTTTTACTTGGATAGGATTGATGTGTTAGGGGGAGTTGGTGGCAGTTCATCTGCTATGAAGATGGCAAGAAGAATGAACCTCTACCCAACATTTTGCTTCTGGATTTAATTGAAGGTTTACCTCCACAATGAGCTTGGCAAAGCTCTCTGTTCTGGAGCAAGTCTAATCTTACTCCACTAGGGTGTTTTCCTCAAGAGTCCTGCTGATGGACTTCTGCTGTGCTAACTCTGTCAGGAGTATGGGCAGGAGTCAGGCTCTGGGGCCTGTAGTGCTTTGCAGGACTGGGGCATGCCTCAACTTGTGCTGGAGAAGCAAGGCGTGGCCACACAGGTGAAGTCCTCAGCTTGTGCTGGAGAAGCAAGGAGTAATCACCCAGGTGAGGCCACTTGAGATCTCACTGCACCTGGTGGCAGGAGCTGGGAGGGATAAAAGCCCAGCATTTCCCTTCAGCTCTTTGCCACAGCAACGCTATCCCTGCCTGGTTGCATCTGGCCTCCTGTTCCTTGGACCCTTGCCTTGTTGCTGCCGTGCTTCTTGGACCCCTGCCTCACCTTCGCCTTGCTCCTGCCCCGTGGACCTTTGCCTTGCTTCTCGTTCCTGGATCCTTCGCCTTGCTCCTTGCTCCTTGGACCATTGCTTCGCCTTCGCCTTGCTCCTGCCCCGTGGACCTTCGCCTTGCTTCTTGTTCCTGGATCCTTCGTCTTGCTTCTTGTTCCTGGACCCTCACTTTGCCTTCGCCCTGCTTCGTGCCCCGTGGACCTTCGCCTCTGCCTTCGACCCTGCTTCTTCACCACCATCTTGCCTCTGGTCCTGACGCCCGCCGACCGGACCGTGACAAACTCTAGGTTTCTATTGGAAAATAATATATATAATAAGAATAATATAGGAGATAACTGGGTATTGAAACTTGCTTAATCTAAATCATATATCCCAGTTTCCAGCGGCCCTTTAAAGTACGCTTCACGCAGAGTATACGCAGTCAGACGTTGACCTGGCTAAGAAAACACCACCAAGAACATAGGGTATTATTTCCCTTATATGAAACCCCTTACTAGCTGCACACTTGTAAAAGTATACAGATGAAAATACAAACGGTTGGGTTTCTTTAACTGAAAAACAAACTGAATCTAAAGAGACTTTAAACTAAAGATAAATGCTTTCTCCCACATTCCAAACCTCCCACAAACTCCCACATAACTCCCATTAAACTACCTGAGAATTAACAGCAAACTAGCATTATAACTAAGCAATCGTACTAAGATTCAACTAAGGAATCTCTTAAACTGAGAACAACTGAGAGAGTGACCTACGAGATGAATCAAACTGAAAGATCTAACTAAGAGATACAGAAGGCTTTCTGGCGGTAGAGCCTTATATACAAGGAGCAGAGCCCACGCCTGTGAGCAGAACAGAAACACTGGCACCTGTTTCTCTTAAACAGACAGTATTTACATTAGACCGGCTCTAAAGTAACTTGACTTCAAAAAATCCAACAGTTTCAGCCTTTATTCATCTGCCATTTCTGACTTTATCTGAAAACCTGGGCAGATGACTTCTTTGAAAGGACCATGCTCAACTCTTTCATTTCATAACACGTGCCTTGCATCTGGTAAGTGAGCTTACTACTGCACCTGTATATGGGGCTAGACAAAGACCACGAGAAAGAATACATTGCTCCCTTGTCTATATACAGGTGAAACTCTGAAAATTAGAATATCGTCGAAAAGTGCATTTATTTCAGTAATGAAACTTATTGTTTTTTATTTTTATTTTAACTTTTACAAATGCTTTCTTTTGGAAATTCCACAGGAATAAAACAAATAGTTACAACAATACAAAAATAAACATCGCTATTACATTTCATTAATTACTTTCCATTTATAATTGACCCGTCTAACGACAAATAATCACAATGACAACAAATAAAGGCTTGATATATCTTGCTTTGCATGTCATGCATCTATCTCATAGATTGGTTTCACCTTTTAAGTTGCGTTACTAAAATAAATGCACTTTTGACAATATTCTAATTTTCTGAGTTTCACCTGTAGTTGCACAACCCACCTGCCTCACCCGCTGCATGTGCTGCTGTGCCTGTTGCCCTTCCACTCCCTCTCCTGCAGGGCTGCTATGTCAGTCCAAAAATGGAGCTGAGTGGGGAATTGGGAAAAACACTTCTTAATGCATGCACATGGAAGAGCCAGGTGGAGTTCCTGTCAAAACTCTAGCCCAGTTTTGAGTTCTGCACAAGCACAGAACCCATATCATGGCTAAACAGATGACTGCTTTAATAACTAGATGTACAACCTGTTCTTTATAGCACAATCCTATTCATGTCTGCTCAAAAGTATGTCCCATTAAGTTCAACAAGACTTATTCCCAGGTAAATGGACTAGGATTGCAAAAATAATGCTGCTCTGAATTATCTGTGATTAGGGATAGCAATGATAATGAAATATTAAATATCTTTCTGTCTTTGGCTTGGCTGCTCTCTCATTTTCTGCAAGAGAATTGTCCCAGGACTCAGCTATAAAGTTGCAAATATAACGTTTTAAGTGCATTATACAAATGTGACACTAGATGGCGATGGTGAGCTAATGGGAAATTCAATATACAATATATATTACAACTTTTTCTTTAAAAAAGGCATGTTCACAGTATTTTTATATATGTCTAGATTCAGCCCAAATAAAGTTCTCTCTTGTGTCCTGAAAGACTAAAAAAGCATAGTTGAAGAGCAAATAACTACAATATTTTATCTGTGTTTCCAAAGTTAATTTACTTTTATTTATTTTTCTGCATAGTGAGCTATGCTACCTGAGGATATGCACAGCCTGTTAGCAAATGCATGACTCTTCCATTTATGTCTTTACCTGATTTCAGAATGTGGGTTTATCAATGACGAGATATTTGTGGAGCTGGTCAATGCTCTTGGGCAGTATAGTGATGACGAAGACGACGAAGATGACGACGACGATGGCTGTGGTGAAGACGACAATCTTGATGGGAGAAATGAAAAGCAAATGAACCGAGAGGCCAGCAGAATAGGTAGGTTAATAGGGTGCAAATACGTTTCAATGCCTTTCCCCTTCTGCAGAGGTGGGAATGTATTAGAATGGTCCGCTCTCAGATGGTGATGGATCCAAATAATTTTCAGATGGCTCTGGGGGATTTTCCAGCTGATATATATGGCTGGCTCTCCTGTAGAAGCCCTGGTTGATTTGTGGAATACAGAGGACCTAGACCAGGCATCCCTAAACTGTGGCCCTCCAGATGTTTTGGCTTACAACTCCCATGATCCCTAGCTAACAGGACCAGTCCAAAAACATATGGAGGGCCGAAGTTTGGGGATGCCTGACCTAGACCATGGACATAATTGCTTCTGAAGGCCTTCCTCCTGTTGGATAGAGCCTGAGGGGGGCCTGAGCTGAGGGCAATAAAACAAGCTGTGAGAAGGGTTGAATGTGGGTGGAGCAAAACACCAGGTGAATGCAACCAAACACCAGTGAGGGCTAATTATTGAGCATACTTGGTGACAGCGAAGACAATGAAGAAGAACCACTTGGTTGTTTTTATTGCTTTGTTCCTATGATGCCTAGAGTGGCTTTTCTTGGTAGTACAGGGCCTCTTACAGTCTCACCTGAAGGGGAAAGGAACTGATGGTGGCCTGCACTGACTTCTTTGTGAAGCATTTGGAGGACATCTGCTGGGACTTGAGTTGACTGTTCCATCAGATGAATTTCCAGAGGCATCTGGAACACTTTCTAGGCTTCTTGTGTTGGATAAGTTTCAGTTAGTATGGCTTGAGGACACAGACAAGTTTCGGTTGACTGCTTCTGATCTTGCCCCTCATGGCTGATTAAATCTAGCAAGGCGGGACCGCTTGTTACAGTCAAAGCCTCCGTTGGGGAGGTTGTCCCTGCCTGCCTAAATCAGGCAATGGTAAGAAACTTTCAGAAAACTTCTATGGACCAGAAAATCTAAGCAATCAGTTGCTAGTGTCCCCTTCTTGGACAAGGTTCTTGAGTGTGTGGTCACAGGCCACATCCAGGCTCTCTTAGATGAGATTTGATATTCTAGATCAGGCAACCCCAAGCTTCGGCCCTCCAGATGTTTTGGACTACAATTCCCATCTTCCCTGACCACTGGTCCTGTTAGCTAGGGATCATGGGAGTTGTAGGCCAAAACACCTAGAGGGCCACAGTTTGGGGATGCTTGTTCTAGATCAACTTCAATTGGAGTTTCAGCCCTAGTCACTCTGTATTATTATTTTTGTTGGGAGTGTATTCCTGTTAATTCTCCTTTATCTCTCAACGGCTTTCAATACCATCAACCCTTGTATTCTTCTGCAATGATATTCATTGTATTCTTGAATGGGTGGTTCCAGAGGTTCCAATCCTACTTAGATGGCTGTCTCCAGGGGTGGCGCTTTCAGTATGGAGTGCCACAGGGGTCGATTCTATCCCCTATGCTGTTCATTATCTACACGAAACTTCTGAGTGGGGTCATCTGGAGCTTTGGAGTGCGTTGTCAGCGCTATGCTGATGATACGCAGCTCTATTTCTCCTTTACATCTGCAGGTGTAGCAGTGGAAGTGCTAGACCGGTGTCTGGCCTTGGTAATGGACTGGATGAGAGCCAGTAAACTGAAGCTTAATCCAGGTAAGGCTGAGGTGCTGGTGGTAGTGCGTAGTTACTGAGACTGGATAGGTTTATGTTCAGTCGGCTCTGGAAGGGGTTACATTCCCGCCGAAGGAGCAGGCGTGTTACTCTGGAGTCATGACTGTCACTTGAGACACTAGTGGCCTCTGTGGTGTGGAGTGCTTTTCATCTGCTTTGACAATGGCCCAGCTGCAACCCTGGCTGGTCAGGGTTAGCCTTGCTTTGGTTGTCTGAGCTCTCCAGTAATGGAATCAAGAAGATACCAATGTATTATACCTGGGGTTGCCTTGGAAGACCCTGCGGAAACTACAGCTAGTGCAGAATTCAGGGGCCAGATTACTAACTGCGATCAGAAAGCTTGAGCATATTACACAGATTCTGACTTGACAGCACTTGCTATTGATTAGATTCTGGGCTCAATTCAAAGTGTGTGCTTGATGTATAAAATAGCCTTATGCTGCTCAGGACTGCACTGCCCCAAGGAGCCCCTTTTGTCACATGAACCAGTCTGGACCCTGCAGTCTTCACCCGAGGCTCTTCTTCCTCATGGGCCTCACCTGAAGGGGGTGCAAAGGGTGGCTTTTTCAGTGGTAGCTCACCATCCTTGGAATGCTTTCCCCCGGAAGCACACCCAGGGCCATTCTTCTCAGACATTCTTATTTGCCCAGGCTCTTTGTGGTTAAGTTGGCCTCTACGTCTTGCTCCTCATTAAGTGGGGTGGGGGCAGTACTTCTCCTTCCTATTGTATTGTTGGATGAGCATTTGGGGAATTTTGAGTTATAACTTGAAACATGGCTTTAATGGATTTTATCTGTTGATATTTTCTTTGGTTAAGTTGATTTGAGGTACTTCTTTTTTGTATAAAGCAATTTACAATGCAATAAATAGTAATAACAGTATGCTGACTTGTCTAAATACACACATTCTAATTTCACTGTGTGACAAAGACCCTCAAAAAAATTGTAACATGCAAAATATGTAGTACGTCCTTACAAAATAGAGTGCTGAACTTGGAAATGACTTCAAATTTTGTCTGTCATCCACTGCTATTACGCTATAGAATTTAATTTTAAAATAAGGGGAAAAAATCTGCGGCCCTAATTAAATTATGAACACATCTAAATTTTTGATGATGTTGTTATTCTATAGCCAGATGATTCTGTAGTTTGCTTCTGGAGGATCCCTTACTAATGTGCAGCAGAAATCTACAAGCATGCCAGGACTCTGCTTTTCCATGGTAGAAATACCTTGGTGAAACCGCTACCCATATTCATCACCCATATTGGGTGGCAAAAAAATCTAGATATGATCCAAGAAATGTATTTCTAGAGACATGTTACACTCCATAGGTTTATAAGCAGCTAGAAGTTTGCTGACAATTGTTTCATAGTCTTGGGTCTTAAAAATTCCAAGAAATTGGTAACAATGTGTTTAAATGCTTTCCATTCTCAGCTTTTTCAGCTTCGTCTAGCATCAAATGCATTGCTTGCTCTTAGTTGTAGACCTACAAATACCCTTTCCTTGCTCATCTTGGGAATTTTTCTTTTAGGTAAAGGAAGCCATTGCTTTGACAAAGGCAGGAATATATTGTTTTAGGATGAAGCAGTGGCACATTGGCAACATTTCTTTGACCAAGCGGTCTTAAAGTAGATGGCTAATTCAGATATTGTACAGAATATTTAGATTATGACCTAGTATATTTGTCAAGCAGAAATAGCAATTTGTGATGTGGTCTTTCAGCTCACTTCATGACATCATTACAACAAACTGCATTCTATAAGTTCCATCTTTTAGCCAGGCTGTCAACAGTGTTACACATGTTTTAAAACATATACAGTATGTGGGGCCCATGGTTTGTCTTGATCTCCTACCTTGATACCAAAATAAAGTTCACACATGCCTTTTGTACAAGTGGAGTAAATTTAAATTCTCCAAACAAATAGCAGAAACTCAGTGATTAACGCACATGGCTTTCTAGAATTAGAGGACAATGAAAGCCATTGGCCCTGCCATATAGGGCCAATGACATGTTGGGACAGCTCCATGGTCATCATGGCAGTCATGAAGTCCTGAGCCACCCCAGAGCCAGTCACCTTGGCATGGACCCTCAGAACCAGCAGTCTGGGGCTTCCGGTTCCAGCTGCCTTAATGGAGCCAGCTCCCACAACAACGGGGTGATTGAGGGTAATGGTCCTTGCAAACTCCCCCAGGGACAGGGGGAACAGGCTGCACTTGCATCTTGTCATCTTGTCTGGGTACCTGGCTTTTGCTCCGGCATAGGAGGCAGGGAGGCGCTTGCCTGTTGGCAACCTTCCCACGACATCATTAAGAAGCAGGGGTGGTTCTTAAAGATTATTTGAGACTAATGTACAGACGTATGCTGGAGAAGTTGGGATAAAATCACAAACTGTTGAATTGAAACAGCTACAGGGTTGTTAAGATTTGAATTGGAAAGAAGACTTCATTCGATGCAAAAGATGGTATGTGGGCAGGGAGCCTACAGCTTTTTATATATATCTTTTGTTATATAAATGACTCAGCAACCTTATACAGCAAGTGAATATGAGGGGGAACAGGAGTACAGATATGGATTACAATGCCAAATGGAATTTTGTGTGTGAATAATAGAATAAAATAATAGAATTATTTTAAAAGGACTTGGAATTCTTAATAGCTGGACAGAGTTAGCTTTCACTTTATCTCTGGCTGAGTGGAGAAATGATTGGAGCTTGAGGACTTGCCAAGGCTTTGGCGGGGTGCCAGGCTACTCCTTTAATTAGATTGAAAAGAAATGGCGGAGAGTGGTGAGATAGTTTTGCAACTACAGCTAGAGGTGCTGAAAACAAAGGAAGAGAGATTTCTTTAGAACGACATTGAGACAACAATGGCGCAAGGCATGGTGAGGATCAGGAATAACCAAGATAGACATAATATTCGGCAAGGACAAAAAGGAACAATATAGTTAAACATCCATACAGGAAGAAGAAAGGAGTTCACTTGCAGATCATAAATTATGTTGACACAATTCATGTGTCAACATGAATTGAAGTTAAAAACATTGTAGCTGTTTTGTAAGGAATTATTACTAAAATTGGATTGTAATTGGATTGAATAACAGTTTGGAACAGAATTAAAGGGAATTATTAAACCTTGAATTCTAACACATGGGGGGCCCACTTAAATTGTGTGATTGGATATTTGACTGATTGGTGTTTGAATTGGTATTGTAATTCGGTATTGATATAATAAGGCTTATATTGAATTTTTGTAATTGAAAAGTAATATAATTTTTTTTAAAAAAGAACCAGCACTCTGTGAGTTCTCAACACAGCCTCTGAGACCAGCTCAGGCAGGGAGGCTGCTGGGCAGCTAGGCGGGCAGTAATCAAGCAGAATCCCCAATCAGTCCCAATTGCTTAACACCAGGAACACACATTCTAGATCTCGCGCCCCCCTCCCCCCCCCAAAAAAAACTGGATGGAGAGCCTGGCAAGAGAAAGAGAATCTCTAGACCACAGCAACTCCCCTCCCCGATCCTCAAGTCTGACCTAATGCTGCACTGAGTACCCAGGGCACAACTGTTTGTGCTGTGTGCCCCTTGCCTGGCCTGCTCCACATTCTGTATGTTCCTCCCCATGCCCTGAACCATTGCAATGCCCCCTCCGCTCTCCCCAGCTCCGCTCCTCCCAGACACATCTCTTCTCCCTCAATGAAAACAAACAACAACATTAAAGGTATTACAGTGGGAGTGGGACGCATATCATATAAACTTAAGGCATTTGCAGACGACCTGGTAATAACGGTAGAAAACCCCTTGGAAAGTATACCAAGGGTTTTGGATAAGATTAATCTATTTGGCCAAGTTGCAGTTCTCAAACTGAATAAAACTAAAACTAAATTGTTGGTAAAAAATATATGACAGAACAGAAGGAAAAATGATAACAGATAACAGAGCTGGGCATAGAAAAGGAGAAATATTTAGGGGGGTGGCTGACAGCAAAAAAAATATTTTTAAAGATAATTATATAAAAGTGGAATGATATTAAGATAAATATGGAAATATGGGGAAGAATGAAACTATCATTATGGGAAAGAATCTTGGTAATAAAAATGTATTGCCAAGAATTTTATTTTTATTTCAATCTATACCGTTAGTCAGCGGAACAGGACACTTCAAACAATGGTAGAGAGATATCCAAGTTTATTTGGCAGGGGAAGAAACCCGGGATTAAGTATAAGTTATTAACAGATGCGGATTTGCCCTACGGAATTAAAATTATATTATGAGGCTTTGCTGGCTACAAGAATGGATGGCTTTGAGGAATCCAGATATCTTAGATCTAGAAGACCATGACAGTAGATTTGGGGGGGGGGCATATCTTTGGTATGGAAAATTGAAAGTTCATAAGGGATTTCTAAACCATATTGTTAGAAAATCAATTCATGCTGTTTGGGGAAAATATAAGAATTTATTAGAGAATGAAACCCCATGGTAGATATCACCATTGGAAGCGTTGTCAGTTAAAACAATAAATATGGAAAAAGAATGGGCAATGTATAATGAGTTGTTAACCGAGGAGGGAAATCAATTGAAAGTGAAAAAGTTTGAAGACATAAGACATCTGTTAACTGATTGGCTCCAATATCGCCAATTAAATGACATCTTTAGGTTGAATAAAGGAGTTGGTTTTGGTAAAGAATTTTCGAGATTACAGAAAGAACTGTTGGGAAATAATGAAAAGGTTCTGTCGAAAATGGAATTGGAAACAAAAGATGAGGAAGTAAAATCTGTAATGATATACTGGGCAAAAGATGTGGGATATAATATACAACTTGCTTCATGGGAGAAGTTATGGAATGAGGATTTAAAATTTACAGCCTGCTGTACATTAAAAGAGAATTATATGAAAATGATATTTGTTGTTGTTTAGTCGTTTAGTCGTGTCCGACTCTTCATGACCCTATGGACCGGAGCACGCCAGGCACTCCTGTCTCCCACTGCCTCCCGCAGTTTGGTCAGACTCATGTTGGTAGCTTCGAGAACACTGTCCAACCATCTCGTCCTCTGTCGTCCCCTTCTCCTTGTGCCCTCAATCTTTCCCAACATCAGGGTCTTTTCCAGGGAGTCTTCTCTTCTCATGAGGTGGCCAAAGTATTGGAGCCTCAGCTTCAGGATCTGTCCTTCCAGTGAGCACTCAGGGCTGATTTCCTTCAGAATGGATAGGTTTGATTTTCTTGCAGTCCATGGGATTCTCAAGAGTCTCCTTCAGCACCATAATTCAAAACTGAAAGTACTCAAAGCGAAGCGTACTTAAACCGAGGTATGACTGTACCTCATTAGGCAGTCACGTGATGTCTGCAAACTTGACTCACACACTTCTGTAGCCTTTGCTACAGAAGATCCTTTCTCCTACACACAGCTACTTAACCTGTCCATCCAAAGTTAAGTAGTGGATATCCCATTGGGAACATAACTGAATATTGATTCTGATTTCAGTTCCTTGGAGGTGTTGAAGGCCCACCTTTGTAGGTGCCTCCAACTGATCACAGGGACCACTTTTCTGGATCAGGGTCTTGAGCCCTCAGTTTTCTCTCTGTTTTCACCTTTCCTTTTCCACGGCTCCAGTGCCTCCTGCTTGGCTTTCATCCAAAATATTACTGTAAGTCCAGCCCAGGGAGAGGCTACAAGCAACAGTAACAACTCCCTGACCTCCTTTCCTGTCTTCTGAGGCTGCTCATAAGACTCTTCCCAGGAATCCACCTTCACAATAGGATTCAAATAATCCTGTCTGGGCAGCTCCCAGTGGCCGTGGTCTCATGGTGATGGTTGAGTGCACCTGATCTAGGTATAAAACGTGAACTTGCTGTAACCCCAGAGGATAGAGTGGGACACAAATTCTAATAAGTGTGCTCATCTGCGTAATGAGATGAGAGTTAATTAAGCAATCGGCTGTTTTCTATATATATAAAAATGTAGGCATTGCGCGCGCAGAGGTCACAGCCTTTCTCCGTAACTGCAGAACCAAATTGCATCAAATTAGGAGAAAGCGTACCTTGTCCATCAGTGAGGGATCTGGCATAAAAATTTTAAAAAATCCAAAAAAGCACAGCTTTCATACCTTAAATAGTGATTAAACGCAAAAAGTGGCGCACAAATTAGACATCACTAGCAAAAGCTCTGAAAACTCCAGCAGCATCCAATAGAAAGGCAGATTGCATGCTGTCACCAGCAAAAGCTCTGAAGGGTGGTGCCAAATAGTGACATCAACCAAGCACCTGAAACCACTAAGGCGGCCATTACCAGACCCCTAGGCCCCTGCCAGGCTGCTAGGCCACCACTAGGCCCGGGGGGGAGGGCGAGCGCCCGGATCGAAGGCCGCAGCACGGCCTTTGTTTTATGTAGGCCCCTGCCAGGCCGCCAGGCCCCCACTGGGCCCGGGGGGGTAACCCACAGCAACGCACTTGGGAGCATGGCAAGGGGTTTTTACTTTAAAATTTAGCGGGCGTTGTGTCACATATGAGGCTCTGGCGGCTATTTTAAGTAAGGGCAGTCGTTTTAACCTAGGCTTTTATGCTATGACTGATTGCAAGCCTCTGCGTCTTTAAAAACAACCACCACCATGCACTTTCTCTCCCCAGTTTAAGTCCTCGGATATTTGCAGTGGCCAATTCCCCCCCCCCCCCGATTTACAATCTCCTACCTTTCCCTTGCCACTTCCTGGGTTTTTTATGGACCCGAACAGCTCGGGCGCTTCGGAACTCGCCTTCTGTTGCTATGGGGCTGTGGGTCTTCACTATTTGATCTCCCCCCCCCCCCCGGGTTGGGATTATTAAAGTAGTTCTCTGGGTCACCTACCCCAAAATTTAAAAATCCAAATAAATAAATAAATTAAAACACACAACCCCCCCCAAAAAACACAAATCATACAGTACCCACCAAAATAAATGACAACCCCAAAAATAAAATTAAACAATAATAACTTCTGCTTCTCATGTTCTTATTTCAAAAAAGTTAATCTAAATATATAAAAATGTTCACGATGCGTGTGCAGGGGCCAATGTATGGAGATACAGCGGGGAGGGGACAACACTCCGGGGAAAACAGAGGGAAGGGTATCCTACCGAAACACAGGGATGAGCCAGGCGGTTGGAGGGAGGAGGGACGGGATATGTCATGGATCGGGTCAGGGTGGGGGGAATCACAGGGATGACCCACAGCAACGCGTGGCCGGGCCAGCTAGTAGAAGAATAAAAAGAGATTGCTTCTGATACCTCAAATTCTCATTTTCTCTCTCTCCATCAATGCCATGGCAAAACAATAGAATAGCTTGGAACTTTGTCTGAGTGTTGGCATAGGGGAGCAAATTGCCCATACTCCATAGCAACTCTGTCAAAGCAGTCATAAGTCAAGGAAATAAGAACAGGTAGGGCATTCTTTGACAATAAAAAAGCCAGATTGCTTGACTACGTGTACCTGGTCTTGCCCTTGTTCTGGAAGGCACAGATTAAAAGCAAGCGGAATGAGGAAGCCAAGCCCTCTGTCAGCAGCTGCCTTCAGTTTCTAAAGTAGGGGAAAAGCGAATGCCTTGTTCATTCCTAGCACTTCCATTTTTGTTGACCCTGGGGTGAATGAGATGTCAGTGTGGAATTCTGCGTCTGACACAATTCAGCTTGCCTGCCCCTTTGAGAAACAATGTGGGAAGATTCTATTCTTTTTATATATATATTTATTTATTAATTTTCAGTGTTTTACATACTGTTGTACAATATCTATATACAAATTGTATTTTCCCTTGCTCCTTAGAGCTGGCTTCCCTTCTTCCGCCTTCTGTCTTTTTAATAGCATCTCTTCCTTATACGCATTATTTTAACATTCATGAGAATCTGTCTCATTCTTTTAAGTGCTAATTACATAGTATTAATTGTGTCTAATATACCATTCCTGTACAGTCATCTATCTGTTACACAGTATTTGTAGATTCCATTTGTGCTTTGAAATGTATTCATTATATAATATCTTATTATTATTCTTTCAATAAAAATAATTTGAAGTCCAGTTGTGAGGTTTGATTCATTCTGCTGGCAATTATTGCTTTAACACATTTGAGCAATACAGTCATACCTCGGTTTAAGTACGCCTTGGTTTGAGTACTTTCAGTTTAAGTACTCCATGGACTGTCTGGAACAGATTAATCCACTTTCCATTACTTTCAATGGGAAAGTTCACTTCAGGTTAAGTATGCTTCAGGTCAGGGCCGGCTCTAAGGCAAGGTTGGGTGGCGCAATGCGCAGGGGGGCGCCGTGCTGCGAAATGGGGGGGGGCGTCGCCGGAGGGATCTTCGCACCAGGGCGCCAGATAAGTACAGACTTCCGGAACCAATTGTGTACTTAAACCGAGGTACCACTGTATAGTCTAAAAAATTTCCCCATTCTTTTCGAAAGGTTTCGCTGCCCTGCTGCCTTACTTTTGCAGTTAGATTAGCTATTTCCATATATTCAATCATTTTCTGTCGCCACTCCTCCACTGTAGCTGTTTGCTGCTACTTCCATACCCAAGCCAATATTATTCTCGCCCCTGTTGTTGCATAGAGGAACAATGTGGGAAGATTCTAAGCTTTAGAGAACATTAACTCATTGCCTGTGTTTTTGTTTCTATGTAGATAAAGAGAGCCATCCTCCTCGGAAATTTCCTTCCGACAAGATATTTGAAGCCATTTCCTCAATGTTTCCAGATAAGGGTACAGCTGAGGAACTGAAAGAAAAGTAAGATGTATTTTATTTATTTCATAAAATCTATACACCGTTTGAACATGGGCGTAGCCAAGGGGGCAGGGAGAGGCAGCTGCCCCCCATTAGTAAAAAACCTCATTTTTAATTTGGAATTGTTGACCAAGTTTTGTACAAAGGTTTACTTTGGTATGGAATATGGAATATAAGTAATTGTGAGGTGACTGGGTAGGGAGTCACTTTAATGGAACCCTGTTTAGTTTTATTCTTTTTTAATTAAAACATCTCATGGGTGCAGCTGTATCCTCACAAAGGCTATTTCTCTAGATTTATTAAATTACCAGAATGAATTATTGCAAGCAGGCATGATCCAGCAAAGTTAAGGAATTCAAAGGCCCATTGATATTGATAGGTTGCTGAGCACCTTTATAATTCCCTCCCCCGAAACAAATAGAATTTGGCTATAGCAATGCCATCCTCATAGCATTTAAAGAATGTCAGTGTTGGCTATTTGATTGGGCAACTTCTTCCCTTTTCTTTACAGCATCACAGATCAATGAAATAAGCAGTGATGTTAATGGTTTTAGCCAGACAAATGTCATTTATGTCAATGCATTAACTGCATAAGCTGTACTTTTCCTGCAAGGACAATAAAGCCAGGCTTTTGGCATATAAAATAGGAACGTTTTTACTACTTCCGTAGATACAAAGAACTTACAGAACAGCAGCTTCCAGGAGCTCTTCCTCCCGAGTGCACACCAAACATAGATGGACCAAATGCTAAATCTGTTCAGAGGGAGCAGAGTCTACACTCCTTCCATACTCTCTTCTGTAGACGATGTTTCAAATATGATTGCTTCTTACATCGTAAGTACTAAAGTATTTAAGTCTGTCCCTTGTATTCAAGAAAGTTGAGATATTTTGCTTCATCTGCACCAAGCCTTGGGCTGCCTATGTCCTTTTAAACATGTTTGTGGGAGGGGATGTTGGTTTGTTTTTGTTTTTATTATGTATTTTTAATTCTCGTCTTATTTTTTATGTTGTGAACCAGCCTGTGATCTTTGGATGAAGGGCAGTATAAAGATTTAATAAATAAATTTTAAGTAAGCAAGTCATGGCTACCCCAGCTGTTAAAATCAATAGAAAAGGCTGTATATTAATTGGAACCTTTAAGTGTGCATGATTTATGTCAGCTGCCTAATCGACCCACTTTTGTGAGATGATTAAAGTTTGATTTTATGCCCTTTCCCAGAAATAATAATAATAATAATAATAATAATAATAATAATAATAATAATATATTTATACCCCACCCATCTGGCTGGGTTTCCCCAGCCACTCTGGGCGGCTTCCAACAGAAGAATAAAATAATCTATTAAACATTAAAAGCCTCTCTAAACAGGGCTGCCTTCATATGTCTTCTAAAAATCTGGTAGCTGTTTTTCTCTTTGACATCTGCTGGGAGGTCGTTCCACAGGGCGGGTGCCACTACCGAGAAGGCCCTCTGCCTGGTTCCCTGCAACTTGGCTTCTCGCAACGAGGGAACCGCCAGAAGGCCCTCGGTGCTGGACCTCAGAGTGGACCGCAGAACGATGGGGGTGGAGACGCTCCTTCAGGTATACTGGACCGAGGTCATTTAGGGCTTTAAAGGTCAGCACCAACACTTTGAAATGTGCTCGAAAACTTACTGGGAGCCAATGTAGATATTTCAAGACTGGTGTTATGTGGTCTCAGTGTCCGCTCCCAGTTACCAGTCTAGCTGCCGCATTCTGGATTAGTTGTAGTTTCCGGGTCACCTTCAAAGGTAGCCCCACGTAGAGCGCAAGTACTCCCCTACAACTGTATATAACAGGTTAAAGTACAATATATCTTATCTTATATATATATAAAAGTAAAGGGGGCATGTTTGTGGGTCTCCACCTTTCACCGAAACCGCTTGACTGATTGTGTACAAATTTGGACACAACATCACATGCAATTGGGCAAGGGACCACATACCGTTTACGTAGACAGATGCCACAACTGTGACATGTAAATTAGGAAAAATGCACTGTTTCAGACCTCAATACTCAGAAAGCCAGGGATGCTGGGAAATTCTATCCAGAACCTCTGCCCTCTCAACACAGTGTCATCTATTGGCCAATTACTATAATACATGACTCAGACAGCTCCTTTTCCAAGGGTGGGGGGCAAGGTATGGAGATGCACTCCCCGGGGACAACAGAGGGAGGAGTATCCTACCGTCCTCCACTGGGGTACGGGGGCCTTGACTGGGCCACAGCAACGCGTGGCCGGGTCCCGCTAGTGTTAAATAAAAGAAACAAAAATCCCACAATCAGTTATGCCGCACAGTGTGATGTACAACCAGAGAAGAGAGAGAATGCATAAAATCTGGGAGCAAAATAAAAGACAAGTATTATAAAAAGCCTGATTGAAGAGGATGGTTTTCACTTTTTGTCAGAATGAGGAAAGAAAGGAGGCTGAGGGAAGGCATTCCTGAGCCCAGCAACTGGGATAAAAACCTCACCACTGCTTTCTGTCTCCTACTTAGGCAGGGCACAATTTGATGCAGGGTTGGATTCTTTCTTCACGAGCAGGGAACCACACATCCCTCCAGACCACATCCAGCCTTTCACCCTAGAAAATGGTCTAGAAAAAAAATGGTCTAGAAAAAAACACACACACCCCACTCAGAGAAACAGACAAACAACTCCACAAATAAAAGCATTGCCAATTTTTTTAAAAAAATGTGTTAAAAGCATAGCTGTCGAAAATAAGGGATCAGCACCCTCACCTGTCCCGGGGACAGTCTACAATTCTCAGGGACAGTCCACGCCACGGTAATCCCCCCAGGCTACAAATTAATTTACAACAGGCTACACACCATCCGTCCCTCCTCCCAACTCACTGTCAACCCTAACCCTATTACTCCTTGCTGGCTGTCTCACACAACTGTGCTATTCTGTTAAGGGTATTTGTAGCCTTCTTATGGCTTACGGGATTCCATAATCTTTATGTTTTGCTGCCCCGAGACTTATGAGTATAGGGCGGTATACAAATTTAATATATAATAATTTAATAATAAATAAAAATCTGTTTGCTTTCTTGTGCTTTTGGAAGCCACACATAGCTTCTAGTCTCTATCTGTATTGTGGAACTGATGCTTATCATTCCTGTTTTCTTGCTGATATTTTAATTGCCCTGTTTTATTGATACAGAGTTCCTTGTTGTCTGGAAACAGCTTTGAAGTCATATCTGGCAGAAAGCACCATATAAAAACCTTAAACAAGCAAATACTGTGGAACAACTGCATGGTGACTAGCGCTGCATGCGGGGGGGGGGGGGGCTTTGCCACAGGAAAGCCATAATGAAAAACCGAGCGGCACTTCCAGCCTCTTACTTTCTGTGAGGATGCTGTGTCACTGGGTTTCACAGATCACCTTTAACTGCTGTATCAATAAACAACAGTAACATCTCTGGCCTGAGATAATTACCTTTAGCTGCTAGATTGATGAAAAATGTGAGCATCTCTGATCTGTGACTTTTGACGGCTAGTCCCAGTTATTATTCTCTAATGAGGGGGGAGAGATGCACTCCATCTGGTCCCAAATGCATGTATCCGTTGCTGCTTTTGATGCCCCATATACAAACAGGGCCGTCTTAAGCGCCCCTGGCGCGACGGATCCCTTCGGCACCCGTTTCCCAGCGCGGCGAGTGGGTGTCGCGCGCAGCGCGGCTGTCACAGGCGCTGCTGCACGGCGGGCGGGCAGGCACAGCGTGGTTGCCGTGGGCGCAGCTGCGCGGCGGACCAGCCGGCCAGCGGGCGGGCAGGCGCAGCTGCGGGGCCCCCCTGGCGGGTGGGCGCCGTGGTGCCCTGCACCACCCAGCTTGGCCATAGGGCCAGCCCTGTATACAAAACCCTCTAATTCAGAGCAAGCTTGGGCTTGCTCTCCTGGGTGTTGAATCAAGTCAAGGTGTGCATGTGTGGGTTTGTAAGGGTGTGTGTGTTTTGAATCAAATAAAGGGGGTGTTGAATAAACTCAAGGGGTGTGTGTGTGTGTGTGTGTGTGTGTGTGTGTGTGTGGAATCAAGTCAAGGTGTGTGTGTGTATTTGTAGGGGGGTGTTGAATCAAATAAAGAGGTGGGGGTGTTGAATAAACTCAAGGGCTGTGTGTGTGCTGAATCAAGCCAAGGGGTGTGTGTTTTTGTGTGTGGGCCAGTAAATGGGTGTTGAAGAGAAGCTCAAGGGCTGTGTGTGTGTGTGTGTGTGTGTGTGTTGGGGGAGCCCTGGGCTGAGTCTGTCCCCCGTGTTCAACAAAGAGCAGCTGCTTCCTTTGAAATCCTGTAAATTTCCGGGATATCTAACAATCCGGGATTGCAGCGGGAAATGGATTTAAATCCAGGGGTTTCCCGCCAAAAATGGGAAGGTTAACAGCTATGGTTAAAAGCTTTTAAGAGAGCACATCGTGTTTTCTTGACTAAACCGATTGGTTTACTTAAATGTTCCTCTCAATTTTTTTTTAAATTTTTTTTTCTTCATGTAACCATATTTTGTTCACTTGTTTGCCTATTTATTTAAAACATTTGTAAACTAATGTTTTTAAAAATCTCTAAGCAGTATACAATATAAAAACAATAAACAATATAATTAGAAGAAAAATAAAACATAACATAAAACCAGTAAAATCCTAGTATAAAGGCATATACAGTCAATCCTAATTTTCCGCTCCAGACCCCTGTCCATGTCAGCAGGGTGCACATAAGCCCTCTCTGGCACTTTGCATGAGATTTTATGACCTATTGGGGCTACTTCTGGGTTTGGCATGTGTTTGCAGTCACACATCATTTGAACACAGCTAAACAAAAACAGTGCCCAATCTCTTGAGTGAGGAAACGTTGGAACAAAAGGCTACATCTTGATCAGATGCCTCAAGCGTCTCATGTGCGGCAGAAGGAAGGACATTCTATGTTACAGGGACAAGAGTGGGAGACTCCCATTTTGGGGTCACCAACCTAGGACATTTTATGGAGCACAGAACCACAAGTCGAATTTGGATCTTCCATCAGGGGTGGCCATTGGGGGGGGGAATACCTGCAGGTGCTGTTGGACTACCACTTCCATCATTCCTGATCTTTCACTCTGGCTGGGCTGATGGAAGTTGCAGTCCAGTAGCATCTGGGGGAAACCACCTTGGCTTTGCTCAGTCCAAGTGTTATTACCGTTCTGTACCATTCTGCTAGGTGGTCTTCCAGGTAATTTCACTTTTAATATAATTTCTCCTTACAGATATTAAGTTTGTTCTTCCTTGCATCTTTCAGCAAGCAAGTGCTCATGGCCAACACCAAGAATTAATTAAACAAACATCACCGCCACCCCCAGTTCAGCTGGAGGCTTCTCCATCAATAATGTGGGGCATAGCTTTTCACAGAAAGATGCGTTAAAGAAAACGATTTCTAAAGAAAGAAGGGAAGCTCTGGATTGTAGCTTGTTATGCAAAGGGTTTTCTTAAAATTGTGGTGTAGCCATTATTATCCCAGCAATGCAAAATAGCCTGTAAAATCCTGGGTGCCTATAATTTATTACATTGTTTTTATACTGTTTCATGCTGCTTGGAGAGAGACTCTTTGTTTAAATGAAGATTCATTATCAACTTTTTCAGTATTATGGTCTTTGAAGGTAAACGGCTTATTCTTCTTTTTAAACAATTTTCTGTAGCATTCCATGCAACTCCTAATACTTACAAACGGAAAAATACGGAAACAGCAATAGATAATAAACCTTGTGGGCCACACTGTTATCAACATCTGGTAAGACAAATGTTCCTTTGGCTTGACAGTTAATTAGCTTTCTTTTTCACTCTTGGAATAGAAAGAAAGGTATAGCTGATGATAAAGTTGATTTTATTTAGCTGTCCCAGGAAAAAAGTGTTGGAATCAAATAGGATTTATGATTTGCTGAATGCTAACATCTTTATGTGAAAATTCCTGAGGAACCTCCTACGGGCTTTGAACAGTATCTTTGCCTTATCCTCGTGTCGATTGAGCTTTCATTTGGGTAGAGATGGGGCTGAATAAACTAGCACCGTTCTTCTGATCATTGCGTGTTGCTGTTGCTGCCAACTAATTTGTGAATTCTTCAACAAAAACTCAAAACTCTGTATTTTTCAAATTCTATGGTTAGGATGCATGATTTTAAAAAAGGTTGACCTAATTTGGCTTACACCTCCCACTTTCACACTTTGGGGTTTTCTTGACCATGTGCTGTCTGCACATGGTCAGAGAGACCAGTATGTGTTGATCCTGGGATATTTCTTCAGAGCTAGGGCACACTTAGAGTTTTGTGTTGGCAGTGTTGGAATACCAAATTTTGTGATGAAGCTAATATTTACCGTTGCTTCTTTCCTGGTACGGTAGCAGTGTGTGTTTTTCTGAGCTAAACCATTTCTCACTCATAACTGATTCATATTACACTGAGGGTATTTGTAGGAATATAAAGGCAGTAATATTTGTAGGAATATAAAGGCAATATACATTGCAGTGCTTCTTATGCAAGGCTAGGTGGCTTTTCAGTTCCTCTTTTATTTCAGCCATTTATTTGACCAGCAGTAATCGTCTTCCTGCTTTGTTTAATCCTGAAGGCCATGATCCATTCATTCTTCTCACACCCAATAAAAATTCTGTAGCTCACAAACTGAACTCTCTGGGTTACCCCTCCTACTTATCACCTTTCTATAGGTTGATCTGTGTCTCATGACCCCCCCTTGGCTTAAAACGTTTTACTTCCAGATTTTGTATGTGCCCAAAACAACAATTTGTTCTTTAGAGAGAAGAGAAGAACAAATGAGCTGTCTTCCCTTTGTCCTTGTGGAGGCAGCATGTCAAGTGGCTAAGTCTGAAAAAGCAGATTTCATGCTTTTCTGTCTTAAAAAATCTGTCATGTGATGAGAGGAGTATCTTCACTTTCAGTAACAAAGATATGATGCCAGATAATCTTAGTTCTTTGGAAGGATCGTTCTCTCGTCAGAGTTTCACCACTTTCATATCTTCCTTTCTATACGAGGGATTTGCTTTTCATTCTTCAATCAGTGAGATCAGATGGTGTACACTAGATGAAAAGAAATTACCGACAAGTGAAAGGGCCTGGAAAGTAGCTGATCACAGGAATGCCCTCCCATTGTCACTTCAGCTGCTCAGTAGTTCAGACCCTGAAAGCCTCCTAACACTGAGGCTTCTAAGACTTGAGAAGCCTGGACTCTCCTTGTATGACGAGACTGGACTGCTTTTCAAGAACTTCATCAGCTTAGGGCGTTAATGAGAATCACCCCATGTGTTGAATGAACAAATCATGCAGCCACTTATATGAATAGCATTTATACTGAACTTTTATTTGTTTGTTTTGCACAAAAATATTGCTCAGAACATAACTAAAGAGAGAATGTAGGGGGACTACTAAAATGAAAGCTACATAAACGAATATTTCTTAATAGTGCATACCTCTTGTGTAGCACATATCCTTGTGAGCATGAGGTTGAGTGGCCATCTGACATGGATGCTTTAGTTGAGATTCCTGCATTGCAGGGGGTTGGACTAGAGGACCCTCAGGGTCCCTTCCATGTATACAGTTCTAGGATTCTATGAAAATTATCCTGAGTTGAAATTTAGCTAAGCAGTTGCATTTACAAGCACTCAAGATTTGCTGTCTAAACAATATAACTTCAGCCAAAGAGCTGACTACCACTGAGCAGCCAAGGAAGGTTGAACTTGGATTTTTCATGAGCAGTGTTACATTTTAAGGTCTGGCATGGAAGTAAGCATCTGTTTTCCAAAGGGGCAGCAAGCAAGCAAGCAAGCAGGAAATCACCCTGGGCACCTGTTGTAGCTCTTTAGCTCTGGTCAGCCTATTTTCAGCTAGGATACATCAGTCATACTTTTTTCTCCTTTCCTTAAAAATCCATGTCGTGCAAATGTTTCTATTCCTACGTAGGAAGGAGCCAAAGAGTTTGCAGCTGCTTTGACTGCTGAGCGAATAAAAACGCCGCCAAAACGCCCAGGAGGTCGTCGAAGGGGAAGGCTCCCAAATAACACCAGCAGGCCTAGCACTCCCACTATAAATGTGCTGGAATCTAAGGATACAGACAGTGACAGAGAAGCTGGGACTGAAACAGGAGGTGAAAATAACGACAAGGAAGAGGAAGAGAAGAAAGATGAGACTTCAAGCTCCTCTGGTGAGACAAATGTGGAGGGTTGCTGATTTTACCAAAAATAGTCATATTTTTAAATGCTTGTTTCTTCCAGTCATAACAACAGCTACAGTTTTATTATTTGTACCCCGCCCATCTGACTAGGTTGCCCCAGCCACTCCATATTTGGTGTGTGTGTGTTTGATGGACGGGAGGTTCCCTACAGATTTTTATATTCAAGAAACTTTAAAATTGATTTGCAGCACTTTAATTCCTTGCATTGTCTTGCTATAAATTCTGTAGAGAATGAGAGTTTGAAGGGCTAAGTTGAACTCCAGACAGTTCAAGTTTATGTTTCAGGTTTCAGTGCTCCAAAGGATATGATCTCCTTGTGTACAGGGCCCTGAGTGAACAGGAAACTCTTCCTGGGATGCTGAGGTTTAAAACCAAGAGGTCAAGTATGGCAATTAGTCCATGCAGATCTGCAGGGACTGTCAAAAAACTAGATTAGTCATTCCCCAACTGTGTATTGAGGCATGCAAGTGTGACTTCAGAGAATCATAGAATCATAGAGTTGGAAGAGACCACAAGGGCCATCCAGTCCAACCCCCTGCCAAGCAGGAAACACCACCAAAGCATTCTTGACATATGGCTGTCAAGCCTCTGCTTAAAGACCTCCAAAGAAGGAGACTCCACCACACTTCCTTGGCAGCAAATTCCACTGTCGAACAGCTCTTACTGTCAGGCCACTCTTCAGTAAGAACCTCTGGGGTACCATGAGAAATCAATTTAATTACACACTTAAAGGTTCCCCATAGACTTCAGCCATGCCTCCTTCTAGTCTGACTCTCTGAATCTCTGAATCAGGTATGAATGAACAATATGAGGATTGTCTCCCACCAGGGAAATTGCTGTGTCGCTGCTCTGGGTGTGCTGCCAGTATAAACTCAAAATATTGTGTCCCTCAGCTGACAGATGTTTTGGGAACCCTGAGCTGGGCTACCTTTTAGGAGCCCAGCTGGGGTCAAAGTCAAGTCAAATCATGTGCTTTTATATATGAAGCAGCAGCCTATTCCATATCTGGTCTCTGTTTTTTTGTACATGGGTGTTATTTCGGGAGTCTTTTAAGAACTGCGTCAGTGTTTTGTTTTTGATATTACAGAAGCAAATTCCAGGTGTCAAACACCAATCAAGATGAAGCCAAATATTGAGCCTCCTGAGAATGTGGAGTGGAGTGGAGCCGAAGCTTCCATGTTTAGAGTTCTCATTGGAACCTACTATGACAATTTCTGTGCAATTGCGAGGTTAATTGGGACCAAAACGTGTAGGCAGGTAAGAGTAGAATGGTAACTAAAAGAGAATGTTTTCCAACTGAGTAGTGCCTTGATACTTTGCATTTTTTGTAGAGTACAAGCAAATGACACACTGTTTAAATAAAAACCTAGTTGTTCCAGGCTCTAAAGCCACTGTTCCCTCCCTGCCCACCTCTGCTCCCTAGGGCTGTGTAGTTGCTCCACTCGGTAGGTCTGCCTCTTTCTTTGCTGCCTCTGGGGTTGTGGTGAGTTTCCTCCTGCGACCGCTGCTCACTGCTGCTCTGCTTGCCTCTCTCCCACCTGTCGCCTTCTGTGGAGGCAGAGGCTGTGTTAGCGAATTCATTCAGTTCCTGCAGCCACACCAAGTCCCTTCTGGTTTACACATGCCAGATGTAGCACAGTGCGGTGATCAAGGTCACCCTGGATACCTCCCCAAAGTAGAGAAATAACTTTTAACAACAGGATTAATTAATAGAATTAATTAATTCATTATGTTAATATATTGCCCATGTAAATATGCAGTCTCAGCCAAGGTGGAAGAAGCACATATATGCTCATGGGAATTGGCTGACTTCTGCCATTGAGGATCTACCCCCCGGTATGTTTGTCTTTACAGGTTTATGAATTTAGAGTAAAGGAATCTAATATTATTGCTCCTGCACCAGCTGAAGATGTTGATACTCCTCCAAGAAAGAAGAAGAGGAAACACAGGTAAACCAATGGACTGCCGGCTTCCTGGCAAACTGAGGGCTAAGGCTTTTTAAGGGGAAAGAACAGCACTGAAAAAGTAATGCCACAATCAAACAGGTGGGGGACTAAAAAAATATTAACTTTCCAATGTTGAAAACACATTTTTAATTGTATTTGCATGTTTTATGGCCTGATCACAAAACTTTCTGTACATGAATATAAGTGCCTTTGGTAGATCGGCCACAAACCTGCCCATAAAATGACCAATGCAGTGTTTGTTCAGGCATTGCAAGCAAATCCTAGTGGGATTTTTGTTCCCGGAAATCCCAACTTATGTTTGTGGTCTTGTACCGGTACTAATATTTTTTCTCTTTACGGATCACTGCCTTGTCGTGGCGAAGGGGCTTGAATAACTCAGAGAAGCTATGAGCTATGCCATGCAGGGCCACCCAAGACGGACAGGTCATAGCTGAGAGTTTAGACTAAATGTGATCCACCTGGAGAAGGAACTGGCAAGCCATTCCAGCATCCCTGCCAAGAAAACTCCATGGACAAAGACAACAGGCATATAAAAGTTATGACGCTGGAAGATGAGCCCCCCAGGTCGGAAGGCGTCCAACATGCTACTGAGGAAGAGCGGAGGACAAGTACAAGTAGATTTAGAGCTGATGAAGCGGCTGGGCCAAAGCCGAAAGGTCGCTCAGTTGCGGATATGCCTGGAAGCGAAAGGAAAGTCTGATGCTGTAAAGAAAAATATTGCATAGGAACCTGGAATGTAAGAACCATGAATGGAGGTAAGCTGGTGGTGATCAAAAAGGAGATGGCAAGAATAAATATTGACATCGTGGGCATCAGTGAACTAAAATGGACAGGAATGGGCAAATTCAGTTCGGATGATAATCATATCTACTACTGTGGGCAAGAATCCCATAGAAGAAATGGAGTGGCCCTCATAGTCAACAAAAGAGTGGCGAAAGCTGTACTGGGATGCAATCTCAAAAATGATAGAATGCTTTCGATACGAATCCAAGGCAGACCTTTTAACATCACAGGAATCCAAGTTTATGCACCAACTACCGGTGCTGAAGAAAGTGAAATTGACCAGTTCTATGAAGACTTACAACACCTTCTAGAAATGACATCAAAGAAGGATGTTCTTCTCATTACAGGGGATTGGAATGCTAAAGTAGGGAATCAAGAGATAGAAGGAACAACCGGCAAGTTTGGCCTTGGAGTTCAAAATGAAGCAGGGCAAAGGCTAATAGAGTTCTGCCAAGAGAACAAGCTGGTCATCACAAACACTCTCTTCCAACAACACAAGAGATGACTCTACACATGGATATCACCAAATGGGCAGCATCGAAACCAGATTGATTATATTCTCTGCAGCCAAAGATGGAGAAGCTCTGTACAGTCAGCAAAAACAAGACCTGGAGCTGACTGTGGCTCAGATCACCAGCTTCTTATAGCAAAATTCCAGCTTAAACTGAAGGAAGTAGGAACAACCACTGGGCCAGTAAGATACAATCTAAATCAAGTCCACTATGAATACACAGTGGAAGTGAGGAACAGGTTTAAGGATTTAGATTTGGTGGACAGAGTGCCTGAAGAACTATGGATGGAGGCTCGTAACATTATACAGGAGGCAGCAATGAAAACCATCCCAAGGAAAAGGAAATGCAGGAAAGCAAAATGGCTGTCCAACGAGGCCTTACAAATAGCGGGGGAGAGGAGGCAAGCAAAATGCGAGGGAGATAGGGAAAGATACGGGAAACTGAATGCAGATTTCCAAAAAACAGCAAGGAGAGACAAGAGGGCCTTCTTAAACAAGCAATGCAAAGAAATAAAGGAAAACAACAGAATGGGAAAAACCAGATTTGTTCAAGAAAATTGGAGATATAAAAGGAACATTTCGTACAAAGATTACCATAATAATAAAGAGTGGAAAGGACCTAACAGAAGCAGAAGACATCAAGAAGAGGTGGCAAGAATACACAGAGGAATTATACCAGAAATATATGGAGGTATCGTACACCCCAAGTAGTATGGTTGCTGACCTTGAGCCAGACATCCTGGAGAGTGAAGTCAAATGGGCCTTAGAAAGCACTGCTAATAACAAGGCCAGTGGAAGTGATGATATTCCAGCTGAACTATTTAAAATTTTAAAAAATGATGCTGTCAAGGTGCTACACCCAATATGCCAGCAAGTTTGGAAAACTCAGCTTTTTCTGCTTCATTGACTACGCAAAAGCCTTTGACTGTGTTGACCACAGCAAACTATGGCAAGTTCTTAAAGAAATGGGAGTGCCTGATCATCTCATCTGTCTCCTGAGAAATCTCTATGTGGGACAAGAAGCTACAGTTAGAACTGGATATGGAATAACTGATTGTTTCAAAATTGAGAAAAGAGTACGACGAGGCTGTATATTGTCTCCCTGCTTATTTAACTTATATGCAGAATTTATCATGTGAAAGGCTTTAATTGATTAATTAATTAATTGATTAATTAATTTAATTGATTAATTGATTAAGGCTGGAATTGATTAATCCCAAAATGGAATTAAGATTGCCGGAAGAAATATCAACAACCTCAGATATGCTGATGACACAACCTTGATGGCAGAAAGTGAGGAGGAATTAAAGAACCTTTTAATGTGGGTGAAAGAGAAGAGCGCAAAATATGAAATTAAAAGATGCCTGCTTCTTGGGAGAAAAGCAATGACAAACCTAGACAGCATCTTAAAAAGCAGAGACATCACCTTGCTGACAAAGGTCCGTATAGTTAAAGCTATGGTTTTCCCAGTAGTGATGTATGGAAGTGAGAGCTGGACCATCAAGAAGGCTGATCGCCGAAGGATTGATGCTTTTGAATTATGGTGCTGGAGGAGACTCTTGAGAGTCCCGTGGACTGCAGGAAGATCAAACCTATCCATTCTGAAGGAAATCAGCCCTGAGTGCTCCCTGGAAGGACAGATCGTGAAGCTGAGGCTCCAATACTTTGGCCACCTCATGAGAAGAGAAGACTCCCTGGAAAAGACCCTGATGCTGGGAAAGATTGAGGGCACTAGGAGAAGGGGACGACAGAGGACAAGATGGTTGGACAGTGTTCTCAAAGCTACCAACATGAGTCTGACCAAACTGCGCGAGGCAGTGCAAGACAGGAGTGCGTGGCGTGCTCTGGTCCATGGGGTCACAAAGAGCCGGACACGACTAAACAACAAAATAAGAGAGGAAGCCACCAGCTTTTTCTCAGCTATCTAAATGACTCTGTCACTATCTTTCTCATTAACATTCCCTATCCACTTTGGAGAAGCAGAAAATTCAAATTAGTACTCTGATTTTGATGTTTAGGCAATCACTGCCAATATCAATTTGAATCTGACCAGGAAGTGGTCTGACTATGATAGTGAGGTCATCAGAACCCGCCTAATTGCAGAGCACCTCTCCCCCGTCCTGTGGCAAACACCAGATAAAGGCACTGCCTGTGCTACATGTTGGAGCCCTGATTTACGGAAACAGCTCTCTGGCATCCATGGAGTCCTAAAATAGCCCACTGAAGGCATCCTTGGTGTGGATGCTGCAGTCCCTCAGAGCAAGCTTGTAGCCACCCAGACACTTTATGGAGGGGCAGGACAAGGACCTGACTGGCCTGACCCAGCTGCTGGGTCAGGAAACTGATATTAGATGAAACATTCAGCTGAGGCTCCCCAATCCCAGTGCCACACCACAGCTGTAATAGTTCTGATAGATCCTCTTAGTAAATAGGAAGCAAGTGCCTACGCCACCAGCATCAGAGGGCACCATAAATATTCTTAAAATGCAAAGCTCAATAAAAACTAATTTGCAGCAAGCTATAAAACAGGCAGTAAAGTAAAACTAATTTCTGGGCATCAGGGATGGTGGCCAAAATGTTAAACCAACTAGCATACATAGATATACACATACACAGCTATGCCACCCATTCCAGCAACATCCAATTCACCCTTTCTTTCCAGGAGATCCCCTTTCCCATTAAGCCCCTCACGCTTACTAAGGAGACAACGAATCCCAGTCACTGGTTGTGCTATAAGACTTTCACCCTAACAGGCCTCCTTCAATAGGACAGGCCTCTCACGCCTCCACTTCAGATATCCTGTCTGATTTTGAGTGTAAGCCAAATCAGAGAAGGCTTGCGTGGGTGGAGAGAACTTTAGAGACACTATTGGTTCAGTAGATACTGTGTTGATATGACTTCTTTTCTTTATAACGAGTAGAAAAGAGTGCAAAACTCAGTAACGTACCTGAAAGCAGTTTGATATGTATCTTTCAATTTCAGTGCTTAATTCATTGTCCAACCAAGTAAAGTGCCAAGTATGATGTAAATAAATTAAATCTGGCTTCATAGTTTAGGAAATATTATATATAAGATGCCATGTACCCCAGGGAATCCATCCATAAAGTTCCATGTCTGTGTTGATAAACTTAAGTTTTTGCCTCAATTTCCCAGCTGTAGAGTTAATGATTTATGATAGCGTTGACTTTCAAAGAGGAAGACTCATATACAGTGGCAACTTCCGGTTGCGCATGGGTCAGATCCCGAGGTGTGTGTATCCGGAGATGCTGTTTCTGCGCATGCACACGCATATCGAAACCCTGAAAAATACTTCCAGGTTGGCCGCGCACGTATCCCGAAGGATACGTAACCGGAGGTGAATGCAAATAGAGGTACCACTGTACTGAACAAGTATCCAAAGTGAAGCGTATGCTTAAATGTGTTTAAGCCCACTGAAATCGATGGACAAGCATCCCTAACTGAATTGGATTGTGCTTGAAATGACTGGTTCAAATTGTAAGAATATTAAGATATGCACTGAAGATATTACACCCACAGCATACAGAATCATAGGACTTCCTGCTTCCATTTTCAGTCATCATTCTATTCAAACATTTATTGTTGTCTTAGTACATTTGTATAGCCAAGGAGAGACTGTTTGCATAGAGAAAGTATTGTGTGATCTAGCCCTGTATTGCAGCGTTTCTCAACCGCTGTTCCACGGCACACTACTGTGCCGCGAGACGCGGGCTGCTGTGCCGCCACGTGCGGCGATGAGAAGGGCGATTTGCAGCCCGGCCAGGTGGCAAGCCATGTCCCGGTACACATGGCTGTTGCGAAAGTTGCCGTCCAAGGCGCTCTGCACATCCGCCTCCCCCCAGATCTCCAGCAGAGCTCGAGTCTCCAGCGCGATCGGACGGGAAGGGGCGATCAATGGCAGGCAGGCGGGGGCCAGCCGCCCGCCCGCCTCGCCGCAGCCCCTCCTCCCGCAGCTCCCCCTCTCAGCGTCCCCGGCAAGGCGGCAGTTGCGGCGGCCGAGATCCCATCCCTTCTCTCGCCTGGCTTTCCTCAGCCTCGTCTGCGGCTGTCGCTCCCTCGCCTCAGGTGGCGGGAGCTCGGTGGTGCTGGTGGCGGCGGAGGGGGCTGCGCTTCGAGGCCCATCGCCTTGCGGAGGCCGCGGGGCTCGGAGAAGAAGCAGCGGCTGCCGAGAAGAAGGCGGGCGCCGAGGCTGAGCAGCACCGGCGCGGTCTCTTTCCCCTCTCCGCTCGCTCCCCGGCGGGCCCAAGCCGGCCCGGCGTCAGCAGCGCGCATTGCGCTCCAGCTGCCCCCTCCCCTTCGTGTGCGCGCACACTCACATCAATCCACACACACACGCCAGTTGCCCAGGTTCACACACAAAGCAGCGAGGGTGTCTGTCGCACAACTTCAGTGGTGGTGGGAAGAGGGGGGCAGGATGGCGAGAACAATAGGCAACAGTCTCGTCCCGAGGAAAAGGCGTCGCGTACCTATAGGGCGGCACAGAGTTGGTGTGCCTCGTGATTTTTTTCATGGAACAAGTGTGCCGTGGCCCAAAAAAGGTTAAGAAACACTGCTGTATTGAATAGAAAGTTGACAGAATTCTGCACCCCAAAAAAGGTGTCCCTGTTCATTTGAAATATTAACTGATGGTTCCTGGGTAACAGTGTTTGTTTGTTGAAGTTTTTTATTTACTAGTAAAAATACATATACAGTATTCAGATAGGTTTCTTTAAAAAATGGAACCTATTGAAATCTCTTGGTATCTTGACTTTATTTAGGCTAGCAAAAATAAACTAGATATGTAAATAGAAATTTTGTTGTTGTTAGCTTCGAGAACACTGTCCAACCACCTCGTCCTCTGTCGTCCCCTTCTCCTTGTGCCCTCCATCTTTCCCAACATCAGAGTCTTTTCCAGGGAGTCTTCTCTTCTCCTGAGGTGGCCAAACTATTGGAGCCTCAGCTTCACGATCTGTCCATCCAGTGAGCACTCAGGGTTGATTTCCTTAAGAATGAGGCTCTCAAGAGTCTCCTCCAGCACCATAATTCAAAAGCATCAATTCTTCGGCGATCAGCCTTCTTTATAGTCCAGCTCTCACTTCCATACATCACTACTGGGAAAACCATAGCTTTAACTATACGGACCTTTGTCGGCAAGGTGATGTCTCTGCTTTTTAAGATGCTGTCTAGGTTTGTCATTGCTTTTCTCCCAAGAAGCAGGCGTCTTTTAATTTCGTGACTGCTGTCACCATCTGCAGTGATCAAGGAGCCCAAGAAAGAAAGAAAGAAAGAAAGAAAGAAAGAAAGAAAGAAAGAAAGAAAGAAAGAAAGAAAGAAAGAAAGAAAGAAAGAAAGAAAGAAAGAAAGAAAGAAATACAAAGGGTCAAAAGCCTTTTCATGGTTGAACTTTGAAATCTTAACCTCTAACTTAACTTTAGTATGATTAAATGCTGCAGAATAGTTTGACTAGTGAAAATATTTATTCAACCTAACTTCAGAGCAAATTTAGATTTCTGATAACATTTTAATAAATTTTATCTTTACAGGATATTTTATTACCCACATGTAGAAAATGGTAATTTCTCTCTGTGTTTAGCTTGTTGTTTTTCTTGTGCAAGATGGACTCTCAAAGACACTTTCTGAGATTCAGCTGGACAGCTGTATTTTCCAGCTCATTTTCCAGCCTGCCAACCTCATGGTCCGTTTGTGTTTTTACAGGTTGTGGGCTGCTCATTGCAGAAAGATACAGCTGAAAAAGGGTAAGCATCTTTACATTCTACTTTATGTCCAGAAATTCTCAGATGCTGTTTCTTTAAAAATAATAATAATACTAACAACCTGGGGAAGCAGAGCTTACAAATCCCTCTTCCAGGGAATCCTTGTAAACCAGCGTTCTCCCTTTCACACATGGCAGTTTCCTGCCTCTGAGGGCTTCCCAGTTGATTTCAAGGAAGGAAACTGTCTCTCCCTAGGAAGGAATGTTTGCATAGGAACGTGGGTCCTGGTGAGCGGGAAGATTTATATGTCTGTATTACAGGTGGGGTGCTGAATTGCAAAGAGGTGGTAGGCTTTAACGATAGTTTGAGAGAGATGAAAAAGTGTAAGATGCTGTCTTGTTAATTGTGACTTCTCTATATATACATGTGTTCTGCCTCTGTAGGTTTTTGAGTCTAAAAATAAAATTGTGGCTTTGTCATCTAGATTTGCCTTATCTATCTGTTATGCTGCATGTACGCTGTGAAATAGACGTGTTTGCAGCCATTATGTTAATTTACAAACATGAAAATGCTTTGTCTGTAATACATTCATAACTGTGTAACCTTAATACAGTGGTACCTCGCAAGACGAAATTAATTCATTCCATGAGTCGTTTTGTGTTGCAATAATTGCGTCTTGCAAAGCGCGGTTTCCCATAGGAATGCATTGAAATTTAATTCATGGGTTCCTATGGGGGGGGAGCGCAAAAAAAGGTGCCGACTCACCCGCCACAGCCGGAAGTTTTTCAGGGGGAAGCAGGAGGAGGGCCAGGGAGAGGCTCCCTCCTTCCCCAGCAGCCGGACCCTCGCGCCCAACCAGACAGACAGCCCGTTCGCACACAGGCAGGCTTAAGGTGAGGGGGGGATCCGGCTGCTGTGGAAGCCGGGCAATGGCAGCGGCGGAAGCACGAAGCGGGTGGGCTCTGGGCGATGGCGGAAGCGCAAGGCGGGTGGGCTCTCGGTCTGACTTTCTCCTCATGGCACCCTGCTTCATCTTGCGAAGTTTTCTATGGCACGGTCTTGCAAGTCTGCCAAAAAATCGCAAAACGCTTTCGTTTTGCAATTTTTTCGTGCCACGAGGCGTTCATCTAGCGAGGTACCACTGTACATTGTAAAGTAATGAGTCCAAGACAAATAAACTCGGTTAAAGTCCCAAGTTCATTTTAGAGTATGTTCATCTGTTCCAACTTGAAACTGTTTAAGTATTATAGCTACAGTTTTCAGAGGATCTTTTCTATCAAATGCCATTTTCTTAAATTTGTCTTAATGTTATTTTTTTATTCAGATGGGTCATCCAATCATGTTTACAACTACCAGCCATGTGATCACCCACGTCAGCCTTGTGACAGCTCATGTCCCTGTGTAATTGCTCAAAATTTCTGTGAGAAGTTCTGTCAGTGCAGTTCAGAATGTAAGTCATTTTAGAAATGGGTATATTGTATGAGAGTCAAAGCTTCAATGAATTGGTAGAATTTAAAAGCTCTGGAAAGTTTCATGTCTTGTAGGGAGGGAAGTGTTCAGACCAAACTAGATGTAATGTGATATGTAACCAAATATGAAGACGGCTCCAGCTATGTACAGGCAACTCCCCATTTGCATGTGTTCAAGGCACACACAACCACCGACATGTGCACTGTTTCCGGATCCGGAAGGGGTGGGAGGAGGCGGGCTGACACACATGGTGCCTCAGGACACAACCCCCACGCAAATGGAGAGTTGCCTGTAGATGATTGCCACCCCAGCATCTGGGGGGCAGAGGCCTGATAGTTGAAAAGACAGTCTGCCACTTCAAAGATTTATCAGGTCTCATGTTGCATGAAATAAATTTACTGGTGTGAAAGTAATTTTATTTTAATGTGCTAAGCATGTCAAATTGAAGCTTAAATGACATTTGTAACTTTTCAGATGACAAAATTCAGGTACAGGGCAGGTCTGTTCCATGCAAAATACAATGTTGGCCGAGCTGCTCATTCTTCCTGCTTTGTTCTTCTTAAAGGCCAAAACAGGTTCCCCGGGTGCCGCTGCAAAGCTCAATGCAACACGAAGCAGTGTCCTTGCTACTTGGCTGTACGTGAGTGTGATCCAGACCTTTGCTTGACATGCGGAGCAGCAGATCACTGGGACAGCAAAAATGTGTCTTGCAAGAACTGCAGCATTCAGCGAGGATCCAAAAAGGTGCTTCCGCTTTTTATGCTAACCCCCAGCAGCTCAGGAAAATGCCTACCACGTATAAAAGCAGGGGGGCTCAAGTGCTTTCTTGACCCAACAGTTTGGAATATGGCTTCTACTTAAACCAAATTGTATAGCGCCACGTAGATTGCTTTAGAACTTTCACATGGGCTGTTTCTAGTTTTTGACCCCAAGGGTGATTAACACTTGTAATTTATTTCATGGGACCCTGGTAACAGTGAATTGGGTATTTCCTCTCACATGACCTCAGGCAGGAGCCAAGACTTGTGGGAGGCTGGCACTTCCTCAGTTTTTTCTCCTGCCTGACTCATTGGTATGTTTCGCCTGGCTCTCCTGCTGCTTCAGATAAGTTTTTCAATTTGGATTGTTGCTTTATTTTATCTAATCTTCCTTAGTTTTAGCAACTTAACCCCTGTCTTTGAGTCTTGCATGCATACACACACAAAAAAAAACACACAAAATATTTTTTAGAATATATATCTTCCCCCAAAAAATATGTTTTTTCCTTTAGCAACCTTAGTTCTTCTCTTTTTTAGTTTATTTAGTTTACTTTATTGCAGAGTGTCCCTGTATACAGCTCTCCTACAGGGTCGCTGAATATGCTCGTTTTTCACACCCTGTGGCTCCATTTTGCCGTGTGCCATTTTACAGATCAGAATTAAAGATAAGTGGGGGGCGGAATCCTGTTCGAGGTTTTTTGCGATCGCAGCTCACTTTCAGTGGTGGCTGGCTCCATATCACAGATATTTCTTTGGAGATTTCTACAGCCTTTAGACATTATTTTCTGTATCATTTAAGGTTTCATAAGGCTTCATATTGACTGCACTCCTGGTCCGCGGTACGGCAGAAGGAGTTGGGGTTATTGTTCCTCAGCAGTATATTCTCCTCCCGGTTCGCAGTTGTGGCGATGGAGTGAGCAGGCACTGATAGACTGCTTCTGAACCTCCTAGTTAAGGAGTGATTCATTCATTATTATTATTCTTTACACTTACTATTCTGTGGCTTGCAGTCTATTTCCTCCTAGTCCATTGAAGAGACGTATATTTGTGCCTTTTCCCACAGTCCACTTTTGTGGTATTGGAAGTGAACGCTACTCAGTCTGCCCTGTGTAGCTGCGTTCAGAACACCTTCATTTATTTCCATTTATTGATTTATTATGGAGCCTATACAAGGAGCCTCTGAACCTCTTCCCAAACACACTAAACAAAAACTTAAACACATCCTGCCCTCTAAGGGAAATAGATGCAGTGAAGCTTCTACTACTTCTGGTTCCCCAAGAAAAAATAGTTCAGCTGCAGTTTTATTGCAAGCTAATGAGCCTGGCCCTCAGTCTGTGTGTGTTGCTATTGATTCTGCTCTTCCACCCTATGTTACTGGAAGGCATGTTATAGAAGATATATTTGATTCTGAACCAGAAATGTTAGGATTCACAGATGTCCAAGAAACCCAGGGTGCAAAAGGGTCTTTAACATCAGACTCTCAGACCAGGCCGGCCTCCTCAGCTACCCTTTCCAGCCACTCTAATTGAACAGTTGAAATAGGCACTTGTTGCTTCATTATTAGAGGATTTACAGCTTAACATGCAACCTAAAAAATCTACCTCTGTGGTTAAAAAGGTGATCTCCTCTCAACATGTGGCTAATTCAAGGGGGGGGCTCTTCACCAAATCCATTTACTTCTATGGGGGAGCATTTATCTGATGCTGAGGATGTAGCACTTTCTTCCCAAATATCTTTTCTAGAGTCAGAAATTGAGGCAGAGTGGGGTGATAGCTCTGTCCAAGAGGAATCTATTTCCACTAGATTGTTCCAGGAAACTAATGTTCCTGTTTTAAAATGCAAAATAATGCATGCACTGGAAATGGCCCCCAAACCTATCACAATTCCCAGTCCTGCCTCTAATAGAGTCCAGTTACTTTGCTCATTGAGAACCGCACAAAATCTAACTATATGCTAGTTCCTTCAGTGCTAAAAACAGTAGTCAAATCAGAGTTGGATTCCCTTATGCAGCCCAAAAAGAAGTTATCTCTAGCAGGTAAACTATATGACCTGGATCCTGACTCCATGCCATATATTAAGACACATAAAGTAGACAGTCCTGTTTTACTTTTGTCTTCTTGGAATCTTGTTCCTAAAGAAAGAGACGCCCAATTGAAGGATATAACTGATAGGAAGTTGGAGTTTGCACTTCAAAAAATCTGTGCTGCAGCTGCCCTATCTCTAAGGGCATCTTGCGCAGCATCTTCCTCTGCCCCCCCTTGCATTGTGTGGCTTGAGGACCTTTTGCACTCCCTTCCCCCAGGTGCCATTCGCCAACGCCAAACCATTTCTAAACTTTTACAAGCACAAGCCTTTATGGCAGATGCAACTATGGACACACAATTTGCAACTAGAGCTATGGCCTCTCAAATAGTGGCACACTGCACACTTTGGCTTAAGAACTGGCAGGCTGATGCCGCGTCCAAAGTAAAGCTCTCTACTGTGTCCTTTCTTTAGGAGCTAGAGGGATAAGGGTGTGCATTTTCTTAGCTCATGATACTATGAAATTGCCCCACCCACCTCATATTTTGCTCATTTCTCTGGGTCAGCCTCGACTTTTGCAGCCTTTATGTCTGATGCCACTTTAATAGAGATTTGTATGGCAGCCACTTGATCGCCTCCTTCCACTTTCACTAGGCGTTGAAAGTTAAACTAAATGTCTTCAGCTCAGGCGGCTTTTGGCCATACAGTGTATACCAAGTTTGGTAATCAGTGCTTCAGCAGTGTGGACCCACCCAGTTATAGGGAAGTTCCCTGCGTCCCATGAAATAAATAGAACGATTGGCTTACCTGAAGTGTAGATTTGTGAAATGGGGATGTGGGGACAATGGAAACCTCCCTATGATGGTCTGCAGTCAGACTGGTTTTTTTCCCCTTTAGGAGGGGTTACTGTTGACTCAGTTTACTCTATTTATTGATTTATGAGCCGCGAAGGGAGGCAGGCTGCTATTCTTCTTTCAGGTGCTTTGGTGAACATTGCTGCTTGGCAAATCCAAAAAACTGAGGAAGTGTCTGCCTCCCACAAGTCATGTGAGAGAAAATGCCCAATCCACTGTCCCCAGTGTCCCCATTTCACAAATCTTTCTTTTTAACTGCTTAATTATGACAACAGCAAGTGGTGATTTGTACAGACACCACTACATGTGATTGTAGTTTCATGCATGTGTGAACTGCTTATGTGCAAAAACCACCTGCACTCTAATAAGGATTGGTCCATAATACTGCCAAATATGGGATAACTACCTCCCCATCCAAATTTAATCCTAGGCCATCTGGGGATGCAGGTGGCGCTGTGGGTTAAACCACTGAGCCTAGGGCTTGCTGATCAGAAGGTCAGCGGTTCGAATCCCCGCGATGGGGTGAGCTCCTGTTGCTTGGTCCCAGCTTCTGCCAACCTAGCAGTTCGAAAGCATGTCAAAGTGCAAGTAGATAAATAGGTACCGCTACAGCGGGAAGGTAAACGGGGTTTCCGTGCGCTGCTCTGGTTCCCCAGAAGTGGCTTTGTCATGCTGGCCACATGACCTGGAACCTGTACGCCGGCTCCCTCAGCCAATAAAGTGAGATGAGCGCTGCAACCCCAGAGTCGGTCATAACTGGACCTAATGGTCAAGGGTCCCTTTACCTTTACCCCCCCCCCCCAATCCAAATTTAATCCTAGGCCACTTCTGAAGAATTTGTTCATGATAGCTCATGGTTTGTCTTGCTCTAGATATAACATGAGCAGTAAGCAAGGTTTGTTCTTACAACTTGAGGTTTCTGGGGACAGCAAGCTTGGGTTCAGGTGTAATGCTAAGACAAGCCATAAACTTTAGCCCCAGGTAGAATGGCCTGGGAGGGGGCTGCTGCTGCTGCTGCTGCAATCCTTGCTCCAGGAACCCACAAATGTGTTTGTTCACACCAAGCTGTGGTTTGTCTTATTGTTATGTGTGAACTGGGCAGGAAACTGGGGGGAGGGGAGCATTCAAGAACCGGCTTTGCACTTGCTGTTGAATTTCTGCTCCCATCAGCCCCAGCCACTGAGGCCAGGGGTCAGGGGTCAGGGCTGGTGGGAGCCGCAGCCCATGTCAGGAGAGTCACAGATCCCCTGCTCTACATTAATTTCAGCAGAAATTAGCAGATTCCGAATTCTTGTAAACAGGTAGTTCTGAAGTAACATAACTACCGAGAAGACTGCTACCTAATCTTTCATTTGTCAATTGCAATGCCCTTCCTCCATCCCCACTTACTGCAGCGCTAGAGATCTCTACAGCAGAGATGCACAGCTCAAAAACTTCTAAGTTTCGTTCATTATTTAATGTCTGAAAAGTTGCCAGACACTTTTTAAATAATAATTTTATGTATTTAAATAAAACCAGAATTAGAGGTTATGGCAATATAATTCACATATGATTAATGTCCAGATACTGATTTTGGTGGGAAAATGAAATAAATGACGGTGAAGCTGTGAACACACACAGCCGCAGAGGTGAGCTAGTTTTATAAAACAAATGCTATACAGTGCTAGAAGAATGGTCTGTGGCCTGCCTTACATGGGAACATGCTCTGCAGGGATTAACTCTTGGGGTTGTTCTGTAGCACCTGAGACAGTGGTTGTATGCCCACCCAGGCTCCATTCCTGGTGGCGTGGCTTGCAGAGCAGGACTCATTCTAGCAAGGAAGCTTTGGGGAGGAGATGCTCCTATGGAACATGCCAGCCTTTCTGTGAGTCTCGACCAGAGTGCGACACTATTCACCTGAATAGACTGATGACAGGAACATTTGTCTGAGCAAAGCAAGTGTTAATTTACTCCAGCTGGTTTCCTTTTCTGTAACAGCCGCATAGGTATTTGGATAGAGTTACATCTTTTCTGCATGTTTAAGGGGCTTCCTTTTTCATTCTTGCTAGCATTTGCTGCTAGCACCTTCTGATGTGGCAGGCTGGGGCATTTTCATTAAGGATCCAGTGCAGAAAAACGAATTCATCTCTGAATATTGTGGTGAGGTAAGAAACAAAATTTGAATAAAGTTAGTCTTTTTGTATACTACTTCATAATCCAATCTTCAGGAAAGTCCTCTGTATTGCATGTCTCTTAGTTAATACAGTTGACTCTCCAGATATGAACTTAATTTGTCCCGGGGGTCCATACTTACCCCAAAAAGTCCATATCCGGAGGTGCCACTTCTGTGCATACACTTCCGGGTTTTGCCGCGTTTGTAACTCGAAATTACGTTACCAGAAGGTAACTACCACTGTAATCCTACTGTAAGTCAAGCTGCAGTTCTCCAGCCCTTTTTCAAATAAATCATGACTTTGAGGGACAGCAAGGACAGATGTCAAAAAGAGAGTAAGTTTATTTTTATGCTGCTGGTGCAGATAGCCTAAAGCAGTAGCAGACTTGCAAATGCTGACGGAATGTAGGGGTGGAGGATGATAAATTACTATTTTTAAAAAAATCCCACTTTCCTATTTACATGATGGTAAGATGCCAATAAGCAATACAGATCTTCAATAAAAATGTATAACTTTATTGTTTTGACACATCAGCATGAAGTACTGCACGCCAAGGTTTAAACTGAGTATTAGGATACCCTTTTCCTATAATCTTATAAAAAGTCAATTTTGGCATGCAACTGCTGGAAATATCTAAATATAGTGTTACCTTGGTTCCCGAACTCAATCCATTCTGGAAGTCCGTTCGACTTTCAAAACGTTCATAAACCAAGGCGCGGCTTCTGATTGGCTGATTGACTCTGGAAACAATGCCAATAGCTGAAATGGACATTCGGGTTCCAAAAAACGTTTGCAAGCCAGAACACTTACTTCCGGGTTTGCGCCATTCGGGAGCCAATTTGTTTAGGAACTAAGCTGTTTGGGAACCAAGGTACCACTGTATCTGAATGCACCTGCTTAGAAGGCACACGGGTTTGATCCAGCTTTGAGTCCTGTGAGACTTTCTGCAAAAGTTGCCAAAAGGCAGTTTCTCTACTCAACTGCCGAATCAGCAATCGTGTAAAGATAGCTGGTACCGTAATTTGGGGGATGAGAGACAGTTCTGTTTGTGCATGTTACCAAAACAATGTCAAATAAATATTCCTTTCAGATCATTTCTCAGGATGAAGCAGACAGACGAGGGAAAGTATATGACAAATATATGTGCAGCTTTCTCTTCAATCTGAATAACGGTATGTGTGTTAATCCCTCCACTATTTATCCTCTCTTGGGATATGAAAAATTGCTTGTTTTCATGTGAGGGGCATGGGATCAGAACAGCATATATATTTAAATAAGCTACCTTGTTGGGGGTGTCAACATTTAGTCCAGACTTGCATAGATAGTCATATCAAAGCTTTTTAGGTGGTGTGATAAACAGGGCTCTTATATCAGGAAAGCAGAGCAGTGATGTAGCCTATGGGGGTGGGGGGCACAGGAGTGGTTGCTGTTGAAAACAGCTTCTCCATGACCAGGAAGTGACCTCTCCAGACAATGGAACACCTTTTCTTATCTGCGGTTGCAAACTCCTGGGTGATGCAGATGCCAGTTAGGCAGTTGAATGCGCAGGCGCACTCCATCCGTTTCCCTCCCACCCTCTGAGCGGCCCTTGCCCCTGGCAACCCAGGCCGCTGAAGCAGAGAAAGTGTTTCATTAAAAAACATCCATTGCCTGAAATTAAAAACTTTTTAAAACCTGTGTAAGATAAGCCTCTTGTATAGCTTTAGACACATATGTAAGATTACAAGTAAACATTTTCATAGATAAACTGGCTGTGTTCAATGTTATTACAAGTTAAGCCAGAGACAATAGCATTTTAACTGTAGTGACAGTCTTCCAGATAGCAATTTCAGTGAATATTGCCATAGTATCCACTTTTCAGTCTGTTGCAAACATTTTAACAACAGCTTTTTTTATTTAGATTTTGTGGTTGATGCAACAAGGAAGGGTAACAAAATAAGATTTGCAAACCATTCAGTCAATCCCAACTGCTATGCAAAAGGTGAGTGTTTATACATTTTATGGGAGTATAGCTAAATGAGCAAGGAATCCAATTAGCACTCAAGATATTTAAAAAGGAGAGAGGTTTATAAAGCCTTGCACCAACTTCACTTTTTGTTTTACAGTTATGATGGTTAATGGAGATCACAGAATAGGTATATTTGCTAAGAGAGCCATTCAGACTGGTGAAGAACTGTTTTTTGATTATAGGTACGTATAGCATGTTCAATACCAACCACATTTCTCATTCAATGGCCCAAATTTATCAAGTGTTTCAGCATTTAGGTCTTGGGAATACAACCTGCTTATTATTTTACCAAGAAGGAAATGCCGAAAGTGTGGTAGCCAAAGAACTGGCAGATGACAGAAATTATTGACTACAGGAGTCATTTCTACCGTGTTTCTCCGAAAATAAGCCATACCCCGAAAATAAGCCATAGTGATACCATACTTAATATTAAAAAAAAAAAAGACATCCCCTGAAAATAAGCCGGTTTTGTGGGGGGGGGGGCGTTAGGAAAAATAAATATAAGACGGTGTCTTATTTTTTGAGAAGCACGGTATGCCATCCAAAAAATGCTTCTGCCCTCTGACACCCAACAGCACTTGCTCCAGCCTGGAGCAACCGCCCTGCTAATCTGACTTGACATGTGTAGAGAATTTGAGTGGTAAACTCAAATTGCAGACAATTTGCTTTCCGTTTGCCAGAAGCGGCTTTGTCATGCTGGCCACATGACCCGGACGCTGTGCGTCGGCTCCCTCGGCCAATAAAGCGAGATGAGCGCCGCAATCCCAATCAGTCACAGCTGGACCTAATGGTCAGGGGTCCCTTTACCTTTACCTTAACAAATGATTTTGTACTTTGTTTCAGATACAGCCAGGCTGATGCCCTCAAGTATGTAGGCATTGAAAGAGAAATGGAAATCCCTTGATACCAGCTACCTCTTCTGTAAAACAGCTGCCTTATCTTCAGAAGTTTCTAGTACTGTGGGCAATTTTTTTGAAGATTGACTTGATGCAATTTCAAATGCAGAATTTGCAAAGTACTGTACCTGTAATTTATAGTGACAAATTTTAAATCAACTTTTTATTGCCTTCTCACCAGCTGCAACCCTGTTTTGTACCATTGAACTTTTGCAATAATGCAGTATGGTACATTTTTAAACCTTGAATAAAGGATACTTGAACTTTGAATTTAAGTGGTCTACTTCTATCATTAATCCAGGTCCAAGACTGGATGAAAGTGTGTTCGAGCTTTTGGGTGAGAAAAAGCTCATGTTAGGTACTGGCCATGGCAGATCAAACTGAATGTAATGGCATTCACCTGTAATGGCATTCACTATCATTTGCAGCTACTGGTAGCAAACTTTAACTGGCCTGCCTCCTAAAATGGAAGAATGTTGAATCAAAAACATACTTGAGTTTACAGCCGGGGTGGATTCAACCTAAGATTACAACAAGAATCAGTATGCTGTGGCAGAACTCGGAGGCATAGGTTCAAATCCATGGGCCCCCATTAAACTTTCACCGGCAACCGCCCTTCATTTGATTTTTTTAAAAGCAGAGGTTGGAAGGCCACCTGTCCTGGATGCTTTAGTTGACGATTCCTGAATTGCAGCGTGTTGGACAAGATGACCCTCGGGGTCACTTCCAACTTTGATTCTATTCTTACAGGTTTGCAATTTTCATCCCTTTCCCCATCTTCAATCAACAGCACAATGAGCAGTGAGGGCCTCAAATATAGATGTCCTTTTCTTGATCACACAGCTGACTTTGTCTCCCTAAACATCTGCTTGATTGTAGAGGGGCTAAAGTAAGAATAAATGTTTTCATAATTTTGTGGTATTTGACATTTATCCACTGAACTTAAAAGTATCAATGCATCTTTGTGAAGACATCTCTGTAAAACACCCAACAAATAAGAACTAATTTTAAATCTTCCCAGAATACCCAAGGATTTGTGTATTATCATAGAATCATCCAATCTCTTCATAAAAACCTCCAAGGCACTGGCTGTTGACGTTCAAGAGCAGGCTGGTTAGACTTGGGCAAACTGAGCGGGCATAACAGTGGAGTTATTAACATTGGAATACATAATAGGAGCTTGAAGAAGGGCTAGCTGCAGATTCTGGATAGACTCGCACAATTTGGCTGAGCTTGCCCCAAGAAATGCCTCCACCTTTGTAGTACTTCTGTAGTAGTAAATGAGACAGGAGGAGGAGGAGGAAGGCAAGGCATCAGATCCACGACAGGCTCCCTGTTGTTACTGGGAGGATCAAAGCAGCTGATGCTTTAGAAAAGGCAAATTTGGAGTGTGCTTTGGTGGCAGCAAGCCTTATTCCAAGCAGTGAGATTGGGAGTATCACAGCAACCGTGTTTGATGCTGCCACCATAGCAGGCCTCACAGATGACCAGGGCTGCTCAGGGCTGTTCTAGAGAACAAAGCAGCTGCCATTAAGCTGTTAAAAACAAGTGTGGCTGCTGCTGCCAAGTCAGCACACACACTTGAGACTCATGAAACACACAGTATTAGTCCTAAGGACTTAAGTAAAAAGCAGACTGAAAAAACCAGCTGCCCTGATAAAAAGCAGGAAATGGACTGGGGATATTCAGTGGCCCTACTTCCTTGAATATGTGTGCATTTCCTGCCTTGGACGCTAGGTAGCCACAATAGCCCCTTTGATGGACCATCATCCACTAAGAATGCTCCAACCATTAAGTTCGATAACCTGAACAATCTTAATCAGCATGGATTTATTATTAACTGAAATAGTTTTACCTTGTGTCCAAATTTCTACCTGATTTCTATGCAGTGTTTATATGCAACTGACAAACTTCAAAATTTCTAAAAATTAGAATTGCAAAGCTGTCTCTGTATTTTAATGACCATGAACTGTGTTCATATCATCTTGTCATGAGTCACTATGCTTGAATTTTGAATCAACTGCAATGCCATGCCACAAACATGTCCCTGTATCTGTAAGTAATCATGGTGTGTTTCCATATACAGTACCATGCTGCAGCTTTAAAGACACTGTGTGTAATACGGCCAGGCAGCTGCTTTGTGTGCCCCACGTGCTAAATATCACATGCCGCCTGTGGGGAGCACGAGATAAAGAACACAGCGGGAGACAGAATGTGGATCGGAAGGTCGCCCAGAATGAAAGCAGGCACCCCCTTTTATTGTAAAGTTTCAGAACTGTCAATGATTAACTAGAGGTGCATCCTTCATCCAATGACAAGTGGTCAACTCCAAAAGAGGTGGTGTCCTTGCATAGGTCACATCCTGCCAACACCCCAAAACTCCGCCATAGAGGAAGTGCCTGGTCCTCACATACTCCTCAGACCTCGCCCTGTCACATGCCTACTCCTCAAACATCCCCCTCCTCTCAATCTTGTGATCCTTGGGGTTTTTCCACCACTCTGCCATTTTCCCATTGTCTTCCTCCTAACCTGGGTCTGACCCTTCAGGCTTGAACCAGCCTCCCCTGTTCTAACCTGCTCTAACTGGTTCCATCAGGATCCTCCCAACTCTGGCCAGCCCAGTAGTGACCTGCTGCCCTCTAATGTCCCCCTGACCCAACTTGTGGATGCGTGTTTGTGCATACTGACGTACAGGAAGGTTTGCCAGCACTGTACGTTGTGTTGATAGCTGAGGGTTTTGATAGCTAGCTTTTATCTGATGCGGTTTGCCAGCATCAATCTAAAATCACTGCTACACCGCCATACCTGGTAATTATGATGATGGGCATAATTAGTGCTTCTATGAAAGTGCATGATTATTGGGGAAAACGTTGGGTTCGTAACACCAATATTAATTTCAAATGGAAGATGGATTTTCTGGCCAAGGAAATATTCCTTTAACCCCCCACTCCCACTTTTCACATTGCAATAAAAGTTTTGGGCAAACTTCACTTTTCCAGTACCTGCAACCAGACTTTGACATCATTAGAAGCAATACAACAAGCAAAACAAGACTAGTTTATCTGGCTTTCATAATTATACCTTTTATTTACATTTAAGAAAGAACTCATGGAACTTAACAATAAAACCAAATCCAACTTGTACAGAAAGTTTTAAGTTTTTATTTATCACACATTAAAAAATGAAACACACTATACAAATGATTTTATAGCAGATTACACATGGGCCAAATTAGACTCTCTCAAACTGCTGCCAACATGTATGTATAAATGCTGCCTGGCAACAACTGTTTGCTGTGTAGCCAATGTATTGATTTAAATGCAAGTAGCATGCAACCTCCAAGGGAGGTTTCAGATTCCTTTCTGTTCTTAAATTAGGTTAAATGGCATTGGTGTCCATATTTACATACTTGAAATGTATCAATCCTGAGCAGGTCTGATGTAAGTCCAAGACTGGCAGATGGAAGTCCTAGTCTTGGTTATAAAAATGGAGGTCCAGACGGCAGCAGGCCAACAAATTCTGTTCTCATTTTTTCAATGACTTAACTACTCGCCACCCAGACAGCTGCTGAGAACCATTAAGCCAAGTAACTGTAGGTGTCCTTCTCGCCATCCACTCGCTCCAAGTATTCCTTCTCTATTAGAATGTCAATGCACTTCTGAAAACGGAAAGATGTGACATTGTTCATAGCCATCTTAGGGGGGGGGATAAAAAGTACCGTATTTTTCCATCTATAAGACAGAATTGGGGGGTCATTTAAGAAAATGAGGGAAAATCTTATCTGTGTATATGACACCCCCAAACTTTGGACATTATTTTTTAGGTAAAAAACCTAGTCATACACGGGAAAATACAGTACGTAAAATATAGCACTATGCTGTAGTACAACTTCAGTATTGTAGTATTTTTTTAATGGGACTTGGGTAGCAATAGAGGGGGAACAGGCTAGACTAGGCAGTAGCACCAGCATCCCAAGTCTGGACCAAGTTCAGTGTCCTAAGAGACGACAGAAGCGCAGCAGGCACTGCAGGGAGCCAGGGGGTTCTGCTGGGTCTCATCTCCTGAGCTTAGACGCATTTAGCCTGTGCACATTCATTTTCACATGCAAAATAGTAATAAAATGAAAAGAGGGTGGGGATCTGGGGAAAAAAGACTGGGCAATCCCACCTGCCATTGCTCCCAATATATTTTGACTATACACAATTTTGGCTTTAGGCACAATCCCCTGTGTAAGTTGAGGGCTTACTGTATTCAAAAAAGAATTTACAGTCATGGGAAAAAGAAAGCACACTCTTGAATTCTGTGGTTTTACATATGAGGGCATAACAACAACCATCTTATTCCTTAGCAAGTCTTAAATTTAGGTAAATACAACCTCAGATGAACAACACATGACGTATTACACTGTGTCATGATTTATTTCCCCAATACTAGCAGTCATCTGCATTTGATTCTTCGTTACAGCTTATAAAAAGTGTTTGTAAGAGTGCATAGAGCAACTTTAATAAAGAAAAAACACAACAACAATCATGGCTTTCCAGAAGAACCATCTATGTAATTATAGTAGCTATGAAATTATATAATTATTGTGCACACACAAACGGGGGGAAGGGAGAGCAAGATATTTTATAGGGCAGGAAACCTTTCCAACTTGGGTGGCACTATTTTTCCTGATTCCCTGCAAGGCATCAGACGGAATACTGAAAAGAGTGAAGTCCTTTTTGAAATCCTCCAAAAGGCAGGCAACTTTTGCAAAAGAACAGCTGGTGCTGTTGTAACAAAAAATAGTCAAAGACAATATATTGGGAGGTAAGGAACGGTTGTCTCTATGTGGTGCTCTTGCACAAGAGCCTGAGGTGCGTGTCCAGGAGTCACCTGATCCTAGGTCAGATTGCCAAAACTGCAGTTTTTCCTTGCCATACACCGTGGGCCTGGTCCATTTTTAAACAGCCACCCTTTATTTCACTGCCACTGCCCCATGACCCCAAGCACTGAAATGCTAGACGAAGCTGCCTTATAGGAACACCTTATAGCATTGGTGGATCTACCTCTGTCTTTGTCTACACTGACCACCAGCAGCTCTCCAGGATTTCAGGCAGGATTCTCCCCCCAACTGACCAGGAGATGCTTCTGGGGGGTTGGACCTGGATCTCCTTGCAAGGCAAGCGCTCGGCCACTGAGCTACGGCCTTCCCAAAACCTGAAGTATCTACTGTGTGGGGATCTTGAGGAAGCAGCTCCTCCAAAAAAGGGCTGCTGAAATTTGGAGCTCTCCTCAGGATGAAGGAATTGGTGGAAATGGGCACACTGGGCAGCTTGTGTCCAAAGGAGGAGCAAACCGTGGTAGTGTGGAGAAAGAGGTCACCCTGAACTGTAGCCACACGTGACCAACCCCACCAAAAATGCACTAACCAGCTTCTAGACAAGCACAGACTGCAGATGCTGATTTTATTTCTTGGATTTGCTGCAGGAAGGGAAAATCCCTATTTAAATGGGGCAGTATGAGCTGTGATTTGGATGAAGGTGGTGTGAGATTAGACACTATGGAAACCTGTCATGTGGAAGCACCCTTTAAAGTGTTGCTGAAAGTTTTACACTGAAATATAATGAAACAGGATCAGACAGAGTCATAATTCTACTTGAAGCTTGGCGTATTTTATGCTAATCCCTATTTTTCTGTATGTGGAAAGGGCTGCAAATGTGTACTGGTACTTCAGAAGAAAGATTCGTTTTTCCAACTACAAGATGGCTCTTTAGACAAACCTTTATTACTGGAACTCGTGGCTTGAACCTTGATGATAGTTGTGTGAGAACTTCTCCCAGTAACTGCTGGTGTTTCAGGACTTTTCTCATCTTCATAATCCTTACAATGGCAGCCTAGCATGCAAAGGGGGGGGGGGGGAGAATCATTTTAGTTATCCAAGATCAGCCACTGACTACCAAAGACCAATCACCGAAAAGCTTTCTTAGTTGTTATTATGGAGACCGTGTTTTACAGCAAAAAAAATCTATTTGGCTGTAGGAACATTTCAGCAGAAACAGCCAATCTTATAGATTTTCCCCCTTCTTACTTTATTTCATAAAATTTATATACTGCAGTTTAAATGTTGCTCACTTATGTGTTTGGAACACACAATCTTAAACTTCTAGATGGCAGAATATTTCCTATATAGTATCACCTGAACGAAGTAAATTTAAAAGCCAGCTCTGCATCAGATATCCCACAAGATCAATGAGCAATTCCCTCAGTCTAGTCAAGAGACTGACCTTCCCCCTGGCTGTTGCATGGAGGAACCTGCCCTTTGGGACGGAGAGCTGGAAGTTAATGTGGGAGTCACTACCTGGGCAAGTGCCACCATTCTACTGCCTCAAAAAACCTTGGTTTGTTTGTTTAGATAAGCTGAAGCAGACATGTGCTTTTACATGTGCATATGCTTTTAAAACTGTTGGTATTTGTTTTGTCTACTTTTTCTAAACTGTTTTCATTGCCATTTTAATGAGCATTTTCTACCATTTTATAAAACAGGTAGGTAGCCGTGTTGTATCTGAAGAAGTGTGCATGCACACGAAAGCTCACACCAATGACAAACTTAGTTGGTCTCTGAGGTGCTACTGGAAGGAATTTTTTGCATTTTATAAAAGGTATTTAAATCCTGCAGGCATGTATTCTGCCCCATGAACAGTTCTATAAGATCCGGGGCACACCTAGTTGGAGGCCTCAGGCAGCTGGCCTGGGAAAGATTGGAGGTTTTCAAGAGCCCGTCTGAATGGACTATCCGGAGCAAGACGGAGCAATGGGTCCAACTATGGCATTTTCCTTCCTGCTTATAGCCATGAATCTGTACACTTCTGACACAAACCTCTGCCCAATGTGTTACAATCCTGGGAATTGAAGCCCCTTTAGCTCTTGTGGGGCTCCTCCAAAAAGAGTCTTCTGTAATTTCACTTTGCTAATCACTGATATTAACCATTGCAGAGGTAAGTTCTGTTAAAAGCAAAATTATTTCATAATTCTGCCAGCCATGAGAACAAGGAGAATCTCACTAGATAAAGATCAGCAATATTCAGAACTTCTGCACATGGCCCAAGTTCCTGAGCTACCTATTGCAAGTCACCTGGATTAGTAGTTTTCGATCTTCCTCTATATTCTTATGTGTAGCTTCCTGTTCTTGTTTCTGCTCAGTCTTCATTGGCACATTTATGTTCACTCGCAATTTTTTGCTGCCAGGAGAAAGGCAGATAAATAACTTTACAACGCACAAATAAAGAAAAACAACTATAGAACTGCCTGGAATTTTTACTAGATAAAAAAATGTATGAGCCTACAAAGTTATTTTCAAATATGACTAAACAAGGGCATTCCCAGTGAAGTTGTGGAACTCCCTCCCCAGAGGTGTGTCTAGCACCTTTGCTAAACAATTTCCTGCAACTATACCTTGAGGTGTATATTTTTATTTTTTATTTTTTATAATTATTTATTAAATTTTCCAAAATAAACACATTTAAAACATTATACAAGACAAACAAACACATAAACAAACATTCAAAAATACAAACATCCCAAAAAAACATGCTCCGCCGAGCTTGACTTCCCTCCCTCCCCTCAAAAGGTTTTCTAATCAGTTCTTATCTCGCAGTTCCTTTGTATCTAATCTTTAGGGTCAATTCGTAGGATTTATTTCACGCCTGCAAGTGTCTTTAAACCTTTACAGTTCATTTCCATATAGTCCACAAATTTACTCCAATCCCTTAGAAACCTTGTCTCCCTCTGGTTTCGAATCCTGCTAGTCAGTCTCGCTAATTCTGCATATTCAATCATCTTTGTCTGCCAGTCTCCAATTGTCGGTAAGTCCTGGGTTTTCCATTTTTGGGCTAATAATGTCCTCGCCGCGGTTGTCGCATATAAGAAAAGGGTACTATCCTCCCTAGTTATCTCTTGGCCTATCAGTCCTAACAGAAAGGCCTCTGGTCTTTTGGGAAAAGTATATTTAAATATCTTTTTCAGTTGGTGTATATTTTTAGGACCTCTTCTACTTTTGTCATTGAAATTTCTTTTAAACTGTTTTTTAATGCTGTGCTTGAAATTGTTGTGGCCTGGCACCTGTACCCAGGGCACCTTAGGGTGTAGGGCAGGTAACAAATCAAATTATTAATGATAACAGTAAAATAATAATAATAATAATAATAATAATAATAATAATAATAATAATAATAGCAGCAGCAATCACTAGTCTTCCAACAAGTAGCATTTGCCAGAAGCACTAATCCACCCTATGGCAGATTCAAAAGGCTTTTTATCCCATCATTATATTATTATTATTATTATTATTATTATTATTATTATTATTATTATTTATTAAAATTGTAAAGGTAAAGGACCCCTGACCATTAAGTCCAGTCGCGGACGACTCTGGGGTTGCAGCGCTCATCTCGCTTTACTGGCCGAGGGAGCCGGCGTTTTCCCGCTGACAGCTTCTGGGTCATGTGGCCAGCATGACTAAGCCGCTTCTGGCAAAACCAGAGCAGCGCACGGAAACACCGTTTACCTTCCCGCCGCAGCAGTACCTATTTATCTACTTGGACTCTGACATGCTTTCAAACTGCTAGGTTGGCAGGAGCTGGGGCAGAGCAACGAAAGCACACAAGGTATTTCAAAATTAATTGTAAAACAGTATTTCAAATTCTAAAAATATACTGCAACAAATTACACAGTTCTAAGAAAGAAATCTTCTATGGTTATGCATAAATGGTTTATATTAGTTGATCTTCCTTACTTTTTGTAACCAAGATAAAGTTTTATTAAGGTATCTGGCTTCAACTCCACCTCGTCGACATTTGCATTTTCATCTTCCAACACCTACAGACAATAGAAACAATGCAGGAAAATGTTGTCAACAAATCATTTCTCTCATATCCTACCCCAAGAAATCAAGAGGACTTACCAGCAACTTTGACTTTAGCAAAATCTGTAGAACTTGTCCCAAAATATCCTAAAAGACGAGGGGAAGGGGAAAATATTACTCCTTCATTCCATTTATAGTTCGGAGCACACATACTTATTTTGAAGCTGGTGGGGAAGAAAGCAGAGCACTTCTCTGCAAGTGCATAGCTGTGTTTATGCATGTGTTAGGTTTCCCTCCCTCAAATATTATATCCTAAAGAAAGGCAAAATTAAGAAAAGCAAAATGTCATCCTGGGCTCTGCACTGTGAAGAAGGGCTGGATATAAAATGAACAATAATAAAATTTATGCTTGAAGGTAACCCAAATTCAACATCAACAAAAGTGGAATGGTGCAGATTAAGTATTTTACTTCACTTCTACTACAGTAGATATGGGAAAGGTCAAAGAGTTCATTATCTAGGGCACTCCAGATGCATCTTCCTCAACCAAATCCAACAAGAACCTTTCATGGCTTTGAAGGTTTCCCTGATCCTTCACCATATTATTATTTAATAATAATAATAATAATAATAATAATAATTATTATTATTTATTTATACCCCGCCCATCTGGCTGGGTTTCCCCAGCCACTCTGAGCGGCTTACAACAGAATATTAAAATACAATAATCTATTAAACATTAAAAGCTTCCCTAAACAGGGCTGCCTTCAGATGTCTTCTAAAAGTCTGGTACAGTGGTGCCTCGACTTACGAATTTAATCCGTTCCGAAGGCACCTTCGTAGGTCGAAAAATTCGTAAGTTGAAAAGCGCCATTGGAAACGCGGTTTCCCATAGGAATGCATTGGAAACAGAAAAATTCGTAAGTCGAAGCAACCTTATCTAAAAATTCGTAAGTCAAAAAATTCCCATCTAAAACAGCCGCGGTTTCCTTTCGGATGTCGAGACATTTGTAAGTGCACGGCCATTTGCCCCATTCTCAAGTCGAAAAATTCAGTTGTCGAGTTGTTCGTAAATCGAGGTACCACTGTAGTTGTTTTTCTCTTTGACATCTGCTGGGAGGGCGTTCCACAGGGCAGGCGCCACTACCGAGAAGGCCCTCTGCCTGGTTCCCTGCAACTTGGCTTCTCGCAGGGAGGGAACCGCCAGAAGGCCCTCGGTACTGGACCTCAGTGGCTGGGCAGAACGATGGGGGAGGAGACGCTCCTTCAGGTATACTGGACCGAGGCCATTATATTAATGTTTTTCAAGTCTGCCATTAGTCATCAGAGCTAAGAAGCCTGTTTTCTTTTTAAAATGAAAGACAAAATTTTATTCCCATTGTCATTGGAATAAAAAAAAAGCCTCCAAGAGTGCAATAAAAGCAAGGATATTGTTGGGTTTCCAGAGGCTACAGTAAAAACAAATGCTTGGGAAACCTACTGTGAACGTAACAAACGCTGCTTACCATTTTTATCTGAGTACTGTCTGTCAGTTGTTGAACAGTGTAGGCATCTTCTGTGTTATATTGCAGCAAGATTGCCATTTGGAATGTAGATGCCTTCAAGAAAAAAATGGGACAAATGTTGTATTTGAAATAAAATCCAATTCAAGCAACTCAGAAATGATTTTACTGCTTCATACGAAAAGCAAAGCAAACTCTAGAACAAACCTGTTCTCCTAGACTCAGCTGTTCTGCTTTTCGTACAAATCCCCTTCCTCCTAGGAACTGATCATTATATATAAATATATAAACTGGACATGTGGGTTAGTCTCAACTTTTCTTCAAAACCGCTTGACCGATTGCGTTCAAATTTGGACACAATGTCACATGCCAATATGCGAGTGTTTGTATGCACTTTGTGTAGACAGGTGTCACACCTGTGGCAGGTAAAGCAGATAAAACCCAGTTCGGCACACAAAACAGCGCCCTCTAGCGATGGCTACACTGGTACTGCACCTAGGAAAGCTTCCCTCTCCACAGAGACTGGGCCGAGGGGGCGGGATAGGTCATGGGTCGGGACAGGGTGTGGCCAGTCACAGGGATGTGGGGGGAAGAGGGGGCAGAATAGGTCATGGGTTGGGGTGTCACAGGGTCGGGCCAGCTAGTTATGAATAAAAGCCTATTCATGAAATGTTCCAAAAGACTTTCTCTCCACCAAGAGCCTCAGGACACAAAGCAGACAAATGAACAGAAGAGCTTGTCTGCATTTCAGTCCCTTTCCAGGGGCGTCCAAACTTTTTTCAGCGGGACAGATTCGATGAAGTGAACATGCCAAAGTTGTTAACCTTTTTTAAGGATTGAAGTTGGACATGCCTGCTTTTATCAAACAAATGGATTCAAATGAGCCAACTGGAAGAGTCAGCTATTTTGGCTTTACAGAGTACTCTTCGCCAAGGACTCCTAAAATGGGCACATGGGTGCATGTGTATGCTCAGGGCTTTGCTATCAAGAGCCAGCCAAGAGCCTTATAGAAGGGAGAACGATGCGGGGGGGGGGGGGAGAGAAGAAAGTAGAAAGTGGCTATTCAAAGCTATTAACGGGCAGTATAAAAATGAACACGGGGAGAGCTGCAGCTCCTGTCTCTCACTCCTTCACATCTAACCAGACCTCACTCCTCATTCCAGCCTATAGATTTCCTTATTCTGGGAGATAAAGCAGCTTCCGCACGCTGCTCTCCCTATGCAAATGTAACTCTAAGAGCAGCAGTCAAGTACAGATTTCTAAATTTGTGGAATGGACTCTCACAAGAGCTAGTGGCCTCTCCTTCCTTGGAGGTTTTTAAGCAGAGGTTGGGTGGTCATCTGTCCTGGATGCTTTGGCTGAGATTCCTGCATTGCAGGGGGTTGGACTAGAGGACCCTTGGGGTCCCTTCCAACTCTACATTCCTATGATCCTACGAACTCTGTACTCAGTTACTGATTACTTGTAGAAGCTTCATATCAGCAGCACAAGGGGTACCTTACCTGTAAAGTGTATCTGTTTTTGAAGCAATTGGTAACCAGTTCCCCTTTGGAGAGCTGATACAACCAGGTCAGTTTTCTTCCACTATGGCGACTAGCATAAAAAGCAGTAAATCTCTGGTAACTGCGCTCCAGCTACATATTGCAAAGCAAAGCAAAAACACAGCCATGTAAATGTCACATTTTCAGTCTTATTTTACCAACCTAGTTTTAAAATCAGATTAGACCTTTTATGAGCGTGTGAGTTTAGACGAGGCATAGGCAACCTTGGCTCTCCAGATGTTTTGGAACTACAACTCCCATGATTCCTAACAGGGCCAGTGGTCAGGGATCATGGGAGTTGTAGTTCCAAAACATCTGGAGAGCCAAGGTTGCCTATGCCTGGTTTAGACTTCCCTTAAAATACCTGCTGCCATTAGCCACTGACTTAAGATAGCAGAATTCTCCCTTTATATTTTTACTCCAATACACAGCTAACCCAGACAGTTGGAGAGAGAGAGTCCCCTTGGAATCCACCCAGACCAGAAGACAGTCAGTTCCAAATAAATACACTAGTTTAATGAAGGAGCCTAATTACATTCAGAATATGCCTTCTTTACACAGTTACTATAGTTCCAGATTCCTGATCTAACATAACTGCCCAGCTTATGTCACTGACTATAATAAAAAGGATATCTTAGGTTTCAGAATAGCATCCTATTTAAAATATGTTGTTTCACCCCCCTTCCTTACAGCTACACTTTCCAGCCAGTTGCTCATTTTGACTCCTCCCCACATCCTCTTCCACTCCCCCCTATTGTGAAACATTCATCCACCAGCAATTCTGCAAGAACTGCCTGGTTCTTTCTTGTTTTTTCAAATGATATTTATTCGTTTTAATCAAAGAAATCAGACAAAGGTGTTTAAGGAGCAATTTAGACGGCTCTCATCCAGACTGAACATATTGTAGTAAGTGCTCACTGAACTGTACACCTCATAGATGTGGGAAGCGGGGAAGCCACCTGTCAGGGGGTCTCTTTATAAAGAGCCCCCACCTATCATTTTCACCAGCTCATCACCCAGCGTCAGCACCAGTAGCGAGTCAGAGGAGAGGAATGCGGAAATGAGCGGAGTGGAGAGAGGGCTGTCATATTCTACAGAGCCCTTGCACCACTCTGAGGGAGAGCTAGGGGAGGAGGAGCTAAGAGAGCCTTCGGACACAGGACATCTGTTTCCCCCAACACCTGAATTGAGGCGTGCTAGCACCCGTACCCGTAGGGCAAGGGGGGAGTTTTGGGGGGCCCAAGCTGTTATGCTGGGCGAAGACCAGGAAGAAGCCATTGCGAAGTTCTGACACGGACTGAGCAGTCATGTTTCCTGATACTTTTGCACAGTAAATAGCATGCACAATAAAACTCTGAAAGAAACGACGGAGTGGAGCGTCTTTGTTCATGGGTAGCCACAACCTTCTCTGACACCACCTTTATAAACTGCACAAAGCACCTTGGCTTAATCAGACTTCATTGGTCCCACAGATTACAACTCTCATGTAAATGGAAATGCAAGCTTAAAACACAAATACACCCACCTCTGAGGGGAGAGCAAATGCACAAGACATTTGGAAGGGCCAAGATCCGGAGCTCAGAACCTGTATGCTAAAGTCCACTGGAAGAGAAAAAAGGAAAACACATAAACACTCTTTCTTTCAGTATTTATATACTGAATATATAAAAACAGAGCCTTCTATTCTTTCAAATAAAGATTAAATAAGCTTATATTTAAAACTTAGGGTCTAATAGATCACATTTTGAATTACAATGGCTCTTGCCAAATTAGACCAAATATGAGCCAGTTTTAACAGCTGCACAAATAATATGCCCAATGCACTTCTGAGTTAACCAAACCTACAAGACGACCAACACCTCTGGCACGAGAAACTTTGCTCGACTCAAACACATTTTACCAACACTTGAGAGCAAGAATGGTCATTTCTTCATCAATTGTTCACTTTCATCACATAAAAAAAGAAATATGGCTACTCAAGGATTCAGGTTTTAAAACAAATAGTTAGATTAACTTACAATCCAATGGCTCCGAATTGGACAGGTGCTTTTTAAACTGTTCATTCAAGTCTTTGCTTACACCAATATCTTGGAACATCCTCTGAAGCTTTGAGGTGTATTCAAAGCCACAAGCTTGCTGTAATTAACCACAGAACAGTATATAAAAGAGGGGGAAAGACCCACACATCTTACAGCAGGACCCAGTTTCCAAAATTATCCAATGGTAGAAACTACCGACAACAAAACCCACCTATATAAAAGGCCGAAAATTCCAGAGGTAAGGCAGCCCTAGCAAAGCCAACAGAAAGAGCTTCCACACAGCGATCAGTTTGTAACCTGTCATGGTTGAGGTCTACCTCAAGTTGCAGAAGACCGACACACAAGTGTTATGATCCCCCCTCTTGTTATTTTGTCCCCACCAGTCACTGGGCTAGAATGGGTTCCCCAAGGGCAAACCTAATGGGAAAGTTGGATTGTTGCTTCACCTCCCTCACTTTTGCTTTTCACAGGCATGTAGACAATTGAGAAAAGCCCAGACTGTCACTTTTGTGAGCATACTTGATATGCCGTAGCTCAGTGGCAGAAAACGGGCTTCACATGTAGAAGGTCTTTAAAAAAAACCCAAAATGGCAGGGCTGGAAAATATCTCTGACTTGAGACTGCAGAGCTGACACCAGTCAGCATTGACAGTTTGATACTATACCTAAGAGCTTCATGGTTCATATGCTGTTTAATTATCCTGAATAAACCCCAAACTAAGACCCCAGTGTGGCAGCCACTGTGCAGGCTCTTCCCAGCCATTAGCAGCCACACAAATGAATCACCAGGAGTCGCTGTGTGACAGAATTTGTAGAGGCTCTTTGGCCTAGGGATGCTTCGGCGGTTTGGAGGCCGATTACTATTCTACAGCCATCGAACTCTAGTAAAGGAAGTATGTAAGAATCCCAGTACATAAAAAAGAGAAAATCCAACCAGCATGCTTATGTATTTTTCTCGGGGAGCCTTATTTGTCTTCCACTAGTCTCCACCAGCATAGCTGACGGTCAGGGGGATGGAAACTGCATTCTAGCACCTTCTGGAGGGGCTGCTTTGCAGTGTAATCCTGGAAAGGAAGGTGGTGAAGCAGAGGGAGAGGCCCAGGCACAACTCACCTTCAATTTGGAGATCATGCTTGCCTCAGCATCATCACTAGCACTGTTCTGGTGCACAAGCCGTTTTGCCAACATTTTGGCATAGAATTTTTGAAATACATCTTTGTCTTCAATATACTTAAAGACAACCATCTGGAAAAAGCATGTATTCTTAGCATTAATTTCTAAATGCAAACTATTCAAAAGTATTCAAAGGCAAAATCACAACTTTCAGCTCACTAAAATATTATAACTCTTTTAAAAACATTTAAGAAGGGAAATCTGGTGTTTCAAATCATTCAGAACATGTAGCACAATATAAATTGACATAAATGTAAGCATACACAAACCAATGTTCACTTTAATTATTTTTAAGGGTTGTGACAAATGGTTTAAAACATATGCACGGATGTTGATAAGTTTTCTTCCACGATTCTCTCAATCTTCATTCAATTTTCTTTCTAAAGAAGTCTGCAAAAAGAATTACTTGAATGCAGAATACAGCTTGTGAGTAAAGAGTGAGTAAGAAACTTACCACTTGATTGAGTGTGTCTTCAAGCTCGGCTTCCTCTGGATTCTTTGAGCTGTGGTAAAAAGGGCATCATTTTTGTTACAGTTCAGCATGCTTACCATTTGGACTCATAAAATCTCCTTTACTTTCCAGTACAACAAGCTTGGGATACGCACAGCTTAGTTGCAGCAATAAAACTCTCCAAAAGGCAGCAGGTTACAACAATTAAGCTGCATCTAACCGTTCCCAAGCATTGTACCAATAGGAATGTTAGTCTTCCCCAGACAGACTGGACACTGATCTCTCAACTGAACTGCTGCTCCTTTCCCTACCCTCTTTACTGCTGTGAGTCATGAATGAATGAACCAGGAAATCCTGCAGATATTTTAGCGCAATATTGTTCTTAATCCTGGAAGACTGCATCCTCATTAAAGAGTACACAGTTTCAGTCTCTCCCTGGGGAAAATCCTGAGTCAAAGAGGGGCCCCAGAAAGGTAATGTAGCTGAATATTTCTAACAAATTTTTTCTGTGTGTAAGGGATTGAAGGAGGTTAACATGTAGGAATAACCAAACTGAAACCTACAAATACGTTTTCACAGCTACAGGCAAAGATTAGAAGTCTGCACAAGATTCCTTGATCAACAGTTAGAATGGCGTTTCATTTCATGAATGGTGTGTGAACAACTCTAGTCTACTACTAACTTGCAGAAGTCACAGAGTTCCCCATGGAACACATACCTTTTCTTTAGCAGAGAGTCACAATACCGTGCCAACAGCTCTGGGGATTTACTGGATGACTGGGCCATTTTTGTCACTGCGTTGTTATTTATAAATCGACCACAAGCCTGTGATACACACAAAGAAGTTAAACCTGCAGAAATCCTCAAATGAGTAATTATCAATAACAACTACAAAGTTTAAGTCCATTTACCTTGTCTAGAGCAGCCACAAAGCCAGCATCATTGTTGAAAGCAGACATGACCAGTGCATTGTATTTCTTATGGACATCCAACACGGTCTGAACATACATTTTGGGATCCTAGAAATTAGAGGGGGTGATGAAAAACTTGCCGTATGTTCAGAATACTCTCACAGCTACAGATTTTAGGGCAACATTTTCAGCACTTAAACAACTATCAAACAATAAAGACATTTCAAAAGCAGCACCCACCCTGTGGAACGCCCTCCCAGCAGACGTCAAGGCAATAAGCAATTATTTTACTTTTATAAGACAACTGAAGGAAGCCCTGTTTTGGGAAGTTTTTAATAATAATAATAATAAATAATAATAATATATGATTATGATGATGATTAAGCAGTAATTGAAAATAAGAAAATGCTTATAGCCACAATATCTTCAACGAGTCACTTATCTACCTCCTTAGGGCAAGTTCACTGGCCAAGGATCTCACATACAATGACCCCCTTTTTATCAAAGAAAAAATGCTCAAGGTTAGATGAAGTAAGAACATCAGTCTATTATCAGGCAGAGATGCATTTAAGCTTTTTAAAGCCGTATTTTGAAGCCATCAATTCTATGTAGCTCAGTTTGTATCACAGCATGAGACTACAACCTGAGAGGTCATGGGGCACCCGCCCCCCCCCCCCCAGCCATAACTCCCTGCTTGCATATACTGTCACCGCCTATTACAGACCCAGTCCCGAATCAGCAATGTTTGAAGTCCATGTAGATATTCCTGACCCTGCAGGAAAAGTCTAGTAATTCTTACACTGCAGTTGGTCTCTCTTGCTCTTTCAACTCCTTATCAAACATATGGTGAATCTGGGAAATGTGCCCAGATAATCAAGCTATCAAAGTTCCTTTCGAAGAAATACTTGCATTAAGAGCAGCTTCTCCACACTTTTCAATGGCAGAGAGACCCTGGCTGTGGATGTGTGTTTCCAAAAGTCTTTTCAGCTCCCCAAGGCCATCTTGGATTCGAGACACAAGGCTGTACATGCGCCCCAAGTCTGGAAAAGAGGAAACAGATCCTTTCAGTTGTACGAACTTCAGTTCTGCATCTGAGAACTGCTCGGGAAACGAGCAATACATTTGCAAACATATCAGAACCATCTAAACCATTGCGACTCCAAAGCAGGACAACTTTAAAACCTTAAAGCTTAAATTTAACTATTGTCAATGTTAACCAAAATCATGAATAAGGAGGTACCACTGTATCATATTTTGTCCTCCTTACTTAATTCGTTCTGGAGGTCCTTTCTTAAACTGAAACTGTTCTTAACCTGAGGTAACAGGTTAACGGGGCCTCCCGCTACCGCGGTGCGATTTCTGTTCTCGTCCTGAAGCAAAGTTCTTAACCTGAGGTACTATTTCTGGGTTAGTGGAGTCTGTAACCTGAAGAGTCTGTAACCTGAGGTACCACTGTATTGAGTTTTGACTTGATGACAAATGACACGAGTGGTGCTCCATATAACACTAAGGGTTCCCCTCCCAATAGCAGAATCCTGATAAATTTAAGGCAAGTGGACAGGCAAGTGAAAGAGATGCCTGCCAACAAAATCCTTCAGTAGGTCTAGAGCTAGCAATCAAAAAACATTTTTAGGAAAATGTTGGTTTTGAGGGATATAAACTTTGTAGTTTTTAAAAATCAAACCACCAATGTTGTAAGGCAAATGACTAAATTCTATAAGCCCACATTAAGTTTATTCATCCTTTTATGGATAACTATTACATTACATGTAATAGTATTGCTCAGTACTGCTCCACACAAACACAGTGGACTCAGTTTTAAATTGCTCAAAACCAGTGAAGTTGTGTGGAAAACTTTTAGAGGTAATACACATTGCTTTCATAAAATTTACAGTGAGGGGATCCCCTAGTAAATTTGCCCATTTGCCCGCTGACGACGAAATGACCAGTCCATAATTCTAATGGTAGGTTTATTTTAGCTGTGAGAGACAGCTTAACAACAGGAAAACCCCCAGAAACCCAGAAGACAAGAGTCAGAGATTGATGTGCATTATGAGTGAAATAAGTATTTGATCCCCTATCAACCAACCAGATGTCAGGCTTCCTGGTATCTTCACTGTATGTAACAAGCTGAGATTAGAAGCACCTGCTGTAAGGGAGAGGTCTTACCTGTAATCCCAGCTCATTACAGTACCTGTACAAAAGTCACCTGTTGGCAGAAGCAATCAATCCAGCAGATTCCAAAGTAGCCACCCTGACCAAGACCAAAGAGCTGTCCAAGGATGTCAGGGACCAGATTGTAGACCTGCACAAGGCTGGACTGGGCTACAAGACTATTGCCAAGCAGCTTGGTGAGAAGGTGACAGTAATTTGCAAATGGAAGAAACACAAAATAACTGTCAACCTCCCTCAGTCAGGGGCTCCATGCAAGATCTCATCTCGTGGACTTGCAACAATCATGAGAATAGTGATGAAGCAGCCCAGAACTACACGGGGGGGACTTGTCAATGATCTCAGGGCAATAAAACTACCATTACAATTATGGACTGGTCATTTCTTCGTCAGAGGGCAAATGGGCAAATTTAGCAGGGGATCAAATACTCCCCCCCCCAATTGTATTTGCAGCATAATGAATGGATATAACATGAGTCAAACTAGGCAATTACAAAGTATACAATACCATTCAAATCTAAATTAAAACATAACAAACTTTTCAGATGACCATCCCTCCAAAACAAACTTTGTTGTGCATTACTTTTTAGTATGAAAAACATGTCAATGTTTTACAGTGCCTTAATTTTCATCTTGAAAATTTAAATTATTCTGTCATGTCACGGGGAAATGGTGGTCTAAACCAGTGTTTCTGAACCGCTGTTCCGCGGCACACTAGTGTGCCGCGAGACGCTGGCTGGTCCGCCGCAACGTGCGGCGGCGAGAAGGGCGATTTGCATTGTCACGTGCCTAGCGGCCGCCAATAATCAGCACTGACCCGCCGGAAAGGAAGCCGGCCGGGTCACGATGCGGGGCGAGCGCAGCTCTCAACAGCCACCACCACGGGAGGGTGGTTTTAGACAAACTTAAAGAAGCTGGCTGGATGAGCTCAACCTGAAACTTGCTGAGCAAAGGATTGTGCTGGCAGAGAAATCAGCGGCTTGTGAAGCCTTATTACAGGAGATTGCAACCAACACAGCAATTGGCAAGTGTTTCTTACAGTCATAATTATATAGTCAATATAGGGTGGCACAGAGTTAAATTTTTTAACTTTTTTAATGGTGGTGTGCCTCGTGATTTTTTTCATGGAACAAGTGTGCCTTGGCACAAAAAAGGTTGAGAAACACTGGTCTAAACTACAGAGCTAGGGCTTGCCAATCAGAAGGTCGGCAGTTCGAATCCCCGCGACAGAGTGAGCTCCTGTTGCTCTGTCCCAGCTCCTGCCCACCTAGCAGCTCAAAAGCACGTCAAAGTGCAAGTAGATAAATAGGTATCGCTCCGGCGGGAAGATAAACGGCGTTTCCGTGCACTGCTCTTGTTTCACCAGAAGCGGCTTAGTCATGCTGGCCACATGACCCGGAAGCTGTCAGCGGGAAAACGTCGGCTCCCTCGACCAATAAAGCGAGATGAGCGCCGCAACCCCAGAGTCAGTCACGACCTTTAATTTTCATCTTGAAAATGTAAATTATTCTGTCATGTCTAAAAATGTTCAGAAATAGTCCAATAAAAATGTTATTTGCATGAAAATCTACACTACACTAAGTGCATTTACAGTGGTACCTCGGTTTACAAACACAATTGGTTCTGGAAGTCCGTACTTAACCTGAAGCGTACTTAACCTGAAGCGAACTTTCCCATTGAAAGTAATGGAAAGTGGATTAATCCGTTCCAGACAGGTCCGCGGAGTACTTAAACTGTAAATACTGAAACCAAGGCGTACTTAAACCAAGGTATGACTTTACTGAATTTTATCCTAATCACATATTTCAGTTCAACTAATTTTGGCTATGGAAAAAAACTTGAAATATAAATAAATGAATGTAAAATGAACATGGCATCCGTTTTAAACTTGTTACCCCAAACCAGACATCCCCAAACTTCGGCCCTCCAGATGTTTTGGACTACAATTCCCATCTTCCCCGACCACTGGTCCTGTTAGCTAGGGATCATGGGAGTTGTAGGCCAAAACATCTGGTGGGCCGCAGTTTGGGGATGCCTGCCCTAAACTATATCCACTCACTGATTAATTTTATGGAAAAAATGTGGTTTTGAACAACTGCAAAATATTCTGCTGAAGAATTCTGCATCAGAAACATTTCCACCCCACCATCACTGACATCTGATGACATGGCAGGTGACCTAAAACCCATCCTATAGAAAGTGTCTTCACAATTCTTTCAGGCCAAGCTATAAATAACACCTTTAGGTAAACATTTTTATCGCAATGCCTTTTAAACAGCCTGGAAAGTCCATCATGTCTAACAAATACCCTGTTTCTCATATTTTAAGACATACCCATAAAATAAGCCATAGCAGGATTTTTAAGCATTCAAGGAATATAAGCCATACCCCGAAAATAAGACATAGTGATAGGCGCAGCAGCAATGCCGGCCGCGGCAGGAGGAGGAGGAAAAAAATAAGACGCCCCTGAAAATAAGCCATAGTGTGTTTTTTTGAGGAAAAAATAAATATAAGACGTGTCTTATAATATGAGAAACACGGTACAGTGGTACCTCTACTTACAAATTTAATGCGTTCCGAACGCACATTTGTAAGTCGAAAAAGTCGAAAAAAATTGTAAGTCGAATGCACTGGGAGAAAAAAATTGCAACCCTATCTAACAATTCGTAAGTAGAAAAAATCCTATCTAAACCGCATCCAAGATGGCGGACGGAGCGCCATTCGTAAGTAGAAACAATTGTAAGTAGAGTTATTCGTAAGTAGAGGTACCACTGTACTGAAGTTTTCAATCAGACCCATGAAACTAATATCCTATACCACACACATAAAAATCCCCCTATTTGCATATTTTAACCCATTTTCCTATGCTTAGTGTCTGGCAGTATTTATAGCTAGGCCAAACTGAATTTGTCTACTAATGCAAGTGATAGTTAGCTTAAAATCCTTGCCATTTAATTTTAAAAGCTATTAATCACAGAAATTGAAAGTAGATTTTTCATATGGCAAAATTACACTCCTATGCATTGTAATTCTTTGAAAAATTGCAAATCAAGTGTTTTTAAATGTGTTCTTCTCCCCCACACCCAATTTTATGTACATTTTAAGCAAAGGAAACCACCCTGAGCAAAGGTCTATCACATTATTCCCATTACTCATAAATGTCTAGAAGTCAAGCTCGAGAACGCTAACCTTCATTTTTGTCAGCATCCAACAGGTTCTGAAATTCTGTATGAAATATCTCCAAGTGTTTTTCAATCAGTACTTGTTCACATTTCCGAGCTAGCTCATCTTGCGTGCTCTCGTGGAGATACACCTGAACCCTCCTCTGCTCCTCCAGGAGGCGGGCTTCGGCCTGCAAATAAGCAAAGACTTAAAAGCAAAGTCTGAAATGGTCCTAATGTCCAAGTTGCAAGAAGTTGCAAGTAGTTCTGCTCCTCTTTCTATGATGAAATGCTATGAATTAATATTTGAAGAAGCAGAACAAGTTTTCAAACCCTTTCCCACTGGCACTTATATGTCCCTACCTTAGACTCAGATCACTGATCTATCTAGCTCAATACTGTTGAAATGGAATCAGTTTTCAACAAGTCTCAGGATTTATTATTGCTGTTAATTATTTATTGATTATATTTCTAAGCTGCCCTTCATCCCAAAAGAACCCCAAGGTGGCATATAAAAAGGAATAAATACCAAACAGGTGGGGGTAGGGGTGGGTATGAAATAATGGGTGGGGAACCTGATAGAACATGTGTTTCTAGAGACAAACAGGAAATGGCCATTACCCCTCATGACAAGGTTGTGACCTTCTAAGGCAGGCGTCCTAAAACTACGGCCACGTCGGGGTTACCTCAGTGCGCGGGGACTGACTGAGGCTCTGAAAGCACCTCAAGCAGCAGCAACTCTGCCAATGAAACACCGTGGTGGGTTGCATAGGAATTCGATCATATTTGTTTCAAAATATAGTCCGGCCCCCAACAGTGTCTGAGGGACAGTGAACCGGCTCCAGGTTTAAAAAGTTTGAGGATCCCGGAGTTAGACATTTGGGGGGGGGGGAGACAGTGCAACAACAACAACAACAACAACAAAACCTAAACTACAGGAATTATGAATAGAAGATGAGGGATTCAGCTTGACTAGAACTAAGTAACCCCTCGAACCTCTACCATGCAAAAACAATCCTATTACTTCTAATACCATAAGCAGTTTCAAGATCTAAGCAGCAAGTACTGCAAGTGTACTTACTTTTTTCATGTATTCTGTAACTGGATTCTGTTGCAAAAATTCAGTGCTCTCTCTTGTGTAGAACCTCTCTGTGTCAGCAAGAAACTGAGACTCAAAGGACTCCTTATACACTGTCAGTGTAGGGCCCTTAGCAAAAGTATCATCTTCATTCAGACCTAGCTCCACTAGAAACATAGGAACAAAGCAAATAAATAAATCATACAAGTGTGCATGCACACGACAGCTCATACCAATAACAAACTTAGTTGGTCTCTAAGGTGCTACTGGAAGGATTTGTTTGTTTGTTTCTACTATAGCAGACCAACACGGCTACCTACCTGTAAATTAATCATAGTTATTCTGCTGAATAGGAAAGGTTCTATGATTGTACCTATGCCTAATGAACTGCAAAATTATCAATCCATTCAGAAAGATTCCATCAACTTTATCTAAGAATGCCAAAAGTGGGTTGAAGAACCTGCAACTAAAATTACAAGATTGCACGCTTCTGCAGTTGAAGCCAGTCTCACAGCACAGCATATCACCATGGCTATAAATTCTAATACAGTGGTACCTCTGGTTAAGAACTTTATTCATTCCGGAGGTCCGTTCTTAACCTGAAGCACCACTTTAGCTAATGGGGCCTCCTGCTGCCGCCATGCCTCTGGAGCATGATTTCTGTTCTCATCCTGAAGCAAAGTTCTTAACCCGAGGTACTATTTCTGGGTTAACGGAGTCTGTAACCTGAAGCGTTTGTAACCCGAGGTACCACTGTAATTTTGTTTTGTTTGCAGAGGTGTTTTTTAAAAATTCAAAATGGTAAATATTTTCTCTTTTAAATTTAGACAAAGTAGTTTTCATTTGTGGCAGCTGCATCACAACATGTTTCCTCCCAAAACAACCTTGTTTATCAGGCAAAAGTGGCTTCCTGAAAAGGCTTTTCTCTGCCACATACCTTTATAGTGCTCATGTCTCTTGCTTCTACATCTAAAGCGAGCTCTGTCTTCCACATCATAGTTGAAGCTGTCCACAAGGCTTAGCGCAGAAGTGTGTAACTTTTGCTCCAATTCTTTCTTTCAGCACAATCCTAGCCACGTCTACTCAGATGTACTACTGAATTCAGTGCTTACCCCCTGGTAAGTGGGGTTAGGATTGCAGACTTTTTCTTCCTTCAATTCTCTGTTGCTCTATTCTAGGCATCCCCAAACTTCGGCCCTCCAGATGTTTTGGACTACATTTCCCATCTTCCCCGACCACTGGTCCTGTTAGCTAGGGATCATGGGAGTTGTAGGCCAAAACATCTGGAGGGCCAGAGTTTGGGGATGCCTGCTCTATTCCTACCTCTCTCCCCTGCTGTTTAAACTCTTCGATGGATCATTGTTTGATTTACAGTGGTACCTTGGTTTACGAACTTAATCCGTTCTAGAAGTCCGTTCTTAAACCAAAGCGTTCTTTTTTTGGGGTGTTATTATTATTAATTATAACAATCTATACAATCCATCTTATACATTAATTTCAAAGAAAAAAATACCAACAAAAATATAATACAAGCAAAGAACATAATACAATACACCACCCTCCACCATTCCCCCTCCCCCCTCTGACTTCCCTCCAGTCTACTCGACTTCTGTTTCTATCATTATTTTAATTCTGTAAATTCTATTATCTATATATTCCTATAAATATATATCTCTGCATGCATTCTATTTTCATATATTTCTATATCTGTATCCTTTTTATCTCCAATTTTATCCTCTTGTGTAACTTCATATCTTTCATTCTAAGCATGAAAGCCTATTATCCTTTGAATGATATTTTTTCATATATTCATCATAGCATTTCCATTCGCTTCTTAGCTTTTGTTTTGATTGACTTCTCACTGCTGTTGTCAATTTAGCCATCAATAAATACTCAGTGACTTTGCTAATCCACTCCTCCTTTCTTGGTATTTTTTGTGTTTTCCAATATGTGGCTATTACCATCCTGGCTGCTGTGCTAGCATATAAACACAATTTTTTATTCTCCTTTGGTATCTCCTCATTTAATAGTCCTAGTAAATAAATCTCTGGTTTTTTATTATTGATTTTTTCATCTTTTTTTTAATACCTCGTGCACAACTAGCCAGAACTTTTTGATTTCTTGACATGTCCACCACATATGTATAAATGTTCCAGGTTCTTTGTTACATCTCCAACAAAGATTAGTTTTTAATTGATATATTTTAGCCAATTTTGTAGGTGTTAAATGCCAGCTATGGTAGATCTTAACGAAATTTTCTTTTATGCTATACGAAGCTGTAAATTTAATATCTTGACTCCACAATTTCTCCCATTGATCTATATGTATTATATGGCCGAGATCCTTAGACCACTTGATCATTTGTTGTCCCTTCTTCCATCAAATCCCACTCCAATAGGAGATTATATGTTTTGGATAATAGTTTCCTTTTGTTTTGAATCACTTCATTTCGAATTTGGAATTTATTTTTGCAAAACCTTTCTTTTTATCTGCATTAAATATACTAATCAACTGCATATATTGCCAATTATCTATTCCAAAAAAATTTAAATTTTCATATGTCTTTAATTTATAATCACCTTGACATTATTCTAACAATTGTCTATATGTGGGCCAATTTGTCCTAGTATTCAATTTCTTGATAGCATGAGCTTCTATTGGTGAAATCCACCACGGCGTATGGAATTCTGCATATCTTTTATATTTGTTCCATACCTTATATAACGTGCCTCTTAATATGTGATTAGAAAATTCTTTATTTATTTTGGCTTTTTCGTAATTTAGATATGCATGCCAACCGAAACCAAAGCGTTCTTAAACCAAGGCGTGCTTTCCCATAGCAGCGGGGGACTCAATTTACAAATGGAACACACTCAACAGGAAGCGAAACATGTTCTGCTTCCAAGGCAAAGTTCACAAACCAAAACACCTAGTTGGATCAAGCGTTCTTGATCCAAGTTGTTCTTAAACTAAGCTGTTCTTAAACCAAGGTACCTCTGTACTGTGTTTAGCAAGCAGCCATTACACACATAAAAATAAGAAGAATACTGCTAACAATAGTGGTTTACATTTCTACTCCCCGAGTTTTACACGAAAAGTAATTTCCCATTCCCCCTTTTAAGTTTTATTACACAAATTGGTAAAGTCTTGGCAAGAAATTTGTATGGTCTAAAGGTGCTGTGGGTTAAACCACAGAGTCTAGGGCTTGCTGATCAGAAGGTCGGCGGTTCAAATCCCTACAATGGGGTGAGCTCCCATTGCTCGGTCCCAGCTCCTGCCAACCCAGCAGTTCGAAAGCACGTCAAAGTGCAAATAGATAAATAGGTACCACTATGGCAGGAAGGTAAATGGTGTTTCCGTGTGCTGCTCTGGTTCGCCAGAAGCAGCTTCGTCATGCTGGCCACATGACCTGGAAGCTGTACGCCGGCTCCCTCGGCCAATAACGCGAGATGAGCGCTGCAACCCCAGAGTCGGTCACGACTGGACCTAATGGTCAGGGGTCCCTTTACCTTTACCTTAAAGCAGTGGTTCCCAACAGGTGGTCCGCGGACCCCCAGGGGTCCGCGAGCTATGCCAGAGGGGTCCGCAAGATGCTATTAGAATAAAAAATATATTAAATATATTTCGTATGATAGCAGATTTTTTGTTTGGGCCGCTTCCTGCATGAGCAGAGTCTAGCGCAAAACTAGAATTAGATAGAGGCAGTAGTTCTGCTGTATGCCGTTAGGTGGAGCTTTACAAACACTACTGTTTTGCAAAGAGGCAGCGCGCACATTCTACTAACGCTCACCTCCCCAAGATGCTTTGCGTGCGTCGGCTTCATTTGTGCGCTACTGCGCAGGTACCCTGTCTTCTCCATTCCCCTCCCTCCTCCCTGGCGCGCGCTGCCTCTTTGCAAAACAGTAGTGTTTGTAAACAAAGCGTTGTTCTTCGCGGAAGCTACAGTTCGCGTAGTTAAAAATGGACCGTTGGTTAAAAAGTGGTTCATCTCATTAAGAACTGAAAATTTAAACTAACTGTATACTGATGGAGTACTCTGTTGTAACTGTAAAAAACGTATAAATATAAAATATAAAAAGATTCTTAATTTGGCTCTCACTTTTTAATTTTAGGATTAGGAATTAATGGGGGTCCTTGTCACAATAGCGGCTTGATGAGGGGTCCTCAAGAAAATTTTGTTGGGAACCCCTGCCTTAAAGGATATATACCACTCTACATTAGACAACAAAAAACAGGTCTTTGCAAGAGATGTCCTTTCCTTCTGCCATCTTAACAATGGGTGGATGTAATTGTTTCTAAGGTCATTATAAAAAGGGCATTCAATATAAACAACATATAAAGCTTTCACTCTCCCAGCTATTTACACACCGAGAGTAGGCAGGTATATTGAACTTCATGACAAAGCAGGCATTAGACCCAGATTGTGCCATACAGTTTGTTGTTGCAATGAAGTCTTAAACACGAGGCTATGCAACTTAACTGATTGGCTGAAGCAGCTGAAAAAGCTGATATTCTGCTAACTCTTCAACTCTACAACTCTAACACCAGGCATGGGGTGGGGAAAGGACTGCAAATAAGGGCTGTTTCAAATTCGTCCACAGGGTTGCACATAGTTTGGAGTTGTACAGGTCTGGCATGGAGAAGTTAGCAATAAAAAAATATTTTACCATAAGACTGCACAACTCCACTGATCAGTCTTGTATTGATTGTTTCACCATTTCTTTCCTTTTCAATCAGCTTCAGCACAGCATTTGTTACCTTAAAAAAGGAAATTAAGTGAAGACAAACTAGTTATTTAAACAAATTACAGAGAGCACCCATGCATACATTTGAAAGCCTAGGGTCACCCAAAAAATCCTTACAGTTCAAAATCAAATATGAATATTAATTATTTTCATCTTTATTGTTTTCCTCTGGAACATGTTTAGCTCTCTTGAATCATGTGTAACCATCCAATCTTCAGAAGCATTCTGCCTCCAGGTAGATGGCATGTGACTCAAGTGGCTGCTGGGGAAGGACATCGCCAAACACTGGCCTCCCATCAGCCATGCTTACTGGGCTTACTGGGAGATGGGGGAGGTCCAGAGCGGTGCAAGCACAGCAGTGGAGTCAATCTGGTGCTACCACCTCTACACCAACCTCTCCTCCCCTGAGAACAGTAGTGCGGCTGAGGGAGACCAGTCCCATGGCAATGCCCCCTTCCCATGCCGACCCATTTCAGCCCTTTCATTCTTACAGCTTCCTATAGGGATATAAGGACTGAAAAGTAAAATGATTAAAAATGCATTTCCAAAGTATGCTGGTATCAGGAGCTATCAAGATGCCTATGATATAAAACATATTTGTTTTTTGTTTTTAAAACATTATAGTTAGAACTATGAACTTATATAACATTATTGTATGCTATTAATAACACAGAATACTTATGTACAATCAAATGCAATTAACTACTTTTTAAGGCAGCTATTAACTATATGCATAATGATAAACTACTTTTCAGCAGACAATTTTTTTAAAGATTTAAATGAGAACATTAACATTAATGCAAAGATAGAGGTTAGGTGTGCAAGGATATAACCAGCTAATCCTTATTCTGCATATCTCTTTTCTGGGCAAGATACTGACTTATTTGACAAGTTATAACTTTTACTTAAGGAATATGGAAATATATATATATACTATTAGTCCTATAAATAATCCATTACTCCTATAAATAATTAAGGCAAACCTTATAAGAAAATACAGGAATCACTGCAAATACCTACCTGCTTATTTAAAGGCCTGAACAAACAGTCCCTCCAGGTGACAAGGGCAAGCTAGGATTTAACAGAAGAAAATAGAAGTTTGTGAGGTCTACAACATAGCTTGCGCTGCACACTGTGCTTTTCAGAACTTTCTTCTTTCAACAAACATTTTCTAAGGAGCATTGTCTTTCAAGGGATTCCCAAGTCCTTTAAAACTGTATGGGGGCTGCCTACTAAGTGGACTTATTGAGCAACACCTCTGCCTTAGGGCAAGGCTGGACAGACTGCAGGCTTTCTGGAATGTGGGGTTTCTTTGTTTTTAATTAGAACCCGATGTTCTATCACCTACAATCAGGTGCAAAATAGTGAACTGCAGGAGAAGGAAAAGGGAGTGAGCATAAGCTTGTAGTACAATCCTATGTATGCTTACTAAAATGTCCAGGAAATTGTTTTCAGTGTCTGAATTACACTTTCACAGAAAAAACCAATTGTGGCCTTTCCCTTAAGCTTTCTGTTTCTCCAGCCTAATTTCGGAGGCACTTCATGCACAAAACCTATGCCATAATGCATTTATTATTTTTCGAGAGAGAGTACAAGACTCTTTTACTGTCACATATCAGTGAATGGCCAAGATACAGAAACTCTGCAAATTACCCAGAGATTCAACAGGAGGTCCCAATGATGTTCAAATGCAGCCACTGAGAGGTCCAGAAGACAAGGAACATAATTGCCCCTCTCATGCCAGTAGTGCATGTTCTATTTTATAGCAGAAGTGTGACCCTCCAGGAGTTGCTGAACTCCAGCCCTATCAGTGCAAGCCAGAATGGCCAATGATCAGGGATGAGCCCAAAAACTTGTGGATTGCCACAGGCTAACCGCTCATGTTTCATAGCGGTAGAGCATTCATAATAAAAAAAAATTATGTGATGCCGTAGTAGAAACAAAGCCACACAAAGCTCTTGTGTCTACCCATTTAAAAACAAACAAGTTACCCCACAAATACTTTTCCATTGAAAGCTACCACCTTCTTGGAATACTTACTGAATAGATTTCATATATTCCCTTGCGGCCTTCATCACACTCACGACGAACCCAGTGTCGATTGAGGTAGGCACAAATCCCATTCAGCACTTTGCTTGAAAACCTATAATCCTCCCATTGTTGAGTGTAGAATTTCAACACACTTTCATCCATCAAGTCTTCACCATCCTGAAAGAGAAATGCGGGGGGGGGGGCATAATGCCAGACACAAGCAGGACGTCGGTGATATGCCCGAGGTCAGAGTACAGCAGGAGCCTTAGCAATCCTTGATTGCTTCTCACAGTGATTTGGATCAGAAGGAGACACATTTTCCAAGGCATGAGACCATGTCCATCTTTGCTTCTTGCAAAGTCATAGGCTTATAGAATTTCTTCAGTTTTTATAATTTTGGAAAACCAGTTCCAACTCTCCATCATCTCAGATAGCCAGAGATGTTTCTGCAACTGTTGCCATATTATTTATGTGCTTAAACCCCACTCTCCACGTTAAGCATTTCTTTGTTCTTATAATTAAGACCAGAGGGCTTACTCCGAATTGACACTGGGAATGCACCCACTGGGCAGAAAGGTAGCACCAATTTTATGAGAGACAACAGACATCTTAATACTTCTGTACCTGAGCAGAACAACGACAGTTCAATTTAAATCATCTTTAGGAAAGTGCCTCTTTAATTCATTCCAACTGGAATGGCAAAAGCTTGCTGGGAACAGGTCTGTGAAGAACAGACAAGCATTTGAAAAAATGTTTGGTGGGATCAACGTGTACCTATTTAATCCTATTGCTGAATACTATGTTTCAGAGCAGTCTATGGACCAGGAGTAGGCAAACTAAGGCCCGCGGATGATCTGGGAATCAGCGTTTTTTTACATGAGTAGAATGTGTCCTTTTATTTAAAATGCATGTCTGGGTTATTTGTGGAGCATGGGAATTCTTTCATTTCCCCCCCCCCCAAAAAAAGTCTGACCCACCACATGGTCTGAGAGACGGTGTACCGGCCCACAGCTGAAAAAGGTTGCTGACCCCTGCTATGGACTAACGAGAGGCGCCAAGCACTGTAATTCAGAATCTGAGATTCCAGAGACTGGCAGGCCCAGAGCAGGTGTTATGCCAAACCACGATTGCTATGGGCCCAAGCAGTAGCGGCACAAGGCACCTGCTCTTAAAACCAATACAGTAGAGAGTTTCTCATTACATCCAAATTGGGGGAACTCTGAATAATCTAAGCAGGAAGCAAAAGCCTTCTTCTGGTATGCCCCACAGAGGACCTTACGGTCTGCTAACAACACCTTGAAGATCCCAGGCCCCAGGGAAATTAGACTGATCTCGACTAGAGCCAGGGCGTTTTCAGCCGTGGCCCCAGCCTGGTGGAACACTCTCCCACAAGAGACCAGGGCCCTGCGGGATTTGACATCTTTCTGCAGGACCTGCAAGACGGAGCTGTTCTGCCTGGCCTTTGGGCAATATTGTTGATCCAGAGTAGATTTCAATGTATAGTTAGCAGAGTAAAAACTTAAACACGTTGCAGGATTCCCAAAAAGTAGACCAGAGGCAATAGTATTTCATTCAGCAGAGCTTTGCTGCTACTGAAGGCAAATGAGCATAATGGGTCACAAATCCAATACATTCAGGATTTGCACTGTCCATAGGAAATCCAGTTGTAGCAGACTTAACTTAGACTTATAATAACTTATAATAAGTCTAAACCTTAACACTATACAGTGGTACCTTGGGTTGCGGACCCGATCCATTCCGGGGTGCCATTTGCAGCCCAAAAAGTCCACAACCCGAGTGGCGCTTCTGCACATGCAGCGAAACCCGAAAGAAAAAAACACTTCCAGGTCCGCCGCATTCACAACCTGGAAAAACGCAACCCGCAGGGGACACATGAGGTATGGCTGTATACAGAAACCACAGCAGAAGAGATAGAAAGAGAAAGTGAAATCCAGGCTCCTTCTGGCCCTACTTTTATAGTCAGCATGACATGGACAGAAGAGATAAGAGAACTAGTGTAAGTCAGCTGTACTCAGCTTCTCTGAAGGAATAACCCAAACATCATGAACCTTCTGCTTGTTTCTTTCACACAGAGAAGCTTCCAGAAGCCTCTTGAATTAAGTAGAATAGGAAGTATCCTCTACACATCAAATCAATACTTCCTGCACTAAGAAATGCAAACTGACATATACATCAGGATGAACTTTCAGGTGGTAACAGCTGTTCTGACAGTGGAATGGACTCCCTGAGGAGGTGGTGGACTTTCCTTCCTTGGAAGTTTTTAAGCAGAGGTTGGATGGTCACCTGCCATGGATGCTTTAGCTGAGATTCCTGCATTGCAGGGGGTTGGACTAGAGGACCCTTGGGGTCCCTTTCCAACTCTATAATTCTATGATTCTAAGCCTCGGGAAGTAGATACTTTAAATAAATAATAAAAGGCAAAAATCTGTATAACTTCAGGCTTATCACCCACTGACACCAACCGCTTTTATTTCACTCCATTCACAAAATAATCTTTAATTTAGCAATCTCCCATGAAGTAAGGGAAGGTGCTTTTCACCAATGACCCTTCCACAGTTCGGGCCTTAAACAGGGCTGTCAGACCCTTTGGAAGAAATTAAGATTTGGTATGAAGGGTTGCAGAAGGGGGACTCTGAACAGATTGCCTGTCTTTCACTTCCATCCACACAACACGCTGTTGGATCAAAGTGACCTAACCTTATGTGTCCCCTCCACTGACTTCAGGCAGTTATCAGCCATTTCTCAATATGTGGCTGGCTATTTATTATTCTTTCAAATAATTTCCTCAGAGCCAACATCAAGTCAGGCTTAAAGTTTAATGCATTACTGCAACTCTTACAATTTTCATAAGAATACTGATATTAAAAGCTTAGGCATTTTATCTGTAATCCTATTTAAACAACATTTCTGGTATTATTTCTTCATTCTAATTGCATGCAACCCTGAATTTTACTGAAGAGGAGCCTAGAAATGTCTTTAAAATACTTATATGCTATCAAGAAGATCATTATTCTGACCTTTACAATATATATCATTTCCACCTTATAATTACATGTATTTTAAAAGTGACAGCAAAAAGCTCCACAGAGGTTTAAAGGCAACTTGTGCACTACCTTAAAGCCTTAGCTTTTGAGCTGATACAATTACTGTCTTACCTTAAGAAGATTTGTCAAGTAATTCTTCAGAAATTCTTTAAGCCGCTTGTACAGTTCCAAGCCAACAAACTGAGCTCCTCCAGGTGTTTGGCCTTTTTTAGACTTAGAAGTCGGCACACCAGCCCCTCGTGCTTGATTAGACTGGTGGACACTAGTACAGTAGTTATAAACATGACTGGTAGAATAGTTAAGGAATATGCAGTGTAGACTACATGCTATAATCAATTAACAAACGAGTGTGAAATTAATACTTTCAAATATTCAAAATGGTTCACCTACATTATCTTTTAAATCTTGAAAATAGTCATATATAAAGGTAAGTCAGCACTATCCCTTTATTGCAGAAGAGCTGAAGTAGGTGGATGTCCTGATTCATACAACGGCGTACTTTTAGAAGGTTACAGTATGGCAGACTTAGATTGGGGCATGTTTTCTAACAGCAAGAGAGCTATGGAAATAGGATGTAGGGAAAACCTGCCTTACCTTATTTTTGGAGAAGGAAATAAAATGAACATCTGTTGAGGATAATTACTTTTGCTTTTAACTACAGCAATGATATGTTACCTTCCAGTTCCAATTCACAAAGAGAGTTCTCTATATACTATTGATTTGAACACAGTCTCAGCTTTGTTGACCAACTTTAATTTATCTTAGGAAGAAACAATAAATTTACATGCACTGAGAAGAGTCAGTGAATATGTTAACCTAAATAGAAGCCAACAGAACTAACAGAAAACCCAAGGAAAGTAAAACATGGGACAGCAAACCAACATTGCTAAATTCGTAAGTAGAGGTACCACTGTACATTTAAAACATATTTAAAGCACATGGCTTTCCCCAAATAATCTTGGAAACTGCAGTTTACATCTGCCAGAACTACAATTCCCAGCACCCTTAAAAAACCACAGTTCCAACTTCCGGTCTACCGCCATTGCTGACCGGCGGGAGAATCTCGAGCTCCGAGATTCTCTAGCGCTGTGAGGGAGGGGGGAGCCGTGAGAGTGCCGCGGACCCCCAAAAGACCTCCAGATCGAGCGTTCTGGAGACGTGGGGACTCAGCTGCACCTTTTTCTGTCTCCTCCACCCCCCAGTAAGGGAGCCGAGAGCGAGCAGAGTTGAGACATGGTGCCTTGAGTCAATCTGCTACCCTTGCAACATGAAGCTCCGAGATGGCAGCCTGTGGAGCAGTGGATTTTTCCAGATTCAAAGGATTTGAAAACATAGGGCACCATGAGTAAAGGAAAATGATTTTTTAAAAAAGTTTTAATTCAAAAGATTTGGACACGGGGGGGGGGAATTAAAAGAGGAAATCGATTTCCCCCATTGAGCGAATTGAGACACAGTTAACTTGCCCGAAGCTGGGAAGATGACAGGAAGTTTTTAATCACCAAAAATCGGACTTAAAACTTTCCCCCTAAGGCAGGGTCAAGGGGAAAAAGGTTGAACTTCGCAAAATCCCTATAAAGGTTCTTTTATTTGGTCTGGGGAAAGTGCCCCTGGGAGCTGGAGTCGGGACCCTGGAGGGATCAGCGAGCCACCATTATGACATCACAATAGGATGGAATTTGTTTACCTCTTTGAGGCTGAAAACTGTCAACATTGAAGAGAGCGTAAAATATAAGGTTGGGAATAAGAAGTTTGACAGAGGTTTTTTTCTTAAATCGATATATGAGTTTTAAGATATGAAGAATTAGAGAGTTTGTAACCAGATCAGGCATAATTTCTGTTTCTGAAGATTGGAAATATGAACTGAAAATAATAAAGAAATCAGAAGGACTTCCATATGTCAGTTTTGAGTTTGAAGAGGATTCAAAATGTGCACTCCAATATAACATCTAGCTGTTTCTCACTCTGCTAGTCGGTGTTCTCCTAATTTCAGCCCCAGACATCTCAAGATTATTCATTCCTTATTCCACCCAAAAAGTCCAAAGAGAGGCTCTTCTTATTATTATTAAATATCAAAGATAATCCTTCTCTGATCCAATATGAGGAATTTCCTTCCAAGGGTTCCAACAAATCTAAACAATATACAGTGATACCTCTACTTACGAATTTAATGCGTTCCGAACGCACATCTGTAAGTCGAAAAAAATTGCAAGTCAAATCCCATAGGAATGCACTGGGAGAAAAAATTCGTAAGTCGAAGCCTATCTAAAAATTCGTAAGTAGAAAAAATCCTATCTAAACCGCATCCAAGATGGCGGACGGAGCTTTGTTCATAGGTAGAAACATTCGTAAGTAGAGTTATTCATAAGTAGAGGTATCACTGTAATAGTCCGTAATTATTTACTTCTCTAGTCATCATTAAATTGTACCCAATTCCATGTACAGTATTCCAGCCCCATTTCCTGTTAGCCATTCTTCTCCATCTTAGATAATAAGTCACACACACCCCTTTTTTTCATTCACAAAGTTTGGAGGCTTTTCTTCTTCACTTCAGCTTGTACACAAGGCCCTTTCTCTCTCAAGCTCTGTCTCTGCCATCTTGTTGTTTCTTACTGTCTCTGATTCCATTCATCTCTTCCAGCATCCCAACAGTTTCGGTCCTCCAGAGAGCTCTATGGCTATCCACTCAGTTTCAACTTCTGCTGTTACCCAGCTTGCCTTTGTCTTCTCAAGTTCAGGCAGGCCTAGGTCAAAATCTTTTCCCACAAGTTCTGTGCATTCTTTAACCTGTTGTTTCTTTGCTGGAAATGCATTTACCATTCTGCACATCTCTCAAGTTGTGTCAGCTGTTCATCTAACAGCTGCCGCATGAAGCCACTGATCGATGAAGCATTCATCAGTATCTTTGCCATATTGGGTGCTGTTCATCTCCCCCTTGGCAGTCTCTGCTTCTAGAAATTTGGGCCTGTCTCTTCAAGCCAGCATTCCATTCCCCACTGATTAGCTGCAGCTTCACTTTTGCAATCATTACCGCCCCCCCCCCAAAGACCAGAGAATCACAGGTAATATAAAAGATTTTATACCAATTAGAGCTGCCTCATGTGTTATCATCTTCTGTAGTAACCAGTAAAATAAGCCTTTGAGTCTGCTCCTTAGCCTGTTGATCAGTACTTTTTCACCCTCCAGCAGTCTGTTTGCTTTCTGCATGCCAATCAAGTGGCAGATAGAAAATCCAAGTTGTGCTTAATTCCAGTCTTGAAATAATCAAAAGGTGGTGGTTTTGTTGACCTGGTGCCCTGAATTATGCAGTGTGTGGGCCCAATGAAAGTTCCTCGCTCAAGATGTTCTTCCATCCCTGAAAACTTCTTGTCTCTGGTGTGATTAAGTTGATCCCTGACCTCCCTTATTTCAAAATGGAGTTTGGTAACCAAGATTTATACCTTGATTACTTTTAATCACTGCATAAATATTTGTATCAATGGGAGCATCAGCAGTCGTTGTAGTCCACCATCATTCCTCTCCGGAAGTCCGGAGCCAATGCATGTTCAAGAGATGTAAGGTGCCGCTGGGACTCAAAAACAGACTTTGTTTCTTCCAATTCCTACCCACACCACTATGGCAAAGGGCTTAAATATAAATGGAAACAGATGATCAGAGAACGTTTCAATATACTTTCCCCCAAATATTTAATTTGCTCTTATGGAAAGAGGCTGTGGTTCTGACAACAGACTTGTAGTCATTTGGCATGGAGGACGGGTGAAAAAGTCTAAAGACCCTTTGATTGCACTGAACTAGTTCTGTAGTTCAAAATCATTGCTATACAACAATCCCACTCTACTCAACAATCATTCCTACTGTAACCAACATTAAGCTAATTTTTGCCATGCCTGCCATGTGAACAAAACCACGGATGAAAGGATTAAGATGTAAATAACCCATTAAGTGGTTTTCAGTTAGCCAGCTACCCAGTAAGGAAAATACAGAAAGATTAAGCATGTAGGAAATCACCTAGAAGGCACATAAAAAGTAGCAAGCAAATCAGACAATCCATGCTTTACATGCACCATTCACACAAAAGCTGCTCAAGGCATTTTCGATCTAAATGCTAACACACTTAAGACTACTGCTCTTATAAAACTTTTTATATTAAATATCCAAATCAATTACTTGTGCAACTGATGTTACAGTCTTCTGCCATCTGTTCTGCCTCAGTTAATGTCACAAGGACTGATTTAAAAACAAAACAATCCTAGTATCACAAGGATATTCAAAACAACAGAACATGTAATCTATCTGCAGTGTAGCAACGAAGTACACTGCAACTAAGCCAGAAATTCCAAGGAGTCCTATGAATGTTGATTTGTGCCAAAAAGCAGCACATATTGGAACTCCAACTCTGATGCAAGATGCTGATTATCCTAAATTTAACACTGTCCAATTAGAAGCTAGATAGCACATTAGTAATATGTCCCTGATAATCCTCTAAGGACAAAATCCTATGCACATTATTTACTCAGTGGAATTTGCATCTGTGTAAATATGCATAAAACCAGGCTGTCAAATACGAAATTTTGCCTGCTTACAATAAAAATCCTCAATATCTGAGCAAAGAAGTTTGGATTTCAAATATGAATATCCTTTAAGTATTTGCCATCTTTTTATCTTTAATCAGCTCTGAAGTATTTTTTTATGTTACTATTTGGAATTCTAGTAATAATATTGCAACACAAATAGGGAATTTCAATTCAATATTAAATTTTATTTTAAGTTTCTTTTTTATATTTAGATTGTAAAACTCCATGAAGCATGGAGTTTTTGCTCTCTGGTAAACACCATTCCTTCTTACAAAAAAGTAAAAATGGAGGCAGCTGGTGTAAAATATTTGGATTGCTTACTCACAAAGTTGTCACCAGAGCATTGTCATCTTGCAACAACCATTCCTACCTACATGAACTCGGAAGCAGCATGCCATAACAAAGACAGAATAATTTAGGATGAGATTTATACCAAAGAGGATAACCCTCCTACTTCTGTCATTTAACAACTTTATTTTTACAGAATATCAAAGGCGAGCCAAAGACTCTGGTTTTGCCAAACGGCCTCCAAGTCTCTCATTTAAGTTTATAGGTCAAACAGTGAACCTAAACACAAGCAGAGGTTCAAGGGAAGTCAAACATCCTTTCTCTCTCTAAACCCAAATATTGAGATCCCAGGCATTCAAGGCCTGGTTGGAAAAAAACTAATTAAATTGTATCATTATAAGCGAACAATTAAAGTTGCCCATGTAGAATAATTCTACATCAACAGTAAGATTAATAGTTGATTGTTTAGAAATGTGTTAGGATACGTGTAGAGTTCCATATATCTGGACTTTGCCATACTTTGCCTTGTATAAACTTGCTGAATTCCAGCTCTAAGGTCATCCCATATCTGGTCAAGACCAATTTGTTTAAGTCCATGTGGGTTCTGACTCCGATTTGATGACATTTTGTATCTCCTGTGAAGTCTTTCAGTGCAGGAATGAGAAATCTGGTTATTCCTCCATCAGAGGCAGAAACAAACCAACATTCCAAGTTATGCCACAGTCACTCAGAAGAGATGCTCTTTTCATATGCAGGCTGATATGGACTCACAAGAAACCCTGCAGAGGAAGAGAAAGGGGGATGTTTATTCAACTGTCCACTTAATTTCACCAGTAACTAATATAAAGCTGTAACATATTTGCTTTAATACCAAATGGAAAGATGTCCTGGAACATTTGCAAGTGTCTCTGGTTATTTTAAAATCGTGTCTCCCCTGTGGTGGTCAGATATTCTGTTCTCAATGTACTAATCAGCATATTATCGAACACAAACCAGTGAAATCAGAATAGCTGGATTTAAACCACATTAGCTCATCTGATTTGAAACAGCTTGTGAATTACCGCCTACAATTTGTGCAACGATACACAATTCCAAGGCATTTTAGTAGCAAGTCAGATGGACCACACCACGGGCTTACTCTCAATTCACATAATCAAACTGAAAGTAAATATGAATTTGGGTAAGGGTAAGTGATAAGATTATGGTCTACACAAATACCCCAAGGTATAATCTCTCTGTTCATGGCTACTTTATAAAGACAAAACAAAAATGAGAGAAACTCTCAAACTGGCGTTCACAAACCAATATTTATTCATGCAACTTAAAGAGTACTCAAATGGGCAGCATTAAATAAGTTACTGAGCACCATGAAGCAAACCAGCATTCTGTTTACTAAATATCCTTGCTTGGCTACCTAGGAATAATTTGTATTAGCTGCAAGCAGCTAAGCAACTGATCATTTTACAAGCCTAGTTTTATCTATTTCTTTTAAAAAAGAAGAAGCTGAGTGATAATCATTTAATACTTGGTTACCTGACTCTCCTCTATTTAGTACTTTATTACAACTCCAATAAAAAGCAGATAAAATACAAACTGGCCACCTACTCATTTATGATGGATCCAATTCTAGGGACAGAAGAGGGGGCAGGGAGGAGAGGCTGGCAGCTTTGCTACCTTTAGCCTTCTGCACTGACTCCCACACTATTCTAGCATCCCCCCAACCCTCTGTTAGGATTTTGAGTACCCGATGCTGGGTAGTGTGATTGATATAAATCACATGAGATGTCTGAGAAGAGTGTGGGAATGGAAGACTGTTTTATCTCTTCCGTCTGAGCATGTATTGTTGTATTACTTTCAGTTCTGCAGTATGCAACAGTCTTGTTCTGCCTGAGCTGGAGAACACAGACGTGATTTTGGATCCTCTGTATATGCAATGGTGCCTCACTAGACGAAATTAATTCATTCCACGGGTCAATTCGTGTAACGAATTTTTTGTCTAGCGAGTCCCAGTTTCCCATAGGAATGCATTGAAACGTAATCAATGCGTTCCTATAGGCTCTGGGGGACTGGCGGCGGCATGCAACGGGGCTTTGGAGAAGGTCTCCGAAGCCCCGTCTGTTGCCGCCTGTGTGCAAGGTGGCGGGGGGAAGAAGCTCTCTTCTCCCAGCCACTGCCTTCCCTGCCTCCCCCGACACGGAGCGCAACTTCGGAGGTCTCTCTCTTCTCCCCCCCCCGCCACCTCCCGCCTGTCTTTCCCGGTGGTGTGAGGCAGTGCGGTGGCTCCAGGGGACAGAGCCAAATCGCAGCGGGCGCTGCTTGCCCCTGCCTGTCTTCCCCGAGCCAAGGGGAAGACAGGCAGGGGCAGCCGCCGCACCGCCGTGTTTCGGTTCTATCCCCCCTGGCAAAGGAAGATTAGCTGTCAGCTTCCCGCGCTGACAGCTGATCTTCCTTTGCCGCTTTCTATGGCCGCGCTTCGTAAGACGAAGCGGCGGTCATAGAAAATTTTGTCGTCTTACAATGCCTCTCGCAACGCAAAACTCTTTCGTCTAGCAAGTTTTTCATTGTGCGAGGCATTCGTAAAGCCAGGCACCACTGTAGTGTGAATAAAACGTAGTTTAGACCTATGGGTGTCTTCTTCTTCTCGCTGCGAAATGCCAGAAGACCTATGTGCACTTTTTCCAAGGAGGAGTGTCGCAGAGAGGCACTCTGGAGTGAAGGGGAATGCCATTCCAGAGACGTGCCTTCCCGGATACGCACATTCCGACACCCTCTTCAGGGGCTACCAAACCCCGAGTGTCATATTCAATAAGGAGAACTCCAGTTAAGAAACTCTGGATTCAACCCATTCAGATGGTATTGCAATAGCACCAAATTAGGGAGGTGGTTGAACCCTTGGATGACAGGCCCTCCATACCACACTCCCCTGGCTTGTGTCCCAGAGATGTCACTGCGGTGCTGCTAACACAGCAAACATAACATGGGAGGCAGCAGTTACGGGTTAACAATCTCTGTGTGAGTGCTCCTGCACCATTTACCAGGAAGTGCTTTCCTTTACAGAAATAGAAACATTAGAACTGAAAAGAATCACATGATGTGGGCATGAATGGACAGAATGAGACAATGCCCCTCATGGCAGCTCCACCGATCACAGAAGTTGTGACTGCAAACTGAAAGAAAAAGGTTCTTCCCAGTGAGTGGTTAGTGTCTGCAGGACTAGGATCTGGGAGCCAGGGTTCAAATCCCCACCCAGTTCACTAGATGCTACTGTCCTATTCGTGCCTAAACTTAAGCCCGACTGTGCTCTGTGGTTTGCTATGGCTGGTTACAACCCTCCAAACAACACAAATTGCAAAAAGAACAGAATAAATCATCTATGCAAAGAAGTTGTTCACAAATTTATAAAGACACAGGTTTTGGCAAACTAGCCACTCTAATTAAGTAAAAGACTATTGGTTTTTACTTTTGCTAGAATGAAACTGCAGTCACATTTCTCCTAGACTACTTTTTCCCTTGATTGTTTGTTTTAAAAGAACTTTTCTTTTGTGCACAGCATTTATTCCATCTTCAGCTAGATCCCCCATCTTGTCTTCAATTGCTTTGTAATACAGTAGTGTAAAAATAAATGTGCTGAGACATATTGTCATGGCGACTGAAAGCTAGGTTTCAGATGCCATTTGGCTCCTAGCTTTTATATCTCAGTTTCTAACACTTGAAAAAATATAACACTAGAACTCGTGGGCATCCACAGACATTAGAACAATTGGTTAAATCCTCTTTATAAGGGAAAGATGGGAAAGTGGGAAAGATGGAGGGCACCAGGAGAAGGGGACGACAGAGGACGAGATGGTTGGACAGTGTTCTCGAAGCTACGAACATGAGTTTGACCAAACTGTGGGAGGCAGTGGAAGACAGGAGTGCCTGGCGTGCTATGGTCCATGGGGTCACGAAGAGTCGGACACGACTAAACGACTAAACAACAACAACAGTAAGTGCTATTTTTATGGCAAAAGAGGTGCAGGAACTCACCATGAACAGTTCCCTCTTTCTCTTAGAATGGCACTTGCACCCACCATAGAGGTGCCAGAACTGAGTTCCGGCGAGTTCTCCCTGAAAAAAGCCCTGCTTTGTATCAATAATTCAGTCTGATATGCAGACTCGGAGAAACGAATGAAAAAAAGAATTGGAGGCTTCAGGTGAATGTTATATAGCGGATGCTCGGGTTGCGAACGTGATCCATGTGGGAGGCACGTTCGCAACCTGCAGTGTTCGCAACCCACGTCTGCGCATGCACAGGTTGCGATTCAGTGCTTCTGCGCATAGCGTGATTTAGTGTTTCTGCGCACGCGCGCACCGAAACCCGTTCGGGTACTTCTGGGTTCAGCGTGGGACGCAAGCTGAAAAGACGCAATCTGAAGCGTCTGTAACCCGAAGTATGACTGTAGTTTCAGTAGCAAAGTTGTTAATTGACTTTAAATTGTATCTTATACAACAGAAAACAATATTTAGAATTTATTGGACTTCATAACATTTGTACAGAAAGGGACTAAGACAACACGCTGTTAGAGATGAAATAAGGATAATGCTTCTTTGAAACATATGCAACATCTAATCCAGGCTTCCTCACTCGGCCCTCCAGATGTTTTTGAGACTACAATTCCCACCATCCCTGACCACTGGTCCTGCTAGCTAGGGATCATGGGAGTTGTAGGCCAAAAACATATGGAGGGCCAAATTTGAGGAATCCTTATTATAATCCTTAGAAACTTTGGGGAGAAAGTACTATATTGTATAAATATAGTATACTATCATAGGATAATAATATTCTAAATTATTTACCTACTATATGGAATTTGACAACTTGTCAATGTAAATGGATTCTCCGCACCCTCCCTATGGCTAAAAGACTGATACATATTGATCCAAATCTGTGGCCCTCATTAATCAATGGAGAGAAGATACAGTGGTACCTCGCTAGACGAATGCCCTGCTAGACAAATTTTTCGCTAGACGAATGGGTTTTGCGATCAGAGGTTGCCCCGCAAGATGAATTCGTTTTGTGAAAAATTCGTCTAGCGAATCGCAGTTTCCCATAGGAATGCATTGAAATTAAATTAATGCGTTCCTATGGGCAAAAATAAAATAAAAAATTCAATGCATTCCTATGGGATTCACGAACTGACTCACAGAACCAATTAAATTCGTCTTGCGAGGCACCACTGTATATGACAACTCTTGAAACATACAAAGGAAGGGGAGAATACGCTTGTGCTTGAATCATGTTTGCAAGTTTCCTACAAGCATCTATCTGGCTGGCTACTGTGAGACCAAGAAGCTAACCCATTCCCACAGGCTCTTCTTATGGACAACACCACCTGGCCAATGTAACTGGATTGGAGTATCATTATCCTGGACTAATTCCAGTCGAATTTTCTGACTATCACCACTTATGTAGCCATGCACAAGATGGCAGCATCAGCAGACATAAAGGGATCCTGTGGTTTGCATTAATACTAACTTTAAAACAAAAACAAAAACAGCCCAATGAGGACAGAGAACACTTAGTAGCCACAGAATGCTGCCTGTTGGGAGGGGAAGAGGAGCTGGGTGGCAGGTTGTGTGAGAATGGCTGTGCGAGATTGATAACCCATAATCAATAGCATTGGTACACTTATAATCAATAGCTTAAACTATGCTCATAACCAATGGTTTTCATTAGGGCTACACAAGATCTGTTTTTCAACATCGCGATATATTACCAGCTAAACCCAGTGATGTACTGATATATCACAATGTCTGAAATAAGGATAGAGCCATGTAGTGGCGAACAGTAGGGCTGGAAGATATCTGGTTTTCAACTTTGTGATAGATACTCTTCATGATAGAAACCAGCTAACAACATGATATACAGATATATCAATATAATGTCTGAAATAAAGATGGAGCCATGTGGAGGCATTGGCTGGCTTCAAGTTTTTCCCTTCATAGTGAATTTTGCGTTTCCTCTCTCTCTCTCTCTCTCTCTCTCTCTCTCTCTCTCTCACACACACACACACACACACACAGAGAGAGAGAGAGAGAGAGAGAGAGAGAGAGAGAGAGAGAGAGAGAGAGATTCACAATATATTTCCAGGTCAAAAAATTATGAAACCAATATCACAATATACCAGTGTCGAAGCATGGCAATTTTGAGTGTACTGTACTTCATCTCCCTTGTTAATATTCTAATGTTTAATGCTGGCCTCAAATATCATACACTTCAAACCCTTGTTTAGAAAATACAGAATAAAATATCCTATGTGCTTGATGCCTATGTAAGGCAACTGTTGCTTAGACTGGAATGCAAGACTCCAGAACCAAACTTAATATAGTTTAAGTTTAAGACAACTGAGTGCTGTGTGTTTTTCTTTTTCCTGCCCCCAAAGGGGGTGGGGAACAACACTAGAAGCAGAGCAATGCTTCTCTGATTTCAGAACTGCATGTACAAGCTCACATGATACTGTGTAGAACAGTATGAATACCAAGGACATGTATATTAAGCCTAACATGCAATCTAATGCCTTTTGAACACAGCATTGCTTGCTACTTTCTACAAAAAGGTTCTCTCTATTATTTATAAGATTTGATGCTTACCACATTTTTTCTCAGCGCAGCCTGCTTTTTTTAAAAAAAAGAGAACATATAATTTCACATTTTAAATGCACCAGAAAATTAAGGAACATTAACTAACAGTTAACTATACAGTTACATTGGCCAGAAAATTAACTAACAGTGTTCATCCTGGAATAATATAAAGAGGACATTCTTAATTACATTAATGGGGGGGGGAGCTCATAGTGTACTGATAATTGGGAGATTTGCTGCTCAATTGACACTCAACCAATACACTGTTCTGCTCACTGACCAGATTAGGTTCCAATCTCACCCTTTCCCACATTTTCACACTTCATAAAGGTATATGGGCTACCCAGGAGTATTTGCAAAGCAAGACATTTTATGCAAAAAGGGTTCAATGAAGAGTCAAAATCTAAGTGTCTCTGACAATATGCACATTGGTTTGAATCATAGAATTGTAGTTGGGAGGGATCCCAAGGACCATCTAGATTCTAGTCAAACCCCCTGCAATGCAATAATCTCCACACACAGTCCCCATCCAATTTGAAGCTAAACACCTTTCTACAGATTGCCCATTGTCAGTTTGCCTCCGTTATATGCATAGAAGGCTACAATCCTGCACACACAAGACAGTACCAGTAAGTCCTCTGAGACATACTTCTCAGGTTTTGAACAATGGGCGTGCATGTGAATCGATGGGCGTGCATGTGAATTTTAGCATCAATGAACAAAACTTCCACTAGTATTAATAGAATGACTGATTTAGAAGTACAGGCAAATCCCCATGTGTGCATACTCTATTTGCACACGACCACCCACACATATGTACAGTGTTGGGATCCCAGAAATGGGGGGCACGCTGGAGAGTCCTCCGGGCTTGCAAGTAGACCCTCCCCAGAGCCCGAAGAGCTCTCTCCTCGTGAGCCACCAGGACTCTCCAGTGTGCTCCCCATTATGTGTGATTTCATGTACACACACAGGGGCCCGGAACAGAAGCCCCACATAAATGCAGTCTCATTCCTTAGTAAACATGGTTAAGAATATGCTTCGTCAGGGGCCACCCTATGTAAAAAAATCACTTGTCTGAACAAATCCTACAGCAGTTCATCTGCAAACATTATGTGAAACCACAAAATATGTTATAGGTACATAATTTCAGGACTGATTTGGTATTTACAGGGGTTTGATAGGTAACACTGCTATCTAAACTTGAGGGACCCCCCCCTTTGCACATGAGAGTCAGCCCAAATGGCGCTTCTACATCACCTCCATTTGCCCTGCAGCTAATTAGTACAGTGCTACCTCGGGTTACAAACGCTTCAGGTTACAGACTCCACTAACCCAGAAATAGTACCTCAGGTTAAGAACTTCGCTTCAGGATGAGAACAGAAATCGTGCTCCGGCTGCGCGGTGGCAGCTAAAGTGGTGCTTCAGGTTAAGAACAGTTTCAGGTTAAGAACAGACCTCCAGAATGAATTAAGTTCTTAACCAGAGGCACCACTGTACTGTCGGATTTTTTTTTTAGCAGTGGGACCTTGTGGCAGGCCGGAGAAGCAGCACCGCACTGGGGGGGGGGGAGCTGGAAGAAGAGGCGAGGAGGGCAAGTAGTTCTCCCCACCCCCAGTGCTTACCTGCCACTGCCACCGCTGCTTCTGCTTCTCATGGGTAGGCAGAGCGAGCTGATTCACTCCATTCTCTGTCCCACAGGAGCACCAGAGCGGCGGCAGTGGCAGCAGCGGAGGGAACATGAGCGGCATGAAAGGGCTGGCTCCAGAGAGGGACTGCTTAAAATGGCGCTCAGCCAGCTCAGCCCAGTCCCCTTCCTCCTCTAGGCAGGGCAAGGGAAATCCAGGAGGGAGGGTGGAGGCGCCGCCGCAGTGTGTGTGAGGGAGGAAATGGAATGACGCGGGGGGGGGAGAATGGCGCAGCCCGAATGAACAGAATCCCCACACCGAACCACAGACAGTCCACAGGCCGGATCCTGAAGGCAATTGGGCCTGATCCAGCACGCGGGCCTTAGTTTGCCGACCCCTTGTATACAGCAACCCCTTTTATTTAAGAAAAGCTCATTTTTAAAAAAGTACAGTCAAACCTCAGCTCCCAAACACTTCCGTTTTGGAATGTTTCAGCTCCGAAACACCAAGAACCCGGAAGTAAATGTTCTGGTTTTTGAACGTTTTTTGGAAGCTGAACGCAGCTCCTGCAACCAATCGGAAGCCGCACCTCAGTTGTTGAACATTTTGTTGTTGAACAGGCTTCTGGAATGAATTACATTCAAGAACCGAGGTTTGACTATATTTACAAAAACTGCAGGTGCTGTCTCAGAAGATGGAATATATTTTCTATTGTCCATTTATACTTCACCACAGTCAAAGTTTGCGTCTTCTTCAGTGCAATCACTTTATTAAACACACATTCACGTAAATTTGATCAATCTATTACAGCTATAATTTATTAAGCATTATTTATTTAAATATGTAGCCAACCTAATTTAGGTGCAAGAGAGGTTGTAAACCAGTAACATATATTTTCAATGCTGAAACAGATGGAATGTCCACCATGCTTCAGAAACAAAAACGCAAGTGAAATGAAATGAAGAAACCAAGAGAGGAGAAGATGCACAAGAACTGGTAAGGTCAAAAGGAGTCATGGTAATAGATCCAGTAGCCTATGCTGCACTGTTAAGAAAGCATTAAAGTACTTCAATAGTGGTGTCTTATTTCTTATTTGCAGTTTTTTAAAGGAGGAACTCATCTGAATACAGAAAACGTGTAGCAGAGCAATGAAAGAAAACCCTTTCTAGCTACTGTTTTGTGTTAGTTACTGATTTGTGTTTTCAAGTCTCCTTCTGAACACATATACCACAACTCAGATCCACTGGCCCTAACCTACTTGATGGTGTATTCAGAGAGTATTATTACATCTTACATATCAATGTGATCATTTGCAAAATTATGCTAACACTTGATCCACTGTAGAAAAAGAAGCAATTATTTAATACATAAATAAAAAAGAATAGCTTATAAACAAGTCATCTAACATTCCTCAGAGCAAGTTTTGAGCAAAGCAATATAGGAATTGATTAAAAAGTACCCCAGGAACAACAAGTGTCTGTAATAAAGAGGTATTTATGAAGAAAAATAGCACACATTTCATTATATATACATGTTTCCCCTGGTGGTTCTACCGAGATACTCTTCTATGACAATATAATTTATTTACAGTCTACCAACTACAAAGCTACACTCAACTTAAGATGCTGATGAGCCATTTTATGTTGTACTTTTTTTAGGTAAATCTAGTCTCTATCACAATACCATTTTGCTAATAAATTTCAAATGAGTGAACAAGCAGCACATTTTGGAGGTGGCAGTTAATACTACCCCAGTTCATGCTTTTATGCAAGTGACATCCTTAATCAAGCTTGCAATTAGATTTCACTCAATTTGTCTAATCAGGACTTCCTCGTTTTCTCCTGCTGAAAACAGAATGTCAGGTCTCAGGTTCTTCCAAAATGCACTAGCATCTCCCCCTCCCCCCTTTAATACTGTACAGAAGTGCAAACTACCGTGTTTCTCATATTATAAGACACGTCTTATATTTATTTTTTCCTCAAAAAAACACACTATGGCTTATTTTCAAGGGATGTCTTATTTTTTCCCTCCTCCTCCTGCCGCGGCCGGCATTGCTGCTGCGCCTATCACTATGTCTTATTTTCGGGGTATGGCTTATATTCCTTGAATGCTTAAAAATCCTGCTATGGCTTATTTTATGGGTATGTCTTAAAATATGAGAAACAGGGTAGAGACTGAATGATACCCTTATCAATGCAAGTTACATGCAAATGTTTTACCACAGTGCTGTTTAAAATTTAATTTAATCAGTGTCATTTACATACAGTGGTACCTCTACTTACAAATAACTCTACAGTACTTACGAATTTTTTTACTTACAAATGGAGCTCCATCCGCCATCTTGGATGCGGTTTAGATAGGATTTTTTTCTACTTACGAATTTTTTCTCCCAATGCATTCCTATGGGATTCGACTTACAAATTTTTTCGACTTACAAATTTTTTCGACTTACAAATGTGTGTTCGGAACACATAAAATTCGTAAGTAGAGGTACCACTGTAATTCCCTCACTTATCCATTTTGTCTTTGCAACAACCCTGAGGCTGAGTAAAAAGAAAACCCTCCCAAAGCCTCATACGTTTGTTTTCTCATACTACAGAAATCAATGTGCTATAATCAAACTTGTAATCATTAACAAACCATGAAATTTTCACATGCTACCTATTCAGTTAGGGTACATATAACATGTTCAACTCCCGCCTGGAAACCAATGTCCCCACTGTGGAAGGACATGTGGCTCCAGAATTGGCCTCCACAGTCACTTACGGACCCATTGTTAAAACCGTGTTTATGGAAGATAATCTTACTTGGCTACGAGTGATCACCAAATAAGAAGATATAACATGTATACTGGCTAATTTTGTTTCATTATTGAAATACAACAAATTTCAGGGGTTTGTATGAAAAACTTTAAACAGGAACTCCACTAGGAGCTACAAAAGTGCACTTTTAAAAGAACATAAAGGTAAAGGGACCCCTGACCATTAGGTCCAGTCGTGACCAACTCTGGGGTTGCGGCACTCATCTCAGTTTACTGGCCAAGGGAGTCGGCGTACAGCTTCCACGTCATGTGGCCAGCATGACAAAGTCACTTCTGGCAAACCAGAGCAGCGCACGGAAACACCGTTTACCTTCCCGCCGGAGCGGTACCTATTTATCTACTTGCACTTTGAAGTGCTTCCGAACTGCTAAGGTTGGCAGGAGCTGGGACCGAGCAATGGGAGCTCACCCCATCGTGGGGATTCAAACTGCCGACCTTCTGATTGGCGAGCCCTAGGCTCTGTGGTTTAACCCACAGCACCACATAATCTTAAAATAGCACAATACAGTATAGCTTTCTCCTCACCAGTCTCTCAGCCCGCACTCTTGATTAAGGGGTCTGGCAGATGAGCTTTCAAACATCAATATTCTCTCTCAAAATACAGCTACGTATTAGGACAGTTAGAGCAGGGATTCAATGAAATGAATTATTAGCAAATATAAGAGTAATTGCGCTTGCAGAGATGCGCTTGCTTCCTTAGGGAAACGAAATTAAGCAGTCGTGTTTCCTTCCTGAGCGTGCGCCTAAGGAACGTGCGGACAGAGCGAGCAACGCGGCGGGTTTCGAGGGGGAAAGGGATCTCTGGGCGAGGGAGGGAGGCCGAGCAGACGCCCTAAACAGAGCAAAGGGGATCCCGAGGCGGGCGCAGCTGAGACGGGAGCCTTGGAGTCACTGCGGAGAGCCATGGGGGACCAACAGGCGGGTGGAGGGGGGTCCCTAAGGGGTCCCACACTGCGCACCCTTCCCGGATCCCCAGGGAGGGCTTTCCAAGAGAGCCACAACTAAGTGAGGGCGAGGCCCGGGGCCCCCGATGGCTCCTGCCTGGGTCAAGAAGGCGCCCGAGGGAGGCCAAGGCAGCGCCGACGGAACGCTTCCGTTCTCCGCGAAGACACGGGACCCACGAGCGAGGGAAGCTCCAGGGGCCGCCGGCGCCGCCGGGGGACAGCCACGAAGCCCAAGGAAACTCGGGGCGGACGGAGGGAGGGAGGCTCCCGCGAGCGAAGGCCAGTTTCCCGCGAGGCCTTCCCCGGCGGCGCTGCGAGCGGGAGGAGATGCCGGTTCCTGGCCGCCCTCGCCGCCTCCTGCGCCACCAGACTCCGGAGGGGGAGGGAGAGAAGCGGCCCCGGCCCACCCCCGCCCTCCCCTCGGCGGAAGCCCGCGCGCGCCCCGGCCTCTCTCTCTCTCTGGCTGCGCCACAGCCCCGGCCAGGCCGCGCCGCCGCCTCCTCCTCCTCCTCCCCCGGGCCTTCCCTCCCGGCCAGGCCCCGCGCCGCCTCCCGCTCCCAGTCGAACTCCAGCCTCGCCTGGGCTCCCCAAGCGACGGGCCCCGCGGCGGCGACTCACCGGCCCCATAGCGCGCGCCTCGCAGAGTCCGTCAGGCAGGCAGGGCCCGGCGGCCTCGTCTCCACACAGGCCAAGCCTCTTCCGCTTCCGGGTCGGGCGCCGCCGGGGAGTCGCGTCACCGCAGCGTCATCTTGCATCACGGCCCCGCCGGGCGGCCTAGCCGGCTCTGCTCCGCCCGCGCGCCCGAGGTAGGGAGGCCGGGAGGGGGTCTTGGCCAAGGCAGGGGCCACTGCGTCGCGGGCCGAGAGGCCGGGGCGCCGGAGACCCCATGCCCTGGCTGGGCTCCCCTCGCGGCAGGAGGAGCTAGAGGATGCTGGGAGTTGGAGTCCTCAAGTGCCTCTCCCCCCCCCCAAAGATGATGGTGTATCTGTATTGCGATTGATGGGCTTTAGGCTGACTAACTGCCCTTCATCCCAGAACCTCAGCCTAGAAATGCATGGCGTCGTCATCTTCATCATCTTTGTATGCCACCTTTCCACAGTGAAAAGTGCTCCAGGCGAGTTACAGCATGGCAAGAGTTGCACCATTGCAACCACAACAGAAGCCACAATGGAAAATAAATAAAACACGCCAGAAAGCACATAAGACAATGTAATCATAAGCTATCTAAAATTATATATATATATAAAATATTACATATATATATGTGTGTGTGTGTGTGTGTAAACTGGGCATGTGTGTTCGTCTCCAATGTTCAATGAAACTGCTTGACCGATTGCGTTCAAATATTGACACAAAAGTCAAATGTGACTACGAGAGCAAGCCCATACCGTTTTCAAAGACAGATGTCACACATGTGCAACATAAAACCCCTAAAACCCCGTGTTCAAAACCTCCCCACTCAGTCGAAAGTGCATGCTGGGAAATAGAACGGAGAAGCAGCGTCTCCATTAGCTGCAGACAATCGGTGACATCACTAATTTCCACTGCAACCAACTGAAAACCGGCCTTTTGCAGCAACAAGGCCCAGCATTGCCCAGCTGACTGAATAGGCCACAGCATTGCCCAGCTAGGAGAACTGACTAGGTCACAGGCCACAACCAACTGAATATGGGCCTTTTACAGGGCCGTGCCTTTGGGTAGGATAAATGTGTCGGGGTGGGGTGGGGGGATTTTACAGAACACGCATGGGTAGGGGAGTCAGGGTAGGGACAGGGCAAAATTTTACAGAACATGCGTATTGGGGGGGGTGATTGTGTGCAAAATGAAGGGGGACTCTGAATGTGAGGGGACTCTGAAAGGAGACTCTGAAGGTCCATTTAACATAAAAAGGTCCATTTAACACAAAAAGCCACAGCAACGCGTGGCATGGCCAGATAGTGAGACCTAAAAATAAAGGCACACAGAACAACCACGACCACCACCCAAGGAAACACAGAGCAAGGTGCTCAGGCGGGGAGGCCGTTCTGCAGCTTTTGCTGCTGGAGTCTGTCTGTCCGTCCACCCACCACACCAGGCCTCGCCATCCCCACTCTGGGTGGCTTCCAACAGGATATTAAAAACAAAATAAAACATCAAACATTAAAAACTTCCCTAAACAGGGCTGCCTTCAGATGTCTTCTAAAAGTCAGATAGTTGTTGTGGGAGGGCGTTCCACAGGGTGGGTACCACTACCAAGAAGGCCCTGCTTTACTGGTTTTCAAATATAAAAAACATCACAGAACAAAAAAAGACCAAATCAAACAATATATAGTAATCAACACAAGGCATTCCAAAAGAGAGCTAAAGATGACTTACACTTCTTGCATACCAAAATTGAGTTCATCCTTCGCTTGATTTCCAATCCCCCCCCCCACTGTGGTTCCTAGGTTTCCTTTCGCTGCGCACTAGGCTTTATCTCCATTTCCCCCAAAAAATTATTTCTGTCTGGAGTCCAATTATGGCCTTGTAAGTGCTGTTTACTAAGCACCCCATCTCCTTAGACAAATCCAGGATCATTTGAATAGAATAGATCAGGCTACTCCTAGGTTAGGGAACATTATTACAGGAAACCAATCCCCTTCTGTGATGTCACTGCACTTTTTTTCACATTGTGTTGAGGTGGGGTTAACCCTGCTGGAAAATCATAGGCCAGTGTACAGGTTCCATCCCATCATGGAGGAAGCAATATACCTGCCCATGTTCCACTTACCCAGTAGGTTCCTGCTGACAAGTCACAAAGTACCTGAGGTTGGTACGGTACACAGACTTCTGCAGGACAGCTACAGTTTGGGTAACACCAAGAAACCTTGAAATTGTCAAAAGGGACAAGTTCACATTCTGTCCTTTCACACTACAGTGGTACCTCAAGTTACAGACGCTTCAGGTTAAAGACTCTGCTAACCCATAAATAGTACCTCGGGTTAAGAACTTTGCTTCAGGATGAGAACAGAAATAGTGCGGCGGTGGCAGCGGGAGGCCCCATTAGCTAAAGTGCTACCTCAGGTTAAGAACAGTTTCAGGTTAAGAATTAAGTTCTTAACCCGAGGTACCACTGTATTTCCCAACAGAATGTTGTTATTATTCCTGTCAGGGGGACTCCTGACCAGCACTTCGCCCAGCAATAGCACGAGCAGCAAGTCAGGAGGAGGGAATAAGGAATGGAGTGGGATGGAGGGAGGGCTCAGTGAGGCGTCCGAGCCCTGGCTACGCTCTGGGGAACAGAGGGACAGTGGATGAGGGGCTCAGCAAGACGCCGAAGCCCAGGCACCGCCCCAGCCAGCAAGAGGGGAGACCTCTCCTTCCGGTGCCCGAATTGAGGCGTGCGCCCAAACGTAGGGCTAAGGGGCGGCGTTTTGGGGTGCCCAGGCTTTTATGCTGGCCCCAAAGCAGACGGAAGCCATTGCCGAGTTCTGAAAGTGACTAAGTGGTCATGTTTTCTGATATCTCTGCACTGTAAATAGTATGCACAATAAAACTCTTAAAGACAGTGCGGACTGTAGCGTCTTTACTCGAGAGTAGCCGCAACAACCCCCTGACAATTCCCATAGACCCAGGGGTCACTAAGATTTGTGATTCTTGACACATTAGCTAATGGTACAATAAATGAGCAATTTGGGTACTGGCCAACATTCTGCTTTCTCCTTCCCACTGGAAACAAACTTCTGCAGCATCTTGACTGGGAGCCATTCAGTGTTTGGGGCTAACTGTCCAAACGTTTGCACCACACGATGGGAAATGTGAGTAACATTTACCTGCAGTATCACTGGGAACACTCAGGTGGTGGTTTGTTCTGAAATACTCAGGGGTTTGCCAAACCAACATTCTACCCGGTTTGTTAGCAAATTTGAAACTCTTTTGCTTTAACCATTTTATTTTGTGTTCAATTTCATTATTTAAAAATATGGAGAGTTGGGTTTGCAACATTTTGATGTTTCGTTTTGCAATCTCGTTTTTTGGGTTTTTCGACAATTCTTTCTCATTTGTACTTATCTCTTTCCTAATTTGCTCCATTTTGTTTTCTCTAATTTTCTTCTGGGTGGCACTTTGTTGGATACAGAAACCTCTCATAACAGCCTTGCTAGCATCCCATACCACTTTGATGTCAGTTTCCTGATTTATATTTATTTCAAAAAAATATTTTAAGGTCTCTTGTGCTTTTTAAAATATTTTTTCATCTTTAAAAATGTTGTTAATACAGAGATAATATCCTTTGACTCAATACACAACAAAAATGTTTTCATTCCTTCTTCTCCATCTCCATCTTGTTTTTCTAGTGTTTCTCAGCTCTAAGGTGACTTGATTGTAGTCTGAGATCAGTCTTGGTTAGATTTCTGATTCCCCCCCCCCTTCAATATTAAGTTACTTGACATCCATATTGCATCTAACCTCCCTGCTGAATGTTTTGCATCCAAGAAGTGAGTAGTTTTCCACCAGTTGGAAGAAGGTCATTGGCAATCTTCCTTCTTTAGATTATTTTTCTCTGACTGTTCTATCCAATTCTAATGAGGTTAGAAAAGCGTATGACAGGAAAAGGGGAGGGGAGGAGGCGGAGGGTACCTTGCTTCCAGGGTTGGAGGGGGGGGGAGAGGCTACATCCAGCAACTGACTCTGAAAGTGACAAATAAGTTAATGAAGCTCAGACTGCTGAGCCGTTAATTGCTGAATAAATCCAAAGTAATAAAACTGTCAGAGACTGCTTTGTGTGGGAGAGCCTACCAACCTGACACCCAGCATGGTTACCCTTTATACACAGCCCAACAAGACAACACCAAAAACTCGCCAACAGCAGGCAAATCAATCTGGCTAACCTGATCCAAAAACACCCACCCACCCCATTCACACACAAAAACAACTTTCACTACAGCCCATCAAAGACAACCAACCACACCCTAGGCCACCCCAACCTCTCTCACCACCAAAGAAATACGACAAGTAAAGAGAACACACACAAGTGACGCTGACACAAAACCCCACACATACACTATGTAGAATAGAAGCATTGGTACCCGACCCCTCCCCCCCCACCATTCCCCTCCCCCTCTTATCCCATTTCTTCCTAACCTAAAAAAAACACTTTGTACTATGGAGAATTATATTTGAATTTCATTTATTACTAAGGCTTCCAGTGTTTAATCAGTTTTACTTGTGTAAATGAATAAAGTATGTCAAAGTAAAAAACAAAACAAAACAAAACAAAAGAAGCAACTCTATCCAGAAGGTTAAAAGCTTTGAAAAGGTTCTCGCCTGCAAAATAGACATCAGGGTAAAGTTGTCCCTCTTGGCTGTTGACTGGCAGGTTGGTGGCTTGAGCCCACCCAAGGACAGCTGTGGGCAGGATTCCTGCATGGCAGGGGATTGGAGTAGATGACCCTTGGGGGTCATATACCTTTAGGCACCAGGTGAAAACATTCCCCTTCAACCCGGGCTGATTAATCTTCTACAACCTTTGAAATGTGTTTTTTTTTGGGGGGGATATTGTTTAGTTTTCTTTTTCTTTTAACTATTTGTGTTTTTTATGCTATATTTTTATCCTGCGAATTGCCCTGAGCTCTTCAGATGAAGGGTAGTATGTAAAATTTTGTGTGTATGTGTGTGTGTACACACACACACACACACACACACATTTCCTGTGGCGGACCTGCAGTTGGTTCATTGGAGTGAGGGATTTGGCAACCATAAAAGGGATCCTGAACTATACCTTTTCTGAACTGCCTTGTGTTTTCACTTGTTTGATGTGACAGAGAGTTAGGCATTTTGACTAAACAATCCCCAAATTCACATATTTGGCCACTCTTAAGTATGGGAAGTACAGGATAAAAGATGTTTTTTCACCACATTGACATTCTTCCCTTATGATTGGCAGAAAAACCCATTGCCTCAGATAGCAGAACCAGTCATTTTCATAAATTGACAGCAGGTATAGTCTACCAGCATGGAAACACCTTGTTGTTTTGCTATTTCTCCCATTAAAAACAAAACACAAAACAGAATTCCCCTCCCTTTGACTCTAATGAGAATCAAAAAATTACAATAGCTCTCTCTGCCCCTCAGATAGAGAGATCTAAATAATCCCAATGTCCCTGGGTCAGTCTCCTATGCTTAAAGTGGGGGGGGAAGCAGCCTAATGAGAACAGTGTGAGCAATGGTCACAGATTGCTTGATGGCTCACTGTTGAGCGGGTGGGAAGGGGAAAGGCAGGGGCAAGCACTCCAGAAGGCTCAATTCTGTTGCAGGTTGCCTTTCTTAGAATCATAGAATCATAGAGTTGGAAGAGACCACAAGGGCCATCCAGGCCAACCCCCTGCCAAGCAGACCCAGTTACAAATCCACTGAATGGTAGCATTGTCTAGCCTGCATTTTACCAGCTTCTTTACAAGAATATCATGGGGCACCTTGTCAAAGGCCTTGCTGAAATCAAGATAGGCTACATCCACAGCATTCCCTTCATCTACCAGGCTTGTAATCCTGTCAAAAAATGAGATCAGATTAGTCTGACATGACTTATTTTTCAGAAACCCATGCTGACTTTTAGTGATCACAGCATTCCTTTCTAGGTTCTCACAGACCGTTTGCTTAATGATCTGCTCTAGAATCTTTCCTGGTATTGATGTCAGGCTGACTGGGCGGTAATTGTTTGGGTCCTCTCTTTCCCCCCTTTTGAAAATAGGGACAACATTTGCCCTCCTCCAGTCTGCTGGGACTTTGCCTGTTCTCCAGGAATTCTCAAAGATTGATCACTGCATGGGTTGCCACCTGTCAAAAGTGCCAATAGTCGAGACCTGCACTCCCGGCAGCTAAAGGACACACCTGGGAGACGCCCAATGCACCCTGGTCAAGGGTACACATCGATCCCGCTGGCCCTTTACACGGACAGACCTTTATAGTGGTGGTCGATGCCTACTCGCCTATAGTGGCTGGGGGTGGCCCTGATGACATCCACCACTTCCAAGGCCATCATCTGGGTGCTGCGGGGCCTGTTTGCAACCCATGGGTGTCCTGATGTTCTCGTCTCCGACAATGGACCACAGTTCACCTCAGATATGTTTGAACAGTACCTCCTGGGACTGGGCCTCCAACACGCGTTGACAGCACCATTTCACCCCGCCAGCAATGGGCAGGCAGAAAGAATCGGCAAAAGAGGTGCTTGCGCGCCTGAACCAGGGGGACTGGCACAAGTGGGTCACTGAGTACTTGCTCGTGCAGCACATCACCCCTCATGCGGCCACAGGACGGAGTCCGGCCGAACTGCTGATGGGCCGCTGCCTTCGATCTCCACTTGATCGACTACACCCAGACTTTGGTGTGGCCGAACCCCCGGGCTGTGTCAACGCACCACGATCTTTCATTCTGGGGGATCAGGTTTTTGCCCGGAACTTTGTGGGAGACATTCCTTGGGTGCCAGCCACGGTAGTGGGAATCACTGGACCTCGCTCATACCAGGTGGCACTCAAAGACGGACGCTTATGGCGCCGACACATTGACCAGCTGAGGCGCAGGGTTGGGTATTTGGACACTGCCACAGTGCCTCCAACTGCACCCCCAGCTTCGGAGCAAACTCTAACAGAAGGCGAGGCTCAATCTACACCTCCCTCACAAGCTGCGGATGTGGATCCTAGCCAAGCCACGTCAGAGGTTCAGCATGGCCCTCCAGAGTCTAGGGCCACTGCTGTGCCTGACCATCTGCTGAGTCCGCACATGGCGGTTCCTTTGGCAGTCACGGAGACAGGAAACTTGGACTCACCGCCACCATCGGTGGCGCCACAGTCTCAGCGGGAATCGGCCAACCCCCTGGACACTGGTACTGGCCCTCGGTGTTCCACCAGGGTCACCAAGCGGCCATCCTACTTACGGGACTATGTTAGTAATTGCATTTGAAACGTTGCATTGTAAATAGAAGCTATGTACCTTGAAACTGTTATGCTCTTGTACCTAATTGAAACCATTACGAATGTAACTAATGCCTTTTCACGGTGTTATGTATTGGTGTATATGGTTTTCCCTCAGGTCCTTGACAGTTGTTTTAGGAGGGAACTGTCATTGTTTTAGGAGGGAACCGATACATTGTTTGAGGCAGCCTCTATAAAAGCAGGCCAGCTCGGCAATGCAGTTCAGTTCTGTTCTGGCTTCCGAATAAAGAGCTTCTTGAAGAATCGCTGTGTCGTCTACCCACTATTTAATAGAAAATGTGTTGAGAGGCAATGTTAAGAGCTACCCTGCCATAGCAAGAAGGATACCCTTTGGTCGAGTAACCACACTGGGGCAAGGCCCCATAGAATCATAGAGTTGGAAGGGACCCCTGAGAGTCATCGAGTCCAACCCTTCGCAATGCAGGAAACTCAGCTAAAGCATCCATGGCAGATGGCCATCCAACCTCTGCTTTAAAACCTCCAAGGCAGGAGAGCCTCAAATTTCCCATGGGAGACTGTTCCGCTGTCTAACAACCCTTGCTGCCCCAGAAGGGAACTGGGCTTGCAGCCACCCAGGGGTGACCCTCCCATTAGGCAGGAGCTGGGAGTCCCTTGGTCCGCCTGCTGTTGCTGTATCTGCACTCAGGACCTCCCTCTCAGCCCCCACTTACTTCATGGCTATTTTCCCATCACTGATGCAGCCTCTGGCTGCTGCCCCTTTCCACCCCACAGGCCCACAAGTGCTGCCAGAGAAAGGAGTGAGCCATCTTGTCAGGCTGGGCAGAGCCAGCCGTGTCCAGTGGGGTGGGGGGGTGGCGGTCTCTCTTCGGATTCTTCTTCCTCGTCTGGCTGGCACCACAGCAAACAGCGCAGCATCACTCAGTCCACCAGCAGAAGCGCAGCAATAAGCAGATTCCATACCCTCCAACATTTCTCAGACGAAAATAGGGACAGCCCATTCCCTAATGATAATTTTACTATTTATACCCCACACATCTTACTGGGTTGTGTCAGGCACTCTGGGCAGCTTCCAAACATATATAATAACACAATAAAATATTAAACATTAAAAAAACCTTTCCAATACAGGATTGCCTTCAGATGGCTCAGGGGTTGGATAACTCCATACCCTCCAAGATTTCTCCAATGAAAATAAGGACACCCCAAGGAAAAGTGGGACATTCTGGGATCAAATCAGAAATCAGGACGGCTTCTCTAAATTAGGGATGTCCCTGGAAAATAGGGACACTTGGAGGGTCTTAGAGTCTCTCCTCTCTCCACCCACAAGCAAATGCTGCATGAGTGGAGCGGCTGAAGGAGAGCTTGCTTGCAGAGCAGTCCAACCCAAGTGTGGCTCTGCTTGCCCTGTGCTACCCACGAGACAGAGGTCATCCAGGTGGCTAGGAGAAGAAGAAGAAGAAGAAGAAGAGGAGGAGGAGGAGGAGGAGGAGGAGGAGGAGGAGGAGGAGGAGGAGGAGGAGGAGGAGGAGGAGTTTGGATTTGATATCCCGCTTTATCACTACCCTAAGGAGTATCAAATCTTCTTTCCCTTCCTCCCCCACAACAAACACTCTGTGAGGTGGGTGGGGCCGAGAGACTTCAGAGAAGTGTGACTAGCCCAAGGTCACCCAGCAGCTGCATGTGGAGGAGCGGAGACTCGAACCCGGTCCCCCAGATTACGAGTCCACCGCTCTTAACCACTATACCATGCTGGCTAGGAACATGCAGCACAGCATGTGTGGGCTCTGGGCAGCACCGGAAGGCAAGCCTGCTGCGCACTGAATGTCTTGGCACCACTGCTGCCATCTCATCTCATATTATTATTATTATTATTATTATTATTATTATTATTATTATTATTATTATTTCCCCAGCCACTCTGGGTGGCTCCCAACAGAATTGATGATGATGATGATGATGATAAAACATCAGGCATTAAAAACTTCCCTAAACAGGGCTGCCTTCAGATGTCTCCTAAACATCAGATAGTTGCTGTTTGTTTCCTTGGCATCTGGTGGGAGGGCATTCCACAGTGCAGGCGCCACTACCCACATCAGCTGACTTACTTCCAGCCTGAGTTCAACCTGACATGGTTAGCACTGTGTAGTTGGCGCTTTGCAGTGGGGCAGCTGGCGGTGCCTGATGAAACAATGCCTTGCTGGAAAGAGCTTGTGCCACAATAAACTGGGTAGTTTTCACTGCACCAGAGCAGATGAGCCTCTGTCTATTCAGAACATCACATCAGCCCCTCTGAGGTCCAGGGAGCTGAGTTTCCTTCACGTGGCGCTTCAATATGCCTCCCCTCACCCCTGCTTTATGTTTAAAGGCACCATCGGGACATCTGCTCCATGCCTGGGCCAGAAACTTGGATCTGCTGCCCAGTCATCATGTGAGGCTCCCATCAATCAACTCCTATATTAGGCATTGATTTTCAGGCTAGAAAATGTTACCTTCACACCACTTTCACCAAGCCAACACTGCAATCCTATAGATACTTATCTGGGAGTAAGCACCACTGAACTCAATGGGACTTACTTGTGAGTAGACTTGCAATAGCTCTGTTAGAATGTATGGATGACTTTGCCTGTGAACATTAATTGCAAAGGGATTTAACTGTTAATACTCCACTCCCCAGAGTCGCTGGGGAGGCCCAGCCAGATGGGCAGGGTATAAGTAATAAAATAATAATAATAATTAATAATAATAATAATACTTATTTCTGAAGCATATGGAAAAAGTAACATTTAATATTGGAAGTGAAGTGAAAAGATCTGGCTGACAGACCAATTCTGGGTGATACTTAACTCAGAAAAGGGTCCCTGATTTTTTTACCTCCATTTAAATGAGCATAGAATTCTGGCATACAAATCTAATCATTTCTAATTCTTCTTGCCCAGAAACAGCCATGTCCACCTTTAACATGCCTGATTAAATCTTCATTAAATCTTTAGAGTCTATTAAATGAGTCTTTTATTGAGATTAATAATGACATGCCCTACACTATGTTATATCACTAATCGATATTTTCCTGAGGTTTCAAGTGACCCAATTTAGTGAATGCCACTGTTGCATGCTAGGCAATAGTGCTAAATGTCAGTGTTAAATGTGGTTATACTGATAAATTATAGAAACTGTATATAATTATGAGTGACCAAGATATATATGCTGTTTTTCTTTTTTCCCCTTTTTTGCAGTTCATGAATGTTAATTTGTCATTCCTCCTCAGTTTAAGATCAAAAACAATGCAGAACAGTGTGTGCAATTTAACATTCAAAATAAAGGTTGATTCAAATTATGGCAGAGGAAATAATTAAAATAAAGAACAAAAAAATCTGTTGCATGCAAGCAAAGATTCCCCTTCTTCCCAGACTTCAGGTGCACAACAGGGACAGAGACAAATCTCTTCCCACCAACCACTGTCTTCCTTCCTTACTGCAACTATTTTTACACACACCTAAAAATCCAAGAACTGTGGCATCACAATTGTACTGTAGCCCTATCAGCGGTTACTAGGTTTCAGAGATCTATAAATGGGTAACCACCCCTCCACCATTCCTCCTAGCTAGCTGTTGAGGATGTTTATAAGAGGACTAGCTGGCCTTACCCGCGTTGCTGTGCGTTAGTCTGTCAAATGGAGGGTAATAGGCCCCCTTCAGATCCCCCTGAGCCTCAGAGTCCCCCTGTTTTACAGGATCTCGTGGCGGAGGTGGGGTTTGTGGGTGTGGCGCGTTGTTGTGGGTGTGGCGCGTCCCTGTGACTGCCCCACGTGTCCCGATCCATGATCTATTCTGTTTGCCCCCCCCCCCCCCCGTGATCGGCGTATCTCATGACGTTTTGAAGGATGGTATTTATGTCTTGTGGTTATTTGGTGGGGGATTTGGCGGGGGTTAGTGGTGCTAAATTTTAAAGTAAAAACCCCTTGCCGTGCCCCCAAGTGCGTTGCTGTGGGTTATCTCCCCCCCCCGGGGCCTAGTGGGGGCCTGGCAGGGCCTACATAAAACAAAGGCCATGCTGTGACCTGCGATCCGGGTGCTCGCCCTCTCTCCCCCCCCCCTGGGGGAGAGAGCCTGGCAGGGGCCTAGGGGTCTGATAATGGCCGCCTTGGTAGTTTCAGTTGCTTGGTTGATGATGTCATTATTTGGTTTGTGGGTGTGGTGTAGATTTCACAGGAAGGAGGAGGAGTGGAGGGAATAACGCCACTTGAGGGTGCTGTTTGACTTGGTGGAAAACCAGGTATATATCTGCCCAGGTGTGAGATTTGAGGGATTTTCTTTTCCAACAATGCTCAGGGAGTGGCCTGGATCGTTGTGTCAAAATTTCAGGACGATCGGTCAAGCAGTTACGGAGAAAAGTGGAACACGCACTTTCACGATTTTTACATTTATATATATATAGATTGTCCCATTTTATCTCACAGAAAACCTGTGATGTAGACTAGGCTGAGACACGGAAAGTAGCCCAAGTTTGCCTATTGAGCCCCACAGCCCAGAAGATATTTGGCTGTCGGTTTTCCTGGTCCCAAGTGTGATGCTGTATTCACCAGACCACATGGAAGCCCCAAAGCCTCGGAACAAGTTAATGCAAGGACCGGCTGGTAACACCAAAGCTGCCATGGAAACTCTGTGCAGGGGTTCTTTTTGTGTTGGCGTGGGGGAGGCAGGGTGGAGGGAATGGCAACGTAAGCAGCAAGCTTCTATGCACCTAGCTGATGCAGAGGGGTTGTGTGTGGGCACAGGGTCCATCTGAACATTCCCCATTGAAACCTGCAGCTCTGTAATTGGATATGTGGAGGGGGAACGGTCTGCCACCAGTCATACCCAAGTGCAAAATGAAGTAGAAAAAATGGTCGCCCGCACAGGCATCAGTTTGTAGCAATCTTTGGTTCTCAAATGCTGCCTCTAAACATGCTGATGCCTATAAGGCATGTCCGCCGTGCTACTGTCTTTAACTGTTGCCTAAAAGACTCAAGACGAATAAAAAAAGAAACTGATATGGGCATGAATATGAATCTGCCTTATCTAATTCACTCTACCTCCCTTTGCATTCTGTCTGCCTTACAAAAAAGAAAAATTAAAATGTGGTTTTCACAAGGATCACGACTTCAAAAATTAAGTAAAAGAACAGCTTTTTGGATTCAAAAGGTATCTTTGTTGATTCAGAAAGCTGCCATAAAACAAGTTTACATCACTTACTTTCCTTCTTGCTGAAGAACTCTTTATAAAAATCCAAAGCCACAAAAAGAAGAAAGTAATAAATTGGTTATGATAAGGAAAAACTCCCATCAGGATATGAAAATGGGAAAAGGAAACCAGGTGTATCTTTTCAGGTGAGTCATTAACCCACCAAATGTTGTGGATTTGTTGTTGCTCATTTCTCTGTTTACAACCATTGATAACTCCTGGTTCCCAACTGGTTAAACACGGCAGACTGTGCCACTTTCCTTAGTGGGAGGCATCCTGGTGGCAGTAGAAGCAAATAGGCACAAAAGGACAGAAAGGGCTCAGCGTTCGTTACTGCTGTCACAAATGTACTAGTGGCTTCATAAAACGGGGGGGGGGGGGAGTGATGTTCCTTAGTGGGATCTCTGGGCCGTGTTCCTGGAAGAAATGTTGCAGAGCCTTGAAGCATCTTCTGGCTGCCCTCAGCTTTCCCATCCAGACCAGCAAAGTGATTCAGAAGGCAGACAGATAAATGCAAAGACATGTATGGTACGATAAAAGATTTCTAAATGAAATTCTCTCCCGTTTGCAAAGCTTTTGTAATAAATATAAACAATTTCACTCCCTTCTGTACACAAGAAAAATAAAGTGAGGATTCAGCTAAAAGAGAATAGTAGTCTTTAGTATGTTGAGCTACAGTTATTTTTGATTTCCCCATCATTCTTTCTCAGGTGTAGTTGATATAGAAATGTTTCAAAGCTGTGCATACCAAAATTGTGAGCAGATGAATCATGGATCCACAGCCATCATAAGCAAAAAAAACTTTCACAAGAAATAATTCATTTTTTTAAAATACATAATAAGCAAGAGGCCATACAATCATATATCTTCATTAGGTTGTACTATACAACTTTCTGTAAGGCTTTGTCAGTGTAGAATCTCCTCAATCAGCATTGGGAATTCTTTTTTAAAAAAAACCACCTGTCATTCAAGAGAATCATTGACTAATCCTGCCTACTGCAAAGGAGGGGCCCTTTCCCAAAGGTGGTTGTTATCGAAGGATGTGGTGATTGCATATTAAAGAAACTTAAGCCAGATTCTTGCCTGTTTAACTGCCAAAGGAATCCAAGGATGCTGCTGTTGAATGAAAGAGCTATGGTCCCACTACAAAGGACTCCTCCACATAGAACTGCCATTTCCAATTTTCTTGGGAAAAGTTCCGTTGGTTAAACCATTTTATAATTCACTAAGCAGAACTCTACTGGTGGAAACTGCATTGTAAGAAACCTCAAGCCACATGCCGGAGCTGAGACAGCACTTTCACTCAACCATAGCTTTCCATCACTTGGCCCCAGCTTTCTCCATTTTAGAGAGGTGTAAATTTCAGCTGCTCTATATGACCCATGTCCCAGAAGCCTTAGCTGACTTTTGCCTTAGCTGCCTTCCAATTGCCTGAACAGAGATAATGAGAAAGACCAGGGAAATCTGTGCTTTAAAGAAAAGCCATGCTCTAGGACTGTGCAATCCTGCAGCTCTCTCTGCACACAGGACTACTTGATCTCTTAATTTCTGCCTCTCATCTTGGGAGAAAACTGCTTCACAGATATTCTTCACAACAGTGTTCCATTGGGAAATTGTAAAAGAGAAGAGAAGAATTCAGCAGTATGTTGTGTTTCACATGAAATCTTCAAGATCAGTATTTCTGCAGCAGTCTATATATAAGAAACAGAAGCAAAGAAGTCTAAAATCTGGTTCTAATTCCCTACTGCAATGCTTATGTCTACATACGTATAGCATATGCCAATATGATGTCACAGGTGGAACAGGTGTGCAATGAGGACTTCAGGTCAGCAGAGTCATTACAGAGTCAAATGGGACAGTCTTTCTTCAGATCTCAGCAAGAAATTCACTAAGGATTCCTGTGCCTTATGATACTCCTCTCTGACAACTACAAGGATGATAATATGAGGCGTTTCTAAACATTATTGTTAAGTACTTCTACACAAACATCATTATGTGCCCTTAGCAGACAGATGGCAGGCAACGGAAACAGGCAAATGTGGTTTTCTCTCAAGTGCTTCCTATGCTCCAGGCTTCTTGCTCTCTACAGGCAGATCTACACTACAAACATGTACCAGCTTTAATCTTTTGAAACAATCATGGTCTCTCTACCCTCCCCCCCAAGAATCCAGAAAACTGTCCTTTAGCGAGAAAGCTAAAATGATCTGCTAGGGCTAAACTTTAAATTGTGGGAGCCATTGCAGCACAGTTCTGTCCTGCATCAGGCAGTAATACTGGAAGTTCAAAGTTCACATGGGAGCAACCCACCCCTTAAGATGCCAGAATCAGGCCTCCCAGGAACTGGAGCCATTGGGGGAGGGAAGGAACTGTGATATAGATTCCTCAAGCATCTGATATGACTGAGCCATGAGGCAGCAGCTCCCATACAAGGTAACATCAAATGGGACACTGAGAAATTCCTAGCCTTCCCCACAGTTCCCTGAATTCTCTGGGAGAGGAGGTGACTGTTAAACCATTTTAAATCTATAGTGTAGATCAGGCATCCCCAAAGTGCGGCCCTCCAGATGTTTTGGCCTACAACTCCCATGATCCCTAGCTAACAGGGCCAGTGGTCAGGGATGATGGGAATTGTAGTCCAAAACATCTGGAGGGCCGAAGTTTGGGGATGCCTGGTGTAGATTCACCAAATTGGAAACATTTAACCATGCATTAAAATAACAATCATTGACACTGTATGTGAGTACAACATCCTTTCTAGGAAATTATCTATGCAAGAATGCTAGAGAAGAACGGTCTCAGGCTTTAGGATTGCTTTGCTGTTCTCAGGAGAGAAGTATTTACATTCTAAAGGGCTTCTAAAAAAATATAGAAAAGTGGTCCCTGTTTCCACAGGTATTTCTGAACACCTCCAGCCACTGACAAAGAAGACAGGTGGTGATTGACAAGTGTGAACCTCTTAAATTATGCTCTTAGTTTAGATGGATACAAGAAGGGCAAATTCACAGTAAACCAATATTAAAAAGTCCTTTTCTGAAATGCTGTGGCACCTCCAGTCCTAATGGTTGTTTGTCACTTGCTCCTCCGCTTGTGCTGATCTTTTTTAAAAACTAGATTTGTTGAAGAGTCTGCAAGAGAGCTCTCTTCTTCTCACTGCAAAAGTCTTCCCTGCCCCCTCCCCACCCCCTTCCCCCAAGCCAGCCGTCGGCTTTTCTTTCTGCTTCCAGTTTCAGATCAGCCACTCCTTTTTGCTTTCGTCAATGGTCTCAGTAAAATTGGGGTCGTTGCCCATAATGGCTGCGTCAGCGCTCTCTGCCGATTCTGCCCCCTTGGCTTCATTGGTGTGGTAAGTTCCCTTGTGGCGGAACATGTAGCGAATGAGGAAGACAAGGGTGCAGAGGATGGTGAAGATCACAACAGCAATGACACCTAACACAGAGAGAAAGGCGGAAGGTTTCAGATTCAAAAACAAATGAGCAAACAGTTTAGTTTTCATATACTGTCTGATATGACATGGCTACAATATTGTCTCTCTCATGGTAACAGAGAAAGCCTCCCGTCTTATTGCTCCGTTCTTAACACATGTCCATTAACTGGCAAATAGTACAGTGGGGCTTGTGCGGCTGACACTGCAGAGCCAAATTGGGAGAGCCACTTCATGACACTCTTAATTCTAACTATAGTGTGGCATAGGCATTGGGGATGTATCCTGAATCAACCAGCTCAATTGCTGGCTGATTACTCCACAGTTGATCCTGGGTTAAGGATCCCCCCAAGATGCAAATCAAATAGGGCAAACCTGCCAGGTTGTCATTTGGGGGGATCTATGGCCCATTAGCCACCATCTGGGCCTTTGGACAGAAACCTTCCCCCTCAATGCCTTCACTGGGGTACCCTGAAATTTGAACCTGGATAGCTCACTTTTGCCATCTAGTGTCACATTTGTATGTTGCGCTTTACAACACATTTAAAACATGTTATTTGCAGCTGTATAGCTGAGTCCTCAATGCCTGTTTCTGCCAAAAGTTGTGACAGTTGCTATGAGCATAGCTGCCAAGTCTCCCGTTTTCCCTGGGAAAACCCCTTTTTTTACTTACCTTTTCCCGGTGGTCCCCCGTATCACTTCGTCTCCCGTTTTTCTCCGTTATTTTCTCCTGCCGGCGGCCATTTTTTTCTTTCCGATTTGCCCTTCTATGGGCACCAAAAATGGCCACTGCCAGCTTCAAAAGTCGCATCTACGCATGTCCGGAAGTGCATAGACGTGACTTCCGGTGTTGGCAGCGGCCATTTTTGGTGCCCATAGATGGGCGGAGTGACACCGGAAGTTGCGTCAGCAGACTTCCTGACATGCGTACAAGCGACTTTCGAAGCCGGCGGCAGCCATTTTGGGTGCCCATAGAAGGGCAAAGCGACACCGGAAGTTACATCGACACAACTTCCGGTGTCAAATGGCTGCCGGTCCCGGATTCTGCAGTCCGGAACTTGGAAGGTAAGGCTATGAGGAAGGCAAAACCCCCAGACAGGCCCAATTTGTCTGTGGGCAAATTCCTCCCTGGCCCCAAATGCAGTGGCAGATGCAAGGCCATAGCGGTGCCCTGCCCACTTCCCTTCAAAGAGAGCAGCAATATGCAGGGCTGGAGGGGGGGGGATGCCCAATGCAGACTGTGCTGTTTGCTCCCAGCACAGCCAGTTTACATGCTGAATGTAGCAGGATATGCCATCAGAATTCAAACTACCTGTCATTTACTGCTTCATAATTAAATGTATTTATTTCCATTTCTTATTACAGTATCTACTCTGTCCTAACAGTTCTGGGAAACTAAGCATTTTAAAACAAAAGACAAGTATAGTTGAAAATCCTTTTCTCTTTGTTAGCTTAGCCTTGGAAATTATATGTGTGTTTTAAATTAGGTATTTTAAAATATACTTGCAAACATCATATCTTATCAGCATAGAAATCAACATTCCCTTCTGAAAGGCGGGACGTGTACTTACTTACCTCCAATAATGGCTGAATTCCTGTTAACACCACCTCCAATCACTTGACCATTGTAAGGAAGATCGGCACCTGGGACACAAGAAAAAGCACAAGTTATTATTTACACCAGGCCCTTCAGACATTTAGCCCCTCACTTAAAATTCCCCGTGCTTTCCCTCTGTCCCACTCAGACGTCCTTCCAGGCTAAATCAAGCATTTGATGCTGGAGGCAGTTTTATGCTCCACTGCCTTACGGGGCACAGAGGTTTAAGTAAAATAAATTTTGCACCAGGAGTAAAACCCAAAATAGGACAGGCTCTTCTGTCTTTAATGCTCATGTTTTTTCAACCCCCTGGAAGACTCAGGTAGCCCTCGCACACAGGAGGGATACACTTGCAATGGTTTGTTGCAAGGTCCCACTTCTTAATAATATTTAATTAAAATAACACAAACAGAAGTGGTAATAAAGTATACAGCTGGATGCTGCCATTAACATTCGTATTCCAATGAGGAATCCACTTTCCCACAAGAACTGGTTCTGTTTCGTGTTTCTTTTGAGCAAGTGATGCCCACAGTATGTGGCCAAAGACTTGAACTGTAACAAAGCCATTTGGGGGGACAAATAAAATCCCTGCCAGCAGACCCTCCAAGTGTCCCTATTTTCCAGGGATGTCCCCGATTTAGATAAGCCATCCTGGTTTCTGATTTGATCTCGGAATGTCCTGCTTTTTCTTAGGATGTCCCTATTTTCATTGGAGAAATGTTGGAGGGGATGGAGTTACCTGACCCCCTAGGCACCTCTGTATAGGGATTTTTTTTTTTAATGTTTCATGTTTTTATATATGTTGGAAGCTGCCCAGAGTGGCTGGCACAACCCAGTAAGATGTGTGGGGTATAAGTAGTAAAATTATCATTATGGAATGGGATGTCCCTATATTCATCTGAGAAATGTTGGAGGGTATGTGCCAGTGAATTTAGTGGCAGAATACTAACTGTTTTAAATACAGTACTAACACCAATCTCTCTTCAGGTACATATATTTATATATTGCTTGTATTTATTTTAAATATACCCAGCTTTCTAGAGGACCAAATTAGCTTCAATTTCAGAAGGCTTGAAACAGCAGTTAGAGAAAGTGGCTCCCCCCCCATTATAGCGTGTGTGTGTGAGAGGGTAAGGGAGATCCAGAGACGCACCAAGGAAATAGCTATTACCATGCCTTCTCCCTCCCTTCTGAAATTGTTCCCGATAACTCCACATAGGCAGAATTTCTAGGAATGATCTTTTCCATGGGAGAGCAGCGCCTGCCTTTGCTTATCCTCATCTTCCTGCTGCTCTGTGGCATTAAAATTCTGCTCAGAGCTGCACAGAGCAGCTTGAAATGCCCAGGTCTCTCAGGGAGGGCTGCTAGAATTTATGGCTTTGGCAGGCAGCTGAGCCTCAACTGTCTGTAGCTCCTGATGAAGTGTCTGGGGTGGAGTATATATTGCCATTAAGTTGGGCAGGAGGAGAAAGGTTGTGTGTGTGTGTGTGGGGGGGGTGTTATTGCATCCAAGAACCAGGCAAGATTGAAGCTCTCTTTCCTACTCCTTTCCATTAGGGAAGATTTATGGGAAATTCAAGTGCCATCATTAAGTCATTTGGGATCCAAAGAACAGAGCTGCTAAAGCTGAGCCAGAGATCAAGCTTGCTCTCATGTATTCCCATGAGAAGAAATTGGGGCCATCCACTCATTAAATAATTTTAAGTTGATTCAACTCTTGCTTTTAAACCAATTAATTGAATGGAGCTATTGCAAACATTTCAGCACATGTGTGCTTTTGCTATCCTGGATGGCGCATGGAGGAGGAATGTAGAAAACTGCCTTATCCCAAAGGAGACCACTGGGTCCATCTATATGCTCTGCTGACTGGCAGCAAAACCCAGGAACGAATGTTTCTGAGCCAACCTAGAGATTTCAGGAACTGATCTAAAGGTTTTCTGTGCAAAAAGCAGCACGGACAGGGCAGCCTTACGTGTGCTGTTTGCACGCGGCAGCCCCACGAGTCGTCGCTTGCTCGGCAGATTGCAAGGTCGCCACGGGAGCAGCAGCGCCATTTGTGCATGCACCGTTCGTCATGATGTCAGGATGTATGCATGCTGCGGAGCAATGCCTCGCCCCCAGGGGGTGCCTCCACATTTGCCACCCCGAGCAGCCAAAAGGCAATGTTCGCCACTGGAGACAGCCGAATAATAAAATAAGTCTTCCCTCTAAGCCACTTCACCTGAACATGGTTCGATTTTTTGCACTTGAGAAAACAACAAATGCAGCTACTCCTTTGGAAACTGAAATCTCTAATAGTCCGTATGTGCTGGTTGTTTAAAGCATGGCTGCAGTGAGGCTGCTATCTATGTGGAAAGCAGAATCAGTTATTTTTGCTCTCTACAAATTTAGCAGTCTTTCTTTTTTTATTTCCTGGTGCAGCGTGTCTTTCACTCAAGTTTGTATATTACTACACGAAAAAAGGCAGACAAAGAAGTTAAGGATAGGATTAATTTGTTTTTTTTTAAAAAAGTATAGTTATTTTAAGAACGGGAAATTTTGCATTGGTGTATCTTTGAAATCTTTGTGTTTTTCTACTCCATAAACAAAAACAATTGTGTGTTTGTATGCAATTCCCTGATGGTTTTGAATTTGATGACAATTAAAATCTACATGTAAAACCAATTATTATTTTAACTCATGATTCCTTTGCCTCATCTACTTAAACACAGGACGCAGTTCTGAAGGGAAGCCAGGGGCTGCTTGGCCCTGCGTCCATCTTCAGAAAGGAAGAGACGCTGGCTGAGTCCTGCAGCTCCTCCATCGCCAGCACAGAAAGTCACCAGGGCCACAGGGAAAGGGGGGCAATTACAAAACAATTTCATGCTTTGAGATAACCATTTGGCACCGCAGCAGAATATGAACATGGTCACAGAAGCTGTATTTATAAAGTCAAAATAGACGTTATCTCTGGAAATGTGAGGCTTCAGCCCTGAGATAACAGGGAATTTGGGGTGGGGATCTGAGCTTGCCTGGGGGCAACAACCTCCTCAAAGGGCTTCCTTAGGTGACCTGAAGAAGCCTCCAGGTTTCTTCTGTGCCAATGGTGCCTCCCTGCCCTTGCAGCAGCTAAGGGAAAGCGGGGGAGGGGAGAGTCCCTCGCAATATTCAGATTGGCTCTAACTCTAGCAGTGGACCTGGCTGAAAACTGATCTGCCACTTTTCATCATTTCCAAGGATTATTCTGGTAAAAAGTGCTATGATTATCAGCACCAAGAAAGACAAATCTATGCCAATTTTCTGAACTTGCATTCATTGCATTTATCAAAATTAGAAGCACCAGTAAAACAACAATTACGTGCCCACAAGACAACCCACAGGTCAATCTGCCACTGCTTCACACTGGAGGTTAGTGTCTTTAAGATAAATGCAGTAGTCATAAACCTATAGCAGCAATGAAAGAATAAACTATAATGGATACTTAAGCCATTATAGTTTAGAAGTTAAATTGTCAGTGTGTGTGTGTGTGTGCGTGTGTGTGCGTGTGAGAGAGAGAGAGAGAGAAAATGTTCACTATTATTCTAATCTCACCATCATAACAGATGGTGAGTTATAGTCTAACCCTACATTCTGGAAGCAGCTTCAGGGATTGATTTCAGGATTTTCTCATCCGGTCTCAACTTACCTGAATCGGAATGCCACGGATCCGTTGCGGAAGACATTGGTTGGATGGTTTGTGGGTTTGCACCACAGTTGGATTCCACAAGTTCTCCTTCTGTGTGGATGTGAGAGGAGATGTTTGTGGCTCTCAAAGCTGCCTTGAGCGGGGAAATCTGGTTGAATTGGACTCTGGACAGGCAGCCAGAGAATCCCGGGGTATTGTATTTATGGATCTCTTGGTCAATTTTTCCAAGTTCTGGAGGACAGAGGAAAGGAAAGGCTTTTCAACAGAATTCACTGAAGAAGGAACAAGCACCGTGATCCTTCTCCATGCTTTTAATCCTCACTTTCAGAAAGTTAGGCACACGGCAGACTTTGTAAGTAGTATATCATACCCTCCAAATTCCCACGGACAGTCCCACAATAACAAAAGCCACCGGGCTTCTGATTTGATCCCGGAATGTCCCTATTTCCCCCACCACCGCTGCCACCACTGAGCTCAGAGAGAAGGATGAGCCGGTGTTTGTCCTGAGCAGCAGCGGCAGCGAGGGATCATCCATTGCCTCTCCATGGCTGCTGCCGACCTCCTCCCTTGGGCAGCTCCTAGCAGCTGCTGGACATCAGGTGAGAGGGATAGGCTGCTGCTGCCAAGGGGCAGGAGGAGGGCAGGGCTGCCCTGGGTGGGGAGAAAGGCAGAGCAGAGCACAAGGAATCTTGACTTTTATATATAACTAGCTGGCCTGGCCATGTGCTGCTGTGGGTTTTTGTGTTAAATGGACCTTTTTCTGTTAAATGGACCTTCAGAGTCTCCCTTCAGAGACCCCTCACCTGCCCTGTCCCAACCCTGACTCCTCTACTGTAAGTTTCAAAAATAAGACTCCCCACCCACACGTGTTCCTGAAAATGACCTCCAAAGAAGGAGACTCCACCACACTCATTGGCAGCAAATTCCACTGTTGAACAGCTCTTACTGTCAGGAAGTTCTTCCTAATGTTTAGGTGGAATCTTCTTTCTTGTAGTTTGAATCCATTGCTCCGTGTCCGCTTCTCTGGAGTAGCAGAAAACAACCTTTCTCCCTCCTCTATATGACATCCTTTTATATATTTGAACATGGCTATCATATCACCCCTTAACCTTCTCTTCTCCAGGGTAAACATACCCAGCTCCCTAAGCAGTTCCTCATAAGGCATTGTTTCCGGGCCATTGACCATTTTGGTTGCCCTCCTCTGGACACGTTCCAGCTTGTCAGTATCCTTCTTGAACTGTGGTGCCCAGAACTGGACACAGTACTCCAGGTGAGGTCTGACCAGAGCAGAATACAGTGGTACTATTACTTCCCTTGATCTAGATGCTATACTCCTATTGATGCAGCCCATAATTGCATTGGCTTTTTTAGCTGCTGCATCACACTGCTGACTCATGTCAAGTTGGTGGTCTACCAAGACTCCTAGATCCTTTTCACATGTACTACTCTCTCAAGCCAGGTGTCTCCCATCCTGTATTTGTGCCTTTTATTTTATTTTTTGCCCAAGTGCAGTACTTTACATTTCTCTTTGTTAAAATTCATCTTGTTTGCTTTGGCCCATTTGTCTAATCTGTTAAGGTCATTTTGAAGTGTGATCCTGTCCTCTGGGACAAATGTTTAAAGCATGTCAAGGCAAAAGGTTACCAGTTCAAACTGGCACTAATAATTAATGGCAAGAATTCCTTCTGATAGACTAGAAGAAAAATGTTTTATTGGGCTCAAAGTGGGATATAGAAAACCTATACAGAAAAGTGCAGGCTTTTAAAAGGAGAATTGCATGAATTAAGGCTGCTGGCAGCATGGGAAGATTACTGAAATAATGCACAGAATGTGCTTCAGACACCCTAAATATAAATGCCAACTATTACTAGTAATACAACGTAATGACAAGAGAGCTGGCAAAACCCAGCTGAAAGTGTCAATGAATGGCCGATTCACACAGCACTGAAATTGGGATGGCCAAGGCCAGGAAAAAAGTAAAGGAAAAGAACTCTCGGCACACACATTCAGCTTACTAAAGAATTATATACAAATATATTGTTCCTGAAAATTAACAGCCCATATTTCTGCATATAGCTCTTGAGCAGGGGTAGGCAACCCAAGACCCAGGGGCCAGATGCAGCCCAATCGCCTTCTCAATCCGGTCCATGGACGGTCTGGGAATCAGCATGTTTTTACACGAGTAGAATGTGCCTTTTTATTTAAAATGCATATCTGGGTTATTTGTGGGGCATAGGAATTCATTCATATATTTTTTTCCAAAATATAGTCCGGCGCATCACATGGTCTGAGGGACGGTGGACCGGCCCATGGCTGGAAAAGGTTGCTGACCCCTCCTCTTGAGCATCATGCATTTCAAATGCGTTTCTGTTCTTTTCCAGCACCATGTTGTCTCTGTTAACACAACTGGTAGTCTGGACCTGCACTAGCAGAACACAGATTAACATTTCAAGCATTTCATTACTGCAACATAAAATGTGACATTTTGGCTGCAACAGGGAATCCAGCTTCACATTCTCCTGGACTGTGCAAAAGAAATAAAAAGGAACCTCACCATGGTCATTTTTGGACAAGTTTAAATTGGAGGCACTGAAAAGTAACAATGCAGCATCCATGATTGAGCTCCTCAGAACAAAAGTGGTTCATTCACTGGGACAGCAGAAATACCGGGTGCATCTAAACCATAAAGTAGCTTCTACCACCTGAAACCCCTTGCTTAAGAAGCGCTCATTTGTGTCCAGGAAATAACTGCCCTGTATCTCTGGGTCCAGTGTTGTTGTTCCATAAGGAACAGTTGTGCTACCACCTGTTCATGCAATTATGTGCTCACCAAACCCTGCTGGTCAGCCCCATCCCTAGCTAGCTCAAATTTGTCACAGCATGCAAGGATTAAGAGGGCATGTGACCTCCTAAACTGCTGCAAGCACCTTATCCACATCCTGAGGACTGAGAACCTGAAACTGCTCTTACGAAACCAGACTAGACGGCACACTAGGGTTGCCATGTTTTTTAAATAAACCCTGACACCTGCAAAATTCCCCCAATGCCATTTTTGCACCCCAAAACAAGGACATGTCAGGAATTTTCCTGAGGTATGGCAAGCCTATGGCACACTGTGCACTTCCTCAGGACCTGTCACAACAAGAGCATCAAAGTTGTTGCGGACGTGCATGATTTTATCCGTTGTCACAGTAGACTTCTGGAAGCTGCAAGATCCCATTCAGCAGGTAACATGTTAGGAAGCACCATACCACTTAGAATAGGTCTGCTGCCCAACTACTTGATGATGGAATGAAGGCAGCAAAGTAGACCTTCTTGTCTCCAGTCCATGATTATGTGCTCTAACACGTCATCTTTGCCACAAAAGCAATGCAATTTGTTTTGCAGATATTAATATTGTACAGCTTGAAGCAATAGGATGAATAAGCAACTGGAATAAAATATGATTCAAAAGCTTTACTAACAGAACTTGCTCCAAAAACAAATACGAAAACAAATGATACATCCAAATAGTTGTACAGTCATACCTTGGTTATCTAATGCCTTGCGTCTCAAACATTTTGGCTCCCGAACGCCGCAAACCTGGAAGTGAGTGTTCCAGTTTGCAAAAGTTTTTTGGAAGCCGAGCGTCCGACGTGGCTTATGCAGCTTCCGATTGAGTGCAGGAAGCTCATGCAGCCAACTGGAAGCTGTACCTTGGTTTTCGAAAGTTGAATGGACTTCCAGAACAGATTCCATTCAAGAACCAAGGTACAGTGTCATGTGCATGCTCAGCAAGGCTTATCTTCTTGGATATTTGAAATTACTCTCTCTCCACACAGACTCTGTTTGCCTGGAGCTGGTCTCCTGTGTCTTTATGAGACACCCTGTACAATTACACTATTCGTGGTTTGTTGGTTGGTCTTTAGAAAAGTGGAAGATACTTGGTTAAATGCCTGAAAACATGTTTTGCAGCTGATCTTACTTGACATTTGGCGTCAGCTTATGATGAGAGAAATGATATAGCAGGGAATGCAATGCAGGTGCAATGCACCCTGTTTGATACTTAGAAGATTTTTGACATTTCAAATCAGTTTGAGCACTCCAACTGGAATTGCATTATGTGCGTTACAACATAACAATTACAAGAGCAGGAATCCTAAATATACAGACTGCTTCATGGGTAAATAAAGCTCTGTAAATAATGATGGTGCAGGTTGGGGGTGGGAATTGTGGGGCTAAAATTTTGGGGTGCAAAAATAGTGCAGAATGACTTCAAAGCATTACATTACAATGGCACATGGGGTTTACAGTGGTTTATTCAATGAAAAAAATGACAACTGTAAGAAAATATTGCATCTACCATGTACAGTTTGCTTTCCACCAGGACCCTCTGTGTCTGACCCAACTCAGCCCTTTTCCCTCAAACTCCTTCTCCCGGCCAAACCCCACCCTCTGCGCATAACAACTGTCACTCTGACTCCTGGCTCTCCTCTGCATGGACCCAGCCTCTGCAAGCACAACCTCCTGCTCTCCTCGTCCAACCAGACCCACCTTCTGCCCATGCAGTTTGGATGACGACGAGGAGCACAAATAGGTGAAGTCAAAACAGGACAGGATACACTTTTCTTAAAAAAAAAAAGGGTGATCACATTTTTCTAGGGATGGGGGGGGGCAACCCTTCATCCAGCACATATCATTGCAGTGCTGAGGGATCTGCACTGGGTGCCTGTTAAGCACAGAGCCAGTTATAAGGTTCTGCTGTTGACAGACAAAGCTCGAAATGACTCTGGGCATTAGGATCAGCAAAGGAACCTGGTTTGTTTTGCGATGGCCTGATGTTTACCAACATGTGGCAACACAGAGGCCGGATTTCAAACTGAAGCCCCCCCCTTTATAATATGTGATGCCTCGTCTGTATTGGGCTTCTGTTCTGCCAGCAATGCAAACATTCCCCTGAACGTGACCTCTTGGCCTCATTGTTTAAATCACTTTAAAAAGTGCTGCTATTTTTCTATATATACAGATAATAGCCCTATAACACATTCGCTTGTTAAAGCAAAACCACACACACATTGCCTGTGTTGGCTACTTAAGGGGGACAACCTACCCATGCAGCATCAGAACATGGCTCCAACGAGTCCAGTCTTCTGTCTTCAAAGATGGTCGGCCAGCTGTTGCTAGAAAGCTTGCAAGCACACCACATTCCCATGCCTTGCTTGCTTCAGGACCCAGCAATCACAGGTAAACTGCCTCTGATGAGGGAGGCTCAATTTTGGCCTGTCATTGCTCACATCTATTGCTAGAGTTCTCTTCCATGGATTTGCCTAATCATTTTTATACCATCCAAGCTACACTACATCTTGCAGCAATCATTCCATTAAAAAAAAATAAACATTTTGCTTTCCATTTATAATACCAACCAATTCAAACGTCAAATAAAAATGTCCTCAACTACTCAAAACAGACTTTGAGTCAATTTCAAAAGGCTTGTGACTTAGAATACTGTTCTCATCCCTTTGTACCTGGGTCTTGTACAGAACTGATTGTGGAAACTATCGAGGCATCTCTCTATTAGCTGTAGCCGGCAAAAAAAAATTCTTGCAAGGGTCTTTGCAAACCGTCTGGTAACAATATCCAAGGTGACCCTTCCTGAATCCCAAAACGGTTTCTGGCCTTCTAGGGGGACAGTGGACATGATTTTCACCACTCAACAGCTTCAAGAAAAATGCATAGAGCAGAACTAACCCCTGTATATGGCGTTTATTGACCTGACTAAGGCTTTCGACACTGTAAATTGTAATGCCCTGTGGACTGTCCTTCTGAAAGTTGGCTGCCCAGATAAATTTGTAAACATCATTCAGCTCCTCCATGATAATATGACAGCAACAATCGCAGATAACAATGGCTCTCAAAGTGAACTATTCACAGTGGGATCAGGTGTTAAACAGGGTTCTGTTATTTCCCCAACTCTATTCATTATTTTCATTGCCATGATCCTACACTTTGTCGACGGGAAACTCCCCACCGGAGTAGAAATCATATATCAAACAGATGGAAAGGACTTCAATCTGAACAGGCTGAAAGCAAAAAGTAAGGTTACTGTAACTTCCGTCATAGAGCTTCAGTATGCTGATGACAACGTAGTGTGTGCACACTCAGAGAATGACCTCCAAACCAAACCATCCTAAATATCTTTTCAGAAGTTTACAAAAAGCTTGGCCTATCACTCAACATCCAAAAAACCAAAGTGCTGCACCAACAAGTACAAAATAACCCCCCTGCAGTGCCACAAATCCAACTCAGTGGTGTAACGTTGGAAAATTTTGATCACTTCTCCTACCTAGGCAGTTACCTTTCCACAAGGGCCAACATTGATGCCGAAATCCAGCATTGACTGAGCTCTGAGTGCGGCTTTCTCCCAATTGAAGTGCAGAGTGTTTGAGGACCGGGACATTCGCAGCTTGTTTACAAAGCTATTGTACTACCAACATTACTATATGCTTGTGAAACATGGACCACTTATAAACGCCATCTCCAACTCCTCGCAAGATTCCATCAACGGTGTCTCCAAAAAATTTTACACATCACTTGGGAAGACAGGCGAACTAATATCAGTGTACTGGAAGAAGCAAAGATCACCAGTGTTGAAGCAATGATTCTTCAACATCAATTTCGTTGGACTGGTCATGTTGTGCAGATGCCTGATGATCGTCTTCCAAAGCAACTACTCTATACCGAACTTTAAAATGGAAAGCGTAATGCTGGTGGTCCACAAAAGAGGTTTAAAGACTGTCTCAAGGCAAATCTTAAAAAATGTAGTATAGACACCGACAACTGGGAAACACTGGCCTGCGAGTGCTCCAGTTGGAGAACAGCCTTTACCAAAGGTGTCATGGGCTTTGAAGAAACTCGATCTCAGGGCGCAAGGGAGAAACGTGCCAAGAGGAAGGGACGCTTGGCAAATCCACACCGTGATCAACTCCTGCCTGGAAACCAATGTCCCCACTGTGGAAGGACGAGTGGATCCAGAATGGGCTTCCACAGTCATTTACAGACCCATTGTTAAAAACGTGTTTATGGAAGACAATCTTACTTGGCTATGAGTGATCGCCAAAGAAGACGACGACCTGGGTCTATTTTTGTTCTGGGTTTTTCCATAAACTGAGTTTGCAACGTTTTCTAAGCAAATGAATAACAACAAAAGCTAGGATGTAATTTGTTAAACCTGGATCTAAAAATGCTCAGACTTTTACTTTCTGTTGTCTCAGCTAGATATTCTCCTAGCTTTGACAGCTCTGACGCCTTTCTTTCACATTTCTTAGTTGAGGAGCTTTTCCTATTTTCTCTTTCTCTTTCATTGTATGTGCCATTCAATCCTCTTTAAGTCCAAACGGAATATCCAACAGAAATGGGATAACCTATCATTTTGCAATCACAAAACTAGCTAGTGTTTGTCAAGTTCTTATAGAACCTCCACTGCCCCATTTATCACACACACAAACAAATAAGGGAACGTGACAGGCTCGCTAGTGAAGAGTACTGTAGCACCCACATGCTCCTTTTGTTTCTTGCCAACATGCTGGATCACTGACTGTGCTCAGAAAAAATGAAAAACTCAACGGAAGGCAACGCACCTTAAGAAAAGATCAGATACACTGCCGACATAGCTGTTACTTGTATGAATCAGCGTCATTTATTGACATAAAACAGAACTGCAGCTTATTCATTTATTTGGCAGCTTGCTCGTCCAGTAACAAATTTATCAGTCTAATGTCCCAGTCCGCCTTTTTTTTTTTTGCTGCAAGAGGCAGCCTTTGGGAATCTAGATTCACTGGGAGTTAAGCTGTGAAAAAGGCAACTCCAGCCACAGCCCAAGGACTGACCTTTTCGCCCGGGGAAACGAACACCTGAGAAACTGGAGGCTGGCAAGGCAGCCGGTCAGACAGCAATGGCCCCTCCCTCGGCAGTTACCTGGTCCGCCCTTGCCTCGTCTCTCTTCTTCCAGGGGAAATGCCTGCCTGCCTCTCCTCCGCCGGACTCGGGGCTCCTCCGCGTCTCCTTTTGTTGGCAGCAGGGATGCCTGCCGTCTGGCTGCAGCCAATCGCGAGCCCCCCCCCCTGCCGCCGCCCCAATCCCGGGCACCGAGCGGAGAAATGCAGGTGAGGAGGGAGCACATGCAAAACCCGGAGTGTAGTCGGCAACCAATGGGGATACGATTTCTAACAGCAAAATGTGACGGGAGAGGCAAACAGAAAGACGTGGACCGGATCTCTCTCTCTCTCTCTCCAGCTGTTTTGGGACTACAACTCCCATCATCCCTGGCTAACAGGACCAGTGGTCATGGGTGATGGGAATTGCAGTCCCAAAACATCTGGAGGGCCGAGTATGGGGGCGCCTCCTTTTGGGTCTTGGATCCGGACCAGGAAGCCGCCGGAGAAGATTTCGGGAGCGAGGTGGGTTGCCTTCGCAGGAGGCGGCTGTGCAGCATCTCCAAGAGACACACCTGAGTCTCCACATCAGGGATGCGAACACTCGGAGTCCCATGGCCCCAGCAGAACACCTGTGAGTCCAGCACTTGATATTGCTAAAAGCTCTTCTGTTTGCAGTAGTCATTTCTTCTGGAACAGTGTCCAAAGAACATGGACTGAAAAACACAAAAAGGCCTGTGCCTTCTGTTGGCTAAGGATATACCAGCACAACATTGTTCTCTGATGTCTTTTCCAAAGAAGTCTTGGCGCGGCTGTGTGCATCCTGCGCTTCCTTAGGTGTTTGCAGGTTCATACTTGCGCCCGAGGGACAGGATTCACCCCCCCTCTCCGAGCCATAACATAGGGCCGGAGGAGAGAGCACAAATCCAAAGAATGGCAGCTGTAGCCACGCTCATGACTTCAAGGGCATAGTGCTAAAATCTGAACAAGGCTAAATTTGGCCTCGGATCCAAAAGATAATTTTCTGCAGCCCATAGCCTGCAAATTATCCTTGTATACCAGAGTGCTGAGTTAACAGTGGCCAAAGAGCACTCTCTTCTTTTAATATAAAATTCTCCCTGACACCTTGTTAGCAGTTTGCAGATGCTTTAAAAACAAACACCATGAATTGAACATTTTTGTTTACTAAGTATTTCATCTAGTAAAAATTAATTGAGAATGTTTGTGCATACTGAACCTTGGAAGATAATCCAGCATACAATTGAGTTTGAACCAGAAACTAAATGTACCAACATCCCTCTCAACTGGAAACATTTAGTATAACAGAGATCTTCTGCTTTTTTTTAATGAAAAACCCCCAACACTTTGTGGTCCCATAAAACTTTGTATTTTAGCACTGCACACAATTGGAGCACAAACTTAGTCTCTACAATTTTTTAACAGAAATGATTTGTCACTATTTTAAAAAACCACCTTCCAAATCTCCTCAAAAGCTTGTATAGGGGTTTATGAAGGAGATGTTGCAAAAAATAGGGATGGAACTTTGAAGATAGGGACAATTGGATCATATTTAATTGCAGTATGCAATGGAAACATATTTTCAACAGCTTGCTGAAAATAATACAGACCTTTCAATATCACTAACTAATGTAAACCAGCAGGCACATTTAGTGAAAATATAACCTTAGGCTGTAAACTGGAGACTCTTTAAATTATGGTAATGGATTCTGCTCCATTAGTTTCTTATATTCCTATTTAAGACCACACTCTTAGCAACTTTACTCATAATAAAGTCCTATTGAATGGGACCTGCTTTTAAACAATATTTATTTATTTCATAAAAAATTATATCCTGTTTGATTGTAAAAAAAAACCAAAATTCTCAAATACAAGAAAACAAGAAAATCAAGAAAAAACTGCAACTGTACTTTAAAATATCAGAAGTTAAAATACTAAATCAGATTCAGAATATGCTAATGAGGCATGAAGAACAGTTAAGAGATTTAGTTACAGGTAGGTAGCCATGTTGGTCTGCCATAGTCAAAACAAAATTTAAAAAATCATTCCATAATAATAATAATAATAATAATAATAATAATAATAATATATTTGTACTTCGCCCATTCAGATGGGTTTCACCAGTCACTCTGGGCGGCTTCCAACAAAGATTAAAATACATTAAAATGTCACACATTAAAAACTTCCCTCAACAGGGCTGCCTTCAGATGTTTTCTAAATGTCAGGTAGTTGTTTATCTCTTTGACATCTTATGTGGGAGGGCATTCCACAGGGTGGGTGCCACTACCGAGAAGGCCCTCTGTCTGCTTCCCTGTAGCTTTGCTTCTCGCAATGAGGGAACCGCCAGAAGGCCCTCAGAGCTGGACCTCATTGTCTGGGAAGAACGATGGGGGTGGAGATGCTCCATCAGGTACACTGGGCAGAGGCCGTTTAGGGCTTTAAAGGTCAGCACCAACACTTTGAATTGTGCTCGGAAACATACTGGGAGCCAATGTAGGTCTTTCAGGACTGGTGTTACATGGTCTCAGCGGCTGCCCCCCAGTCACCAGTCTAGCTGCCACATTCTGGATTAGTTGTAGTTTCTGGGTCACCTTCAAAGGTAGCCCCACATAGAGCGCATTGCAGTAGTCCAAGCGAGAGATAACTAGAGCATGCACCACTCTGGCAAGACAGTCCGCGGGCAGGTAGGGTCTCAGCCTGCGTACCAGATGTTTCAGTGTATCTGAAGAAGTGTGCATGCACATGAAAGCCCATACCAATGACAAACTTGGAATCATAGAGTTGGAAGAGACCACAAGGGCCATCCAGTCCAACCCCCTGCCAAGCACGAAACACCACCAAAGCATTCTTGACATATGCCTGTCAAGCCTCTGCTTAAAGACCTCCAAAGAAGAAGACTCCACCACACTCCTTGGTAGCAAATTCCACTGCCGAACAGCTCTTACTGTCAGGAAGTTCTTCCTAATGTTTAGGTGGAATCTTCTTTCTTGTAGTTTGAATCCATTGCTCCGTGTCCGCTTCTCTGGCGCAGCAGAAAACAACCTTTCTCCCTCCTCTATATGACATCCTTTTATAGATTTGAACATGGCTATCATATCACCCCTTAACCTTTTCTTCTCCAGGCTAAACATACCCAGCTCCCTAAGCCGTTCCTCATAAGGCATCATTTCCAGGCCTTTGACCATTTTGGTTTCCCTCCTCTGGACACGTTCCAGCTTGTCAGTATCCTTCTTGAACTGTGGTGCCCAGAACTGGACACAGTATTCCAGGTGAGGTCTGACCAGAGCGGAATACCGTGGTACTATTACTTCCCTTGATCTAGATGCTATACTCCTATTGATGCAGCCCAGAATTGCATTGGCTTTTTTAGCTGCTGCATCACACTGTTAACTCATGTCAAGTTCGTGGTCTACCAAGACTCCTAGATCCTTTTCACATGTACTGCTCTCAAGCCGGGTGTCACCCATCCTGTATTTGTGCCTTTCATTATTTTTGCCCAAGTGTAGTACTTAACATTTCTCCTTGTTAAATTCATCTTGTTTGCTTTGGCCCAGTTGTCTAATCTGTTAAGGTCAATTTGAAGTGTGATCCTGTCCTCTGGGGTATTAGCCACCCCTCCCAATTTGGTGTCATCTGCAAACAAGCTGGTCATCACAAACACTCTCTTCCAACAACACAAGAGACGACTCTACACATGGATATCACCAAATGGGCAGCATCGAAATCAGATTGATTATATTCTCTGCAGCCAAAGATGGAGAAGCTCTATACAGTCAGCAAAAACAAGACCTGGAGCTGACTGTAACTCAGATCATCAGCTTCTTATAGCAAAATTCCAGCTTAAACTGAAGAAAGTAGGAAAAACCACTGGGCCAGTAAGATACAATCTGAATCAAATCCCTTATGAATATACAGTGGAAGTGAGGAACAGGTTTAAGGATTTAGATTTGGTGGACAGAGTGCCTGAAGAACTATGGATGGAGGCTCGTAACATTATACAGGAGGCAGCAACGAAAACCATCCCAAGGAAAAGGAAATGCAAGAAAGCAAAATGGCTGTCCAACGAGGCCTTACAAATAGCGGAGGAGAGGAGGCAAGCAAAATGCAAGGGAGATAGGGAAAGATACAGGAAACTGAATGCAGATTTCCAAAAAACAGCAAGGAGAGACAAGAGGGTCTTCTTAAATGAGCAATGCAAAGAAATAGAGGAAAACAATAGAATGGGGAAAACCAGAGATCTGTTCAAGAAAATTGGAGATATGAAAGGAACATTTCGTACAAAGATTACCATAATCAAGGACAAAAGTGGTAAGGACCTAACAGAAGCAGAAGACATCAAGAAGAGGTGGCAAGAATACACAGAGGAATTATACCAGAAAGATATGGAGGTCTCGTACACCCCAGGTAGTGTGGTTGCTGACCTTGAGCCAGACATCTTGGAGAGTGAAGTCAAATGGGCCTTAGAAAGCACTGCTAATAACAAGGCCAGTGGAAGTGATGATATTCCAGCTGAACTATTTAAAATTTTAAAAGATGATGTTGTTAAGGTGCTACACCCAATATGCCAGCAAGTTTGGAAAACTCAGCAATGGCCAGAGGATTGGAGAAGATCAGTCTACATCCCAATTCCAAAGAAGGGCAGTGCCAAAGAATGCTCCAATTACCGCACAATTGCGCTCATTTCACACGCTAGCAAGGTTATGCTTAAAATTCTACAAGGCAGGCTTAGGCAGTATGTGGACCGAGAACTCCCAGAAGTGCAAGCTGGATTTCGAAAGGGCAGAGGAACCAGAGACCAAATAGCAAACATGTGCTGGATTATGGAGAAAGCTAGAGAGTTCCAGAAAAACGTCTACTTCTGCTTCATTGACTATGCAAAAGCCTTTGACTGTGTCGACCACAGCAAACTATGGCAAGTTCTTAAAGAAATGGGAGTGCCTGATCACCTCATCTGTCTCCTGAGAAATCTCTATGTGGGACAAGAAGCTACAGTTAGAACTGGATATGGAACAACTGAGTGGTTCAAAATTGGGAAAGGAGTACGACAAGGTTGTATATTGTCTCCCTGCTTATTTAACTTATATGCAGAATTCATCATGCGAAAGGCTGGACTAGATGAATCCCAAGCCGGAATTAAGATTGCCGGAAGAAATATCAACAACCTCAGATATGCAGATGACACAACCTTGATGGCAGAAAGCGAGGAGGAATTAAAGAACCTTTTAATGAGGGTGAAAGAGGAGAGCGCAAAATATGGTCTGAAGCTCAACATCAAAAAAACCAAGATCGTGGCCACTGGTCCCATCACCTCCTGGCAAATAGAAGGGGAAGAAATGGAGGCAGTGAGAGATTTTACTTTCTTGGGCTCCTTGATCACTGCAGATGGTGACAGCAGTCACGAAATTAAAAGACGCCTGCTTCTTGGGAGAAAAGCAATGACAAACCTAGACAGCATCTTAAAAAGCAGAGACATCACCTTGCCGACAAAGGTCCGTATAGTTAAAGCTATGGTTTTCCCAGTAGTGATGTATGGAAGTGAGAGCTGGACCATAAAGAAGGCTGATCGCCGAAGAATTGATGCTTTTGAATTATGGTGCTGGAGGAGACTCTTGAGAGTCCCATGGACTGCAAGAAGATCAAACCTATCCATTCTTAAGGAAATCAGCCCTGAGTGCTCCCTGGAAGGACAGATCGTGAAGCTCAGGCTCCAATACTTTGGCCACCTCATGAGAAGAGAAGAATCCTTGGAAAAGACCCTGATGTTGGGAAAGATTGAGGGCACTAGGAGAAGGGGACGACAGAGGACAAGATGGTTGGACAGTGTTCTCGAAGCTACGAACATGAGTTTGACCAAATTGCGGGAGGCAGTGGAAGACAGGAGTGCCTGGCGTGCTATGGTCCATGGGGTCACGAAGAGTCGGACACGACTAAACGACTAAACAACAACAACAAACAACAACAACAAGCAAACTTGCTCAGGATGCCCTCAAGCCCATCATCCAAGTCATTGATAAAGATGTTGAATAAGACTGGGCCCAAGACAGAACCCTGTGGCACCCCACTAGTCACTTCTCTCCAGGATGAGGAGGAGCCATTGATGAACACCCTTTGGCTTCGGTCAGTCAGCCAGTTACAAATCCACTGAATGGTATCATTGTCTAGCCTGCATTTTACCAGCTTCTTTACAAGAATATCATGGGGCACCTTGTCAAAGGCCTTGCTGAAATCAAGATAGGCTACATCCACAGCATTCCCTTCATCTACCAGGCTTGTAATTCTGTCAAAAAATGAGATCAGATTAGTCTGACATGACTTATTTTTCAGAAACCCATGCTGACTTTTAGTGATCACAGCGTCTCTAAGGTGCTACTGGACTGATTTTTTAAATTTAGTTAAGATATTATATTAGAATTATGTTATTTTGTTTGGATTTAATTCGTTCCACGGGTCTTTTCTTATAACGAAAAATTCATCTAGCGAATCCCATAGGAATGCATTGAATTTTTTTTTGAAAAAATTTTTTTGCCCATAGGAACACATTAATTGAATTTCAATGCATTCCTATGGGAAACCGCGATTCGCTAGACGAATTTTTCGTAAAATGAATTCGTCTAGCGAGGCAACCTCCGCTTGAAAAATCCTTTCGTTAAGCGGAAATTTCATTAAGCAGGGCATTCGTTAAGCGAGGCACCACTGTATTTAAATACTTTTAAATAGATATTTTTAAAACAATTGGCTCAGAAGTCAAAGGCGTGGCTTAAGATTTTTAAAAAACCTATTTGAAAGAATAAACCATAAACGTTATTGTCATCAATTTATTAAATTATTTTGTATAAGAGAAATAAGCCAAGTGACTATGCTCAAATATGGAAAAAAGTTGTGATAAAAATTCAAGAGACTACCGGTAAATAGAAATATTTTGTGGCAAATAAGAATAAATATTCAGCATCATTCTCCCTGAGGGAGAACTCTCTAAAGGTGTTTACAACCTTTATATTTACCCTGATGTTGGGAAAGATGGAGGGCACAGGGAGAAGGGGATGACAGAAGACGAGGTGGTTGGACAGTGTTCTCAAAGCCACAAACATGAGTCTGACCAAACTGCGGGAGGCAATGGAAGACAGGAGTGCCTGGCGTGCTCTGGTCCATGGGGTCACGAAGAGTCGGACATGACTAAATGACTAAACAACTTTGATTAGTGCATTATTTTAATTATTTATCTGTTTCTTTCTGATTTGTTAAAGGAGGTTATTTACCTTCAGTCACACTGTGGCCTTGCATATAAAGGTTTGCACAAAAATTCAAGTCACTAATTCATAATGCGAACAATCATGATATAATCTTGAGATTTAGAAGCAAAACAATGTCCCTGAATGAGCCCTGAAGGCCTAGGATGCCACAGTCACCTGGCCCCAGAGCAAAGCAGCGTTGCTCAGGTCTGTCTCTTACTGGGAGATCCCCCTTGAATGAAAGTCTATATAGATAGATATTATATATATATAGATAGATAGATAGATAGATAGATAGATGATAGATAGATAGATAGATAGATATAATATATACTATCCATTTACAGACTCATGCAAACTAAATGAAATCTCAACAGCCAAAAGGTTGACAATACCTGCTGCTCTCTCCCACACGCTGTGCCACCTGCTGAACCTGCTGCTCTGCAAATTACTAGATGTCAGTCACATATAATCAATCAATATCCTTATTTACCACCCCTAATGATCTATTAACTGGTCCCCACTTCTATTTCCCCAGCAAACCAATTACAATGCATTCCTATGGGATTCGCTAGATGAATTTTTCGTTATAAGAAAAGACCCGTGGAACGAATTAAATCCAAACAAAATAACATAATGTACGTAATGACATTACGTAATGTCATAAGATTTAGAATATGAGCAAAAACAACTGCCCTTTTATCTAATATAAACTGCCAATTTTTAATATTTAGTTAAGGCTGCTATTAACATCAAATCAACCAGCAACTATTTGACTTTTAGAAGACACCTGAAGGCAGCCCTGTTCAGGGAGGTTTTTAATCACTGATGTTTTACTGTGTTTTTAATATTTTGTCGGGAGCCGTCCAGCATGCCTGGGGCAACCCAGTCAGATGGGCTGCATACAAATAATAAAATCATCATTATCATCATCATCATCATCATCATCATCATCATCATCATCATCATCATCTCCTAATAGATACATGGGAATACCTTATTGCAGAGTATAAATGTATCTTTGAGAATAAGCATTTTGCTTTGTTGTCTTTGTCCATGGAGTTTTCTTGGCAGGGATACTGGAGTGGCTTGCCAGTTCCTTCTCCAGGTGGATCACGTTTAGTCAAAACTCTCCACTATGACCTGTCCGTCTTGGGTGGCCCTGCACAGCATAGCGCATAAGTTTCTCTGAGTTATTCAAGCCCCTTCACCACGACAAGGCAGTGATCCATGAAGGAAAGTCCCATGGACTGCAAGAAGATCAAACCTATCCATTCTGAAGGAAATCAGCCCTGAGTGCTCACTGGAAGGACAGATCCTGAAGCTGAGGCTCCAATACTTTGGCCACCTCATGAGAAGAGAAGACTCCCTGGAAAAGACCCTGATGTTGGGAAAGATTGAGGGCACTAGGACAGCGTTTCTCAACCGCTGTTCCGCGGCACACTAGTGTGCCGCGAGACGCTGGCTGGTGTGCCGCGACGTGCGGCGATGAGAAGCCCCTGATGTTGGGAAAGATTGAGGGCACAGAGGACGAGATGGTTGGACAGTGTTCTCGAAGCTACCAACATGAGTCTGACCAAACTGTGGGAAGCAGTGGAAGACAGGAGTGCCTGGCGTGCTCTGGTCCATGGAGTCATGAAGAGTTGGACATGACTAAACAACTAAACAACAACAATACCACACTGACATACTCAAAGCAGTTCACATATATTATTTCAGTAATCCTTACAGCATCTCAAAGATGGCTAATATTAGTAAGAAGATTTTACTTTCTTGGGCTCCATGATCACTGCAGATGGTGATAGCAGTCACGAAATTAAAGGACGCCTGCTTCTTGGGAGAAAAGCAATGACAAACCTAGACAGCATCTTAAAAAGCAGAGACATCACCTTGCCGACAAAGGTCCGTATAGTTAAAGCTATGGTTTTCCCAGTAGTGATGTATGGAAGTGAGAACTGGACCATAAAGAAGGCTGATCGCCGAAGAATTGATGCTTTTGAATTCTGGTGCTGGAGGAGGCTCTTAAGTATTCTTAGGGAAATCAGTCCTGAGTGCTCACTGGAAGGACAGATCCTGAAGCTGAGGCTCCAATACTTTGGCCACCTCATGAGAAGAGAAGACTCCCTGGAAAAGACCCTGATGTTGGGAAGGAGAATCATAGAATCATAGAATCATAGAGTTGGAAGAGACCACAAGGGCCATCCAGTCCAACCCCCTGCCAAGCAGGAAACCTATCCATTCTGAAGGAAATCAGCCCTGAGTGCTCACTGGAAGGACAGATCCTGAAGCTGAGGCTCCAATACTCAGGGAACGACAGAGAACGAGATGGTTGGACAGTGTTCTTGAAGCTACCAACATGAGTCTGACCAAACTGTGGGAAGCAGTGGAAGACAGGAATGCCTGGCGTGTTCTGGTCCATGGGGTCATGACTCATGTAGAGTCGGATATGACTAAACGACTCAACAACAACAACAATTTTGCTTTGTTGTACTGTTAGTTTTATTTTGAAATGCCAACAGGGTTCCAAGAACCACTCGAGGACCAAACTTCCAAAAATAATCATGGTCTACATACAAACTAATTGAAAATACTAAGCTGGTTGCTTGCAATTGCCCTGAGAAACTCCACAATTTTCCTTCAGGAAATCAAAGTTTCACACATTGCTAAAAGTCAATTACACAGAGTAGATTCAGACAGGGTCGGCCTGCTGTTTTTAATGAGGGTTGCAGACGCAGCGGCATCACAGGATGCAACAAGTGTGGGGTTGTGTTCTGACTGACCTAGATACACACAAGCCACACACAAGGAGAATGACACGCAGCTTCCTCTGAGCTCTAGCAGCTTGTGTAAGAACATATGGAGAGTCCTGCTGGGTCAGGTCAAAGGCGCAGCTGAGGCAGCCTCCTCTTTTCACATTGGCCAACCAGATGCCTCTGGCAAGTCAGACAGCAGGACCTGAGGACAAGAGCCTTCTCCTCCCTTGGGGTTCCCAGGAGAAAGCAACTGGAATACAGAGGCAGTAGATGTGGAACACAGCTATCATAGCATCCTGCACAGAGGTGCATTCGCTGGAACAAGGATCGTGGCAGTAAAATAGAAATAGGGACAAGCCTTTTTCGGAGATGTTTGCAAAAGTCTTTAAATGTAGATCTCCAAGTATCTGTGTGCATGGAAGAAAAGGCTGGAAAATAGCCCCCTCCTGATTTCTATACCACTTGGAGGGCTGCCTCAATGCTTTTATCAATGTTTTACTAGTAGCATAATTGGCATGCAGTGAACATAAAATGTGAATTTAATTTAGCAATAATTGGCTACTTCTGTTGATTTGGAGTTTCTGAGTGTCTCTTGGTAAGAAGAGAAATGCTACGTCTTGGCGTGATAGATTTGTTTCCTGCCGCTCTAAGCCCTTTATTTCACATTGGTTGGATGCTTTCCTGCTTCCTGAAGAAATGCATTAAGTGCAGAAGAGAACCAAGGAGTAATCAGAATGAAAATCCAGAGACGAAGCAGCAGCAACAACAGAATGGTTAAGATTTCTCAGGACACAGATTTATTATAGCATGAACTTTCATGAGCCAGAGTCCACTTCAAGGTAGTTGAAGCTGAAATGTTCACCACCCCAGTCCTTAAAAAAATACCACCCTCAACAACAAATACTTCCATGTTTATGAATATTTATTATCAAGTTTTTAATTACTAAGGTATGTAAACATGTAATGTATTGATTCCCAAATTGTGAAGAGGTGCTGGTGGAGAGGGAAATATTGGGTACCATCTGAGCTTTGTGTTTGTCGGAGCCATACTCTCATGGGTAGCCAGGGCCGTCTTTAGCATATGTGCTGCCAGGGTGCAAAGATCCACTCAGCACCCCCAAATTTAATTTAAATGTCCAGTTGCATGCTCATCTCACTCTATGGGTCCGCAGACAGCTTCCAGGTTATGTGGCCAGCATGACTAAGCCGCTACTGGCGAACCAGAGCAGCGCACGGAAATGCTGCTTACCTTCCCGCCAGAGCTGTACCTATTTATCTACTTGCACTTGATGTGCTTTTGAACTGCTAGGTGGGCAGGAGCTGGGACTGAACAACGGGAGCTCATCCTGTTGTGGGGATTCGAACTGCTGACCTTCTGATCGGCAAGCCCTAGGCTCTGTGGTTTACACCACAGCGCCACCCATGCCCCCATTTTTAAAGGGGGGACCGACTCAAAGTTTTTGAGCTTTTCTCACCTATAACAACGATGCAGCGGAAATAGCTGCTTTTGCTGCCTGACTCGTCAGGAATATTTGACACTATGGAGTAACAGAGCGACAGAGGAGGGAGCGGGGACTTTTGCTCCATTGCTTTTCACGGCTGCCGATACATTTGGTGCCCACCAGAATTCGGTGCTCAGGTGCACTGCACCCCTTGCACCCCCGGGTAAAGATGACCCTGTGGGTAGCATTGCTAGGTGTATGCAAGGTGTGCCCAGGCATACTACCGGTACCATGTTTCAAAAACAACAATTTGTCCCAACATGCCCCCCCCCCCCGGGACTGGGTATATCCTACTCTAAGGGAAAGCCAGGTGACTCATGTCATGTGTAGTTTAGTCTGATTCCAAGAGAGGCACTGCCTCAAAGAAAGTGAGCGCCTCTTAAAATCTTGGGTGCTGAGTCTGGGACCAATTACAGCTTCCAGGCCATATAGGAGAGTGACCAGGTTGTTTCTAAATGTGAACTGGGCAAAACGGTGGTTTACGATGCTAATCTTTCTGTTCCTTGCCATTAACAAACACCGGGCTTAATAAGCCCTCCAGAACTTTTGTGATGTGTTTCTACACGCAAATGGCAAATGGCACCCTATGCCATGAGATGTTTCAAAGGAGTGGTGCCAAAGAGAAGCTTGAAGGGGGAAATGTTGATGCTTATGATTTTTATTACCCTCCTGGCATATTAATGTCTTTCTCCTCTTCTCCCCAGGCATAATAAAAAGCTCCTTGCTGGCAACTGTTCTGATTGATATGGGTGGCTCTGTCTGAGCAACAAACGTTGTGGCTTTAGGGACCTCCATTTCCCAGCACCTGAAGGGAGCTGGGCTTGATTCTCAAAGCAAGATTTCATGCTGCATCACCAAACTCTTTCAGACCTTCCTGAGGTTCTGCCTTTATTGGTTGATACAGAAAATATAGAGTTCTTTAACAATATTTACCGGTAGCTGCCATTTCTAGCTCACCTCATCTGGAAGACATGTGGCATGTATAGGTGTTTAAATCAATATGTTGCAAATAGGTAAAAATATGAATAAACAGTGACCCGAGACCCTCGCCTTCAAGTCTGAATTAACTCTGGCTACCATCCCATGGAGTTGTGGAACTCCTGTTCCACTGGGACTACTGGGTCACAGTCCTCCAAATGTGGGCTATTTTTAACACCCTACGCTGCCAGTCGTCATCGTCATCGTCGCCATCGTCATCATCATTGTCGTCATCATCATCATCATCATTATCTCAGAGTAACACACTCTTTTCTGTCCCACACATTTTTTATACTTTCGTTTAAACTGAGATATGCTGCTGGAGACCTTTCAGTAAATCTCTTCTCGGCCAATCCATTTCCTGCAACATGCCACCAATCCTAATCCAAAAGTAGGGCTACAGCAAAGAGCTCCTTCCCATGTTTCTCTAGGTAGAAAAACATGTGGCAGACATTTGGATATTAGGACAGTCAGCTTTCCAGACCCTGCTGGGCAGATTCCCACTCCCTCTGTTGTTATGAGGGCAATTCAGCCGCTTGAGGAGCAGCACTGCACCTATCTGAATAATACGGTACATCAGTTCTGAGCATGCCCTGAGTTGTTTCCTTGAAGGCCAGATCTTCTAAAAGCTTGTAGCATGTCCTGGTAGCCAGAGAAGCAACAGGATGTGTCTTCTACTTTGAGGATCTTTTGTTCTTTGGGCGAGTACTGTATTAGTTTTGTGACCTTGCTAGAGAGAAAGAGCATGGATGCAGTGTGAGTTTCTTTCTATAATAAATATCTAGTTTTTACTTAATTTTTCTGCATTTGTGACTTGGGTTGGGAAGGGAAACGATGGCTGGCTTGTGTAGGTGTTGCAACAAAGTCTGTATTAACCATTTCCCTGCATTCATTCATTAAAAGCCAGTAGGGTTGCCAGACTCAAGAGAGGACACGACTTCTGTGTCTTTTATTGCCCTGCTCTCTTTTGAGTCCGGAAACCTTAAAGAGAAACCAGCAGACCCTCTGCTTGGAAATTAAACAAAGGGTCTGCTGGCTTCTCTTTAAGGTTTCCAGACTCAAAAGAGAGCAGGGCAATTAAAGGTCCTCTGTTGAGTCTGGCAACCCTAAAAGCCAGATGACCTTGGGGTCCCTTCCAACTCTGCAATTCTATGAAAAGCTGCAGCTGCTGCTGGATGGAGCAGAGCAGGCTGATCTGAGCCACATGCAACTCCAAAGTATTTTGCAGGGCATTTCCAGAAAAGGCATGTGGGTCTGCTTCCAACAAGCTCCCCTCCTAGCTTAAAGTTCAGAATATCTTGCAGGATTTCTTCCTTGCAAGCACAGAACAGTCATTGTGTGGCACCTGTCAAAGTGCCAGTTCTGCAGACTGAAGCTGACCAGGCATATGTGGGGCAAGACTCTTCCCAAGGGAGACTGGTCCCAATCTGTTAAGGGCTTTATACACTAACGAGAGCACTCTGAATCTGGCCAGATGACAACTTGGCAGCCAGTGCAAATCTCTGAGCAGAGGTGTAATATGCCGACAGGGTCTCACTTCTGCCAGCAACCATGCTACAGGAATCTTGGATACTTTTTGCTTTCGGATACTCCCTTGCCACCTTCATATATACGTCTCGTCTTCACCTGGATGCTCCGTTGCCACCTATACTTGTCACGGCGCTTGGACAATCCATTCTGTGGAATAACCGCTAAGTGACCTCATCAGACACACTATATATTCCTGGTAGCGGTGAACAAAAAATCTCAAGTATTACACATCCATTTGGAAGTACATTTGAACCAATTTATATGTCATATGGATACCCAAAGTATACTTCTATACTGTCTGTATTGTTGTGATGACCAACGGTTTCTAACAAATAAATTTGACTGACTGACCTAACCAAAGGGTCCAGGGCCAGTTTCTTTAGGAGTGTCTGTCCCACTGTCTCTTTCAAGGTGAGAGGGGCCAGTCTCTCGTGCAATGAATCATTAACAGTGCTGTGGACCCAACCAACAACCCCCTCTGCTAGATTTCGTGAACCAAGTGATGTGGCTCAAGAGGACATGCAGTTGGGCAAATAGCCACAAGTACCTTGTCCACATCAGGCTGCGTAAACTGAAAATGAGCCCACGACACATCCCAGATTTTGGCACTGGGTACTTCAATTAAAACTGCAAAAACAGCGGAATCAAAGTCACTCTGAAGTACGAGACTTTATCCTGGTCAAAGGCCTGGAAACAATGCCTTATGAGGAACGGCTTAGGGAGCTGGGTATGTTTAGCCTGGAGAAGAGAAGGTTAAGGGGTGATATGATAGTCATGTTCAAATATATAAAAGGTTGTCATATAGAAGAGGGTGAAAGGTTGTTTTCTGCTGCTCCAGAGAAGCAGACACAGAGCAATGGATTCAAGCTACAAGAAAGAAGATTGCACCTAAACATTAGGAAGAACTTCCTGACAGTAAGAGCTGTTCGGCAGTGGAATTTGCTGCCAAGGAGTGTGGTGGAGTCTCCTTCTTTGGAGGTCTTTAAGCAGAGGCTTGACAGCCATATGTCAGGAATGCTTTGTGTTAGGTTTTTCCTTTAAGACTGATGTGGTCAATGGTGCTACACAGAGATGTGTGTTTTGGAATGCAAGGGCAAAGGTGATCTGGTAATTAAGGTTCCTTGTTTAGGCAAATGTAAAGATATATGACTACTTGTCTGCCATTTATGATAGAAGGAAATATAGCTCTTTGTCTCCCATAAAAGGTAATAGGAAATGGGTGTATCTTTTATCATTGGCTCTAGCACACAGCCAATAGGAATTTCAACCAAGCTGATTGGACAGAGGCAGCCAAAAGGAGGAGCAAGGGAGCTGGGCTGAGGGAATATAAGTGCTGACCAGCAGGGCTAGAGCAGGCAGAGCTTTTTGGTAACTATACCACTGTGCCTCTCATTTATTTGTCTGACAAATAAATTATTTTAATTTTTCTATTGCTGCGTTGAATATTTCATTCCAGCTAAGTGTCAACCACAAGCAGGGTGCTACATTTCCTGCTTGGCAGGGGGTTGGACTGGATGGCCCTTGTGGTCTCTTCCAACTCTATGATTCTATGATCCTCAAAATGTGCAGATGGTTGATCACAGCGGGTCCTTGAAAGCTCCAGAGATCGCTCTCCCCGATGGGAATCACTGTCTCTTTGATTGAGCATCAGAGGACACACAGGTAAGTGGCTTGCACTTAGGGGCCATGTTGTGAGAAGCAACACATATTGCACCCAGCAAGGGATTCACACTCACTCCTAGGCCTCTGGTTGAATGGAATAGTAAGTGGAATCATCTGTGTTGGGGTTGTTGTTGTTTTTTGCTGGTCACCCACACTTTTTTAAAAAAACTGAGTGCATATAGTTGAATCCGTATAAGTTAATGTGCATATTCTATGGCTCCACCATACAAAAAAGCTTGAACTTGGTGCGGTAATCAATTGTTGGCAAGTTCAGAACCCACAGACGGTAGTATCCTGGTAGCAGTTTCCCCTACAAGCAGCCTAACTACTCCATTCTGCATTAGCTGTAGCCTCTCCCCCAAGCCCAAGGGTAGCCCTGCATACAGTGCATTGCAGTAGTACAGCCCTGAGGTTGCCCCTGCATAGACAACTGTGGTCAAGCTACCCTGATCCAGGAATGACTAGAGTTGCCTTACCAGCCAAAGTGGGTAAATGGCACTCCTAGCGACAGAGCTAGATCCAGGAGTACTCCCTGACTACACCTCTGCTCCTTCAGTGCAACTCCCTGCAGAGAACTGGCTGGTCTTCCAGTCCAGAATCTGCTCACACCCAGAGCGTTTGTCTTTCCATGATTCACTCGGTTTATCAGACTGGTCCAGGACCTGTACAGCCCCTTTGAATAAAATGTTACAGAGATCAGCATATTGATGGCACCTCACTCCAAATATCCTAATGATCACTCTCCGTGGCTTCATATAGATGCTCAGTAACACTGGAGACAATCTAGTGCCCTGTATTAGGGGGCTGAGAAACATTTGCCAAATGATATCTTCTGGAACTGCCCAGGGAGATACTATTGGAACTCCTGCAGAACAGTCTCCATCATCCCCACCCCCCACAGATGGTCCAGGGGATTGATGATCTCCAAAGATGGTGAGAGATCGAGTAGAAGCATCATGGTCACACTCCAGTGTTACTCTCCCATTGAAGGTCCTCCATCAGGGTGACCAAGGCTGTTTCAGTCCTGAATGCACATGGAGAGACAGTTAAGTTAAACTGCTCACCTGCATAAGTGCAATGTTCCTTTAAAAATCAGGGTATTCTTGCTGCATCCTCTATATAAATGAACACTTTTTCAAGTTTTGATCTTTACCCTTTAATTAGTTTGCACTGAATATGCATGTAAATTGTGGGAAGGTAAAATCTCTTCATTCCATATTGATGGTTCTGCTGCTGTGCTCAGTGCCCTTGAATTTATTTTCAGGGAATTATCGGGTGAGTCCTTTAAAAGAGGCCCCATGGATACAGAGCACACATGTTCCACAGGGCCTCTTTTCAAAGACTCACCCTGTACAAGAGGAGGCCTTTCAGTGGGGAAGCAGAATGGAGCTAAAGACAACCTTGAGCTTCTATTTGTAATGTATCATGTAAACATTGAAAAGCAGGTCTGATCATGACTGGCACCATACATGGAAAATCACAAACTGAACAACTCTGTGTGTAAATTTACAAAAGCTCATTTACAACAACAAACAGCATTTCAACAATTTCTATTTCATGAAATCTTAAATGATGTATACAATGCCAAAATAATGACGACTGGAGCAACTCAGTATCTCAAAGCCAAGCAATCCAAATATTTCTGAAATAAGTCCATGAGGGAAACTCTCTCTGTGTAGACTTGCGCTGCTGCAGTCTCAACAGAACTCTGACCATGAGATACCTGGATTTCAGTCTCTGTTACATGAATCGTAAACCTACACACAGAGTTGTTTTGTTTGTGATTTATCTCTCTGAATTCCTTGGGTGTGTTGTGGTTCAAGGGGAAAGGCAGTATACTGGAGGCATGCAAGGAAGATGCAGGTTTGCAGAGCCCAAGCAATTTATGTCTCAGGCCCTTATCAGCCACAGACTCTTTTGTCTTGCATCCTCCCACCATGATCTATTCAGCTCAGAAGCAAAAACGGTGATGCCTACAAAGGCTTTTTCAAAAGAAGTAAGAGCAATTTGACAGTGAGCAGGAACTGAATGGGGAGGGAAGGCTCTTAGCAGAACCATGTCAGTAGTGAAGTGATTTAGATAATGGTTTGAAAAATACTAAAAGTCTACCTTCAAAAAACTGACTGATGAGTTCAAATCAATATGCTCCTCCTAGTCTTCAGTCTCCACTACGTACAGTTTTCTGCCTACTTGGGTTCCACTTTCGTTAGCTACCTTGTTGTTGTTGTTGTTGTTGGTTTACAAAGATATGTGCAATGTCTCTCACAACATTTTTACAAATCAGTTTCATTTGTTGAGACATTGGGAAGAAAAGGGGGAAAGAGGTAGATGGGGGAGAGATGGGTAGGGTGGGGTTGGGTGAAGATGTTTCTATTTTGCTTAATATGTGTGGGGTTTTTTGTCAGCGTTACTTGTGTAGCTACCCTGTTTTGGGGGCAGAATCTTTAGATGCTCTCTTCCTCTCTATGCCCTCCCCACAATCACAACATGCAGGGCCCTCCTTGCTTCGAGTATAGCAATGTTTTTTTTGAGCCCCCTCTTTCATTTCCATGGAGACGCAGGTTAATTCTGTGTCCAGGGCGGCTCCATCTGGTACGCAGGCTGAGACCCTACCTGCCCGCGGACTGTCTCCCCAGAGTGGTGCACGCTCTAGTTATCTCTTGCTTGGACTACTGTAATGCGCTTTATGTGGGGCTACCTTTGAAGGTGACCCGGAAACTACAACTAATTCAGAATGCGGCAGCTAGACTGGTGACTGGGAGCGGCCGCCGAGACCACATAACACCAGTCCTGAAAGACCTACATTGGCTCCCGGTACGTTCCGAGCACAGTCCAAAGTGTTGGTGCTGACCTTTAAAGCCCTAAACGGCCTCGGTCCAGTATAGCTGAAGGAGCGTCTCCACCCGCATCGTTCTGCCCGGACACTGAGGTCCAGCGCCGAGGGCCTTCTGGCGGTTCCCTCACTGCAAGAAGCCAAGTTGCAGGGAACCAGGCAGAGGGCCTTCTTGGTAGTGGCGCCCGTCCTGTGGAACGCCCTCCCATCAGATGTCAAAGAGAAAAACAACTACCAGACTTTTAGAAGACACCTGAAGGCAGCCCTGTTTCGGGAAGCTTTAAATGTTTAATAGATTATTGTATTTTAATATTCTGTTTGGAAGCTGCCCAGAGTGGCTGGTGAAACCCAGCCAGATGGGCAGAGTATAAATACTCTATCTATATAAATGTAGGCATTGCGTGCGCAGAGGTCACAGCCTTTCTCCATAACCGCTGAACTGTAATGTAACAAATTTGGCCACAACGTTCCATGCTCATCAGTGAGGGATCTGGCATAATTTTTTTCCCCCAAAAGCAAACCTTTCATACCTAAAATAATGATTAAACACAAAAAGTGGCGCCCAAATTAGATGTCACCAGCAGCTCTGAAGACTCCAGCAGCATCCAATAGAAAGGCAGATCGCCCACTGCTGCCCCAAAAGCCGCGCCACCAGATGACATCACAAAATTCCACAGCAAACAACTGAAAACAGGCCTTTTGCAGTAACAAGGCCCAACATTGCCAAGTGGAAGTAGGGGCCTGTCTGGGGGGTGGGTGGGGGGCAAATAGGTGGCAGAGATAGGTAATGGGTCAGAACAGGGTGGGGGGAGACACAGGGATGAAACCTGCCCTCTCCACAGTATCTTACCTCGGCGTTGCAGACTAGGCTGAGTGGATTTAGGGGCCTGCCGGGGTGGGGGATGGGGACGCGCGAATAGGCCGCAGCATACAATCAACTGAATATGGGCCTTTTACAGGGCTGTGCCTTTGGGTAGAATAAATGTTATTTCACATAACACAGGTGGGTAGGGGAGTCAGGGTTGGGACAGGGCAAAATTTCACAGAACACGCGCATTGGGGGAGTGATTGTGTGCAAAATGAACGGGTCACAGGGATAACCCGGGGGGGGGGGTTGGACGGAGGAGAGGAAGGAAATCACAGGGGTAAGTCGGGGTGGGGGGAAGATGGGGCATAATAGGTCATGGATCAGGACAGAGTTGGGAGATTCACAGGGATGAGGGGGGAATCACAGGGATACGTCATGGATCGGCACAAGGTAGGGGAAATCACACAAATAACCCACAGCAACGCGTGGCAGAGCCAGCTAGTAAATAATGATGATGATGATGATGATTAATAATAATTTGTGCCTCCTTACCACAGCCCCATGTTTCTGTGGCTCTTTGCAACAGAAAAAGTGTTTACAAACTAATGAAGAAGAAAAAGCAAATCATCGGGCTAACACATAAAGACAGCTGGGGAAGGCAGTGATTCTGAGAGTTTCTTAATGGACAAAAAGGAGAAAGAGTTGGTTCAACCAGACAAACATTCCCAGGAGAATTGCAGACGCAGGCGAAAGAAAGGACATTTGTTGCACTTTGGCAAAGCAGCACAGGTAGAAAGGCACCACAAATTACGAGCTGTAGTTGAAGGGTCTGATTGTGTCCTGTCCACCTGCCTGTTTTTCACTGCATGGTTCAGCTTCCTTCTCAAGGAAGGGCTTTGTTAAAGCATCCTGCAACAATGCCTGCCTCTGCCACTTCAAATAGTCCTCTTTTCTCTGCCGCTGGAAAGGAAAATGAGACCTCTTTAACATGCTACATGGTGTCCCACAAGCAACTCTTCAGAAATTACAACAAAACGATCGTTTGGCCAACAAAACTGTCTGTCTTTAGTGCAGAGAGGGGGAATTCTAATATACCAACAGACACTGGGAGTACAGAAGATGTCCTGCACAGCTTTCTATGCCTCTCAACAAAAGGCCAGCCCTGCATGTCCCTTGGCAAAAAATGGCTGCATCATCAGAATTCATCAGAATTTACAAGCAGAAAATCAGATCTGGCTTACAACATAATCAACCTGTATATTATTAACCAGCCTGTATATTATTATAACCAGCCTGTATATTATTACAAAGTGATCAGTTCCGTTGTAGTCGGTTATTACATTAATATTCCACCTTTCCTCCAAGAAACACAGATCCTGCCTTTCAACTTTTATTCTCACAATAACCCTGTGGGGTAGGGGAGCTCAAAGGATGGTGACCAGTCCAAGATCACTGAGGGCGGGGGGCCTTCATGGCTGAGTGGGGATTTGAAGCTTGGTCTCCCCAGACCTAGGCTGATATTCTCACCACTACACTGCACTGTGCACTGCCCCTCAGAGGAGGCAGACTGTGACCAATCTCATCCTTTGCTGGGGGCCAATAATTCTGCTGCTATCTTGCATGTAGCCATGGTTTATGGCTTCCTGCTCATGGGATGTCAGGGTACGCCATGAGTGTGATGCTATGCCAAACCATAGCTTAGCTCACAGCAGTGTAGATGCAGCAGGATCAGAAGATTGTCTCTCCTGGAACAAGCACATTTGCTCATTTGTGCCAAGCTGTGATTTGGCTTAGAATTGCATGCAAAGTAGGCCATTGTGTTGACAACAGTCCATTTCCAATGAAATGATTTAAAAGGGATATGTGTGTGTAGGAGAGAGTGAGTGAGAGAGCAAAATTAAATTTGCACATCCGAAGGTCTTTATAAGTGTCAATCACACAGATGTATTAAAGAATGTGGTAGTTTGATCTCTTGATCACAAAATCCTTAAACAATCCTTCTAGTTTCATGGAACTTGATGAAACAGCTTGCTAATATAATCCTGGGACTGTGGAACTGGGGGAAAGGTCAACATAATGATTTGGGGGGAAGCAGAGCCTTCTTTCTCATAGAGCTTAGTGGCGCATTGCACCACAGCACTGCCCTCTCAGGGGTGCCCCAACGAGTGGGGGAGCTGTGTGGCTTTGCCGGCAGCCTCCCCTTTCCCTGCATGCCCGGGCGTGCAGCTTGCCTTCCAAGCCTCCTCTGCATGGCAGGAGTGCGGGAGGGGAGCCCCAAAGAGGTGGGTGGGAACGGTTTTGACGGGGAAGCTGGAGCCTCTCCCAGCAGCTCCCTGTCAAAGCTCCCCAACAGCAAGCGAGAACCCCGCCTCTCCCTTTTCAGTGTGCCAGCTTCCCGGTGGGCGGAAGGGAACTCCAAAGCATTTGCAAAGACTCTTATCCTCCTCACCTTATGGAGACAGCTCAGTATCTTTGCAGCCACATAATCTTTCATGCACAATATAAAGCTATGTCATAAATAAACTGAGTTGCTTTCTTTTTGTGTGCGTGGTTGGGTAGAGTGATTCACACAAACCTACTTAGAATACTGGGTGAATGTAGCAAAAATGAGGAATACTCTTGTCACAGCAGAGGGAGAAAGGAAACAGGAGACAGGAGGTGGAAAGAAAGGGTGCGTGCTAGAATGGCATTTTCCCCAGACTCACACAGGCATGAACACTGAGCACTGCTAAGCAACCAGAGATGCCCTTCAAGCCCAAAGAAAGGAAAGCCTGTCTTGTGGGTGCTATAAGGGATGACGGATTGGACTTGGGGAAATGCCATTCTCTCTCTCTCTCTCTCTCTCTCTCTCTCTCTCTCTCTCTCTCTCTCTCTCTCTCTCTCTCTCTCTCTCTCTCTCTCCCCCCCTCTCTCTCCAGGGGCATATGACACCCCCCCGGTCCCCCCATGCTACACCACTGTATATTACTGCTGGGTTCACACACAGTAGGGATTGACACAATGGGGCATGGGAGTGCATCCTTGGTTCTTGCACAGCTCCCACAAGGTGTAGGAAAGGGTGGGGGGAACTGGATCTTATCTCTCCCACTCTACACAGGCAAACTTTGGCAAGTGGGCAGGACAACCCAGTCTTGGCACGTAGTGATGACTTCATTGCACTGGGGACTAGAAGCCGCTAAGTGACCCAACCACAATACATTTCCTATCTGATTCAGAAGCTTGATGGTGCCATGTCTAGTTAGATACAGAACTACAAAGCACTCTTCCCTGCCAGCGTCCGAACCCTGATATTTACTGTGGATACAAGTCTGCTGTTACAGCTCGTAAAGGTAAAGGTACCTGACAGTTAGGTCCAGTTGCGGACAACTCTGGGGTTGCGGCACTCATCTCACTTTACTGGCCAAGGGAGCCGGCGTACAGCTTCCGGGTCATGTGACCAGCATGACTAAGCTGCTTCTGGCGAACCAGAGCACACACGGAAACGCTGTTTATCTTCTGGCCAGAGCGGTACCTATTTACTTGCACTTTGAGGTGCTTTCAAACTGCTAGGTGGGCAGGAGCAGGAACCGAGCAACAGGAGCTCACCCCATCACAGGGATTCGAACCACCGACCTAGACTCTGTGGTTTAACCCACAGCTTGCACCTCTTTGATTGTCCCACTCCTGATCTCCGCCCATTAACTTTGTGCTGTAAACTGCCCTGTGATCTTTAGATGAAGGGCGGTATTGTTGTTGTTGTTTAGTCATTTAGTCGTGTCCGACTCTTCGTGACCCCATGGACCATAGCACACCAGGCACTCCTGTCTTGCACCGCCTCCCGCAGTTTGGTCAAACTCATGTTGGTAGCTTCGAGAACACTGTCCAACCATCTCGTCCTCTGTCGTCCCCTTCTCCTAGTGCCCTCAATCTTTCCCAACATCAGGGTCTTTTCCAGGGAGTCTTCTCTTCTCATGAGGTGGCCAAAGTATTGGAGCCTCAGCTTCACGATCTGTCCTTCCAGTGAAGCACTCAGGGCTGATTTCCTTCAGAATTGATAGGTTTGATCTTCTTGCAGTCCATGGGACTCTCAAGAGTCTCCTCCAGCACTACAATTCAAAAGCATCAATTCTTCGGCGATCAGCCTTCTTTATGGTCCAGCTCTCACTTCCATACATCACTACTGGGAAAACCATAGCTTTAACTATACGGACCTTTGTAGGCAAGGTGATGTCTCTGCTTTTTAAGATGCTGTCTAGGTTTGTCATTGCTTTTCTCCCAAGAAGCAGGCGTCTTTTAATTTCGTGACTGCTGTCACCATCTGCAGTGATCAAGGAGCCCAAGAAAGTAAAATCTCTCACTGCCTCCATTTCTTCCCCTTCTATTTGCCAGGAGGTGATGGGACCAGTGGCCATGATCTTGGTTTTTTTGATGTTGAGCTTCAGACCATATTTTGCGCTCTCCTCTTTCACCCTCATTAAAAGGTTCTTTAATTCCTCCTCACTTTCTGCCATCAAGGTTGTGTCATCTGCATACCTGAGGTTGTTGATATTTCTTCCGGCAATCTTAATTCCGGCTTGGGATTCATCTAGTCCGGCCTTTCGCATTATGAATTCTGCATATAAGTTGAATAAGCAGGGAGACAATATACAACCTTGTCGTACTCCTTTCCCAATTTTGAACCCATATCCAGTTCTAACTGTAGCTTCTTGTCCCACATAGAGATTTCTCAGGAGACAGATGAGGTGATCAGGCACTCCCATTCTTTTAAGAACTTGCCATAGTTTGCTGTGGTCGACACAGTCAAAGGCTTTTGCATAATCAATGAAGCAGAAGTAGACATTTTTCTGGAACTCTCTAGCTTTCTCCATAATCCAGCACATGTTTACTATTTGGTCTCTGGTTCCTCTGCCCCTTCGAAATCCAGCTTGCACTTCTGGGAGTTCTCAGTCCACATACTGCCTAAGCCTGCCTTGTAGAATTTTAAGCATAACCTTGCTAGCGTGTGAAATGAGCGCAATTGTGCGGTAGTTGGAGCATTCTTTGGCACTGCCCTTCTTTGGAATTGGGATGTAGACTGATCTTCTCCAATCCTCTGGCCATTGCTGAGTTTTCCAAACTTGCTGGCATATTGGGTGTAGCACCTTAACAACAGCATCTTTTAAAATTTTAAATAGTTCAGCTGGAATATCATCACTTCCACTGGCCTTGTTATTAGCAGTGCTTTCTAAGGCCCATTTGACTTCACTCTCCAAGATGTCTGGCTCAAGGTCAGCAACCACACCTGGGGTGTACGAGACCTCCATATCTTTCTGTTATAATTCCTCTGTGTATTCTTGCCACCTCTTCTTGATGTTTTCTGCTTCTTTTAGGTCCTTACCCCTTTTGTTTCTTTATTATGGTAATCTTTGTATGAAATGTTCCTTTCATATCTCCAATTTTCTTGAACAGATCTCTGGTTTTCCCCATTCTATTGTTTTCCTCTATTTCTTTGAATTCGAAGGGACCCAGGTGGCGCTGTGGTTAAACCACTGAGCCTAGGGCTTGCTGATCAGAAGGTCGGCGGTTCGAATCCCTGTGACGGGGTGAGCTCCCGTTGCTTGGTCCCAGCTCCTGCCAACCTAGCAGTTCGAAAGCACATCAAAATGCAAGTAGATAAATAGGAACCGTTACAGCGGGAAGGTAAACGGTGTTTCCATGTGCTGCTCTGGTTTGCCAGAAGTGGGTTTGTCATGCTGGCCACATGACCTGGAAGCTACACGCCGGCTCCCTCGGCCAATAATGCGAGATGAGCGCGCAACCCCAGAGTCGGTCACGACTGGACCTAATGGTCAGGGGCCCCTTTACCTTTTTATTTCTTTGAATTGCTCATTTAAGAAGGCCCTCTTGTCTCTCCTTGCTATTTTTTGGAAATCTGCATTCAGTTTCCTGTATCTTTCCCTATCTCCCTTACATTTTGCATGCCTCCTCTCCTCCGCTATTTGTAAGGCCTCGTTGGACAGCCATTTTGCTTTCTTGCATTTCCTTTTCCTTGGGATGGTTTTCGTTGCTGCCTCCTGTAGAATGTTACGAGCCTCCATCCATAGTTCTTCAGGCACTCTGTCCACCAAATCTAAATCCTTAAACCTGTCCCTCACTTCCACTGTGTATTCATAAGGGATTTGATTTAGATTGTATCTTACTGGCCCAGTGGTTTTTTCTACTTTCTTCAGTTTAAGCTGGAATTTTGCTATAAGAAGCTGATGATCTGAGTTACAGTCAGCTCCAGGTCTTGTTTTTGCTGACTGTACAGAGCTTCTCCATCTTTGGCTGCAGAGAATATAATCAATCTGATTTCGATGGTGCCCATTTGGTGATATCCATGTGTAGAGTCGTCTCTTGTGTTGTTGGAAAAGAGTGTTTGTGATGACCAGCTTGTTCTCTTGACAGAACTCTATTAGCCTTTGCCCTGCTTCATTTTGAACTCCAAGGCCAAACTTGCCAGTTGTTCCTTTTATCTCTTGATTCCCTACTTTAGCATTCCAATCCCCTGTAATGAGAAGAACATCCTTCTTTGGTGTCATTTCTAGAAGGTGTTGTAAGTCTTCACAGAATTGGTCAATTTCACTTTCTTCAGCATCGGTAGTTGGTGCATAAACTTGGATTACTGTGATGTTAAAAGGTCTGCCTTGGATTCGTATCGAGATCATTCTGTCATTTTTGAGATTGCATCCCATTACAGCTTTTGCCACTCTTTTGTTGACTATGAGGGCCACTCCATTTCTACTATGGGATTCTTGCCCACAGTAGTAGATATGATAGTCACCCGAACTGAATTCGCCCATTCCCTTCCATTTTAGTTCACTGATGCCCAGGATGTCGATATTTATTCTTGTCATCTCATTTTTGACCACATCCAGCTTACCTCCATTCATGGTTCTTACATTCCAGGTTCCTATGCAATATTTTTCTTTGCAGCATCGGACTTTCCTTTCGCTTCCAGGCATATCCGCAACTGAGCGTCCTTTCGGCTTTGGCCCAGCCGCTTCATCAGCTCTGAATCTACTTGTACTTGTCCTCCGCTCTTCCTCAGTAGCATGTTGGACGCCTTCCGACCTGAGGGGCTCATCTTCCAGCGTCATAACTTTTATATGCCTGTTGTCTTTGTCCATGGAGTTTTCTTGGCAGGGATACTGGAGTGGCTTGCCAGTTCCTTCTCCAGGTGGATCACGTTTGGTCAAAACATAACTTCTCCAAGTTATTTAAGCCCCTTCGCCACGACAAGACAGTATACAAATTTATTAAATTATAGTAATTAATAAATAAGCACATGAACAGCAGAATCCCTCAGAATCAGATGCTGCAATGCCAGCCTTCAGCCCTTAGGCACCTGGATGTTTCACTCACCTGCCATTGAGTTGTTTGACTGCATAACACTATAATTCCAACAGACCAGTCATTTCAAGTTAATGAAAGGTCTGCAATAAATTGATAGAACAAAGCAGCCCCTATTTTTTTTAAAATGCCATTTAATCATATTCTGGGCCTTATAGCTTTATAGGCTTAACCCTCTGATTAAACCTTACAACCATAAGCAAACCAAGAAACAAAAGCTCTTAAAAACGTGTCCTTACCTATTACTTTTCCTAGGAAGAGTGACTTCAATGAGTGGAACTGAAGGCTTGATGCTGCTGGCAGGGTGTAGGTGACGGCCGGGTAGAGGTCCAGCTGGAGAAAGACAAAAGCAAAGAAGCCAGGCTTTGAGAAGGCTGCCACCCAGCTGGGTTTTTGTAGAGGAGGTTACCCTCACTAAGCAGACACTTCTGCTTGGGGCTGCTTGCTTCACCCTGATAAGCAGGACATTCTAACAGCAGCAGCAGCAGCAGCAGCCAAGGCCATGAGAGCCAGGGTCAAGCCTCGGTGGGGAAGAGAAATAGCCAAAACACGGTGCTGCTATCAGTCTCCCATCCACTCCCGTTCACAGGCTCACGTAAGAATCTCTCGATTTGGTTTGCTGAATTGTCTGCTTTAGAAATGAAGGGCGTTCATCCTTTGATGTATATCTTTCAGATTTCTGTGCAGGGTTGAACCCATTGTAAAGTGAGACCATTCATATTTCATGTAATAAAATCAAATAGCAAAGCACCAAACTTGGTTATTGTTGAAAAACCAGATTTCAGATTTTGAGTTTCAATTCAAATTACACACCCAATTCTGACTTTTGTTTACAAACAAAACCAGAACTCCAAACACATTGTGAGATCATTTGCTCATGTCTGAATCTGACATACTTGAATACATGAAATCTGCTGAATTCTGAATTCTGGTTGCTTTCATTATTAATTTCTTAATTAATTAACAGTACAACAATTGAAACTAATAGAACAGAAAGAATACATCTATTAATAGCCAAGGTCTGGCACAGTGTTGTAACTCAAACCTAGTGCTTTGAGTTTGGGGGCAGGAATGCCGGACCCCTCTAATCCCTGAGATCCAGCAAGGATTAAAAGATCGAATGGGGTATAAATAATAAAATTATTATTATTATTACTACTACTACTACTACTACAGCTTCCAGGGGAGGTGATGGGGGATTATAGGGCTCAGTGACATTCGTCAAATGGGTGGTGCCCCCTCCCTCCACAGATAAAGCCAGTTGGGAGCAGCGATGGGGCAGTGAGGTGACCTAGAAGCAAAGCAGCAAGTTGGAGAGAGAGCCAGAGCAACGTTTGAGAGCAACATTTGATTTCTGCTTGAATCCAAGGCTGCGGCTATGGAAGGAAATAGACCCCTTGGGGTGTTAATGCTGTGAACCCCTCCATCACAGTTTCAGGTGTAAATAAGCTTTTATTACAAAGACCCCACCACAGTCTCTGCTGGGCCTCATTTCCAAAAGGACACAAACTCTGGGCAAGCCTGGGACCTCTGGAATCTCATCTTGGGGTGGCAACAATCTCTTTCTTTTGGGAGAAAGCTACATTTGGGTGTTCAGAGAAAGAGAGTAAGTTTCAAAGCCATCCTGCATTTAGGTGTGAGAGAAGGCTCCCACAATTCCTTACTAATTTTCCTGAGTGACGCTGACAGAAAAGGAGCTGCATTTTCACCCTCCCTTTCAAAGCTGACACAGAAAGCTATACCATCTTTTCTGCTCAGCATTGCAATGTTCAGGACATCCCTGGGCTAGACACTTGCCAGGGGAGGAGAAAAGATTGGTGCCCCAGTCTAAACAGAAAAGCTAAATGAATACAAACAGGGAACCGGACAGGGAGTAATCAAGCAGGCAAAGCGAAACAGAGAGCGAGCAAGCAAGGGAGAAAGGAGTGGAAGAGAACTGAGCCCAGATTTCCTGAGAGGAACCAGAATATTAATACCGGTAGTTACAGGTAGGTAGCTGTGTTGGTCTGACGTAGTTGAAACAAAATAATAATAATAAAAATTCCTTCCACTAGCACCTTAGAGACCAACTAAGTTTGTCATTGTGGCTAACCATCCGAGGTCATAACCAAAAGAAAAGGGTTGTGCTTCCTTTTCCTTTCTTTAGAAAATATGAGGCTTAGAGAGCAAATGTGGCCAACAGCCTGGTCACATGAAAGCAGCTACCCGTAGCGACCCCCATTCTCCCAGTTCAAGGGTGAAAACCCGACAGCTGTGCCCCCCCACAAATGCCAGAGTGAAACACGCAGTGTCCGATACCAAAACAAAAGAGGGAAACTGATGAGCACTGGGCATCTTGTGCGTCAGCCTTGTCAGAATTCCTGCAGCTGAGCAATATTATTGGGGGGAAAATAGCAATAGGTATGAATAAAAAGCAGGAGGAACTCAGAAAAAGTTAGATTATTACTATTCGTATACCATGGTGTAGGGCAGCCAATAGTAAGAGATAATGCTGGTCAGGGATATGCTCTTATACATGAGAAAATATCTACTAGATTTAAAAGAATTCATATTTCCTAGCACCAGCCAGTGGGAGATGTAGTTACAGGAAGAAGAAAGGGCAGCCTCTTTGAGTTATGTGGTTTTACATATGAAGACATAAGAACAATCCTCTCTTCCTTTGCAGGTCTTAAAATTAGTTAACACAACCTCACATGTCATATTACACTGTCTCATGATTTATTTAGCAGAAATAAAGCCAAAATAGGGACGCGGGTGGTGTCCTGTCATGCTGGCCACATGACCCGGAAGCTGTACGCCAGCTCCCTCGGCCAATAAAGCGAGATGAGCGCTGCAACCCCAGAGTCGGTCACGACTGGACCTAATGGTCAGGGGTCCCTTGACCTTTATCTTTAAAGCCAAAATGGAGAAATAGTGTGTGAAAAACTAAATACACTCTTACTGCTTCCATAGGAATTAAGAGGCTAAGTAGCAGGCAGGGGTTGTGTGTTCAGGCCCAGATACCTCCCCCCTAAATTCACACATGCTCAAATTTTGGTTTGGTTTTTGGCAGAATTTAGGCCACAACTTTATTGATTACAGAAAGTGAGTGGTTGCATAGGCTCTGGTTCGACTAGCTCCCTGCACCCTTGCAGGTAGCGGTGCCAAGGGTGAACACCTGGATAGGCGGAAAGCTGGGAACAAACTATGTCCACCACCCAGATATCCCCCTGGACTCAGGCATGCATGGGCACAACCCCCTCTCAAGGGTTGACCAAACCATTTGAGTCCCTGGATTCCTTTAATGGAATACCCTTCACATAGGGATGGCGAGAGTGTTCTCCCATCCCTATCACCTGAACCAATGCCTATCCACCACACGAGCCCCCCGCTTGCTGCCAACCACTCACACCTGTAACCAATCCCTTAACCCCGCTGACATGGAGGTCAGCCATAAATCATTCCCAGTCACAGACAGATGAACCCCATCAAGCCTATAAAGGGACGCATCACGGAAGGTAATGCCCGGGTGACGGATCACAGTCCTGCCCAAGGCCAGAACCTTCTTGGCCACTGCGCTCTGGACGCGCCTCTTGGCCCACTCGGTGGCAGCTGGGCATCGTCTTCCTCGCCACACATGTCGCTGCAACAGCTGCGACCAGAAAATTTTGAGTCCGGGAAGAGCTGCCTCCAACTCTTCCTAGTCCTCCTGCATGCGGGTCCACAGGCTCAAGCCGGGAGCTTCCAGCAAATCGTTCTCACGCAGCTGCACCACCATCGCCCCAGGCGTGCCTTCCGCAGACACCTTCGCCCACACCATTGGGAGAAGCTCCTCCCAACGCATTCCTCATCTGCATATCCAGGATACGCAGACGTGGTCAGGGAGTCTGAGCCTGCGTCCAAATCCAGACTCTGCTGCCTTTCGGCTGGCTCAGTGGACAATGCTATCCAGACATGCAGGGTAGGCGACCTAGGAATGAACAAAACAACATTAGCAACTGCACCTCAGTGCCGCATCCAGACATAACCCTTGTATGCTTCAGATTTCCAGCGGCCCAGATCCTTAATCCTGTCGATGGAAAGGCCCCAATGCGCAGTGGTAGTAGCTGCCCCAATACAGAAGGAATGAGGTGCAAACTCATTGGCCAGCAGGCTGCAGGCCTTAACATTACTGCAGCAAATTGATGCCTCTTTAACAGGGACCCATCCTCATCGACCAGGAAGGGTCCATCCCCAGGCGGGCGAAGTGACGAATATCTCTTGGCATCTTTCACTGGACAAGGGCCAGGCTTACCAGTGGCAGGCAGCCTCAACAAGCCGCCTCTGCCCAACTGGTCCGTTTTTGAATTACGAATCATGAGCACCAGCTCAGCACCAGATAGCTGAACATCCTGCAAAAACAAGCCCCTGGGAGCCCTTCCTCGTGCTAATTCCAGCACCACTTCACCCACACGCAGTGCACCAAAATTGCAATTGAAAAGGCTGCCTCATAAACAGACCAGCAAATAAGCCTCAGTTCGCTGCGCATAGCACAGAAAATACTTATCAAACATTTATTAGGCATTTTACAAGTAAAACCATAAAAGAGAAAATCACATATAAGAGCCTTGAAATATATATTAAAAAGGCAGCAGTTGGCTACATAGACTGATTGTATGTATGTATATGACAGCTGTCAGCGCCTCTCAGCTGATCTTCCTTTGCCTTCTTCTCACACTGCAGCTGGTTCCCCTTTGTGTTCCGCTGGTCTCTGCCGGTTGCCGCGAGCAGTGAGGGGCAACCGGCAAAGACCAGCGGAACACTAGGGCGGGAAGAAGGCAAAGGTTTCCCCCCCGCCGCCTGTCCGATCCAGGCGGGAGGCGGTGACGAGGAGAAGAGCTTCTCCCCGCCGCCTCGCTGCGCACAGCCGGCATGGTCTCCGAAGCTGCGTCCCCATGCCGGGGAAGGGAGACGAGGCGGCGGCCGGGAGAAGAGCGCTTCTCCCGGCCGCCACCTCGCTGCGCACAGCCGGCATGAGACGCAGCTTTGGAGGTGTCCGAAGCTGCGCCCCATGCCAGGGAAGGCAGGCGAGGCGGCGGCTGGAAGAAGTGCTCTGGGATAACGTCCCTAACAACATTGCTCAAAACTTTAACGTCTTTGAACGGTTCGCCATCAATGCATTCCAAAGGTAGGCCATACTGTGGGTGTTGGCTCTATGCTGCCATGCCCACCTAGGAAGGTCTGAAGCCCCCTCACCATGACCCCAATACAGGCCCAATGCCACATCTGAATCATCACCAGAGGTCTGAGAAGATGTACCAGTAGAAGAGGAGGAATCGCCATCTCTGCACCTCTTAGCCCTGCGTTTGGAGCGATGACTCTTCTGCCACTTTCCACCCGAAGAAGGGACTCTAGGCACAGAAAGATCCTCCTCAGAAGACTGGATGCTGAGAGCCTCCCTTGAAGGAGCAGACTGGACCTGCACAGAACCAAAAGCATGCGAGGAGCTTGGCTGGGAAGAAGACCCCCCCCCCACACACACTGTACAAATTGAGGCCCTGAACTCCCAGGCCCCAGGGGTGCTGACTGTGAACGAGGCAGTCCAGACTGGAAGGCCCACTGCATCATAGCACCCATACTCCTAGGACAACCCCTAGGACTAGCTGGGACTGGAATCCTGGAAGTTTGGAATTGGGAGAACAAGGCACCAGAAGAATAAAAAACCTCACTTCCTTCACTCACATCTGAAGGATCATGGGCCTCAAAAACAGTAGAAGACGTGGAGGGGCTGGGCTGAGACACAGGCTGCCTCCCAAACTGCTGAGCCAAAGACTCCAGCTCAGTATTAAACCTTGATGTGGCCACAGGATCTGATCCAATATCTGCCATAATTGCACCCAAACGATCCAGAGTATACTGGGGGATCGCTGGGGAAGGCACTGAACGCAGGGACTGAGATGGGCCTCTAATCACATTTTTGGAAGAGAGAGCAGGACTGGGATTCCTCTGAATAGGCATCCCAAAACCTTCTCAATAAAACAAGGGGAATTACAGAAATACAAATGGGATTAAAAAGGGGGGAACCCCGCAATCAAAATGACGCTTCCACCAAATTAGCTGGGTGAAGGCCTCCGCCTTGAAAGAAGGTAAAATGGCAATCGCATTTAAACTGGGGGGGGGGAGGAGGGGGTTACCGACCCCGGGAAATTCCCCACCAGCCCCTTAAGCAGAAGAAAAAAAAGCAACTCGCTCGGAGAGGGAACTCTCGGCGAAGCCTCAAGCAATCGGTTTCCCAACAAATTTTTCAAGCCCCAAAGGCTGCAGCCGCAGCCGGGATTGTAAGGTAAAGCCGCTGTGCGAAAGCTGACAATTAACAGGCAGTGGCAAGCTCCACGGACTGGGAGCGCTCAAGGTGCCGAAGCCCCATGGGGTGAAAGCCCCTCTGGGGGGAAGGGAAAGGCAAGGAAAGGAAGGGAATTAACCAGGAGGGAATAACAACTATTGGAAAAATCAAGGGGAATCAAGGGGAATAAAGGAAAAAAGATCACCAGGACGATCTGTCGAAGGTAAATCTCTCTCTCTCTCTCTCTCGGTTGCACAGAGGACACGCTGTTGCTGTTCCGAATGCACATACTGAAAGAGGAAGCTCTGAGACACGTGCATGGGCATATATAGGTCCCTCGATCCGTTTGGACTGTGCCCCATTGGCCAGATTGAACCCAACATTGAGGGACCTACCAATCGGATGTTGTGTCTGATCAATCTTACCCACCCACAACACAGGAGGTCGGTCTCCAAGTCTCACCACAACACGTGCCCTCTTTGAGGGAGGACCCGATCTGCTAATCAAATGCCCTTGCTTAATTGATCACCAGCAAGTGTGCCCACCTCTATAAGAGCCAAAGTTTTGTCAGTTTGCTGGTCTTGAGCATTCAGATGTGTTTTAACACAATGCCAAGGAGGAAAGACAACACAATGCTCTCAGAGAAGCAAGTGCTGCTGCCCATGAAACTGGGAAGGGTTCTAAGGCCATCTCCAACCAACTTTATGTTCATCATTCTACAGTGAGAAAGATTATTTAAAAGTGGAAAACATTTAAGACAGTTGTCAATCTTCTCAGGAGTGGATGTCTCAGCAAATTCACCCCAAGGTCAGACTGTGCAACACTCAGATAAATTGCAGGAAACCCAAGAGTTACATCTCAGGCTCTTCAGGCCTCAGTTTAAATGTTAAGTTTCATGACAGTACAATTATAGAAAAAGACAAAACAAGTATGGTTTGTTTGGAAGGGTTTCCAAGAGAAAGCCTCATCTCTCTGAAAAAGAACATGGCAGCACGAATTTGGTTTGCAAAGTTGCATCTGAACAAAACACAAGACTTTTGGAGCAATGTTCTTTGGACAGATGAGATCAAAGTGGAGATGTTTGGCCATAATGCACAGCACCACATTTGGCAAAAACCAAACATATGCCAACTGTTGAGAATGGTGGTGATGATTTGGGCTTGTTTTGCAGTCACAGGGCACCTGGGAGCCTTGCAGTCATTGAGTTGACCTGAAACTCCTCTGCACACCAAAGTATTCTAATGTGAGGCCATCTTCCCAAAAGCTGAGGCGTGGCCGAAACTGGGTCATGCCACAGGCCAAGGATCCCAAGCACACCAGCAAATCTACAACAGAATATCTGAAAAAGAAAAGAAGCAAGGGGTTGCAATGGCCCACTCAAAGTCCAGACCTCAACCCAGTTGAAATGCTGTATGGGACCTTAAGAGAGCTGTGCATAAACAAATGCCAGCAAACCTCCATGAACTGAAGCAATGCTGTAAAGAAGAACAGGCCAAAATTCCTCCACAATGATGAGAAAGATGCATAAAGTCCTACAGAAAACAATGACTTCATGTTATTACTGCTAAAGGTGTAAAGCTATTGAATCATAAGGTGTACTTAGTTTTTCACACATGGCCTTTTCATTTTGGCTTTATTTCTGCTAAATAAATCACGACACAGTGCAATATATCATGTGCTGTTGTTCATCTGAGGTTGTATTTACCTAATTCTAAGGCCTGTGTTTCCATGCGCTGCTCTGGTTCGCCAGAAGTGGCTTAGTCATGCTGGCCATGTGACATATGGGCCACTAGCGAGTTAATGTAGAAATTAAACAGTGCAGAGGCTAACAGACAGCCCTGTCTTACCCCCCTAGTGGTGGTGACCGGATTGGAAACTAGACCATTATTATCTAGCCTGATTCTCAGAGTGGTATTTGTATGCAGATTAATGATCAGGAGGAGAAGACGGCGATCAATTGTTGTAGCTGCCAGTTTTGTCCATAGCTGCTTCCTAGAAATTTGATCAAAGGCCTGCTTGAAGTCAATAAAGGCCACATGGAGAACTTTTGGGGCTTTGCCAGCGTATTTTTCAGCCAAATGATTCAAGATTAGAATTTGGTCTATTGTAGATCTTCCAGGGTGGAAACCAGCCTGTTCTCTGCAATGATATTATTGTTCTCCATCCAATTTGACAGTTTGTTTAGCAAATACCTTGAGTAGATCATCCCAATGACAGGCTGATCGGCCTAAAATTGCTTGGCTCAGTTCACAGGCCTTACCAATAATAATATAATATGTGGGAATAAGGGAAACAGAAGAGCCTTTCAAAAAGTTATGATGTGCTGCCATCTAGTGGTTATCAGGAAATGAGGCATTAAGGGTTGAAATATCTTGTTGCGGTAAAAAGACCCTCCACCATTTCTGCAATGAAAATAGGGACATCCTATTATTATTATTATTATTATTATTATTATTATTATTATTATTATTATTATTATTACCCCACCCACCTGACTGGCTTGCCCAGTCAGCTTCCAACATATATAAAAACATAATAAAATATCCAAGGCTGCCTTCAGATGTCTTCTAAAGGTTGTAGAGTCACTTATCTCTTTGGCTCGGGGGTTGCATAACTCCAGACCGTCCAAAATCTCACTGATGAAAATAGGGACATCCTAAGGAAAAGCAGGATATACTGGGATCAAATCAGAAACCGGGACAGCTTCTGTAAATCCTGGACTGTCCCTGGAAAACACTTGGAGTGTCTGCATTAATAGCAATACTTATATTGTACTTAACACTTGCTAAGTGCTATACAGATATTAAAAGATAAGGCAAACCTTGGTCCACAGGCTCACAATGTACCACCCTTCATCAAAAGGTGAAGGGAAAAAAGGAATATATTTTGAAGATGTGTAAGTTGCCAAAGAATATTTTGTTTTAGCAAAAATCACAATTATTAGTAAGAAGAACAATTATCCAATGAATATATATTCAAGTACATATTCAAGTACGGGACCCAGGTGGCGCTGTGGTTAAACCACTGAGCCTAGGGCTTGCTGATCAGAAGGTCGGCGGTTCGAATCCCTGTGACGGGGTGAGCTCCCGTTGCTTGGTCCCAGCTCCTGCTAACCTAGCAGTTTGAAAGCATGTCAAAATGCAAGTAGATAAATAGGAACCGCTACAGCAGGAAGGTAAATGGCGTTTCCGTGTGCTGCTCTGGTTCACCAGAAGCAGCTTTGTCATGCTGGCCACATGACCCGGAAGCTATACGCCGGCTCCCTCGGCCAATAATGCGAGATGAGCACGCAACCCCAGTCGGTCACGACTGGACCTAATGGTCAGGGGTCCCTTTACCTTTACCTTTATATATTCAAGTACAGTATTTTTTATTTTTTAAGGAAGCAGGATTGCTCCTCCTTCACATCAGCCCCTATGAGTGATCTTGCTGGGTTTGGGTGCCAGCTCAGTACTAAGCAGAATAGTTCCCTCTGATCAGGAAAGGGGTGAGACTTTTTTTGCACCGGGTTCAGGAGAGCAATTGGATGCACCAGGGATGAGAGCCAGTGTGGTGTAGTGGTTAAGAGTGGTGGACTCATAATCTGGGGAACCAGGTTCGCTTTCCCGCTCCTCCACATGCAGCTGCTGGGTGACCTTGAGCTAGTCACACTTCTCTGAAGTCTCTCAGCCCCACTCGCCTCACAGAGTGTTTGTTGTGGGGGAGGAGGGGAAAGGAGAATGTTAGCCGCTTTGAGACTCCTTAGGGTTGTGATAAAGCGGGATATCAAATCCAAACTCCTCCTCCTCCTCCTCCTCCACTTCTTCTTCTTCTTCTTCTTCTTCTTCTTCTTCTTCTTCTTCTTCTTCTTCTTCTTCTTCTTCTTCTTCTTCTTCTTCTTCTTCTTCTTCTTCTTCCTCGTCGCATGCCTGGAATTCAGCGCTGAAAAGGGAGGAGGGAGAAATCCCTCCCCTCAAAGTGCAATCTTGCTAGGAGGGGAGAGAAAAGCAGGGCCCACAGTTGTTCAGCACTCAGAGGGGACCTCAGCTGTGGCAAGAAACAGCAGCCCAGGGAGGCCAGACAAGCACAACCAACGCCCAGGTCTCTCTCCCTGTGCAGATCTTCTGCAACCTCACCGTCTTGCAGCTCCTTCCTTCATGCCAGATACTGAAGACTAATATTCATGAGACTGAGCTTGCTCGACAAGAGAAAAGGTCAGGGACAATTAAAAATTAAATTAAACCAAGCAAATAAAACAGAACACCATGCAGGAAGTGCAAAACTACAACTAAAGTCTTTTTTTAAAAAGGTTACAGTTATAGTCCCATGTCCTAAACAAAAGTTCTGTTTCTAAGCAAAGTGTGCGCATGTGCACTCCTAGGTTTTTGCAAGGCTGTGAAAAAAAGAGAATCTTCATTTCTGTCTTTAATATTCATTCATCATGATGTAATTATAAATGTAGGTCAACTCCTACAAAAACCTTTGCCAACTATTTGTTAGGAGTCGAATACTGCTACTGCCCCCTTTCCAGAAAAAAACACCAAAAACTACTCAGTGCCCCCCTTGATATCTCTCTTCTTTAAGCAAACAAACAGTCTGATCGGCCCCAAGGGAAGGGCCGGTGCCACAGCCCGCCTGCCATTGGCCAAAGAGGCAGGCAAGCCGGAAAAAAAGGTTTCCTCAAGCCTGGGAAAACCCCTCACCTCCAGGGCAGGCGCTGTCACCGGATGGTAAGCATCACTACACAACATATGAAACATGTACAAACGGTTTTCAATGTCCCCCACTCCTTTATTTTTATTCAGTGCCCCCCCCAATTGCATCCTAGACTGCTACCGCCCCAGGATCATTCCAATGCCCACTTTGGGAAACACTGTTCAAGCCCCGTTCTCTCTCTGACCAAAGGAGGAATGAGCGCCCCGTCTGTTTTGATGCCTGGCTGGCTTAGATTCCCCCACCTTCTGCCTGTATTCCATTTGCAAATTCCACATTCTTAGTATTAATGTTATCGATGACCCCATAGCAGCACATTTACCTGGAGACTGATAAACCTTCCTTGGCGTGTTATGTTAACGCTGTGTGGTTGTCCATTTGAGACGTTCCTGTGATCTACATTAATAATATACGGCTCTTTGGTGCTTCCAAGGTTGTATCGAATCTGTAAGTTTCCTACAGAAAAGAAGATTCAACTATTCAGTTATTGTTATCTGTTTTCTAGAACTTTTTCTATAAAAAGTGCAACGTTTTAGTTTTTACATCCTGTCATTGTGATACAGGGGTTGTGTTCCGAGGCACCACACATGTCGGTGAAATCATGTATAATTGAAACCCACTGAAAAACCCTGCAAATACCCCATTCCACCCTGCCCTGCCCCATCCTGCCCTTTGAGTGACATTTCAGCAACCTCTTTATGACGTTTCTGGGTCCAGGGCAATGTGCGATTGTAACTTATTTGAGGTCCGAAAGGCCATTTCACACATTCCACAGAAGGAAGCCCAGGTTTGCCACAGCCCTGTCCTCAACCATAGTTTCCTGAGGGTTTGTTCCCGTGTGACATGATTCAAAGCAGAATGTGCAAGGGGAGTTGTAGGTAAGATGATGAGACCAACATCTCATCAAACAAACAAAGCAGCTGCAACTCTCTGTATCCCCAAACTGGAAAGGATTATGACTGCAATAGTACTGAACTCACAATCTGAGTCTTTGGAGAAAAGCGTGTTCTGGGAAGAAGAAAGACTGGGATCCATCTTGGGCAGGCTGGCTGAAGGCTGGCTGGGAGAGATGCCTTGGACTCCATGGTTGCACTGCTGTGGGGGTCAAGCCACTCTTGAGATGAACATGCTGCAAGGTCTGGACTCCCCCCATGCAGACTGACACACCCTGTTTCTTAAAGCTATGACAGTCTCCATTTTGTCTCAATTCTCCAAAGGAACATTGTCACCCTAGGTGAGTGCCTGGAAATCCATGGGCTTTTGCTGCCCCTCGGCAGAGAGAGGGGCAGGCACCCAACTTTTGTAACAGTATAAGAAACAAATAAGGAGAGGAATTCTCACATAAGGAGAACAAAGACAAAGCACTTACCGGAGGGATTCACCAGCACAGCCATGTAGTCCTGGGAGTAAGAGCTGACATACAGGAGGATGCAGGGGGCTTTGTTAGTGCTGAAGCTGAAGCTCAGCTCCTCTTTCTTCAGGCTCTGGTCTGACACAGCGTTCTCTGTTTCCTTTGAGCTCAAGAGAGTTCTGCTACCTAAGTCTTTCACATTATTCCCCACAGATGAAAAATTGTACCGGAGCCACATTCCCTCTTCAAAAAAAGCACCCACGTCTGCAGAAGGGGAAAGAGAAAAAGGACGTTACAGTACTATGACATATTTGGATGGACACATGCTATAATTATCGCAATCTTATCATCAGCTCATCTCTCAATTTACTAAAACAATGGGCCAGTCTGGACAGATGTGATGGATGTGCTAGCAAATGCTGAGTAAAGAAACTGTTGAGAATGTGGCAACGCCTGTAAACGATTTTAATGAAGCAATTTCACAAGGCTTTGTTAAATCTAACACTAGCAAGTATTGCACTTTGTTGTTTTCCCAAAAAATGAATTAATGTGTTTGGAAGTGTCCCTGGTGCAATCACATAAAACAACAGTCCATCCTTTCTTTTCAGAGCTCTCTGTGATAGATTTATAGCTGGCATTCCACCATAAATCTCCTCCAAAATACTAACATGAAAAGCAATTCCATTTTACACCTTCCCTTTTTGTTAGATCCAATTTCACCCCTTTTGCTTGGTAATGAAAATCTCAAACTTACATGCGGACACTACCAACCATGAGCCCCACTGCTGTGGGTTTGACCCACTTTATGGTTCAACAGCATTTTGCCCATAAAATGGTGCTTCTAAGGGCATGACTGGCATGCAGCTGACTGCTTCCATCCACAGACTTTTCAAGTGCTTTTTCAGAGGCCATGATAGAAGACTCCAGGGTTGTGTGAAGAGGTCTTAGGCAACTGCTTGAAATGAGTAAGGGCATCACTAAAAAAGTTTGTGTTCGTGTGTTGGAGTGCCTTGAGATGAAATCACCAAACTTCCCACTTTCATGGTTGTTGACTGCAAAACCAACATGTGACTTCAAAGGACTGGCTGACAGCCAAGGTAGATGGCGGCTCCTCTCTCTCTCTCTCTCTCTCTCTCTCTCTCTCTCTCTCTCTCTCTCTCTCTCTCTCTCTCTCTCTCTCTCCAACATCCTGTGCCTCAGGGGCCTGCCAGCTGTCCACTGCCCTGTCTTCATGGCCTTGAAGGGAAGCCCACCACCCTACCTCCTGTACTCTCTCACACTGTGGTCTCAGCAAAAGCCCACAACGCTTTCTCGTGACAATATATTCCTATACACAACTGATTCCTTAGGTCTCACTAGAACAGGTGTAGGCAACCTAAGGCCCAGTGCTGGATCCAGCCCAATCGCCTTCTCAATCCAGCCCACGGACGGTCCGGGAATCAGTGTGTTTTTACATGAGTGGAATGTGCCCTTTTATTTAAAATGCATCTCTGGGTTATTTATGGGGCATAGGAATTCGTTCATATTCCCCCCCCCCAAATATACTCTGGCCCACCACATGGTCTGAGGGATGGTGGACCGGCCCATGGCTGAAAAAGGTTGCTGACCCCTGCACTAGAAAGAAGGACTCTAATAGGAGCTATTAAGCACTTTCAGGCCCCACATGAGAGATAACCTGTTGGATGCTTTGTGGTAGTGATAGCCTTTGTTTTATTTTCAACCTGGGGGACTTGTGGGTTTCACAAATCTCGGCCTGCAACTATCGCCCATGTGCAACCTAAAGCTGCACAGCCCCCCAGGGTCATTCCAAATGTGTAGATTGGCTCTGAGTGTCACGATGACCCCAAAGTCCAGCCGTGATCCACGCACACATGCAGCTCACCCTCCTGAATTACTTGCGGGCTCTGCTTTACCAAGGCAGACCAGGTGGGCTGCCCTCAAGAGAAGTCATTCCTATCACTTGATGCACTTCCAAGTCTTTTCCTGGCTAATTTTATAACTCTCTTTCTCTGCTATTCAATTTAGTTCTTTTATCCCATCTCATTATACAAAAACCACAAGTTCTTGTTGTTGATGCTGCTAGTGGACTTCTTCCTGTTATATCCATGTGACTTAAGACACTTCTTGCAATGCTTTTGAGAGTTTTATAAATAGTGATGATGGTTCTGGATAGTGATGCTGGACATTAATTAAGCAGCCTGTATCTTACCACAAGGTGCAAATACTCTTTCTTTCAGGACCCTTACAAAATGGAGGCTTTTCCAGCATTTGTAAGCAACTCTTATGTTTCCAAATATTTTCATTGCAATTTCAGGACATACAAAAATGGCAAAATTATACTCCTCTCCACCTAGAAGTGAGGCAAAGGAGTCTTGCAACAGGGTCCTATTTGGATTAGGATGAATTTTGATGATAGCCACCTGCTCTTTTCTTTTATCTGCTCCTAAGAGCCCCACTGGATGCGACCAAAGGCCTATCTAGTCACAGTGGCCAAGCTGGACCAGGAGCAGCAGCAGCAGCAACAACAGCAACACTTTTCTGCTCAGGAGTTGCTAAGGAAGGCTGCAATCCTAACCCCACAAGACTTACTTCTGAGTAAGACACAGCTAGGATTTTGCTGAGACACAATTTATAGCTCTCCTTTCTATCAATTCTTCAAGGCCATCATGACTGAGATGCCCAGAGTCCAGTGGAGCCCAAAGCAGCCAAACTCTTTCCCCTGCTCTTTTGCCCAGTGGCTGAATCCTCTCTTGTCTCTTACGTGGAGACATTAAGATGGAGAGGGATATCTTCCTAACCTCAGAGAGTCCGTTCCTATATAAAAACAAGCTCATTAATTTCAGGATATGTCCCCCAGCCCCTCTGCTTAGGCAGCAAGCTAATAAGAATGCCAAAATGAATACAAACTGGTTCAGCCCCCAGAAATGCCATTAAGTGCTGCTGGGCGGCTTCCACAAAGAAGGGGAAACATACATAAACTAAGGGCAAAATGAGGTCAGCAAAGCAATCTCTGGGACTGCAGACTCATTTCAGCCGCTCCTCATAACAATTTCTCAGATCAGTGAAAGAACAATTGCAGCTGATTACAACCCCCCCCCCGAAAGGCTCCTAATAGAAAGAAATGTCAAACTCCCTTTTGACAGCTATGTCCTTGGCCAGCTGCTGCAAATCTCCAGCACCTGAAGTGTCACTCATACGTGAGATTCGGCCCTCCACAGACTGGAAGGGGTGCAATTTCACAGCAGCCATCAATCAGGAATTCCAAGCATGAATTTCATCAATAAAAATATTCCCATAGTGTGTGGCCCACGCTCACCCTGAGAAGGGCTTGCTAGTTATAAACCAATCTAGGCTGCTCCTCAGGGCCAGCAGCATTTATTTGCTTAGATTCTTTTGTATCATTCCTATTTACCGGTCCTGTAAATGCATTGAAATCGAAAGTCACTGTTGTGTAAGATAAAGAAGGATCTATTTTCACTACTGGAATATGTGCAGTTTCTTGTCGGCCTGTCTGAATGAGGCTCTGTGCATGTAAAGCAATGTTCTTGCCTATGGCACGCACAAGGCACACGTCTTCCTCCTTGGAGCCTGCCAGAGGCCCGCATTTCAGACGTGGGAGTTAGCGAACTCCTGTGACATCCATAGGCCCAAACCATGGCGTAACCTCCTGGGTTTTCAGTGACTTGATGAATGTGCCATTGGGCCTAAGCATTTTTGTCTAGCAAACTACAGTGGAACCTCGGTTTACGAACACCTCGCTTCACGAATTTTCGGGTTAACGAACGCCGCGGACCCATCTGGGACGGATTAATTCACTTTCCATTACTTTCAATGGGAAAGTTCGCTTCAGTTTATGAACGCTTCAGTTTATGAACAGACATCCGGAACCAATTGTGTTCATAAACCGAGGTACCACTATATGATCCACAATGTCCATGTGCTACATTAGGAAATGGTGCCACGATCCTATGTAAAATGTTACCTTTTTTGCAGTATGGACCGTCGTATGCTGTCCCAGAGCAATCACAGGAGTAGCCATGGTATTTTTCAACGCATTTGCCACCATTCTTGCAGTACATCCCAAAGCTGGTGCAATGGCCGGAGCACCCAGGTTTCACACCAGGGGTGACTTTGGCTCTCTCTTCTAAATCCAGAGTCAAACCGTTCATTCTCAAAGAGCGAATGCAGCCCAGAAACCCCTTCTGTCCTCCTGCGGCACCTGGGCAAGAATGGAAAATGCTCAATCGAAAGATGCTCCTTCTAGACGGTTTCACATATTGCACAGGAGGGTCAAAAAGAGAAGGGCCAGGGATTGTTTCGACAGGTTCCCCCCTCCATGGGCTCTCTCCTCTGAGGAGAGAGGGGTGTGGAGGGACGGCGACTCTTCCAGAAGGCCGTGCCTGGACCCTGGGTTGTGGGAGTGGGGTTGGGGTTGGGGGCAAGAGGAATGAGGTCTGGCCCCCTTACATTCATCTCAGAAGAAGCCCTTCTGTGAAACTGGTTGTAAGCATGAGAAGCCACATCATCCTGACTCGCGAGCACTGACAGCTTCCTAAGCAAGCGGATGCCCAGAGTGAGTTACAACTACGGTATCTCCTGAACCAGTCAACATTGGGACCAATTGCTCTTTACTGCTAATCATTCTGAAGGTAGGAGACATGCAATTAAGATAAGCTCCATTCTTGTGCAAATGAATTTAGAGTCCAGCCCTAACAGAGACTTAGCCAAACCAATTTCAAGCTTCCTCTGATAGGAGTGGCACTGGTGTTTTTTTACCTCCAGTTATATAGCTACTAGTAATCCAAATAGTCCTGAGCTCAGGCTGCTACTGTCAACCACACCTGCCCGCCTCCTGTCCCCCACAAACAGTACTTCTGTCTTGTCAGGATTCATCCTCAATCTGTTAGCCTCCAACCATCCTCCAACCGCCTCCAGACACTCACACAGGACCTTCACTGCCTTCACTGGTTCCGATTTAAAAGAGAGGTAGACCTGGGTATCATCCGCATACTGATGAACACCCAGCCCAAACCCCCTGATGATCTCTCCCAGCGGCTGCATATAGATGTTTAAAAACATGGGGGAGAGGATGGAACCATGAGGCACCCCACAAGTGAGAGCCCAGGGGTCTGAACACTCCTCCCCCCCCACCACTTTCTGGACACAGCCCAGGAGGAAGGAGCGGAATTATTGAACAAAATGGATAAAATGTAAACAAGAAACAATTTTCAGACAATAAAAGAAAATACAAATAAAAGATACAACTCTAATATGAGGAAACAGGGAGTTCGGTTTCCCCATTGACTTTCAAAATGTTCCAGCTTCACAGTTTTGCAGGCCAAGATAGAGTTGTGTCCTCCTAGAGGCCCTAAGAGCCTTTATTTTGTTAAGTGGGAACAAAGCATGCATCATCTTTGAACATCTGGAAATTAGGCCAAGTAAATCAATTTGGCTCAATAAATCAATTAAAGATAATTTAAAACTCTCATTTACCATCTTTACCAACTAATTACACAAATTCCAGTCTAATACCTTAACTAGGTAAAGGTAAAGGGACCTCTGACCATTAGGTCCAGTCGTGACCGACTCTGGGGTTGTGGCGCTCATCTCGCTCTATAGGCCGAGGGAGCCGGCGTATAGCTTCCAGGTCATGTGGCCAGCATGACAAAGCCACTTCTGGCGAACCAGAGCAGCACACAGAAATGCCGTTTACCTTCCCGCTGTAGCGGTACCTATTTATCTACTTGCACTTTGACATGCTTTCGAACTGCTAGGTTGGCAGGAGCTGGGACCGAGCAATGGGAGCTCACCCCGTCACAGGGATTTGAACCGCCGACCTTCTGATCAGCAAGCCCTAGGCTCAGTGGTTTAACCCACAGTGCCACATGCGTCCCTGTCAATACCTTAACTAGCCCTTCCTTATTTTCCTGCTTCCTATAAGCAACTACTGGGACGCGGGTGGCGCTGTGGGTTAAACCACAGAGCCTAGGGCTTGTCGATCAGAAGGTCAGCGGTTCGAATCCCCACGATGGGGTGAGCTCCCATTTTTCAGTCCCTGCTCCTGCCAACCTAGCAGTTCGAAAGCACGTCAAAGTGCAAGTAGATAAATAGGTACTGCTCCGGCAGTAAGGTAAATGGCGTTTCCGTGCGCTGCTCTGGTTTGCCAGAATCTGGCCACGTTTGTCATGCTGGCCACGTGACCTGGAAGCTGTACGCCGGCTCCCTTGGCCAATGGCGCCTGCCCTGTGGAACGCCCTCCCAACAGATGCCAAAGAGGAAAACAACTACCAGACTTTTAGAAGACATCTGAAGGCAGCCCTGTTCAGGGAGAATTTTAATGTTTAATAGATTATTGTGTTTTATTTTTCTGTTGGAAGCCGCCCAGAGTGGCTGGGGAAGCCTGGCCAGATGGGCGGGGTAATAATAATAATAATAATAATAATAATAATAATAATATAATAATAATAATAACGCAAGATGAGCGCCCAGATTCGGTCACGACTTGACCTAATGGTCAGGGGGTCCCTTTACCTTATAAGCAACTACCAGTGCCCCCCTCCAGCCTCCTCATTCATTCAGTGCACCCATTTACCAGACGACCCCCTTCATTCTCAGCACGCCAGAGTTCTGGATGTAGCACCAGCGCAGACTGGTGTGTGTGTGTATGTTGCCATTGCCCATAAAAATTCAATCTCTCTCATCAGGACTACAGTCCAATCTGGGACTGGATTTGAGGGTTTATTTCGGGAGTTGAAGCTGAGTGACAGAACTAAATGCTGCTGATGTTCAGCCCATCCCACCACTCAGTGAGCCGATGGAGGTAATCTTGGAGATGAGGCTGGAGAGCCCCTTCCCAGCATTCAGGGCAAGGCAATGCCCAGTGTGTCAGCTGGGGATTGTGTGACCTCTGTGGCAACCATTGGGCTGTCTCACAACATCAAGGCATTCTCACAACACACTGTCATTCTGCTCTTTGGCTTTTTTTTTTTTTAAAAAAACACCATAAGATGTTATTAAGACTTTTCATAGTAGATTACAAAGAAAGCAAACTAATCTCAACAGTCCTTTGGTAGCTTAGCCCCTCAGAGCACCCTCTTACCAACGTAGAGCTGGCTGTAGAGCTCCAGGCGGGTGTGTCCTTCCGTGGGAGCCTTCCGGGTCTCTTTGGGCAGCTGGTCCACCTGCAGGCTGGCCTCCTGGACATTCCGCTCCGCAGTGACCCAATGCCACTGGTCATCATTGAGTGGACTAGGCGACCTCACATTGATCTCCACAGGGCCATTTCCAACATCAAACGAAAAAGAGACATCTGTTGCAGCTGAGGAGAAAACGATAAAGGTGTTTGGTTTGGTTTGGGTTTCTTTTTTTTGGGGGGGGGATTCTGCTTTACATAAATGCTACTGAAACCAACATGGAAACTATAGTTTACAATTAACTGTTACATTTAAGTTGCAACAGAGATTTAATTCTCAATTAGAATAAAGAAAACACCTTTTAAAGACCATGGAGTGGTCTTATAAATCAGAGGTGGCTGAACTGCCTCAAGAATCCGCCCTAGCAAGCATGGCCAATGGCTAGAGATGGTGGGAGCTGTACTTCAGCAACACTGGGAGAGCCAAAGGGCCCCCACTTAAACAATAAATAACTTGAAGTGCTGGTGCTCCTAGATGCAGAGAGAACAAAGGAAAGAAGGAGGAAGATGTAACCTTGTGCTAGGAAGCAATGTGCAATGAAGATCTGTAAAACCAATAGGGGTGGAAAAAATGCTATAAATAAGTCAGAGATTTAATAAACGCTATAAATAAATCAGAGATTAAACAAAAGAAAAAAAGCTATGGAAAATCACTTAGAACTTATTTGCTCTCTGGTGCCATCTGGTGTTACAGGTTTATAACGCACTCAAAACACTGTTTCTTGACTAATGTAGCAGAGTCCTAGGTGTTTGCTTAAATTAGCATCCAGCTAGGTCCAGTCGTGACCGATTCTGGGGTTGCGGCGCTCATATTGCTTTATTGGCCAAGGGAGCCGGCGTACAGCTTCCAGGTCATGTGGCCAGCATGACAAAGCCACTTCTGGCGAACCAGAGCAGCACACGGAAACACCGTTTACCTTCCCGCTGTAGTGGTACCTATCTACTTGCACTTTGACGTGCTTTCGAACTGCTAGGTTGGCAGGAGCTGGGACCAAGCAGAGGGAGCTCACCCCGTTGCAGGGATTCGAACTGCCGACCTTCTGATCAGCAAGCCCTAGACTCTGTGGTTTAACCCACAGCGCCACCTGCATACCTTTACCTTTAGCTATAGTTATTACTGTATTACATACTTATTTTTTACCCTGGCTTTCCGTTTACAGATAAAATTGGAACAGCTAAGAACACAGAGGTAGAATCATTAAAAACAATTAAACATTTATAGAATTAAAATCATATATAAATACAAAAGCTTTAACAGTCATGCCAGATAAACCTCATTTTTTTTTATGGACTTACAAGTTTGGTGGATGGGGGGGGATGCTGTTATCTTGATTACAGTAAGGCTTTTGACAAAGACTCCCATGATGTCCTGGCAAAGAAGCTGGTAAAATGTGGGTTGAACGAGGTAACTGTAAGGCAGATTTGTAGCTGATTGACTCATTGAACCCAAAGTGTACTTCTTAATGGTTCTTCATGAAAAACGTGACAAGTGAGGTGCCACAGAGTTCTGTCCTAGACTGTTGCTGTTCAACATCTTTATAAACAACTTGCATGAAGGAATTGAGGGGGTGCTCATCCAATTTGCAGAAGACACCAAACTGGGAGGGTAGCTAATGCTGCAGAATATGGATTCAGGATTGAAGATGACCTAACGGATTGGAGAACTGGGCCCAAACTAACAAAATGAATTTCAGCAGGGAAAAATGTCACGTTCTGCACTTAGGCAGGGAAACCAGATGCACAAATATAAGATGGGGGACACCTGGCTTGCTGGTAGTACATGTGAAAAGGATCTAGGAGGTCTTGGTGGACCACAAGCTTAAGATGAGTCAACAGTGTGATGCAGCAGCTAAAAACCTAATGCTCCTCTAGGTTGCATCAACAGAAGTATTGTTTAGTGTCCAGATCCAGATCAAGGGAAGTCATAATCCCACTCTATTCTGTCTTAGTCAGACCACACTTGGAATACTGTTCTGGGCACCACAGTTTAAGAAGGATGTTGACAAGCTGGAATGTGTGCTGAGAAGGGCAACCAAGATGATTGAAGGTCACCGTTAAGAGCGGTGGCCTCTTAAGCTGGTGAACCGGGTTCGCGTCTCCGCTCCTCCACATGCAGCTGCTGGGTGACCTTGGCCTAGTCACACTTCTTTGAAGTCTCTCAGCCCCACCCACCTCACAGGGTGTCTGTTGTGGGGGAGGAAGGGAAAGGAGAATTTTAGCCGCTTTGAGACTCCTTCGGGTAGTGATAAAGTGGGATATCAAATCCAAACTCCTCCTCCTCCTCCTCCTCCTCCTCCTCCTCTTCTTCTTTGTCCTCTGTGGGGAGGCAGGAATTGTTCTGTGCATTGTACCTTCCACAGCCACCTTAGTGTATTCTGAAGTCTGCAACTGCTGTCCTGGCTCCTTGGTGTCCAAAGTGAGGGCATGGAATTGATTTTGCAGCTGCAGTGACACAGCATGTCTCCTGACCATAGCTGCCAAGTACCCCGTTTTCCCTGGGAAACCCCCGTTTTTACTTACCTTTTCCGTATCATATCGTCTCCCGTTTTTCTCCGTTATTTTCTCCTGCCGGCAGCCATTTCCCCCCCTGATTTGCCCTTCTATGGGCACCAAAATGGCCACTGCTGGCTTCAAAAGTTGCATTTACGCATGTCCGGAAGTGCATAGACGCGACTTCCGGTGTCGGCAGCGGCCATTTTTTGTGCCCATAGATGGGCAGAGCGACACCGGAAGTTGCGTCGATGCAACTTCCGGTGTCACACGGCTGCCGGTCCCGGATTCTGCAGTAAGCTCCTGACAGTCCTGCTTCTGTGTGTCACATTCCTCCAGGGGTTTGTCTCCTGCAATGGGTGATATTCCTTCTCTCTGCCCCACTCTGCTCTAGCAAATACCCCTCATTTCCCCCAGTAGCTTGAAACATGGATAGGCGGGCCTCATGTTGCTGTGCCTTCTCCTCCAGCAAAGCAAGCAGCCCTGTTTACAAGCTCCCAGAGGCTGCAATCAGCCAAATAAAGCTTCTTCTTTTTTTTATAATAGTTTTTATTAGTTTTTATACAAACAAGACACACAAAACATACAATATAACACTGTCCCTTCAATTTCCCTCCACCCACCCGTCCACTTCTGCCACCAGTAGGACCCGTGGGCCTTCAGAATCAAAGGGGGTCCATTATAAGTTGGGTTTGACCTCCCCCCTCCCTCCTCCCCCCTTATCCCCTCCCTGCCACTGAAGGGACAGGGATGGAGGAGCTCTGAGAGTTGGTTTCCCCCCCAGCTCTTTCAAAAAAAAAACACACTTAAACAAACACACACAACAGTAGGGAAAAAATGAATTCCCAAGTTCTTATTGTCTTAACATTATAATTGTGACTTCCTCGATACTCTTCCTCCTGGTTTTCCTAACTTCTCTAACTAATTGTGGCGGGTTTTCTATTCCAATTCAAAATCTTATTCTTATAATATTGACTCAATCCTCCTCCTTTTCCATGCTGCCCTCCCACAGGTCCCCTTCTGCCACAAGAGGGACCTGCAGGGCACAGCACTTCCAAGGTTCCATTTCTTGTGTCTGGGTTTCCTTCCACCCCCTCCTCTCCCCTCCGAGCACCCCCTGCCACTGGGTGTCTCCAAGTAAAGAGAGGAGGGTAGGCAGCTCTCTGCCCAGACACCTATCTGGACTCACAGAAATTAATATTAAACTACCAAAAAAAATTTCTTTCCTCAGCCATTCTTCTAACTCCCTCCAGAAAACTCAGTTCCCCCCCCTTAACATCAAATCTCTACACTAAATCTTAACCATATACTTTATTACACTCTCCTTCCCCTCTCCCTATGTCTTTTCCCCCAATTGGCTCAGCATTTCCGTTAACAAGCCAAGATTTCGAAGACCGTCGTTCAAAGCCAAAAAAAACACCTTTTAACTAAAATTTTCACCCCACACCAGTTCTTTCCCAATTCCATCTCCAGGCCTTTAATCCCCCCTGCCCCTGTCCTTCCCATCCCTGAGTAACACCACTCCACATATTAACTCCTCCAGGATCTTCAATTCCATTAATCTTCACGTCCCTTTGCTTCTCGTTTTCTTGCTTTTCTTGTTTTTCTTCCTTTTGAAATCCATGCTTTGCTTCATCCAAAATATATTTTTTGTAGTCCAAGTCGCCTTCAAAATTCTCCTCAGGTTGTTTCTCCTCACACACAGTCTCAGAGTCAAAAATCTCAAAATCCAAATTGTCCTCTAAATCCTGAACTTGGACTTCAGCCTCTACTGATGATAAATTAGGATGTTGCCGTTCCTTGTAAATGTCCTCCCATATTTGTAGATAGTTCAGCACAGCCTCCTGGAAGGCTCGAGAATACTTTGTTTTCATAGTTCTCTTAACCACAGACGAACAGGAGATAGGGGGCAAAGGGTGCTGGAAAATTCCTTCCTATTTAGACGATCGACTCCATCTTGGTTGATCTTTCCCTTTGTCTTTAACTCCATCACAAATCCATTCTTAATTTCAATTTAAATAATTCTACCTCATTTTCAATCGATTTTTACTGTTCACAGCAATGCAATAAAGCTTGTTCTAACTTCTAACAAAAGAGTCACCTGCTCCCTGTAACTAGCCCCGGTCAGCAATCTGGCTGAAGCTTTTTGAGCCCAGGGTTGCCATAGGTAAAGGTAAAGGGCCCCTGACCATCAGGTCCAGTCGTGTCCGACTCTGGGGTTGCGGCGCTCATAGGCCAAGGGAGCCGGCATTTGTCCGCAGACAGCTTCTGGGTCATGTGGCCAGCATGACAAAGCTGCTTCTGGCGAACCAGAGCAGCGCACGGAAACGTCGTTCACCTTCCCCCCAGAGCGGTCCCTATTTATCTACTTGCACTTTGATGTGCTTTCGAACTGCTAGGTGGGCAGGAGCGGGGACCAAGCAGAGGGGGCTCACCCGTTGCAGGGATTCGAACCGCCAACCTTCTGATCAGCAAGCCCTAGGCTCAGTGGTTTAGCCCACAGCGCCACCTGGGTTGCCATACATCCGGAATAAAAACCACCTGGGTTGCCATACATCCGGAATAAAAACCAAACTTTTAAAAAAGCTCAAGTTGACGTTTTTGAGCACTTTTGAAAGGCAGCCCCAAGTAGAGTGCATCACAGTAATCCAAACAATGTCTCTTTAATGAGTTATTCTGCAAGTAAAGGTGTGGGCTTACTGGCAGGGTAGGCAGCACACAGGAAGGGGGCTTATTTATTTACTCCCTCACCACAACTGCTAGGCTAGGAGCCTCAGAGAAGAGGTCCCCATTGGCATGGGTGAGAACTTTTTTCTAAGGCTCCTCTAGCTATGCAATCACGCCCCCCCCCCCGCCGCTTCCCAAGCACTGCCTTCTCACTGAGTGAGCTGTGGAGGGGGGTGGTTGGTGAATGAGTGAGCAGGGGGAGATGCCACCTTTGTCCTCCCCCCACGTGAAATACTGTAAAAAGAAAAGAAAAGAAAAGAAAGGTTGGGAGCTTCCGATTTCTCCTTTTAAACTAGGCTTATATAGGCATGTTGTGGGAGAAAAGGCGCCCCGATCGGCTGCTGCAGATGCCAAAAATGAGCGGTAGAGAAAATAACTGAAAACAGGAGAGCAGTGGGGAATTGGAAATCAAAAGAGGCAAAAATTCAACAAGAAATTGTTGAACTAAAAATTAATGTCTTATTCTAAGTACTGATTTCAAGTTCATGTCCGATGCCCTTTCCTTCCCATGCATCATTCCCTGTGAAGGGGTCCATAGCAGAGTAGCTGCTGCGGCCACATTGTGCACACTGCAAAAAGCCAGCTTGTTGAAATATGGCCTAAGAAGCCATGACTACTGAGCATTAAACACTTTCGCAATGCAATCCTGTCCATGTCTATTCAGAATAGAGCTTTCTCCCATTTATAGGTCTGCAGCTTCAGCAACCAGGCTGTATTGGATTCCCACTGTTCAGTGGCTGCAAAGATTAAATAAAACCTGCTTTTCTGTTTCACATAAAATATCTTGTCCAGTTCCACAGGTGGGGCTCACATTTAGCCAGGCCCTATTCTACTCTCCTGTTGGCTCCAGAGAGTGAGCAATCATATTTTCTTCATATCTTTAATATCTAATGTATATGTTGGATTCTTACAAAAAGTATATGAATATGCAGTAAGGGACTCAAGAATGATGCTCAAGAGAAGAGAAAAGGATGGCCACTATTACAATATTCTAGAGGCTTTATCAAATGCTTTCCAGAGACCTATCAAATCTGATCATATAAAATGTGAATCTCCATTGTGTGGGATATATTGCTTCCCATGTTATTATTCTCCAAGGCAGAGAATTGTAAATTTACATTTATAAATACCAGTGGTGTTATCAACCGTTTACTATTGATTTTCTCTTAGACCAAACTCCTTATTGCCTCTGGAAAGTTTTATGAATGTTATTTGCTCTGAACTACCAGCTAAATGATCACCTGCTGGACTAGGCAATAAAAAAATGGGAAAGTCAGTTGGGAAATCTACGCAACTTGGATCTTACCTCAAAAGAACCATTCCATTCACATTCATCTCTATAGGGAATGTTAGCCAGGGATGTATTCTCTGAACTCTCATGAACCACAGTATTCTCCAAGCAGGGAGTGAGGGTGGTGGGCGGTGGGGGGAACTGGGGAGCACGCAGCCCTTGAGAACTCCAACTCCCATCAGCCCCAGCAAACATGGTCACTGGTCAGGGATGAGAAGAGTTGCAGTCCAACCACACCTAGAGGGCCACAGGTTTAGGTTCTCAAAATTGTACTTTGCCACACAAGTAGATGCCTGAATGGAAGGGCTACAAAATAAAACCAACACCATCTTAGCTAAAGGGGCTTCCCAGTTAAGGAGCATTGTTGGGGCATTATATAGATCTCTATTAAGATTTCCTGCCAGGGATCAGATAAATTGTTCGGCAGGCAGGCCCACAACGTGGTTCCTACTACCCAAACAACTTATTTTCATAGGTATCTTTTCACAGAGGGCATCATCTGTAAAATAAATCCCCCCAAACTGAAATTTCACCAAATTTTGCTCTACCGTATTACTGTATTCTGCCTGTCTACATACATGAACCTTAGAATATATACACAAAATGAAAGAGCCTCATCAGGAAGGAAACGCTTTGTCTGCAACTGCAAGTTTATCCCTTTGACTTCTGCCAAGAAAACTTTTCTTAATCTGGGAGATGCCGCTCTACAGCTCAGAGGGCACAACAACTTCATCTTCAAAGAGCAATCACACTTTCAAGCAGAAGTAATCAACTCACCATGTGAAGCAACATACTCATGACTCCTGGAGCTGGTTTGTATATGCATGCAGGCCCCTTGATCTCTCTGTCAACAGAAGTCTTGGGCACCTTCCACTATGATGGCTCATTCTTAGACGCCTTCCTTATCAAAAGCGGTGTGAAACAGGGCCGTGTTCTCGCCTCAACCCTCTTTGGCATACTCTTCTCCCTGTTGCTCTCATATGCCTCCAGCTCGACTGAAGATGGTATGTACATCCATACAAGGAGCAACAGGGGTCTGTTCAACCTGGCACGTCTCTACGCCAAGACTTATCTGACAGATGTCATTTGCAGGAGACACAACCGTGACTGCACACTCCAAGGAAGCTCTACAGAGCCTCACCAACCCTTTTGCCCAAGCCTGCAGGAAGTTTGGCCTTGCCACCAGCCTGATGATGACCAAAGTCAGAATGTTGCCAGCCCTCCATGCATCAGCAACGGTGCCCACACACTTGTGGTGGTTTGTCTCCCGGGGTTCCACCATAACCAGCAACCTCTCCATCAATGCTGAGCTGGACAAGCGTTTTGACCAGGCAGTTACGGCAATGGTTTGCTTCTCCAAAAGGGTCTGGAGAATGTGATGTCCAATACTAAGATGAAGGTCTACCAGCCTTGCATGTTGATCATGCCGTTAATGGAAGTGAGTCGTGGGCAACTTACAACAGTCAGGAGCGACGCCTCAATGCCTTCCACACCGCAATCTACTGGTAGATCCCTGGTAGGTTTTGGTAGAGTGCGGTTTACCAAATCACTGAGTCCCTTTCCTTAGCGTGGTAAAATAGAACACACACCCCGCCCCCTTGCCCCACCCTCCATTGTTGCACAATCTGCAGAGCAGAAGACGGAGTTTACTCAGTAAGGCCGTTTGTTTCCCCAGCGATCTGTAGGGGGTAGGTCACTGCCAGTTTTTAATTTTGTGAGTAGATCGCAGTCTCTTGGGAGTTGGCCACCCCTGCCCTAAACCTGCTCTCCTAGAAATGTGGGCAAAAGCAATGCAGGGGAAAGGTGTATTGAAGATTTGGTGCAATTGGGTTGTGTTGTTATGTGACTATGTTCCCAGTTACTACTAGACCCTGAGATGAGTTGCTTGGACTAGCAGGGATTAATATAAGGATTATCATAGTCTCCAGACAGTTTACAGATATAAAACACACAGACACAGACACAGACACAGACACAGACACACACACACACACACACACACAGCAAATAGGAAACTGACTAAAATTGGGGGGGACCCCCTAACTTAGGCTGCAACCCACCCAAACAAAGGAGGCCTCCCCAACCCAGATGATGAATTCTGATGTTGAGCTTCAGACCATATTTTGCGCTCTCCTCTTTCACCCTCATTAAAAGGTTCTTTAATTACTCCTCACTTTCTGCCATCAAGGTTGTGTCATCGGCATATCTTGTTGATATTTCTTCCGGCAATCTTAATTCCAGTTAAATAAGCAGGGAGACAATATACAGCCTTGTCGTACTCCTTTCCCAATTTTGAAACAATCAGTTATTCCATATCCAGTTCTAACTGTAGCTTCTTGTCCCACATAGAGATTTCTCAGGAGACAGATGAGGTGATCAGGCACTCCCATTTCTTTAAGAACTTGCCATAGTTTGCTGTGGTCGACACAGACAAATGATTTGCGTAGTCAATAAAGCAGAAGTAGATGTTTTTCTGGAACTCTCTAGCTTTCTCCATAATCCAGCACATGTTTGCAATTTGGTCTCTGGTTCCTCTGCCCCTTCGAAATCCAACTTGCACTTCTGGGAGTTCTCGGTCCACATACTGCCTAAGCCTGCCTTGTAGAATTTTAAGCATAACCTTGCTAGCGTGTGAAATGAGCGTAATTGTGCGGTAGTTGGAGCATTCTTTGGCACTGCCCTTCTTTGGGATTGGGATGTAGACTGATCTTCTCCAATCCTCTGGCCACTGCTGAGTTTTCCAAACTTGCTGGCATATTGAGTGTAGTAGCTTGACAGCATCATCTTTTAAAATTTTAAATAGTTCAGCTGGAATATCATCACTTCCAGTGGCCTTGTTATTAGCAGTGCTTTCGAAGGCCCATTTGACTTCATTCTCAAGGATGTCTGGCTCAAGGTCAGCAACCACACTACCTGGGGTGTACCAGACCTCCATATCTGTCTGGTATAATTCCTCTGTGTATTCTAAAATTTAGTTTGCCCTAAAACACTGGGGTGTCAAGCAGGAACTGAGATAGCATGCTGGACCCAGGTTCAACCTTCAACTGAGTTATGAAGTGTACAGTTATTGGCCCAAAGGCATCTCTCATGGGTTGAACCTACCTCATAGGTTGTTGTGTGGATTAAAGAAGGAAAGGGAAACATATATCTCAAGCCCCTTAAATTACATATAAATGTAATTTAAAAAGTGAAGGAATCTGTCAAGATTCATTAGCTGCACTCAAGTTTAAGCACATAAAATTCCATATTGGACTGTAGCCATTAACTTTAAGACAAAACTCATTTTGGAGCAGATGAGGGACACGCCGTCACTTTCTCTTCTGCAACATTGGGTTGAGTCCAATGCTAGCCCTGTTCAGAGGACCTTCACTGAAGTTTATGGAAGTGACTAACATAGGACCATTAATTTCAACGCATCTACTCTGAAAAGAAGTAGGATTGACAAGCTAGTTTTACAGAAGATGCTAGATGCCCAATGCCTTACCTTTGCCTAACATGCCATTAATGCTGTGAAAATACTCACATTTCAACTCAAGTTTGATGAAGTCTGTATTCCCCAGATTTTCAAGAAACACTCCATCAGCTGCTGATGTTTTGAAGTAGAAAGAAATGTCAGCACTAGTTTCGCCTTGAAAGGTGGAGAAGTGGAGATATGAAGATGGAGTAATAAATGAGGCTGCGTTCCAATAATTCTCTGTAGAGACATAAGAAACAAGGAAGATGCATTGGTGTCCCAGTGCTCTTTTTGAGCTATGAGTTACTTCTAGTCAGAAGAAATAAAAAATGGAGCTGAGAAGGGCCAGGTTTTAAATTCCAAATAGACTACAGCACTCTTCATGTGTCTATGTTTCTTTAGAAGTCTACATTTTTTAATATATATATATATATATATATATATATATATATATATATGGTTCTATTCATTTTCAAGATATAATATAACAATTACAAAAAAGATAAAAATATACAAAAACAAAATCCCAGCCTACTCCCTTCTCCCATCCAGGATTGATCAATCTAGTTGTTTGTCAAAATCCAATCTGTGGTTTCAGTAGTTACCAGTCTTCAGGGTTATCAGTAAAGTATTTTATAAAAGGATGCCATATTTCAACAAAATCATCTACATCATTTGTACCAGTCAATGTATGTAATCTCTTTGTTACGGTAATTTTGCTGATACGGCAACGGACCTACATTCTGCTTCCAACGAGAGACACACAGATGTTCCAATCCCTTGCAATTCTGTGCCCCTAGTAGGCATGCTGCTACTAAAAGAAAAGCAATTATTTCTTTATAACAAAGATCAGATTGCCCTTCCTTAAAAATAGTTAACAATCCCAGGGGCTTTATGCAGTTTAGGATTTTAAGTTTAAGCTACAAATCCACCAGGTGGGTAGTGTTTTAACATATTGCTGAGAATGGGACAAAACACAACTGAGGCCAAGGTCTTAATACAATTCAGAAAAAGTGATCAGTTCTATCACACAGGACAGATGAACAATTCAAGAAGTGCCAGAAACTGCCATTAGATCTCAGAACGTGAGCCAAATGAGCTATCACAGAACGTGGCACACTTCCCCCAAACTGGCTCTGATTTGAGTTATGGTACGCAGAACAATCTAGGATAGATTTTCATATGGAAGATAAGGGGCTATTTTATCTTTCTCCCAAGCAACAAATGTCTACTGATTGCAAGGCCAGTTATAAACTTCCGCCATTATGTATTTAGAGTAACTGAAACCCAAAAGTCAGGGAGTTTGTTGGCTGTGTGAACAATGCAAGCAATTGAGATTCTGAGACAGATAAGAATACACATAATCTCATTTATGAAATGAGCTTTGCAAAATCTGACACCTGCGAGTTGCTGTTGGAAATCAATTCAGTTTTATTCCTGTAAGGGAAGGGGATCTGATGGAATCACTCAGACTTGATTCCTACATTCCTATATTCTTAGCTCTTCCCAATGCTTATTAGGCATATCTAAGGTGGTATTCTAAGTTTCACTCAGAGGAGACCTGATGAAATTAATGACCAGATCCATTCATAGCAACAGGTCTACTCTGAGTAAAACTATCACCAAAAAGTAACAGTGAAGGAAAGAAGACAATGGATTGCCTTGTTGAAGAAAATGCTTGAGGGGCAGAAGACAATGGCTCACATACACACCTGTTTTTGTGTATGAAAGCACATACCACTTCAAATTGTTCGAAGCACCAACACTTCGAATTGTGATCAGAAACGTACTGGGAGCCAATGTAGGTCTTTTAGGACCGGTGTTATATGATCTTAGTGGCCACTCACAGTCACCAGTCTAGCTGCCACATTCTGGATTAGTTGTAGTTCCTGGGTCACCTTCAAGGTAGCCCCACATAGAGCACACTGCAGTAGTCCAAGCAGGGGATAACTAGAGCATGTACCACTCTGGCGAGACAGTCTGTGGGCAGGTAGGTAAACAGTTGCCCTGGACACAGAATTGACCTGCGCTTCCATGGACAGCTGTGAGTCCAAAATGACTCCCAAGTTGCACACCTAGTCCTTCAGGGGCACAGTTACCCCATTCAGGACCAAGGAGTCCTCCACACCTGCCCGCCCCCTGTCCCCCAAAGCCAATACTTTTGTCTTGTCAGGATTCAACCTCAATCTGTTAAAAAGCATGGGGGAGAGGATGGAACCTTGAGGCACCCCACAAGTGAGTGTCCAGGGGTCTGAACACTCATCCCCCCACCACTTTCTGGACATGGCCCAGGAGGAAGGAGCGGAACCACTGTATGACAGTGCCCCCAGCTCCCAGCCCCTCTAGACGGTCCAGAAGGCTGTTGTGGTTGATGGCAGGGTCTTTTAATGGTGGGTTTTGTATATTTTCCCTTCCTTTTCTTGTTCTTTTATACGACTTTACGTTGTTTTGATTAAGTGCTGTTTTTGAAAACAGTATCTCATTAAATTGCTCTTTAATATTTAGCTCTGTGTTTAATTTGGGAAGCAAGCGGCCTCAGGTCCTGCCCTGGAAGAAAGGGGTATATAAATGAAATAAAGAGCTTGCATTCAAATTTCATTCTTTTTTTTTTTAGTGGAAGAGAACTTAATCAACCTTTCCCCTGCCTCCTATCAGTCTGGAAGAAGCCAGATGTCTAGAGGTGACATGACACAATCAGAGCAGGCAACAGAAAGCAACATTTACTGGTATGCCAACCAACACACTGGGTGCTTCAAAGGAAAGGAATAGCACAATTGTTAATGAAATAGTGGAGTGGCAGCTGGATTCAGTAATGCAGAAAGATATCCACTGTTTGCAGTGCTCCTCACATACATCATCAGAAGATCATTTCTCATAAGCCTTGCCTTCTTTTCAAAGTATCTCATCATGAGGTACACCTTGCTACTACTGACAGCATTACTTTCATCAATCACAACGGTGAAAGATATCAACATTGTTTGCTTTTAGAACAGGCTGAGTGTAAGATGTTTTAATGAAGCATGTGAGCTGGGATGCTCTCACATGAATACTGTTTTGCAGAACAGTTAATAGGGAGGCACCCTTCTGACTACCTAAGAACCCCTTCATTATTATAGGGTACATTTGGCCTCATGATCAGTATAACCTGTAGGCATTTATAAGGATATTGCTTGCTTCAGTTACACTTTACATTTTAAGGGGTACATACAAAACACCCTCTGTATATACTTTATATAGTTATATTTTGGGTATACATAAAACTACATATTTTATGATTCATAACATGTTCCCTGGGAACATACTGTAAGACCCCTAGATATTTTTTACATGTACAGTGGTACCTCGGTTTAAGTGCACAATTGGTTCCAGAAGTCTGTACTTAACCTGAAGCGAACTTTCCCATTGAAAGTAATGGGAAGTGGCTTAATCCATTCCAGATGGGTCTGCGGAGTACTTAAACGGAAAGTACTCAAACCGAAGCATACTTAAACCGAGGTATGACTGTACTGCTGGTAAGCCAGGTATCCCATGATCTTATATTTGTGCATCTGGTTCTTCTTACCTAAGTGCAGAACCTGACATTTGTCCCTATCGAAATTCATTTTGTTAGTTTGGGTCCAGTTCTCCAATCCGTTAAAGTAATCTTCAATCCTGATTCTGTCTTCTGCAGCATTACCGCGTTTCTCCAAAAATCAGACACCATCTTATATTTATTTTTCCTCAAAAAAACACACTATGGCTTATTTTCAGGGGATGTCTTATTTTTTTAAAAAATTAAGTATGGTACAGTTTAACCCAGGCACCCCCAAACTTCAGCCCTCCAGATGTTTTGGACTACAATTCCCATCTTCCCTGACCTTTGGTCCTGTTAGCTAGGGATCATGGGAGTTGTAGGCCAAAACATCTGGAGGGCCAGAGTTTGGAGATGCCTAGTTTAACCTAAAAGGTTAAACTGCCTATCACTATGGCTTATTTTCAGGGTATGGCTTATATTCCTTGAATGCGTAAAAATCCTGCTATGGCTTATTTTATGGCTACGTCTTATTTTCGGAGAAACAAGGTAGCTACCACTCTCAGTTTGGTGTCATCTGCAAATTGGATGAGCATCCCCTCAATTCCTTCATCCAAGTCATTTAGAAAGATCTTGAACTACAATGGCCCCAGGACAGAAGCCTTGCCACTTTCTCTCAGCATGACGAGGAACCATGAATGAATACTCTTTGGGTTTGGTCAGTCAACCAGCTACAAATCCATCTAACAGTTACCTCATCCAGCCCATGTTTTGCCAGCTTCCTCACAAGAATACCATGGGGGACTTTGTAAAAAGCCTTACTGAAATCAAGGTATCTACAGCATTCCCCTGGCCCACCAAGCTTTTAACTGTGAGCTTTATGTGACATGACTTGATTTGAGAAACCCCTGCTGGGTCTTAGTAATCACAGCACCCTTTTCTAAGTGCTCACCATTTAATTATAATCTGTTCTAGGGTCTTCCCTGGTATCGATGTCAACCTCACTGGTTGGTAGTTACCTGGGCTTTCTCTTTTCTTCTTTTTGAAGATGGGGACAACATTTGCCCACCTCCAGTCTGCAGGGACCTCACCTGTTCGCCAAGAATTCTCAACGATAATGGACAAAGATAATAGACAAATTACACCCACAAGCCCCTGTAATACCCTTGAATGCAGCTCATCAGGCCCTGGAGATTTGAATTCATTTAAAAGTAGCCAGGTGTTCCTTTACCACCTCTTTTCCTATCTTGGGCTGCAGCCCCCTCCTTACAACACCCCCACTGCTGCTGCGCCGCCGCGCCAGGATCGCCCGGCCACCCGGAGATCCGGGGCCGGAGGGTCCCAGTGGCAAAAGCAGGGTAAGGAGGGGTAAGGAGGAGGCCCTGGCCCAGCTGCCCCGTCGCCGAACTCCCACTGCTGCCGCTGCCACAGAAGCGAAGAAGAGGACCCTGAGCCCCCATCCAAACAATGACTATCATCAGTCCAGATAAGAAAACAAATTAATTTTATTTTTTTTCATCTACAATACTGTCTTAATTCTTTTGTATTACAGTACATTGATTATTACCTTCATTTTATGTATCAATGGTCTTGGTAGACAGTAAAATTTGTGTTAAATTGTTGCTTTAGGGGGTGTTTTTCATTGTCTGGAACGGATGAATCCACTTTCCATTACTTTCAATGGGAAAGTTCGCTTTGGTTTATGAACGCTTCAGTTTATGAACAGACTTCTGGAACCAATTGTGTTCATAAACCGAGGTACCACTGTATAGGATGAATTATTTCTAGGCTTCCCCCAGGTTTGTACTTGCAGGGAGAGATTTAATGTGTGAAACAATGCATGTTAAACATAATCTGCAGTAACAACAGCTAAAAATTGCCACCACATTAATAGGAATTATTGCTAAATCCAATTGTGATATTTATTCATCCAACGGGGAGGGAGCTGGGGTAGAAGGCCAGGACTGTGAGACAAGAATTCCCTGCTTCAAATCCCACCTAAGCCACAAACTGACCAAGCAGCTAAGGGACTGTCCCCAAGCTGCACAACGAGGATGATAAATACTGACAGGGTCACTGAGATTATAAGTGGAAACTTCTGAACATATTGGACTATGTATTTACCACGTCCAATTATATAACATTATCGCAATGTAATACAAATTCAGAAAATTACTATCATTGCAGAGACTGAAAGAGCAGATGCCTTTACCAGTACTACTTACTGGATGCAGCTGTTTCCATGTTTTTTTTTAACCTGCTGCCCTTTTCAAGTCACACAGTTAAAGCAGCAATAAGCTGGTTGCGTCATGCATGAAAAGCTTGTCAAGCAATTTGTATGGCTTGTGAACTGCATGTTGTTTGATAAGTTTTACAGAAGCTAGGGAAGAAAAGAAAAGAAAGGCCAGTTGGAGACTTTAAAGCCTCATATTTGTTTGTTTCGAAAGAGTATTATACCAGCGTTATCCTTTAACATCTTTGGGGGCCTCTGGTCAAGAAGCAGCATTTAAATGAATGAATAGTGAGGGAACATAACAAGCAGCGTAGCTCTAAAACATCTTGGTTCTGGGCGGATGCGACAATAAGCACCTCTCATCTCTCCGTGCTTCTTGATCTGTCACCAGGAGATGGAAAATGCGTGTGAGGCATCGCTCAGAGCCCCATCTGTGGAAGCCCTGCAGCCATTTCCAAGCAAAGGTTATTTCCTACTCTGGCGGAGTGGCAGCTCAGATGTCTTGGAACAAAGGGCAAGCTTTAATAGCCACCTTTGTTCTCCTTCCTGGCCTCTTGCATTTGCCAGCAGCAGCCAGAAGCTGTGAGAGACATCAGCAGTAGCTCAGTGAAGAAGCTCCTCTGAGGGAAGAACATCTGTCAGGAAACAGATCTGTTTGCTCTGATATCAACTGTGACCCAAAGAGTCAGCAGCAAAGCAGCAGGTGGAACATCTGAAGATTTAGGGAGAGATTGTACATGCATTTGATCCTCTTTGGCAGGGCTTTTTTTCAGCCAGAACTCACGGGAACTCAGTTCCGGCACCTCTCAGGTGGGTGCCATTATAAGACAACAAAGGAGGCCTTCTTGGTGAGTTCCGGCACCTCTTTTTCTAGAAAAGAGCACTGCTCTTGCCTATTTATTTTCAGCGTAGTGTAAACCCCCTCAAAAACTTCCGTTACAGGAGGGTATAAGCACTGCAGATAAGAATAATGCAACATAGCTGCTACCACCCTGAGGACAGATGGAGAGAAGATGTAGAAAAAGACCCCAGAGCAATCATTTAAATATTTGAAACAGGCAGCATCTCTCCTCCTGACCCCTAAACTTTTCCAGACTTAAATGCGCCCAGTCCTTTCAAAATTACAGCTTTCCTTGGACCCCTTTCATGGGTGGCTCTTCCTCTCTTGCTTTAAATGCTATCATTTTTTTAAATGTACAAGTTGAAAGTGTAAGTGACAAATTAAAAAGAAAACATAGCTAGAATGGTTATGAATGAAAAGGACACCCCCCCCCCCCTTGAGGAATAGTGTGCTAGACTGTTATAGAGCAACAGGATATTGTTTTGTGAGTGAACTGGGCTTCTCATTTTTCATCCTGAGACACTGAAGTCTTTTTCAAGGAGGGGCATCATTTCCAAAACTACTAACACAACTTCACACACTGATAACAAAAGGAGAGGAAGCAGGTAGGAAGTAAAAGGATTGAGGAAATCAGATCCCCTTTTCAACGGTACTTTTTTATTTTACTAGAAGACACTGATTTTCTAAAGCAAAACACGTGTTTGCATCCTAAGCAAGCAAGCAAGCAAGCAAGCAAGCAAGCAAGCAAGCAAACAAACAAACAAACAAACAAATTAAAAGAAAACACCAGAGAAAGGGGAGGGCACAGCTCACAAGAACTGCAAAAGGACACAAAAGTAAAAGTAATTACACCAATGATTCTCCCCATCCCCAGTGAGTAATACTTACAAAGGCATGATTTATTTGTATTTATTAATTAAATTTATATACCGCCATTAATCCATGGGCGTAGCTAGTATTTCGGTTGGGGGGGTGTTAGGGGAGGCAGAACCTCAGTTATTTTTATTGATTTACTTGATGGGGGGGGGCAACTCCCCCCCACTCCTCCTTGGCTTTGCCCATGCCTTTATCATAAGATCTCAGGGCGGTTCACAGAATAAAATACAAGATAAAAACACCAGTAAATTATGGACCCCTGTTTTTCTTCACTCTCCAGCTGGCGCTTGCACAGGACAATGTCCCTGGGGACTGTAAAAGGGGGGTCCTCTGTCCACTCTGTCCACAAACAAGGCTAGCTGGGGACCTGAGAGGACTCTTCATTTCAGGGTTTTGGGTTTCTCAGGGATTCCTGCATTGCTTGGACCAGGAGTCAGCAAACTTTTTCAGCAGGGGGCCGGTCCACTGTCCCTCAGACCTTTTGGGGGGCCGGACTATATTTTGAAAAAAAATATGAATGAATTCCTATGCCCCAAAAATAACACAGAGATGCATTTTAAATAAAAGGACACCTTCTACTCATGTAAAAACATGCTGACTGTCCACAGGCCGGATTTAGAAGGCAATTGGGCCGCATCCGGCCCCCGGGCCTTAGTTTGGGGACCCATGGCTTGGACCATGTGGCCCTCGGGGTCCCTTCCAACTCTACGATTCTTTGATTCCAAGATGCTGAACTCTTCCCTTAGCACCACCATCCACAGTATTTATTTGCCTGCGTGGAACTGAAGAATACACAAAGCACTACCATTCACTTCTCTGATTTTCTAGGAAGATTCGTGCTTCTTCTTCTATCCTTTTCCTTTCCCGAAAGCCATTGCAGTCTTTTTACCCCAAGTATTTTCATACTATGTATTCTCCATTTTCTCCACAAGATGGGAACACATTCAACTGGAAGAAATATATTGAGTGGATGATTCTGCTTTTTGTAATTACTGAAGGCAATGGGCTTAAAAATTGCATCCTCACCGTTTTTCAAAAGAAACTAGAATCTCTCAGCTGCCACATGCAACTGTTTCTGACGCCCCCCCTCCCCCCGCTGCATTCCCTGCTTGGCTCTCCATGAGTGTTGGTTATAAATAATCCATTCTTATTTAGCATAGGAATATATTAACTCTTATTAAATTTAAACTGAATGCATCTTTGGGAACCTTAATTTACAGTATTGCCGAGTATAAATAGCGAGGGTTGCCACCAGTTCCACACCCATTACTCAGAGTTTTATAGCGGCACTGAAATTGACCAACTAAATGACTGTCCTGGGTAGCACATGATGCCATAAAGCTTAATGCTGATTTATTATTTAATAAAAGGTGTTGAAGATAATCAGGTTGTTTAATGCCAGGACTGGCTCAGTTTGCAAGATGGGATGCTCTGACTGGAACCCAGCCAAACAAGAAACATGGTCTTCTAAACATTTTGTTTATTTCCCATTTCTGCCTTCAGTAGGAAGTGTTGGGAAAGCCTATTTCGGAACAGGAAGGATTTTAAGGTGAGAGTATATGAGATTTATGGTGGAAGTATTTGTTACGAGTGGCACTGGAATACCTCAGAAAAGAGCATCCATTGCCAATTTCTCCTCGTTTCCCTCCAGCATTTAAAAGCACTTGCACACGCATGATGCCACCACACTGCGCATTCCCCCACCCCATGCCACATTGTTGGCTACTGCTGGTGGATGAAGACATCATGAGGCAGGCAGGTGCCCTGGTCACCATGCAAATGGGAACAAAGAGGTTTCTAGGCTGCACCGTGCCCCAAATGGCATAATTGTGGTGGGGCACAAATTTTGGAATTGGTTTAAGTTTAAAATGTTTTTTTTAAAAACAACAACAGCAACAACATTTGAAAATAAATTGTTGCCGAAGCCCATTCTGAATCAGGCTGGGGGGAACTTACCCAACACTAGTTATAAAGAACCGGGAGATGCAATTTTGGGTGGCATTCCTATACCATCCATATCATGTGGTCTCACAATAAGGGTGAGAGTAGGAAATCATTTCCCCTTTCGTCTGGTCTGATAACATTCTCACTGGTGAACCAAGACAATCCTCATTTCCTTTTAAACTGTCTACCTTGCATTCCGTATTAATACGGTATATTGCATGAATGGGATTAATGACTTTAGAAGCTGCAACAAGGCAGTGGTGTAGTGGGGGGTGCCCCGGGTGCACACATTTTCAACACCTGGTTCTGTTTCAATACAGCTGAGCGTTTCTGTCACTGGGCTCCATTGAAAAGAAGCTTCTCCATGTGAACCAGGAAGTGAACCAGGAAGTGACCCCTCTAGACAACAGAACGACTCTTCTTTTCTTATCTCTGTGACTGCGATCTCCTGCGTGATGCAGACACCGTTAGGCAGTTGAATGCGCATGACTCTGTGCGTTTCCCACCCTCCCCTACGCACGGCCCCAGGCACTGGCAACCCATGCTACGCCACTGCAACCAGGTTATGCACTGGATATGATTTCATGTTCTACTTTCAAAAAGCACAAGGTGGCCTTTAAATTCTGCCAGACATTTTCAGAGCTTGGGGTGACACTTGGTGTGTTGCTGCTTTAGGATTACAATGCTTTGATGCATCATTTTGGACTCCTAAAAATATACAGTGACTAATCTCCAGGATTTATCATTTCTCTTCCCATGTTTAGATGAATGTGGGGGGTCTCCAGGAACAATTTCACTCCACCCCCATGTGCTCATTTCCATGCACCGCATGAAACAAGCTACTACCAGCTGCCCTAGAAGTGCTTTGAGGACTTCCCATGCTTTTTAAACAGCAATTGCCAACAGGGGAAGCAGAGCGCATCGCTCAACAATGGTGAGATTATTAAGAGGGGAAACAAGAATAGAAAGAAGGGAGAAGAAAAATAGACAAACATTCAAGAGATTTAAGTGAATTGCTTTCTAAAAATTATGTCTGCTGAGGGGAAGTGATTTCAAATTGTTTTAATTAACATCTTCAAAAGTCTACCTATTTTCAGTTTCAAAATACTTCCAACAGAGGGCAGCAAGATGTAAGATTTACACCAAACATGCCTAGCCCTTTAACAGATATTTTTTTAAATTTTGATCATGTTTTCTAATAAATGCATTTAGACAACTAGTTACATTTGACTGCCCACCAACACACACACACACAGAGATAGGAGTTTTGTTTTTGTTTAAATTAGATTTCTGATGTGAAGGGACATACCCCTCCACAATTTCTCCCCACCCCCTTTTGTTAAAGCCAATAATTTTCTCCAAGGTTTGTATTCCGAGATAGCAAAAAAGAATGCCTTAATTTTGGTGGGATTCATGAAAAACTACTTAGGAATTAAGGGGAAAGAGAATCTAAATTTCCTAGGTTTTCCTCATTACTATTTGTGGATAAATCCCAGGGGACCCAGAGATCCTCCCCGTCTATATTTGATTTGCAAGCCTGCAGGCATTTTCCCCTTTATGCCACAGCTAGATCATGGACGCACTTAGTAAATATTACAAGTGTAGAAGCCCAGTGAAATTCATGGTAGATTGTGAGCTGTGGGCCAAATCCCTGCCCCCACCCCACCCTACTTTGGATTCCCCTCCAAAGTAACAGGGAAGAGGAAGAATTGGTCCCTGAGTCAACAACTTCTCCTCCATCGTCATTTGGGATGGCTCAATCTCTCTTCTCCCACCTACCTGGTGATGCTGAGGGGAATTTGCAGTTACCAGGGCCTGCCCTTGGCTAAGGTCAGTAATTGCACACCAGCCTGGGCTGCCAGGGACTGATGAGAGACTCCTTCCCATTTTGTCCCTCAATCCCAGTTTCTGCCACGGGTGGAAATGCACAGAGAATTAGAAGAAACCCTTTAGTGCCTTGCTCTCCCCCAGCACATCCACATATTGGGGACACTATTTATTACGGCTGTACATCATTTTTGTTGTTTTCCTCTGGAGAACAATTAATATGCAGGCATTTCCACCTTAGGGAGATGCACAATAAAATACTCTCACTTTTTTTGCAGACAAAAACTGACCATTTGTTTCTAAAAAGAAGAACACATAACTAGGAGATGGATGTTTGTGTGTGTGTGTGTGTGTGTACAGAAGAGCTATGTTCAAACAAATGCTACTAAGCTTTTATCTGAATGAAGATTTCCTCTGACAATATAAGCAGCATGATCAGAGCTCAAGGGCTTTGTGCAGGTTATCAGAAGAAGCCAAAGATAAAAGAGTGGCCTCTTATCATTTGAACTCAGCGGGAGCTCTAACATTAGACACCAAGAGAAAACATAAAACAGCCAGTGCTTAATAACTAGCAATCGAAATGACATGTCTATATTGTATTTTCTAGCTGTTTTTCCAAACGTCTCTTTTTGCCTTTGAAACGTGAGTGTGTACATGCAATCAAGATTCACAGTGCTGCTCTCCAAATACTCAGGAACAGACACCTTGATCCTAAACACATTTATTTGGAGGCAAGGGTTAGTTCCAACATGAAGGTCCTCCTGTCTGCAACATCAATGTGTGAAACAGCCATGAGAGATCCTACACCACTGACACACCTTGCAGAGGACTTGATGTTACATGAATCACAATGCTTTTCAGTGCAGGAAGTTCACACCTTGTGCGGCACTGTGGTAGGTGTATGCAGGTAGGAAGCAGTTTGCGCAGAAAAGGCTCCGAATGCCATTTCTCAATAAACACACATCCATTCCCATATTAGAAGGTGTTAAAACAGGGGGCAGCAAACTTTTTCAGTAGGGGGCTGCTCCACTGTGCCTCAGACATTGTGGGGGGCTGGAATATATTTTTTGGGGGGGAAATGAATGAATTCCTATGCCCCACAAATAACCAGAGATGCATTTTCAATAAAAGGACACATTCTACTCATGTAAAAACACACAGATTCCTGGACCATCCACGGGCCAGATTTAGAAGGTGATTGGGTCGGATCCGGCCCCCAGGCCTTAGTTTGCCTGCCCATGTGTTTGAGGCTTCCTTATCACCAGTGCAATTTTTCTACAAAAAGAGAACTCACCATGAACGCCTCCCTCGTTCTCTTAGAATGGCAATGGCACCCACCTGAGAGATGCTGGAATTGACTTCCGGTGAGTTCCGGCTGAAAAAAAGCCCTGCTTATCACACCTACATGTGACAAAACTAGACATGGGTGCATTTGGACCCTGTGCCAGGTTTTCTATAAAGACACGATTATCTTCTGTGAAACAGTCCTAAAAGGTCTGGCATATTTCAACAGAACCTCTTTCCAAGTATGGGTCACGTATGTCTTCATATTTGCGTGCACAGAGTAAAAATACAAGAGCCTCATGAGTCAACAGGCACAAAATTGCACTGTGAGAGCCCTGCACTTTTTGTAAACAGACCCTCTTCCCACCCCTCACCTGCACAGAAACCAAGCCTGGCAATGGAAGAGCGAAGGAGCTGCCCTTTGCCAAGTATGGCACAAAGGGCTCCAAGTGCAGTGCAATACCATCCTATTTCTTTTAAAGCTTTCCTTAAAAATGGATAGAATTGAGGCTGGTCTGATTTGACATGAAATCACCCCACTTCCTCCCCCACCCAGTCCCACTTCTGGCAGTTTTCTAGGTGAAATGGGGGTTCAGAGGGCATGGTGCTCGAGGAGGAAGCTGCAGTGACGTCATAGAATTGTTAAGAATTATGGGGCAACCAGGTCATAAAAAGAGTAGAGGCTGGCTGCAAACACAATGCATTAATCACATTATTCACAATAAACTAAAGAAGTATGGGCAAACCTTGAAAATATGTGGGTTATTTAGGGGCAGTCCCTCCCTCCCTTCTTAAAAGCATCTATAATATCTGACCCAATATTATATCAAAACTCTTCCTGCTTCAAGATTTTACAATTAGAAAGCAGTGATTTTTTAAATTTTGTTTTGCTCTATTGCTAGCTGTACTTAAAAACCAAGTACTAAATAAGGTTGCTAATAAATAACTCCCAGAATTTGAGTGTGTTTTATTTCCAAGCAAGTTATCTTTAAGACTGTAGTCCCAGAATGTCAGCTCTGTGAATGTTAACAAAATCGCCATTTAAGCCCAAATGTGCTCAGGAGATGAGGTGAGCAGCAGCGGATGTGGGAAATTGTTTTAAAGAGCAGGAAGCAAGGCAGTTAATGGCCTTTAAATACTGTACTGTTAGAATATAGTGTATGATGGTTACTGCCTTTTGGGGGAGAGCTGATGGTTTGTTGTGAGGTTTATCTCAGGGTATATCTGCCAACTAAAAATTTAATGATTTGCAGTAGAGAAATCTCTGGTTAAGAATGGTTTCAGGTTAAGAATGGAAGGAATTAAGTTCCGGAAGGAATTAAGTTAGTAACCAGAGGTACCATTGTACTTCAATTTCTGTTATAGATGGCAAAGTTTGGCTACAATCCATGAGGCTTTTGTCTAGTGTTTTCCCACAGAAATTCATGGTGTTTGTGCATGCACACGAAAGCTCATACCAAGAACAAACTTGGTTGGTCTCTAAGGTAAAGGGACCCCTGACCGTTAGGTCCAGTTGTGGACAACTCTGGGGTTGCGGCGCTCATCTCGCTTTACTGGCCGAGGGAGCCGGCGTACAGCTTCCGGGTCATGTGGCCAGCATGACAAAGCCACTTCTGCCAAACCAGAGCAGCGCACGAAAACACCGTTTACCTTCCCGCAGTAGCGGTACCTATTTATCTACTTGTACTTTTATGTGCTTTTGAACTGCTAGGTTGGCAGGAGCTGGGACCAAGCAACGGGAGCTCACCCCGTCACGGGGATTCAAACCGCCGACCTTCTGATCGGCAAGCCCTAGGCTCTGCGGTTTAACTCACAGCACCACCCGCACCCCTAAGGTGCTACTGGACAATTTTTATTATTATTTTAATATATATTTCTACTACATCAGACCAGTAGCTGAATCTAGCTGAATCTGGATGTGTGGAATAAATTCCTGCAGAAGATGCCCTTGATTTTGCCCTTGACTTGAATTGTATCCAAATAAATGTAAGATGGGGGCATATCACTTGCTATATCTTGCATCAATAATATAGTGGTGTTATCACAGTATTGCAGGCAAACTTTTAGATAAAAATAAAGCTTAATTTCAGGAGGTGCTCACAAAAAGGATTGGGAATCTTACATCATCAGACAAGCTGGGCTCAAATTAAGCCTCTCCGCTTTCCTCCTCTTCCTCCTCCTCCTCCTCCTCCTCCTCCTCCTCCTCCTCCTCCTCCTCCTCCTCCTCCTCCTCCTCCTCCCAGTTGGGCTGCTCTCATGTTTTGGCCATCTCACCCTTTTTATACAAATCAATACCAATAGAGGAGGAAGAATAAGATAGACTGTTCCAGATGTTACATATTGATTATTGAGGTGGAGAAATATTATTTAGGAAAAAAGAAACATAGATGGGATAAGGTTAAGCTCGAGGAAAAAGAGAGGATGCAGCTAGGCATACTGTTCCGATGGACTGAAGAACATTTGCAGCCCTCCTGTGGAGCTTTTGCCTTTTGCTCTCTGGTCAGACTGGCTCCCTTTTCAGGTGCTGAGGGGCGTCATTGAACAGAGGGCTACATCAGCCACGCAGAGCCCTTTGGGGGCGCAGGGCCACATTACCCCAGGGGAAAGGCAGACTGACAGACAACCATGCGGCCATGGAGAGGCCGCCATGGAGAGGCCATGCGATTCCCCCTTGCAGTTGCCTTTGCTGCTGTTTTTTTCTCAGGACTTGCTCCTCCTCCTCCTCCTCCCTGAGCGCAGCAGCAGTGGCACTGGTTGGGGATATAGGGTCATTGTGGGGTCAAATCAGAAGCTGGGAAGGCTTTCGTAATTCCGGGACTGTCCCTGGAAAATTGAAAAACTTGGAGGGTATGCAAATAAGGTGTTGTTATAAAGAAAATTAATATATAAGCTTCTGTTGTATTTTACAACATGATAACTAACTTGAGGCCCTTTTGTTTCTCATAACAAATTACAGGTGTTCCAGTTGCCTTCATGTTTGTGGTAATTAGCAAACTTGGCTTTTGGAAGAGAGAGAAATAGTACGACGAAAAAGATCTCAGCATCTGATCCTCGACTTTGCGCTGTTATGCTGAGCTATGTTCCAGTATCTCTGAGTGACAGAATACACTGCCAAGCAAGCTTCCAGAAAGTAAAGCAAAACACACACAGAGATCCACATTGTTTGCTCTCTCATATTGGAACAGCAAACTAGACAAGACACAATTCACAAAATTAGCATTGCACTGATTGTTTTAGGGGGAAAGCAGGTGTCAGGTCCCCATTGGGATGAGGGCCTGGTGGAGGGATGCATGCAGACTTTAACCCTTTGCTCTCTACTGAGACCCAGTGTGGAATAGTGGATCGAGTGCTGGATGAGGACCTGGGAGACCAGGGTTCAAATTCCAACTCAGCCATGAAGTCCGTTGGGTGGACACCTGGAATACTGTGTCTAATTCTGCGTGCCACAATTTAAGAAGGATGTTGACAAGCTGGAAGGTATATAGAGGAAGGTAACTAAGGACTCAGCTATATAGGTTTTAAGTGTGTTTTAAGTGCATTATACAATTGTGACACTAGATGGCGATGGTGCGCTTATGGCAAATTCAATATATTTTTATAAATGCTTAAAAAAATTCACAGCGTTTATTATATGTGTTTAGATTCCACCTATGATGATCAAGGGTCTAGAAACCAAGCCTTATGGGGAACTGTTGAGGGAGTTGGGGATGTTTTGCCTGGAAAAGAGGAGACTGAGAGGAGATATGAGAGCCATCTTCAAATATCTGAAGGGCTGTCCCATGGAAGGTGGAGCAAGCTTATTTTCTGCTGATCTGAAAGGTAGGACTTGAACCAGGACTTGAGACAGGAGAGTCCAGCTAAACATACGGAAAAGCTTTCTGACAGTAAGAGCTGTTTGACAGTGGAATGGCCTCCCTTGAGAGCTTATGGACTCTCCTTCCTTGGAGGCTTTTAAGCAGAGGTTGGATGGCCAACAGTCATATATGATCTAGTTGAGATCTGTGCATTGCAGGGGGTAGCACTAGATGACCCTAGAGGTCTCTTCTAACCCCACAATTCTATGATTCTAAGTTGGACTTTTTATGCCCTTTAAGAACAAATGCGTTGAGGTGTGATGTGTATGTAAACGCATGTGTGGTGCGCTGCCAAACTGGGTCTCTGACCTGGGTGAAAGAAAACCTAGTTTTGTCCCTGAAGGTGAGAGAAGGATTCCATAAAGTTATATATTTGCAGCTGTATAAAATTGTAGGGTGGTGTTGTTGTTTTTTGCCAAATTGCAGATTTAAGGGACATATCTCCAGTGTTATTCCATAGGAAGTGTGATGTTCCCACCATACATTTACAAGGAGCAAAAATGCAGATGAACCATTTGCCCTTCCACAAAGTACTGGAAACCTTGAATCCCACTGAAATCTGCTTGCATATATCTGATGGCAAGACCAAGGCTTAGGATAGAGTTTAAAATTATGGTATAGTCTTGAGCATTGTTTGTGGATCACACCTGTCTAAGTGAAGAAAATAACATGTTTTATTACACCAGCATTTCTGCAGCTGAAAAACTCTGCTGGATGCAGTTAATACACCACATCTATTGAGTTATACAGAATATCCATTAACACCTTAACATTCCCCCTCAAATCCAATACAGAGGAGTAATGGTGGATTTAATGCTCAAAATCCCTGCTTAAAGTAATAACTTCTAGGCCCTTTCCCGCTTAGGTTCCAATGTTCACCTTGCAAAAGATTATAACATTATTATAAAAACAGTGTTTGGGAGGGAAAATGCAACTCCTTACGGCTGTTCACATCTACCAAACTCTTTCAAAATTGAGATACTAGTAAATGTTAGACCTATACCATATTCTCATAGACAATTATTTGTCCACTCTGGCCTTCTGTTCACAATGCAAATTACAACGGTAAGAAAACTGTTTAAGCTTTCCTTTTCAGCACTCTCAATACATTTGTTTTGAAATGAACATTTATTTTAAATTGTGAAAAGAGATAGTACTGCTTCATGGCAATTTCTCAGCAACCTTCCAGCTGTTGTAGTTGGTAGAGTGCTGGTCTTGAACTGTGGTGACCAGTACAGTCTCCTTGGATGAGGAGAAAACATGGCTGGCGGGCTGTCCCCATAGGTCTGTGGTCTTCTCTGTGCAATTACCCAGGAAGGAGCACCATGTACTAATATTTCCAGGCACCTTTTACTTAAAAGTGGACACGGAGCAATGGATTCAAACTACAAGAAAGAAGATTCCACCTAAACATTAGGAAGAACTTCCTGACAGTAAGAACTGTTCGGCAGTGGAATTTGCTACCAAGGAGTGTGGTGGAGTCTCCTTCTTTGGAGGTCTTTAAGCAGAGGCTTGACAGCCATATGTCAAGAATGCTTTGATGGTGTTTCCTGCTTGGCAGGGGGTTGGACTGGATGGCCCTTGTGGTCTCTTCCAACTCTATGATTCTATGCTTCTATGAAAAGTGGAAACTGCTAAGGATTGGAAGGACCAGGAACCACCTTTGACAACCTTATAAAGTAGTAGCTCTAAAATATTACTACAGTAGTTCCAAAATATTCCAATGTATATCTGGAGAAAACATGTGGCTTTTAAATAGATTTTTTTCTTTTAAAAATCTGCACAGACTTTTCATATAACGGACTTGCCGGTCTTTTTCCTGCAAGGGTCACAGACCAGATCAAAACTCTCGTGTCTTTTCCTGCCAGAAATGCCAGGGATACATACAAGTTCTGAAGGTACAAGCAGAATCACCCCCTCCCCAAGGGAACAAAAGAGGTGTTTTTTATTTAAAACAAAACAAAAAATCCAGTAGCTTTTCTATTCTAGAAGGAAGCTTCCAATCTTTAAGTGAAAGCTGTGAAAACATAAATTTAAGTGACTGGTGCAGCTTTATTGCTTATACAAATATTTCACATGACAGGGAAGTCCCTAGGGTATGCCCTAATATATGGATTTGTTTAAGGTTTGTTTTCTCTTTTTATTGAATTACATAGTGCATCTCTGCATTTATTAGGACATTTTCTGTGCCATCTGCACAAAGATACCATCTTGGTGTTTTTGTTTCTGATTCTGTTCATTTGGTTATGGCTTAGATTTTGTAGTATTCTTTTCTCTTTTGTTAAAGTTTTGATTGATTATGCTTGCTATGCAATTTAAAAAAATCTAAGTTGTTTATTGGAGCCAGCCAATTGCCCTCATTGGTCAGAGGTGTACTTCCCATGGGGCTAGTGGCTCATTCTGCCAGAGTGCCGGCCTCTCAGGGGCGCCCCAGCATTGGTGGGGCACAAGGAGCCACTAAGCCCTACGGCTCCTCCTCCTCCGCTGCCGCCTCTCCCTCGGCCATGGGAATCCCCTCAGCCACTTGGCCACCAGCCCGAGATCCAGTTTCCCTCGCTGCCTGGGTGCTCCGCGCACACAGGTGGAAGCAGGGGCGGAGAGGGGTCAGCGGCGTGACCTGGCAGCGGGACACTGCAGGCAACTGGATCCGGCACCTGGCTGAAAGCAAGAGGTGACGGGCGGCAGGAAGCCTGGTCTGGTGGTGCCGGGGACCCTGAGCCAGGGCGAGAGAGAGCAGCTCTGGCGGCTCGGCTTCGGATGAAAGCGTGGGACTTTCCTTTCCCTTTCACCTGCCCGCGCCCACCTCACAACCGGCGGAGGTTGAGCTGCTCCCTTCCAACTGCACAGCCAGCAGGAAGGAAATGGTGCAGGCAGCGGCAGCGGCAGCGGCATCAGCATCAGGGAGCTCCCCTAGTCGTGCCAAATCTGCAGCAGAAGCAGCTGCTGGCCCCTCCTGCCGCGGCCCCTGCCCAGGGTCAGAGTGCCTAACTGAAGAAAGCGTGGGTGAGGTGGCAAGTGTGTGTGTGTGGGAAGGTGGGGAGACCCCCAAGGGATCCCTGCACCATGGCACCAGATAAGCTTATGACGGCCCTGTCATTGGTTCATCCCTAGCCCCAGCCTTGAATAGAATAGACCAGGGGTAGTCAACCGAAGGATGCGGATGCGGCCCAATAGCTTTTTCAATCTAGCCCACGGACGTTCCGGGAATCCGTGTTTTTACATGAGTAGAATGTGTCCTTTCATTTAAAATGAATCTCTGGGTTATTTGTGGGGCATAGGAATTCGTTCATTTCCCCCCAAAAAAATATTCCAGCCCACCACATGGTCTGAGGGACGGTGGACCGGCCCACGACTGATAAAGGTTTTTGACCCTTGGAACAGACCCAAGCACATGCTACAAAGCTTCTGCTAAATATATTTAGACTGATTGTTTTGCCTGTTTGCTCTTATGCATCTGCTTAGTTACTGACCTGCATATTAAATTGTTATAGTAAACCATTCAAATGCCTGAAGCCCAAAGTGTGACTACCCTGACTAGTTACAGGTAGTAGGTAGCCGTGCTGGTCTGTCATAGTCGAAATAAAAAAAAAATTCCTTCCAGTAGCACCTTAGAGACCAACTAAGTTTGTCATTGGTATGAGCTTTCGTGTGCATGCACACTTCCTCAGATACTACTGGAAGGAATTTTTTTTACCCTGACTAGCTTCAGTTCTATCCTGAGATAACCACATTCAATAATAGTAGAGAGTCAGGATAATCTATTGCTGTATGACAAAGCAGCTTCACAAAAGTTTATCTTCCTAGTGCCTTCTGTTGAGTCTGTGAAACGTGGAAAGAACAGCAAAGAAGCATTAATAGTTTAATCACAGGACTCTGTGGGCATTTCTACTTGATTAAGTAAATGTGGGAATATTGGTCTCCCCCAACCCCAAGCCTGTCCAGTATCATTGACTCCTGACAATCCACTTCTTTTAAAAAAGAAGCCCAAAGTGTGACTACCCTGACTAGTTACAGGTAGTAGGTAGCCGTGCTGGTCTGTCATAGTCGAAATAAAAAAAAAATTCCTTCCAGTAGCACCTTAGAGACCAACTAAGTTTGTCATTGGTATGAGCTTTCGTGTGCATGCACACTTCCTCAGATACTACTGGAAGGAATTTTTTTTTACCCTGACTAGCTTCAGTTCTATCCTGAGATAACCACATTCAATAATGAGAGGAAACAGAAGCATCCATTTTATCAAGGAATTATGGATTATAAACATGTTCAGAAACTGTGGCAAGATGCTTGAGTGGTTTTATGAAAATCAAATATAGTAGAGAGTCAGGATAATCTATTGCTGTATGACAAAGCAGCTTCACAAAAGTTTATCTGTTGTGGTGCTTCCTAGTGCCTTCTGTTGAGTCTGTGAAACGTGGAAAGAACAGCAAAGAAGCATTAATAGTTTAATCACAGGACTCTGTGGGCATTTCTACTTGATTAAGTAAATGTGGGAATATTGGTCTCCCCCAACCCCAAGCCTGTCCAGTATCATTGACTCCTGACAATCCACTTCTTTTAAAAAAGAAGACAAAAAGGTTCCTAGTCTTTGGGAGTACAGCTTAGAATTCATTCAAACCAAGTTCTACTAAACTTATTGGGATTTACTTCCCAATAATTGTGCACAGGATCACAGCCAAGAGTGAAAAAACAGAGTCAGTGTGAATTGGTGTGTGAAGCCGGGAGAGAGAGCCTTTGGATCCCCAGATGTTGCCGGACTTCAACTCCTCTCAGCTTCACGCACCATGGTCAGTCGTCACGAATGCTGAGAGTTATAGTGCCCAGACATTTTGAGGGCTGCATACTCCTGAGTTTAGGACTTGAGCTGCAATTCTATAGCCATATACTTGTGAGTAGGCCTCATCTGAGCTCAACAGGGCTTCCTTCTGAGTAAACATGTATAGGAGTGTACATATTGTATAGGATTGCACCTGGGGGTACCCAACTTCTAATTCCTCCTTGGCCATGAAGCTCAGCAAGTGTTCTTGAGTCAGACACCATCTCTCAGGGCAGCTATATGCAGCTTGAAAGAAAAGGGAAACTGGTTTGTAGCATGTAGATTCTTCCATGCTGTAAGTCACCAACTGTGACAGGGGTTGCCAAAATGGAGTCTGTGGACATCAGTCTGTCCATGAGTACAGAGACCCTGAAAGGTCTCAGTAAATATCCCACAGGCCCCCCTTCCTTGTCCTAGAGGTAATGCATGTGTTCACAAGAAACCACCTGATTACACAGAGTTGTTTGTTACAGGTAGGTAGCCGTGTTGGTCTGAGTCGAAGCAAAATAAAAAAATTCCTTCAGTAGCACCTTAAAGACCAACTAAGTTTATATTTTGGTATGAGCTTTCGTGTGCATGCACACTTCTTCAGATACACTAGAAACAGAAGTGTCAGACCCTATATATATACACTCCCATCAGCCCACCACCCATTCCCACCCACCCCCAGCACCCTCTGTATATATATAGGGTCTGACACTTCTGTTTCTAGTGTATCTGAAGAAGTGTGCATGCACACGAAAGCTCATACCAAAATATAAACTTAGTTGGTCTTTAAGGTGCTACTGAAGGAATTTTTTTATAGAGTTGTTTGTGTTCCTCTTAATAAAGTGGCACTACCTCAATGGAAAGTCGTCCTCGAAAGTCACTCAGAGCTGTTTCCCCCTTAGTTACTTTTCCTGACTCATTCATCGTGCTGTATATTCTAGCATACCAAGAAAGACACAACTAACTTTGCCATCCTTTTCACTTTTACCATCTTTGGTACATAATTAATATGACAACATGTGAATCCTGCTGTGCTCACGGCTGTACTGTGCATATGTAAGGAAATGGGACACTCCAGTATCATTTTATTAGAATTATGATTTAACAACCACAGTGGAGAACCTTATGCTTCATATGAAGGACAGCATCTTAATTTGCTAAAGAGGACTTTGCCTCCTCTGTAAATTTTCATATGTGCATTGCAGAAAGAATTAAACATTCTTTCAGGCAGCAGATTTATTCCTTTAGGAAGAGTTCATTTGGTGAATTTCTACAGCCTTTGTAAATTTACCTCCTCAATGACTCTTTAAATGGTTGTGGTGAGCTCAGCAATGTAATTGTGTGGGCCCTTTCCAAATTCTATTGGTGTTCATTAATGGCAGTTATAAATTTACCTTAAGGAGACAGAGGAGATGCTTTAATAAAGAATTTCTAATTAGTCTTGAAGACATATACTCTGTGAAATGTGGCAGGCTTAGAGTTCTTTTTCCTTTTGCGTTGTTTTTGCACTGTTGGCTAAGTGCGCCAGTTCTAGTACCAATCTGTCTTGTTACAGACACAAACGGATTTAGAATCCTACTGGGATGTAGGCAAGCTTTAAAGCAAGTTACATTAAAAACCTAAATGCCTAATCTAGTGTGGTTTGATGCTTAAGTCTGCTGAGGTTAGTGCTGGCACATTTAATAGTTATGCTGTATTCAAGGCTGTATGCCTGTTGCAGTTCTGCAAGAGTGCAAAATATTATATTGGGCACAGAATTTGGCTCTAAGTAGGGATGACATGCCTGAAAATCTCATTGTCAAGCTTATCTGTGTAGATTTTCTAATTCCCATCTAATTCCATTTTTAACCAGCTCTGCTAAAACTACAGACAATTCTCACATGTGTGCATTATTATATAGAAATAAGTAGCCGCCCTGCCACGCATTGCTGTGGCTTAGTCTGTGAAATGGGCCCTCCCTTCAGGCCCCCCTGTAGGCCCCACTATGGTTTAGTCCAGGGGTCCCCAAACTACGGCCCCCGGGCCGGATGCGGCCCAATCGGCCTTCCAATCCGGCCCGCGACGACCCCCGCCGCCCGCTGCCGCCGCCCGCTCTCACGGCGCGCGGCGCAGCGACAATCAAAAAAATCGGCAAAAAATCGCCGAAAATCCTTTGTGCGCATGCGTACAGGCCTCTCCCGACCCGGAAGAGGTCATTTCTGGTGCACTTCCGGGTCGGGGGAGGCCCATACGCATGCGCACAAGCGATTTTCGGCTATTTTTTTCCGCCCGTGCGCGTGTGCGCATGCGCACGGGCGCGCACTCCCCCGCCCTCCGGCCCGCTGCGCGCGCACTCCCCTGCCGTCCGGCCCACCGCGCGGGCGGCGCGGCGGGCACCGGCCCGCCGCTCGGTAAGTCTGGGGACCCCTGGTTTAGTCTGTGAAATGGGCCCTCAGAGTCCCTGTAGGTCCTAAATGGTCCCCCAGAGTCCCCCTTCAGACTCCCCTATAGGCCCTACTTTGGCTTAGTCTCTTACATGGGCCCTCAAAGTCCCCCTTCAGACTCCCCTGTAGCCCCCACTGTGGCTTAGTCTGTGAAATGGGCCCTCAAAGTCCCCCTTCAGACTCCCCTGTAGGCCCACTGGACTGGTGGGGAGATCTCCACTGAGGGCGGGATCGTGGATCGGGCGAGATATGAGCGGAGGGCATGGATTGTGGATCGGGTAGGATGGTGAAGGCTGAGACCTATGGGGGGATCTCTGGGGAGTGGGGGATCTTTGGGGTAGGTACCTCCGTGGAGGGAGAGGGTCCTTGGGGAGCGGGCTACTGTTGGGGTGGCTTGGTCCCTGGCAGAGGTCTGTTCTCCGGGGTGGGCTGTGTCCCAGGGTGGTGGGGTGGATGGAGAGTGGCCGCTATTTTGCCAGTGGGCAGGATGTGGGATGTATGTTTGATTTTGTTTGGTGGGGTGGGTGGGGAGTGGGCGGGATTTGGTGTATGTTGGATTTTGATTGGTGGGGCGGATGGGGAGTGAGCGGGATTTTGGCAGTATGTTGGATGTTGTTTGTTGGATGTCCACTGGAGGGGGCAGTTTTTTTGTATACAAATCCAGGTTTCTACCTGTCCTAGGTATGTGTATGGACAATGTAAGTGGATAGAGACACTCTCACATGCGCTCCCGATGTTCTGGACAAATTTGAGGACGATTGGGTAAGCGGTCGTGGAGAAAGGTTCATTGGAACAAACATGCACCCTCTACATTTTTATATATATATAGATATTGTCTGCATATACAATCCAGGTTTCTTTCATGTAACCAGAACATAAACATACACATATAACAATGGATAAAATGGTAAAAAAATACTTATGGATTTACCATTATTTCTCAAACTTCGGTCCCCAGCTGTTGTTGGACTGCAACTCCCATCATTCCTAGCTAGCAGGACTAGTCATCAAGAGTGATGGGCATTGCAGTCCAACAGCAGCCATTTTTAGTGGGAAAATGGCAGGAAGGGAAAAGATTGAGCAGCTCTTCCTCCCACACTAAATCTCCATGCCTGACTTCAAGCTCCTGTGCGCTCGCTTTTTGTTGATAAAAACAAGAGCTAGGTGGAATAATTCCAGAGCTGCCCATCACATTTTGTGGGGCCAAGGTCATCATGGGCTTGCATCTCCTTTTGTAATTCTATTTCCCCCTGCTGATCACACCTGTGGACTGAGACACCAGCCAAAAAGGAGGTCCTCTGTGGAATGCATTTTTTCACCTGGCAACATCTGTTCAGAAAGGATAAATGTTGTTAGCACTGCATTGTGATGTGACATATTTTAGCTTGCATTGCTTGACACTTTGACCTCACTTTGTAAAAACACTTCCCCTCCCTCTTCTCTGCATGACCCACTGAGGTTATCACTTCTTGCATCTGTCAAAAGCTTAAAGCTTTCATACACAATCAGGGACAACTTGACATTTATTTTAGGATCAACATACATTATAGTCTCCAATCCAGAATTTACATCTTGAATGCCATGGCCCACTCATATTTCTCACTTTCTGCCTACTGAAAGGTTATTGTAGCCTTCGGTGGAAGCATGTTGAGACCCATCTATGCTTCCCTTGGAGCCACGCTGTTCTACTCAATTCAGAATCAATTGAATTCTAAGCTCTTGTCATTTTGTGTCTCCAGCAGAAAAAAAACCCTTCACTACATTCCAGCCTCTTGTACAATAAGAAGGTTCAGATGCAAGTTTGCCCTCAAAACTGCTTAGCTAAAGTGGCATATTAGGCAGGCATTTGCTTCCTAATAATTCCACTTTTGTCATGCCAATTCAGGACCCGATTGAGGTGGTTGAGAGGGGGCAGGTTCTCAGGAGGCAGGTTGAGGGGTGGCAAACAGCATCCTGCCCTGATGATGACACAGTGTGGGAGAGAGGCATGCCCTGGCCCAAGGGAAGGCTGGATCCAGCAAAAGCCTTGACTCTTGAATTCCACTTGCTTCCTTCTCCTCCTTTCAGCTCTGCCTACTGTTGAGGACTGGATGTCACCAGCTTAACACTGCTGCTCCCTTCCATGGCAACTGGAACTTCAGTGAACTTCATGGCTGAGCAACTATTTGAACCGAGATCTCCTGAGTCCAAGTCTAATATTCTATCTGCTATCCACCACCCTTGCTCTGAAGATTTAATCAACATTCATTGTAAACACATTTGTTTCCATAAATGTTACAAATTTCTATTATGAGAGCAATTAAATGCTGTTATGAATTACTGTATTATCTTTATAATTGTGGGATGGCTTCTTGTAGGTGTTTAGTATGATAAAGTGCTTTAAAATAATCTAGTTACTTATGAAGAATGTGGCTTTCTGTCATTCACTCCAAATTAACAAAGAAAAAAATAGCTTTCACAGCAGGAAAATCAAACCAGAAAGATTTTGTTGTTTTGTTTGGACCACACATTCCATGTTGGCTCATTAATTTAATTGATCAATCCCAAGGAGAATAACAGATTAAACATTCTATTTTATTCATATTAGTATTTGCTGTATTAAATATAGTATGTTGGCACACACACACACACACACACACACACACACACACACACACACACACACACCTCTCTCTCTCTCTCTCTCTCTCTCTCTCTCTCTCTCTCTCTCTCTCTCTCTCTCTCTCTCATATATCACAGAATCATAGAGTTGGAAGGGGCCAAGAGTCACCTAGTCCAACCCTCTGCAATGCAGCAATCTCAAGGCATAGTCCCCCATCCCACTTGAAACCACAGCAAACCCTCCTTAGCTTTGCAAATGTGCTAGCAGTTTTATCACTGGAAAAAGTGCTGGGGAGCCGCTCTAGGCATGCCACCCTGTTTTCTGCCCCCACCCCACTTGTCCATCTCCCTCACAGCTGGCACAGCCACTCACCACAGCAGCCCAAGTGTGCCCCTCAGATGCCTGCCCACTTGCCCAGCCGGCCCCTGCCTGGCCGTCACACCTCTTACTCGCCGCTGGCCCTTTCCCTGAAGCCAGATGGTGCACAGAGAAGTTTGGCAGGTCATTCCCATTTGCCCCTTGGGGCCAAAGGTGGTTTATTATGGTTTCAATTCATGGCAAAGGGCTGAGGAGGTAACTCACTGTGCTGCTGCTGCTGCTGCTGCTGCTACCGCCTGGTGCCTTCCTCCTCCTGCACCCGATTGAATGGAGCAGGGCACTGGAGTGTCACAGGGGCAGCAGCAGCAGGATTGCAAAAGCCCCGTTGCTGCTTCACTTTGCTACCTGCCCCTGCCTCTTTCCTCCTCTCCCACCCCCTGGATCAGTCCCTAACTATGATACAAAAAACTAAACAAACCTGGACATTTTGCCAAATTTTAAAAATCCGCCCAGACAGAAATTCAAACCCTGAAAAGAGAACATGTCTGGGGAAAACCAGACATATGGCAACCCTCCTTACATTTAAAAACAAGAACAACTCAAAACATAGGAAAAATCATTTAAAAAAACCCATGAAACAATGATATAATTAAGACTACACACACACATCTATTAAATCTATACAAATAATGCAATAAAAACAGTATGGTATCAGCCCTTCCATTGAAAACCATTAGTTCCCCAAAGTCCAATGGAACATTAAGATCTTCACCTCCTGGAGGAAGGACAACAAGAAGGGAGCAGCCTCCAACGCCCTGCAACCCCTCTTTAGGCAGGGAGTCCCCCCTGTTCCTCACACGGGGGGTTGAAGCCTCAAAACCGCCCGTTTTCACCCCGTAAAGAGTAGCGCTCCCCGGAGCTTCGTCAGGGAGCGTCTGGAGCGGTCCGCGGCAACCCGGAAGTCCCCCGGCCGGCTTCCTTTACGGCGGGTCAGCGCCCAGCGCCCCCTAATGGCGGCCGCCTTCTCGTCGCGGCACGTGACTAGGCACGTGACAAGGCAGCAAATCGCCCTTCTCGCCGCGGCACGTCGCGGCACACCAGCCAGCATCTCGCGGCACACTAGTGTGCCGCGGAACAGCGGTTGAGAAACGCTGACATAGCATCTCATGGTTGTACACTTGTACTTAGAAACAGAAATGGTCTTGCTGGCATTCATTGTGCTTCAGTAATTAGATTTAAAAACGAGGGAATTTTGTTTACTTCTGACACCAGTTGCAGGAGATTACAGTTGCCAGTTCATAGCCCTACATTCACTTATTACTCCTCTAAAATCCTTTAATAGCCTCAAACAATGAAATAGAAAAGTACAGAGAAGGAAAATTCAGAAAGACAAGGAATAAAATCTGAAATGACACAAGAGTCAAGCATAAAATACAATAAAAATCAATGGTATATTTCTCTAGAGAACATAAGATCAATGCAAGGACAGGGTTTTTTATTAATTCCTGAATTCCCAACATTTCAAGACCATTTCCCCTCCTTTGATGGTTCTATATTTAATCCAGAGTAGTGCTGGACTTTGTGAACCCGAGTGGTCACACTATTACAGTAAGCGCAACAGCTTTTTCCTATCTCAGCAATGAAACTTAATGGAAGTTTAAAAAACAGCAACACAGTGCAGTGAGCCAAGGCTGGAAGAGGAAAGAGATTCACTGGGTGACTAAAACCCACAGAAATTAGGTGAAATGAAGAACATAAATTTGAGATGTAAAAAACCACCTGCTTCTTCAGTTCTTACTCTTCCAACAGAAACAGGACTCAGGAAGGACAAATCAAGTCTTAAAATAATGTTCCTTTTCTATGCTCAAATGTTCAGGCACCATCCTGTCCATCATCAAAACCAGTGCCTTTTTTAGCTGGAGCATGCGGGAACGCACTTCCATTCCCTCTCAGGTGAGCGCCATTGCAGGCCAGCAGTCTCCCACCTGCGTCTTCCCCAGTGCTTTTTTTCCTTTAAAAATGTTTAGGGGTACTCTCATTTTCCTACTCATATTGAAATACTGCCCCTCAATGAGGCCAAACTTAGATTCACAAAATGTTTAGGGGCATGCGTACCCCTGTGATTCCCCCCTGAAAAAAAGCACTGGTCTTGCCTTTACATACTTCTGAGGTACCCCAAACAAACATTTCAAGCAAAAATGGAAACTGGCCAGTGTGTGCAATTCTACACTTGTTATAAGATCGATCGATGACTTCACTTGGCTCCTAGCTGCTCCACGACTGGTTAATCTTCAGGGTGGGGCCAATTCATATTTCCTTTATTCAATCCCTCTCCAGTGTAGCAGTGGTAGGCTTTAAGCTTTCCAGCCAGGCCTTTGCCGTTTGCGCAAGGCCCCTTTCGAAGTGCCCTAGTCATCCACCAGAATCAGAGAGAACGAGGGAGATGGGGCGTATTTACCTGACCTGGGGCGCATTTACACCAGAATCAGGGGTGACCCCCAAACCAGCTAGGGAGACAGCTTGCCCATAGTTTTTAGCAGCTCTGAAACTGTCCAGGGCTGCTCTGAGTCGCCCAGCGGTAACAACTGTAATGGCACCTATTCTTCTTTTTTCTTTAAAAAAAAGCACTAATCAAAACCTTCCCCATCTGTCTTATTGCATGTGACTACAGGGAAAAGAAAAGGTTCACCAAAGAATTGCAGTGGGAACTGCAACAGGGATGTTGTTCTGACTGACATGAAATTTGCAATAGTTATATTCATGGCTTCCAGCATCTCCACAGACCACCATCCTAACACAGTAGTTTTCATGGTTTTGTTAACAAAGTAAATTCAAGAGAATGGTCACATTTTTACGTTGCAGCCTGGGTACAGGGATTTGCAAGGAGAAAGGCATGTTCTAAACCCTCAGGGACGTGAGCTGGGGAGTCAGGTTCGATGATTATGCCTTCAAAAATAGAAGCAAGATCTTTGAAGGAAAAGGAAATAATCTAAAAAGAAAATCGAAAGGAGTTGTATTGGTAATATTGATACAGGCCTTCCAAACCACTCTAGCAGCAAGTTTGGGATAGTAAATCATGGCAGCCCATTTCATTAGGGAGGGCACCCAGGGTGGGTTTTTTAAGGTGAACATTCATTGAATACGTACACATACTCAGTCACAAATAAAATTCTTATTTTTTTATTTTAAAAGGTATTTTATTAATAAACAAAATAAACCAAAACTAAAGAGCATAAAATAAATACTATTAAATCAGGTTGAAAGCAGCATAAGGTTGAACATTTTCATTGAATTTAATGTTCCAAAACATTACAAAAAATACCAATTTTTCCACAAACCTGTTAGGTTGGATTATATGTATTCTTTTCTAATAAATTAGCTTAATCATAGCTAATATGAACCAAATTTTCTCAATCCATTCAGCTATAGTAGGAGTTATGCTGCTCCCCAATTTTTAGCTATTATAATCTGAGCAGCAGTTATAAGGTTAAACACTATTTCTTTATTATTTTCCAGAATAACTTTTTAGATAACCAAGTAGAAATATCTAGGGTTCCAAGGGTACCGTGTTTCTCATATTATAAGACATGTCTTATATTTATTTTTTCCTCAAAAAACCACACTATGGCTTATTTTCAAGGGATGTCTTATTTTTTTCCTCCTCCTCCTGCCGTGGCCGGCATTGCTGCTGCGCCTATCACTATGTCTTATTTTCGGGGTATGGCTTATATTCCTTGAATGCTTAAAAATCCTGCTATGGCTTATTTTATGGGAATGTCTTAAAATATGAGAAACAGGGTATGTAAAACCTAACATATTTGAAATTTGATTGTATTGGAAGAGGAGGTTCTTCCATGGCACTTATGAAGTCCTCAGTTGTCAGAATGACTTGACTCTGCAACATCATATTTATGTTTTCTATTTTCCCCCAAATAATATTTATTCATTTTATAAGAATGAAAAAGATATACAAAGTACAAATATACACAAAAAAGAAGATAAAATCCAGACAAAAGGAAGAAAAAAAGGAAACAATAAGAATAACAATTCATCTTACTTTCATCTTATAACTTTCTAAACATAATTAACTGGGCTTCCTCGAATCCCCCATCTGATTTTCATTTAAATTCATCTTTGGCAATTTTCATACATCATACCTTTAACTCATTATTTAAACCTTTTTACATATTATTCTCAAACTTTACCCTATTTTAATCTTTTCCTAATTTCCTTACTTCTATCATTAACTTTTAAAATCATAATTAAATTACATCACTTAATAGGTATTTATCCATTTATATATCATTACTTCATTATACATTCAAATCCTTTAATAATCACATTAAATTAATTTCAGCAAAACTAACCTTATATTCCATTCCCTACCACCTCCTGTCTCCTCTAAAGAGAACCATATTTAAAAATATTAATACTGTATTACATTTCTAATAATTATTAATTATCTTCAATCTTCCCCCACCAACTTTTCCCTCTGGTCACTGACTTTCCCAGTTAGTTTGGCAAGTTCCATAAATCAGTCAAATTCCTATCTGGATTAACCTATATCTCTGACACCAAAATTCCTTCCTCACCCCACTCCTTTTCTAACATATTTCAAAACCTCAAAACCTTTACCCCCCCACTGCTGCCCCCCCCATCACCATCCACCCTTCTATTTGGCATCCACTTCTCCTGACTTTTCCAATTTCTTTCATTAGCTTCTGTCGCAGAAACAAATCCTGCTCTCTCTCCTGCACAAAAATGAAGTTCTTCAGTACAGTCATACCTCGGTTTAAGTACGCCTCGGTTTGAGTATTTTCAGTTTAACTACTCCGCAGACTGTCTGGAATGGATTAATCCACTTTCCATTACTTTCAATGGGAAAGTTCGCTTCAGGTTAAGTACGGACTTCCAGAACCAATTACACTCATACTTCAGGTTAAGTACGCTTCAGTTTAAGTACTCCACGGACCATCTGGAACGGATTAATCCACTTTCCATTACTTTCAATGAGAACGTTCGCTTCAGGTTAAGTACACTTCAGGTTAAGTACAGACTTCTGGAACCAATTGTGTTTGTAAACCGAGGTACCACTGTAGTTCTCCTCCTTTATGGGCTTTCAATCTCTCATCCAGAAAGTCCCTCACTATCTCGTCTTTCTGGGCTTTCCGGCTCTTACCCGGAAAATCCTCCTTTCTTGTCTCATGTTTTATTTCTGTGGTGTCCTCTTCAGTCCTAACAGTTTGAATGAACCTTTCAATCTGAAGTCGATTTGTTTTTACTTCCATTCTGATTTCCGAAAGCAGCCTCAAGACTGTCTGTTCAAAACAAAATGCTGTTTCATCTACAGCCATTCCTCCTCTTTCAAGGACATAGCAGGGTTGAAAAACAGGAAATGGTGAATCCTTTGTCTCCGGAGTTGGAAGTTATTTCTAAATAGCAACATATCGTTGTAGATTGCTCTTTTATTTTTTAAAGTCGTTAAAACACTTCATCAAAAAAGTTACAAGTTCTTTTAGTAACGTCTATCCCCTTGCCAGGACTTCAAAGCCTTCATGAACAAAGCAAATTCCTTAACGATGAGATCATAATGGTGTCTCGCCTTCCAACTGAGAGTCGTTTCCAAAGCGAAAAGCAGCTTTTCTCATGCAATTTCTCTAAAGTTTGCAGAGCTTTTGTCAGGTAACTCTCCTCCTCCCCTTACCCTGCTTCTGGGGAGGGATTTTAGCTCAATCTTTAGAGGTTTTAAAGCCTCAAAGAGAAGTTCTCGGATTCGGGCAAACGTTACTGCTTTCCAACTCAATCAGTGGCCAGAGACCAGCTTCCTTTTTAGATCCTTTCCCCGTGACCCGATTTTAAATTCATTTAATTTTATAGCCCCTTTTCTTTTACTCACGGTATCCAATATCTTCAAATCTTTTTAATTTGGAAGAATCCACCGCTCAACAGGCTGTCGGCTCAGAGCATCACGCAGCAAAGGTAGCAAATGACTCAAGGCACCCACGTCTCCACTCCGCTCGCTCTCAGGGCTCTTACTAGAGCTTACCAGGGAGCAGAGGAAACATGTCTGGGCGCAGCTGAGTCCCCATGACCCCAGAATGCTCAATCTGGGGTTCTTTTGGGGGTCCGCGACGCTCTCACAGCTCCCCCCTCCTTCACAGCACCAGGGAATCTCAGAGCTCGAGATTTCCTTGCTGCTTAGCAATGGCGGTAGACCGGAAGCCCCCATATTTATGTTTTCTAGATCAGTATCTTGCTATTGTTTGAAATCTTTAACTACACTGCATATTGAATACATATTGCCTGCAGCAATAAATGGTCAACAACATTTCCTGAAAAGCTTGAGAAGTTTTACTACAAGTTTTACTATACAAATTTTGTTAAATAAAAAGATAAACTGAATGCCCTATTGCAATAAGTGGTAAATATTCCTGCACAGCTAGTTGAGAAACTAGCTGTGGAATGCTTGATAACCTTTCTAAAAAATGAAACAAACCTCAGGCAAAAAGACAGAGGATCTTTGCCATATAAAATGAATAAACATCAAACAAATGAACATTTTCCCATTTTAAGAAACTAACAGTACAAACCTGTAAATGTCTACTCAGAAACAAACCTCACTTAAATCAAGGGGACTTACTCCCAGGTAGATGGGTTTAGGAATGCAGTCTTTAAAAATCCTCAGAAAAAATGGGTTTCTGTTAACTGAAAGCATACTGCAGATGATTTCAAAGTCAAAGTGGAAGATAATTATTTGTAAATCCAAAGCTGAAGAACCAAACCATCTGAATTCTATTTTAGAATAAACATTGTTAATTGTCAATTCTAGATAGCATTTCTTCTCTGCAAAATCCCTTTTGACAAATAATATTTGCGTACCAAACGCTCTATGAAGAAGAGTAATAACAGAAAGCAAAGCTGCCGCTTTTATAGGAAAGGAACAGATGGATAAGGTGGAACTATAATTCTCCAAGGCACACATTTCAGGTTTGGCTCTGGACACTGACTGGAGGGGGAAATATACGGAACAGTTACATTCAACAGCAGGCTGCAGCCCTCAATAATGAATGTCATGGCATTCCCAAGCAAAACTACTTTAGCCTTGTTCTACCATGTCCAGAAGTTAGTGGGACTGACACGTAACTATTACTACTACCAGAATTATAAAGGTTATTATAACAAACACAAGCTTCAAAGACATTCGCACAGCATGGACAAGCTCTGCAGCTTAGCAAGCACACACTTTTTGGGATCAGCATTGCACTGCGCGGGTCTCAGCTGGAGGGCCCAAACAACAGCCCAGGGATTGTACTCCTTCCTCTGCACAGCTACAAGGTAACCTCAGTTCTGAATCTTTTTATGGGATACCACCAAGCACTTAATGCAAAGATGAGGAACCCCAGACCTGGAAGCCAAATGCAGCCCTCCAGACCTCTCAGTCTGGCACTCAGAATTCCCCCCAGGTCACACCCCTCTTCCCAGCCGCATCTCTAACTGTCCCTGCTCCACACTCCACCCCAAGTTCTTCTGTATGGATGCAACACATCCTTGAAGAACTGCAATAATGTCTCTTGCTTGCAAGACAAATGTTGATAAAGCATGCATGGTGTTTTAATGCTGTACCACATCCAGGGACCTTAGGGTGAAGGGTGAGCAAACAACAACAACAACAACAACAACAACAACAACAACAACGTTCAGAAATATCTGGCTTTTGTGTGAATAGACTGTAATGGATTGTCCTACATCTAGGGTACCAGATACTGTTGGTGAATATTATAAACTAATAAATGGTAGTAGTTAGATAATATTTGGGATATAATGGAAAATACAAGCTGCAGAACTATGCCAGGCAAGGAATTCATGGGTTAGCTTATGTAAACCAGCCCAGCCAGGCTAGCTAAGTGCAGCCAAGTTAAGGAGCAATGGGGATGAATAAAAATGGGGCAAATAAAAATAACTGCCCTTGCCCCACCTGCCTCCCCACCCAGCTCTGAGGAGTGGACAGAGACAGGAGAACTGGCAGGTTGCCAAGGTGATGGGGGGGGAGCAAGATGTCATAGGAACAATTATCTGAAATGTAAAAGTTTGCTGGGAAGGAGTAGGGCAGAATTCCATGGGCTGCTGCAGAGGTGAGAAGCAGGAACGAAGAGGAGGCAGGCAGGATGGCTCTGAATGCAGTGCTTGGGGGGGGGGGCAGGGTCAGCAGCTCCTGAGATGAGAAAGCTGTAAGCTCTGAACTCAGGTTGTACGTACGTGTTAATAAACCACATTTAAAGATGCTGCAGACTCTGTCATTTCTCCCCGAAGAGACACAGACTATGGTTGAGGGCCATGACCCCGGGAATCTTGTGCAGCACTCAGCAGACATTGGGGTGGCTTCTAACAGCGCTGTGCAGAGATTGCTATACACACCTTGGCATATGGACCTCATAAGGTTGTCCATTTCAGCCCTTGGGCTGAAATCAGGTTATCCACCCCTGGATAATGGCTTCGCAGGGTAGGGATTTCATTTTTCATGAATTAAGAGATAATGGATTGAGGTGCATCTTTAACGGCGAATGCTCAGAATCTGAACTGAAGAAGCTGGTGCTGAAATGTCTGCAGCTCCTTCTTCAACCATCAAGCTCATACAGCAAAAAAGCAGTTTTGGTTTGCAACCCAGCATCCACCTTTGTTAACATGGATGCTCCTCATCAGCAATAATGTCAAACTTTATACATCCATAAGCCAAGCTCCCAATGATGCATTTAGCCATAATGCTGCTATTTATACCTCTATAAAGTTAGTTTATTGCAATATAAATAGTAATGCTAATGGCATTAATGGCAGAGTTCTGTGGCATCACAGATGTTGAGCGCTGCTTTTCTGCTGTTTGTATTACAGTTTATATCGTCATAAACGTAGCAGGGTAGCCCAAGTTGCCTCATTTTCCCTGCAAGGAAGATGAACGTCTGCACTTAGGATGCAAAACCAAGCCTGGTTATAGAGTCATTTTTATGTATAGGTTTTTGCAGTATTCCATAGATAGCTTTGAATGAGCACCATGCAAAAGCATGATCTAAGGAGCCCTGAGGCCAGGCAGTGTGTGTGGGGGAGGCCTTATATAGGCTCCAAGGCTCATTGGCCCAAATCTTGCAATAGCTAGGAAACTCTGGCCATTACAGAATTCTCTTCCCAAAGGGCTTGCAATGTCTTTGAACTTCCAGACACCAAAATACATGAAGCTCTTCTTTGCAACCCACTCTTGCCTCTAAGGGAGGCAGGTGGGTGGGGCTACCTCTCTACTGCACTGCCCTCATTCCCTGTATGGCAGACTTTGTCAGAGGCAAATAGAGGAATTACTTCTGAAAATATATTTATGGATGTTCTGAGACACAAGTTTAAACAGAGAGAGATTTGCCCAAACTGTCTTGGTAGCGCAATTTACCTTTGCATAATTGTACTAAAGCAAGTAAACCTTTTAGATAATGCATGTAATAGAAAACTTACGGTCTCCGTGACATCTCAGGGGCCCCACAGTCAACTTGGCTTCTGAGCCAGGCCGGTCGATATCTCCAACCATTACTTGACTGACAGGCAGATGGTCCTTGTAAGATAGGAGGCCAGCATCTTTTCTCCTGAGTGGCCACAAAAGAAGATAACATCACAAGCTATCCATTGAAGAGTGATTTTTTGTCCCAGAGAGCACTGAATGGTGAAATTATGATTCTAAGAAAATAGTTGTTCCAAAATAATTATTAGCCTTTTCATAAGCAGAGGCTTGACAGCCATCTGTCAGGAATGCTTTGATGGTGTTTCCTGCTTGGCAGGGCGTTGGACTGGATGGCCCTTGTGGTCTCTTCCAACTCTATGATTCTATGATATGTTGCTACACGACACAAGGGGGAGAGTGGGGAGGGGTGCCCCAACTCCATCATGTCACTATGCACATCCCTTCTGCCCTCCACATGCTAGAGGGCTCCTGTCTGCGGCAGGGACCCTTCTCAATGCATGTCAGCTGCCCGTACAGTGCAGGGTCCTACCGGTAATTATACAGGGTTCTCTATCAGTGTTTCGCAACATGTGGGTTGTTAACTGCAAGTGGGTCTGAAGGAAACCCAAAATAATTGTGGTTTTTAATCATTAACTGGTATGATGAATGCCTCTTACAACCTTTGGCCTAGCATAATGCTGTGGGGACACTTATAACCAAATGCCAAAAGGCTCAATTCTGCCATCCCTCTGAGACTTGCCAAAATGCACTTTATTGTGAATCAAACTATTAAAAATAGCCAAAGTTTGTTATAGCCGCTTGTGTAACTGTGTTATTAGAATAATATCTTTATATCCTATGAAGCAGAGCCCTGCAATCAGATGGTTAATGTTCTTTCATTCCCATTAAAAATATGAGAAACTTTATAAGTACTATAAATGTTTCATCAAATTCCTCACTAATTACTTAACCCCTGTGTTAAGTAAATTTTTGCTTGGCTACATCAAGTCATGGTTATAAGATACCTGAACAAAAGCAGCAGTCCGAAATTCATGCGACAATGAAACAATGAGTCACCATACCAAGTAAATTTGGATTGGTGGACCAGCATACCAAACCGGTTGGGAAGAACTGTTCTGAATCATGTGGGGAGCCTACCGGGGTAACAAGTCTTTGAGCCAGAATCATGCCACCCTCAGGCACATGGAAGGCAGGGGGACAAGTGACAGAGGATTCTTGTCCCTGCTCTCCATCTTCACATGGAGCATTTCAACACCCAAACAGGGCTTGCCTTAACCCACTATATGAGCTGCTAAGCTATATTTGCAATCAGATAGCAGTCTATGTGTTCTCATTTTCTGCTTTTTGTCTTGTGATTCCTTTAACAAACAGCAAAACTACATTTTCAGGGATTCATCATCTTCTATGCCTTGAGCCAATGAGGGGGCCAGGGAACCAGAATGACAGCAGATTGACCAAATGCAAAAGCAGAGTTGAAGCTAAACTTACACTGTACTTCAAACTAATATAGGAATTAGTGCTTCCTTTGGAGGAGTTATCCATTTGATTCTCGATTTTTGTTCATACAAAGACTGCCAAATTAAATTAAATTCCTACCTATCTCATAAATGCTATTTATAAATGTCGGTACCACAATTCCACCACAAAACAGGTTTCATGGAAATGCATGAACAACAATGATAGTAAAACATTGTATTAAATCTCAAATCTCAGGAAACTAATTAAAAGCATGATTAGACCCAAGACATCCCTTGTGGCTGATTGATGCCCCTTTCCAGTGCCGGGGAATCTCTCTCCTTGGTGGCTGGGGCAGGTCAGTGGCAAGCAGGTCTGCCTCCTTCCCCCTGTCCCCTAAACATCCTGCAAAAAAGGTTGAGTCTGGTGTGCATAAAATTGTGTGCCTTGTGTATGAGACTTAGTGGAAGTTTGCTTTTGCAGAATGTATTTTTTGCAAAAAATGCAGCAAGTGCAAGAATGTGCTTTTGCCACTAAAGCTGCAACTAGAGAGTAGGGTCTTTCCCCCCATGTCTCTCCCCCCCCCCATTCCTGGGATGTGGGTCTCTCTCAGAAGCTGCTGAAGCAATGAGGAAGCAACTTGCTTCTCGAAATCTCTCTCTGAGACTAGAGAGAGACAATACCAACAAGAGCATAAAGAAAGCTAAACTACATTGCTAGTTGTTTATGAGCAATGTGTTGATCTGTATTTACAACATTTTAAAAACAAGTTTAAAGACCGTTTGCAGTAAAACTTTGTAACTCCTTTCTTGGTGCAGAAAGCTTGTCCAGATCAGGGAATTCTGCTCACATAACTCTTTAACATGTCCTCCCTCTTGGGCAGCACCCCACTGGCAGGCAGCTCTGTGCCCTCTCCTCCCCACCCTTCATCTGACAAGATGAATTTTAACAAGGAGAAATGTAAAGTACTACACTTGGGCAAAAAAAAAAAAAGAAAGGCACAAATACAGGATGGGTGACACCTGGCTTGAGAGCAGTACATGTGAAAAGTATCTAGGAGTCTTGGTAGACCACAAACTTGACATGAGTCAACAGTGTGATGCAGCAGCTAAAAAAGCCAATGCAATTCTGGGCTGCATCAATAGGAGTATAGCATCTAAATCAAGGGAAGTAATAGTACCACTGTATTCTGCTCTGCTCAGACGTCACCTGGAGTACTGTGTCCAGTTCTGGGCACCACAGTTCAAGAAGGATACTGACAAGCTGGAACGTGTCCAGAAGAGGGCAACCAAAATGGTCAAAGGCCTGGAAATGATGCCTTATGAGGAACGGCTTAGGGAGCTGGGTATGTTTAGCCTGGAGAAGAGAAGGTGAAGGGGTGATATGATAGCCATGTTCAACTATATGAAAGGATGTCATATGGAGGAGGGAGAAAGATTGTTTTCTGCTGCTCCAGAGAAGAGGACACGGAGCAATGGATTCAAACTTCAAGAAAGAAGATTCCACCTAAACATTAGGAAGAACTTCCTGACAGTAAGAGCTGTTCGGCAGTGGAATTTGCTTCCAAGGAGTGTGGTGTAGTCTCCTTCTTTGGAGGTCTTTAAGCAGAGGCTTGACAGGCATATGTCAAGAATGCTTTGATGGTGTTTCCTGCTTGGCAGGGGGTTGGACTGGATGGCCCTTGTGGTCTCTTCTAACTCTATGATTCTATGACAGTAACTGCCCACCCAGCCCCCACCCAGCCAGGATCGCAGGGCTCATGAGAGAAATCTTGCACAGCAGAGATGGGGAACCTCCTCTTACGGCTGCAAGGCTGTCTCAGCCAAGCCATGCCCACCTGCCCTGTCTGATGTCCAATGTGCAGCAGTGGATAAAGCTAGGCATGGATGAAAGGGGCTTTGCAGGGACTGCCAATCACCTGATCAGTTGCAACAGCTCTGCCCCTGTCAACTCTACCATGGGGACCTTACCTAAGGGCTAGAATAGTTTCTTTCAAGAGATGGCGCACCCTCACCCTTTGGCACAGGTATGGTTGCAACTTGCTAGCCAGCAAATTGGTCCAGTTGTGTTGTTTCAGGTAACCAGCCCTGGGTTGAAAAGCTATTGAAATGCTGGCTCTGTCAGCAACCTGTCAGATTTGGCCTTGGCTCCATCCATGACTTACCAATGTCCATCCTGTCTCTGGCTCTGCCTGTTCCAGCCTCAACAGGGGCCTTGGCAATGTTAAAACAATGGATAGCAGTGCTATAATGGAATAGGTTTGTTCGGAGGGGAACTTTCTACAGTTCTGCTGGGCCCATTCCACTAAGAAACTAATGGAGAAAGAAAAGGGAAAGAGCATCAACACAAACTCTCTGTCTCTTTTCCAAAGGGCAGGAAAAGCTCTTCTGCTCAAACGCAGCACAGATTCACAACCCCCTGGACATATCCAGAAGGATGCATTTCTGGCCGAGTGTCACTGGAAGGCAGCAAGGAAGGCTCCACACCAGGAGTTGGTGTTTCATGGTGGCAGGGAATTTCATGACCTTAAACGTTCACTTGGTCACCACTGTTTACTTGGTCCTTTTCAAGTGATGAAGAGAACAAGCATTTCTTTTAAAAAGGAAATGCAATTAAAGCAATTAAGAAAATAAGTATAACGTTTTAGGATGGTATCTTTTTAGAATGGCTGTCTAACACTTGTGATTAAGAGGGTAATTAGAAACTTAATTACTGTGCTTTTAAAACAGTTAAAGTGTTGTTTGAAAACAGTGGATATCAATAGCGGACTGTTGTTTTCATTTTTGGTTGCTGGAAAATTGCTGTTCTCTCTCTCACTCACTCACAAACGAATGAGCACTATAAATCTACTTTAAAATACAAAAATTATTACTATCCACTTACTACCGGTATATTTTCTGCTGTGCATAAATAGTGGCATAAATTTAGGAGGGGTCACTGCACTGAAAGGGTCTCTCTGCATGCCACATCTTTTTCACAGGGTAAATTCATTAAATCCCCACTGCTTTTTAAGTTGTTATATCTAGGATTTAAGTTTTATCAATTCCACCAGTTGCTTTTTAACACATGAGATCCTCCATCGACTTACAGAAGAGTCAATTTCCATTTTTTAAGCAAAGGGATTTTTCACTTAGACACGGATCATGTTGAAACCTAGTTTGTTGTTTACTGTATAACAATGGTCACTGCTTGTGAGTTGTGGAAATATTTATGCTGCTGAGGAATAACTTGTGACCTGAAGCACAAGGCAGGAAGGGGGACCCATTTGCCAGCCTTTAAATGGCATCCTTCTCAGAAAACCACCATTTACAGTAATTTTAGATGATGCATTTAGACGATCGCATACCCTCCAAGTGTCCCTATTTTCCAGGAACAATCCCAGAATGACAAAAGCCACCCCGGAATGTCCCTATTTCTCCCTTTGGTGTCGCCACTGCCAATCTCAGGGAGGAGGATGAGCTGGGCATGTTCTGAGCAACGGCAGTGGTAGCTGCAAGGGAGCACCAGGGCCACTCACTGCTGCAGCTCATAGAGGTTGCTGGAGAGCAAGGGGGGGGAGGCTACCAGCGCAGAAGCCCACTCCCTGAGTGGGAGGAAAGGGGTTTGCTTTTGGTTTTACAAAATGCTTTGTGCATCCACACCTAATCTTGCCCCTTTCTAAAATTTATTTATTAAGGTGTGCTTTTCTTTTTGTAAATCTACCAAAGAATAAAATAAAATAAAACCAGGATTAAGGGGTTTTCTCAGGGCATGTGTGCTCTGTCCCAGTGGTGCCCTCCTTCTGACAGGAAAGGCTCTGCAGGGGGATAGTTAAAGGGGGGGGGGTCAAGGAGGGTCAGTTGGGGGGGAGTGAGAAATATCCCTATTTTCATCTGAGGAACGTTGTAGGGTATGGGATTTTGTGTTATAATGCTGATACTTCTGCTGCTCTTTCTAATGTTCCCTTTACACTACATTCCCTGTTGCATTATGGAACTGTGGCTTTTTGATTGATGTTCACACCAGTGTGGGTGATGCAACACAAAAGCACTCCCATCCTTTGTGCACATGTGCACTTCTGTTCCCCCAAGATTAACCCATGAATTCGGCAGGAAATATCAGTGTGCTGGGATACCAAGGTTTTCTGAAAACAGTTAACACAGAAATGAGTGCTGGATTTCCACTAGATTCTGCTAGATTTCCAGGTGGCTTTTATGTCATACGAAAGGCCACATAAAATGCAGAAGGTATCAGGTAAGAGAATGTTGGGGAAATGGAATAGTGTGCTGTCTGAATATAGCCTTGGTAAGAGGGCCCCACAGTCTGCTTCTGGAGTATAAATTAGCTGTCCTCCTCCCCACCAAGCATATGAAGCTGGAGGGGGAGACTCTGAGAATAATAATAATAATAATAATAATAATAAGAATAAAATTTTATTTATACCCCACCCTCCCCAGTGAAAGCCAGGCTCAGGGTGGCTGACATCAATAAAATTACAATAAAACATAAGAGAAAGAAAAACAATTGATTAAAATGCGGATTAAAATACAATTAAAATACAATTTAGATTTATTTTATTTTTTTAAAAAAATGCAGCCTCATTTTAAAATGGCCCAAATCAAAACCATAAGGGAGGAAAAACATAGGTGCCAGACTGAGTCCAGCCCAAAGGCCAGGCGGAACAGCTCCATCTTGCAGGCCCTGCGGAAAGATGTCAAATCCCGCAGGGCCCTGGTCTCCTGTGAGAGAGCGTTCCACCAAGTCAGGGCCAGTACTGAAAAGGCCCTGGCCCTAGTTGAGACCAATCTAACCACCTTATGGCTCGGGATCTCCAAAATGTTGTTATTTGTGGACCTTAATGTCTTTCGCGGGGCATACCAGGAGAGGTGGTCCCGTAGCCTGCTTGCTGATGGAGGCCTTGCGGCACCTGGAGAACAATGGGTGATGGCCAAGCTATTTTGGTGGAGAAACCTCTGGTCGCCCAAGAGATGAAGGGAGCTTTCAGTCACCACAGAGCTCATCAGAATTCTGTGTTGCTTACAAGCATTAAAGCCCCACAAAGGAAAGCGAGTTAATTACAAAACAAGTCCAGCATGCTGACTTCATTGTGGATATTTAGAAAAAAATCACTGCTGGAATATTCAGTACTTAGATAATAATGCACCCGCTATTTAAAGATTTTGTAAATTTTGATTGCAAAAATGGCCTCTATCATCCTTCTCTCCCAAAGGAAATCACCCCAAAAGAACAGGGATTAAATTCTCAGTGTGCTGTATTCCACTTAATAACCAAATGGGAGATGAATAATCCTGTAATTGTAATGAGATAGATAACATCTTGGAATAATTTTCAGATTTCTGCTTTCTTTGCACTACATAAGATTTGCAAAGAGCTATAAGGTCTCCCAGAAATAAAGTGTCAAGATAGTATTTTTAAAGTGTTTGTTAGCTTTCTATGCAGAATGCATGCATAGGCCCCAGACAAACTAAAACATACCTTAACCCAGGCATGCCACATTGGGGGGGGGGGAGCTGGTGTGGGCATGCGACATCACATGGTGGGAGGAGGCCTGGTGGGGCCCAACGCAGCTGCAGGAGGGCCTGACAGGACCCACCCAGCTACAGAATATTGAGAGGGCCCAGACCCCGCAATGAAAATGCCCCTCCCCCCAGCTCCATGGCCCCACATAGATGGTGACCTGCTCTAATCAGTGCTTTTTTTCTGCCGGAGTATGCAGGAACCCAGTTCCATCACCTCTCAGGTGGGCACCATTGCAGGCCAGCACTCTCCCACCTGCGTGGGCTTTAAGCTTTCCAGGCAGGCCTCTACCATTGCACACATCCGCGTTCGCACAAGAGCCCTTCCAAGCTGTCATAGCCATTCGCCAGAATCAGAGAGAACGAGGGAGGTGGGGGCGCATTTACCTGACCTGCACCAGAACCGGGGTTGACCCCCAAACCAGCTAGGGAGACAGCTTGATGTAGCTTTTAGCACCTCCTGGGGCGGTGAATGTGGCCGTTGTCAAACCAGCATCTGCCCTGAGTCGTCCAGCTGTAACAACTTCATGGTGGGTTCTGGCACCTTTTTTATAATAAGTGCACTGCCTCTAATTATTTTGTTTTATTGCTATAGCTAACTATTTCAAGTAACCATACTGGCAACACAAAACATGTTTTCTCATTTGCCTTCTCTTTTGTTAAAAAGTAAAGGATATGGCTGGCACTGTGCTGTTTGGGCTTGCCGATTGGAAGGTCGGCGGTTCGAATCCCCGCGGCGGGGTGAGCTCCCGTTGCTCGGTCCCAGCTCCTGCCAACCTAGCAGTTCGAAAGCATGTCAAAGTGTAAGTAGATAAATAGGTACCGCTACAGCGGGAAGGTAAATAGTGTTTCCGTGTACTGCTCCGTGTACTGCTCTGGCCACATGACCCAGAAAAACTGTCTGCGGAAGAGGACAAAAACTGGCTCCTTCGGCCTGTAAAGTGAGATGAGCGCCACAACCCCAGAGTCGTTTGCAACTGGAGAGCCAGTGTGGTGTAGTGGTTAAGAGTGGGAGACTCGTAATCTGGGGGAACCGGGTTCGCGTCTCCGCTCCTCCACATGCAGCTGCTGGATGACCTTGGGCTAGTCACACTTCTTTGAAGTCTCTCAGCCCCACTCACCTCACAGAGTGTTTGTTGTGGGGGAGGAAAGGAAAGGAGTATGTTAGCCGCTTTGAGACTCCTTCGGGTAGTGATAAAGCGGGATATCAAATCCAAACTCTTCTTCTTCTTCTTCTTCTTCTTCTTCTTCTTCTTCTTCTTCTTCTTCTTCTTCTTCTTCTTCTTCTTCTTCTTCTTCTTCTTAATTCTCAGGGGTCCCTTTACATTTACCTTTAAAGGACCCCTGACAGTTGTGTCCAGTCATGAATGACTTTATAGGCTGAGGGAGCCGAAGTTCATCTGCAGACAGTTTTACCTTGTCCGCCGTTCATAGCTGCCAAGTTATCCCTTTTTTAAAGGGATTTTCCCTTATGCTGAATAGGCTTCCTCGTGAGAAAAGGGAAAACTTGGCAGCTATGCCGCCGTTTACCTTCCCTAGGCTCTGTGGTTTAGACCACAGTGCTACCCGCGCCCCTCTCTTTTAATAATATTAATAATGTATTATTTATAGCCCACCCATCTGGCTGGGTTTCCCCAGCCACTCTGGACGGCTTCCAACAGAAGAATAAAATACAATAATTTATTAAACATTAAAAGCCTCCCTAAACAGGGCTGCTTTCTGATGTCTTCTAAAAATCTGGTAGCTGTTTTTCTCTTTGACATCTGATGGGAGGGTGTTCCACAGGGCAGGCGCTACTCCCGAGAAGGCCCTCTGCCTGGTTCCCTGCAACTTGGCTTCTCGCAATGAGGGAACCGCCAGAAGGCCCTCGGTACTGGACCTCAGTGTCTGGGCAGAACGATGGGGTTGGAGACGCTCCTTCAGGTATACTGGACCGAGGCCATTTAGGGCTTTAAAGGTCAGCACCAACACTTTGAATTGTGCTTGGAAACGTACTGGGAGCCAATGTAGATCTTTCAAGACCGGTGTTATGTGGTCTCGGCGGCCGCTCCCGGTCACCAGTCTAGCTGCTGCATTCTGGATTAGTTGTAGTTTCTGGGTCACCGTCAAAGGTAGCCCCATGTAGAGCGCATTGCAGTAGTCCAAGCGGGAGATAGCTAGAGCATGTACTTCTGTCTTGTCAGGATTCAACCTCAATCTGTTAGCCGCCATCCATCCTCCAACCGCCTCCAGGCACTCACACAGGACCTTCACTGGTTCTGATTTGAAAGAGAGGTAGAGCTGGGTATCATCCGCATACTGATGAACACCCAGCCCAAACCCCCTGATGATCTCTCCCAGCGGTTGCATGTAGATGTTAAAAAGCATGGGGGAGAGGACAGAACCCCGAGGCACCCCACAAGTGAGAGCCCAGGGGTCTGAACACTCATCCCCCCCACCACTTTCTGAACACGGCCCAGGAGGAAGGAGTGGAACCACTGTATGACAGTGCCCCCAGCTCCCAACCCCTCTAGACGGTCCAGAAGGATGTTATGGTCGATGGTGTCAAAGGCCGCTGAGAGATCCAGCAGAACTAGGTAACAGCTCTCACTCTTGTCCCTAGCCCGCCGGAGATCATCAACCAGTGCGACCAAGGCAGTTTCAGTCCCATGATGAGGCCTGAATCCCAACTGGAAGGGATCCAAATGGTCTGCTTCTTCCAGGCGTGCCTGGAGTTGTTCAGCAACCACTCGCTCAGTCACCTTGCCCAAGAATGGAAGATTTGAGACTGGGCGATAGTTGGCCATATTGGCTGCATCTAAAGATGGTTTTTTAATAACCGCCTCTTTTGATAGTTGTACACAATTTCTTCACTTTATCCTCTTCTAGAATGCCTAGATGAGTGGTTTTCCTCTCATGCCAAGTCTACTCCAGGGGATGTGGGAATACTGGTAGTGTCTAGATAGCTTGGTAGACAGGACCAGGGAGGAGTCAGTGGCTGCCATGCATGATGCATCCAGTGACATGGAGAAATGCAGTTGTGTTGTCATTGAAACAAAACTGAGCTTGCCAGGTAGGGGGTTGAAAGGCAGAGCTTTCCAGGTAGCCTTCTTTGAAATGCTGACCGTTCCATTTAAAGGGCAAAGCTAAAGCTAGAGTAATTGTTTGTTTGTTTTTCAACTGTGTGTGTGTGTGTTAGCTGTTTTTATATATGCAGTTGTTCTATATATGTTTTTACTGTATTTCACATTGCTCCAGGATGCCTCATGGGAAGTGATTAATAAGTTAATTACATACTACTACTTCTAATAATGTTAATTTACTACTGGGGATCTACTATTGGCCCCTTGACCAAAATGCTGAAGATGAGATGGAGATAGATAATGAAATTATGGAAATTAAAGAGGCTCCCAAAGTAGGAAATATTGCAGTAATGAGAAACTTCAAGTACACTCATGTAGACAGGGCAAACACACTTCCAGTCACAGCAAAGAGGCAAAATTTCTAGATACCATAAATTATAGTGTCCTAGAACAGGGACTGATGGAACTGACCAGATGGGAGGTGATATTGGTCTTAAACATAAGAGGTACATGTGGATTTCAAAATAGAAGACCTCTAAAAAATGAGGGGATGGTTAAAAACAACAACCTGAAACGGCAAATCAAGTGAGTCAACTCTTGATTGCTTGGGAATTATTTGAACCCATAATAACAAAAGCTAAGCTAGAAGGTAAACCACAGATCAGAAAGGCCAAGAGGATGCCAGCATGGTTAACTAGCAGAGGCAAAGAAGTGGTTAGAAGCGAGAAGGCTTTCTTCAGAAAACGAAAGTCTTGCCCAAATGTGGAGACTAAAAGAGGACACAAGCTTTGGCAAAACAAATGCAAGCAATTGGATGCGAAAAAGAACTCGCGAAGCACATTGCCATAAGACTTAAGACCAACAATTTTAAATTCTTTAAATAAGTTAGAAGCAGGAAACTGGCAAGGTCCCTTCTATGACAAGGGAGTCAAAAGTGTGTGAAAGGAGGATAAGGAGATGGCAGAGAAGCGGGATGAATTCTTAGTATCTGTCATCACAGCAGAAGAGGTGGGACAGATCCCTGTGCCTGAACTCTCTTAGGAAAGGACCCTGAGGAACGGAGGCGACAAGTTACAGGACACAACGTCAGCAACCTTTTCCAGCCATGGGCCTGTCCACTGTCCCTCAGACCATGTGGTGGGCCAGACTATATATTTTTTTTGGGGGGGATGAACGAATTCCTATGCCCCACAAATAACCCAGAGGCGCATTTTTAATAAAAAGCACCCATTCTACTCATGTAAAAACACGCTGATTCCCGGACCGTCTGCGGGCCAGATTGAGAAGGTGATTGGGCCTCATCCAGCCCCCGAGCCTTAGGTTGCCTACCCCTGTTCTAGACCTTAGTGACAAATAGAAAACAAATCAATCCAGATGTCATCCAACCAAGAGCTGAAGAATTTTAATAGTTCATTCTAATGACTTGCAAAAAGCTAGAATTTAACTGTTTTATAATCGTCATGGCTTCTCAATTCATCCCAATAATGTAAGTCCGTCCTTGATATATTCAAGACCCCAATTCAAAGGGCAATTGTGAATAATGATTCAGACCTCGCTGCTACCTGAATATATTCAAGCTGCACAAAAGGTACTTGTTAGTTTTCTTGTTAGATCTTCATCCAGACTACTGTACATCCTTTCCAACATCATGTATGTAACCCAGGGCTACACTTTTACCAACATAGGTAACCTTTTAGTGGTGACTAATTCCGTCATTTAATTCCGTCATCACCTTTAGTGGTGACTAATTCCACATGGAGCCATGCTAATGAACCTTCTCTGAAATTATGCATTCCCCTCTTGCTTCAAACAAACTCCTAGAGCCCATTTTATTTCTGAGCGCTAACTGCAACAGCTTTTTCTTTTTCTTTGTGGGGGTGGGTGGGGAATTCATCCAAGAATCTGTGAAGCACCCCCCTCCAATGTACATTCAAGCTGATGTATCCCATTCCCTGACTGGCTGCAGCAGCTATAGGTTTAGCCAGTCAATACAGCTGCCTGGAGAGTCCCTGCCCTTCGTCTTCCTCAGCAGTAGCTGGCTTCTTTAGGCAACAGGGAAAAGGAACAAAGGAAGTTGCACTATAGCCAGGGCAGTCTTGAGCAGGTTGCGCGCCCTGGTGCTGAGGGGCGGAGATCGCTCCGGCGCCCCCGCCCTCGCAGGGCGCAGCATGGCTTTGCCGCGCAGCGCCCTGCCTACCGGCCCGGCACCCTGCTGCCCTGCGCCACCGGGACTCTATCTAGAGCCGGCCCTGACTATAGCTGGTTTGAGCATCCATAGTTGCTGCAACCAGAGAGTGACTTCGATATACACAGGATCTTGTTCACAGATTCCTTTACAAACTACCACAAGAAGACATTTAGGTTTTTTAACCCTTAAATATATTCTTTGACATCACCACTGTCAAAATCTGAGAAATGGTATTGTGTCAAACTGGTCCTTATTTACAGTGTACTGGAAGGTTGATGATACAGTTCCTTGAAAGAAAACATATTTATGTTTAGTTGAATCTTAAGGGGAAATCTTCCATCGGAGTTGTGGAGAATGTTCTTTTAAGAGCATCATTATCTACACAGGGGCAGATGGGTAATTGTTCTGAAGCAGAAGGCCCAGCTCCAGCTGAGTTGGATCCAACTCCTTAGGAAATGGAGGTGCACCCAGGATTTCTTCTGGCCCCAGTGACATCTGGGGTAACTAACCCCATGTTGTGATGTCATCTTTCCGTACTCATAAGGAATGGCGTTTAGAAAGCCCCCAACTTGATTTGAAATGAGGGAAGCGGGGGGGGGGTGTCACAGGTTTTTTGGCAGCAACAGGGCTTCCCACCTAGGAAAGGGCACTCAGTCCAGACAGGCTGAAGGTCCTCATTATTTTGTAATTGGCAAGAAGAAAGGACCATTTCAGGCTCCAAGCTATGTAAAGGTTTCAAAAGATGCTATTTATAATAGTGGCTTTTAAAAAGAGTGATTTGAAGAGGAGGCTACAAATTGAGCTATAAACATGATGTTGATGCATCCGCTGGGGGTGGAAGGAGGCCTCTGTGATTGGCGTTAACTGAAATGTTCCAGCAAGACAAAGATGATGCCATTATGAGAAAAAGGAGAACTAAATAACTATCTTTAAAACATTTTTATCCTTCATTCATGACAAATAATTATTGGCAATTGGATGTGCCAAGATTCGTAAACACATTAAACGCAACAGCACACAAGAAAGGTAATTAACAGATTGGGGCTGGTGAGCCCCCCCCCTTCATTATGTAGATCACTCTGCTATAAAGTAGAGGGAGAAACAGATACTTCACTTTTGGACTGCTTCTAAACACTAGCATATGTCTCATAGAATTATTTTCATTTCAATTAGGCTGCTGTTTTAGTATCTTTTCCAGGAGGCAAGATGACCTTGTTAGAAAATGAAATGCTGCCTCGTTCATTTGTCGAAGACTTTATGGTCTGTTTCTGAGGGTTTATGATTTAAGAACTGTTTTGTGTTAGCAGTGTTAATATCCTTGGAAATCAGAAAATTGCCACAGGATTTTCTCACTGGGGTTTTGAAATCTTGCATGCTTACTTAATGTTGGAGAGTGGTGAATGAAAGCAGATGGGTTTTGCCTTGACATGATGGAAGATTTCTTCTTAAATATCCCAAAAACAGGATGTTAAATGAGCCACTAAACAGGTGACAGATTGAATTAGCATTTCAAAGGCAGCTGCATCCAACAGGATATTTGTGATTTTATATGCCATTCCTACTATATCGGTAATAGCATTTGGTCACTTAATACACATGACATAGCCCTTAAAACAGCGTAAAATGTCAGGCTAATTTAAATCCATATTGCAGAAATCTAACAGTGCAATTCTAGATTTGTCTACTTAGAAGCAACCCTTATTGATGTCAACTGGGCATGTACAGGATTGTACTGTTAAAGTTGTTAAGAATATTTCTAAGTAAAGTTAGAATTTTGGAAGGTGTTTGTCTAGGCAAGTTAGACTGCAAGAGTCTAGAGTGGGAAATGAATGGTTGTGAAGGGCAATGCTGTGAGAAAGCAGCTGAAGAGCATGATGTGTCAGAAAGATGAGCTGTGCAAACAAAGCCACAATTGGTGCTTGTATTTGTCCATAGTTTTGAAGTTTTAAAACATCTGTTAAGGTCTTTAAAAACTTATTTATTTGCTATTCAGCCTTTGGTGAAAAGAAAAGAAAAGAAAAGAAAAGAAAAGAAAGAAGTAACTTTATGGAAACATCAAATTGTTGGGGTAAATGAGCAATTTCCATTTAAATTTATGGTGCTGGAGGAGACTCTTGAGAGTCCCATGGACTGCAAGAAGATCAAACCTATCCATTCTGAAGGAAATAAGCCCTGAGTGCTCCCTGGAAGGACAGATCATGAAGCTGAGGCTCCAATACTTTGGCCACCTCATGAGAAGAGAAGAATCCTTGGAAAAGACCCTGATGTTGGGAAAGATTGAGGGCACTAGGAGAAGGGGACGTCAGAGGACAAGATGGTTGGACAGTGTTCTCGAAGCTACGAACATGAGTTTGACGAAACTGCGGGAGGCAGTGCAAGACAGGAGTGCCTGGCGTGCTCTGGTACCTGGGGTCACAAAGAGTCGGACACGACTAAACAACAACAACAACAAGTCCATGTGTGACCTGGTGGTTTTTTATTCATTATTTATCTCTCCCCCTGCTCTTTCCACCCCCACCCCACCCCCCGCAAGAAAACTCTTTGAGATGTTATAAATCATCTAGCTTGTCCAAAAAGCCTGAGTGACAGTAGAGCAGACTTCAAATGCAATGCATTCAAGAAACCTCACAAATATGCAATAAATATAGAATAAGTTATGGTTTCTGGCTGAATGGATATGGAAGGATAATCCCTAGTTAAACACTGTATTTCATTTCAGACCTTCAGATATTATTTCATGGTTTATGAAGGTTGCAGCACCTTAATATCAAATTATAGCTTTGAAGTTGTATTGAGAGTAAAAAAGGAGGGGAGAAACTCCTATGCATAAATGACAAAGGGAGAGAGAGAGAGAGAGAGAGAGAGAGAGAGAGAGAGAGAGAGAGCTCAGACAAATCTAATCACGCTGTGTGACTGTAAAACTATATGCAACACATATTACAATTGAGCGCGCGCGCGCACACACACACACACACACACACGCACACACATTTCTGATATATACCAAATGTATAATCACACTTTTACTGCAATTCTAAACATGCTTATTAGGAAGCAAGTTCTATGAGCCCTGTAGGACTTTCTTCAAAGTAAAGATTCAACCCAGATCCCAGAAATGGACCCATAACACACTGGATGAAGTGGAAAGGAAGGCAACTGTTGTCCCATCCTCTTCCTAGCATGGCCACCCACCCTCCCTCTACACACAATGACAGACAGGTCTCAATTTGTGTAGCCGAGCAGATGATGGGAGGGGTGGCAAATGAGATGAACCAAGAGGGAGGAACTGCAGAAGAACCACACCTTCTGTCTCTCGGACTTTCGCTTGTGGTTTAAAGACCATGTTGATTGTCCTGAATGCTTGGTCACATTATATTCCCCCCCCTTACAATAAGTCATATAAACCACAGATAACACAACAAGCTGCAGTTAATAAAAAACAAAGGCACGTGAGCTCATTTCTATCAAGATTAGCTCTGGTTTATCATGTCTGAATTCAGGGTCTGTTATCACTATATAGTACATTAAGTCTGATCTAGAAACTAAAGAACTAGTTTTATCTCAGCTCAGACATTGCTGTAATAAACTGCATTGTCATAATGCAAGCGTTTGCTGCTGGGTCAAACAAAAGATAAATGAATCAAACTCTTCATTTACTTTACTGAAATTAAGTGGAAGGAGCCTGGGATTTTTAATAAGCATTTTTCATGATAAGCATGATTAAGCATGCTGTTGCTGAATGCCAAATTGGCTAGGATTAAGACCTCCCTCATCCATGGAACTAGAGTGTGTATTCTGGCAGAGCTGGTCTTGGAGGCAGTGCTCAAGACTCCCAGACCCCTGGTTCTGGAGGACTTCAAAATCCATGCCAAGGTGACTGGCTCTGGGGTGTCTCAGAACTTCATGGGCGCCATGATGACCATGGGGCTGTCCCAACATGTCACCAGCCCAATGTACATGGCAGGCCACACTCTGCCTTGGTGATCTGTAAGTGGGGGACGTTGGCATCACTCCCTTCTCATGGTCAGATCACTTCCTGTTGAGATTTAGGCTTTCAGCACCTTTTCTCCTCTTCAGAGGTGGGGGACCTATAAGGATGGTTTGCCCTTGGAGGCTGATGGATCCAATCGGTTCCCAAATGGTTCTGCAGGATTTTCTGGCTGATAGGACTGGTGCTGCTCTTGATGCCCTGGCTGACCTCTGGAACATTTGAATGGCTCAGGCCATTGACATGATTGTCCCTGAGTGCCCTCTCCCACTTTGTGGAGCCCATTTGGCTCCCTAGTATACTCCCTAGTTTAAAGACTGTCTCAAGGCAAATCTTAAAAAAATGTAGTATAAACACTGACAACTGAGAAACACTGGCCTGTGAGCGCTCCAGTTGGAGAACAGCCTTTACCAGAGGTGTCATGGGCTTTGAAGACACTCAAACTCAGAATGCAAGGGAGAAACGTGCTAAGAGGAAGGCACACTTTGCAAATCCACACTGTGATCAACTCCTGCCCAGAAATCTATGTCCCCACTGTGGAAGGACGTGTGGATCCAGAATTGGTCTCCTCAGTAACTTACGGACTCATTGTTGAAACTGTGTTTATGGAAGACAATCTTACTTGGCTACAAGTGATCGCAGAAGAAGAAGAAGAAGAAGAAGAAGAAGAAGAAGAAGAAGAAGAAGAAGAAGAAGAAGAAGAAGAAGAAGAAGAAGAAGAAGAAGAAGAAGATACTACCTAGTATTCCAGAGCTTAGGGCAAGGAAACAAGCTGGGCTGTCTTGTGGGGTTGTTTCAGGGGAGGCGAGGTGGTTTTCTGTCGCGGCGTTGGTGGAGATGGGCTGTGGGGGTTTGGTGTTTCTTTGGCAGTGTACGGGCTGCGTTGGGGTCAGCAGAGGAGGCTGTGAGGTGTGGCCTGCCTTGTGGGGTTGTTTGGGGGAATGGGAGTTTCAGTTTGAGGTGGTGGCGGTTGGGGGGGTGGGTTGTATCATGGGGTGGGTGCGTTGGTGGGTAGGGCTGTCTTCTGCCATTGCTGTTTGTAGAGTAATGGCAGTTGGGGGGGGTATGATTTGGTATTGTATTAATGAGGCCTCTCTTGGATAGTTACTAATGAAACAATTATTTTAAAAATATATTTTAAAAAAGAAAATCCAAATAAGACTGAGGCACTGTTAGTGGGTGGTTCCCTAGACCGGATGGCTGGGAGGTTCCCTGCTCTGATAGGGTTACACACCCTCTGAAGGAGTGGGTACACAGCTTGGGGGTCCTCCTGGACCCTTTGCTGTCACTCGAGGCTAAGGTGGCCTCAGGGCCTGGAGTGTCTTCCATCAGCTTCGGCTGGTGGCCCAGTTCCGACCTTATCTGGACAGTGAGAGCCTAACTTCTGTTGTCTATGCTCTGGTAACCTCTAGGTTTGGTTACTACAATATGTTATGCGTACGGCTGTCTCTGAAGATGGTTCTGAAACTTCAGCTGATGCAGAATTCAGTGGCCAGTTTGTTCACCAGGGCAAAATGGTTTGAGCATCTTACACTGATCCTGGTCCGACTGCACTGGCTACCAATTAGTTTCTGGGCCCGGTTCAAAGTGTTGGTTTTGACCCACAGGCAGCTCCCCATTTGCACAGGGGTTGTGCTTTGACAGGGCATGCAAAGGCCCACTCTGCCCCATTCCTGCCCCATCCCTTTCCATGCTGTCACATGCGCCTTGAATGCGTGCAGGATGGGAGTTGCCTGTAGGAAGCCTTAAGCAGCTCAGGACCACAATACCTCAAGGACCACCTCTCCCCATATAAACCAACCCACACTATTGTGTTCATAGTCTGGGGCCCTTCCAAGAGAGGTCTGGAGGGAGGGCAACAAGGGAACAGGCTTTTTCTGCAGTGGCTCCCTGTTTATGGAATGCTCTCCCCAGGGAGGCTTGTTTGGCACCTTCGTTACATATCTATAGGTGCCAGGCAAAAAACATTCCTCTTTAACCAGGCCTTTGGCTGATTAATATTTTGTGGCCTTTAAAATACTTTTGTGGGAGGTGGGATTATTGTTTTGTTCTGTTTTTCTTTTGACTATTTCTTTTGTGTTTCTTTCCTGTATTTTTATCTAGTGAACTGCTCCAAGATCTTTGGATAAAGGTTGGTATATAAATTTAATAAATAATAACAATAATAAACAATAATTCACTTATTTGCAGGAAGAAAACAGCACTCCAAATACAATGACTAGCATAGCAGCAATGTAACAGTGACAAGGTGTTATTTTTACAGTAACAATTCCAAAATAAATGGGAGCGGCAACATTTGTTTAAGCATTTGCTTGCCCCATTCACATAAAGCAGAGTGAGCGAATCTGGCAGAAGAGTGGAGACAATTACGCCTGTTGGCATATGACCACATGCAAAAGGGTCTCCATGGAGCACTTGCTCTCATCGCAGGTTAAGGGCCAAAAAGATAAAAAACCATGCAAAGGTTTGACAATATCCTTCTGAGAAGCAAAATTGAGGAACGATGAAGTTCCAGCAATGCAAGCCTACAAGGTCCTACAGTGACTGGTTGGGACAAGGTAGAAGTGAACTCTGCTCGCCATAGTGTGGTCTATGCCCACTGAACTGAACTGAAAGTGGCCAAAAAGCAATAGCACCTATCTGGAAAGCCTTGCTCCTTTTTCCTTTGGAAACTGTGGGAGTAGATGAACTGCAGGCCCATTCCACAATCATTCACAACTGCTGCAGCTACCACCACCACCAATTGGTTTTACAAAACATTTTTCTCATGAGCGTTAAGACGAGAAATGCAAGCAAGGAAGAATGAAAGGGAAGAGGTAAAGGTGTCTTACACCAGGCATGAGAGAAATCCAAACCAAGGAAAGAATGGGAAGAGAAAGTCAAAGGGGGGCAGAGAGAGAGAGAGAGAGAGAGAGAGAGAGAGAGAGAGAGAGAGAGAGAGAGAGAGAGAAGCTTTCTAAAGGAAGAAAAAGAGGAAGACAGATAAACGTCCAGAGGAACAGACGTTCATCTTTGGGTGCGACAGCAACCAAAGGACAAAAGTGAGAAATGGCACTAGAAACAGGTTTAGCAAGTCACTAACAGTTGTTCTTTGGGCTGTTCACCTCGGCAGTTTGCTGAATAACTGGCTCACAACACCAAGAGCTCCTTGCCAGGCTTGCTGCCTTGCTGTCCATTGAATATAATGTCAGCTAAGCAGTGCAATATTGAAATAGAATAGAACCAAGTGTCTGTGACTAAAAAGGGATTCCTGAAATTAACAGGATGGGAAGAATAGTTCTTACCAAATGATACATTTCAAACTAAATATGAAAGAGCATAATTTTATGTTCATTTCAAAGGTTTGTGCTGTGTAATGATGCATTGAATTGTTTCATAACAAAAATAACTTTTAAAGTTTAATGTTCAATATGCCATACAGCCATCTTTGCAACGAAATGTTCAAGAAGGTAGAACTATGTGCGCTAGGCAGCAAATGAAGTAGGGCTTCATTTCCAAAGCCTGTAAAAACACTACTGTGGATTCAGCAGAGCATTGAGGGTCACTTTACATCTGAATGCAAACTGCTCTAGTGTCATATATGCTGAGTGAAAAAGACTCAAAGGGGAAATAAGTGAGAGAGACAAAATGAAAATACAGTGGTACCTCCACTTATGAATAACTCTACTTATGAATGTTTCTACTTACGAATGGAGCTCCATCCGCCATCTTGGATGCAGTTTAGATAGGATTTTTTCTACTTACGAATTTTTAGATAGGGTTGCTTTGACTTACAAATTTTTTTCTCCCAATGCATTCCTATGGGATTCGACTTACTTTTTTTTTTTACTTACAAATGTGTGTTCGGAACGCATTACATTCGTAAGTAGAGGTACCACTGTACTAGGGACAAAATCTGTCCCATGTTCACAAGTGAAGGCAAAAACCGGGCAGCCAGATCGATGACTGCTGCCCTGCCACGCATATAACCTGGAATGAGAACCAGTGCTCATGTAAGTCTGTAAGTCTTCCATGTAAGTCTTCATTAACCATGTAAGTCTTCATTACATTTTTCAATATAGACCCTGGTTCTCGTTATATAAATGGCTTGATGAGGTGAGGGATGTATGATTGAAATTAGAACCAGTACTTTCCTACATGCATAATCTAGTGCAGTTGTGTAAATGAGCCCAGAAAAGTTCCTAGTCTGTCACCTCCTCTGCAGCCCGCAAGGAAACTCGAGAGATTGGCCTCTTAGCAGGCCAGTAAAAAAAGTTTGCCTTTTTCCAAGTGGGTTGGTAGGGGATGACTGGGTATTTGCCATCCCATGTCCCTGCTAGTTGGGAAAGGATTTCTCTCTCTCCTACAACTAACATGGAAACCAAGAGGATGAAGGATGGAGTGACTGACCCCTCTTCTCCCACTGCACTCCCTCCCTCACATTGAAGTCCAGGTTGCCTATGGCTACTAGATCAAAGCTGGTCTAGGCATTTGAGGCCTGTAAACTAATCCTCCACCTCCAGCCTTCATGCCAATGGAGAAAACCTTGAAAGTATGGGTACCTTGTGTGCAGCAAGAGTCCTCACACACATGATACACGTGACAGACCCAACCCCCCTTGTAAAAATCACTCCCACTCCCAACGAAACCATTCTGAATGTCTCCTAGGTAAAGAGAAACAATCACTTATTTGCATATTGATTACACAGTCATGGAAATGAAAGGAGCTCTCATGCTCAAGATAAAACATTTCCTTCAATATTATCTCAAAGGAAAAATGCACACTAGTTTCAATGATTTTAAGCACATACAAAGAGGACTTGCTTACATGGGCAGCTACTTTATCTCAAACAGGTTGAAATAATTAGGAACACTTAAATGCCTGGTTGTACTAGTATTTCTTGATTAGAGAAATACACTTGATTAAATCACTGCAAGCCATCCATTTAAGCAAATAAACTGAAGCTCAGTCCAGATGTGCTGTTCAAAATGCAGTTGAAAATGAGGTATAAACTGCAGATGGCAGGCAATGAGGTAGCTTTAAGATACGATGGTCAGCCTCCTCTGGATGGTGGGGGGCTCACAGGTTCACAGCCTGGGGGTACTTTCTGACCACTTTTCTTACTTCGTAGGCAGATACCAATTATGGCAATGACTGCCTTCTCTCCTGCTATGCTGGATGTATGGCTTAACACAGTGATTGAAAATGTGTGAGCAATGTAAGTGCCGGGACTCAGTTTGTACTTGGGATCAAAGCAGAAAATTCCCAGATAGTTTAGAGGGCTCAATACATTAACAAAAAATGAGAAGAACGCACTGCAAGACGGCTGCCATTTTTCCTTTTGCTGGTGACAGATGCATCTCCACCTCCATCGTTCTGCCTGGACACTGAGGTCCAGTGCTGAGGGCCTTCTGGCGGTTCCCTCACTGCGAGAAGAGAGGACTCAAACAATTACTGCCCAGTCAGCCTGACATCAACAAACGGTCTGTGAGCACCTAGAAAGGAACGCTGTGATCACTAAAAGTCAGCATGGGTTTCTGAAAAAATAGGTCATGTCAAACTAATCTGATCTCATTTTTTGACAGAATTACAAGCCTGGTAGATGAAGGGAATGCTGTGGATATAGCCTATCTTGATTTAAGCAAGGCCTTTGACAAGGTGCCCCATGATATTCTTGAAAAGAAGCTGGTAAAATGCGGGCCAGACATTCAGTGGATTTGTAACTGGCTGGCTGACCAAACCCAAAGGGTGCTCATCAATGGCTCCTCTTCATCCTGGAGAGTAGTGACTAGTGGGGTGCCACAGGGTTCTGTCTTGGGCCCAGTCTTATTCAACATCTTTATCAATGACTTGGATGATGGGCTTGAGGGCATCCTGAGCAAGTTTGCAGATGACACCAAATTGGGAGGGGTGGCTAATACCCAAGAGGACAGGATCACACTTCAAAATGACCTTAACAGGATTAGACAACTGGGCCAAAGCAAATAAGATGAATTTTAACAGGGAGAAATGTAAAGTACTACACTTGGGCAAAAAAAATTGAAAGGCACAAATACAGGATGGGTGACACCTGGCTTGAGAGCAGTACATGTGAAAAGGACCTAGGAGTCTTGGTAGACCACAAACTTGACATGAATCAACAGTGTGATTCAGCAGCTTAAAAAGCCAATGCAATTCTGGGCTGCATCAATAGCAGGATAGCATCTAGAGATCAAGGGAAGTAATAGTACAACTGTATTCTGCTCTGGTCAGACCTCACCTGGAGTACTGTGTCCAGTTCTGGGCACCACAGTTCAAGAAGGATACTGACAAGCTGGAACGTGTCCAGAGGAGGGCAACCAAAATGGTCAAAGACCTGGAAACAATGCCTTATGAGGAACGACTTAGGGAGCTGGGTATGTTTAGCCTGGAGAAGAGAAGGTTAAGCGGTGATATGATAGCCATGTTCAAATATATAAAAGAATGTCATATAGCAGAGGGTGAAAGGTGGTTTTCTGCTGCTCCAGAGAAGTGGACACGGAGCAATGGATTCAAGCTACAAGAAAGAAGATTCCACCTAAACATTAGGAAGAACTTCCTGACAGTAAGAGCTGTTCAACAGTGGAATTTGCTGCCAAGAAGTGTGGTGGAGTCTCCTTCTTTGGAGGTCTTTAAGCGGAGGCTTGACAGCCATCTGTCAGGAATGCTTTGATGGTGTTTCCTGCTTGGCAGGGGGTTGGACTGGATGGCCCTTGTGGTCTCTTCCAACTCTAGGATTCTATGACCTTCCAAGCATTGACTTTTTTGGTATCTCTCCTAAGTTCTGTTAGCCAGGATTGCATCTTTCAACCTCATAAACCAAGCACTTTCTAAGCTTGCTACACCTTAGTATCCTTTTGATTCTTCTCCTATAATCCAAAAGCCATTTGAAAGAAAGCTTCTCTTGCTTAGCCTCTCTGTTAATCCATATAATTAATTACCTATTTTATCCTACCCTAGATGAATCAAGCACTTTTCTGCAGTTCAGCAACCATTAATAATATAAAGATTTAATGTTTACCGCTATTGATCTAAATAGCAACAGGTTGATTACAAGAAAGAAAAATGCTAAAAAAAATAAAGAAATATATCCTATTATATTTTCTGAGCTATAATCACACATTTATTTAATCACTGAGATCAAAGCAGTAAATGCAAAGCTAATAATGGTTCCAATTCTGTCATGTACCAGAAATGCGTTCCTTTGAGAGCAATATTCAGTCTATAAAAAGAACCTGTTACATAAAAAAGTGGAGTCAGGAAGAGTGTTTAAAGGTATACACATGGATGACTGTAATAAATGTACTCTGTCACCCAGGCCCATAAATATATAGAAAGACTAAAAGACTAAATATATAGAAAGACTGGATGCTTGTTCCGAGCATCCAGTACTCTCAGGTAGAATGCCTTTGAGCAAAGATGTTCCATGGTTAATAATAGCTGCTAAATGTTTAGATGCAGAACGGTGCTTAACAGCTATCAAAGCTAATGATCATAATCACATTCTCTGGAACTGAATTCCTCCATTTAATTATGTGCCACGTCTGACTGGAACCTTCGGCCTGTCCTGACCAATTCATGTAATTGTGTGACCTTGAGATTTAGTATTGTGAGAGATTTAGGTTGCAATCCTACATCCATTTCCCTGGAAGTGAATTACTGTAAATGGAACTTACTTCTGAGTGAATGCGCAAGATTGTGCTGCAAATTGTTAACATATTGTTACTGTGCACTTAACAACATACTTACTCTTTTTTCGAATCGGCATCACAGTTGCAGTGGTATTTGGAATCAGTGCAGTTGCGTTCAATGCCACACGCACACTTCTGAATGCCTGGTCCAGAGCCTCCCCAATAGTAGTGTTTTTCATTGGCACGCCCAAACCACCAGGTATATGGACTGCCCTCTGTAAGGATAAAGAAGGAAGAATTGGTCATGCTAAATAGAGCATAGCTCCATGATGCTACAGCTTCTATGCCAACCACATTGTATCTCAGAGCCCCTGGGCACATCTGGAAAAGAAATACATTGCTCAAACAAGATTAGAAATCTTGCTGCACCCCAAACTCCACATGCATGCTCATTTATCTTTAGAAATGATTTGATCCTTTATTTATCAGTGGTGGCAGCGGGGGGGGGGGGAGTTAAAATTCTTAAGCAATGGATGTTTTAGGAGGCTGCCCTGGACTCAGATCGGAACAGACAAACAACAACCCAACATTCTTGTTACAGGTAGGTAGCCGTGTTGGTCTGAGTCGAAACAAAATAAAAAAATTCCTTCAGTAGCACCTTAAAGACCAACTAAGTTTTTATTTTGGTATGAGCTTTCGTGTGCATGCACACTTGCACACGAAAGCTCATACCAAAATAAAAACTTAGTTGGTCTTTAAGGTGCTACTGAAGGAATTTTCCAACATTCTTGGACAGCACTAAACACAGATGGACCTGATTCCATCACATTGAAGTCCAATCCCTCCTCTTGAGTGCATGAGGTTGCGATCTGATGTCAGAAGGGAATTGCAGATGCACCTAGCCACAGACACAGATCCACAAGACACGCAGGCGGTGGCCCAAGGATGTTGCATTACTATCCTCTGAGTCAGAGGACTTCCACAGATGGACAGCCAAAGTCTTCCCAGCTCCATCAGAATAAAAGACTGCCAGAGTGGACTGGGTCCCTTTAACACCAGGGCTGGATCTAGACACATCAAAAAAGCATTTCAGGAAAACACATTCTAAACTTTATTATGAGAAATCACATTGGCGAAAGACAGGACTCCGCGACTCCATCTGGTGTCACAGCGTTACAATGCATCTAAAACGGTTTTTCTTTCCTAATGTAGCCGAGTCCCTGGTGCACCAATTATGTGTTCTCTTCATATGTATTAGGATCGTTATAGTGCTTATGAAGTCAGCCTGTCCACGTGGCCTGTGAAAGACTAATATTTAAGCAGGTGGTTTTAACTGATGTGTACATATACTAGGGGAGTGTGCAGCAGCCACAAGACTTGACTTGTAGCTGTAACTGTAGCTGTAGAAATACTTCCAGAGTGCCTCACAATATTGTTTCCTATTAAAACCCTGAATAATTTTATGCCATCTATGAATGTGGTAGCTGTACTTTGATAAATGACCATAGAATCATAGAATCATAGAGTTGGAAGAGACCACAAGGGCCATCAAGTCCAACCCCCTGCTGAATCATCTGCTCTATATTCTTCAGGTCGGGCATTGTTTTCTCTTTTGGAGAAGACTGAAGCAAAGAAGGTATTGAGGAGTTCTGCCCTTTCTCTGTCCCCTGTTCGCATTTCACCATCTTCTCCCCTAAGTGACCCCACTGTTTCCAGGCGCTGGTGATCTTTATTAGGAACACAAAGTGATATGGTGAGGGGGAAGGAGATTAAAATTCCTTCTATCTCCACACCTGTAATCTGCTGTGAAAGAAAGGGAGTCATTCGGAACACAATTGCTGAATAAGCTGTTTTAATGTTGTGTTTTAATGTTGGAACCCACCTTAGGGTGGAGGGTGAGCAATACTAATAGAAAAACCCATGTGGTGGGCATTACGACACCTTGTGGCGGTGAGTTCCATAAAATAATAGGCTGGCCCTATGGATGTCAAAGTAGGTGAGTTTGGTGGGCTTACTTCTGGTGACTGTGCACAGGAATGCAAACTGAATGAAGCACTCTGGGAAGAAATAGTACTCTGTTCTAGCACCCAATCTGGCCTTTCACCTTTTGTTTAGAACAGAGAAGGCACTGGCACTCGACTCATGCCTCTGGGAGTCCCTGGCCACTAAGACCAGGCTGGAGAGCACACCTTATCCCTGGGTACCAAAATAATTTAGGAAGGGGCTGGGAGGGATCAGCTGAAGAGATGGTTGCAAGAAAAGCTTCACAGCATTTGGTGCTTCCAACAGAAACACAGTTGGGCCTGGAAGGGAGTGGCTCCCTCCGGCTGAACACTGCAGATGACCCAGACACAGGCAGGCTGAACCGGAAGAGGGTAAGACCCAGTTCTCAGGGAATTAAGGGGAGAGTTGCTGGGATTAGGAAAGAAGCAGGAGTCCTGGCTGTGTTGTTTGTGCACAGGATCCAGCCTAAGAAAAGAGAGGCGGAAGGAATCTGGTCAGAAGGCGGCAGGAGGAGCTGATAGGAGGGGGGACCTTCAAGGGGACCTTAGAGGGGAGAGGCCCCCGCTATGAAGCGTCACATTCCCAAGGACTTACTGTATTGGCCTAAAGACTGACACGAAGGGGAGAACAGAAGGGAAGGCGGGGCAAGGATAAGAGAGCACAAAAACAGGCAGAGTTTCTTATTTCGCGTTTCTGGCATTTGGGGATGAAAATTGACCCTGGGTTCTGAGGAGGGATTTGAATGAAGAGAGAAGTAGCGCCATTTAAGTGTGTTTTTAATGCTGCATCATTATTTCTGCCCCAATTGCTGAAAGAAGTAGAACTGGAATGATGATCATACTTTTGTCATCTAATTTGAGTACAGCCTGCCATATACCATATTGTACAGGTTTTATTTCTAGCTGTTCTGTGAATGCACCAAGGCTCAACCTCCTCTGACTGCAGAGTCTAATTCTCCTCATTGTCAATGCCTCCCTTGCAAACCCAGCTAATTACAGCGCCAGAAGGGAAGAAAATTGCTTACATTTATCAAAAGAGGGATTATAAGTAGAAATGATTAATGAAAGTAAATGATTAAGTATATGAAAGTAAAATTAGCAGTTGGATATAATGATGATGGGCTGTATGAGAATCTGTAACTACAAACATTCTGAATGACAAGCTCTCTTAACAATGGAACCAAAGGATTTAAATACAGGAGATAATGCTGTGCTTTTTAAAGCTGCCTGCTTTGGTGGAACAAAGTTTGCTTCCCTCAAGAATCATGATCTCTGTCATTCCTTGACCTGTTTTAAGCCACCTTCCTTCCTAAGTAGCCCTTGAATAGAAAGCATTTTGTTTCATCTGCTACTGCAAAAACAACTCTGCACCCAAATTAGGGTATATTTTGATTCTGAAGTATTACAGGGCACGATTTAGCCTAGGACCCCCCCCCCCAACAATGTGGTCCTAGGGAATTTTCTGAATACAGCCCCGTTGCTGAAACTAAGCAGGTCTGGGTCTAATCAGTGCCTGGAAAGGAGAGCACTGGGGAATCCCATTCCCACCTCGAGTTCCATGAGAGATGAGAAATTGGAAATGAAATGTACTAAATAAAATAAAACTTGTCAGCCAAAGGAAGCAAAAATAGGTTTACCAAGTTTGTTTTGTGTTGCAAAGATGCCTGGTGAACTGCATTCAAATTTCTGGTGTTACCAACTGCATAGACATGATCTATCTGAACTCATAGCCAAGGCACACAGAAGGACAGATTGTGAAGGTCTCTGTGTATTTAAGTGACCCTGGAGAGTTGGGTATATGGTGCTGTGGACACTGAAATCCACATTTCCCCAATATCTCACTTATATTCCACAATAAGATCTGCATGTATCTGGGCTCCATCCCTTCAAAACAACAGCAGCAACAAAATTCTACAAATTTGGAAGAGTTGCCAACAAATGCACATATGTGGTGTTTGCACTGAAATCTTCAGGATGGTATATATTTATGACATTCCTGTCCTTCACTAACTATAGATTTAAAGCAATTTTTTGTATGATTTTTGTATTAAGGGCATTGTTTTTGCTATGCCAAAAACAACACACAAAGAAAATGGACAAAGGCTGTTAGTATTCCCATAAATCACCAGTGTCATAAAAACAAAATCTTGCTTGTTTGATAAAATATGTCTCCTTGAGAACCATTTCATTTAATATGAAAACATTCCCATCAGAGTTAATGTAGTATGAACTAAACCCAGAACAGTCAATAACATATTTATTTCTGACATAATAGAAGAATGTATGGCTTTCAGGGGAGCATTTTGCATTCTAGTGAGCATTTAATAAAACCTATTATTTCAAAATACTATTGCTTGAGAAGAAAGAAGATTAATTTTATCACTTTATGGAGATGTTTTGGAAAGATTTTCAATGTGCCTGACTGGGATTCCATTGACGAAATGAAAAGCTCATTTAGACACTTGAAATGGCAGTATTTTCAAAAGACTGCAGTGACCTTTAGGACTTCTGAGGACTTAACTCGTGTTGAGTTCTAAATGGCTTCAGTCCTGTTCAGAGTTAGTTTGTCTAAATTCACTGAAGTCAAATGGATTTTAAGTAGTCTAACTCTTTTTTTTTAAATGATATTTATTCATTTTACACATTAAAAAAATAACACAAAATACAAATTCAGCATACAAAAAAAGAAAAAGAAAAAGATCCCCCTACCCCCCCGCAAAAAGAAAAAAAGAAAAAATATAACAACAATAAAAAAAAATCAATCTAAAAATCTTATATCATTCTCATAACATTGAGACTTCCCCGGTTCCCCCCTCTTTGATTCCCTAATTTACTTCCTCGTAGAGCAGTTTTCACCTTATACCAGATAATTTTTAATTAATTAACATTTCCTCATTCATTATCACCATTTAATTATATCTATAAACTCAATTTTTAAATACTCATATTCTAATATATCTCCCCAACTTAGAATTTTTACCAACAATGAAACTGCATTTTAATACTTCATTCTCCCCCCCCCTTCCCCTGGACCCAGATTCCCTAGATACCTCAGCAAATTCCATATTTCATACCAGTGTCGGACATTTCCAATCAGACCAGCCTAAATTTACATGATTAAACATTTTATCCCACTCCCACCCTTTCCAAAAACTTCCAGCAATATTTTTTAAAGCCACTCTGCTGTCTCCACACTTTCCTTGCTGTTTCCCAACACCCCCCTTCTTCCTTCCCCTCAACCCAGAGCCTTCCCTGCACACACCCCCTGGTTCTCCGTTGGAGAGTTCTTTTTTTAAGTCCAAAACTTGTCCCACACCTCCCACTTGTGGGGCTTTTTGACAGTCTTCTTCCCTCTCTTCTTTGCAATTTTGAAGTTCTTCTAGATTATCATTAATGTCTATCATTTTTATTTCTTCCTCCGTGTTGTCTGCGCAGGTCAGTTCTCTTCCAGAATCCTTGTCCATATCTCCCTTCGTGTCCTCAAGTCTGTTGTTAATTTGTCGCACTTGTTCATTGTTCTTGACCAGCTGTCCCTTGATGTATAAAAGTTCCAAATAAATCTTTTGGTACTGTAAGTCCTGTACTGATGTTGAGACTGCCATCGTCCTTGCTCTCAAATCCCGTGGGAAAGCAGCAGATAATAAAACCGGATGTGACAGGTGTCAAATTCCCAGATGGAGTCCATTTTAAGTCCAGTCCTGGCTATTTCGTAAATCCAAATATCAATAACATAGTCTCTTCTTAATAATAACAGAATATCGGTCCATTCACTGATCTCTCCAGGGACCTAGTTCCAGTCTCCTGGAGGGTTTTAAGAGTCTGATTCTTGGTAAATTAATTACTTCCTCTCTCTTCCCCTGCTGGGGATCAGGTTACTGCTTCACATAACAATCAAAGTGGGAGACCGACTTCCATTTTTATAGTCGCCCACCGTGTCCAAATTTTTTTTTTAAAAAAAATATTGCCAATCAAGCTTTTTTACTCACGCTGAGTTTTGTTTTTTCCTGATCGTTGCTTTTTACGGAAGGAATCCACCGCTCTCTGTGTGAAGACTCGGGACGTCGCTTCTGGAGGTAATGCTGGTGCCCAAAATGGCTCCCGCGACTGCGACTCCGCTGACTCTCCGGGACTCTGCTGGGCTCCCCGGGCAGCGGAGGAGTCGCATCAGGAGCTCTGCAGGGCAAATTTGGCCCCCGGGAAGCTCAACCCGGGGTTCTATGGGGATCCGCGTGCCCCCGCGGTATTCCCCCCCTCCGCGAATGCCAGAAGCCCCGCAGCTCGGGGCTTCTGCGTCCTCACAACAGCGCGATAGACCGGAAGTCCTATCCAGTTAAACATTAGGAAGAACTTCCTGACAGTAAGAGCTGTTCGACGGTGGAATTTGCTGCCAAGAAGTGTGGTGGAGTCTCCTTTGGAGGTCTTTAAGCAGAGGTTTGACAGCCATATGTCAAGAATGCTTTGATGGTGTTTCCTGCTTGGCAGGGGGTTGGACTGGACGACCCTTGTGGTCTCTTCCAACTCTATGATTCTATGATTCTCTGTTTCTTGACCCTGGCATAGTTCTCTTTTTACCAATAAACAGTAACAGTAAGTAATGTGGAGACCAGGCTTCTGAACCTCGCTGAGTGGCGTGTGTGGGGCAGCCCATTGCTTGGGCTCGGCTGGCTCATCTGCAGCACAACTGACAGTCTGACATTAGCAAGATGGGCCTGAAAGTGATGTTGGGGTGGTCAGTCCTGGGGGTATGTCAGCTCAAGAACACATCCCTGAGCCAGGATTAAAGCAAGGAAGGGAGCAGGGAAGAGTGGGGGTCCGTCTTTGTTATCTTTTTGCCTTTCACTAGCTATGGCTTGTGTGCCAACTATGGCCATTCTCACCATGCTCTGGTAGGGATACCTGGGCCAGAGTTCCCCCTGCATTTGAAACCTCAAGACTTGATCATTGCAGTGTGTTATATGTTCCCCTCCCCAATCATGATCACATGGAAAATCTCCCCCTGGAGCAGCTATTAGCCTTAGAAAAAAAACCTCCCATTTTTACTGGGACTGGCAAGGATTAAAACCTCCCCTTTGTAATTAAAGGGGTTGTTTCATTTCCTCTTCAGAGTTTTTAATTGGAGTTCTTTCTCCACTCTTTGGCCTGCTGCTAGTTTCTTTACTGTTTTTTATTTATTGATAATGACATTACAGTCATACCTCAGGTTACGAATGCTGCGGGTTGTGCGTTTTCGGGTTGCGGACCACGCCGAACCCGAAAGTACCGGAATGGGTTACTTCCGGGTTTCAGCGCTCATGCATGCGCAGAAACGCAAAATGATGTCATGCGCAGAAGTGCTGAATCGTGTCACATGTGTGCGCAGACGCAGTGCTTCAGGCTGTGAACGCTGCGGGTTGCGAACGTGCCTCCTGCACGGATCACATTTGCAACCCGAGGTATGACTGTACAGTACTACTGTTATATTGTAATTTTATTTTGGTTTTGTAAATTGCCCCAATTTCTTTTGAGGAAGGGTAGGGTGTATAAAATGTGGATTTTGTTCCGTTTGGGTTGTTTTTTTTAAAAAAACAATACAATATTTTCTCACTTACAGAGGATCCTATAGCATGTAAGAATGTACATACAGCAGTTACCACTTTCTGAAAAACTACATGAGAAGTCAAGCAACATAATAGGTAGCTTGGATTAATCATTCTGGTCACCTACTGTTTTCTTCCTGTTATCACTCTGAAACCTTTCCCCTCTGATATTACAGATAACCTATAGTTTATTTCAGCTGTCAAAGTGACCAAGTCTTGCTGGCAGTTAATTTGGTAATGATGTGATTTATGGAGCCTGGCTAAATGTTGTGACTAAGAGATGTTCTTTAAAAAAGCAAAGCCAGGGCAATCCTAAGTACGAATTTTTAAAGCAGCAGTAGCAACTAGAGCAGGGGTCAGACCTTGGGGGGGGGGCGGTCTATTTTTTTGGGGGGGGGGGGAATGAATGAATTCCTATGCCCCACAAATAACCCAGAGATGCATTTTAAACAAAAGCACACATTCAGCTCATGTAAAAGCATGCTGATCGGCCACGGGCTGGATTTAGAAGGTGATTGGTATGGATTCAGCCCCTGGGCCTTAGTTTGCCTGCCCATGAGCTAGAGTTTTCATCCAAACACTGCAGCCTTTTTAGTGTCATGAGTCTACCACTCTTAACCACTACACCACACTGGCTCCCTAAAAGTGTTTGGGAATTATGCAAACTGGGAAACAAACCAGAGACAGGCATGGTTCGCATAGGTTATCTGGATCCAGGGGGCAATCTGGAAGCAAACAGATATTGATTGCAGCTCAGACAAAGTGTTATGTATTAGTGTATATAGTTTTCCCTCAGGTCTTGACTTTAGGAGGGAACTTTGAATTATGTTTGATACATTGTTTGAGCCAGCCTCTATAAAAGCAGGCCAGCTCGGCAATGCAGTTCAGTTCTGTTCTGGCTTCCGAATAAAAAGCTTCTTGAAGAATCGCTGTGTCGTCTACCCACTATTTAATACAGAGAGTGCCCGGCAGAGTTGGGAACTTTAAAGCACCCTTCTCCAATCTGCTACCTTTTTCAGATGTTTGGACTCCAACTTCCATCCGCCTCGGCCAGCATGGCCAATGGTCAGGGATAATCAGAGCTGAAGTAAAAAACACCTGGAGATCTGCTCTGCGCTGTAAAGGTTCAGGTGAGAGCCTCTTCACCACTTGTGCCACCTGATCCCTGCAGAACTGGCAAGAAGCTGCTCAGTCCCAAAACAGCAGGGGACCCAGGGCACAGGATCCACACCATACCTTTAAAGCACATGACTCACCCCAAAGAACCCTGGGAACTGAAGTCCCCACCCCAGCTGTACTTTGGATGCATGGTGCGGATCTGCTCCCAGTTCCAGACCTATGCTTAGATTTGCCTGTGGGTAGATTGTAGTTAGCTGTTGTAATTTGAATTAATGATGCATTGCACTTATGTCCATGCACCAGAGCACAATTTGCCTCTGAAGCTTATTTTTGATGTGCCGAGGTGCACAGAGAAGTGTGAAGCTGATATCAATTTACATTTGCTAGTTTTCACTTTCAAAGAGTGTGTTTAAGGTAAAAAATGATCATATCTGCAATGTATGGCTTCAAAAAAGAAAATTCAGACAGATCTATAGGAAATAAAACAGGAGATGCAAAATATCATCCTGGCTATCAGACACTTGATTAAAATGTCCTTTTCATGGAAGTAAACACCATTTCTCTGAGCTCGCAGAACAAGCTTGTTCCATGGATGGATTGCTTCAATTTCATCACAGGGACCTTGTCTACCTCTGCTCAGTATTCCACAGCTATTCTCAGACAAGTAGTGCCTTGAAAGAGCCCCATATTCTTCCAGGATTAGCAAGCTGTAAGAAAGCAGCAGGAATGGCATCTGTCACCTCAGGGAAAGAAAGGATTCTTGACAGCTTCATTAGACTGTTGGGAAGATTCACTTTTGGACCCTGAATCTGAAAATCTTCCGCCGTGTGGATGATTCCTTCCTCAGCGAGACACATATTCCCTTTGCAACACCACTAACTGAGGCTGGCTTGTTGTATTTTTCTTGGCTATCATAGCCCCAGTAGTGAGATTAGATGCCCTTGCATACTGTGGTCTAGTCAGTGACTGCGACATTGGAGAAGGACAATCAAGCTCAAGGATGCCATCGTCTCTTTGTGCCACAGCTAGGAGTAAATAGGTGAAAGTGCTTTGCTTTAGGAACTCTGGAAGTGGCCTTCTGTGGATTCAAGGCTATTGAACCCCCTTGCTCACTCATTCCCAACCAGCCAGGGATGATGGGAGTTGCAGCCCAAGGACTCTGGGTGGCACTGGGTCACAAAAGGCAGATTTATTCCTTGCAGAATAAATGCAGAATTGGCTAAGCTAACAGATAAACTACGAGAGAAGGACAGAAAGGACTTCAAAAGACAGTTTATTTGCAGAAACAACAGAATGGACTGGATTCACTGGCAGGATTTGAATAAATGTTCACAATTTCATTTGAGTAACAGATATTTCAGAGAAATGATAAGGGATTTTATTTTTGTGTAGGAAAAGCAGGATACAATAAATAAAACTAAATAACTCAGCAGGGTGCGTGTGTGAGGGAAGTCCAGAGGAGGGACGGGAGAATAATTGTAAATAACATGATGAATGAGATTTGTATCATTATTTGTTATAAAATTCAATAAATATTCATGTACAAAAAAGTAAAAACAAAACAAAACAAAAGGCACATTTACCCCGATATTGTTTACGCTTGCTGACACTTGGTCTCCAGGCTTTCAGCCTCTACGGATGGGGATGGAACATGGGATATTTTACATCAACAGCATGTGCTGTATCCACTGAATTATGCCCTTTTCCTCTCGGTTGCATATATCAGTCAGAAATAAGTTAATTCAGTGGAATTTGCTTCCCCATGTTGGGTGCGATTCAAGGAAGGTTGCAGGGGGAGATGATGGACCTGGTGTAGCTTGAGCACAATAGTATCACACACTAAATACAGTGGCTCACAGAAGCTTGTTCTCAATTAGGTCAGAATGCTCTCTTGCTTTGGTATCTGTTGAGGCAACATGACTGCAAGAGCAGCTGGAGGTACATTTGGGGGAGGGGAGAATGAGCAGAGCCTGCTTCTTCTCTTAGAGCCTGGCCTGGGGGAGGAAGAGTAGAATACAATTGGGTGGGACATTTGCAAGGGAGAATCAGCACCTAGCTCCTCCTCACCATTTCTGGGCAGCAGGCAAATTTCTGCCATTGGTCCCTTCCAACTCCGCAATTCTATGGTTCTATAATTCAATGGTGATCTTTGTGGGCTTATTTTGGGGTGCTGTTTTAGCTTACTTGGAACTCCAGGCCAGGCATGTTCAGCCTAGTTGTTGATCTTCTTAGGGGAGATCCCTTGGAGGACTCTGGGAATCTTTTGCAATGCACAAGCGTTATTCGGTTGTGGCTTGATATATAAAGATTCAGGACAAATGAAAGTCCTTTTTCACACAGTGCCTAATTAAACTATGGAAATTGCTCCCCAAAGAGGTTGTGGTGGCCACCAACTTGGCCTTGTATTTAAAGGAGTATTAGACAAATCCACAGAGGAGAAGGCTATATTCTACCTCCCCCATTGGATACCTCTGAATGCCAGAGTCTGGGAATCACAGGTGGAGAGGGTGGTGCTGCCCTCGCTTGGTCCTTGCAGGCTTCCCAAGGGCATCTGGTTGGCCACTGTGAGAACAGAGGGAAGGGCTAGATGGGCATTTGGCCTGATCCATATTCATCTTATATTCTTATGAAGTGTTTCTCAAAGATAAGAAATCAGGGCGCATGACACCTTGGAGCTTATCTTGGGTTTCTTCTATAGCACCAGAATGTATGGGAAATGTGTTGGCAGTGACAAAGTTTTTCTTTCTATTTCTGCATAGCTATATAGCTGAGGGCATTGCTTATCCCTTTGTTCCATTTCCCATATGTGCAGATCAAAGCTGCAGGTTAGAATCACCGTCTCACCCATAAGGCGTACATTTGGTTCCCCTCCCTTGTATTTCATGTTCTCATGTTCTTCAGTGTTTATGATGGAGATGGGGGGGGGCAGAAACTGCGTAGTCTGCCTTAGGCGACAAAATGTCTTGGGCAAAGCCTTTGAATTGCAACCCTGCAGGGCATTGCCTGGTGTGTTGCTTAGTGAGCATTTCCAAGAACAAGAAATGTAAAAACCAGCCCTGAGGCAAGATTCCCAGCTAGACTGATAAGGCCTATTGAAACTGTAAAAATCACACACATGTGTATAGGGCCTTCGAAGGCCTAGGGGGTGGGCGGGCTGTGTCCTTTGCAGCACAGATCAAGTCCTCCCATTGCTTTTTCTATCGCTGGAATGTTATCATGTGATAGAAGCAACAGGCAGGCCTTGATCCACACTGAAGAGCCTCCATAGACCCTGCAGAAATGAAGCACTTATCGTATATACTCGAGTATAATTTTATTTGGGATTTGGACAAATCAGTCCCACAGCCCTGTCAGCCACCACTGAATCCTGGTACAGTGGAACCTCGGTTTACGAACACCAAGGTTTACAATTTTTCGGTATATGAACAATCGTAAACTGGAAGTGTAAACCGAGGTGTTCGAGGCCTGGACCGCAGCCGTGGAGGCGATCCGATGCCTCTGTGGAGGCTGGGCCTTTGCTCCGGGCCTTCGCAAAGGCACCGGAGCGCTTCCACTTCCGTGGCTGCGTCCCCCGGGCTCCTTGGGGGCGCCTCTCTCCCTATTGGTTCTTTGGGCTGGCCTTGGAGCCCCCTCCACGCCCTCCTTGGGGCAGATGCCCCAAATGAGAAACTCTCCCGTGGTCCCCGGACCTCTTCCCTGGTGCCCTCCCGGAGCGAAGGCCCGGCCTCCGGGAGGCATCGGAGCGAAGAGGACCCTGAGCCCCCATCCAAACAATGAGGTAAGAAAAAAAAATAACATTTTCATTTTGTCTTAATTATTTTATAGTACAGTACATTGATTATTGCCTTCATTTTATGTATCAATGGTCTTGGTAGACAGTAAAAATTGTGTTAAATTGCTGCTTTAGGGGGTGTTTTTCATCGTCTGGAATGGATTAATCCACTTTCCATTACTTTCAATGGGAAAGTTTGCTTCAGTTTATGAACGCTTCAGTTTATGAACAGACTTCCGGAACCAATTGTGGTTGTAAACTGAGGTACCACTGTAATCACAGTTTCTTGTTTGAGTTGAATATAAAGGAAGCTGTTTCATTAATCCACATTGCATTTAATTGCAGTGTGTTGAGACAGGAGCAGAGTAGGGCAGCATTAAGCCACGATATGTACAAACTGGGCTGCCTGTCTGAGCAGGCAGTTCACATGGAGCTCTTACATGGCTTGCTGGGTACAGACCCCCTCATAAAATTCCTCCAGAGTGTTTTAGCTCATCTTGGTAGATTGCTGGGTGATATGAAGGAACAAAGAAGCTTCAGCAACTTCCGTGGTACTCACACAAAGAGATCAGTTCCCCCCCAAAGTATTTCCGAAGCTATGAGAAAGGAATACAGGCCTAAGAGACCTAGCATACGGTAGCATTGTGGATGATTGATAAAATAAACACAACAACACAGCCATGCGCAAAGTTAGCCTTGCAAACTGGAGCAGGGAAAGGAAACGGTTGCAGAACCCTTTCTCTGCCATCTGTTTCCCCATGAAACTTCCATTGAAAAGCTGCTTCACCCTGTCCCCAGGGAGGCCTCAAAACTCTGCTGTTTGTGTTAGTAATCACATCTAAATCATACCTCATCAGTATAATTAATCTTTGCATATGGTGACGGTGCAGCACTCCTACAGAGAAGCCAGGAAATATTACCTTCAGGAACAGAGTTGTTTTACCACATCGGACTCATCTCTATGTGGGAGGAAGTCCAGTATATAGTAATTCCTATACTGTAAAACTTTTGCAACTTTCTCCTTTTGTGTTCATGCTTTCACATCTCATTTTTTCCTGCAAAGATTGCCACACTGGGAACATCTTGGTAGACAAACCTAAACAGGGAGGCAAAGCAAGCGCCCGGCTGCCCTGCTCCATATTTCTCCCTCACAAAGGAAAAGCAGCCTTTGTCACTTGCGAGTTCTGCCCTGGGCATCCTATACTGAACCCTGACAGTAGGGGAGAATGCTGGCGATGAGGGTGGGGGAAGAGAAATGGACTTCATCCATTTGCTTTAACAATGGAGTCTCAAAGATTTTATATTTGACAAAGGAAAATAGATGTTGGCCGAAGTTATTGCAAGCAGGAGAAAGAGGGAAGGATAAACATTGTTCTGTGCAACGTACAGGACTTCACATTGAAATGAAGGGAATAAACTAAATAGATTTCAAAAGGGGAAAGCTGAAATCAGCCTGAGCTGAAATTGAGCTGAAATCGGCCTGAACACGGAGCCAATTCAGGAGGAAGAAGTAATGGAATCCATTGCACATACAAAAGGCAACATCGGGAAGGCTTCCGGTTTAGCGCCAGCGCCGTCCGGTGGGGTTTGTCTCGATCTCCGAGGCAGCCCGACTTTGCGAGGGGGGGGGAAAGCAGCGGGGGCGACGCTGCACCCCATAGAGCCCTATATCGAGCGTTATAGGGACGAAAAGTCTCAGCGGAGCCCCAATTTGGACTCCCCAACTCTCTGGTAGGCTCTAATAAGAGCTCCAGAGCGAGGAGGGTTGTAGTCGCGGGGCCATTTTGAGCACCATTGTTGCATTCGCAAAGAGAAGCTCCGTTCCGGAGGCGGAGAGCGCTGAATACTTCCAAAGAAAAAGGATTCAAAAAATAGATTTCCGTGAGTAAGAAGATTAAAAATTTCTTTTGGGACTTAAATTTGGAGCGGGAGGAGATTTAAAAAACGGAAGCCGATCTCCCCCATATTGATCAAAAGTGGAAACAGTTAAGAAAATACCCATTGCCAAGTCATTTGTGATTTTGTTATATCAATGCATCTGCAAGAACTGCGCTGAAATCCCCCTTGGTGACAAGGTAGAGGGGAGAGTGCGAGATTTAAGAAGAGAGAAAAGTCTCTTACTACCGCTGGAATCGGCGGTCCTGATGGATTCAGCAAGATTTGTGTAATAGGGAGTTTTGAAACAATGTGGATAAACTGAGTTGTAAAAGTTGCTTACGATAACTCCCTTGGATTACAATTTAGAAACAAGTAATGGATTTTAATTTCTGAATACATTGTAACCAGTTTGGAAAAATGGCGATCGAATGAAAAATGCTAACACTTCCTGTGCTCTGGGATTGTACTGTGTCCTTGAGAGGAGTACAAAAATGTCAACATACGATTACACAGTTGGATTTAAAGAAAAAACTCTGAAATTCTTATGGGAACTTACTATTGGAACACATAAACAGATTGCTCAATTAGAGGAAACAAATCGACTTCTTCAAGGGGACAAGGGACAAAAAACGTTGGAGCAAGAGAATAAACAAGAAACAGAAGGAAAGCAAGAAACATGTCAGCTTTTGGACCAAGAGGAAGTCTGCAATGAGAAGAAGGAGGAAAAAGTTTTTGAGCATGTGAATCAGGGGAATGACGCTCCCATGGAAGGGGGAGCAGAAATTATGTCTGGACTTCAGAATACCCATAGGGAACAAAGACTGTGGGAGAGAATTACCTACATTGAGTGGATGATACAAACAATAAAGGGGCAACAGCGAGGGAATGGAAAATTTGGACATGTAAAGTTTTGCAGAAAGGGAGTGGGGTAAATGGAAAAAGGCTTCTTGTTTAAAGGCTGGCTAAAACGGTTTGAAACTGGTTTATGGACCATGGAATTTGCTGATCCGAGAAGGGAGGTGCCGTGAACAGGGGGGGAAGAGGCTAAAATTAGAAGATAAGATTTAAAATGGAATAAGAAAATGATATATAGATTTTAAAAGTAGGAAAGTATGAAAGTTCTTGCAGAAAAATTTAGGCAAGGGAGGGAAAGTAGAATAGAGATGTGTGTATTTTTCTTTTTAGATTTGAAAGGAGATTATTAGTATAGCTGGGAAGAAGGAATAATGGGATAGCGGGGTTCTCTAATCCTCCTCCCGTGGTCGTCTCCGTTCTGGGGTTCCCTGGTGGCAGAGGGGGACTCCCGGAGTGGGGGGGAGGGGGGGAGGGGGAGAACCAGCTGGAAAAAGAGCCATCTCTTCCTATCTTCCGTACCCTGGAGGCTCTCAGTGGCAGGGAGAGTTTTGGGGTGTGGGGAGGAGGAAGGGAATGGAAGGAGATATATAAGTAAATAAATAAAAAATTATTGATAATTTGATTAATTGGCTAAAGGGATAATTTTAAATTAAATGAGATTAGAATGGATGGTAAATAGTGAAAACTGTAAAGATGGAGTTAGCAAATGAAAATCAATAAAGGGGGGGGGGTCTGGGGAAGCCCAATAGACAATGTTTAGGAAATTAGATTAGATTTGAATTTTTGATGTTATGTGTTTTGTTTTTATTTTTATTATATGCTGTGGTTTTTTTCCCCTCTTTTTTTGCTATTATTTTTATTTTATTTTTTATTTTATTTTTTCTTATCGTTTTTGGAATGTTAAAGTTAGACAATAGCTGGGTGGATATTCGCCTGTTCCTATCCTTGCCATCCTGGGACCTCTTGGTGGCAGAGGGAGGTTCGGGGGGGGGGAGGGGGGGTGGATAGAGACCCAACTATAAAATGAACCACATTTTATTGTCTTCCTCTCGGGAGGTTCTCTTGTGGGAGGAGAGAGCTCTGGGAGGGGGGGTAGGAGAATGTGAAAAGTATGTTATGTATGTGTATGGTCTTTGTTATTATGTGAAATTTTATTATGTAAAATTAATAAAAATTAATTAAAAATAAAAAACAAAAGGCAACATCGGGACCAATAAAGCTTAAAGTCAGAGAGCCAAGACCAAGCCATCTGTCAAGCAGCATCTCTTTGATTTACTAATACAACATTTGGAAGAATTACAGCCACAAGCATATTCTCTTACCAGAATGTACTTTAACCCTTAAGTTTCTGTAATTTAATTATTGTATTGGCCCGAATATAAGCCACACTTCCCCCAAAAAAATCAGGCCATGAAAAGTTAAAGTGGGCACGCAGTGGACAATTCGGCTCCAGGGACCACACATTTGCTCCATAAGACGCACAGACATCTCCTCCTCTTTCTTTTTAGGAGGAAAAAAGTGTGTCTTATGGAACAAAAAATAGGGTAATGTGCAATGCAGGTAACTAATAAATAGCATTGCATGTGGAGACCTTTTAACCACCCCCAAAAGAAAATTCAGACAAGACTCAAATTTTAGGTTTGGTTTTTGACAGAATTTAGGCCACAACTTTATTGATTACAATCAAGTGAGTGGTTGCATAGGCTCTTGTTCGACTAGCTCCCTGTACCTTTGCAGGCAGCGCTGACCCTGGGCACCAAGCATAGGTCAGCCTCGGGTGAACACCTGGGACAGTGGCAAGCAGGAGCCCTGCTAGGCCTTCACCCAGATGTCCCTGGACTCAGGCTCTGGACACAACCCCTCACAGGGACGACCAACCATGAGTCCGTGGATTCCTTCTTAAAGGAATACCCAACACATAGGGATGGCTAGGCATTTTGCCACCCCGATCCACCTGCCTATCTGCAACCTTAAAAGTTGTGACGATTTGCTACGCGGCAGGCAGAACCCAAATGGCACCAGCCAATCAGCCAAGTGGGGGAAATTCCTGCCGTGCCCCTGTCCCAACAACAGATGACACACGATGGCATAACAAGGTCAAGCACAAGCCCTAAATATAGGGAGAGGTGGGCAGGTGTTCTGATGCACTAAGCCCAAAGGAGGAAGCTCAGCGACATGTGCATGGGCTTAAATAGAGGTCCCTTGATGTACTTTTGCCGGCATCCCATTGGCCTGATTTCTCCCAACATTGAGGGACCTCCAATAGGGTGTTGTGGCTATCCAAACGTGCCCAGCCACAACACAGGGTCTGGTTGCCAGGTCGCACCGCAACACGTGCCCTCTTGTTAGGGAGGACCCAATAAAACACACAGAGTAGAGCTCACACAGAAATGGCAAGATTCCTTTAAGGCACACACTCAACTGGATCACACCAGAATGTAGAGAAAATATCTCTGGCTCAACTGGGCCTCTCAGCTCAGCAGACAAGATCAAAGCATGTTAAAAAGATTTATAACCTTTTCTACCTAATATAGTTTCATTGTTCACAATTAAATGAATAGAAGGCACAAACACTTTTCACATCAACATGTGTTAAACCATTACCCTAGCCTAGACAAAGATAAATGAAAGACAGAAAGGGCCAAATTTGAGCAGCAATGTACAGCAGATCTTAGCTTCAATCCTTAGCAACTCTGGCTTAGAGAAAAAGTTCCTGGGCTTCAGGGTACGGAAAGAGCTCTGCGAAGGCAGAAATGACCAACATGTGGTCCTCCAGATGTTCTGGCTTACAACCCCCTCCCCCTCCCCAGACAGTATGGCCAATGCCATCCCCACATCGGCTCCCTCTGGCTATGATGCTAAATGTTTAGGTTTAGTAAATATTAGGATTTCATTAGAACTTGTATAAGACACTCTGTATATATATTAGAAGGGGGTAATGTAACAGGTTTGAGGTGTTTAATTAGTGTTATGTGTAAAGACTGTGTATCAGACCTTGTACCTGTAATCTAGATCCCTGTGTATTGGAATATGCATGTGGTCCTAGAGCAGGCATCCCCAAACTTCAGCCCTCCAGATGTTTTGGACTACAATTCCCATCATCCCTGACCACTGGTCCTCTTAGCTGGGGAACATGGGAGTTGTAGGCCAAAAACATCTGGAGGGCTGCAGTTCGGGGATACCTGACCAAGAGCATCAGCAATTAGCACGTGAAGAGTTAATTAGCCTACGTAAACGTCCTAAGTGTGTACCAGCTTTTAATCCTAGTCAGGAGGTGAAGAAGGAATCATTCCTGTGTGTGTCCTGGAGATGAAGAAGATCGGTTGCAGAGCAAAAAGGATGCCGTAAGGATCAGCTGGCACATTTTGGGTGGCTGCTGCTGCTGCTGTGCTCCCTTTATTGAAGGCTTAAGGTTGTTTACATGTGTAAAATAAACCAAATTTCATTAAGACACTAGCCTCCATTGTGCCTAATTTCCCCAAAGGAACACAGACCCCCCCCTGAAACCCCCCTGGAATCTTGACAGACACTTGGCAGACAGTTGGGGTGGCGTCCAACTTTTGTAACAATATAAACGCCACTTTTATTCACAGGGACCAAGATGGGTAACACTATAAAATAATAACTTAATTTTAAAAACAGTTTGACAACAATAAATACAACAAAGAAGATGTCAGGGACTGGCTGGATCCCAGAGGAGGGAGCCTCAGAGCCCAGGGATTGGTGGTGGGACACTGAGGAGGTCAAAGTTTGGGAGGAGGGGCTGGGTGCCGAAGGAGCAATAGGGTTTTGTGAGCAGGGAGAGCCTGTGATGGAGAGCAGTTCAGACTCTGAAATTGAAGCAGAGGAGGGGTCAAGAGGCTTCTGAATAAGCCAGGGAGACTCCCCCTCCTGCTGCGACAAGGTCCCCCCCCCCATTCTCTGAGAACGCACAGAGTAAAGAGAAGAGAAGGCCAGAGGTACACAGATGCAGTTTGAGACTGTGTGGGAAACTTCCAGGAGAGGAGGAGCCCAGGAAACTACTCCATAGGGGCAAGACCTGCTGGGAAGTGCTGCTGGGTTACATGCAGTTTCCTTGAATAAAGAGTTAACTTCTTTCGTGCTGACCTGCATCTGACTCCAGCCCTGACAGAAGACATAAACACCAAGGGTTGTATTCAAAGTAGCACTGAGTCAGTGCAAAATTTCCGCTTACACATCAGACTCCTCCCTTCTTCAGGTTTGCCCCCCTAAATCTGTACTTTGGATTCCCTCAAACCTTTGGAACAGATGTGGGGAAGGCATGGGGGGGTGCAGGGGGAGGAAACCGGGGGAAGTCCTTTTGCACAAGTGGAAATCCTTGCACTGGGTACCACCCTAAAAGAGCGGTGAAAACAAATAAACATACTTTAATCGCAGCATTGAAAATGGCTTTTTAAAATGAGCAACCACCTCCGGCCCCACGCTCTTCTAAAAGGGAAGTTTTTGATGTCTAAAGAAGCCAAAAGAGAGAGAGGGCTGAGCCTCACTTCGTGTGTGTGTGTGAGAGGGGAGCATTTTGGAGTCTGTGAATAGTCACTCCAAACATGGTCTTCCTAGTCCCAACTATTGGCATACAGGATGGCCTCTGACAATATCAACAGGCAGACAGGTTCCTGCAGAAGATGCTGGTCCTTCAGATATCCTGGATCCATTGAACAACTTTAAAGATCATCACCAGCACTTTGCATTCTGCCCAGAAACAAATGGAAGGCAAGTGTACCTGTTTCAGTTAGGAAACATTCTTATGTGCAAACCCTCTTGACAACTAGCTTGCAGCATTCTGGACCAATTTTAGTTTCTGAGTACCTGTACTCTTCAAAGGCAACTTTATCCAGAGCAGTAATCCAGAGATGATGTAATGAATCGAGTCTACAACCTCCAATAATCGTTGGCACAGCAGCCTAAGCTAAAGAAGGGGAGAGGGGGGATTCCAGCTTGAGCTCTTTGGAGAAAAGATGGGATATAAATGTAACAATATTTTATTATTATTTATTATTGTGTTTTAGAAGACTTGGAGGGGGGGTCCATGTGTGGTTAAAAAGTACCAAACAAGTACTCTTTCCCCCACCTGGTACCCCTCTCACTATGGTATGGCAGAAAACCATGGCTTGAGAACACATCATCGCTCCTCCATCCCGTCTTCACTGTTGCCTGTAAGAAGAGGAGACGGAAAGCTTCCAATTTTGCCTTTTTAATAAACTGCAGTTTCTTGTTACATCCAAATTCAGGAAATCGTGGTTCATTTTGCTGTGGTTAGTTAGCAAATTAGAATTTGAAGCCATCGTTTCTTTGAACTAACCACAGTTACAAACCAACCACAATTAGACTAAACTAGGTAACAGACAGGACTTTTTTCTGATTGTTGCTCTGCCAACTACCCAATTATTTATTTTTTGAAAAGTGAAAGGCTTCTGATCTTGGGAAGTTTTCACCAAGCTTACTGTTTTCTGTTTATGTGTTTGATGTGCCTCCTAATGACCTTCATGGTGAAAAGTGTGTGTGTGTGTGTGTGTGTGTGTGTGTTAATTGCACAATTCTTCATGAACACGAACCTAAAATGATTTTATTGAATACTTATTTCCTCTCTCAAAGGATCAGCTGAAGCACATGGATGACAAAAGAGAAAGACAACTACATTGCAAGACTGTATTTATCTACTGTTTCAAAAACCTTTCCCAAAGTCTCAGGAAATCAATTCTTCATATCACTACAAGACTATTATACCCCGAAATTTAAACAATAAAGACTCCTAAAAAGGATGAAAGTGCATTCATTTTCAATTGTATCTAGGCTTTTCTACTTGAATGATTTTCCAAAGGGGAGAACACATCCTTACCTCCCCAAAACAAAAAATTCTGATTCACAGGTTTTCTAAGCTCTAATGGTTTTTGAGTGTCTTTTTAAAATATGCACTGGATGGATTAGTCACAGGCATTCTGCTAAAAGCCCATCCAAATATATCCTATTTAAGCCTGATCTTGGGTGAGACCTTTGTGTTGGACCAGGACCTGGGAGAGCAGAGTTCGAATCCCCACTCAGCCATGACGCGCCCTGGGTGACCTTGAACCAGTCACCATCTCTTAGCTCATCCTACCTCACAGGGTTGTTGTCAGGATGAAATGGGGAGGAGGAGAACCATGGACACCACCTTGAGATCCTTGGAAGAAAACACGGTATGGAAATGTACCATGTGCGCCCAGATGCACACAGAGACACTCAGAAACACTGGAAATCAAATGCAGGTCCAACTCGAGCCCAAATGGGGTTGGGATAAGTGAAAGGAAGTGACTTGCTTAATAACAGCTAACGAACAATACAGAACAGACACAAATAGAAAGATTAGAGGATTTTAAAGGGTGTGAGGGATTTGCTTATTAAAAGGAATCGTTTTTAGAAAAATGGATGGTCTCTTCTACATGATTAATGGATTTGGACTTGGAGGAATGTCGCATCTAGACTAACCTTCACAGAATTAAGCTTTTATAAAAGATGGTGTTAGTAAAAGGCAAAAGATTCATTCTCAGCAATGATGACACTCATAGGTGGAGAAAGCTTTCATTTCTACCTCTGTTTGTTATTGCAAAGGGCATCTTTGTACGAGTCTGGACTTCATTGTCACTCGGGGGCTGCTCTCTCCCTTGGTCCCTTTGTTCTTCACGGTTTACACAGTTGGTTCTTTCTTTTCTTTCTTTTTTGTTACATTTGCGCTTTTCAACAAAATCAATAAAATATTTAAAATGGTAAAACACAATGTTATAAGATCTTTCAGATTTGTCTTCTAGGTCATGATGCCTGCTGCTGATGTCCTACATCACAGGCTGATTTTTTTTACGTATATATTCAGCAGAAAATTATTCTTTGAAAAGCGGATAAAACAATGGAACGTCTATTAGCAGCTGATCCTAAGGCAACTCTATTATGCCATTGAAAAGACAAACTAGTAGAAACTGATTTTGAAGTACTAACTGCAGCCAGGATCTGCATTGTGATTGGGAAATATGGCTATTATGTCCAAGTTTACTTACTATACTGAGGGGATTTGTTTGCTGAATTTTTGAATGATAAATTTCAAGATGCATATAATCATTCATGCATCTTGAAATTGACACAACCTTGATGGCAGAAAGTGAGGAGGAATTAAAGAACCTTTTAATGAGGGTGAAAGAGGAGAGCGCAAAATATGGTCTGAAGCTCAACATCAAAAAAACCAAGATCATGGCCACTGGTCCCATCACCTCCTGGCAAATAGAAGGGGAAGAAATGGAGGCAGTGAGAGATTTTATTTTCTTGGGCTCCTTGATCACTGCAGATGGTGACAGCAGTCACGAAATTAAAAGACGCCTGCTTCTTGGGAGAAAAGCAATGACAAACCTAGACAGCATCTTAAAAAGCAGAGACATCACCTTGCCGACAAAGGTCCGTATAGTTAAAGCTATGGTTTTCCCAGTAGTGATGTATGGAAGTGAGAGCTGGACCATAAAGAAGGCTGATCGCCGAAGAATTGATGCTTTTGAATTATGGTGCTGGAGGAGACTCTTGAGAGTCCCATGGACTGCTAGAAGATCAAACCTATCAATTCTGAAGGAAATCAGCCCTGAGTGCTCCCTGGAAGGACAGATCGTGAAGCTGAGGCTCCAATACTTTGGCCACCTCATGAGAAGAGAAGAATCCTTGGAAAAGACCCTGATGTTGGGAAAGATGGAGGGCACAAGGAGAAGGGGACGACAGAGGACAAGATGGTTGGACAGTGTTCTCGAAGCTACGAACATGAGTTTGACCAAACTACGGGAGGCAGTGCAAGACAGGAGTGCCTGGCGTGCTATGGTCCATGGGGTCACGAAGAGTCGGACACGACTAAACGACTAAACAACAACATAATCATTCATATTTTTTTTCTTTATTGTGATCTGTTGTATTTGCTAAGAAGCTTAAAGATTTGGGTTTAAATTGTGTTATATATACATATACATACTGTATACATATACATATGCCTATTTTATTTTAAATGCTAACAACTTGGAACCAGTTCACCTATGAGATTGTGTTACCCAACATGTGCCTGCTTGACAATGGTCATTTAGTATACTGTAACAGGGATGCGGGTGGCGCTGTGGGTTAAACCACAGAGCCTAGGGCTTGCTGATCAAAAGATCGGTGGTTCGAATCCCTGCGAAGGGGTGAGCTTCCGTCGTTCGATCCCTGCTCCTGCCAACCTAGCAGTTCGAAAGCACGTCAAGTGCAAGTAGATAAATAGGTACCGCTCTGGCGGGAAGGTAAACGGGGTTTCCATGCGCTGCTCTGGTTCGCCAGAAGCGGCTTTGTCATGCTGGCCACATGACCTGGAAGCTGTATGCCAGCTCCCTCGGCCAATAACGCGAGATGAGCGCGCAACCCCAGAGTCGTCTGTGACTGGACTTAATTGTCAGGGGTCCCTTTACTTTACTTAACTTTAAAGTCCCAAATCTAGTTATGCAGAGTCGTACAAAACTCCTGAGCTCATAATTATCTTGTTCAGAATATTGCATTTTTACCCCATCTTTCCTCTTATGAGCTCAAGGTGGGATTTTAAACTAGGTCTCCCCAGAGTCAATCTACCATTCCATCTGTTACACTCCCCTGGAATTAGGAACGGATGGATCAGCTTACTTCATTGTCATACAGGTAAAAAGCATTTAAAAATGTTCCCAGGAAGCAGCTGCACAACATAATATGCAGACAGTTCCTGGGGCATTGCTCAGAAAAAAGATGGCTGATGATAAAGTTACCAGCTGCTCTAAGCAACTTTAAAATGTTTTCAAAAAAAGAAAGAAAAGTCAGCCTTCCAACCACCTTGTAAGTAAAGGCAGATGTTCCTCTGGTGCCGCGCCGGCACCAGAAGTCGCTTCTACGCACTTCCGGACATGCATAGAAGTGACTTTCCAAAATGTCCACAGCACCAGAAGTCACTTCTACGCACTTCCAGACATGCATAGAAACGACTTTTGATGCCGCTCTGCCCATTTCCAAAATGTCCGCAGCACCAGAAGTTGCTTCTACACATGTCCAGAAGTGCGTAGAAGCAACTTCCGGTGCCGCGGCACTGCTGATCCCGGATTTTTAATGTGGAACTTGGCACCTATGGGAAGGAGGGAAGGAAGGAGTTAGAGAGAGAAAGAAAGGGAGGGAGGGAGGGAGGGAGGGAAGAGAGAGAGAAGGAAGGGAAGGAAGGAAGGAAGAAGAGAGAGAGAGAAAGAGAGAGGGGGAAGGATGGAAGGAAGGAAGGGAGGGAGGAAGGAAGGAAGGAAGGAAGGAAGCTGGGAGGACGGGCGGAAGGGGCTCACCTCGCTTGCTGTCACAGAAGCAGCCCGAGAGTCTGTTTCCTGCTGCGCGCAGCTCTGGCTCTTGAACGGGCTCTGGATCTTGACAGTTTGTCAAGGGAGCCATGGACCCCAAAAGGTTGAAAACCTCTGACTTAGAGGGTCAGCTGATTGTCTACAGATAGCAGGGCCAGCCCACCATGAGGATTCATGGCGATCCTTGGGTGGCAGGATTCATGGGGCAGAAGATCTGGTCTCCTAGAAATGCATCGCTCACTGATGTGGCATCAATAGTTATGGTGTGCTCCTTGGAGGCTGGATCTGCCTCCTTCTCTGCAGCCCCACCCCACCCCCGGTCGCCTCTATTGCGGCGGCCTCTTGGTGAATGGGAAGCACTGGTGGCCTTCTCCCAGTGCTAAGAAGGAAATGGTGGGGGCTGCCCGGTGGGGTTTCCTGGGCCCTGCATCCGCCTAGCATGATTAAGATGGACCCCCCCCCCCCGAGTGATGGCCTTTGATTCCCACCTCAACCATCAGGGAAAGTTGATTGGATTTCCCACCTTGTTCCTAATGCAGGTATTTCTCCCCCCTTGTTCTTGATAGAGATCTTCACTCACCCCCTTTTCCCTGTTGGGAAGGTGCCATTTTGTGGTTGCCTCAGGTCAGTGGCAGAGGAACCCTCTTTGGCACCCGGGGCGGTGCAGCCTGTATGGACTGTGCATGTGTGGCACCCCACACGTGCGCACTCTGTACGGAATGCTGCACATGCGCAGCAGCCCGTACAGTTGCCGTGCAAGAGGCAGCCTGTACGGACGCTGCGCGAGTGGCGCCCATATGGACTGTGCATGCCCTCGACCACTCTACAGCTGGGGGGGAGGCAGGGGCCATCTTGTCACTCCTCCCAGAATGGAACCTGGGGTGGCCCAGCCCCCCTTCCTACGCCTCTGGGGCCAAAATGTTGTGACCTGGCCCTGGCAGGAAAGGAGCTGCGGTTTAGAGGATTCCCTTTTCTCCCTTGCCTCCTGAGGATCCAGAGTGCTGGTCACACTGAACATGCTGGAGGCTGACCCCTAGAGACCCTAGATCAAGACTCGTACCCCCTCTGTGTCTTATACACCATCACAACAGTGCAAAAACAGGACAGGATTATTGGCAAACACACAAACTTTTTCTGAACACTTGCAAAGAAACCTTGCAAACACCAAGTCAGTTCTAGATTAAACTGAGGGGAGTTTGTCCTTCTCAAGTCTAGGGGAGGTTGTATACGTGTGTTGGAAAACATCTCTGACTTGGTGCAAAGCATATATTTGGTCTGTGATTGACAATGTGACAGCTTCAGAATTGTGACAAGAGCTTAATTATAAGGTAATAGAGAATATGTGACAAGAAAATTGTGGCATTTAAAAATAGAAATGCTCTTAAACATGTAAATTCTTATAGACTCAAGGGAACTTTCATAGCTTCCCTAAGAGATATATCTCGGTATATGGACGCTTCGGTTTGAGTACTTTCAGTTTAAGTACTCTGCGGACCCGTCTGGAACGGATTAATCCACTTTCCATTACTTTCAATGGGAAAGTTCACTTCAGGTTAAGTACAGACTTCTGGAACCAATTGTGTACTTAAACCCAGGTACCGCTGTAATTTATTTGATGCCACACCTGTTCTCTTAAGAGAATATGACTGCGTACCATCAGGGGCGTAGCCAGGATCAAAATTAGGGGAGGGCAAGCCATGGTCGTTCAGGGGCGGGGCCAAGGCATGGGAGGGGAGGGGCCACGAAGTGGGAATGTGGGCGGGGCAACAGGGCCAGCGGGCCCGAGGAAATCGTGGCGGCGGCGGCGGCCACCTTGTGCTTCTGGGGCTGGCAGCGTTGGCGGCTACCCTGCTTGGCTGGAGAGGACGGGAGGGTCGGGCAGGCGAGAGGGGGTGGCAGGGCGGGCGAGGGCGAGGCAAGGCACGGCCGCAGCCATGACAGTTCTGAGGCACTGCTGCATATCAGCATAATATTTCAACCATGTCGTGGGTTCAAGCCCCACCTTAGGAAAAAATTCCTGCATTGCAGGGGGTTGGACTAGATGACCCTTGTGGTCCCTTCCGACTACAATTCTATAATTCTATTGATATATTACCATAGCATATGCATCATTCTGCTTTCTTGAATTGTCCTACTCCTAGGCGTAGCAGCCAACTCCTAGAGGCCTAGGTGCCTCCCCCCCCCCAATTACTGGTAAATACCGTATTTAAAAGAGTCATCCCCCCCCCATGTTGATGGGCTTTCTATGTGAGGCTTACCTGCCCCCCCAGTATTTTATTAAGGATGGAAGAGGGAGGGAAGGAAGGAAGAAATAGAGAGAGGGATAACTCATATTTGTGGGTGCCTCTGGGTGACGCTGTGATGCTGGAGCTCTGTAGCAAGAGGAAGATACCGGTACGCCTGTACAGGAGCCTTGTAAGCAGCTTTCTCTCTGCTTGATTTACAGCAGGCATGTCCAACAGGTAGATTGTGATCTACCAGTAGATCCCTGGATGTCTGTGGTAGATCACTGGTAGGTCACTGGCAACAACTCCCACTGAAGAACAATAGGGTGAAGTGGTCAGCTATCGAATATTGCCTGGGGATATCTGCTCCATTGTCTGCTAGCCACTTTGCTTTATTTATTTGATGTGTTTTTGTTACAGCTGTGTCCCCCCCCCCACCAGCAAGCAGAGACTTAGCTGCTCTTGCTAAAGCAAAGCCCTTTTTGGAGGGGAAAAGTGCTGGTTATGGTCTTGTAAAATACATTAATTTTTTGCTTCTGGGGGGGCAGCTGACCCCCCCTGCCTACGCCCATGACCAGTAGTGGTCTTAATTCTTGTAGTGAGATGGCCGGCAAGATCCACCTTTACTTGTATCGATGTATCAGTATACAATGTTCTGATAAGAAATAATAGACGGCGATCTATATTTGTCTTCCCCGATTTCTGCCACAATGCGTGTCTCGGAATCGTATCAAAAGCTGATTTTAGATCAATAAAAGCAACATACAGTTTTTGCTTCAAATTATGGATGTATTTACATAGCAGAAAGTTCATCACAAAGCACTGGTCCAATGTGGATTTCCCTTTTTGGAAACCTGCCTGGGCTTCAGATATCACCTTATTTGTATCTGCCCATTCTTCCAGTCTCCCAAGGAGGAGTCTGGCATATAATTTAGAGGCTACATCTAGCAAACTAATAGGTCTATAATTAGTGGGAATTTTCTTATCACCTTTTTTATATATTGGGGCAATTATGCTCAGCTTCCACCCTTCTGGTATGCGACCTGAGCTGTTAATATATGAGAACAGTTTTGCAAAAATGGGTGGCCAGAAATCGAGTCTTATCTTATAAATCTCCGCTGGGATCATGTCTTCTCCTGGGGCTTTATTGGGTAGTTGGCTTATGATTAGCCTCTTAATCTGGTTGGCGTGACGTCTGGCCATTCTGGCAGTTCTGATAACTGAATGTGGTCAACTTGTGAGGGTGAGTAGGTTCGGGAACCATATATTCCTGTAAAATATGTAACCCAATCCTTTCCTTGGACTGATGCTTCTAGCGAGTAGCCCAGCCCATTTGTACCTCGGGTGACCAGATGTCCAAATTTCCGTGAATACTTTTGAAGTGCTGCATCTCCCAATGCTTTCCACTGTTGCTCATAATATATTTGTTTCCTGCTTGTAAGTAGTAATTTATAATCATAACGTAATTGGGCTACCTCAGCTTGTATAACAAGATTGTGCTTATCATGTTTTAACTTCAATTTTCTGAGTTCCCTAGATAAGCTTTTTTTTTTACTATTCTGACACTCCTTATCAAACCAGGTATGTCTTTTAAACTTTTTATTTTTTGTCATACTAGTTGTGGTCATCAATGGGCGCATTCTGTTAATTATGTTCTCATACAGACCAATTACGTTTCCTGTTTCTAAGAACAATTCCCCCTTTAATGAAACAAATTCATGGGAATCCAGGATCTGAATCGTTTTTTCTTGGACCCGTGCATTCCATTTTCACCTCTTATTTCCAAGTATCGGATATTCCATTTCATCCATTAATTTAGGAAAAGCAGGAGAAACGAATGATATCAGAGATAACTCAAGTGGGAAGTGGTCACTTTCAGCTCTGGGAATTACCCTAAAGGTGTCTCGGTTGCTGTAGGGGAAATGGTTGGCCGTGCCTGACCCTACAATGCTGCTGCTGCTGCGCGGGGAATTCCGTTAAAGGAATTCTAGGGCTGGCCATGCTTTCGTCCGTACCCCCTACAAGGGGCTAGGGCCACGGAAGAGCCCCTGGGAGCAGTTGAGGAGAGGAGAGTCTCTGACCCCCGTCTCCATTCTCTCCTCAATTTCTATTCCTCGCCCTGACTTCCGCAGGCGGGTGGATGTCAGATAGTCGTAACCAATGCCTAAGCAGCCACTCACATTTTGTATTTGAAATAAAGTTGTGGCCAGAATTATGCCAAAACCCTCAAACTTAAATTTCTGTGTGAAGTGTGATTTATTGGGGGGTGTTTTGGAGACCTCTACACGCAAAATCGATTTTAAATCACGGACACCTTGGTTCTGAAAATGGTGTTGCCTGTATTGGTGTGACTGATGGGGTCCCATGGCACAAATTTCATGTGGTCCCAGTGCAAAGGAAAAGAGCTAAGATCTTGTCCCTTACTATAATGTCCAAACAAGTTGTGACAGCCAAGAAGAATGAAAGGTTTGTAAGGAGTCTTCAATAATTTTGCCAAGGAAATTCTGATTGTTCAGGGCCTAATGCTATTAGCCTCTCTTGTAAATGGAGATCCTTTATGAAATGCATGCAGGACCATCAAGCAAATCTGTTATGAGATACACCAATCACCATTTTTACTCCTGGAACTGCTCTGAATCTGACTTCAGGAAGAACGTGTTTGAACTGCACAGTGTCCTGGAATAGACACTCTGCATTTGGAAAGAAGGGAACTGAGTTCCCTCCCATTTCCCCCATTCCTGCTGTTCCAAATGACCAGTACCCTGGAGTTATGATTTGTCTTGCTGTCAGGATTCTAACTGGACTGTAACTGACCTAAGAATTCTGCAGAGCAGTTGCTGCTGTGGCCGGCTGCTCAGGTGAACGTCAGCCCAGTGGCCAGCAGCTGAGTCTTTTTGAGGCTCAGGAGCACCTAGCAAATACCTGCTCTATTCCTGGCCCGCTAGACTCTAGCTGAGGAACGCATTTCACGTAAGTGTAGGGATTAAACATTCCTCACTATGCCATCAGGTGTGTTTCTGCTCTGTGGGAAAGGATAGCTGCAGTAGCAGATAGCAAAACAGCGAAATCATGAGCAGATTCCCATCCACAACAGGTTGCTGTGGTTAGGGCCATTTTCACAGGAACAATGCAACAGTATATTCAATCAGGAGCAGTGTGCTGGAAGGAAGTATGTGTGTCGGCTTCTCTGGATCAGATGTCTATACCTAACCAGGGGGTGGGAGAGAGCAGGGGAACTCTTTCTTTTGCTGCTTCTTTCTGGCCAGGAGGGAGGATGTCCTTCAATGACTAGACATGCTTGTTATTCCCTCCCTCACTGTATGTTGTCTTCTCTTTTGTTTCCAGGATGTCTGCCAAAGTCTCCCTGGGTCCTCTATTCTCCAATCCCCCCCTGCGGGTGAGAGAAGGCTCCTTGGTGGGGAGATTGCTGAGCGTAGTTTCTTGCCTCCAGTTCTGTGGGTTCTTGATGAGTATTTTGGCCTGCATTCTGTGCATTGCAACCACAGCCAGTGTCAACTGGAGAGTGTGGCGTGGAGAGAACGGCTCTGGAAACGTCTGGATTGGAATCTGGAATGTCTGTTTTTGGAGAAACCCTTCTGACGACGGCAACTCTTTTTGGCATTGTGAAGGTCTCACTGAACGATATCCAACCCTCCCAAGGGAAATTTTTATTGCTCAGGACTTAATGGCCTTAGCTTCCACTATGAGTTCAGCCGCCCTAGTATTAATATCATTTGCCTTGTGCAATGTGTTCGAGCCCGGAAAACACGAGGATTTCCTTTTAACCTTTTTTAGGCTTGGAGCGTTCCTGAACATACCTGCAGGGATCCTTGTCCTGATTTCTGTGATATGGAACATGTCTTCTGTCTTGCAGAATAGGAAAATTGACTTCCCAGAAAATTTTGAATTGCCTCCAATTCCCAGCGAGCAGCATATTGGGCCTTCTATTTATCTTGGCTATATCGCTGCGGGTCTCCAGCTGCTGAGTGCAGCATTGGTTGGGATGGAGAGATTTTGCATCAGGACCACCACAACAGATCCATATCGAATAGACATTGCAGTGGTGATTACCCCAAGAAATTCGGTAAATAGCAAGAGTCTAACTACTTGTTCAAAGTGTGGTTCTCTGCTGGATCTGGTAATTAAAGAGAAATCCTCCACAGTTGAGATACCGGAAAGCCAGGCAGAAGATCTTGACACTCGAAACCAATCCTGCATCGTAGAGATACCGGAAAGCCAGGCAGAAGATCTTGACACTCGAAACCAATCCTGCATTGTGGATATCCAGGAAAGCCAGGCAGAAGATCTTGACACTCGAAACGAATCCTGCATAGTGGATATACAGGAAAGCCAGGCAGAAGATCTTGACACTCGAAACCAATCTTGCATAGTGGATATACAGGAAAGCCAGGCAGAAGATCTTGACACTCGAAACGAATCCTGCATCGTAGAGATACCGGAAAGCCAGGCAGAAGATCTCGACACTCGAAACCAATCCTGCATAGTGGATATCCAGGAAAGCCAGGCAGAAGATCTTGACACTCGAACCAAATCCTGCATCGTGGATATACCGGAAAGCCAGTCAGAAGATCTTGACATTCAAAACGAATCCTGCATCGTGGATATACCGGAAAGCCAGGCAGAAGATCTTGACACTTGAAACGAATCCTGCATCGTGGATATACCAGAAAGCCATCTACAAGATCTTGACATTCGAAACGTATCCTGCATCGTGGATATAGAGGAAAGCTGTGCATCTCCAAGCCCACCTGAAGTTCCAAAAGATACTATTATACATGTGACTCCCTGCAACATGGAATAGCATCAGATCCAGATCCATGCAGATTGCTCCCCCCCCAACACCATTGGGGTGTGGGTGGGTGGGTGTAGAGATCTGCGTGGACCTGGATCTGATAGTTTACTATTCCCTGTTGCAGGGAGTCACATGGAGGCCTCTTTTATGTGTTTTCTAGCATTTGTGTCCTTGTTCCCATTAGCTTCCTCCTCTTCTGGATATCTTTCCTGTGTCTACTCATAGATTTACATTTTTTTATCAGCTCTTTCATTTCCTAAGCAACCACTCACATTTTGTATTTTAAATAAATACACTTTTAAAATAAAATAAAAATAGTAGTCATCAATGTGCAGCACACAGTGCGTGCAAAAAAAAAATAGGGAGAAGAAATGGAAGAGAAAATATTGATGTGTATAAACAAGAACAAATTGCTAAAGAAGCTGAGTAGCTTCTTCATCCTGGCAGTCCGTCCTCCATTCAATGAACAGATACAGAACAACTAAGGACATAACATTCTAATAAACAAAACCATCTAATATTTCAAAAATAATATTTCTTTACATTTCGCAGGAGCCCTATTAACTCAAAAGGTTGCATATTTTATTAAGCTTTGGTATTCCAGTACGTAACAAAACTACCCTACTTCTCTGTGAATAAACTGTTCTGCCTTCTGCTTTCTCATATATACTTCCTCCTCCTCCTTCTTGTGAAATCACTCATAGCAGAGGAAGATTGTCTTCCATGAATAATGGTGAATCTGTAAGTGACTGTGGAGGCCAATTCTGGATCCACACGTCCTTCCACAGTGGGGAAATAGGTTTCTGGGCGGGAGTTCACCATGGTGAGGATTTGCTAAACTGTCTCTTAGCTCATTTCTCCCTTTCTTCCTGAGTTTGAGTGTCTTCAAAGTGCATGACACCTTTGGTAAAGGCTGTTCTCCAATTGGAGCGCTCGCAGGCCAGTGTTTCCCAGTTATCACTGATTATTACTACATTTGAGAGAGTCTTTAAACCTCTTTTCTCGTCCACCGGTATTTCGCTTTCCATTCTTTAGTTGAGGATAGAATAGTTGCTTTGGAAGACGATAATCACGCATCCGAACAACATGACCAGTCCAATGAAGTTGAAGTTGAAGAATCATTGCTTCGACACTGCTGATATTTGCTTCTTCCAGTACACTGGCATTACTGTATTTTTCCACGTATAAGACACTCCCATGCATAAGACGCCCCCTACTTTTGGGGGACCCCAAATTTAGAAAATGGGCATAGGCACTATCCATGTATAAGACGCCCCCAGATTTTAAACCTTATTTTAAAGTAAAAAAAAAACCTTAGTCTTATACACGGAAAAGTACGGTAGTTCGCCTGTCTTCCCAAGTGATGTGTATTATTATTTTTGGGAGACACCGTTAATGGAATCTTTCAAGGAGTTGGAGATGGTGTTTATAAGTGGTCCATGTTTCACAAGCGTACAGTAAGGTTGGTAGTGCAATAGCTTTGTAAACAAGCATTTTGGTTTTACCTTCATTTATACCACACTTGAAAGCGTCACATTCCATTCCTCAATAGTCAGAGTTCTTGAAATTCTAGCAGCTGTCAAAAGATGCACAACCATTTCTATACCAACTGCTAACCCTAAATCTTCTACAAAGCCAAAAAGCAACTCCATCCTTGTATTTACATTTATTTGGGAAGCCAATTGCCTTTATTGATTCACAACTCCTATTTTATAGTTCCCTTTTACCATGCTAACATGTTCATGTAAATTAGTACCACACATGCCTACAGATAAAAAAAATGACACACATATTTTGCTCAATCGAAGTAGACTTCCGCATATAATGATACCATTATTATAGCTGGAGATGAATGATATTTTAAAGAAAGTTGACAGTGGCTTGCAAGATGCTTCACTTTCCAGAGTGTACACACAGAGTTCTTTTGTCCCATTGCAGCCTGGGGTTCTTGAAACAGTAAAAAAAAACCTTTATAACACCCTGCAACATTTCTCCAATGAAAATAGGGATGTCCCATTCCATAATAATAATTTTACTGTTTATACCTCACTGATCAGATGGTTGCCCCAGCCACTCTGGGCAGCTTCCAACATATGTAAAAACATAATAAAACATTCTGGGACATTCTGGAATCAAATCAGAAACTAGGATGGCTTCTCTAAATCAGGACGCCCCTGGAAAATAGCAGCACTTGGAGGGTCTGTTTTATATACCTTCTCACATGAGGCGAAAGTAAGATTATTGTGCACACGATGAGTGAAAAGATTCCTCTTTCAAACCTCCTTCGGCAATCTGAGAGGGAACGTTCTGTCATCTGTCTTGAATTCAATTGTCACTCATGGAGATGGTGAATTTCTACAAATGGTCTTGAGGTACTAAATACAAACATTGCCAAGAAGAATAAGTAGGCAATGAGCAGAGGGATTTAGTGTTTCATGTAGATAAGGATACCTGCAATGCAACAGCATTTCTGTCTGTTTGGGGTGCTCTTTTGTTACTGAAGGGAGAAAAACTCACAAGAAGAAACAGTCTCACAAGGGAGAGAGCATTGCAAGACTTATCTATTCAACCATTTTATTCTGGTTTTTGTCTATTATATCTGTTGTGGCCTCACGCTTTCATATTTGAGCAGTAAAATGTTTGAGCAGTAAAATGTTTAAGAACTGCAGCTTGAAGGACAGTACATTCTCTGAAAAAGCTAGAGAACGTCTTCTCCAATCATATTTGCCAATCTTTATGGCAAATTAGAGCCAACATTAAAAAACTCTGAAGTCCACTGATTTAAGAGGGAGAGCATTAAGCACCTGCCCCACCTGTGGGATGAGCAGAGCATCCTGGGAGTTGCCTTGAGGTATTCTGACACAACCATCCAAGCCCAGCATCCCATTTCCAACCAAGACCCCAGCCAGGTGGTTCTGGAAACACACAAGCGTGGCATGAGGATGAAGGCCATTTCATGTTGCTTGTTCCCAGCACCAGATGCTCAGAGAGAGGCTGCTTTTAGCTATATAGCTCTCCCCCCCCCCCCCCCCAGCATATCCTTGTGTATAAGCGGAAAAGGAAAAGAAGAGGCAGTAGTTTTAAGAAATGGTCCTCAGGAGAAACTGAGAACAACCCTAAATCTACTAAATCAGCACATTCAACCAGATCTGTAATTAACAATATTGACTCTAATAACCCTTGGCAGGAAGGCAGTTTGCTGGATGCCCCTGGGGCTGATCAGTCACACAGAAGGCAAGGCTGAGGTTTGTGCAGATGGGCAAAGCAAGAGAGGTTTGTGGGAGAAGAAAGTTTATGGACTAAAATGGGACAACTTCAAATCTATTGGCTCTCAAGCATGCAGTTGTTTAAAAGGGGGGTGGCAGAATGCAGGACTTTTGAAATTAGTAACTATTTTAGACTTAAAGGAAACGGCTGCTTGAAAAGAGCACCCTTAAATCTAAAAAAAGGAATGAGAGCATCTCCAACCACTTCTGGAGTGTTCAAGCACAATTAACCCAAATGACTCTGTTGTGTAGCAAGAGCAATAATCCTTCTGGCAGCTGATAAGGGGGGAAATGCATATGGATGAGCTTGTGGGTGGAGAGCATTGTGCAAGACAAAGTCCTCATTCCTCCCCTAAGGGAAAAACTCTGCAAATTTGATGGCTGGTGACACAAGATCCTGGAAATGAATTTTAAAAAGGGAGAGTTCTGTATTTTTAGTAGTCAGGGTCTTTATCAAGCTTCTTTGCATAATTGTCTGGCAAATAAAGAGCTGATTTCATATGGTAGAGATTCCATTCATTCCCAAGAATGCACTCAAAAAATACATGCAAAATATTTGCACTTATTTTTGGAAAACAATAAAAACACCCAAACTCAAAAGAAAAGAATGGCTTTTATCACTATTAGGAACTTTGGGCATGATCCAGAACATATCCAGTGTGACAAAAACTGCAATCCAAGGCACACTTACCTGGGTGAAAACCGTGGGATTTACATCTGTTTAACTGTGCATTGGATTGCAATGTGTTCCATTCAAATCAATGATACGAGTTACTTGCAAATATGATGATGATGATGATGCCCATCTGGGCCTCTCCCAACAAAATATTAAAAACACAATAAAACATCAACCATTAAAAATTATGAAGTACCATTCTGTTGATTTCAGTGGGCCAGTAGCAACAAATTTTGGCTGCCTTGTGTCTGTCATAGCTGTTATATTCAAGATGGAGTTTCTGGTGGTTGATAGCTTTGCCATTGTCTATGGCTAACAGACTCCTTTCCACTTCAGCATGACATCTATGCCACAAAGGCACTTATGTTTTCCACAGGGCTCCTGGTAAGAACATGGAAGCCGCAAGTGAGCCCACTCCTGTGTTTCCGTGTAAGCCACTGTTTGGGGTGAACCTCTTCTGATGGCAGATCTTTTCGTTGCATCTCTGTGTCAATCCCGTGCAGTAGAAATAATGGGTTGACTGGACTGCAAGAGTTGGTTGGAAAGTTGATTGGACTGCAAGAAGTCATAGCAGAGCAGGGGCTCATCAGAGGTGTGTTGCACAGTTCCTCCATGGGGGGGGGTTAATTTAGCCTCACAAGAGCCTTGAATTAAAACAATACGTTGACTTCACTTCAGCAACTCTTGAATGTCATGTTAATTACCTGAACACACAGTTTGGAAAAGATTGCTTTCATACATTTGTTGTGTGCAAAAAGCTGAACTGGATATTAAGTTGGCTGTGAACTGAACTGGTCTGCAGAAAGTGACGTGTCCCGGCATCAAATCTGAGTCAATGTTCTCATCCATTATGAAAATGGATGCGGACTGGCATCCCGGCTGACACATTGCAAACCAAAGCAAGACAAATGATGCTTTTCAGAACAAATTCTCCGCCCCTGTTCCCCCTGCCCCAAGATATGGAAAATGTGATTATGATGAGGTGGATCCTTGGAGAATAATGAGTCTTGCTTCCATTTAGACTTTAAGTCATTTTGTTAATTGCCCTTCCTCCTACAGTGCCTTTGCAAAATGAAACGTAATAAAGAGAAAGCATTATAATTAAGCATTCAAAAAAAATGAGCCCACGTTTTGAATTAGCATTTCTGTGTTGCTGAGAGCACAGATATTTAGAGGTGGCATTAACATTAATCCAAACTTGTGAAATAGAAGAAGCATCTGACAAAGACAAGTAATTGCCAATTAGCAAAACCTCTCCCCTGCCTTCCTTCTTCTCCATCACAACACTATACTTCATATGGCAGGTTTCCAAATAGGTTAAAATTACTCTTTGGGGACAAAAGAAACCAAATTTCAGGATGTTTCAAGATGTGTAGCATACCTGCCTGTGCCCCCACCCCGCTCTGCTTAGATTCCGCAACAAAACAAAACAAAACAGGTCATCTTCACACATTGTATAAGACACACCCACCCTTGGAAATACTGTGGGAGAGGAGGGAGAGGTAAATGGCTCCTCTAGTATCTGGGACAATGAGAGGTTTTGCCCCTCTTCACTGGTGTACCAGAGCACCACTTGCTTATTTTGTCTCATGTAACCAACTGGGAATAATTGAAACTGAGCAAAAAAACAGTAAGTTTGAGTTAGCTGCCCCTGTGTGAAAGCAGGGGCATACCCAGGATCAAAACTGGGGGGGGGGGGGGAAGCCATGGTCATTCAGGTTGTGACATTTCAGCACGGAAAAGGCGAATGAAACCAAAATTGTATTATTATATAAGGAAAAACGGGAGGGGAAACAAAAATTAAAACACAACCACCAACGCAGCAGAAAAGAAAGATAGGAAGAAGAGGGGTGGGGATGTAGATATTTGCTTAGATGTAAAAAATGAATTAAAATGAAGCGTCGGGGGAACAGGCGATTGGGCCTGAGGTTGCCTACCCCTGCTTTAAGGTGTCCAAAGGCTCATTTTCAGTAACACAAATTTATCCTCCTCTAAAATAACCACCTTACACCAAAAAGAATGCAAAATAGCAAGGGATGTGTATCCACAAAGCCATGGCTCTGGCAAGATGCCTCTTTGCTGCAAATCACCTGACCTGGATCTCCTGTCTTGTACAGGACATACAGTTCAACCCCTTAAGGAATATTTTCCTTCTCCTTCCTTGTGAGGCGGAGCAGCCTTTCGAAGGTATATTCCAATCTCACACCTTCCCCAGGTGGTGTAAATACAGGAAAAAACAAACAAACCTGAAGCAGGCACCCAGTGCCTTAGCACTTGCGCCAATGTCAACATGTAAATAAATGGCACAATTCCCACCCCACCCACCCAGTCAACGGATGTCTCCAGAAAGCAACAGCCTGGTCCGTAAAACCTACACATGAGATGGGAGAGGATGCCATACTTCTGAAGAAAAGGGGAGGCTCCCTTCAGCATTTAGAACTCCATTTATGCAGGGTTTATTTATTTATTAAAATTGTAATTTATTTATTAAATTTGTATACCACCTTATACCCATAGATCTCAGGGCAGTTCATAACATAAAATAACAATAAAAAACCCACAAATTACATAATAAAAACAAAAAAACAAAGACACCCAATAACCCCCACTTCCACAACACATTTTAAATGGGCATTGGATGTAAATCAACCAAAGGCCTGGTTGAAGACGAACATTTTCAACTGGCACCTAAAAGTGCATAATGAAGGCGCCAGCTGAACCTCCCTGGGGAGAGAATCCCACAAATGGGGAGCTACTTCAGAAAAGGCCTGCTCTCGGGTTGCTGCTCTCCGGACCTCTTGTGGACAAGGCACACGAAGAAGGACCTCAGATGGGGATCTCGGGGTCTGGGTAGGTTCATATGGAGAGTGGTGGTCCTTTAGGTATTCCTGAGCCATTCTAAAAAAGTGTTCTGAATTGTCCAGGGCAATCTGGGAGTAGTGGAAGTGCCCATCTCCATCCACAAATTGGTGGGGGTGGAGATTTGTGGGGGCATAAACTAGCACACCGGCCTTCATTTTTCCAACTCAGGTCCACACACAAGCAGAACCTTTCCAACACCCCCAATAATTTGCTTTAATGCTAAATATTACAATCAAATCCAGGTCCTGTCTTGGTGGCTAAGGTATTTCAAATGTATTAGTATCAACTGAAAGTCTTCAAGGAGTGTTATTTTAAAGTCATCCAGAAATGCACTTCATTTTAGCTAACACAGTAACTAGAACTATATTACTGGTTACAGGTAGGTAGCCGTGTTGGTCTGGATCGAAGTAAAATAAAAAAAATTCCTTCAGTAGCACCTTAAAGACCAACTAAGTTTTTATTTTGGTATGAGCTTTCGTGTGCATGCACACTTCTTCAGATACCTCCTAGTGAAACAAACTGCTGCATCTAGGTATCTGAAGAAGTGTGCATGCACACGAAAGCTCATACCAAAATAAAAACTTAGTTGGTCTTTAAGGTGCTACTGAAGGAATTTTTTTATAGAACTATATTAGTGAATGTAATTACTGTGTTAAAAGTACAGTGGTACCTTGGTTTAAGTACACAATTGGTTCTGGAAGTCCGTACTTAACCTGAAGCGTACTTAACCTGAAGCGAACTTTCCCACTGAAAGTAATGGAAAGTGGATTAATCCGTTCCAGACGGGTCCGCGGAGTACTTAAACTGAAAGTACTCAAACCGAGGCGTACTTAAACCAAGGTATGACTGTAAACAGAAATGAAAGGTAGATTATATTGTACTGTTGCCTGCCAACAGGTTGGAATGCAAAACCGTGTAGTCACTAAGGAAAAGGGGAGAGGGAGAGAAAGACTCATGGCTCCTGACATCCCTCCTGGCCAACTGGCACTGCAAACACACGAACGCATGCCATGAAACCATGACATAAGATTTTGTTCAGTGGTGCCACAACTTGGCTCTACCAAGCCAGGAACACAGAATCGATTACTGCCAGGGGCTCTTGCTTTGAGCTCCCATCCTCTGCTCATTCCCCCTATGGAGTACCTAGGAAACTACTGCTTAGTTTCTCTGTATCTCCCCCTCTCCTAATTGGCCTCATTTGGCCACATCCTCCTAGTGAAACAAACTGCTGCATCTAGGATGTTATGTCAGGGGCCCAGGGGCCACTATTCTTCCACCAATCTACAAGCTGCCAGTTTTTCTCTTGCAATCTACCCAGCTGCTACCATTTCTGCATGATTATATCCACTGTTGGGTCGGTCATGGTGCCCCCCCCCCCGGTTCCGATCTTTGAGTCCATATCCCACCTCCAGCTATTGAAATTCCTGCTTCTACCCAGAGGCCTCCTGGTCACTTACCACCATGACAACTCCACTTCTGCTTCGGAAGGAGGCTGAGAGGACTGAGGTTGGGCACCCCTGGAACCCATGCTTGCTCTAGGGCAACATTCCTCACCTTGGGTCCCCGGGATATTTGTTGGCCTACAACTTCCATCCTCCCAAGCCAGCAGGGCCAGCAGTCAGGGATGATGGGAGTTGTAATCCAGCAACATCTGGGGACCCAAGATGGAGGAAGGTTTTTCTAGGGTGTTAAGCACCTGCTGCATCTCAGACAGAAATGATTATTGGCAGGGAAATGCAGTGGTGGCAGCCTGCTTCATAGCTGTCAAGTTCTCCCTTTTCTAAAGGGAAATTCCCTTATGCTGAATAGGCTTCCTTGCGAGAAAAGGGAAAACTTGACAGCTACGGCCTGCTTTGCCAACTGCTTACTGCAGTTATGCAGCTGTTTAAAGCACAGAACCTCTTCCCATGTGAAATAAGCAGTTTACAGTTTGATGCAATACATGCTGTGTATGATGCCTAGAGAGGTTTTTTTTAAATTAGGCAACTCATAAATTGCATAAAACAACAACAACAGGTTTTAGCCATGGGTTAAGTGTAATTTACTAAGTGTGCATAAATAATGCAGCTTTAGATTCCTAAAATGAGCCTACTTTTGAAATGGAGTTAATACCACTGTTTCCTAAAAGTCCTTTTAAAAGCATCCACAAACACTGAAAGTAAACATATGACTTCTGAAGATATTCAGTTCTAATTTACATTTAGTAGTAACTGTGTGTTGTGGACTAGCTGGTGTCAATTTCCTTAGCACAATTAGTTGCTGATCCCTTTAATCAGTTTTGGGTAGCGATTGTGGACATCAAGCAGACATGAGCAATTTCCCAGAAATGACATTTTGCTACTTGGCAAACTTGACGTTGCTGGAGGGTCTCTCATGTTGTCCTCTTCTTGATGGGTTGTCCATGTCGCTTTACCTTTTGGAACCTTGACTGAAAAATCTTTGATTATAAATAATTATTCATTTCCAACCATCTGTGAATAAAGTTTTTTGCAACTGTATGTTTTGGAAAGTGAGATTTTACTTAATCCAATTCACTCTGTGAAGCGATGTCTTGAGTGATGTCCCCTCATCAAAATGGGATTCAAGCACCAAGAGTCTTCTTTTCTTCATCAAATCCAATTGGTTTCTTTACTGAAAACTGACAGTAAATTTGAAGCTGCAACATCCAAGGACTCCAGGTTAACGCAGCTTAAAGGCCATGCGATTCACAGGGGTGGTGTCACTTGCCACCTGAAATGCATCAAAATTGTGTCACACACCTGTGGATTATAAGCACCTGCTAATTAGCACAATGCTTATTTGATAGACAGCTGTCACCCACTGCTACATTTCTTGCTCTGCTGTTGAGGACTTACAATGTGCTGATACAATTTTCAGTGTAGCAGGCAACAATATATGGATTACTAACGATAAAATTTGTAAATTGGCATCCACCACACACATGGACTTATGGCAAAAGCTTATACATTAACCTTCTGTTTTGGGGGAGGGAGGAGGTTGGGAATGGGGGGAATCTCTTGCTTTGTTTATACACCTAATATATATATATATATATATATAGAGAGAGAGAGAGAGAGAGAGAGAGAGAGAGAGAGAGTTGTTGTTTAGTTGTGTCTGACTCTTCGTCACCCCATGGACCAGAGCATGCCAGGCCCTCCTGTCTTGCACTGCCTCCCACAGTTTGGTCAAACTCATGTTCATAGCTTCGAGACCCAACATCAGGGTCTTTTCCAGGGAGTCTTCTCTTCTCATGAGGTGGCCAAAGTATTGGAGCCTGAGCTTCAGGATCTGTCCTTCCAGTGAGCACTCAGGGCTGATTTCCTTAAGAATGGATAGGTTTGATCTTCTTGCAGTCCATGGGACTCTCAAGAGTCTCCTCCAGCACCATAATTCAAAAGCTTCAATTCTTCGACAATCAGCCTTCTTTATGGTCCAGCTCTCACTTCCATACATCACTACTGGGAAAACCATAGCTTTAACTATATGGATCTTTGTCGGCAAGGTGATGTCTCTGCTTTTTAAGATGCTGTCTAGGTTTGTCATTGCTTTTTTCCCCAAGAAGCAGCCATCTTTTAATTTCATGACTGCTGTCACCATCTGCAGTGATCATGGAACCCAAGAAAGTAAAATCTCTCACTGCCTCCATTTCTTCCCCTTCTATTTGCCAGGAGGTGGGCATGATCTTAGTTTTTTTGATGTTGAGCTTCAGACCATTTACACACACACACACACACACACACACACACACACACACACACACACACACAGTCTACCTATACACGGACAAACATGGTCATGGGGCCTATTTTCTTACAGTACAACCCCATGCTGTTAGGGAACACATGCACAAGAGCAGGGCTCATCACATGAGTCGTCCCCCCCCCCGGCCAACTTCCCAGTAGGATAGTCTTGTCCCTACCCCCCACCCCCAAGGTTCCTCTGAATACCAGGCGACTCTTGCTTCCAAGGAGACCTGGGTAGCCTTTTATTCTGAGAAGTCAGGAGCTCAGTTCATCCCATGGCCCCCCCTTTCCTAGGCTAGCCCCTGTGCACAAGAAACACAGAAAGTGTTAGCGCTTCTTCCCTCAATGAAACCTTCCTGTATTACCCCTGCAATTCCTCCACTCACCCTTCCAGCATTTCCATTTTGTCTCTGTATGCTGAGAGCCTGGTCCTGGCTATCACTGGAGAAGCTTCCTGCAAATACAGGAATGTGAGCTGAGCACCTGCTCACCCCCATCTAACTGGCACCTGATGCTACACCAGGGGGTTGATGGGGTGGGAAAGATGGGTGTGGCCTTCCTTGTGCTCAGAGGTCTGCACTGGCTGCTGATTTCCTACCAGGCCAACTTCAAGGTGTTACTATGAATATACAAAGCCCTTAACAACTTGGGACCAGTTTGCCTGTGAGATCCCCTTACGCCACATATGTCCACTCAAGTGCTTTGATCCGCAGAGCTGGCACAGTTCACGGGGGTCACATAAGACTCATTCCGCATCTGTAAGAACTCGATTTTTTTAGTGTGGCAGCACCTACACCCTGGAACTCCCTGCCTCTTGACATCATTGTACTCTTTTCAGCCTCTGCTAAATACAGTTTTGCTTAGATGAGCCTATACCCAGATATTTAGAAGGTTGCTGCAAGTTCTAATCTGTTTTCAGTTAATTGTTATTTTAATTGTTCAAAAGTCTTAAATTTTTGTTATAAATTCTTCTCATTTAAATTTTTATGGTTTTATCCTTTTTGTAAACCATTTTGAGGTTTGTTCGTTTGTTTACAATTAAGTGGTGTATAAATCTTTTGAAATAAAGAAAGTCAGTTCTGTTCGCCAGTTTTTAGGATTGTAAGACATCAACAATGGTTACTTGACTAAAATCCTAAATGCAAAAACAAAAACAAAAATAGGGCACCATAAAAAAACACAAGCAAGCATAGAAATAAGAACAACTCAGCTGACATCCAATAAAGCTGGACTGGAATCAAGCGTTCCTGTGAGGATCTAGCCTCTGTTTGCTGTTCTGGCATTCCCACAGAGCACTCATGCCAGGCATCCCCAAACTTTGGCCCTCCAGATGTTTTGGACTACAATTCCCATCTTCCCCGACCACTGGTCCTGTTAGCTAGGGGCCATGGGAGTTGTAGGCCAAAACATCTGGAGGGCTGCACTTTGGGGATGCCTGACTCATGCCCTTTGCTTTGCTAGCAATCTCCTGATGGTGCTAGGACAGACTTATTTTGGAGACATCTCTACAAACATGGTTAGTTCATCCCCCTGTGAACTAGCTTCTCCCTCAATGAAATGAGTATTTGAAACACAAATGTTTTCTATTTGCCAACTTTCTCACATCCTTACTTAGAAAAATGGTAGTTTATAAACAAGCATGTGACAAGTGAACTAGCAGAACTTGAGTAGCACACTGATGGAAAACATTCAGAAAGCGAGATTTTGATTTTCTAAATTTGGAGGATCAGGAGCTATGAGCTGCTGACACTTCCTGTGCCTCCCCTCACTGGTTTGCAATGTCCCAAATTGTTTGTATTTGGAGGGTGTCCCCTCTCCCCTTTGTTATTTATATCGGTTCTGGAAGTTTTACTCTCTATGATTAGGAAAGATGAGGAAATCAAAGGAGTAAGAGTAGGGAGAAAACAATTTAAACTTAAAGCCTTTGCAGATGATTTAGTATTGACTTTACAAGACCCAGAATCCAGTGCCATTAAGGCACTGGATTTAATACATGACTTCGGAAGTGTGGCAGGTTTTAAATTGAATAAGAGTAAAACCAAAGTCTTAAACAAAAACTTAAATAGTAATGAAAGAAAAAAGCAAGAAGCAACTGGTTTGTCACTCGTTAAGAAGGTGAAATACCTTGGTGTGAACATGACTGCAAAGAACTTGAATTTATTTAAAGACAATTATGTTAAGTTATGGAATGAAGTTAAGAGTGATCTAGAAATATGGTCGAATTTGAAATTGTCTTTGTTGGGCCGTATTGCAACAGTTAAGATGAATGTATTGCCAAAGATGTTATTTATGTTCCAATCATTGCCAATAATTGATAAGATGGAATGTTTCAAGGAATGGCAAAAGGCGCTCTCGAAATTTTGGCATTGTGCAAGGTGCCACTGACGTTTGAAAGCCCAAAGTCTGCCACTGCTACATGGGCAGAGGCATGAACTTTCCTCACATCAGAATCACATTTCAGACATTATATAAGGAAGCATGGAAACAAGTGTGCATGCACACGAAAGCTCATACCAATGACAAACTTAGTTGGTCTCTAAGGTGCTACTGGAAGGAATTTTTTATACACACCACCTGTTATTCTTAAACTGCCATTTAGGGAAAACGAGCAAGATGATAACTATGGATGTGGACCTCAAGCAGTAGGATACAGGGTTCGGCTTCTTTTGAGCAAAGATGCAAAAGATTAGATTGCAAGTTTAAACCAATCTGCAAATTCAACTGATTAAATTTTACGGTTATGTTATGGTGGCCATCATGTCAGATACCGTAACTATATACATATAATATGTCGATATGGTATAGGTTAACACGTTCAAAACTAAAACACCATATAAATTAGGGCACTGGCCATTTCAGATAATATATACAATCACACGCTCAAACAGGCATTTGATTTCATTAATAGCTGTGGAATTGATGATTAACTCATGCTGCAGTTTTCAAATCACATACTTATGCTACTGAAATAATTGGTTCTAAACTTCTGGATTACTACAGTCCAGTTCCTCTAAATTTACAACATTAGCAGATACAGTACCTCCCAACCAAAATAAGGCTGAGTGCTGTTAAAGATCCTGGTGTCTCATCCAGCCATTTCCTGCTTCAATAAACATGGAGGTTTGGGTACATGTGACTCACCCAAGTTAGAGATGGTAAAGGCATATTAAGATAATTTACTTGACTGCAGGAGAGCATGAGCTCCGGGTGCCCAACACATTACATTCTAAACTGATTTGTCCAGTCTAATTTTAAATGTATTAAGTGATTCCTTGAAAGGATATTCTAGTCTTATAAATCTAATTTATTTCAGATTCATTAGATTTACAGGAGAACAGCTAGCTGTCTGAAGCTCAAACCAAATAAGACTGATGGTAAGTTAGATGACGTGCCTGGAAGATGCTGTGAGAATGAGCGCTTTCCCTTTACTCAAGTCTGTGAGCCTTCCGTTAGTTTGCCGTCTGGAATATTGCTGGGCCTTCACTGCTCGGATCTGCATTTCAAACTTTTTTTTTTTAAAGAAAGCACCCTACATTTTCATATCAAGAATTTGGTTATCATTGGTTAATTTCCCTTTTTAAATGGGCTATATGGGTGAGTGCATACGTAGTCCTGCTAGCATCCCTGTTAAGAACAGTTACAACCCCCTGCCTGGAACTGCTGAGTGCAGGTCACTTCTCATGGGCTCTAGACCTAGAATTTCACTAATCAAAGGACAGTCTGTTTTATATGCATCCTTTTCGATATAGATATTATTTTGAGGAACTTCTCTGTTGTATCTCCTTGGAGGAGGTTTTGCAAAAATATCTAGCAATAAGTAAACAATTGAGAGCCTGTTTCATCACTGAAATACCGTATCTGCAGTACAAAGAAGACATGAACCCTGTTTAAGTGGCCACACAGCCAGTTTCATACAGTAATGGTGGATGATGAGTCAGAGACACAGCACCAGTGCTTTTTCCCCCCTTAAAAAAATGTTTAGGGGTACTCTCATTTTGACTCATGAAAACCACCATTTTATAGTTCAAATTGGAAAATTTAATAGAGTAAATGGACAAAAGTATAAAGATTCACAAAATGCCCGAGCAGGAAGAAGCAAAGTGTGCACCAAGCAGGTGAGCGAGCAAGCTAAGGAGCGAGGCTTTTTACCGGGCAGCAGGGCAACGGCGCCTCCCAAGCCGTAAAAAACCTCACTCCGCAGCTTGCTCGTGGTTTGCCAGCGGTTTGCCACCGCCGGCCATACGAAGGTGCTGGGACCCTCTGCTCGCAGCCGTGAGCAGAGGATCACAGTGCTGGAGCGCCGCTGGCAACCCGTTAGGTAGTGCACATGCGCAGCAATGCCCCACTCCGGGTGCGCGTCAGGGTTGCCGCTCTGGGTGCCCAACACCCGTGATTAGGCCAGGACCCGGGAGACCAGAGTTTGAATCTTCATTCAGCCATGAAGCTCACAGGGTGATGCTAGGCCTGTAAATGGCGTTTCTGTGCGCTCTGGCACTCATCATGGTCCTCCATGCGCCTGTAGTGGTCATCATGGTCCTCCGTGCGCCTGTAGTCCTGCTGGCCACATGACCCAGAAAGCTGTCTGTGAACAAACGGTGACTTCCTCGGCCCGAAAAGCGAGATGAGCACCGCAACCCCATAGTTGCCTTTGACTGGACTTAATCGTCCAGGGGTGCTTACCCTACCTTTTTCTAGGCTAGTTGGGGTGGGAGAGGCCATGTAAGGATTGTGAAGGAGGACATCTCCCATGAATTTTCATAGATCACCACTCATTTCTCTCTCTTTCCCTCCCTTGTATAATTCATTCTGCATTATTATTATTTTTACTATTTGCAAAATTTCTTCAGTTTTTGCTAGAAATGGAGGAGGGTAAGGAGCACTGCAAGACACAGAAGCTCCCACCCCAGAAAATGGGTACCTCTGCCTTTTCCATTCCTTGGCTTTTGAAATTTCAGAAAACATTGTCAACAAACCTTGAAGCATATTTACACAGCCTTAAGGCCTAGAAATGCTCTCTCTTTCTCGCTCTCTCTTTTAAACATCCAGGGGTTCTCTGAAGGTGATTTTTGATCTTGGCTACCATATTCTGTGCTTTTAATGTGCTCCTAAAGAATCCTGCTGCGTACGTGGCCATGGAAGCCTCTCATTATCACCAGGGTGAACCATGTGCTCCACACAGGCAACAATCTAATAGTCTTATCCAAAGCATTTTGGCTATGTGATGGTTTTACTGACATTAATCAGATAGCTGCAGCTTTTCATAGGGGCAGAAATAATTCAACCTTAAACATCCACATGCATTTACTCGTTCTACATTGTGCTGTTGTTGTTTTTCATGTTCCGAGTAAGCTACATTTTTGTAGTTTTTAGCTTAACAGTTAACATTTGGATTTATAAGCATTTACAAAGTAAATATTCACTATTTATGTACAGTTTAAAAATAATCCTGATAATTGTAATGGGCTTAAAAACAGATTAAGAAAGAAAGAGTCAGATGTATTCTAGTCAATAGAAAGTGCAGAGCAATTTTCACAAGGATAGTGTTAATAAGAAAGATGCATCTACTGTAACAGAGCATGCCTGGTCTAGTGGCTAGAGGGAAATTGCTTGTTAATCACATACAAATGACTGAGTTTCTGAGTCAGCTGTACCATGTATTACTCTATGGAGAAAAGAAAGGAAATCAGCTACAAATGACTGAATATGGTTTATGCCAGTAATAACCCCTTTAGACCTCTCATGTGGAGCAGTTAATGCCTGCGTTGCTGAAGTATTAGAGGCTTTCAACATTATAATGCTCCATTAGTTGTCAAATCAGCCATCAGCCATGGGCAATGGTCATGGGTATCATAATTATTGGTTAACACTTAAATGCTTTTCCTAGAGGGATCATTGTTACCAGGAAGCATGACATCAAAAGCAAGGGAATTATTTGGCTGAGTAACTGTTTGGGGGAGGGTGGAGAAATCACCATGTGAGTGTGCTCCATTGCATTCTTCCCTATGATCTTGCAGATCAAGTCAAAACCTAACATGCTCCTTCTTTCTATTATTTACCTGCATGGTAGGGCAAATGAATTTATTTAGGGGGGAGGTCTCTGGGTCTGAACACGCAACTTCCCCCTGAGAGGTACACCAGCAGTATCCCCCTTAGCAGTTCTGCTGAAGATAAAGCTTGACAAGGAAAAGCCCTTTTCTCTAGTCGCTTTAAGCACCCTCGGTACTTTCTCTACTCTCCTTCAAGTGGGTCATAGAAATAAAGTTCTGGAGGTTTGTGGTTGCCATGAGATAGTAACACCCCACATGAGTTGGGGCAAGAGGTGAAAAATGTGTTCTTAAAATAAAAAATAAGGCAGAGAGAGGTGATCTTATTATGTCAACAACCTCAATTATTTAATTATTCTTATCACTTCACAAGCAGGACCTCAAGAAATCATTGCACACAATGCTAATTCCATAGTAATTATCTCAAAGTTGCCTCATTACTGTCAGAGGCACTGGATAATGTTGTTATGAACCACCAAGTCAGGATTGTATTATCACAAAGGAAGGGCAGTCACAATAACAATTTATTTTAGACATGGTGCCATTGAGTTTGGGACAAACATAACAAGAAAATAGTGAGTAATGGAAAATGTGTTATTCCTGTCTATATTATCAGCTCTGTTGTGATGCCTTGCACCTCAGGCTCACAAATATCTTTTGCAGTCAATCATCAGTGAACTTTGCATTCTTTATAAAACAACTATATTGCTCCAGTTTACAAATGGCAAATGAGCAGATTTACCACCTACCCACCTGTCTCTCCCAAAGATCATTGAATAGTCTAATTATAAGACATGCTGTTCTAAGAAAGGCACACATGGGTTCAGGCACGTCAGCTGTTGCATTGACAAAATTTTACACAATGTTGTACTGAAGAAGAAAAATCCAAAGGCCACGCTTGGAGCAAGTCAAAAAGCTATAAAAATGTGGCCAGCCTTTGAGTTCTCTCGAACTCTTCATTAGGCATGATGTTACAGTAGGCAGGGGTAGGGCTAGGATGAGAAAAAACAAAAACCACAAAGTAGAAAAAATATACTAAACATTGCAGCCATTAGGTTAGATCTGTTGCTGTGGCTCATTTCCCTAATGAAGACAGCAGGTTGAGCAAGTGCCTCCCGGGTTCAGTGCGCTGGCGTTTATCATAGGGAAACAAACCAGATAATGCATTGAGTGACAACATCCCTGCTCTCTCTGGTGTATACAGCAATGCATGAAAGTGACTCGAAATGCAGAGAGGTGGAATAACCACACCGTGCTTGAAGCAGCTAATGTGTGCGCAACCCTCATCAGGACTCTTAAGAAGGATTTCACACTTGAAGTACTCTGGGCTTCTGTCTTTCAACAAGCCTTTGCCTGCCCTTGGTGCTCCCTTGGAAGTCTTCTTCTCCTCTTGTTCCATCTTGCTGGGCTGCTGTTCTCTCTTTTTCCTTAACTCCATGGGCTTGAAGGCCTCGCAAACCAGCCAAATTTCCCATTCACAGAGGGCATAAGTAGAGTTATCACTTGGAAGTTGACTAAAGAGAAAGTCATAGCAAGTCTGAGGGTTCCTCTTCAGGCATAGCATCTAAAGAATTTTAAGTGAAGCAAAAAAAGTTTTGATCAGGCTAGCAAAATATCTGCGGGAACTGGAAGGTGTTTTGCACCTTTGTAATGAAAAGCACATTGACAAGCAACCGTGGAGAGCAATGTGAAGTACACATTTGAAAAGCATGGCCCTTTAAGTTTGCTGCTTAAATATGGATTTCAGAGCCGACCATTTGGCATCCGAGATGGAAGAATTTATCCAAGGCCTCCCGAGTGAACTTGTAGACAATGAAAGTTCCTGCCACTTCAGCTGTCTCTGAGATATCCTTTTGACACCTTTCACTCTCTGCATTCGCTCACTTGATTATCAAAGCATGGGCTGCACACTATCTTTCATCCACAGCAGTGCGTTCCTTGAGATCAACAGAAGAGCCACTCTGGCCTAAAGGGAGGTTACGTGTGTTTTCTATCACTGCCTGGCCAGGGTATATTCTCTAACTGCCTGACATTTGCTTAGTGTTGAGCTGGCTGGTGAAGATTTATCACAACAGAGGCATGCTGTACAGACTTTTCCCAAGAGGTGGAAACAAATTCCCAAGGACTTTTTTTTTAGTTTAGCAAATGTCAGAAAACAATGAGCGGTCTACAGCAAGCAGATGAAGAAGTGGCCAGAAAGGTCAGCTTGGAACATTGCTGGACATATTGCTGACAACATCGACAAAAATAAAGTTCACCTTCTCTGTCATGTATGAATGAGACTATGGGGTGTTTTTGTTTTTTTACTTTAGCACCTGTTGTGGCTTTTAATCCCCCCCCTTTGCAAGGTGTTTGCCACATATATTCTAATATCATTGGTGAAACTGGGCACAATCCAGCCAAATTCAGTTCCCAGAAAGACACACTCAACGCAAGGGAATGTGCAAGGGAAGGCCTAATGTACAGCTAATTTAAATCCATTGATTTGCTAACCCTGTAATCCAATGTTTCTCAACCTTTTTTGGGCCACGGCACACTTGTTCCATGAAAAAAATCACGCGGCACACCACCATTAAAAAAGTTACAAAATTTAACTCTGTGCCGCCCTATATTGACTATATAATTATGACTGTAAGAAACACTTGCCAATTGCTGTGTTGGTTGCAATCTCCTGTAATAAGGCTTCACAAGCCGTCCAGCGGGTTAGTACTGCGTATTGGTGGCCGCCAGGCTCGTTTGCATTGAGCTTTGGGAAAGAGGAGGAGAAATATTGCTTTCCGGCGGGTCAGCGTTGTATATTGGCGGCCGCCAGGCACGTGACAATGCAAATCGCCCTTCTCGTCGCCGCACGTCGCGGCACACCAGCCAGCATCTCGCAGCACACTAGTGTGCCGCGGAACAGTGGTTGAGAAATGCTGCTGTAATCCCTAGTCTTCATGGAAATTAACTGACCTTTGCTCTATCCATTTATTGCACTCCAGTCTCTAGTGACACACCAGCTCTCCTCTCACCTCGCGACCATTGCACACAGCCGCAATGCCAACTCATTCTGCCCATATTTTGCCCTTCATCTGAAGGGCTCCCCGAATCTTTGCACATCAGCAAATAAAATAGACACCTCTACTATAATTGTCAGTGGACATTAAGTGGGATATAGTATTGTTATACAGTTCCTTCCCCTTCAGGATACTATGAGGAAAGAAGTAATTATCCAGTTAATTTTACAAGTTCAATTAATGAAATGGCCACGGCAATGATTATATTAATTCATTAATAAAATTGCATACACTGATTTTATATAATAAATATAGCTGTGAAACTTTCATATTATTATTTAATGGGTACTCAATTACTTAGTTTCTGTTTTTAATGTACAATGGCATGCAACTAATTAGAGGTAACAAAATTATATTCATTACAAATTATAGATCTTTTTGTCCAGCAAGTCGAATACCATGAGATTAAATCATTTAACAATATTATATACAGGTGTCAACCACTGACTTTGCAGAGTTTTTAATGGTCTATTGAATTTAGAATAGAATAGAATAGAATAGAATACTTTATTGTCATTGTACATAGTACAATGAAATTGAAGGCCATCCCATAAAAAACAATATAAAAACACAATTACAGTCACACACACACACACGCATACATTTAATAACTATTTTAGAAAACTAAACAAAAAATTAAGTTCACTAGAAACAGATTATATACCTAACTGATGGGAATGGAATATCTAAAAGAAACAACAGCTTTGAACCAAATAGAAAATTGCTGAAGGGAATTGAGGTTGCTTTGCACTAAAGGAATCCATTACATAAATTTCATACCACATTCAACAAGGTAATTTAATATTTCTATTTACATGTGTAGCCTGACTTGCTACAATAATAGTTTTATAATAATGCTGCATACAAATATGTTATGCAACTGTGGGATATGTGCTCCTTGGGGTTATGAGGCTTGCAGTCTGGTAAATAAATCTCTTTACAGGGATTCACATGAGCAGGTGGATCTTACAGGACAGGAGATCCCTTTGTAGAGGATTTGATCACTTATTTTCAAAGAATGAAACTTAAAGCAACTTACAAAAAAGAACACTGTCTTCAAAAGTCTTAAGAATAAAAATTCCGAACAACGTTTTAAAACATAACCAAGGATAGAAATGATCTTAACAAAAGTGACACAAAACAAATCCTTGATTCTTTCTACATCTATAGTGAAGGTCATTTCAGAGGTAGATCTCCTGCCCCTTATTCTCTTTTTAACCATTAAAAAAGAATTACTTTGCTTATAGGCAGTGGTGGAGCTACATGCTCTGGCACTGGGAGCGGAGAACAGGTGTGGCGTGGCTGGCACATCTCCGGGGGTGACGCCGTGCGTCCTGGGGGGGTGGCTGCGATGGCACCCCGCCAGTGATGGCACCCGGAGCGGACTGCTCCCCGCTCCCCTTCGTCCGCCAGTGCTTATATGGTGACTGGACATGGGACCACAAACACCCGCCCTCTTGATCTGCCCAGAGCCAAACTTGGCCCTGGCTCTATGCCCTTTTCAGTCGCTAGCACTGCTCCTCTGCAGCACACTTTCTCCAGAACTGGGAGTTACTAGTGACTAATTTAATTGCATAGTAGATTGTCACAGCATGACATTTCCACTCATATGAACACTGGAAGCCTTACCTGCCCCCTGCCCCCCCAATGTAACCACTACAATTTACAGGTGATTTGGCTGCCCGGTGCAATTATCTGAATGACTTTCTTGTACGTCTCACACATAAGAAAGGATCCTGATTGAATTTGGTTTCTAGTTGACTGACCATTTCATTTCTGCTGGGGAAATGGGACTGGGACTGAACAAGTACCCTCACAATTAAACGACTTCCTTGCCATAATAACTTCTACTGGGAATGTTTGATATTCAGTCATTCTAGATCATCAGTATCCTGCAGAAAGCTAAGAATCCCTCCCTCCCTCCATACCCCTTTCTTTTAAAACAGGATGTTGAAACTGTGCATGTGTTTCTACGTGCATTGACACTGACTGTTTACAATTACACTTCTTTGCTTTTTATATTATATTATTTTGTAGCCTCTTGCTTCTTTGCATTGCTTCAATTCTGACTCGGATTTCAACAAATTATCCTGAAATATATTTACTTCTCGTTAACATGCACCAATCCAAATCATATTCTAAGATCAGTTAGACCCTTAGAGATCAAGAAAGGATGTGAGGAATCAAAAGGCCACCAGTAAGACTGCAACCCTGCATACTCTTAGTAATGAGTAAACCCGGGCACCAAATTAATTTTGCTGCCCACAATGATACTGTGGAGGATTCCGCCCACTTTGGGATGCCTAGCTGGCTAGAGTCCACGTTCTCATGGCCACACAGACCAAGACCCTTATTTGCAGATTTGTGATGGTCTATGGCTACAAGTATTAAAGTTTGCAAGCATTAATGTGTAGGTCAAAATGATTTTTGCCTCATCTTTTCCCACTAACTGTGATGACAACTGAGGCAAAAATCATTCTTTGTTCGGAACCACCTTATCTCACCAGTAAAAGGTGCCTTATATCTGCAGCTGGGGGGGGGAGGGGACAACGACGACTGCAAAAGATACTTTTTTCTAGTACCCCAAAATAGGGCATTGCATTTGGCTGATACTAATCAGCACATGTTTTATGTGTATCATTTTGGAACAGTGCATTACACACTGATAAGGCAATCCATCACCTTGATATGTTATCTGTTTGTAATGTGCTTCCTTTAGAAAACTTCTCAGAGTTAAACTGGGTGGACTTCTTTGACAGCAAGTGTGCAGATCTGTGCTAATGTGCATGTACGAAGGAGCACTAGATTGTTGGCAACTGTCCTCCTGAGACTAAAGTAAGACAAATAAGCTCATTTGCTCAGTGACAGCGGCTCTGGACTTATGAACTAGTACTTCAATGAGGCAAAGTCAGCATATGTTAATAGCACAAAACATCTAGCTTTCCTTTTCTTTCCCAAGCAATTAATAAGTTTCGCTAGTGCTGCTTTCAGAGAGAGAAATAAAAGGCTATTGTTTGTAATGAGACACTGACAATTTAAGCAACACGTCCCTGATCGTTTCTTCTATCATCAACTATGGAGGGGAAAGGTGATCCTGGTTTTCCTGGTTTATTCATGAAACCTTATGGTGAAACATGGTGACAAGTAGTAGTTGTCACTCTTGACGCAACTGCAGAAACAACTGCTACATGAAGCTCAATGAGAAACCACAGAAAGGTTCTGAACCATCTACATTAAGGGTAGACAATGTAGGGTAGACAATCCCCAAGATGTTGCTAGACTACGGTTCAACTGGCCATGCAAGTTGGGGCTGATTAGAGTTCATAGAATAACAGAACCACAGAACCATAGAGTTGGAAGAGACCCCAGGGGCATCTAATCCAACCCCCTGCAATGCAGCTAAAGCATCCATGACAGATGGCCATCCAACCTCTGTTTAAAAGCCTCCAAGGAAGGAGAGTCCTTGAAGACATTGGTTTGAGTCTTACCCCCCAGAGCAGGAGAAAACAAGCTCGTTCCCTCTTCCATGTGACAGCCGTTAAGATATTGGAAGATGGCTATCATATCTCCTCTCAGTCTCCTCTTTTATAGGCTAAACATACCCAGCTCCTGCAACCATCAAGGCTTGGTTTCCAGACCCTTGATCATTCTGGTTGCCCTCCTCTGCACACGTTCCAGTTTGCCAATATCCTTCTTAAGTTTTTAAGTTGTAGTCCACCAATATCTGAAGTGGACCATGTTAGCTTCCCTGATAAATAAGCACTTGCACAAATTCATGCAGAAGATATTGTTCATGCAGAATTTGAAATTGTAAAGACATCCTCACAATTAGAATGGGAAAAGGACGCAGTAATCAAGATTGCATTTCTTTGTAAAAATGCATCTAAGTTCTTAGAAACTGTTGTAGTAAATGTAGTGCTGTAAAGTTCATTAGTGGGTAGTAAATCCTTAGGCCCACGCAGCCAATCTTCAATGGCTGCCCAGCACGCTCCCCAGCTCGCTCTGCAAAACTTCTTCTTGTTTGGACCCAGCAGAGTTATAGCACAGCTGGAACGATGGCAGTCTGTGTCTTCAATAAAACAGACTCAACTCCGTTGCTTCTAATCTAACTCAACTTTATTACAGAAGCATAAAAGAAACAGCAAAACCAACAGAAGCTAGCTGCATGTTTGCAGCTCTTATCTCTAGCACTCTCTCCTACACACTTGTCTCCGGCAGAAACTCAGACTCAGACTCTGAGACTCAAAACCAAAACTGAACTCAGAACAAAGGAAATTGCACGTATCACTTGTGGGCAGACACCCAGAGAATCAGAACGCCTTTAGAGGGTTTTTAACTCTGTGTTCACCAGAATCCCAACAGAAACTGAACAAATATATAAGGCATTGGCTAGAATTAAGAGTCCTTATTATGAATTTAGTAACAAAGGGTCTTGTCTACTAGTAAAAGCTTTCAAAAATGTAGAAATAAAAATCTAATTACTGGGATTTGCAACCCTGAAGGGACAGGTGGGGAGGATTGACCATGGTGCCCCCAAGCTTGGGTTTGGGTGTTTGCCTGGTTGGAATCCATACCCTGGTCACCCAGTGAAACCTTGCTTGCTTGACTTGCACCATGGCCAGGTACCACAGTGGCCAGCTCCCATAGAATGGGCTTGAGATTCTCCAAACCCAGTGGACCCATTCCATCAATGTGGGGTTTGTGGAATGATGAACTGATCCTGGGACCCAATGCCATGCCAGTCCTTACCCTGCCTGCTGCTGTCAATAAAGGTTTGGCCTGATTTTATCTCATCACAATTGTACAGTCCAGCTATTTTGCTGCTCTCATGGGCCACATAATGTTCCTGCCTGGGCAAAGCAGAATCATTATGTTTCCAGGACCCATTCAGTCACACTGGGAATGGACCAATTGCACTCAAAGAGCAGATGCTGAAGAATAGTTATGGACACACACGGTAACAGACACAACATTTGGGCAGCATCTCCTCAGCCACTACCTTCATACAAAAGAAAAGGCTGAGGTAATTTTGTCTGTCCATTACCCTTCCTTTCTGTTCTGAAATTGACATAAATAGGGGGTGGCTGGCAAGACATTCATAACATTTCTCAATGCATTAATAGAATTTCCAACCTTTCTCCCCCCACCCCCATTTGTCTCCAAGCACTTTTCTTCTCAATCACACATATTTTATCTGAGCAAAGAACTGCCCCATAAAGGACAGGCTCAGTGTATCCCAGGATGTTTAATATGCATATATTTCACACTCCTTATTTGTTTTGCAAGCCAATTTGCATGTGGCATCTCTCCAAGAGAAGGAGTTGGAAAAGAGATAAAATGCAACTGGGGGGAAAAGGGAGTTATTTTAGATGCCATTCTAAAGGACAAGCAAATTTCTAGCTCCAAAACAGGCAATAAGAGCTGCCATCAGGCTGGAATCTGTGGGAAAGATGTGAAGCTGGAGAGAGTCAAGAAAACTCATTTCCCTGTCCAAGATTCCATCTTAATATCCTCTTGTAAAACACTTAATGGATAATGGGTTCACAATTTCTCTCTCTCTCTTTCTCAACCATTGAGGAGATATATAAATATATTGAAACAGAAAACTAAGAGCTAATCTATACATGATGATAAATCCCAGAGGCCTTGGATCTCCTGGGCTGTACTAGGGTAGAAGGGAAGAAGGTCTTCCACAGCATACACTCAAACACTTCACTGCACATAAAACACCCCAGAGAGAAAGATCAGAAAAGGTTTCCAAGCTAGTTTCCTGTGAACTTTTGATGGGAGACATATCCAAAATGCAATCTGAAATGGTAGGGACCAAGAACTCCTAAGAGCCACAGAATTCTTTAAGGTGAATGAGATTCCAGGTTGGAAGATATGCTGAACGTAGAGCAGATTTCTAGTTCTGTTGACAGTATGAATCAATTCCTGTGATCCTAAGCACATTTGTGAGTACCTATTGTTTTATGCTGAAAAGTTTAAAGAAACCAAAGAATGGGGTTTTCATGGCAATGGAAAGTTGGCTGTAGACACACAACAAACTTAAAATGCAGCAAAGTCCCCCCCCCCCCCGGATGCATTTCAAATCATGCTTGCTCAATGTTGTGCACCTCCCTGCAGTGTTCCCTGGCTGGGTGCCGTCTGTCCACACCAGTGGCTGCAGTGGCGGCCTTCCTATGGCTTAGGTTTCTAAACTAGACCCAAGCTGATTTGGATATTGTGTTCTTTCTTTCTTTCTTTCTTTCTTTCTTTCTTTCTTTCTTTCTTTCTTTCTTTCTTTCTTTCTTTCTTGTAGTATTCATTAAGAAAGAACAGGACAGATGTGGATTGTGGCTAAAATGAGTGGTGGGAGTATATTGGATGCAGAGTAAACAGGAGTTTGTACACAGCCTGATATCAGCAACCTAGCATTAATCATATGGTCTACTATAACAACTTTATTCATTTTTTTCAGATAGTTAAAATTATTAGCTCTTAGGATTTTGACAACCATACCAGATATTTTTGCATAAAGGTATTCTCTGTGGTTGCTTATGGTGGCTGCTATTTTATTTATCTGTGATAGCCTATGTGTTCTGTCACTCTGGGGCCGCTCTGTAGTCTATTCATAATATACTTTTAGCAACTTTTTAAATTCTAGGCTATTTTTTGTGTTCCTGCTTCTTGTTCAGCCATGTAGCAGTCATTTTATAAAGATAATTTTCTTTCAAAGTAAGGCAAGTACATGTTATCATTAGTTTCCTCTTACTTGAATATTAGATTCATAACACTTTATTAATAAATTTCATACACATGTAAATTAGACCTAATTGGACTGGCTCATCAATCTGTTATTCCCCAATTACATAACAAAGTACATTAACAGAGTGTGATTTATGGATAAGGTACCAAGTGAATGTTTGTGATGGAATTCAGAAAGTCCTCATTTGCATAGCCTAATTAGTAGTTTATTAATCTTAAGTGCATATGGAAATTAACAGCATTTTAATCTCCTAAAATTCAGCTTCTTATCCCTTCATTAACTTCTTCCACTCTGGGTAGTGAGAGAATTTTTAATAATGTAGGTTAGTAGATTAGGAGTGTACTGTATGTGCATTCGCATGGATGTACAGTGCGCCTCTAATTACCAGATGGTAGAAACTACAAATAGGTGGTGGAAATTGCCAACATATTCCACAAATAAATTCTCTCTTGCACCTGGATAGCCATTAGAATCCTAAATAAAGATTTTTTTAAAAAAATGTTCCTGGTCAGGGCAATGATGTAATGCACTCCCTTGCCCTCCAACCCAGGAGAGAGCAGGATGCAAAAATAGGACTTTAAAGAGAAGAGAGAGTGCATTTGAGTGGATCAATGGAAAATTGGGAATAAACAATTAGGACCTGCTGCAAAGGAGCAGAACAGGGTGAAAAACAACAGCTGCAGTTTGTTCCTGGATGGAGGAGATTTTCTACTAGAGCTGGAGGATCTCACTAGGAAAAGGCATGGTACCTGCATCATCACATGCCTTATGGAGCAGAGAAATTTTGTAAATAGTGTTTATGTTGTATTATATATATAACTATCATAATAAGGGACCCAGGTGGCGCTGTGGGTTAAACCACTGAGCCTAGGGCTTGGTGATCAGAAGGTCGGCGGTTCGAATCCCTGTGACGGGGTGAGCTCCCGTTGCTTGGTCCCAGCTCCTGCCAACCTAGCAGTTCGAAAGCATGTCAAAATGCAAGTAGATAAATAGGAACCGCTACAGCGGGAAGGTAAACGATGTTTCCATGTGCTGCTCTGGTTTGCCAGAAGCGGCTTTGTCATGCTGGACACATGACCTGGAAGCTATACGCCGGCTCCCTCGGCCAATAATGCGAGATGAGCGCGCAACCCCAGAGTCGGTCACAACTGGACCTAATGGTCAGGGGTCCCTTTACCTTTATCATAATAAGGTAATAGTATAAACTGGATCAGCTAAGCTTAGTGTTTTGATATAAATTTTCAGGGCTTTTTTCAGCCAGAACTCAGCTCCAGCACTTTTCAGGTGGGTGTCATTGCCATTCTAAGAGAACGAGGGGTGTGTGCATGGTGAGTTCCAGCACTACTTTTTCTAGAAAAATAGCACTGGTGTACCGACGCTAATTATTAATGTCTCTGTTTTCATCCTTAGTACTGGTGTGTGTGCAACACACACAAATGTTTTCATTGCCAGGATGTAAGTTACAAATGGCCATTACAATGTATAGCAATGGCATTGTACTACAATTACTACTAGAATTCTGAAGAAGTGTGCATGCACACGAAAGCTCATACCAAAATAAAAACTTCGTTGGTCTTTAAGGTGCTACTGAAGGTATTTTTTTATTTTGCTTCGACTCAGACCAACACGGCTACCTACCTGTAACTAGAACTACTAGAATTGTTAGCTGATGTAGTGGGACACAACTTTACAGAGCATTTGTGCTACATGACTTCTCTTTGACCCTGGAAGTTTTATTGTTCCAAAGATGCACTTTTACGTTTCTTGCTGTTTGCCTTTATCATCTGTAACACCCATTTACAAGCCAAATATCCTGCACCAAGTGAGAAGTATTAAAAATTAAAGTAAATTTCATAAAAGATGCTATACACAGATACCAATAATCCAAAATTACTCATTTTCTCTCTGCACTTGGCCTTTCCTTAGCCAGCCAATAACAGTTCACTTCTCACCATTTTCTGAATGAGAACCATTAACGGAGACTTCATGAAATAGCTATAATGTAATCAGGTCCAGGTTTATATAATCCATTAGCCCTGAAGAACCATCAAACATTTATTAAATTGTGTTTGAAACTTCATGGTAATATAAAGTCAAGATAATATCCATAAAACTGAAAATATACAGACATTTTCCTGTTTAGCAACTCTGGTTAATTAATGGCAGGAGTATCAAATATTTCCTGCTGGGCTCAGACAATTTTTATAAGGTTTGTTACTCTTGGGGTTTCCATTTGCAAACCTTTTCTTTTTATCATGTTTATAGGCTTACTATTTGACGGCTGAGAAGGAGTCTGGACAGAAGAGGGGTAAGGGAGCTTGGAAGACCCCTCAACTCCCCTGAGGGTCAGCATGCTCATATCCACAACATATGAATGCTTTAGAGTGGCTAGGAAATAGCGGAGGCACCTTCTAGAGAAGGCAAAAGATGGCAGAGCTAGGGTTGCCAATGCTGGTTAGAATTCACAGACCCGATGCCGCACCTTAATTCCCCTTTAAACAGTAAACCCCAGAAATAATGGTGGGTCTCACCAGACAACTACTCTCACTCTGAGGTCATTGCATCCTTCCTCCCTGCTGCTTGGCAGATAGCATGGCACCTTCATACTGAAAGACTTGCTATTAAATGTGATGGCTTTACCTTAAAGCTGCATTGGCTTGCCCCCAACTTCCTTCCTTTTAAATTTGTATTTAAGCTTGTCTCTTGCTGTTTTAGCAGATCTGTGTTCTTCTTTAAGAAGTTGAGGAACTCTGCAGAGGTCATGTCAATGTTCCGTTGCACCTGCAGCTTGGCCTTCACAACACCATCGCTCAGTCCAAAATTGGCCTCAGGCAGGGTGCCAACTTGAATAAAATATGGGGGGACAGGTAAGCCCTGCCCCACCCCGCCCCACCCCGCATAATAAGTCACAAGATATGGGGCACACACACCATTTGAATAACAATGCCTCTATCAACTTGGTGGGTGGCTCAAATATATTATTGTGGGGCGAAGGAATCGGTAGAATCCTGGAGACTCCAAGCCAAACCTGAAGAGTTGAAAAATCAAGACAGGGCCCAAAGATGAAGAAGACCAATTCCTCCTGACAGAAAAAAAACTGAATTAGCTCAGGGTGTGTATAAAGGAGGGGTGGCTAACCTCTAGCCCTCAAATATTGTTGAACTCCAACTCTCATCAGGCCCAGCCAGCCAAACCAATGAAGAGGGATGAACAAAACTGGAGCCCAACATCATTTTTGAAGGCTACAGATTAGCTACCCCTGAGGGAATCGACGGATTGCAAGCAAAAACATTTAGGGAATGAAAGGGTGCCTCCCTCTGAAGATATGGAAATAAGTGTGCTCTGCTGTTTACTTCCATTAGTGCTCTGCTTTTATATTCGTATAGAAATTAAATATTGCAAGAGTGGGGAAACCCCTTAAGGATTACCTTTTTCGTTGGATTCCATCTGTGTTTAATTTTCACTGCTATGTCAGCTTTTGAGTTGGAATTAAAACAGTATGGTTGGATAGAAATGTTTTAGTACACAAAACAAAATTTAAGAATGCCTGCCTGAATTTTTTTTTTAAAAGAATGATTGTATTCAGTAGACTTCTAAACTGAAACTGTCTGGAATAAATGAGGAAAATGAGAGTACCGTAATAGCATGATTAACCAGAGAATTGCTCACATAAAACTTTCTATTTGGGGTGGTCAACTGGGGGAAATGAGGGCAATGAAATTATTGATATTATTAAACTGAATTAGAGAAAACCGTATTTGGAGAAGGCAGATGGAGATTCTGCCATGTTTGGTAATTCTTTTCATCTACTGAGATGTTTTGGGCTTCCTATGAGGTCTATATATTGTATCTTTGCAAAGACACCCACTTAAAGGAGCACCAGAGCACAGTTGTGATATTTCTGACTTGCTGTGTGCACAGGATAAGAAAATTTCATTTTATGCATCATTCAGTGCTTGCCAAAGCGATTCTCTGAAGCTTATGCTCTTTTACGATAAAAGCAGAACAAAATAAAGATAAAGAAATCTTTGTTCTCTTGAATGAGTTCATTTATAACTGAATTACAAATGGTGCTGAAAAATCAAAATTGCTTGGCTCTGAGTGCCTTTTTCTTTCTTTAAGATGCTCTTTACAACATCCAAAAACCTGGTTACTTAGCTCAGCTGTAGCCTTATTAACTAAAGCATACAGGATTACTATAGACAAGAAAGCCAACACACTCTGTGTCTATGAGAAAAATACATTTTTTAAAAATTAACAGAAAAGCTACATGGAACACTCAGGAACACACAAATTCAACATATTCAACATTGGCTACTATTTAGGACACTTCTCATGTTTAAACTTGGATAAAAAAAATTGGTAGAACATGTTTTAATAGAGCAACAAGACTGCGAATTCAATTTTAAATAGTGAACCAATTTTTTTAGAATGCAGTGTTACTATAATATGTTGTATGAGAAAAAAATCTTCAAATTGATTATACTGCTTCTGCAGTCATACATTAGACTAGCACTGGCCCTGAGTAATAAGACATAAAAGCAGGATAGAGAGTTGACATGGAAATGAATAAAGAATAGTAGGGGTTCTGCTTCTGGAGCAATCTGGAAAGCATGGCAAAACATTTCCAAAGCTCATATTTTTTGGAACAGTGACTCCCCCCCCCCCCCGGGAAATAAATGGTCCTGAAAATAACCACATGGTCCAGCTGTGCCCTACAAAACCAATGTTTAACTTAAAATCTTATAATAGCAGCAAGTGACACTACAGATGCTATAAATAGGTTTGCAAAGAAAGAAAGAAAGAAAGAAAGAAAGAAAGAAAGAAAGAAAGAAAGAAAGAAAAGAAAAGAAAGACCAATAAAATATAGATTTTGTTCTGTGTGTTTCTGATCTTTTATTGGAGTAATAGCTTGTGGGTGAACCATTCAACTGACAGTTAAGTCATTATCATTTGTTAATTGTATTTTAAAAGCTTCCTTATGAACATTAGTTAGCAATGAGGATTCTGCTTCACTGATTAAAATAACTAGGGAATGTCAATGTTTTTGTCAGACACTAGTGGTAGTTGTTTTCTTGAACCTCTGCAGTAAAGGTTAGAATATGTTATAAATTCATAATCTTTCCCATGTAGCCAGCACTGCTGTCTTTATTAAGGTTAAGCTGGCCATTTCTAATAAAGCTGTGCAAGCATTACCTAAAAGCCTGTGGCATATTCTGTGTTCGTGATGATCCACAATGGGGACCCATTTTTCTTTCTATCAGGGAATGTCATGCAATCTTTGATTCAGTAGCAGAGTGCATGTTCTGTTTGCCATACACTAGAACCAACCTTCCCCATATAGTGATTTGCACCCATCTTGGCTATAACATGGAGTCTGCCATTCTTGCCTTGGTCAGGCTACACCTGGGACACTGTGTTCAATTTTGGGCACCACAATTTCAGAAGGATATTGACCTTGACCTCCAGCCGATCGTGCAGCAATGGCGGGCGCTGTTCTCCTCAGCTGAGGGGAACGTGTGCCTTCGAGGCAAGGGGGGACTGCCAGTAGTATAGCAACCCTGGGAACTGGTAAAATATTATTATTATTATTATTATTATTATTATTATTATTATTATTATTATCCCCGTTATCACCCCTAGACTGAGAGAGAGCAGCTGGCCAAAAGCCATGGAGTTCCTTGCTAGGCTCAGATTTGTGCTAGGGACTTGCAGCTCACTGTATTAACCATAGTGACTATCAGGTTTCTGCTAAAGGTGTGGAGACCATAAATACCATAACTTAGTGGTTTACATCTCTCTGTCCATACCTTCTTGCCCTGCTTCTCTGCCTGCACAAGTCTATAAAGAGACAATAGAAAAGGGTGGGCTTAAACTACCCTTTCTAAAATCATATCTGAAAACCTCCACATGCTAAGGCAAGGGTGGGGGACCTGGGGTTCATTAGGTGATGTTCAACTCTAATCAGCTTGGCTAATGATCAGGGATGGTGAGAGTTGTCATCCAGCAACATCTGGAAGGCCCAAGGTTAGGCAAAGCTTGGCTACAGCTCATGGTTAGCAAGGAGAGAACATAGCCACAGCTCCCCATTTTTATGACATGCTAAGGCGAACCAACATGAGCTCTGACCAAACTGCGGGAAGCTACCAACATGAGTCTGACCAAACTGCGGGAGGCGGTGCAAGACAGGAGTGCCTGGCGTGCTATGGTCCATGGGGTCACAAAGAGTCGGACACGACTAAACGACTAAAGAACAACAAAGGCGAACCAGGAGTTAGCGCAGCAAGAAAGACCAGGGAAGAGCAACGAGGCCACACAATTGTATGGTCCCAGTAAGCCATAGTTTGGCTTGCTGTGTCCACTCTAAAACTGCAGTCATGTTTTGTTTTTTAAATAGTTTTTATTGAAAGACTTTCATGGATAACAAAGGTACATATAACACCTCTGCTTTCAATTCACTGAGTCCTTTCAACAGGTCCGTTACATTCGGTGTAAGGCTGTTATAGGCGTGGGCGAAGAGAGAAGGGTGGGGATAATCTTTCAACCACCAACCTCTCCAACTTTTCACACCACCAACATAAACAAATCAACAAATAACCTATTCCCATGATGCTGACACAGAAACTCTGCATATACACTATGCAAAAGAATGAAACTTCAGTCATGTTCATGACAGAAGCAAGTCTCAAGCAAGCCATGTGCATCATCAACGCCCATGACTGAGTTCCAGGATTGGCCTTGGATAAAGATGCAAATGATATTCAGAATGCCGCAGATCATTACTTCCAGCATAATGTTGTACTTTGAAGAGGTTAAAATTTATGATACTAATAAACAAATAAACTGTTACTGGCAACTGTGTAGAAGATTTTTTTTAATGACCAATTAAAATAATGAGCCCTGGTGTACTTCAGCCTAAGGCCAAACTAGGAAGGCAATTAGACAGCAGGCCCACAGGTGGAACAAAGATGGAGCAAGTTTGGAGCACAGTTATTTATGCCAATTCCACAGCTTAACATCTTTAAAGGGTTATTTGTTTCCTAGCTGCTAAAATCAAAAGGGTTGTTATATAACTTGTTTCAAAAGCATTTTGACATGCTTTATACTGTGGGGAAGGCCCTTACAGCTTGGCAATATATTAGGTAGAAAAACCAAACCGTTGCTCAACTGTCATGTTCTGGTCCAATGCTGGATTCCACAGAGAAAGAGGGAAGACTGCATTGGTTACAAGTTGCACACCCATGGACAGCTCCAAGTGAGCAACTTAACTCCGCTGAAGGTTTGGAGCCGACAGAGGCCTTGTAAGCCTCTGTCTCCAGACTACCTCTTCTACTCCTTTATGGAGAACTTCAGGGCTTTAAAGGACCAACCTTCTCCCCATGCTGCTGACACAACGTGTCGTGGGTTCTTGAGGGGAAGGTGCCCATGAGGGTAAAGCTTGCGGTAGTCCAGGAGGTTCTTCTGGGGGTTCCTGTCCAAAAGTGTCAGACACAGTGGTCTCCTGATCTCCAACAGCCAGCTCAGAATTCTGTACATGATCTGACTCCTTAGCTGGTGCCTTTGAAGCCCAACTCTGTATCTGGATTCAGCATCTTTACTTCAACATAAATTACTTTAAAATGCTAAGTAATATCATGTGAGAAGAATGGGTTTGCCTCTGGTTCTTGCCAACCCTTCTCATCAATGTCACACACTGCTTCGGATGTACTAAGGGACAAGCAGAATGAGCAAGCAGCAGATGAAGCAAACTCATCTAGTGCTTCAAGAGGTATCAGGTGATAACTGCTTAGGATACTCGTCCAATTTGCAAATGACACCAAACTAGGAAGAATAGCCAATGCTACTGAAGATAGAACTTTAACAGACTGGAGAACTGTGTCCAAAATAATAAAATGAATTTCAGTAGGGACAAATGTCAGGTTCTACACTTGGGAAGGAACACTTGTGCTACCTGCACAAATATATGGTGGGGGATACCTGGCTTACTAGTAGTACATGTGAAAAGGATGTAGGGGTCTTAGTAGACCAAGCTTAACATGAGTCAACAGAGTGATGCAGCAGCAAAGAAACCATTCTAGGCTGCATCAACAGAAGTATATTGTCCTGATCAAGGGGAGTTATAGTAAGACTCTATTCTGCCTTGGTCAGAGGGAGTTGGGTATGTTTATCCTGGAAAAAAGGTGACTGAGAGGAGATATGAGAGCCATCTTCAAATATCTCAAGGGCTGTCACATGGAAGAGAGAACAAGCTTCTTTTCTTCTGCTCTGCAGGGTAGGACCGGAACCAATGACTTCAAGTTAAGAAAGGAGATTCCAACTAAACACCAGGAAGAGCTTTTTGATGGTAAGATCTTTTCAACAGTGAAATAGACTCCTGTGGGAGATGTTGGACTTTCCTTCCTTGGAGGTTTTTAAGCAGAGGTTGGATGGCCATCTTTCATGGATGCTCTAGCTGAAATACCTGCATTGCAGGGGGTTGGACTAGATGACCTTCCTTTTCCTTACAACTGTAAAGTTCTATGATACTGGTGGAGGCCCTGTTGAAGGGACAGTGGCAGAGAACACAGTTCTGGTCACCTCACCTCAAAAAGGATGTTGTAGATGTGGAAAAGGTTCAGAAAAAGGAAACGGAAATGGTTGAGGGGATGGAGTAGCTCCTCTATGAAGACAGGTTGCAGCATTTTGAGCAAGTTAGAGAAAATGGAAGTAGGAGGCAACAGGAAGGAAGTTTATACAATTATGTGTGGCATGCAGAAGGTTTTCCCGTGTCTCTTCTGAAAACCACAGGAGAGTTCTCTTGTGCTTCTGTTCTGCTTGCTGGTTTCCCCCAGGCATCTGGCTGGCCATGATGGGAACAGGAAGTTAGATGAGATGGGCCACTGGCCTGATCCAGCAGGCCATTCTTGGGTCCTTAGGATGGGCCTCTGGATCCTGTGAGTGGCCTGAGGAACAAGACTGGTGCTGGGACTTGATGAGATGCTGTGCGTGGTTTGGCTTTATCTTATCCCACGTCACCCATAGGCATGCCTGCCTATGTCACTTCTGCATATGCTGTACAACTGCTACTTAAGCCCAATGGATCATCCGTTGTCCAGCATTGATGGGAACCTGGCAAATCACCGAGTGCTGGGTGGTGATAGAAGAGAAACTTTGCAGTCTGTGTGGCAGAGATTTCTCTGCAGACTCATAAGCAGATGCTCTTCACCGATTAAAATGTCACAATTATCTCATGCTTTGATGATGAAATATGTACGCAGGAGTGGAATATGCCTCATCTGTAAACAGGGAGCTTGTTTGACAGTAATGTCATCTTTATTCAATATGTTTTTCAGCCAAGCCAAAGGGGGAGGGTAAAAGATAGTTGGAAGGAGGTTACAAGTGCCTCCAGGCAGTTAAGTGGAAATTATTTCCTCTTAATTTGCATGCAAGCATTACAATTTGCATTTTAATTTTAATATTTTAAAGCATGAGAGCCTGTTTAGGTAAATGTGCTAATTAGATCTTTGTAAACAACCATATACTGTCATTTTTAAAATTAAATTTAAAGGGTGATTAGAATAATATGGGCACTAGCTTGCTTGGAAGAAAGGGAACAAACATCCATCTGCAAAAATAATGTGCTATTTTTTGGCACTAGGTTAGGATTCTTTTGGGTTTTCTGTCCAATTCGGTGTCTGGAGTACGATGACTAACAGAAGTGTATACCTCTGAACATTGTATAGGCATTTCCCATCCTTCATGCTGGAGAGATCCCCTCCCAAATACTGGCCGCAGGGGGTGTAGCCCCATCCATTGCTGCTACACAGTCCAGTTCCTGAACCTGTGAAGCCCCCATCTCTAAGCTTTGCATCTTGTCAGAATTCAATCACAGTTTATTAGCCCTCACCAAGTTCATGACTGCATCTAGGCCTCTCGTGATTCAGAAGTTATAGAGAAACAGAGTGAGATATCGTTGACATACTGATCACACCCTGCCCCAAATCTCCTGGCTGCCTCCAGTGGCTTCATGTAGCTATTAAATAGCATTTAGAAAACTAAATCGTGTCCTCTAGCAACACAGATCAACTGCTAGAGGACAGAGTGCTACTCTCTGGAATTGACCCTATAGGTGGGAGTGAAACCTCCCTAAAACAAGGCCCCCGACTCCCAAATCATGCAGAAGGGCCAAGAGATTACTGTGGTCAATGCTATTTCTTTATTTCTAGAGGTACTGTATTTATACACCAGCTCCTAAAAGAACAGGGTGGTATACCGCAATGAAAAAGCATATTAAAACCATGTAATAGATGTGGAGGAGAGGAACTTGGCGGGAAAGATGCAGATGCCTAGAGTCCTCCTGCTACACAACTGTTCTTACAAGAGGAGTTTTGTCCTTCACATCTGCTGATTCTAATACCAATCCATGCAAGTGACCCTGTGACCTCCCTAAAACAGATCTGGCAAACTACACTCACTACAAGGAAAGCCCCCATTGCCTTCAGGGAGGCTTGTGGAAGAGAATTCCCCACTGGACTATGGTATGAGGTCAATGACAACATTGTTGATACAGCATGCCGCACTGCCGTAGGCCCTACCAATGTCCTCAGACCATTCTGGGCCCTGAAGTTTAGATCTCTCCCAGAAATCAATGTGCCCCAAAAGGTACTTGGGAAACGGACCCATAGTGTGTGTGGAAGCAATGTCCTCCCGGGCAACATTATATTGAGAATTGAAATTCCTGACACGGAACACACCTTGGGTCTTTCTGTTAAGCCTGTTTCTGAGATTAAGATTAATCCATGGGCCACCTTGATCAGATGATGATGATGATGATGTCTTTGCATGGGATAAGGCAATTATCAAAAAGGTTCTTTGCACACTTGCAAATAGGCATGTGATGGGGCATGCCAACAGCCATGACAACACCACCAAAATAAAAGCCCAAAACGTATATATATTATATTGCTGTTTCAGCTAGGACACGGCTGCACAGAAGAGGTGTGTGCCAAATGTTTAGGACTGATATGTCAATCTCACATCCTCATATATCTCAATTTTGTGTGCTATGCAGCCCAATCCAACTTTTGAAGTGCTTACTTAGAAGGAGGTCCCACTGAGTTCAATAGGACTTGCTCTCCAGTGAGCACAAATAGCATCACAAACTAATGGTGCAATGCTATGAATGTTTACTCAAAAGTAAGGCTCACAATGTTCAATGGGTCTTACTCCCAACGTAAGCAAATATGACCGTGATTGTTGGTTCATTTCACTACAATGGCCAGATCCGGATGACATCCCTCCAAAACCCCTGAGAGAAGAAAACAGCTTCGGTACTGGCGATCACCTCTTGAAATCACTCACCCAGCCACCAGTTAGGCATATTTGTCTTGATATTTCTCTTTATAGCAACAAACATAAGAAACCCATCTGCTTTGGGCCCACAACTTTCAACTTCCGTTTCAAGATCCAGATTCATTTTATGAAGTAATGTGCTGAAAGGGATATGTATTAGCAGTTGCATTCAACTGCCAATCCATTACACTTCAGTTGCCCAGCTCTGTCCCTTAGAGAACAGAAGAGACACTGACCTAGAAGCAGGCTAGTAGGATTGATGGTTTCCTGGAAAATTCCATATTTTGCCACCTTGTCATAAACAACTTTAGAATAGATACTAATTACTAATATTTAAGGGGGGTATAATTTTATTTGGTATTTGCACAATAATGCCTCTTACTTATGTTTTCTGGAATAAGAACTATCATAAATTTAAATCTGTTAAATTGATTCTGAAATGACATGCTAAAGAAAATTAGTCATGTGTAATCATTCCCAACACGAATCTCCATAATTAAAATTGTCTAAACATATTTCTTCTTGCCAAGCCATGCTGACCTGTGGCATACCGTGTTTCTCCTTTTTTAAGACGTAGGCATAATATAAGACATAGCAGGATTTCTAAGCAATTGTGCGATATAAGCCATAACCCGAAAATAAGACATAGTGATAGACCCTTCCCCCCTCCCGCCAGCAAACTCCCCCCCCCTAAAAATCTCTCCCCATTTTGCTGTCGCTCCAAAGACACGTATTTCTTTTAAAAGCTTGTAAAAATGCACCGAAGAGCCATAGCTGCTGGTTGCTGCAGACTCGTGATTTCCCCTCCCGTTCGATTTTTTTTTTTTTAGCTAGGCTGTGTGAGTGAAGAGGAGAAAAGTGGCATTTGCGGTGGGGAGGAGATGAAACAGGAGGAAGAAAAGAGGGGCGATTGAAGACGCTGCCTTCCCCTTTAGGGAGAGACTCTGTGTGCGCGTCTCTCTCTCTCTCTCTCTCTCTCCCCTGCGTGTCTCTCTCTCTCTCTCTCTCTCTCTCACACACACACACACACACACACACACACACAGAGCCCACCTCTCGCTTCCCCCCACCTTCCCCCCTTTTAAAAACCTTTTAAAAAGTGAGGATTCTTTTTCTTTCTATTGCTTGTCTGTAGAGCTGCCCCTTTAAGGATTTTTACTGGTACCGGGATCGCTGCCGGTGGCTTCTCGCTGTTTAGGAGCTGCTAAAAGTTAACATTTTGTGGGTAAGAGAAGCAGTTAGGACCAGCAGATTATCTCACCCCGCTTTCCTGCTGGCTCAATTGCTACAATTGCTACCATTTACCATTTTAATTGCTGCTCAACTGCCTTGTTTTCTACAGTATCTCTTATCAGCCGGTAGCCTCTTTGCTATCAGTGCTACAAAGTGCTACATTGTTGGAACTTTCGCTCTTAAGTCTTGGGCTGGCTGGTAGAGATCCTTATTTGCTATACGTACTGCATCACACAGATAGATTCCATTATACTGTACTGGTTTAAATTTAAGAAGCTCCAGTGTAGCAGATTGCTATTAAGTGAGTCCCCACCTGGGAGGAGAGAGAGAGAGAGAGCAGCCCTTCGGAGGAGCTCCCTCCCTCCCTCCCTCACGAACATCCCAGGGCCGGGGAGAGAGGGCTGGGCCAGGGACGCACACACTTCCCTTCCCTCAGACTCCCTCTCACGGAGTTTGGTGGTGGCTGTTGCCCGTCCTTTTCTTTCAGTCAAGAATCCTGCCCCGCAGGGAGCCAGGGAGCAAGAGGGGCACTGCTCCTGACGTAATAAAAACAAGACATTCCCTGAAAATAAGCCACCCAGTGTTTTTTTGAGGGAAAAAAGTTATAAGACGGTGTCTTAAAATGTGAGAAACACGGTAATCCCAACATCAAACTCAAAGCGCAAACAAGAGCATTACTACAAAGAAGCATTCAGTAGCTCAAACACTGGAGCTCCTCAATCACATGCAGAATGTGGCTTAACTGCCATTCAGTCAACAGAACACTGATCAAATCGAAGGAGATTGATTAAATATACAAATGGCAATGAGAGGATTAGGGAATGCAATGTAACTAAAAAGTTACAATCTCACAGTACCAATGGCGCCTGCTTGTCAGATCAGAAAGGATCTAGTTATGTTTAAAACACAGTAGGCCAGTCATTATCTGTCAGCCGAACCCGCCTCAGACTTGGGCTGTTATGGGTGTGAAAATGAGATCAATCCAATGAAACCTTCTTGGAGCATGGTACATATGTTTTAATGCAGTTTATGTGGTGCATAAAATACACAAACTCTTCACTTTACTCAAATTTTGTCCAGTCGTTTTCCAGGAGCCTCTACATTTGCCGTGAATTTTGCTTTAGGCAAATTTTGGTGGTAACTTAGGAATGCTGTGTGGAACATTGATCTCAGACACTCAAACACCACTCCTACTATTGTTCTGCAAACCCTCCTGACCTGTAAGGATTGTGCCTCCCCAGATGTCAATTGCCATATTGTCTTGCTGATGCCTTTGGCTGCTCCAAGAAGGCAGCTGTGGCTCCTTGCTGCCTCCCAGATGCCTGAGCCCCCTTTTAAGGGGACCTGCAGGGACAGCCCTAGGCATTTTGGCACAGGAGATGAAATGTCCCACTGCCACTCCTGTGATTGGGAGGTGGGTGGGCATGAACTGCAAGAAAAAACCCTTGCAAAGCCTTGGGGTAGGGTGCAAATTGCACAAGGGTTTCTCTTCAAGGAGTATCCTGTGAGGAGTATCTCCCTCCTGCCCAGTGATGAGGCTTTGCAAGGGCTTCTTCTTAAAGAAAAGAAGCCCTTGCAAAGCATTGGCAACTTGCTTGGCAGCAGAGGGGCACTGCATCATAATGTTGCAGTCAGCGTTTGAAATTCCCAAATCTCCCTTCCTTTCTGATGGCAAAGCTGGTCAGTGGAATGCCCTCTCCTTGCTGCCACCTCTGCCTCTCTTACCTGAGTTGCTTCTCTGGTAGCAGTAGAGCAGGGCACCCACCGGTGTGCCACCTCTTGTGTTTCCACCATCTGAGGCAGCTGATCACTCTGTCTCATGGGTGAGCTTGCCCTGGGGACCTGCTTGGGCAATGACACAGCAACACCAACCCCTCCATATTTATTTGCAGAAATTTCAAGCTGATAGAAAAAGTCCCATGTGCCCCTGGCAGGAGCAATCTCTCAAAGGCCAATTGACTTTCCGAAGAGGAGTTTTTGACACTACCGTATATGATACTATATGATCTCTCAAGGCAAATCTAAAAAAACGCAGTATAAACACTGACAATTGGGAAACATTGGCCTATGAGCGCTCCAGTTGGAGAACAGCCTTTCTGGTTTCGCCAGAACCGGCTTAGTCATGCTGGCTACATGACCTGGAAGCTGTACGCCAGCTCCCTGGGCCAGTAAAGCGAGATGAGCGCGCAACCCCAGAGTCGGTCACGACTGGACCTAATGGTCAGGGGTCTCTTTACCTTTATCTTTATAAACCTATACTGTATAACTGAATCTCATCCTTTGTAGCTGCCTTCAGATGATCCCAGGTCCCCCCCCCCAATGCCGCCCTTGGAATAACACTATGTAATGATATAGCATTGTTCCAGGGGTATTACAAGAAAAAGGAGAAAAAGCCCACCAAGGAGCTCTAACACTTTAAAACTCAAAATTGTTGTTGTTGCAGCCACTGCCAATCAAGAAGCCATCATTAATGGAACATGGGACTAATTTCAACCCTTGGAATTTGCAAGTTGGTTCCTCCCCCACACTAAAAATGGAGAGAAAAGTCCTCATATGGAAACTTTCTGCTTGGCACTAAAAATGGTACACTAGTGATAAGCTTCTAAATTGGCAAACCTCAAAATTGACCCTTACGGCTGAAATGAGGAGAAAGATGCCACAAAGGTGGACTCATACAGACCTATTTCTCTTGCTAATGTTGCAAAGCTTTTCACAGCAGTAATGATCAAAAGGATTAATATTTTCATTGGTCAATATATTTCAACAGACCAAACCAGTTTCATTCTATCTAGGAATATTGTGGATTCCGTGAGAAGACCGTTTCATGTGATTCATGATTTCTAAACTCCTACGCAAACAAAACTCCCCTTGATGCCTTCAAGGTCTTGACAGAATTCAATGGCCCTTTAAATTTTTTTATTATCTTAATTACAATTTGGTAAGCAATTCCTGCATATGATTAATCAAATGTACTTACAGTCTAACACTATTTTTACAATAAATGGGCCAAGTCATCTGCCTCAATAGGGCACTTGCCCAGGCTGGCCCTGGGGCTGCTACTTTCTGTGGTCGAGATAGAGGTGCTTGCCATTCAGTCCTGGGTGGATGCGGATATTGGTGTGAAAATCAGGAATACTGAGCACAAAACTGATATGTCCACAGACGGTATACACCTTTGGGGAAAGGTGTTTCATTTTATTACCAGAATCATGTAGCAATTGTGCTCTTGACTTGTTGTCATTAGATCCAAACAATAACCTCAAATGCAGAAATTTTGTATTTTTTCTGTTATCAGCAGCCCAATTAACAATAGCCCAATATTAGATACAGTGGCACTGTGGTTAAACCACTGAGCCTAGGGCTTGCTGATCAGAAGGTCGGCGGTTCGAATCCCTGTGACGGGGTGAGCTCCCGTTGCTTGGTCCCAGCTCCTGCCAACCTAGCAGTTCGAAAGCACGTCAAAATGCAAGTAGATAAATAGGAACCGCTACAGCGGGAAGGTAAACGGCGTTTCCATGTGCTGCTCTGGTTTGCCAGAAGCGGCTTTGTCATGCTGGCCACATGACCTGGAAGCTATACGCCGGCTCCCTCGGCCAATAATGCGAGATGAGCGCGCAACCCCAGAGTCGGTCACGACTGGACCTAATGGTCAGGAGTCCCCTTTACCCTTTACCTTTTTATATAAATCCCCATTGAAGTCTGGTTAAATAGTATTTGGAATGTGGCTCTATTGGAACAGGGTAATTAAAGGCACTTCAAGGACAGACACTTTGAATAGAGTCTTGGCTCCCTTTCTTTTCCTTTATACATGAGATGGAAGATACTTTTATTCCACCCTCAACACAAGAATCTTTGTGGAGGGGCTACTTGAAAGAATAATAGTAAGGATAATAAGTGTACTACGCACTGCATATGAAACCTAATAAGAATGTAAAGGTAAAGGGACCCCTTACCATTAGGTCCAGTCATGACAACTCTGGGGTTGCGGCTCTCATCTCGCGTTATTGGCTGAGGGAGCCTGTGTACAGCTTCCAGGTCATGTGGCCAGCATGACAAAACCGCTTATGGCGAACCAGAGCAGCAGATGGAAACGCTGTTTACCTTCCCACTGTAGCGATACCTATTTATCTACTTGCACTTTGACATGCTTTCGAACTGCTAGGTTGGTAGGAGCTGGGACCAAGCAATGGGAGCTCACCCCATCGCAGGGATTCGAACAGCTGACCTTCTGATTGGCAAGCCCTAGGCGCCACCCGCATGGTGAATAAGTGGGCAAATTCCTGTAGTTATATGTTGCTCTTGTATTTGAATGAAAAACAATTAAAATTATAGGAAGGAAGGAAGGAAGGAAGGAAGGAAGGAAGGAAGGAAGGAAGGAAGGAAGGAAGATATGTTTCCTGGCCTGATGTAGAAAGTGAATAGTGAGCATCAAGGTCTGAAGCATAAGAAATAAAATCCCACCAGGTGACAGAGAAATGTTCTGGATCCTCCATTGTGCTGGAAACTCACAATTAATGTGTGATTTTTCACCTCACATTCCACAGATTCTTAGAGCAGATGATCTCATTTCCAGGTAGAGTATTGTTGAGAGGTAGCAAAGGACAATATGTCTTGGGTGCTGTGAACTCTTGAGCCATGTAAGAGTACGGGAGCATCAAGGCATGACTGAGGGAGGGGCCTGGGCTCAGCTTTATGGTCAGCCATGTGGATGACTTTGGGACATCACACTGTTGTGAGGATAAAAATGATGCAAAGAAAACCATGTAGCTACCTTGAGCGCTTCAGAGCAGTAGTTCTCAAAATCCCCATTCCACCATGGACCCCTTGAAGACTGCTGAGCTGAGCATTTTGGCAGACCACTTCATAATTTTTCTTCCTGCTGTAACAATTCTAATGTACTGTGCTAGCGGTTGTATGATTTTTACTTGACATGTCACAGACAACCTTAATGAAGCTTGCAGACAATGAAGCTTGCAGATAATGAAGCTCGTAGTCCACAGACCACAGTTTGCGAACCCTTGTCTTAGAGGAAAGGTGAGATATAAAAGTAACATACAAACCAACCCACCTGTCCCTCCCCCTTTAGATATGATTGTCCTATCTCCCCACTGAGAATCAATGGTTGCCATTTTAACATTTGGGATTTAGTAGCTTCAGTTACCCCAATTAATGGACTAAATATAATGAAATGATCTCCTGTATGTAATGAACCCCCCTGGCATTCCGCCTATAGTTCTCCAAAACCAAGAACCAATTCAGCAATATATAATGCCTTGTTTCAGAGGGATTGTATGCATAAGAGCAAAGAGATTTTAAAGCCATTAAAGTAAGAATCTAATATAGCTATTATACACATAAGGATATGAAAAATATTCCCATGGAAGCTTAAAAACGAGCCATTAGCCCAAATCAATTCCCTTATTGATAGAACTTTTAAATGTGAAATAGCTGGTCATAGATGACTCTCCACACTAATGGTAACAACAATACAATTCAATAATGGAAAAGATTCTAATAGCAGATATTGAGGAAAATAAATGAAGCTGGTTGGTTTGTAATGCTTGGAGTCTAAGAAGAATCCATTTTAGATACATTTATAACTGAAACCCGGGCAACACTCAGAATCTAAAGAAGTTCTTAACAGTATAAGATTGAATAAATAGCACCACTGCTAATTACAGCACAGATTGTTCACTTGTTCCTGCTGATATAAAATACCTATGGCTACAGGCCTATGAGTCCCTTTACTTTATGAGACAGTCCACTCCTACATTTATCACCATTGCTCATAACAACCATTTCCCCTCATTGCTACCAAGTTGTTCTCCAAGCAACGGGAATGTCTATGGAAGCATGTCACTGCCGTGTGGAGAAGCCATTGCAGAAGAGCAAAGTTCAGCCATCTCTTTTCATGGTTGCGTCAAAACCTCTCAGGACTAACCGTCACATCCTTACACTGACACCGAATGTTCTCAAAGTTTTTTCTCTGGGTCACACTTTTTTAAAATTGGTAAGAAATACAATGAAAAACCAAAAGAAACAACTCTTGGCAATGTTTTTATAATATGATAATGGAGCATCCAGAAAGTATAAAACAATACAGTTACATAAGAACATGAATTATTCCCAAAATAGAATTATAATTTGTACCTTAACGAGGCAGGTATATACAACCTCAATGAGGTGTGAACTGGCTTTTCCCGGGTAATCTCATATTTTTCATATTTGTCAGAGTTGAAAAACAACATATTGTTCACAACTATACAGTATGTTGTGGAGAAATGTAGAAGAATAGCTAATAGCCTTGAAGAGAGGTGTAGATACTGTTTCTGGTTGTATATCTAGATCTATAGTTACTACCGTGTTTCTCCCAAAATAAGACACGTCTTATATTTATTTTTTCCTCAAAAAAACACACCATGGCTTATTTTCAAGGGATGTCTTATTCGGGGGCTGGATCATAACAGTGAAATGATTTTTTATATGAATTTTACAGATGCTGTACAACAGAAATCACGTTTCTCTCTTTCAGGACTGATTAGCCAGATGCTGCCTGAGATCACAATTGGCTTTACCAAATAGCTGTTAAGTACTTTCCTTTGATGCCCAGATCTCGTGGCTACCATAAGGTTTCTACCTTTCAGGACAAAGGCAAGGTGATAATAAGAAGTTGTCTTTATCTATCTCCTTAATCTCCTCTTTCATATGCATAACCTTTGAAGCCTAGGAATGCAAGTTGTCTGGGTCTCTCGGCAAAATGAGAAGGGAGGGGATGTCAGTTTTAAAAAAACCACCCGCGTGTCTGCGAGAGCTCGCTACTTTCCTACCGTAGCTGCAGTTTGCCTGCCTCGCTCTCTGTCTCGGCCATCAAGAGGAAATCAACAAGCAACTCATGGCTGGGCACATACCGGTAGAATGGAAGGGGGGAAAGGTGGGGGGAAGTGAGAGGTGGGCTGTGTGTGTGTGTGTGTGAGAGAGAGAGAGAGAGAGGAGCCGCCATCTACCTTGGCTGTCAGCCAGTCCTTTGAAGTCACATGTTGGTTTTGCAGTCAACAACCATGGAAGTGGGAAGTTTGGTGATTTCATCTCAAGGCACTCCAACACACGAACACAAACTTTTTTAGTGATGCCCTTACTCATTTCAAGAGACAGGGGGAGAGAAAGAGACGCGCACAGGGGGAGAGAAAGAGACGCGCACAGGGGGAGAGAAAGAGACGCACACGGAGGTCATTCATGAGGCGTCTTTAATCGCTCCTCTTTTCTTCTTCGTGCCTTCCTCTCCTCTCCACCGCAAATGCCACTTTTGTCCTCTTCACCAAGTAGAGCTCACATACGGTAGCACTACGGCTTATTTTCGGGGTATGTCTTATATTTTTTCAACGCATGGAAATCATGCCATGGCTTATTTTATAGGCATGTCTTATTTTAGGAGAAACATGGTATACTATACTATACCACACGGAAATGTTTAAATGCTTCTTTGATTGTCCTTGAAACTTCCTGCCTTCCCTGCCATGCTCTCCTGCCACACCTTTGGAGAACCACTGACCCACACTGAGCGATTGCAATCTCCCCAAAGCTATCCAGGGAGTCCATTGATATGTTGGGATGTGGACTTCATCATCTCTATTCACTGTGCCCATTGTGTGCCTTTCCATCACAACTGGCTAAAAGGTTAGTTACTTCCTCAGAGTTTTCTGGCACCAGCTGTAGTGCTTTCTTAGCACTTTAACTTTAAATAGAAATAAATCACTGCTTGGGTTAAATTCTGTTCTTGGATGTGTGTGTGCAACTCTCGCTCGAGGCAGTGAGAAAATGCACAAACACATCTAAGGACAGAGTTTAGTGTTCTGCAATTTATTATTGAAATGATTTCAGAGATTCCATATTTGTGGCAGGAGCTGTTCCAAAGTTCTGTCTTCCTTGCTGAGAAGCACCCAGTTCATTCATTCTGCTGCCTTTACTGCATGATTGCCCTTAATTTATTCTTTGGCTCAGCTGGCATGAATTGTGTGCGCTTGTTCTCATGAGGAATAATTTCAACTGTTGTTTCAGTTGTGTTGACCCCACAGTCTTCTTAGTTACCTGCCCAAATAGAGTTACTTACTGGTAGATGCATTTTTGCAGAATGTCCTTCACATAGAGGTGAGTGCTGGGACTGCCCTTTGCATCTCACATTATCCAAAGATATCCTGAGATTAAAGAAAGGCCAGATTGTTACTGCCGGGTCCAGATCTGCGCGGGAGATCATGCAAACCCATGACATCACTATACAGGAAAATTCATAAGGCACTGAGCTCACCATCTGCCTGTTTGCGTTCCTTCTTAAATGACCTTTATTGTTATAATACTCTTGCCAAAACCAAAAGACTTCTCAGCTGCGCTTTTTGATAATAATCCCCTTTAGACATGTTACTACATTCAGAATTTCTCACAAGGCCCTACAAAGTTGGATCATTGAGAGAGTGATGGGCTGGCTTGCATCGCTTGTGTGCACAGCAGACTTCCACCTGACACCCTCACTCCACATGGCTTGCGTGGAGTTCCAGGAGCTTTTTCCAGCACCACTTATGGGAAAGATTTACAAAGAAGGGATCATAGAATCATAGAGTCAGTAGGGGCCCCAAGGGTCTTCTAGTCCAACCCCCTGCAATGCAGGAATCTCAACTAAAGCATCTATGCAACTTAGGCCACTGTTGCTAATCATTTGCTCTGAAGACAGTTGTGCTGAAATAAGAGAAGTTTCATTATATGGTGCCCCAGAAGGATCAAGATGTATCCTGCACCACACCCCCGGTAAACAAATGTACAAAGCATTTCAGTAACGTATAACATCATGTGTGTTCTGGGTGGTGCTGGAGGAGGAGGGAGTTGAGGCAGTGAACCTGCATTTTGGCACTGGAGTATTACAATCACTTTCCCGTATTCATCTGTGACATTTTGGAAGGTATGGTTTAGCAAGTCATACAAATGCAGTAGCTGGTTGCTAACGGGGTTGCCATTTGAGCTTGGATCTAAGAGTCTGCAGTGCACCAGTATAAGTCAGCTACAACACTATTTGTTTTTGTTTGGAAAATGGCCTGGCAAGGCCGTCTTAAGCATATCTGGCACCCTGGCACCATGGTGCGAAGATCCCTCCGGCACCCCCCCTGCCCCGTTTCCCAGCGTGGCTGTCTGGCGGGCGCTGCAGCGCGGCACCCCCCCTCTGGCGGCCCAGCGCCCTGCACTACCCAGCCTTGCTGTAGGGCTGGTCCTGTGGTCTGGTCAGGTCTCAGGAAACAACCATACCTTGATTTGCGAAGGGAGGCCTCAGGCAGTGGTGGTGCTGGAGTTAGAGTAAAATGTTTGGGGCAGACCTGGGATTAAAGCCTTTCCGTTTCCAAATAAGACAAGCTGAGGAAGACTCTGGCTGGAAGAAAGGCCTGCAGATTGTGGTTGGGATCCAAAGAGTGACCTTTAGGAATCCCCAAGGGCTCCGTCATGTCCCGTGGGATTGGGAACTTTCCTTTGAAGAACAGCCCACATGTAGTATTCTAAATTGCTTTTGAAAGTCATCTCAGTTTCAAAAGTAGGTTGTCAAGTACCACTGGGAATGTGTGTGGGGAGGGTGGCTCTTCAAGAGGAGCCAACGACCATTTGGAGTTTCATTTGGAGATTCATGCTGCTTTGGACTCAAGCCTACGTGCATATTCTTCAGCTCAACCGATTTAAAAGAACTAAGGAATGTTGGGGGGAAAAAGGAATATTGAGGCGCCATGCATATTTCAGGAGGCTTTCAGGTGAATCACAGAAGATGATTTTCATTTCTGCATTGCAAGTAGGATTTTATTAAAGCAGAAGTTACAGGGCAACCCCACACTGACATTGAGGTGACACCGTTTTGCAGTGGGTCCCTGGGAGCAAAGACTGCTGCATTTCAGGACACAGTTTTTTGAAAAGCACAACCCCACTATGGGCAACTCATGTTGAAATAATGTCAAGAAAGCAAATCTAATGATCAGCACTCCATCAACAGGCATTAGACCCTTGGCTTTTTGTGAAAGTGGTTTCCTCACATCATATCCTGCAACATGCTCCTTTTAAGAACAAGTAACAGATGACATGGTCCTTTCTGTTTTAAAAGCTCTCATCCTGTACTGGAAAAGACAATGACAGAATTGAAAAAAACATACAAAAGTAATAAGAATACTAGCTGGAAGAACATACACAATGACCCACTGGAGGTGGAAGAAAAAGATATTGCCTCTGCAGTGTCGTCATCGTCAGCAGCAGCAGCAGCAAGCTTAGCTACAGTATATTGTTCTGAATTATTCCCCACTCATGAAAGACCACAGACCACTACCTGGCTTCAGGTAGTTGTAAAAATTTCTTGTTATGACACAAGCCATAACCTTTGGAAGTCAGATTGCTTTATTTTGTAGTTTATTAAAACACACCATTCAGCAGCTCCACAAAGCAAAGCCATGCTGTTCTGGCTTAGGTCTTGGTCATACATGTTGCATTTGATCCAGGGGATTTAGATGTTCAAAGGCACTACTTCATCACTCTGACTTTTGAATGGTGCAGCCTTGAATAAAAAGTGTGCTAGCAACAGCAACCATAACAAGAAAGAGGAGACTCCTGGAATCATTCACTTTGATGCACACCTGAAAACAACAGCTCTCACCCCAATAATCAATCATTTAGGTCGAGGGATGGTTATTTTCTGTCACTGTGAATTATTTTGTCTGCAAGATTGCCAGCTCCTGCTCTGGAGTGGACTCCCATGCCCATATTAATGGTTGCTTTATGCTATTTTATTGTTTTTCTCAACAATACAATTAAAGTAGCATACAAGCTAAAAATCAGAAAGGGAAAGTCAAAATGGGAAGGAGGACAAGGATTCAGATGTTTTGATGATATAAAAATGTATATATAAAGCAACCCAAAAGTTGCTATGTTTCTCTTCTTTGTGCTCTTGTCGATAAATTGCCAGCTCAAATAAGGACACCGAGTGAAAATCGTTGATCCATTGTTATAGGAAATTCTGTGAATTCTCTTTCCACTGCTGAAGCACCATGCATTTCACTGACCCACAGGCACATGCGAACCACAGTTCAGGGCCCAGAGATGAATTCCAAAAGGCAAGGATGTAATTCAGCAGAATATTTACATCTTCAAAATATAGTCAGGTTTCCAGGACTAAAATAATAATTACCGAAACATCATCCGGAAAGGGGATTAAACTGTGTAGCTCTATATCATGTGGATAAAGGATGTGATTTCTACCTTACATCACCAGCTCTTGGGGGTTGGAGATGACAGTTTTCTGTGGAGCCTATGTGACAGTCAATAAGCTCACAGCTCAGGTTGAGTGGGACGTTCCAACTCTCTCTTCCTCTCACCCCTCATAGAGATAGGATGAATCTTTCTGATAACTCCTTTTTGTGCAAGCCACCGGCCTTGTCAGACTAGGTAATCCAAGTAGCATAAACAGCAGAAAGTAGGGAGGCCTAGAAAGGTGGACACAAGTGACGACTAGCCCTCTAATGGGGTAATGTAAAAGGTTTCTAGTTCAGCCCAGGCAGGATACAGAGGTGTTGAGTAGGTAGAGTTGCCACTGAAGAGAAGCAACCAAAAGGAAAGCTCATTAATAAAATGAAACCTCCTTCCATAATTAGTAGTTGCAGTTTCCTTAAAGAAAAGCCACATTGAATTTCTCATGAGGTAAACAGTTCCAAGTGAAATAGCATCCAGCCATATGTTTGATGGAAATGAATCATGGCCTAACGTTGGCTCACAATTTAGCTGGAGATGGTCATGATGTGGAAATCCTCAGCTGAGGCAGCATCATGGAAGGTGCCCCACCAGTTGAAGACAAAAGGTGACTGGGTTTGAATATCCAATTCTATGTTTCTGTCTCTTGCCACCTGGCATGCTCCTGAAAAGGCTTGCTGACTCTTAACAACCTCTTTTCATAATCAGGGACTATCATAATTTGTGAATTACTATCTTGTGCCCACTCAAATACTTCCTTCTCTCTTGCATGTTTGAAATGTCCTCCTTTGTCAGGATTCAGGAACTGGAGAACTTTAAAACCAAATGTATGAGGGCAATAGGAGTGACCTTCCCATTAGGCAGTGTGAGGTAACCACTTCAGGTAGCAGATTTCAGGGACAGCAACAGCAGCTGCCCCTAGTCCTGTTACTCAAAAACTCCCTGAGATTCCCCTCTGTTGCCACAGTCTCTCCTGGCCTCCTGAACTAGCCTGCTGTCTCAGGTACAATGAAGGATGCTCTCCCTTTAGCAATGTTGATGTAATATTCAATGGCCAATTCCTCTGGCTTCTGGCAGTGGTGTGTGTGTGTGTGTGTGTGTGTGTGTGTGTGTGTGTGTGTAACTTGTCCTTTGCCTCAAGGCTGCAAAATATCTTCTGCCTGGTCCAGAAGGGTGGCCTCCTTCCTGTGGTGATGGGACAGTAAATCTATAAGCCCTTCTGACATCTAATTCATAATCAGGAGATAAATCCAAAATAATATGCAATAAAGAGAGCCCATGAGAGCTGTGGGGCTCCCATGTTCTCACCTCTTTGGCACCTCAGTAATTTTGATGTTGTTTCATGAGAACGCCCATCCAGATACGAGAGTTTTCACTCAGAGCCTTATTAACAGCCTGTAGGACACCCTTGCGTTGGAACCACCTCCTTCTTCCTCCTGTGCCAGCTTCAACTTCTCTTGTTTCAACTTCTCCCAAATGGTTGTTTATCTTACCCACTGAACTCTGTAGCATGCCAACCAGGTTTTTAATTGTTACATGGGAACTCCTGCACATTGCAGCTAGCTGTAAATAGAGCCATTGGTTTCACATCCAAAAGTTTTGGAAGCTCTGGACGCAAGCTGATTTCAATCCACCCAAAATCCAGAACGGACTGGCAGGTGTGGAATGGATTCTGCCATCCAGTTCCAGCTTGAAGGCAGAGATACTGGAGTCAAGAATGGGCTCCGGGCATAGGCCATGAACAAAGCATGCTATAGGCCTTGGTCTAATCCAGAATTACTCTTCTTCAACCAGAGCTCAGGATCTTATTTCACCTTGGTTTCTTTGGTTGAGATTGATTTTGACACTCTCTCTAATTAAAAATTATCCAAACTGAGTCATGAAGTTTTTCCCTTTGTATTTTATGTCTGATCTGTTTTGCATATAATTTTATTAAATTTCCATACTGCCCTTCATCAGAGGATCACAGGGCAGTTTACAACACAATGTTAACTTAGTGCGATTGAAAAAAACCCATATCAATATGGGAGGATTGTATTTAATTAATGAAACAGAATGTAATTTAAAAGGATGATGAGGATGAAAAGACCTGGAGTTAGGAGTAGTTGTGTGGGGGAGGGGAAAGAAAGAAAAACTTTGCAGAGTTAGGAAACGACAACTTAAATTTGCCATTATTTCCTTCACCAAGAGAAAAAGCATTAGAGAATGAAAATAAAAAGCATCAATGAAGTGCCATTGGCAATCAGACTGATTACATGAGATGCAAGTCTCAACCTGCAGTGCCCTGAGCAAGCCCCAGGTTACCACCACCTGTGCTGAGCTGACAGCAATCTAAGAGAAAGATTAGTTCCCTCAATAGAACAGAGAAGTTATTTTAAGCTGGGTTTCCCCCTTGATTGCATTCTGCACAATCAGATATCTGAAAGCACAAGCATTTGAGCCTCTGTAGGGCTTGCCGATTGGAAGGTCGGCAGTTTGAATCCCTGCAATGGGGTGAGCTCCCGTTGCTCGGTCCCAGCTCCTGCCCACCTAGCAGTTCGAAAGCACGTCAAAGTGCAAGTAGATAAATAGGGACCGCTCCAGCAGGAAGGTAAATGGCGTTTCCATGCACTGCTCTAGTTCGCCAGAAGCGGCTTAGTCATGCTGGCCACATGACCGGGAAGCTGTCTGTGGACGAACGCTGGCTCCCTCGGCCTATAGAGCGAGATGAGCACGGAACCACAGAGTTGTCCGTGACTGGACCTAACGGTCAGGGGTACCTTTACCTCTATCTTTATGTGACAAAACTGGCACCTCATCATGATCACAAGAGGAGACCAGGATACGTATCTGCAAATTCTCGTGAATAACTCCATACTAGGAACCATGGAAAGTTGTCATCTTTTTTACCTGCCACCTAGTTACCATCTTCCCTCAGGTAAGTGAGGATGAGACATGCCTGTTACCTAATTTTAAATATAACAGAAGCATTGGAATAAAATAAGTTCCACTTCTTACAGATGTTTTTCATATATAAGTTTGGGCCATGATAAAGTAGGGATTAACTCCAGAAGCCATTTCAATAACCCCTGGCCAACATGTGGTTGTTACAGTATATGACCAGAGCGAGGGCTTGAAACATGGGCAGAATGTTTTTCTGTCATCAATGAGCATTTATACCCCATCAATGTTTGTATTTGATGATGAGGGAATACAATAGTCCAGATAATGCAAGTTGGAGTTCAGTCACACCTGAAGGGCCACATGTTCCCCAGTCCTATTGTGAAATATGTTTGGTGTTGGGGTTTGGTTTTTTTTAAAAAGATCATACCAGTAGTCATGAAACTGGTTTTGAAAACCTCCACTCACCCAGCCCTAAAAAAGTTCATGGACTTAAATTGGACTGACTTTCCAAAAAAGTGCTGAGAAATGAAGCGACAACGTATCAGATCATTTGTTACTTGACTTCAAAAATACAAACAAATAGCTTTATAGCAAATATCTATCCTTTGTTGTTGTCTTTTTGGCGGGGCTGGTGGCTGGTGGGGGGAATAGGCTGTATGCCTGAGATGCTTCTAATTCCCTGAGGCCGCAAGTGTTAACATGAAAGCAAAGATTGAAATAGCCAGACATGTTTCTTGGTAATGGCCCTCAAAGTATGGGCCATTAAGGTAACTGTGCCTGACAGCAAATGGGTGGGTCTTCTTCCCTCAACTTACTGGTAGCTAGAAAGATAGTGATGTATGGAAGTGAGAGCTGGACCATGAAGAAGGTTGATCGCCGAAGAATTGATGCTTTTGAATTATGGTGCTGGAGGAGACTCTTGAGAGTCCCACGGACTGCAAGAAGATCAAACCTATTCATTCTTAAGGAAATCAGCCCCGAGTGCTCACTGGAAGGACAGATCCTGAAGCTGAGGCTCCAATACTTTGGCCACCTCATGAGAAGAGAAGACTCCCTGGAAAAGACCCTGATGTTGGGAAAGATGGATAGCACAAGGAGAAGGGGACGACAGAGGACGAGATGGTTGGACAGTGTTCTCGAAGCTACCAACATGAGTCTGATCAAACTGCGGGAGGCAGTGGAAGACAGGAGTGCCTGGCATGCTCTGGTCCAGGGGGTCACGAAGAGTCGGACACAACTAAACAACTAAACAACAACAACAACAACAAAACAACAACAACAACAACAACAACAGAAAGACAGAGTTGGGAGTTGAGTTATGTGAGCTAGAACTAGAAACAGGAAGCAGGCTGGGCAGCTGAGAAACAGAACAATGTCTGATTTCTGCTGGGATCCAAAGCTGTGGCTACGGAAGAAACTAGACCTCTTGGGGTGTCCATGCTGTGGACCCCTCCATCCTAGGCTCAGGTTCTATATCTGTGCAAAGACACCAGACAAGCTTCCACTGTCCCTCATTCCAAGGGAACCGAGCCTTGGCCAAGTCATGAAACCTTGCACTGCTCTGAGACTGGGATGGAACAATACATTTAAAACTACTAGAGCCCATTGTGAAAACAATTGTGCTGGCCAATAATACCATATATTTTAGCTATAGAGATCCGGTGAACAGGTGTGCAATTATGTGATGCATGTTTCTTACTTATTCTTTAAAAGTGACATTTAGGAATAACTGTAGTCTGTGGTGCAGTTGAGCAGAAAAGTTGGGGTGGGTGGGGGCAGGGCCGGAATTAGGTTTGATGAGGCCCTAAGCTACTGAAGGTAACAGGGCCCTTTATATGTCCATCCGTCCTTTGTCAACAACAAATTGTCACTGGTTTTTGTGTTGAATATATGGCATATGGTAATTTATGGACCTAATAGGTATCTAAAGCCATTTGCACATAACAAAATATGTATTTTATCAAAGTAATTGGAAATGTACATCCAGTTGTTTTTTCCCTTTAACTTTTTTTGGGGGGGGGGGGCTTGTTTATAGCTTAGACGTGCTGGTTTATAGCTTAGACGTAATCCGGCACTGGGTGGGGGTGTCACAGCTCTAGTACCTTTTTCATAGCAGGAGTGATGATGTACTTTGCTCAAGTGATATTTTACAAGCCTGGCCCAGGATCCCTTGGGGCTGAGTATGCTAGGCTCAGGCAGTGACTGGCTCAAGGCACCCAGGGAACTTCAAGACTGCTCAGGGATATGACCCCACCTATCCCCAGCCTAAGCCAAAGCACCGCACCACCCTTTGCCAGCTGAAAGAAGCACATGGACACATTATACACCAACCATTGGCAGCTCAGGTGGCTGGACTGCCGGCATGGTGACACAACACATGCATTTGAAAATGGCAGGCAGCGTGCCTGGGGAATTCTTATAGGGGCAAGTGCTTTTCTCATGTAACTCACCTAGGAATAAGTCTGGGATTCTGTTCAAAATAGGAAATGCCAGATGGTTCTCCAATGAGCCTGCGTGTTTATCATGGTGGCAGAACAAGTGTAGCAGGGGCACTCCTGAGCAATATTTGTCCTGCCTCCTAAGTAATGATTTCTCACATTTGGAATTTCATTATATATATTTTTTTAGAAGAAGGGAGCCACTTCACACAATGCCTTAAGCATTCGGTTTCTAGCTAGAGCTTTCTCTCGTTAATTGCAGGTGAGGCCTCTCTCATCTGCTACTTTACTGCAATTCTGCCTTTCTGGTGCCTGTAATGCTTTTCTGCCTCCACCATCCCAGAAGTGACACTGCTCATCAAAGGGCAAGAGATTTCTAAGCAGCAGATGCAGCTAAAATGTTGTTTGTTCATGTCCACATCAATTTTTGCAGCAAGCCTGTTTTATTGATTTTTCTGTCCCCCATGCCTATCGAGACTGTTTCTATTTTTTTAATAAAAAAATATATAGCACAGGCAATCTTTATCTTTCACTTTGATTCAAATATTCTTTTAAAAATCTCTTGATGTCCTCCATTTATGCTCTTTTTAAAGCGATATGTGGGTTAAGAAAATAAGCAACAAAGCCAAGCCTATTTCTCGTGCTTGGGAGGATGGGACCTGAACCAATGGACCCAAGTTATACGAAAGGAGATTCCGACTAAACATCAGAAAGAACTTTTTGATAGTAAGAGCTGTTGGACAGTGGAACGGATTCCCTCTGGGGGTGGGGGTGGACTCTCCTTCCTTGGAGAGGCTGGGTGGCCAGTTGCATACCAAGACACCTGAGACACAAAGTTCCCAGGAGAACAATAAAACACATGGGTTCAAATAGGCCACAACTTTATTGGTTACAGATGTGAGCAGTTTGCCTGTCTGCAGGGAGTCCACTTAAGGGTAAACCTCTGATAGAGGGTGCCCTATGACTTACATCAAATAAGGGCACCCCAAGGGGTCCCTGTAGGGGCTGTGACATGGCCCCAGCCCACGCCTAGGCTTCGGACAGTATTCACACCCCAGATCCCTTTAACAGGGTACCCTTACTGAAGAGGGGCAGGTGAAGGCAACTTCCCCTCCATACAAACAAAGGCTTACCCAATGCTTAACCTCACCAAAGTTGTGATGGCTGCTACCAGATAGCGAAAACCAAATGGCCAGTGCCAGCTTGCCAAATGGAAGAATCCCTACCTAGCCTGAAGAATATGGCGACCGACAAGCAAGGTCATATCTGAGCAAACTATGAAAAGAGGGTGGGTGGGTTGGGTGATCTGGTGATGGGGCAAGAGAGGGGGGGCGGCCGGCAACACCACACTTAAATTGCCCACGACCACACCCACCCTGAAAGCTTATTGGCTGTGGCTGTCCGACAGGGGGAAGAACCCCAGCAACGATGACGTGGACAGCAAGAGGCAGGGGAAAGGCGGTGTCCCTATTATACATGATCTAGTTGAGATTTGTGCATTGCAAGGGGTTGAACTAGATGACCCTCAGGGTCCCTTCCAACTCTATGATTCTCTGAAATATAATTCAGATGAAAACTAGCCAGTGATAAATTGACATATTGAGGGCAGAAATTAAGTCTTTGCCTTCATCAGTATGACTTTGCTTGCTTCTGAGCTAGCCAATGTTGGAAGCAGCAGGAATGGTGGTGCAGCTGGGCTTTCACTTTGAACCAGCGAGACACTGGTTCCATTATTATGCGAAAATTTGGCACATTTAAGATATCCTATTGAACAACCGTCAGGCTAGGTTAATCATAAGGGTTAGCCATAAAACACTAACCAAATCCATACGTGGACTTAAAGGAGCCCTCAAAAGGTTCTTTAAATATAGATAGATAGATAGTATATATTTTTTAAAAGTTATGCAGCAATTTTGTTTACCAATTCCTTTCACCCCACATGTTCATCTCTAGACTCAAATATTCCGCTTACTTCTGTTGTGAAGTAAAAAACCTCTCTGTGATCCAGATGTAATTCAAAGAGCATGAGCCTGGAGGAATCAGGAGGAGCGAGAAGGTTTAAAACTTATTTTGTCTCATTTCTTCCAGTAGGTGGTATCATAACACTGTCAGCTTACCAAGAGTATAGCTGAAACCCACTGATCTTTTAGTCAAGTCCAATCAAGCATTTTGATAATCAGTTCTAGACTCCTCGCCTAGAATGTGTCTAGATGTTCTCGTAATGGGCCTAATGACCAGCTCTCCTTTGGTTTCAGCCTCCAAACACATTTTGTAGGGCAACTGATGCTTCAGACACTATCCTCAGAGGATATGTGGGGTAGCAAATATGGATGAAAGCAACACCAACCTAGAACAAGAATAATAATAATAATAAAAATCCCAGGCAACAAAACTGTTAAAGGCCTTCTGGTCCCATTTAGAGTAGCAATGTGTCCTGCTTTATGAGTACGGTCCCTTGTTTGAAGAAGTCCTCTATTTGAAGGGTTGCCTGGTCCAAGTCCACTTTAAAGAACCGTAAGAAGGGAGAATTGCCTGTCAACTTAATGGCAGAGTAGAGGTGAAAACTCTGCATTATATGACTAAGGATCTAGTTACAGGTAGGTAGCCGTGTTGGTCTGACGTAGTCGAAACAAAATAAAAAAATTCCTTCCAGCAGCACCTTAGAGACCAACTAATTTTGTCATTGGTATGAGCTTTCGTGTGCATGCACACTTCTTCAGATACACTGAATCAGATATAAGTGTCTGGTGACTTCTGTTTCAGTGTATCTATTTTGTGCATGCACACGAAAGTTCATACCAATGACAAACTTAGTTGGTCTCTAAGGTGCTGCTGGAAGGAATTTTTTTATTTTGTTATGGCTAAGGAATTAAGCATCTAGGAAACCCTCACTCCCATTATTCATGGACAATATGCCAGTCTATATCATTTTATTCAGACACAAACATTCTCTCTTTCATACACCCACCCACCCATGAATCACACACCCACACTGTTCCTTTGTCCTGACTCTGACTGACCTGGGCTTGCTTCTCCTTGGAAGTCTGGCCTACAGGCTTATTTTCAACCAGCTGACCCTGGATCTTCTTCCGCAGAACACTCTCCTACTCTGAGCATCTGAGGCAGCCACAAATCTGCCTCCACCCTGGCCTGCCATGGCTGCCTTGCCCTTGACCTATGATGGTTGTCTGTGACCAGCATTAGACACTATTGTATCACCACCTGAGGGAGGCTGATCAAAAACTTCCCCTTCCCAACTAGAGAATTTTCAGTGTATAAAATGAAAGTTGCCATAGCTTACTGGACTGGCCAGTGCCTCCTGCTCTGGCACCTTAGAGGGCACTGCCCTGTCTCAGAGACACCAGCCTCCTCCTCCTCATTGCAACAGAAAGGAATGCTTCTAGGGTACAGAATGACATCTGACATGAGTGTTTTTAAACCAGTTTCCCCTCCATACAAAAGTACAAGCACACAAGCAGTTGAATTGACTTAGCTGGATGCTCTGAGCAGGAACTTCTCTTGTGATTAGGGCTGGGCAATATATCAATATATCGTCAAAAACCATTTTTGAAGCCCATAGTGTGATATCGGTTTCATAATTTTTGACCTGGTAATATATTGCAAATCGTAATGTGTGTTTGGGCTGAGCAATATATTGTCCAAAACCAGTTTGAAGTCACCCTACAAAAGCAAAACCCATATTTATGTTTTTTATCTAGTCCCCCTGCTCCGCCTGCATGCACACCAGCCCAGTGTGATTTATTTGTAAAATTCTCCGGGAGGAGAAGCCACAGAATTTTATATTCAAAGATAAGAAGCGTATCATTATGTATTATAAGACAACACTCCCAAAGAGTAAACAGAAGAGGAGGGTAGGGACAAAAAGGAGCTGTCCACTTGCTGAACAGAGCTGAGGAACAGGCTATTTACAGAAGAAATGTATCAGCTTCTGCTTTTCCACTGTGTAAATCACCAATGTAGGATGTGCGCAGACTAGCCACTGGCGGGATGTAAACAATACTACAATGATCTGCATTGATTTGTTTTTCCCTGTCTCGCTCTTTGGAAGCAAAATGTGTTTGTGCTTGTGTGTGGTATAATGCATCTAATTCTCTGAGAACATCCTGTGTGCCAGATCTAAAATATGTGTAGTTCAAATAAGACATAATAAAGTATAATAGGGATTCTCTCTGTAAACACCACCCATTTCTTTGGAAACTGCCACCCCTCTAGAATTAGCAAGTCGGGAGAAGCATGGCTATTGAAGACTGTCAGACATACAATAATAGAAACATAGAATTATAGAGTTGGAAGGTACCCCAAGGGTCCTCTAGTCCAACCCCCTGCAACACAGGAATCTCAGCTAAAGCCTCCACGACAGATGCCCATCCAACTTCTGCTTATAAACCTCCAGTTCTTTTATCTTTAAGGTGCTTTTGATAATCTGTAAACTGACTACCTGAGCAAAGCAAGGCCTTTGGTTTAACTCACCCATTTATCATTCCATGTTTGCAAGTTTATTAGCAACATGCTTTTATGTCTCCTTGAGGTACCAGGCTGAAATTGGTACATTTGTTCCAAGTGCTTCAGATTCAAGCAACAGCTAGATACTACGCCCATTTTCCAGGGAGGAAGGCAAGATGCAAAGCACAAAATATATTGTAATGCAATTGCTTCCTTGAAGATCATAATAAAAGTGGAGGTGCATGTTCAGGACACAACAATACACACCAAGCTTGTATTAAGAACCATTCAAGCTCCCACAAGTGCTCACATGGAGGGGGTCAAAAGTCTGAACTGGAAGATGAAGCGGGACAGGAAGTTTGAGACACTTACTCCTGCTTCTGTTTTGCACCCAAAGAGTCTCTAAATCAGACCAGGATCTTGTTTTCAGTAGAAGGACTCAACTCTGTAACATCTAAAATGCTAAGAACAAGGCACTGCTGAGGACGGCCTTAGTGCCTTTCCTCTCCCCACCTAGGACTTCCAGGTCAGAGGGTGTGGCTTCTAAGCAGATGCTTGGAAACATCTTTCCTTTTAGAAACCACCTTTCTGCACAGAAATAAATAAATAAATAATGATAATAATAATAATAATAATAATAATAATAATAATAATAATAATAAATTTTATTTGTATCCCGCCCTCCCCTGCCGGAGCTGGGCCCAGAATGACTAACATCATAATGTATAACACAATATACATAGAAACAAAGATGGCAACAGCAAAAATAAAAATTCTTACAAGAGTTGAATGTGGGGATGGAATTGGCTACTTTTAGAATTCACTTTTTTGTATTCATGGTAAATGGCGTTTCCATGTGTTGCTCTGGTTCGGCAGAAGCGGCTTAGTCATGCTGGCCACATGACCTGGAAGCTGTACGCCGGCTCCCATGGCCAATAAAGCGAGATGAGCTCCGCAACCCCTGAGTCGTCTGCGACTGGACCTAATGCTCAGGGGTTCCTTTACCTTTTTACATTAAAACTAGCTTATGGAAATGGCAGCACGACTCATCCCAAACTGAAAAAATATTTCGTCAGCAGCACAATTTAGAAACACACCAAAATGGCAATACAGTGGTACCTCGGGTTACAAACGCTTCAGGTTACAGACTCCATTAACCCAGAAATAGTTAAGAACTTTGCTTCAGGATGAGAACAGAAATTGTGCTCCGGTGGTGCGGCGGCAGCAGGAGGCCCCATTAGCTAAAGTGGTGCTTCAGGTTAAGAACAGTTTCAGGTTAAGAACGGACCTCCGGAATGAATAAAGTTCTTAACCAGAGGCACCACAGTATCATTAATGACATAGTACAAATAAAGGACACCCTCCCATCCCAAGTGGGCTGGATTACTAGAGCCACACCAAGAAGCGCTTTGGATTAGATTTAGGCCAGATGCAAAACTAGGACACTTGTTTAGAAAATGGCCTGCCTACCTGGGGTGTTCAGCAGCCTTGACATTTTGCAGGTGTAGGAAATGAACTGCTCACAATACTCGGCGCTGCTTGTGATGGCCGAGATCTGATCCATGGTGGCGCTGTAATTCAGCTGCAGCAAAGCGTGCTTCTCTGGCTTCTTGCTCGCCACTGGGGATTGTTCCTGCAAATCATGATTCACAGTTGTCCACACTTTGTCCTCTGAAAGAAAAATAAAGAAAAACAATTCAGTGTGCCAGAACCATCACTTATCATAGAAAGGCCACCGGGGTGTGTGTGTGTGTGTGTGTGTGTGTGTGTGTGTGTGTGTGAGGCCACGTGTCCTTTCAAAACAGGGCCACCTGGGTCTCCTTGAGTCATAAACACTGACTCAGCACCTTAAGTGCTGTGGAGAAGAGCATGGGACTAGCTCAGTCAATGCCCCTTTGTGGTTATAACCACTCCCCTGACCTTGCCAGACAGAAACATGGACAGTGTCACAGGAATGACACCCCCAACGCTGGTGATCAAATGTCACCAGCACTCCCAGTAAGCCCACCCACAGCCTGTGGGAAGCCCAGGGGAGATCTTGCAGCTGACCAAGGCTGCCCCATGGCCTGTAAGGAGATCAATTCATTGCCCGCCCAGGAAGGGAAGGGATTCCCCATGTCTGTTTCCTCTTGCTTTGTTGTATGTTTTTCTCACCCTGTCAATGAAACCCATCAAAGAGCAACTTTTGTGATCTTCCTTGCCAATCTGAATCCAAAACAGCTACAGTACTGCCTTTGGCAACCAAAACCTTTGGCAGATCACACTCTAGGTTTGCTTATACGAAGTGCTATTTTTTCTTTTCCAGTTCGTTTCTTTTCATTTCAGGACTGCGACTACCATACATATCTTAATAAAGCACGCCATGGTAAAGTGAGATTAATCTTGATTAAAGTTATATAAGGGCTGACGACCTAGTGTTTATATAGCCCGCTTCTTTGCTCTGCTGCCTTCATGCAGCGAGATGCTTTGTGGCCTGTCAACATTTATTATATCATAAAGCACTTATCCAAGTTCAAGTTCTGATGGGGTAATAATGCTGCTTATTAGATCCCTGAGGGAGATGATATGTTTTTGCTCATTGGCTGTGGGTTATGGGTAAAATGAGCCAAAAGTGAACTTGCCAATGGATCTGGGGGATGTTTCATATTTACCAGCACTCCAATCCTTTTACTAGGAGGCTGGCAGCTAATGCATAAGTATTAAGGGTAGCACAGAAGACAGGGAAATGTACAGTGTGGCAGCAATGGTAGAAACTCGGAATTGATAGATGCCCTCAATTCCCCCCCACTCTTGCATGTGGCAAATGGGGGCAGCCTCTTTGGGGCCATTGGGAAGGAGGGGATGAGCAGAGGAGGATGGGGGGGAGAGGTAGACCCTTCGCTTCTTTAAATGATTTATTAAAGCCTGGTTTTTTGGCAGGCAGCTTAGCAGTGGAGTTCTGCCTGCCATTCATATTTAGTATGGCCTTAGAGGGTCCACACATACTAGCATCCTTCCCAGAGGTGGGGACCAGGGAGGCGGAATGGCAACAGTGAGAACCAGAGCTCTGCTGCTGCCACCATGCCCCCTGCCATAGCCACAGGCAAAGCCATTGGGTGATATCCTCTTTCCTTCCATTTTTGTTGGACTCTTGCCCCAAAGGCACCTCAAAATTTGGGTGACACCCCACTGTGCACACAGAAATGAAATGAGTACAGTTCTCCTAGAAACCACAACTGGCAGACTTTTATGCAATCATTACACATCTATGCTCCTTGGCCAACAGTCCCAATTTGTCCAAAGCTCCCTTGAACATCCAGACATCCTCTTCCTTCTGCCCAATACCACATAGCCCTATTCCTTCCTTCCTACCTACCTTCCTAAATTTTCAGAGCTTTTCAGAGTTTTACTCTACCTTTCAATCAAATGATTCTTAAGGCAGATTGCAACAGAATCTAATAAGATAAGCCAAACAATGAAAAGTACACACCGAAACAGCCCTTGGTCCTCCTGCTCATGAACAAGGGCAGAATGTGCTTCTCTTCAGTTCTCCTGTCTCAGACAGTCTTATTTTTATTTTTTTATAAATAATTTTTATTCAATTTTTCCAATTAGCAAACAAAACAAAACAATATTTTTTATACAATTCCTCTTAAATTCCCCCATCTCGCCTTGCTCTGCCGAGCTGTGACTTCCCTCCCTAACTTCATGCGGTTTTCTTATTAACTCCTATCTTGCAGTTCCTTATTGTCTTTATTTCAATCAATTCGTAGGATTTATTTCAATCCTGCGAGTGTTTTTAAACTTCTACAGTTTTTCTCCATATAGTCCACAAATTTACTCCAGTCTTTTTGGAACCTTGTCTCTCCTTGGTCTCGGATCTTGCAAGTCAGTCTAGCTAAGTCTGCATAGTCTATCATTTTCATCTGCCACTTTTCGATTGTTGGTAATTCCTGAAGTTTCCATTTTTGGGCCAACAATGTCCTAGCTGCGGTTGTCGCATACATAAACAATACTTGATCTTCTTTCATAATCTCTCCTCCCATAATCCCTAACAAAAATGCCTCCGGTTTTTTGGGGAAAGTATATTTAAAAATCTTTTTCAATTCGTTATATATCATCTCCCAAAATCTTTTGACCTTATCGCATGTCCACCACATATGATAAAATTCCCCATCCTTCTCTTTACATTTCCAGCATGATTCTATACATTCTATACATTTTAGCCAATTTTACTGGTGTTAAATACCATCTAGACATCATCTTAAAAAACGTTTTCTTTCAGGGCTGTACATGTTGTAAACCTCAAAGTTTGATTCCTCAATTTCAACCACGCAACGTATTCAATATTATGCCCAAAATCTTTTGCCCATTTTATCATCACATCTTTTGTCAATTCGTCTTTCGTATACCATTCCAACAACAAATCATACATTTTTGACAACAGTTTAGTTCTGCCTTCCAACACTTCTATTTGAAATTTGGACCTTTTGTCCTCAAAACCTATTTTTCTATCATCTTTAAGTACATCATTTATTTGGTGATATTGTATCCATCCTGTCAACATATCTTTAATTTCTTCATAGGGTTTCAACCTCCAACCCTTCTCTGTTTTTATCAAAATTTCCTCGTATGTGGCCCTCCTCCCTTCCATATTTACTTTTTTAACCATCAATACCTCTGCTGGTGGAATCCACCATGGGGTTTTGGTTTCTAACAGCATCTTATTTCTTTCCCACACTTCATAAAGAGATCTTCTTATCACATGGTTTGTAAATCCTTTATGGGCCCTTTTTTGTCATACCATAAATATGCATGCCATCCAAATCTATTATTAAATCCTTCTAGATCTAACAAATCGGTGTTTCTCAATGTTATCCATTCTTTTACCCAACACATACAGGACGCTTCGTAGTATAGCCTCAGGTCTGGCATGGAGAATCCACCTCTCTCTTTTTTGTCCACCAAAATTTTATATTTTATTCTTGGTTTTTCCCCCTGCCAGACAAATCTTGTCAGAGTTTTTTTGCCATTCTTTGAATTGTCCTGTTCCTTTTACAATAGGTATAGTTTCGAATAGGAATAACATCTTAGGTAACATGTCTCAGACAGTCTTATAAGGTTGCCATACACCCGGACATATCTGGAATATGTGTGTGTGTGTGTGTGTGTGTGTGTGTGTAGCCACTTCCGGGTAGAAATTGGTCAAATGTCCAGGAAAATCTGGACGTATGGTAGTCCATGTCGGCAGTGTTGTTTTTGCCAATTTTCCATAAAAATAGCTCAAAAATGGCTATTCTTTTTGCAATAAAAAGCTCAACAACTTTGCACATATTTCACTCTTTGAAATATGGCAGTTCTATCCATTCTTCTCTTCCTCAGTGTACCTCCAACAGTTAATAATAGAGGAAAGGCCAAGGTCTGCCTCATCCTGTGCTGCTGAGTCCCTAGTGAGGCCATATGGCATTTTGCATGAGCGCTAAATTCACTTAGCCAAGCAGATGTGCCATACAGTAGCTGAGCTTAATAAAAACACCGGAGCCTGTGTAAATACACTTTGGTCTATTCTCTGTTAATTGTCATCTCAATTAATGAGAAGCATATAGCTTTATCTAATATATGAAGCTAAAGATTTATGCGAAATTATTAAGAGATTATTTTGACATTGTGATTTCCACAATGCTAACTAATGTGCATATGAAGAATGCTAAGGTCAAAGGTGAGAGACATTTCAGTACCATTGTTGGCTGTCTTTGAAGCTACAGATAACTGCATCAACAAACATCAAAGGCAAAGGGAGCCTTGTATTCTGCTTAAACTTAAGGCACTTGTTTAGTGGTTAGAGATGCCTCAGATTTTTCTTTTTCTTTTTACAGCACAAGCAACTAAACACATAGGTTAAGGTTAATCAATTGCTGGGCCAGGATACTGTTGAAATATGCCACATACCCACATATGTCACTTGGCCCTTGTGGTCTCTTCCAACTCTATGATTCTATGCTTCTATGCAGACACACACGTTAGCATGCAGTGTGTGATTGTGGACATTTCAGGCTTGGCAACAGCAGGGACAGGCTCCCATCAGAGAGAGGAGGATACAAGATGGTGGCAACAAGAGAAAGGTTTACAGATGGAAGAGGCTGGCTTTGGAGATGGCATTGGGGCAATGCCCAATTACTCAAGCCCAATATTTTAATTGAGCCAGAATTGTATTAATTCATCAACTAACATTGTGGCCCTAGAGATACCGTAATCATCCCCTTCTGTTCAGCCAAACATTTTCTGGCAACAAAAGTGAGAAAACAATCATAGCCTTTGGGTAAATACACACATGTGGTTTGTGAAAAAAGCACTGCTTTTTTCCTGGGGGTACGCAGGAGTATGCATACACCTACACATTTTGTGAATCTTTGTACTTTTGTCCATTTACTGTATGTATTTTGCCTGATTTGAACTATAAAATGGTGATTTTCTTAAGTCAAAATAAGAATACCCCTAAACATTTTTTTAAAAGCACTGGAAAAAAAGAAAGGGAAAGCAAAGCTTCAAAATTATTCACAGACACCAAAAAACAAAGGGGTTTGAATCTCAGATTTTTTTAAAAAAAGAATCTCAGATGGACAGGCTCATGCAAAAATTGAAAAAGTTGTGCAAAAGGTTTTTTAAAAAACATCCCACATCTTCTCATTTTTCAGCTTCATTCCCCACTCCCCAATAATTGTTTGTTCAGTCATAATATATTTACTCCCTGCAATATGTTAGATGCTCACCGAAGTCATATATGGAAAAGAACCAATATAGTATAATTGGCTCCAGTCGTACGTTTAAAAATAAGCAAAGGCAAGCAGATGGATCCTCCACAGGAGGCCCCAGGTATCTCCTCTAATGAGATGGAGTTCTGCAGGTATCTAGAGGCTGCTGATTGGCTTAATGCTCATAAGACCTATTTTAAGCACAAAGCAAATTTCACAGAATAAAAAAGATCACATATTTAGCAATTTATCACTTGTTTTCAGGAAGGAGTGGGTCTCTCACAAGACATGTGGGGAGAAGCATTTTGCTCCCCTCTTTTGTGGCCCTTAAAAGACACTGCAGGGGCATACAGTTTGCTTTAGCAACATGAAAATTATGAACCTCAACTGATTAAGGATGATCCATGCACAGAGGTTGGAAGTGGCGGAGGGAACATTCCTGGGTGCTGAAAGGCACTCTCTCTCACACCCACAAGCAGGACAGGGGTCGAGTATGCACTAAAAATCCCAGCATGTGCATGATGTGGTTCAGGTATACTGCTGCCGCATGAACACAGCCAGACCCTTTCCAGTTAGAGCCACATGGGGCCTCATTGCAATTGGCTGGACACATCCATCACGAGTAAGGGCTAGTTCACACAATCTAAAAAAACCAAGTAGTAAAGTTGTTTATGGGCTGCACAATTGCTGCTATGAGGTTTCATAATCATCATCATAATAGGAACAATAATAGTAATAATAAAAACAACAGTAATTCACTTTTTATCCTGCCCTTTCTTCCAAGGAGCCTGGGGCAGCAACCACATCTATAATAAAGCATTTTTAAAGCATTCTAAAAACAATTGCAACATTCTAAATACTGTTTAAAACATTCTCTCATTTGAACCCCCCTGCCCACAGCACCCACAACAGAACCCCAAAATTTCATAGGATCATAGAATCATAAACTTGTAGAGTTGGAAGGGACCCTGAGGATCATATACCCTGTCCAGGCTTGCACCCCAGGGAGGTCACTTCGCCCTCGGAGCATGCCAACAGTAACAGGCAACCATCACAGATAGGTTGAAGGAGTCTGCTGGACTGTTGATTATATATTGCCCCTGAAGTATGTCTGTTCAGGACATGTGCATTATCATATTATATCATAAGGAAAGATATGCTTTCAGCAAAGGATACTGAATGGCCACAAAACAAAAGGTGGTCTCCAAAGCAGCACTTTTCCTTGTGTTATTTGGATAAATCTAGAGCTCTAAATAACCACCCACTCTATCCCATATCACATGGAAGTGAGCATGGCATCACAGTTTTATGCATGCTTTTCAGAAGCAAGCCTGAAGGAGCAGCCCAATCAGGTGCCAGGAGGAAGTTAATCAGCCTATTAAGTTGGTAGGATGCTAGGATGCAACAAATGATTGGCCTGCAGCAGCAGCCCAATCAGGCGCCAGGAGGGAAACATAATCAACCAATCAGGCGGTACTCATTGTGTATACAAAGCCTGAGGTTTGGGGGAAAATTCAATCATTGTTCCTATGAGCTGAAATAAAGAGCATGAAATTACTACTTGACTCTGAGTATATTTCAGGAGGGGAAGGAGCATCTCTCTGGAAAGCAAAGACGAGACAAGGAGAGCCCAGTGCCGGAGGTGGAAACAGTAGGCGGCTGAAGCTCCCTTGGTTTTACGTGGCTCTTGAGATGTTGATCATCTTCCTGTTTGTTTGCTAGAGCTGGCCATTGGGGGAGGGGTGCATTATTCAAGGTGAAGCATCCCGAAGGTGGCCAAGAGTGACTCCCTGTGACCCTGAGGGGAAAAGACTGTGGCAAAGAGGGCAGGTGCCTCTTGTCCCTCCCCCCAAACAAACAAAGCTCTGAAGATAGGTCTTGTGGCTCCTCTGCCGTCCCCGCACGGCCCTCGGCAGCTCTCTCCTCCCGCCTGCTTGGCTCAGGCTAGCAAAGCAGCACCAGCAACTGCTTTGCCTCCATTGCTCAGATCGGGGTGAGGGGCGGGGTAGACTTCTTCTGCTGTGAAACTTGTTCACAGCTCTGATGCACTGTGCCCAACCTCAACTTGCCCTCCTCGTCAGGCTGCCAAGAGAGCGGGGAGGGTTGGCTTCTGCTTGGCCAGAGCCGCTTCTCTTCAGGGCGACATGGCCCCACTCTCTCTCCCTGGGCCGCATGCTCCTCCTGCAGCCTCCTCCCACTCCCTTTCCTTTCTGGCAGGCTGTGAGCGGCTCTGTTGCTGCTGCTGCTGCGCCCACCTCGAAGTTTGGCCAGCAGCTCTGGCAATAATCAATATTTTTATCTATAGACACACTTATGAACTTATTTTAGCCGATTTTGCGCTCCCCCTCACCTGCGCCTCTGGCAGGGTCCCACCTTGCCACCCCCTAGTTACGGCCCTGCTTATAACCACATTCACAAACTTGGGCTGCAGGAAGTGGATGAAGTTCAAGTATTAAGATACCCCCTGCCACAAAAGCTGTTCTGTATACTATTATCAATCACAGCAGCTATCAATCTATGTATCTCTAAATATTTCATTTGTAAAATTGGTTAGGGAACAAAAATCTCTGTGAATCCTACAAATTATTGTGAGAAAATTAATATTGATATCCCTCCATACTGTATTTGCAAAGGACAACAGTGTCCGATGTAGACAAATTTATTGTGCAATCATCAAACTACACCGCTGGTGGCAAGACTGATTCGTTTAAGCTTTGACTGGTGGATGGATAAGCTTGAGTCAGGCTCAAATACCCATTTACCCCTGAGCAGCTACATGGTATGTGATCACACGAGGCCTGGAACCTTCAGGATTGTAAACTGATGGGCGGTCACACTCTCACTAATTTGTGCTAGTAGAAACTTCAGATATAAATCCCAAGATTGAGACTGCTCAACAAGGCACAAGGAAAATGAAATCATATAAAATCAACTTATATTTATCTGTTAACATGCAGAATCCCACAATTTACTTAATACCTCTGTCAGATTTTCAACCCCTGTTGGATTACTTAATTAACAATCTCTATCAACCACCCAGTAGTTAAAGGGAAAATAGCAGAAAGTTATTCACTGCTCTGGTTCAACACTTTTTCTTCTTAATGTGGGTTGTGCCAGAGAATTCCCCAGTGGACTGTGGCTTTAGATTCTGATCTGTAGCCAGTCTGTCAGGGCAGCAGTCAGACTCTGGCCAGCAAGCAAGAAGCAGAGTTTGTTAGAGAAGTTAACTCTTTATTCCTCATCTCCCTCTGATCTTGCCTCAGTGTCCCACCACCGATCCCTGGGCTTTGAGATGTCCTCCTCTGGGGTTTCCCTTGGGGATTCCCTGGCTGGTGCCTCCCAGCACTCCTCCTTCATCTAGCCCAGGCATCCCCAAACTTCGGCCCTCCAGATGTTTTGGACTACAATTCCCATCTTCCCCGACCACTGGTCCTGTTAGCTAGGGATCATGGGAGTTGTAGGCCAAAACATCTTGAGGGCCGCAGTTTGGGGATGCCTGATCTAGCCAGTCCCTGATAGTTTGGCAGGATTAATCCCATTGTAATAAAATAATAGAAATTACAAGTAAAACCAATTTGGGATGAGTTTTGTAATTGCAAAGTGAGAACAATACATGAAAATAAAATTTCACACATATTGATTACTGAATATTGTATCAGAAACAAAAGCACTCTGATGAAAGAAAGAACAAGCAAGCAAGCAAGCAAACAAACAAACAGCCTTTCAAATATATTCAGAATGTTATCAAAAACGGAAGCACCAGTATCTTCCAGGACCTGGCTAATAAATTTCCAGAGATGGATGAGGGGAAAATTTACAGTTGCACTCTATGTGCTGTAGCAACAATTCCCCTTTTCTCACAAGTTCTGTGGTAATACAATTTTCATTATTATTTTTAGTTTTGCTAAAGGTCAAGGTCATTTTGTAACCCTTTGTAATACAACACATTACACTTTGCCCATTTCTGCAAGAAGAGAAAAATGTAATAACATTTTGTTTAAAAACGAGAATCATATTTAAGCCTTAACCCTTATTTCAAAAACTAAATTTCAATGCTGAGTTTTGAGAGATAGTGAAAAAAGGCACAGACATCTATGATTTCTGTCTATATGCTTTAAGTGTACATAGTTTATTGGCCCTCACATGCCTACAACGCAGAGCAGGGTGGAAGCCTCAATGTCTCAGACAAATCAGGAAATCTGGAGAGCTTATCATCTTCCCACTCACCAAGGAAGCAGCATGTGGGCTTCAAAACATGAACAGGCTTCTAGTACAGCCTCTGGTCAGCACACAGTTCAACAGTACCTTCTGGTTATGCCAGTCCTAGACATTTGGTATGTACAGCTAACTATTTACAAGGGAAAGCTGCTGGCCATCCTGTGTATGTGAATACTTGGTGTGCTGGATTTTGTGGGTTCTTCCCAAGCAGTGAAGAGAATTTTACTACAGCACTCCTTCCTGGGATTTCAGATTGAGTGTGGCCACATTCCTTCCCACTTGGTGGCATGTGACAGGTTAAGGGGCCACCTGAATTCATTCCTTGTGGTTGCCCGCCTGTGGGCCACCAGCTCCTTGCTCGCCCTATTTCCAGATCTTTTCTGTCCTCCCATAGGAAATGCTTCCAAATGCCCATGCCCCTCACCCCCAAACTCCATCTCAGCCAAGCCTTTAGGGAATACAGTACCTGGTTCTGCTGGGAAAGCTGCTTTGATGTCTAGGTTTTATGCATTTCTCCTCAGATAGGTGGATTTCAAGCATTACAGAAATCCTATCAGCAATGGAGCCACACACAGGCCTTTTAAATATTCCAAGCTGACAGAACAATCCTGACTTATAAGTGTAACTTCGGTCGCCATACGTTACTCTGCTCTAAAATCTGTTCAAGAGCCTCTAGGAGGCGCTTTTCTCAGCCACGTCAGCAGGAAAGTTTCGGACTGAGTTTTGAGGTCCCATGACTGAGTTGAACAGAGTTTGGAAAAGGTCTTTCCATGACCCTGCCAATCCCCAGAGATTACTGGCTCTTACTGCTCCAGTGTAATCTTTAACCAAGGATAAAGAAAGCTATGTAGGTTTTAAGTATATGGTTAACCATAGAATCGTAGAATCATAGAGTTGGAAGGGACCCAAGAGTCATCTAGTCCAACCCCCTGCAATGAGGGAATCTCAACTAAAGCATCCACAACTGATGGCCATCCAACCTCCGGTGAATAAGTCTAATCCTATGACCAGTTCAGAGTAAATTTTGATACTCCTAAGGAAACATCTACGCAGAGACTGGCGTCCTTCAAACATAAGGCTCATCCGCACTTCCATTTGTCCTGTGATTTCTAGGCATGGGTTCAAGAGGGGTGTTTCTTTTGTCCCACCACTTTCCTTAGGAAAACCTGCAATTGGAATTGGAATGAACATCGATTAGGCTTTCTGCTGAATGGTGCTTGCTCCAATTCAGCACTAAACTGCAGGTTTCCCCACGGAAAGCAGCGGGATAAAAGAAAAGCCTCTCGGACCCTGCCTACGAGTCATGGGGCAAATGGAAGAAATCAAAGGGCCGTGTGGATGAGCATGAGTTTGGGCAGGTTGTTCCTGCTGACAAATTCATGCCACGTCTCCAGACAGGGAGAACACTATGCTGAGGAAGGTCTCCTCCACTCTGGCCACATTTGGCCTTGTCAAAGCAAGTTCTCAACAAAGCTGTGGTATAACAAAAAAGCCAATATTGTATTTCATGTCTCAAGCCTTTTTTCCACATTCTATACAATGGACTGAGTGCTTCTGTGCCCCTTTGGGGAAAATGGGACCCAGGGGCTTCTAGGAATACAGAACGCATCTCTTGGTCACAGGTAGCAAAAAACAATGATCATTGACATCAATGTCAAAGGCACACAAAAGCTTCCCCATACTCTGCCATGAGCTGTGTCTGTCTGTGAAACAGAAAACAGGCTTGGCAAGAAAGATACTTTAAACTGTGCCTTAAGATCCACATTAGCAGTGCGTGCGTGTGTGTGTGTGAGAGAGAGAAAGCGAGAAAGAGGATAAATTGCTCCTCCAGCATGCTGACTCATTCCTTTGCAAAACCGCACCTGGCAGAGCAAACAGGCAAGAAGTCCTGAATTTTTAATGTGAACAGTAGCAGCACTGCGAACTTGCCGTTTGTGATGGCCTGGGACTCGGGCCCGGACTCGGAGCTGGAGGAATCACAGCCTGTACTGGACCCTCTGCCTGGGACATCGGCTGAACCTTGTCTGGGCCTGTTCATGAAGAGCCTCAGTCTGCTCAGGTTCCATGCAACAAGCACCAGCTGGGCCGACTCAGGGGCCTGAGCCTGGCCTGGCTCCAGGTGCTGAGAAATACCTCATTGCCAACAGCTGGTCCACTACCGGCTGGGTCAGGAGAAGCTGAGGTGGCTTCTGGGTCCAGTAACCCTCCAGCGTCTCCCGAGCTGCAGAGACTCAGGGCTGAGAAGAGGAGAGACCTGAGTACTCACAGGAGGAGTGCTCGTCTTCAGGCGAGGCAGGGTGGTGAGTCATCGGGGGATCGGGACTGGCCATTGCCTCGTCAGACCCTGCCCCAGGTTGCAGGAGCAACATTGCTGATTGCCAAATCCTGCCTGTGCTCCAGAACCTGGCCTGCCTGTGTTCCTGCTCCTGACCTCGCCTAGTCTCCTGCCCTGCACTCTGCCTCAGCTTCATTGGACTGACCTCTCATGGATTCCCTGGACTTCTGACCTTGCCTCTCGGTTTACCCTTGGACCAGCACACCCTTTTCTCTTTAGGTAAATTAATTTAGAGAATTAAACATCAGAGCAGAACCATCCCCCGAAAACTGACTGGGAATTCAAGGAAGAATGCATCGCTCCCTCTTTTGTCTCTTTTTAAACACACTTGCCTCTTTTTATGGCTCTCATTATAGATCTTGCTAATCAATGAGCATAATGTGCCATTTCAACATGATTTTAAATGTTTCATTTCTTTTAACATTAATCTACTTTGAACTTTTATAGCTATACAGATAGTAGGAAGGGAAAACACAAACCAGCAAAAACAACCACCACCCCCCATTGGAGAGCAGGGCTTTTTGCAAAATGTCTCTCCTCCTCACGTGGAATGGTTTGCTTCTCAGCTCTGCTGTCTGTCAACTTGACAAACAGCATCACTAGCAAAAGCAACTGGGTCTTGATGTGACATGCCCAGGAGTCATTGCGTGAAATGTTTGTTTCCTAAAGGCAACAGGGCCTTGAGGAAGGAGAGAGAATAAAGAGGCTGCTTGTACTACAAGGGGACAATGCAGAGGTAATAGCCCAACATAACCACATGGAGATAGGCACATCTTTTCACGCAAAGATGATTTGCACCATTAACATCCACAAACCCCTAAAGTGCAGAGGTGTGTGGGTGGGGGGGGGATCTTTAGAACCTTGACAACAAAATGGAAAAGTAAACCACTAACAACCTCCACATGTATTCATTAAACACTCCCAGGGACTAAATAATTGTAAAGTCTATAAAAGCGCACATTTCACTTTAGCAAAGTGACTATAAAATGGAAGGGAGAGCATTATGGTGCGCAATCTTAATGAAAGCTCTCCATTTGACCCCTGACTAATGGATACCAGTTCAGATGAAGGTAGAAAGGACAAATTGTGTCCTCCCTCAAAGAGACCTGGAGACTGACCTCCTGTGTTACGGTACCTTTGACAGATCGTCCCAGTGATTTCTTTCCGTTATTCCTTCTTTCCCCTAAATTTGTTCCATTGTTTCCTTCCCCCAATTTTTAACCCCCCCCATTTCCCTGTTTGTGGAGCTTGCTGCTGCCCGCTTAATATTGCTCTCGGGGCGCCTTTGTACGGTGGCTTCTAATCCTTAGTTTCAGCTGTGGCTGCAGCTTTGGGGCTGTATATTTAACGCAGCATTGGGGCGATTCACGAGTTTCACTTTTGGGGCTGCTCTGTCCAGCCGATTGCTTTGTTTTCTGTATTGAGAGTTCCCTCTCCGTTAGATCAGCGATAATTTTTATTTGCCCGTTCTGCATAAAGGCCGGTGGGGAATTCCCTAAGGGCAGGAAACCCCCCCCTTAGCCCGGCCACCATTTTGTGCTCCCTTCTGAGTTGGGGCAGGTTTAGCCCCATCTAGTTTGGCGGGAGCGCCATTCTGATTGCGACCGTTCAACTTCCAAAATGTTTGAGTTCCGAGGCGCAGCTCCCAATTGGTTGCATTCAAGTAGAAGGCGCCTCGGATGTCCGCGTTTTTGAGGAACGTTCAAAAACTGGAACACTTACTTCCAGGGTTTTGGTGTTCAGCAACTGAAACGTTTGGCAATGGAGCTGTCCAAGGACATAATACCATCTAGAATGGAAAATAAATTACATACGACTTCTGTTTTTCTATATACCCTGTTTCTCCGAAAATAAGACGTAGCCATAAAATAAGCCATAGCAGGATTTTTAAGCATTCAAGGAATATAAGCCATACCCCGAAAATAAGACATAGTGATAGGCGCAGCAGCAATGCCGGCCGTGGCAGGAGGAGGAAAAAAATAAGACATCCCCTGAAAATAAGCCATAGTGTGGTTTTTTTTGAGGAAAAATAAATATAAGACGGTGTCTTATTTTTGGGAGAAACAAGGTATGTGTGAAACCTCCCATGAGTCTTTGGGTTGAGCAAGGAGTTGAGATGAAGAAAGGAAGACCTTTAGACTTGTCCCTATTCTGACTGCTCAGTTTCTGTGTGGCCGTAGATATGCCACCATCAGTAAATAGATCCTCAGAAAAATGGGTATATTTAACAGTGAGTTCTTGAGGTGCAATATGAGAGAGAGGGAGACTGAGACCAGGGTGTTGAGGTACTAGAAAGCTTTGCTCTGAATTTTCTTTTGCCAGCTACCAACTTGTGGGCCACAGATGAGATTCTGCTATGGGAGAAGTGGAAGGAAGCAGCAGTTGGTTCTAGCAGGCCAACATGGAAGGCTTGCTGTTTCCCTCTCAGCAGGTACTTCTGTTGGCTTATTTCAAATTTATTTAAAATTGTCTTCTTCTAGGAATTCTCTGGCAACGTAAGTGGGGTCATTCCATTTTACGCTTCATAACAGCCTTAAGCAGTTAGGCTGAGAGAGGCAGGGAATGACTGCTATGTTGTGATTCAAATCTAGTACTCCAATACAACATGGTTTCTCTAGTCTATGAATAAAGGGAAGGATCAAGGCTATGCGCACAAAGAACACAGTGTTACCTGTCATATTGCAGTGCACTTTCAACGGTCCCAATGCGCCGCTGCCATCTGGATCTATCCAGTAGAAGCCTGTTGGTTTGCCCAAGTGTTTATATGCTTCACAAGAGAGTTCATAATTAGCTGAAACAAATAAAAAAATAATGCTGAGTAAATCAATTGCCCTGAGATCCAGAAACATGGCATTCTTGGGAAAAGTCATAATATTGTAGTAATTGCAAAAGAATTGTAAAACCTTTTATATACTGTAAAGAATTTAGTAAGTTAGTGGAAGTGTTTGTGATATGCTATTTATCATATGCCAGAGGAAACAAAATTTCTAAAAGATTTAACTCTTTAAAAATTGGCAAAATTTCAAGATTGCAATATGTAGGTAATTGCTATTTAAGAAAAATAAAAACTGATCAAAGGGAAACTTAAAACAGTAAGTTTCCCATTGATCAGTTTTTATTTTTCTTAAATAGCAATTATCTACATAGTGCAATCTTGAAATTTTGCCAATTTTTAAAGAGTTAAAGATAAACCGCCAAACTGTGATTTGACATTTTTATTGTTGTTTTTGTTTTGACCATCAGGGTCATATCAACCACAGAAGGTAATGTTGTTGTTTAGTTGTGTCCGACTCTTCTTGACCCCATGGACCATAGCACACCAGGCACTCCTGTCTTGCACTGCCTCCCGCAGTTTGGTCAGACTCATGTTGGTGGCTTCAAGAACACAGTCCAACCATCTCATTCTCTGTCGTCTCCTTCTCCTTGTGCCCTCCATCTTTCCCAACATCAGGGTCTTTTCCAGGTAGTCTTCTCTTCTTATGAGGTGGCCAAAGTATTGCAGCCTCAGCTTCACGATCTGTCCTTCCAGTGAGCACTCAGGGCTGATTTCCTTAAGAATGGATAGATTTGATCTTCTTGCAGTCCATGAGACCCTCAAGAGTCTCCTCCAGCACCATAATTCAAAAGCATCAATTTTTCGGCGATCAGCCTTCTTTAAGGTCCAGCTCTTACTTCCATACATCACTACTGGGAAAACCATAGGTTTAACCATACGGACCTTTGTCGGCAAGGTGATGTCTCTGCTTTTTAAGATGCTGTCTAGGTTTGTCATTGCTTTTCTCCCAAGAAGCAGGCGTCTTTTAATTTTGTGACTGCTGTCACCATCTGTAGTGATCATGGAACCCAAGAAAGTACAATCTCTCACTGCCTCCATTTCTTCCCCTTCTATTTGCCAGGAGGTGATGGGACCAGTGGCCATGATCTTGGTTTTTTTGATGTTGAGCTTCAGGCCATATTTTGCGCTCTCCTCTTTCACCCTCACTAAAAGGTTCTTTAATTCCTCCTCGCTTTCCAGTCCCACAACCCAGTGTACGCAAATAACTTTGGGACAGGCCCAGCCTGGGTACCTGCCACAGTCACCAGGGGGGCCGGCCCTGTGTCGTTCGAGGTGCTAACAGGGGGGGCAAGCCTGGTGCTGCCACTGCGATCAACTACGGTGACACTTCCCGGGGGGAAACTGCGAGGAGAGCTGGACAGAGGAATCCCAAGGGGATAGCAGAAAGGTGAGGCCCATAGAGCAGGAGGAGCGGGTAAGGGAGGCAGAACTAGAAAGTCCAGAGGTGACCTCCAAGGTCGAACAACCACAGGAACCAGAAACACGACTGAGTGGACCAGCAGTACCCACCCAATGGCCCTGTCATAGCCGGCAGCCCTGGAACAAGAGCCAGAACCAGGAACCCCTACCGATACCACAACGCATACATAAGCGCCTGGCATACCTCAACGACTACGAATGCTAACCTTCCGGGCACAACAGGAACATAGAGGGGAGGGGTGTTATGTACTAAGCTTGGATGCTAGAACAATATGCAGGTAGGATCCTAGAAGGCAATAACTGATTGGCTTGCAGGAGGAGACCAATCAGGCTCCAGGAGGAAGTTAATCAGCCTATTAGGCTGGTAGGATCGTAGAATGCAACAGCTGATTGGCCTGCAGGAAAAGACCAATCAGGCTCCAGGAGGGAAGCAGAATCAGCCAATCAGACGGGACTCATTGTGTAAATAATGTATATAAATGCCTGAGGTTTGGGGGGCATTTCATTCACTGTTTTACAAGCTGCAATAAAGAGCATGAAGTCACCACAGGTCTCAGAGTATATTTCAATTCTAAAAATGAAGTGCCAATATAATTTACAGCTGGCAATTGCCAGCATTCTAAAACAAGATACCCAGAGATTTACCAACTGCCTGCTGCAAAATTATTTTAAACCAGAATAACACAAGTCTTAAAAAATCCCTGCATTTTTATTAGCACCTGAATATTAACCTCATTTGTTCTTTGTCACATAATTACTTAAAAGCTGTGAATTTGGACCTCATTAAATTGCATTAGTCCCTTGGATCACCTACTTCTTTTCTAACAAAAGTACAAACCTTTTTCCAACATAGTATCATGTGCTCAGGAATTATGATGTATCATGAACGCTCTCTGATTAAAAAAGCGTACCAACAGCCGGTGTACAATGCAGCTAATTGCAAGCCTTTGTTTTGTTAATGGCATCTAATATTACAGGAGGAGTTGCTCCTCTGCAAACAACCTTGACAGCTGCCTCCTATGAGCTCCTATGGCTCAGTTCCATGCCCCATTTACCTTGGGCCAGAATGCTGTTTAAAGTGATGAAACCCACTTTCTGATGCCCAGGTTATCCCAACCACACCATATTTCAACCAAACCTTGCCCTTGACTTCCTCACGTCCATAACCCATGGTTCCTTCTAATGGCATTAACTCCCCAATAAACTTTCCAATGGATGAACTTTTGCCATAGGTCCTCATCCCCACTTGTCAGTATCTGCAATGCAGGAGGTTGCTCTAGAACAGGGGTCAACAACCTTTTTCAGTGATGGGCTGGTCCACCGTCTCTCAGACCATGTGGTGGGCCAGACTATATTTTGGGGAAAGAAATTTATGAATTCCTATGCCCCACAAATAACCCAGAGATGCATTTTAAGTAAAAGGACACATTCTACTCATGTAAAAAAACGCTGATTCCCAGACCATCTGTGGGCCGCATTGAGAAGGCGATTGGGCCGCATCCAGCCCACGGGCCTTAGGTTGCCTTCCCCTGCTCTTGAAGACCCCGGGGTCCCTTCCAACTCTACAGTTGTATGATTCTATCTTTGTATGTTGGCCTCTTTTATCCTTGAATTTTGGGAGGTTGGGTTGGAAGTCACTACCCCTAAGAAAGCTAGTCCCACCCTTTCCTGAAGAGCCTTCCTAATCTGGCTGAACCAGAGCGGAGTCAGCCTCCTTTAAATACCTCAACCAACCCCAACCTGGTGCATTTCAGAGGTTTGGTACTCCAACTCCTATCAGCCCCAACCAGCATAGTCAATTGTCAGGGATGATGGGAGCTTGAGTCCAAAACTCTTGGAGGATACCAAGTTGAAGAAGGTTTATATACCTTCACCATAGGCTCCTCTGGGAGAAAGGGTTGCATATAAATTAACAACTACCCTGTCTAGTAAGAGACGTGGGTGGCACTGTGGGTTAAACCACTGAGGCTAGGGCTTGCCGATCAGAAGGTCGGCGGTTTGAATCCCCGCGACAGGGTGCACTCCCATTGTTCGGTCCCTGCTCCTGCCAACCTAGCAGTTTGAAAACACGTCAAAATGCAAGTAGATAAATAGGTACTGCTCTGGCGGGAAGGTAAATGGCATTTCCATGCGCTGCTCTGGTTTGCCACATGACCCGGAAGCTGTACGCCAGCTCCCTCAGCCAATAAAGCAAGATGAGCGCCACAACCCCAGAGTCGTCCGCGACTGGCCCTAACGGTCAGGGGTCCCTTTACCTTTACCTTTACTCTGTCTAGTCCAGGCATCCCCAAACTTCATTCCTCCAGATGTTTTGGACTACAATCAGAGCCGTCTTAAGCTTATCTGTCACCCTGGTGCAAATATCCCTCCAGCGCCACCCCCCCCCATTTCCCTCTCAGTGGGCTAGAGGCAGAGCAGGGCGAGGTGGATCAGGGCGTGTGCGCAGTGGGAGCACTTGTGCGCCTAAGCACGGGGCGATGGCGGAGGGCTCCCCAAGAGCGCCCTTGCGTGGCAGCCGGCTGGCCAAGCCAAGAGCCCTTCGGGGAAAAGCCAGCAGTGGGATGGGCAGGATTGCGTAGGGAGAGCTTCTGCTCGCCGGAGCTAGCCAGCACTCGGCCGGATGGTGCCCATGCTGGCCTGGCGACTGAGAGGTGGCCCACAAGCCTTGACTTCGCCTCCAGCCATCTTGATCCGCCAACGCCGCCAACGTGTCCTCACCAGCCGCGCTATGAAGCACCTCCCGGTCGAAGCACGCCGTGAGGCTCCCGGCTTCTTTCCCTGGCAGGTTGCAGGCCCGATCCCGGAGGAGCAGCACTCTGCAGCGCCGACGGGAGGCTCACGACTGGCTTCCCTGCAATGGCACCCGCAGCCCAAAAAGAGGCGGGCGAGGGCGGCGCTGCCGGCGGGGCTTGAGTGCTGCTTCTCTGGCAGGGAGGAAGCTCTGGGCACAGCTAGGCATGGTGGAGGCACCCCCCAAAGCGCCTCCAGAACTTGGCGCCCTGGCGCCTTGCACCAGTAGCCTCTATGGCTTGGTGCCCTTGCGCCTTGCACCAGTAGCCTCTATGGCTAAGACGCCCCTGACTACAATTCCCATCTTCCCCAACCACTGGTCCTGTTAGCTATTGATCATGGGAGTTGTAGGCCAAAACATCTGGAGGGCCGCAGTTTGGGGATGCCTGGTCTAGTTACTGCAGCTATGGGATTGTGATTAGGAACAGTGCTTAAACAGGGGTGGAGCTGCTGACTCCATACTATTATGTACCTCAAAAAAGGAATAGGAATACATTGGAGGTCAAAACACATCAACAAAAAGGAGGACATCTATTTTCTAGCCTGTGTTTGTCTTGCTTCTAAGCTAGTTTCTAGTTTTGAAATTTTTGAATCGTGTCAAAAGGCTCCAGCATTCTCTCCTTTCTACTTTGCACTATGAAGAACTCATAAAACATCCCCATTACCAGTGCAATATTCAGCATGTCCTGTGATAAAACACATCAAATTAAAAGGCAAGCATGAAAGAAAGAAAGAAAGAAAGAAAGAAAGAAAGAAAGAAAGAAAGAAAGAAAGAAAGAAGATGGGCATATGCCAAAGTGCCATTGAAATGACTCTGGGCTAAATCACATTGTTGAGAAACAAGACAAGGGGAGCCTGTCATTAGAATGATAAAGATGAATGTGTCTTTGACATGGCAGATGGTAAAGAGGATGATTGACACGTGGAGGTGAAATTATAATTAAGTTACTACAAACTATTTCAACTGGCAGCTCAGCTCAGCCTGAATACAAAAGCAAAGGAGTCTGCCAACACAGAGAGCGATATGCTTTGATTTCAAGTCAATTTCAGGAGTGGAGTTGCTTTTTAACTTATGCTACAAGAAAAATATGGTGGTGGTGGTGGTGGTGATGATGATGATGATGATGATGATGATGATGAAGAATAGGTTCTAAAATGTCCCCCCAATCATTAGAGTTCTAAGTTAGAAAACACATTGTAAGAATGGACATTTATACTATATGTCTAGGGGTACATAGTGCAAACAACTTGTTCAAGCATTTATCTGCAGTGGAACTAAGACCTAAGTAGGAAGATTCTAGGATGAAATCATTTGTTCACATCTGCTGCTCTTTGGAGTCAGAAAGACGGAAATATAAGCATCGCCATGCATTACACTTGTGGAATGGTTTTCTTGCAGTTATCGGAGAGATAACTGCACCCCGACCACATGGCTTCTTCACCCCAGCCTCTGCACACTGAGCAAAGATGCCTGCAGAGGGGAAGCCTATGTGTCCAGGCATCCCTGGGAGCTAAAACTCAGGCATGGGGAAGTAGATGCGCAGAGGCTTTTCTCCATAAGGTGTTAACACCCCGTGCATCATGAACATCAGGTGGAAGTGCATTACAAGGAAGTAGCCCTGTTCCACGGTAGATGTCTGAAGGGGATGTGACACCAGACTGGTCTTAAATGAGTCTGGCTTCAGAGTTTGCTGATGGCAGTGAAACACTGCTGGAGTTCACTGCGGAAGAGCCTGAGACTTAGAAGTCAGCATAGCCAAAGTAAGTCGAGAAGACTTGCCTCTCCTAAGCAACACACAAATAGCCTTTTCTGAAGCAAGCCTAGTCAGGGTTGCCCATGGCAAATCTCACTGTCTGGGGCTTCTCTCCTGCCTCTGCCACCCCCCCTCCACTTCATGACGATGATGGCAGCAGCAGCCCCTCTCCCTCGGCTTCTTGGGGACTGTGTGTGTGCTGTGCTTTTTGCTGCTACTGCTTTAGTGATGGCTTTACATTTTTCTTTTGCTACCAGGCCCTCCAGCTCCCTCATCCCTGCCTTGCTCTAGGAAAGAAGGTGGGCGGGGGGGGGGGCAGCCCTGTTGGGAGGGCAGGAAGTGGCAAGGTTGCCCAGGAAGCTGTGCTGCTTGCTGTGGCTCCTCAGGCACTTTGCCTGGGCATGAGAATAGAGGGGCTTTGCAAGCAGCATCCTATTTCCACATGTGAAATGTTGGATGCTGTGGGAATCGAAATAAACAGCTTCATTTTTAGGTGTATTTTAGAAGTGCTGGAGGTTTCCACTGAGTTCATAAGAAGTAAGAAGCAGCTCCAGTGGTTGATTCGTTTTCCCCCTGGAGGGGGGTGCAGACAGTGTTTCAAGTGTATTTTGCTATGAAGCATAAAGCCAGCACTCTGGGGGCTCTTTAATAGCCCTCATGCACGGTTTCCATTGCATTTTCTCACTTTACAAATAAAAGAAGAATTTTTGTTTTCAAAATAACAGCCCTGCAAGCTCTGTGCATGTCCTAAAGGCAAAAATAAACCGTTAAGCATCATACTAACGTCAATAATGACTCCTCTGTTGTCACTTAAGCAAACCTAACAGAGGGTGAAAGAAACACAAAGAAACAGCTGGATTTTGTTGCAACAAAAGAAAAGTGGTTTTTTTTATTAAAAAAGAAATCCAATGTTCAGGCAGTATAGAATGAGAATTAAAAATGTTTTTGTTGGTAAACTGAAGAGAGAGAATTCTAAGAATAAACTGGAAAGCTGCATTCAGTCCTTTACGGCCTTGTCCTTTACAGAGAGCTGGAGAAAGGGAGTGTTGAGTCATGGGGTTTTTGTAATAGCAATAATTTCAGTGACCCATCTTCATGAAAACAGCTCTTTATTTGAGGCAACAAGGCAAGACTAAGACTAAGGTACTGGGGCAGGAAAAGCTATACAGTATTTATAGAACAAGGGTTGGGTGAGGAAAGATACATTTAAGCGGGAACCAATGGTTTTCTAGCTTTCCGGTGGGACCCTCTCAGGCTGTACCCCTTAAACTGACAAATGAACATTAATCTTGCCAGGCTGACAAACTATTTGAATTGATACACAACAGGGAGCATGATCTTTGGCCTGCTTTTCAATCTCTTTGATACTTTTGACCCAATCAACTCTGGTCTTCCTCCTAGGCAGGGTCTGTGTACTGTAATGGAAAATAGGGGTGTTTGTGTTACCATGGGACCAAGTCCAGAAATGTATTGGGAGAGTGCTTTTTGGCCTCCTGGTAGAGTATTGCAGAGCCCTATTTCATCCTCAATGCTATTTATTTGTATGAAGCCCAGGGCCGGCTAAACCCTTATGGAAAGGGAAGGTGACCACCTCAGGTGCCAGGATGCAGATCTCCATTGCTCCTGATGTCACTCCCCCCTTCTTCGCTGGCAGGGAGGTGGGGGCACCATTCTGTGGTTCACCTCAGACGCCAAAATGTCTTGGGCCAGCCCAAATGAAGCCACTGGCAGCAGTCATTAGGAATTTTACAGCAAGGTGCCGATAGCTCAGTCGGTAGAGCATGAGACTCTTGTTCTCAGGGTTGTGGGTTTGAGCTCCATGTTGGGCAAAAGGGTCAATGGAGAAGCCATTGAGAAACAAGGAGAAGGTCTGAGTCTCAGCCTTGCAGAAGTAAGAAACAGTCCAGAGACACAGTTAGAAAAGAAAAATGGAAAATCAAGGAGGATTGGTGAATTGACTTTGTTGAGCCCTTAACTTCTTGTAGAATCCTGGAGGACAGTATAGTAGGCTGGCAGAAACCCTAAACAGGAATATTCCTGTGAAAGGGTAAGAATAGGATTTTGCTGCAGGGACCAGTTGTGGAGATGGTGATGCTTTGGGAGGACTTTTTAGGCTTTCTATTTTATTTTATTGCAATAAATTACAGCTAAAGACTGGCTTGAAGACCCAGCAATCACAGAACCATAGAGAACTGCCTCATTTTAGCTGGGATGCTATAGCAAGCAGTAGGATCATAGAATCATAGAATGGTAGAGTTGGAAAGGACCCCGAGGATCATCTAGTCCAACCCCCAGGAATGGAGGAATAGTCAGGAGGCCTGTATGGGGATCAAACCCATCTTGGCATGATCAGCACCACACTGTAACCAACTGAGAACTGGAAAGAGAACTGGTGGGGAAGCTATTCGTATTTGTTTTGCAGTATGTTAAAAAATTCAAATATAGCCACAGTGGAACCGACTCCCTCGGAAAGTGGTGGGCTCTCCTTGCTTGGAGGTTTTTAAGCAGAGGCCAAATGGCAGCTGCCATGGATGCTTTAGTTGAGATTCATGCATTGCAGGGGGATGGACTAGATGACCCACGGGTCCCTTTCATCCCTGCAATAATATGATTCTATGTTCCTGAAAGGGAGGGATTTTAACAAACACTTATCTAGTTACCCATGACATATTAGAATTACTCCAAGGGAGAAAAACTTTACCAAAGTGTGTGTGTGTGTGTGTGTGTGTGTGTGTGTGTGTGTGTGTGTTTTGGGGGGATAGGCCACAGATCAATTGATTTATATACAAAATAGCATTTAAAAAATACAAAATAATCATACAAATGAGTGCTTCATCTTGAAAAAACTTAACCAACTGAGTAGGTCTAGCTCACAATAAAAAGTTCTTCAAGGGACTGAAAATAAGAAGTGAGGAGAAGAAACTTATTGGTGGCAGGCAGTGTAGTTCGAAAAGATTCCAGACTTATTTTCCAAGGTAATAAAGAGGCACCACCTTTCCATGGCATCACCAAACCTGGTGTTTCCCTCCCTAAATTTAGGGATTAAAAGACTGGTTAACAGGCCAACAATGCTATCATTCAATTAACTTGCAAATGAGAGTAACAGGGTTTTGCAAAACACTGGATAATCTATTTTCCTACAGAATGTTGAAATGGGATTAATCTATGTACCATGGGAGATCCTCCATCATAGGTTTAAGGCAGAAATGCTCATTATGTAGCCCCTTATTTGTGCCTACCTATTTGCATTACCTCTCATGCTGAACACACAGAATTACAAATCTTCTTGAAAATATGCTATTTCTTAGAGTTGCAACTGAATTTTAATATGTGTCCAAATACTATTTTTTGCAGCTAAGCAGTTATTTTAAAGCAGTGAAGTAAGCAATAAACTTAGACTGAGTGTTTTTAATGGAAAAGATTAAAAGAAAGCTAATTAATTTTCAGATTTTACATGCAAAGTCAGTCTCAGGCAGTGATTAATCCCCAATAAGGATTTTGCTCCCTATATAAAGAATCTCAAAAGTCTCTCCTACTAATTATATGTTCTTTTAAATGTTGTGCCCTGGAAATACTTGTAGGTTTTAAAAATATATAAAGAAGTACTACATTGGCAATATTAAAGTTCCACCAATAATTTCATATATATATATTTTAACAGACCCTGTGGTATGCATTTATCAGAATAAAAGTTACAGATAGGTAGCCGTGTTGGTCTGAGTCGAAACAAAATAAAAGAATTCCTTCAGTAGCACCTTAAAGACCAACTAAGTTTTTATTTTGGTATGAGCTTTTGTGTGCATGCACACTTCGTCAGATACACTGAAACTGACGAAGTGTGCATGCACATGAAAGCTCATACCAAAATAAAAACTTAGTTGGTCTTTAAGGTGCTACTGAAGGAATTTTTTTATTTTGTTCAGAATAAAAGGTAAAGGGACCCCTGACCATTAGGTCCAGTCGTGACTGACTCCGGGGTTGCAGCGCTTATCTCACATTATTGGCCGAGGGAGCCGGTGTACAGCTTCCAGGTCATGTGGCCAGCATGGTGAACCAGAGCAGCGCACGGAAATGCCGTTTTCCTTCCTTCTACTTGCACTTTGACGTGCTTTCGAACTGCTAGGTTGGCAGGAGCTGGGACCGAGCAACAGGAGCTCACCCTGTTGCAGGGATTTGAACCGCCGACCTTCTGATCGGCAAGCTCTAGGCTCTGTGGTTTAACCCACAGCACCACCTGTGTATTAAACCACCTCTGTGGTTTAACCCACAGTGCCACCTAGTATTAGAATACTAGTTTTAAAAGCCTGTGAAATATCATATGCTGCGAGGAAGGAATTCAACACTTCCTTCTCCAATTCCTCTTTTTTTGCCCCCAGCACAAGCTGAGGCCTCACCTGAGTGGCCACTCCTAGCTTCTCCAGCACAGGCTGAGGCAGGCCCCAGTCCTGCAAAGCACTACAGGCCCCAGAGCCTGACTCCTGCCCATACTCCTGACAGTATCAGACAGAATTACATACAAAAATGTGTAACTTAGAATAAATCTGTGCTAAAATGCTTATGAATTTTCATTAAGGCTTGCCAAAAGATAATTTGCAAATTGATGTGGAAATGTGGAGAACTGAACATTGGAAAAATAAAAATCCTTCCAGTAGCACTTTAGAGACCAACTAAGTTTGTCATTGGTATGAGCTTGAAAGCTCACCTAGCAGTTCGAAAGCACATCAAAGTGCAAGTAGATAAATAGGTACTGCTCGGGCGGGAAGGTAAACAGCATTTCCGTGCACGGCTCTGGTTCACCAGAAGTGGCTTAGTCATGCTAGCCACATGACCCAGAAGTTGTACGCCGGCTCCCTCGGCTAGTAAAGTGAGATGAGCGCCGCAACCCCAGAGTCGTCTGTGACTGGATCTAATGGTCAGGGGTCCCTTTACCTTTACCTTTAAGGTGCTACTGGAAGGAATTTTTTAAATAAAGTGTAACAGAGCAGGTAAAATTCCAAAATAAAAGATAATACAAATTAGAACTCAGAGAGCTCACTGTTGTGGCCCTTTGTTTAATGCCAGATGCTAGACATTATGCAGACTTTACTGTCTCCAGATTGTCTTTGCCCACAAAGTCTTTCATGTATTATCCTTATATATTATGCCTTTTAGTTTTTTCTTGCATTTGGAGCACAGCAGCCTCGTTGTTATTAAAGCAATTGCAGCCTTTTCTGTTTCAAAAGTATCAACTTGGACTGTAGTGCATGTGTGTTTTGAGTGTTGCGACAGATCTTTGCATATGATAAAATGCTAATATGTGTAGTTTTATTAATAAAAAGTTTAATTGATAAACTTTATTTAATTGATAAAAAGTTTAATTGATAAAATTGATAAAGGCATTTTTGTAGTTTCCTACATAATTGTTTCACTGTTCACGGAGTGGGATCACAAATGGTGCAAACTAATCGATAGGAAACCTTTAGGAGTCTAAATAGCTCCAGCATGCAAATCATAGTCTATGTTGTTTATACATTGTTGTTTTCCTGATGATCAAATCTGGCTATGATTTTAAAGTAGTATAACAATTAGCCCATTGTCTATTCTAATTATAATGTGCAGTGAATAGAGGATGTGATCCTTTCTTCTTCTTCTTAAAATCACTCTAGAGGCAATTAACTCATTATCCACAATATTCAGAGCATTCTTTCCTAATAGGGTAAAGATTTACATTTTAGGAGAAAAATAATCAAAGCTCATTAGGCACCTAGGGCACTAAATGGAGCTAACATTTGGAGACTGGATCAGTGTATTTTCTCCATTAACATTTTAATCACATTGAAACAGGGGCAGAATGTGTGTGCAAGCCATATCTTAAATGAGCAAAATCAAGCAACACATCACCTGTTTGCATTTCATCCTGTTAACTGACTCCCGGTGGTGCAGGATTCTCTGAAGTTCATAGTTGCCAAATTTTCGCTTTTCTCGCGAGGAAGCCTATTCAGCATAAGGGAAAATCCCTGTAAAAAAGGGATAACTTGGCAGCTATGTCTGAAGTTGCAAAAAACTAACTACAGTCATACCTCGGGTTGCGAACATGATCCGTGCGGGAGGCACATTTGCAACCCGCAGCGTTCGCAACCCTCAGCTTATGCTTCTGCGCATGATGTTGTTTTGTGCTTCTGCGCATGCACAAGCGCTGAAACCTGGAAGTAACCCGTTCCAGTACTTCCGGCTTTGGCGCTGTCCGTAACCCGAAAACACACAACCCGCACCGTTCGCAACCCAAGGTATTACTGTAGTTAACTTCAAGGCTTGCAATGCAAATCTACTTTCAGAAATACAGTGGTACCTCTACTTACAAATTTAATGTGTTCCGAACGCACATTTGTGAGTAGAAAAAAATTGTAAGTCGAATCCCATAGGAATGCATTGGGAGAAAAAATTCGTAAGTCGAAGCAACCCTATCTAAAGCGCATCCAAGATGGCGGACGGAGCTCCATTCGTAAGTAGAAACATTCATAAGTAGAGTTATTCGTAAGTAGAGGTATGACTGTATCTCTTTATATATATACAGTACACATGTTCCCACTCACAGCCATTTTCAGAGCAGATACTAGCCTCTTATGATCAATGACTTACTGCTTTTAATCCTTGAGGAGTTTTGCAGAGCTATGATTGTGGGGCACCACTGGGATACAAGGATCTCCCCCTCCTGCTGAGACCAGCTCCCCTCCCCTCTGGTCTCCTCCTAGAGAGGAATGAAAGGGGCAGAGCAGAAGGGGGGGTTGTGTGCAGACACAGCCTATGACTGCATGGGAAACAGCCTGGAGAGGAGAAGTCCTGGTGGGCACTGGGAAGACAGGCACCCTCAGTCCTCGCAACTGCTTCATCAGCGCGAGACCTCCTAGAAAGAGTTGCTGAGACCACAAGGCCTGAGCTGTGTTTTGTTTCCTTGACTAAAGAGTTAACTTCATTAGCCTCAGGTGATTCATTGTTTTGTTGCTGACCTGTGGGACGCGGGTGGCGCTGTGGATTAAACCACAGAGCCTAGGGCTTGCCGATCAGAAGGTCGGCGGTTTGAATCCCCGCGACGGGGTGAGCTCCCGTTGCTTGGTCCCAGCTCCTGCCAACCTAGCAGTTCAAAAGCACGTCAAAGTGAAAGTAGATAAATAGGTACCGCTACAGCGGGAAGGTAAATGGCGTTTCCGTGTGCTGCTCTGGTTCGCCAGAAGCAGCTTTGTCATGCTGGCCACATGACCTGGAAGCTGTACGCCAGCTCCCTCGGCCAATAACACGAGATGAGCGCCGCAACCCCAGAGTCGGTCACGACTAGACCTAATGGTCAGGGGTCCCTTTACCTTTACCTTTATGCCTGACTCCAGCCCTGACAATAGATTTCCTCCAGTTTGGTTTGATGATTTTATCTCCAATAAATTCCAACATCCATTATTAGAATAACAACCCATAGTTATTTACTTGTTGTACCGTTATATTCATTAATTTGTTCCCAGCTCCATATCTTCCAAACCCATTTCCTGTTGGCCAAGATATCCCGTCCTAATTTTAAAAAAATAGTTCCTTCCATTTTGGCTTCTTCCATTCTTTTTCCAGGCTTGGTGGTTCCCCCCCTCTAAATTAGCTGGGGATCCTTTCTCTCTCAGCTCAAGAGGTTTCTTAATGTCTCTATCAGTGGTTTCATTCCACTCCTCCAGCATCACAACTCCATCATTTGTCTGTTTCCCTCTTCCAGGCACCTGTGTGAAGATCCTCTCCATTTCATCCTCTGCCGCCTCCTGATTTTCCTTTCCACTCTCTTGCTCAGGCAGATCTTGATCAGTATCCTCTCCCCCCAGGTCCTGCTTATTCGTTGCTCTGATCTTTCTCTGATCCGTTTTTGTTCACCATGTTATGCATCTCCGCTCTGAGCTCTTTCAATTGCTCATCCAATAATTGTCTGGTGTGTGTTGAATGGAATATTTGCCATTTTTCCCCCCAAATAATTTTTATTCATTTTTTCAGATACAGAATTACAAAAAACCAAACAAAAACTCAGAATAAAATATAAAACAAAGAGAAAAAAAAGAAACACAAAAAATGAAAAATACAACATAAAAAAAAGAAAAATTCTCAAATCTTATATTGTTTACTTAACATTGTTGACTTCCTCGATTTCCCCTCACTGGGTCCATTATATAATCCAATTAAGCAGTTTTCATCTTATCTCTTAAATTAATCTAACACATTTCATCATTAATACTCAAATATCCTATTCTAAAAATATCATCTATTCTCCACCAATAATTAATCAACTTATCCAAATCAAATATTATTTTCCCTACCTTTATCTTCTATTTCTCCCCTTAGCCTAAAATTTTTTACCAAGAACTTTCCATAAATTAAACTATTTATTCTTATATCATATAAACATTTAAACCCATTATATCCAATTTTAACCCCCCTTCCCCTGAACTCCAGGTCTCCCAGGTTCATCAACGAGTTCCGTAAATCATAAATCATTCCAGTTTCAGACCATTAAAATCAATCAAAAAAGTTACACCCATTACTACCCCTCACCCAACTCCCACCCTGTCCCAGCCTACCCGCCCATTCTTCCTCTATCATCCCCTGATGCCTCCCCATTTCTTCAAATGCTGTACTACAAAACCAAGCAACAAAAATTCTCTTCCCCAGCCCTTTCTCAATTTTTATTCCCTTTGTATTCTGACTCCAGTATGGATCCTGCCCTCCCTCTCTCACTGGGAGGACATTACTCCATGCTGGCTCTTCTTGGGTGACTCCTTGAATCCCCCCCCCCTCACTGGGGGAACCAATTCCATTACACTTTCCAAGACTGGTAGTTGTTTCTCTTGCGTGACTTCACTCTCTGTCCTGACAATTCTGGTTCCTTTCACGCCATTCTGTATTACTTTTACGCAACAATCTGTTATTTCTTATGTCCATCTATAAAAGCAGCAATGTCAAACTCCCTTCATAATTGACAGTTCTCAGTATCAAAAGGGTAAACAAATTCCTTTCTATTGTGACGTCATAATGGCGGCTTGCTGCTTCCTCCCGGGACCCGACTTGGTCAAAGGCCTGGAAACTATGCCTTATGAGGAACGGCTTAGGGAGCTGGGTATGTTTAGCCTGGAGAAGAGAAGGTTAAGGGGTGATATGATAGCCATGTTCAAATATATGAAAGGATGTCATATGGAGGAGGGAGAAAGATTGTTTCCTGCTGCTCCAGAGAAGCGGACACGGAGCAATGGATTCAAACTTCAAGAAAGAAGATTCCACCTAAACATTAGGAAGAACTTCCTGACAGTAAGAGCTGTTTGGCAGTGGAATTTGCTACCAAGGAGTGTGGTGGAGTCTCCTTCTTTGGAGGTCTTTAAGCAGAGGCTCTTTAAGCAGTCTCTTCCAACTCTATGATTCTATGATTCTATGACTTCAGTTTCCAGGGGGATTTTTCGTGAATTTAATTTGAAGGGATTTTCGTGAATTTAATCCTTCTCCCCTTTACCCTGCCTCCGGGGGAAGGAATTAGGTCCAGTCCTTGATGTCCAGCTATAGGCAAATTAACTGCATTTACAGTCCTCTCAATGGGGGAGATCGACTTCCTGTTTAGATCTCCTCCCGTGACCAATTCAATCCAATTAGTAAACAAATTTCTTAAATTTCTCCTTTTACTCATGCTATCCAATGTCCTCATATTTTAATTTTTAGAAAGAACCGATCGCTGTTGCCTGGCAGGGTCGCAGCTTTGTGCTTCCGAGGTAGCTTTGTTCCGATGCGCCGCGATTTGCTCCGACCCCCTGCTCTCTCGTCGCCCAAAAATAGGCAAACCGAGGGAGGGGGGAGCTCGCTTCTGGCATCTGCCAGATCCATGTCCCCAAAAAACTCGATTTGGGTTTCTTCTGGGGGCCCCGCTGGTATATTTGCCATTTGGGGTTCTGTTAGGCTCCACCTTGACAGTCTCTGCCTTGAAAACTGGCATTTGTCTTTTGATAAACAACCAGAGCATCCTTATCCATTTATAATATTTCTTAATCACAAATATTTAAGAGAGACTTTTGTATTGTTTTTCAGCCTGTTCATTAATGCCTCTTCTTATGCCAACAGTCAATTCATGTTCTAGGTGAAATTTTATTGGCAGATAGATTCACCTCAGTTGCAATACATCCTAATCTCGGAATTAATTAAAATTAGGGAGGTTCAGTTGACCTGATGTCTTGAGGGCTAACCTTTAAGGTTCTTATGTGGTGTCTGGGCATAGTAGCTGTTCCTTGCTCTAAGATGTTCCCCACCTCTGAAAACTTTTCATCTCTGGTGAGAAGAAAGGAGGCTCTCAAATTCACATCCCAAGACTGTTGAGGAACAGTTTGTATGAGATTCATCCCTGAATGCAGGGGGATAGATTTAGTGCCCCCACTCTCTTCTCCTCCAGACAGCTGGATCAGAGATCTTGCTGATAATATTAGTGGGGCTCACATGTGCCAACTCAACTGCTGTGCACACAACCTACCAGTTCAGGGCTTTGGACTGGATCATGCCTTTTGAAACTTCCCTTTTTAAAGTACCATGCACACTTCTGGTCATGCAGTTGACCAGAAGGTTGGTGGTTTGAGCCCCCATGGAGGGTTGGACTAGATGACCCTTAGGACCCTTCCAACTCTACAATTCTACAAAAACCGAGTTACCTAGCTTAGAGGTTAAAAATTGCAGAACACTGCCACATTCAGGCCCAGACACCAATTTCTCTGGAGGGAGCATGATCTGTTTTACAAAACTGCTCCTGGATCTTAAGCTTGTAAGATAACATGGCCTGGAAATCTTCTTCTGGCTTAAAGGCTCAGAGAGAAAAGAAAAGTGTCATAGGATTTCATTTTCCAAAGTGCTGTTATGAAGTTGAAACATTTCTAAGTCTGACTTTGGAAAGGGATTTTGTTTCCCAAACAGCAGGAAACTATTTTTACACTCATTGTAAAAATGAAATAAAATCCTCTATATGACTGACTGACTGACTGACATTAGTCTGAAATTCTGGAAGTATTAGGAGAGTAAACATTGCAGTGGCTCCTTGTCCCCTGATGAGCCAGACTTTTGCCATTCCAGAGGCTTTATTGCAGCAGCAGGAGGCGAGAAAACAGGACACTGGCCTCTAAATTCCTGTTCTAACACTGCAAGCAGAACAGATGATGTATAGATGGTATTTAAGACCAGTAAAATTAGCTAAGATGTATAGGATGAGTAGTAAAACTTGCTGGAAATATAAAGAGAAGGATGGTGAATTTTACCATATGTGGTGGACATGCGATAAAATTAAAAGATTTTGGGAAATGTTATATAACGAAATGAAACAGATCTTTAAATATATTTTCCCAAAAAAATCTGAAGCCTTTCTATTAGGACTTATAGGACACAAGATTGTGAAAGAGGACCAAGTATTATTTATGTATGCGACAACCGCGGCTAGAACATTATTAGCCCAAAAATGGAAAACTCAGGAGTTACCGACGATTGAAGAGTGGCAGACAAAAATGATGGACTATGTGGAATTAGCAAGACTGACTAGCGGGATCTGAAACCAGGGAGAGTCAAAGTTCCAAAAGGAGTGGAGTAAATTTGTGGACTATATGGAAAAGAACTGTAGAAGTTTAAAGACACTCGCAGAACTGAAATAAATCCTACGAATTGATTTTAGATAGAAGGAATAAAGAAACTGTAAGACAGGAATGGACAAAAAAACCGACTGGGGGGAGGGAGGGAAGTCAAGGCTCGGCAGAGCAAAGTAAACTAAAATAGAGAATATGTTAATAGCCCTTTATTGTATAGATAGTTTTGCATTCTCATTTGGTGAAGGTTACAAATACACATAATCCCCCCATGAATGAAAGAAAAATATGCATGTTTTAACTTTACTCTCTTCTCAGAGATTCTTAGCATTAAGAATATGAGGTAAGATATTAACTGAAACATTATGCACATTTTACCAATTGAAGTCAGCTGAGACTCCAGGCATCACTTACAGTTATGGCATGTGGCTCCACTGTATCGGGTCGCATCACAGTTGCAAGAGAAGCTGTCCCACGTCTGGGCGCACTTGCCTCCGTGCTCACAGTGATTGGGCACACACCTGTTGGGGTGAGAGAGAGGGAGAGGCAAACAAGCACATCAGGATGAATGAGTGGCTCCATTTTGGGACAGCCCAAACAGCACAGCATGGCAGTTAATCGTCATTATATTTAGGTGGATTAATGTAATACATGATGGAAGGCTGCAGGTCCATTCGGAAACAGGGAAGGGAAAGTGACGGCAATAGGCTATACTTTCTTATGTCCATTACATTTTTACAGGTCACATCCATAACTACTAGTATATATCACACACACACAGAGAGAGAGAGAGAGAGAGAGAGAGAGAGAGAGAGAGAGAGAAGGGAACGCGGGATGGCTAACCCTTTTCAGTCAGTCTGGGCCCCACCCTCTCAGGCCTGGTAGAATAAGGCCTGCAAGGCAGGGAGCAGGTCTTCCAGGACTCACAGCCAAGATGGCCATAAATTTACACCTTGCCCTTCATCACATGGTCAACAGTACTGAAAGCTGCTGAGAGGAGGAGGAGATTTAACAGCTTTGCACCAACCCAATCTTTCTCCTTGCAGGCCTCATCTATAGGCCTAGCTCCAAGTTTTGAGTAGCCCTGGGCAACCTGCCTTCAGTAGTCTCCTTCCATTTTGCATGCCAACCCCCCACCAGTCACCAGCATGCCAGGCCATGCAGAACAATGCTCTGGGTCTGTGTAATGAAGAATACAAGAAGAGTCCTGTTGGATCAGACCAAAGGCCTACCAGATCTGGCATTCCATTCTCACGGTGGACAAATGGATGCCTCTGGGCATGATAGGAGCTCAATAGCATGTCCCACTTGTGATACCCGGGTTTTCAGAGCACCTTGTTTTCAGGGCCATACTGATACTGGAGGTCAAAAAGTGGGGACCTGTGGTCCTCCAGATGCTGCTGGACTTCCCTGGGAGTGGATCCTCTCCTCTACTTTTCCTTCTCAAGTTGGTGGCAGTAAAGGGAGGTTTGGGACGTTGTTTCATTCCACTTCCCCACAGCTTCTGTCCGCACTCCCACGGGTGATGGTGTTGAGGGCCAAAGTCTCTGGACTGGACATCATAGCTGCCAAGTTTTCCCTTTTCTCGTGAGGAAGCCTATTCAGCATAAGGGAATTTCCCTTAAAAAGGGAGAACTTGGCAGCTATGCTGGACATCTACATCTAGTACTGGGAACTAAGTGCCTTGGGACTTCAGGAAGAAGAAAGCACACTCCCCAGGGATATCATTAAAGTTATCTATCCAATAACTTTTGTGCATGAGCCCACAAAGCAGCCTGCTGGACCTGCCCATTCAATGTGGATGTGAAGAAGCTGTGATTTGACCAAGTGTTATAAACTGGGAAAATGTGTATTCTTTAATGTTAGCCCCTTACTTTGCTTGATGACACTTTCTATGATTACTGTGATATTATTCAAACCAAAAGCCGTCTGCTTGGTCGTTGCATGCACCAGTATTCATGAATATTCACCCCTTACTCCTAATGAAACTCTTATTGGCTATTCTGAAGCCCATAAGCAGCTCAGCTCACCAGACAGCCATTTACTGGGTGAATATCTGCATTTTCCTGGAACAACTTTCTCATTGTTTCTTGCAACTGTTGCTGCTGGTCCATCATAAAGCTCTCTTGCTTCCAGTTGCTTTTGTTTTTGGTGTGGAAGGGCTTTTCCACACTTCTGCTTGCTGGTGCCTAGACAGCAGGAGTCCAAGTGGTTTTCCGCTTGACCTGCACTTTCTAGGTACAGGTTCTGAACCTTTTGCCCCTTGCTCCACTCCTTTCCCAGGTAAAACCCACTCTTTAGTGCTAAATCGGAGCAAACATCAATCTGGAGAAACCCTGAATTCCTGTTTGCTCTGACTGAACACTAGAGAGCAGTTTTCTCCAGGAGAAAGCAATGGGATAAGAGAAGGGTGGATAAACCCTAAGGTAGCTCTAGCCATGTCTGGTTCTGGGAACTACAATTCCCAGGAGGCAATACAGTAAGGTGCATATACATTGCAATATTGCTCATGCCCCAGCATTAGGAGTTGGGGTTGAACCCTCAGAAATAGTTAAGTTTTTTCCCCTGAATGCTCACTGAGAAAGCTAAAAAAAATTACAGAACTTTGCCTGAATTGAGTTTGCTCATCACTAAAAACAGGGCTTTTTCAACTGGAACTCAGTTCCAGCATGTCTCAGATGGGCTCCACTGCCATTAGAAGAGAGGTGTTCATGGCGAGTTCTGGCACCTCATTTTCTAGAGAAATAGCACTGACTAAAAATATCATTAAAAACTTACAGCAACTTCTAACCATTATAACTGTGTATACCCCCTCCTGTACATTCTAGCAAATACCTCTTGTCAGCATGTTGAGGTAATGCACAAGAAAAGGAAGAACAGACATGAATACAAAATGGAAAAATTACAGGAGGACATATATTTATTTCTTGAGATCAACAAAATGAGATTTCAAACATTCAAGTTTGACTGGTCCCCATTCTATCAAATATTCTTTTTAAAACAGGAATTACCATAATACTTTTTTGCTTTGGAAACTATTACTTTTCTCTTGTTGCAGTGCGCTTTGAAACCTCATTTCAAAGAACCAATTTGTTGCCCCTTTATTAAATTTCACTGTATCCTGGCTCCGTACAGTTGCTATATTTCCTGATCCATTTTCCTTTCATGTTGAGTTTCTTTTTCACCCAACACAATTTGGGAACCACACTCATGAGGAATTATATTGAGAAAAGATTAGGAGACCTCCCACCAATCAAGGAAGGCAATAAAAATTAAACCTATACTTATCCAGATGCTTCTGGTGTCCCCACAATAGCCTACAAGAGATTGCTGAATCAGAGACAAATGAATTCTAGCTTTTCCCTTCAACATATGGCTTGTATATATTTGACCAACAGCTAATGAAATGCCTTGGCGGAAGGAGAGGACTCTCTAGAAGGCTGCCATTTTGCACTCATTTCTCAGTAACTATTTGCCATGGAAGAGTTGCTTGAATATCCTCCAATAAAACCATTGATTAAAATATTATTCCAGAAATTAGTTGGCAACTCCCATTTTTCTTTGAGATGCATAATACTATGGAGTAGAAAATGGATGCATTGCCAGATAACAAATAAAGCTATTTGCCCCTATTGTCAGAAAATATATTTCCACAAAGTAGATATTGCCACTAAAAGCTCTTTTATCTGTGACCCACCAGGCCACCTGACGGGTGTATGGCAGCCAACAAAGGAGGTTGTCAAGCACCCATCAGGACGCAATCATCTTGTTGCACACAACAACACTAAGCCAAACCAGAGACGAGTGTGAAGAAGCAAATGGGCAGGCTCCCAGACAGGTGACAGGAGATCCTCCCCGGTTGTTTTGCTGCTCCACTGTGCGGCTTATCATATTGCCAAACCAGGCATGGGGGTAAGATCTTTCCAGGCAGATCATGGGCTGTAGCCAAGATTTGTCTTGTGCCACAATCTCGGCAGGAACCTGCTCCTTTGTGCTAAGCTATAACTTGGTATAGCGTCATGTGCGAATGATGGCAGTCGGGCGAGTGGGCTTGTTCAGCTTTTGGGTGTCAGGAGCCTCCAGGGTTCTAGAAGCAGGAACCTCCTGCTCCTTCAGTCCTCTCTGACAGTTGCCTACATCTCAGGCCTGATTGTGGCTCTCAAGTTGCTCAGGCCCACTGTAAGTACTGCAGTAGCTCAGTGACGCAAACCGAGTGCTGCGTTAGCTTTGCTATTTATTCTTCTATAAAGGCCAAATGCATTTCCCTGTGGTTTTCCATTACTGAGACTTGACCCAAATCTGTTTCCAAATTAGATTCACATACAAACACTGTGTGTTTGTGTTTCAACAAAGCTCAGGAGTTCATTGGCACACATGTCCTTCTCCTAGTTGAGCTTGGCAGGAGGAGGGGAAAAGGAGCAGAAGATGAGAAGCCCACTCTTCCCTACCTACATGATATTAGAGCAGGCTGTATCTTCAAGTGTCCTCAAAGCAATGCCACCAGGTGGGTCTCCAGACCCCACTGCCTCTCTCCTTGACCTCACTGGGGGTGGCAGAAGCAGCAGTGTTATCTGGGGGGGGGGCACAATCTGCAAAATCTGCAAGAGGCAACTGTCAGGCAGTGTTTTCTTCAAGGCTTCCACAGAGTTTTTCTGCATTGGGCACATGCTGGGAATTACTGGACATTTTAAAAGGCAGGTAGGTGGCTGGCAGTCATCCATCGCAAGGTGAAGTTGGGACAAGGAGACATGGGTTGGTGGTGGGTCCATCACCATCAGGTGTCAGTATTAGGGTTGACGATATTCCCTTTTTTCAAACTTTATACTGAAATATTGCACAGTAAGGTCCCTGTCACACCTTACTGGAGCAGTCATTGCTTTAGTGAAGAATCTGATCTTTTTTCCTTCCCCGCTTTTCTCTCCCCCCCTCCCCAAATTCTGTTAGCAATTGATGACTGCATGCTTTGCCTTGAAATGTAGTATTTTTTGTGTTACATCTGATCTGAAGAGCTGCTGAAATCTCTCCACCTTTCCTTTGAACTTCTCCATGGGGTGCTGATTAGCCAATCCATTTTGTCTTCCTTGTCTGCCTTTGCCTTGTGTGTCTCCTATTTTATTGCTATAGTGGAGGGGGGGAAGGTTGCTTTAGAGTTGCTCAAAGCTCTTCATCAGGCTGGGTGCTAAAGATGCAAAGGTGGGTTGGGGGAAAGGGAAACTGCTGATGCTAACCAAACCATCTTTGTCTTTGCTGATGCATCCATTCAACAACCTCTCTCTCTGGGACTGCCTGGGGCAGACAGAAAGAGCAGAGGTGGAGCTTCCATATTCCTAGTGCAGTGTTTCCCAACCAGTGTGCCTCCAGATGTTTTGGGACTACAGCTCCCATCATTACTGACCACTGGTCTTGCTAGCTAGGGATGATGGGAGTTGTAGTCCCAAAACATCTGGAGGCACACTGGTTGGGAAACACTGTCCTAGTGTTCCCCCACCTTCCCTTCACTAGTTTTCTGGTTCTCCGTCTCCTTCTGCCTTCCTTTGACTGACACCCACAAGCCTCCCCCTTCCTCTCTTCAATGCCTTCACCTCTCCCTACCTTTCTCTCAAAGGGAGGCTGCACTCCTGTCCTTACCCTGCCCACCTGAACTGAGTACGACTTCGCAGCTGACCTGGTTAGGATTGAACAGTGAGCTGGCACACACAAACTCTTTCTCTCCCTTCAGTTCCTGGGCTTCCCCCTAAGACTGACAGAGCTGTTCCCCCAAGGGGGCTGGAAGTAAGTCCCATTGAACTGAATGGGATTTACTTCAGAACACACTGTCATGTGACAAAGACACATGAGGGCAGAAGCAGCAAAGCAGGCTGGGAAGTGCTGGCACCTCAAACCAAGCTGGGACTCTGCCAACTTTCTTCCTCTGCCATCCTCTCCCATGCATGTTTAGCCCCTCCTCAGGTAGACCAGCTCCACCATCTATCACTGCTTTTCAGGAAATGGGATGGGAACCTTCTAACTCCTGCTGGCTGCTTTTGTATCTCTGTGTATAGCCACCTCCTGCCTCCACTGAATGGGAGCCACCGAAGAATTAGCAGACACTGCTGGAGGATGAAAAAGCAACAAAGACAGTCAACCCGAGAAAGGTTGTCGTTAGCCTCATCAGGTGATGTTCAACTGAGATTTCCGCAGAGGAGACCCACTGAAATTAATAAACATGACTAACATTTCAGTGGGTCTATTCTGTGTAGAACCTAGTTGAATAGCAATGGAAAACTGAAACTTAATTAAGAAGGAAAACTAATTCTCAAGGAGCACAAAACATCCACAGAACTAAAAATCAAGTTCTGTCCTCCTGTAAAGCCAACATTTTTTTGTATTGCAGAGATTCACAAAAGGTTGCCTGGGACTGTCAGCATTTATTTGTGTCTCACATGCAACACCTTCTTTGTGACTATGGCTGGAACAAGGTCAGTGGCTTTATATCATCAATATTATGGTTGCCAAGACCCAGATAAGGGCTAAGAAATGTAACTGCAGAAGCATCGCTTCCTGTATTCAACCTTAATAGTATTGATCACAAGCCCTAATATTTTTCACATTTTATTGTCTTTCCACCTTTTAACAGAACCCCATATAAATTGCAGCACAATGAGGACCCAGCTCCACCAATAAGGTTTAAAATCAACAATTCTCCAACAAACTGGTTGCGGGGCTGCATTTCAGTTACAGTTCTCCATTTATACCTGAAATGCTTTTCTCACCACCAGTTATTTTCAGTTGCTGAAACTAGATATGTAGAGTAAGCTATAAACAACTCATTTTCTGCCGAACATTTTCTAACTAATTGCCTTGAAGCACCACACCGCTGAAGTGTGTGTGTGTGTGTGTGTGTGTGAGAGAGAGAGAGAAATCTATGTACAGACACACACACAAACACACACACACACACACACACACCACCCCACTTCTGAGTCTTAAGACTGGAGTAATTAATCCCCAAACACTAAAAATGAAGAACTTATCAATAAATTAATACAGTGCTAATTAAATCAGAGAAACCAGACACTTGATAAGACCAGGTGACATTGTAAGACCCATTCAGGAGTGAACAGGCGACTACATGATATTGCATATATTTCAAGTGTGGAAATAAAATGTGAAATTTGGTAAACCCATGACCACCTGTTAATTATGTGCCTCCACAGTTGTAGACAGCAAGGCTTCTGAATACCAGCTGCTGAAAACCAGAAGACTGCAGTAGTTTTTAGTGTTTCTAAGCAGATAACAATGAATACAGCTTGCTATTTTATTTTATGTTTGGTAAGCAAGGGGCATTCTTTCACTTTACATTTATTCCATCCACAATTTCAGCATCACAGTAAAATCTATAAGAAAGTGTACCATTAAAAATGCAACTATATCTATATTTAAACCTACATACAGACACATACTAATAGCTTTATCAGCACGATTTTGCTTTCCCCGTCACTGAGTTTCTACAGCACAATAGTGCAATCATAGAAAATTAATTTGTTTTCTTTATTTATGTACACAAGCATATGTTAAAAGTATGCTATGCATAATAAAGAACACCTGTAAGAATTTCTTTTTTGAACCGCAGGTGCTTTCTAAACAAAACACAAAGAAACTTTGAGATATATTTTATCTATTGCATCTTCCAAAGGAGGTGAATCTAATTTAGAATAATTTATTTCTTATACCTTGTCCATCTGACTGGGTTCTCGGGTTATGGGCTATTTCTCATTTATTTTATTAGATTTATACACTGCCCTTCATCAAAAGATCTCAGGGCAGTTCACAAGATAAAAATACAGGATAAAAGGACAGATAAATAGCTAAGACAAAAACATCAAAACAATACCCTCTCCCACAAATACATTTAAAAGGCTCCAGAATATTATACTTGCCAATGAGGTTAATCCAAGGCACTATTATTGCTAATTGAAAACTTTCCCCATCAGTACCAAATAACAAGTCCTAAAATTCTTTCCTAAAATTTAGAAGATAACAAAATTCTATTTGTTAAAAGCAGCTTTACATTTAATAAACTTCTAAAAAATAAACATTGAGCCTCCAGTCTCATAAAGATGGGTCACATTTAAATGTGATGCTAATCCATTATTTGTAGTCTCAAGGATGTGACTTAGAAATTCTAGCTCCAAACCAAAAGGATGTCTAAGCAAGAGCTGTGAAATTATATTGCAATTTTTCCAGTTACAGAGGCAAATTATTCTCAGATTATATATATATATATATATATATATATATATATATATATATATATATGTATGTAATGATGCTAAATAGGTTTTCCCTAAATGATGGGGGACTGGGACAAAAATGCTACAAATTTCAATGAAAAAGCAAGGGTGGGTTACAAAATAATGACAGTTCTTGCAAACATGAGAATTTATCGTTCTCAGATGAATGCAAACTACACTTTAAGTCAGGACAGTCTGCTGATAAAATGGATTACTGAAATTCCAAGGTAAAGAAGAGGAGAAAGGCAATAAAATCATGAAGGAAAAAACTGAGCTATTGCTAGTTTTGAATTGATAGTCTGTGGTATATGAAAAAATGGGGTTTAAGCATGCACGAGATGCGCAGAAAATGTTACAGCATGTATGACGACATAAAACAAAAGGTAAGTTAAAAGGTAAAGGAACCCCTGACCATTAGGTCCAGTCGTGACCGACTCTGGGGTTGCAGCGCTCATATCGCGTTATTGACCGAGGGAGCCGGTGTACAGCTTCCAGGTCATGTGGCCAACATGACTAAGCCCCTTCTGGAGAACCAGAGCAGCACCCGGAAACACCGTTTACCTTCCCGCCGGAGCGGTACCTATTTATCTACTTGCATTTTGACGTGCTTTTGAACTGCTAGGTGGGCAGGAGAAAAGGTAAGTTACTGTAATGTAAAACCGAGAACTTATGGGAAGCAAAATGCTCTTATTTAGGACTGGGATTGTATTAAGGACTTGATTCAGCCGTAGTTTGTGCAACAGTGACTGTTAGCGGGTTTGCAAATCCATCATTATGGTCATCAGAGAAATCAACCAATACTCTGTTTCTCGTTGATGATCCCTGTTGTGGAAGGCCACATCGGGGCTGCCTGACCTTTCAGGAGAGCAGCAGTAAATACGGAATTTGCTCCCCTAAGAAGAAAATGTATTGATTTATTCATTTCTGATTTGATAAGCCTAGCCATAACAAACCAGCAGCTAGATATAATTGCGTGCTATTTTTACCCTCTCCTCCTCTATACCAAGACTCTTCTTTATTTTTGTATGGTAACACATCTTTTTTTACCGAGACACTGCCACTTACAGGGACCTCTGACACATGAAAACAACATTCACTTCTGTTAATGGAGGTTAAGTAGTCGTTCACTAGAACAAAATACAGTGGTACCTCGTTTTATGAACACAATTGGTTCCGGAAGTCTGTTCATAAACTGAAGCATTCATAAACTGAAGCGAACTTTCCCATTGAAAATAATGGAAAGTGGATTAATCCATTCCAGACGGGTCCACAGAGTACTCAATCTGAAGCGTACTTAACCCAAAGTATGGGTGTAATTGGTTCCGGAAGTCTGTTCATAAACTGAAGCGTTCATAAACTGAAGTGAACTTTCCCATTGAAAGTAATGGAAAGTGAATTGCAGTGGTACCTCTACATACGAATTTAATGTGTTCCGAACACACATTTGTAAGTCGAAAAAAATTGTAAGTCGAATCCCATAGGAATGCATTGGGAGAAAAAAATCGTAAGTAGAAGCAACCCTATCTAAAAATTCGTAAGTAGAAAAAATCCTATCTAAACCACATCCAAGATGGCAGACGGAGCTCCATTCGTAAGTAGAAACATTCGTAAGTAGAGTTATTTGTAAGTAGAGGTACCACTGTAATCCGTTCCAGATGGGTCTGCGGCGTTCGTAAACCAAAAATTCGTAAACCGAGGTGTTAATAAACCGAGGTTCCACTGTACCAAGATGTCATAACTTTTTGATCTTACAGTGTCTTTTTGTACTGACAGACTATGGCCTAGTATGCATACACCGTAAATGAGGCGCATACCCTCCAACATTTTGCGATTGAAAATTGGGACATGTGTCTTTTGGTGCTGCACTGCCACGCAAGTCAGCTGACCCCCAAAGCTGAGCAAGTCAGCTGATCGCCTCTCCTGCTGGGCTCCGGCTGCACTGTGTCTTCCTTCCTTCTCGCCCTCTTCCGCCTCTTCCCCTCCCGTGCTCAGTTTAGCCAGGCACCCAACAGCTGAAAGGGAGCTCATGGCACCAACACCCACCGAGAAACCGCCAAGCAGCACCTGGGCCAGTTCTTATGGTGGAACGACCAACTGCAACCTGCCAGGTAGTTTCTTGTGCTGTGTGTGCGGGTGCACTGTGCCTGCCTGTTGCTTGCCCCCCTCCATCCCCACCCCCATGAGGAGGTGGGAGAGAACTGGCGTGAAAAGCCATGGCCAGTCCTAAGGGAGTTGGTGGTTGTGGCGTTCACACAGAGCCCCCGGTCGTTCCACGGACTATTCCCCCCCCAAATAATATTTATTTGTTTTCAAATGCTACAAAATAGGGGGGGAAATCACAAAAAGAACAAAAACAAAAGGACCAAAAACAAAAATAAAACATAAAAAAGAAAAACATATCAATTCTGACATTTTTACTTAACATTGTGGACTTCCTCGATTCCCCCCACAATGGGTCCATTTTTAAATCCAAATTATGCAGTTTTTCATATTGTAATCTCTCAACATTTTCTATTCTAAAAAACATCAACTGTCCTTAACCTATAATTCATCCATTAATCCAGATCTAAATCTATTTTCCCATCCATCTATCATATATTTCATTCCTTAGCCTGAAGTTTAATCCCAAAAACTTTTCAATAAATTCAATATTACTTCTTATATCCTACTAACGTTTAAACAGTTAAATCTAATTCAGCCCCCTCTCCCAGATGAGCCAGCCAGTTCCATAAGTCGTTCTGGTTTCAGACCATCTTAATCAGTCAAAAAATACTGTCCGTTATTAAAACAAGGGAATCTCGGAGCTCGAGATTCCCTTGTCGATCAGCAATGGCGGTAGATCGAAAGTCCCGTTCCACGGACTATTGACTCTGTGCCCCCATATCTATTCTCTTCCATTGCCACCAGCCAGGTTTCCCTAGTAATATATTCAGACGCAGCCAAGTTGTAACGTATTAACAAAGATTCCAGTTTATTGTGAATGCAAACAAAATTTTAAATATTTTGCAACACTGTAATCCGATTCACTCTCTCTGTCTCCCCTCTGTCTCTAACCCACTCTGAATTTCTATGCCTACCACTCACAAGAAACCAACCAAACTAACTAACTAACTGTCTCTCTATTTCCAACTGTCTTCCCCAATGGTCTAAACCTCTGGCTAAGCCTTTTAACAGCAGGTAGGCTCTGCCTCTGGGCTTTTCTATTGGTCTACCTATTAACCCTTTCTCTCCCCCTGTACAGACATTTCCAAAAGAACGGACAAATGCCACATTGGTTGAGGCAGTGGAGGCATTGTGCTGCGTTTTGAGCCAGAGGGGGCAGCGTGGTCACTGTTCTTGGGCAGGGATGGGAGCCAAGCAGTCAAGGAGGGAAAAACCAGGCTCAGGGACAACTGTGCTTTAGTGCAATACTGGGATCATCTGCAGCCCAGCCCAGCAGCTCAACCGCCTCCTGTCTGATGGGCAAGGGACCAGGGTTGCATCGCATTATGACCCATCCAGTCAGTAGGGCAAAATAAAAGGACAATCAGAAACTGGCCGTGTAATATTTATGGCTGACAATTAAAATAGCATGACTAGACATGCATAAATGAGTATCTAACCACATGTCTTTAATTATTTTAATAATTAGGCACTAAAATGGAAACATCTGCAATGCAGCACTCGTATAGGCAGACATCATTCAGTAAACATGTCAAATAATGTTAGCTGTGGTTAATCATTCATGTGAATTTTTCACTTTTCTATTAGAACTGCATTTCTAAAACAACCATGTGTGGTTGATTTTGCTTAGCAAATCAACCACTGCTGAGTAGTCCCATTAGTATTTATGGTGCAACTCTGGTGCAAGTGATTGAGCATTGTGGCTATATATAATTGTATCCCTTTACTCAGGGCCGGATTAACCATTAAGCAAAATAAGCATGTGCTTAGGGCATCAAGGGAAGGGGGCCCCAAAGTAATTTTTCATTGTTGGATTTACCATGGACCATAAGCTACAGCTGAACCAGATTCCACACAAAAAAGGCTCCCACAACACACACACACACACACACACACACACACACACACACAGAGTGAGTGCTATTTTTCTGGAGGTAGGCGGGGGTACGCATACCCCTATACATTTTGTGAATCTGTGTACTTTTGTCCATTTACTGTATTTATTTTCCCCGTTTTGAACTATAAAATGGTGATTTTCTTGAGTCAAATAGGAGTACCCCTAAATATTTTTTTTAGAAAAAAGCACAGTGTGTACACACGTACACACACACAGTAATAATAGAAACGAATGAACACCACAAAATTAGAATCTGGTAACTGGTGAACAGCTACTGGGACCACCAAGGCTCAGTGATCGTTCATATCTTGATCATGTCGGTTGTCCCGTTTGGTTGTTCACTGAGAGTGAGTGCAGCAGCAGCAGCACTCAGTACAGTGTTGCCAGATGTGTGTGTGGGGGGGTTCCCCTCCAAATCTGGAGGTTTTTAAATGCCTTGATAAGAATTTTGGAGAAAACTTTTCTTTGGTTTTTTTTGGGGGAGCATAGATTTTGGAGGCAAATCCAAGAGAACAACTATGCAACAATGCAGGCTGGATGCCTGATCTCTACTATGTATAAAAGCCAATGTGTTACATAAGATCTGATCAAAGGTTCTGATCAAAGACTTTGCAAATAGAAAAGGTAGGTGAAAACTTTTCAAATATAAACTGGAAGTATGCAAGAATAAACATTATTTCCCATATTACTGTAGATTTTGTTTCATTTTGAAAGACAATGTTTATGTTATTGTTTATTATTGTTTATATTTTGAATTAGATATAGGGACACCAAAATATTCCAAGTGCTTCGTAAAGAGGAGGCTACATGCACAATGTGTGAGATTGCAGAGGTTGCTAGAGCACATCTGAATTTTAACTAGCAGTGGACAAAGCCCTTTTTTCAGGAGGGAAATGATTAAATTCAGATACTTCATCAGCTACATTACAAATGTCATCCACAGGTTATCAACATACATTTAAACACAAGGCAAAGGATATTGCTGGCGCCTAACAGCATTAAACAGCACTGAGTTCATTACAAAGACAGATGTTGGGCTAAGGACACATTTAATTAGGTTAGCAAGCTGCATTACTGAGCAAGTTATTATTTCTCTTCCTTTTAACAAATGGCCCCAGAGGGTTGTTAACCATCCATTCTTTTATGTTCTGTTATCAACAGGGGCTACATTCATTTGCAATGCCTTGATTCAAAAAAACTGCCATCTAAGGTGATAGAATTGGGGCTTCTGAAATAAGAACTGTGATGTCCGTTATCAAAAATCTGCCTTGTTACACACACCCATTTCAGACATTTAGAGCCATTCGAAGCAGGGTGGCTGGTGGGTGGGAAGATGCACACTCTCATGTGATATGTTTTCAAAGAAACATGCAAATGGGGAGTTATCACAAGTTGTCTAAAGGGGCTTGCAAGTGGGACACTTCATTATGAGTGCCAGTATTCTGTTCACATGCTTTGAGTAAAGCTGATCTCAATATTAGTCAAAAACATAGGAGACCCATTGGATCAGACAAAAGGCCTATCTCGTCCAACAGTGGCTAACCAGGGAGGGCCCCACAAGCTGGAAGTAAGCCCAATTGTGTTCCCTACTTATTCTCTTTGGGAACATTGCTGTGAAAGGCAGGTCAAGGAAGGAAATTATTTCATCAAGTTGTGCAGTTCCTTTTAGTATTCACAGTGGGATCTGAGGATAGGGGTCTGCAAAATTGGTACACTGGTACACTCCAGTGTAGCTTTGGTTTGTTCATGATGGTGATGATGAGAATCATGACTACTACCCACTGCATTTGTTCCTTCAATTCTAAGTCACACTGTTTCTGTGTCTACCACACTTCAGGTTCTGCAGTCCCTCTCTGAGTCTGGCAGTGACAACTCGCAAGGTGTTCAATGCACCAGCAAGTCTAAGAGAGGGCCATCCAGTGTGGTTGGGAAAAATGGGGAAAATGGTGCCAACTTCACTGCATGCCTCTGAATCCTAGGAGGGAAGAAGCAACACCAAATCTACCACTAACACTCTCCTACCCCCCAATTCCACTGTTATTGGGCCTGTTCCTGTTGGATAATAAGCATGATTAAGTCTAGTTAATGCATGGAGGGGTTAATGCCATAGACGAAGCTGTCCTGAGAAGCTCCCTGTCTGAAGAGGTTTTGAGTTTTACTGCCTGTGCAACCTATTCTGAAGCACATGAATCTGACCTTTGGAAACTTTACAAGAAAACAATTTTTTAACTTGCTGAACAAGTGTGCTTTTTCTGTGCTAGAGGAAGAAGAGAACTTTGTAAGAAATTTAGAAGTGCATATTTTAAAGGTCTAAGTGCCTAAATTTCCACACTTTACTTTGCCGTAGCTGCCAAGTCTCCCGTTTTTCGCGGGAAACCCCCAGATTTTAATCCGTTTCCCGCTGTTATCCCAAATAGGAAAAATTCCCGGAAATCCCCCGGATTTCCTACCTGCCACAGAGGCTACATTTGGGGTGCCACTCTGCCCATGCCTGGGCACCGGAAATCAGGGCAGAGCGGCACCAGACGTTGCTTCTATGCACATGCGTAGAAGCGACTTCCGGTGCCGTGCTGCCGCTGATCCTGCATTTTTCAGCGGGAGACTTGGCAGCTATGTACTTTGCTGCATAATTTGTGATTTTAAACCTCTACTGGGGTTCTCTCACCAAAGAGTACTTGGTCCAAACCTGGATCTTGGTTTCCAGGGGATTCTCCCTTTTTAACCTATTTATTCCTTGCCACCTACAGTACAATTCTGACAAAGAATGCGCTACACACAGTGAGCTCTTAAAATTCCCCTGAGGGAGCCATAAATAGTGAGCTAAGGAGTCTCAGTCTTAGGTTGTGCATGTGTGGCCTATGCAATGCATCCCCACACAGGTGTGGCAACAGGGAGATGGGGCTTCTGATTCAGATTGGACACAAGGAGCATGGCAGGCATGAAAACTGCTGCTCTAGGTTTTGGGGCTCCATTTATCACATTTGTAGACAGTGAAACAAAATTTTAAAAAATTATTATTTTTTCTTCCAGTAGCACTTTAGAGACCAACAAAGTTTGTCATTGGTATGAGCTTTCGTGTGTATGCACACTTCTTCAGATACACTGAAACAGAAGTCACCAGATCCCCACATATAGTGAGAGTGTGGGGAGGGGCACCACTCAGAAGGGTGGTGGGAACCGGACTGTTTATGACTGCATTTGGTCTTACAGGAAGCATTTACGACTGTTTACGACTGCAAATTGGTCCCGCAGGAAAAGCAATGGGTGAGATGGCTAAAGATAGCTTTACCATGTACAATGAGATAAGAATCCAATGTCTTTATTTAGACCAGGTTTCTCCATGGCTCCAAGTTTAGTGATAAACTGCAGTTCAGCAACCTCTCTTTCCAGTCTATTTCTGAAATTCTTCTGTAATAAGACAGCTACTTTGAGATCTTGTATAGAATGTCCTGGAAGATTGAAGTGTTCTCCTACTGGTTTCTCTGTCTTGTGATTCCTGACGTCAGATTTATGTCCATTTATCCTTCGGCGTAGGGTTTGGCCTGTTTGTCCAATATAGAGAGCTGAAGGGCACTGTTGGCATTTGATGGCATACACAATGTTAGAAGATGAGCAATTAAATAGTCCTGAGATGCTATGTTGGATGTTGTTGGGGCCAGTAATGGTGTTGTCCGAGTGTATGTGGCAGCAAAGTTGGCATCTGGGTTTATTGCAGGCTCTGGTACCAGTGTCCATGTTAAGTCTGGTGGTTGTATTATTGTGGATGAGGAGTTGTTTAAGATTGGGTGGCTGTCTGTAGGCAATGAAAGGTCTTCCTCCCAGAGTTTGAGAAAGAGAACTGTCATTGTCTAGGAGAGCTGTATGTGATTACTAGTGGTGTTCTGTTATTTTCTTTTTTGGGTCTGTCTTGCAGCAAGTTCTCTCTGGGTATGAGTCTGGCTCTGTTGATCTGTTGTTTAACTTCATTGGGCAGATATTTTAGTTCTTAAAAGGTTTGCTGTAGATTTCTTAGTTGTAACGTAGGGCCTGGCTGTATAGTTGCGGTTGTAACGTAGGGCCTGGCTGTATAAGATGGATTGTTTGGTATGTTTGGGATGGTAGCTAGAAGCATGTAGATATGTTTGTCGCTCAGTTGGTTTATGGTATAAGGTGGTGTCTATACAACCATCCTGTATTTTTATAGTGGTGTCCAAAAATGTATTTCTTGCATAGATTGGTTCATTGTTAGGTTGATGGTGGGGTGAAAGTCATTGAATATCTGGTGGAAGGTTTCCAGGGTCTGTGGACCATGTGTCCAGATAATAAAAATATTGTCAATGTATCGCAGATACAAGAGAGGTTTGAGTGGATAGGAGTTTAGGAAACGTTGTTCTAAATCTGCCATGAAGATGTTGGCACACTGTGGGGCCATGTGGGTGCCCATAGCTGTGCCGCTGATCTGGAGGAACAGGTCATCACCAAATTTGAAGTGGTTGTGGGTAAGGACAAAATGGCAGAGTTTGGTAGCAAAGTCTGCTGTGATTTTATCTGAAATGGTGTTCCTTATGGCTTGTAAACCATCGTTGTGTGGGATGTTGGTATACAGAGATTCCACATCCATAGTGGCTAGTATAGTATTGTTAGGAAGATTATTCAAATATTGTATTTTCCTCAGAAAATCTGTGGTGTCACATACGTAGCTGGGAGCACTGATGGCATATGGTTTCAGAACAGAGTCCTTATAGCTGAAAACACCCACTGTAATAGTGCCAATACCTGAGATTTCCTGGATTTCCTGGTTTCTGTATTTTAGGTAGAAGATAGAAAGTTCCTGGTTAAGGTTCTGCTGGTGTGTTTGTGAGGATCTGTTCTTGGATGTTTGTATGGATGTAGACAGTGAAGTATGTGATTCACAACTACTTCATGGGGTATGTTGTGCCTTCCAAAATGCAAATGTGACAATTGTCCCATGTGAGTGTTGGTTTGGGCAGCTACCGTGCCAGTAATGTCATATTTAGAGCACCCCTAGATGTATATATGCTGTCATTTAAGCAACAGTAATAATGATGATGGAAAGCACAGAGCCAGAAATTGCATTTCACTGCCTTTTGTGTCCCAGAAATGTGCTTTTGTGCTGTCACCGCATTGCTGGTGCTGTTTCTCCCCCTCTTCACTTTCGTTGGGAAGGCAGATAAGGTTAATGCTTGATGTATTTTCCTAAAGCGTGTCTCTCAATCTGGCAATACTGCCCTTTAAAATATGGAACAACTTCACAATAGTCACATAAATAATAGTTTACCAGAGACCTTCACAAAGGTTGCAGTTGCCCTTGCCTCTGGGCAGGTTTTCTTCAAAGTGTTGGATGAGAGTGAACAAACAAAAACCTCAATTTTTACAATCCCTTATATCTCTTCCTGTGGGTGTGATTTGGACAGGTGGGTGAGGTAATAAAGGACCTAAAAATGGTGACGCACACAGTAATGGAAAACAATATAAATTAATAATACAGCCCAGCATTGTTTGTGATGGCATTTTCCACTCTAAAATATGTCTTTTAATAGCTAATTTAATACCTGAGTAAGTGAGAGGGAATAATAATACTTTTGCAGATGACCAAGGAAAGATGAATTAGGGCAGGAAAGGTCTCTCTACTTGCTAGCATAAATAACAGTCATTCTTATGAATCATATTATTGCACAATCTGGACTGTGGAAAGTCTGGCATTTCCACAGCTTGCATTTGGTCCTTGCAGGCCCTGTGTGGTCGCAGTGGGGGGGGCAAATCTCTCTCACTCTGCTGCCAATGAATTATTTCCACTGCCAAATATTGCACATGGAGAGAATCATGGTCTTTCTGACTCACCAAACAACGGTTTAGAGGGCTGGGGTGATTCTGCGAGATTGTGATGTGGAGGAAGGCGCATGGCGAGAATCCCCTTCCCCCTGTAGACAGTGTTGGAAGTGCTGGGATTCAGCTCAGTTTGAACTGGCAGTGGGTGTGTCTGCAGGGGAAAGAGCAGATAGAGGGACCTCCAAATTTCCTAGACAGTCATTTCTTGCCAAACCTGTGGTCACTTCCCCCTTGGTGCTAGACTGATACACTTAGGGTTGCTGGCCTCTTCTTCTTCTTCTTCCTTCTTGGGAAAGGATACATCTTTTGGGTCTCCCCTGCTGACATGCAAGAGCAAGCATGGCTCAAGGCCATACCTGCCAAGTTGCTGTCAGAGAAATAAGGGACCGGGCTGGAAATAGCAGACCGGAAGTAGCGCTGCCGCCATTTTGGAACTGGGCGGAGCAGCATCAAAAGCATAGCTGCCAAGTTATCCCTTTTTTTAAGGGATTTTCCCTTATGCTGAATAGGCTTCCTCGCGAGAAAAGGGAAAACTTGGCAGCTATGATCAAAAGTTGCTTCTGAGCATGCTCCGCCCAGTTCCAAAATGGCCACTGCGCCAGAATAAACTGGGGGGAAACAAAAAATTCTGTTTTTTTCAGCTAGGAACAGATGGAAAAACGGGGATTTCCCGGGGAAAACGGGAGACTTGGCAGCTATGCTCAAGGCACCTTCATCTTAGTTAGACAGAACTACAAGCTTTTCTATCAAGCATACATATCCTCAAAAAAGAAAAAAAAGCTTTCTGACTTTCCTAAACTCAGAATCTCAGTGTGATGATATCTAGCATTGAGGGTGCTCCTTCAGTAGGGATCCAGTAAGTTCACCTCGGGAAGAGTGTTTCCAGTGACCCCCCCCCCCACCTTGCCCTTGCAAGCCTTATAAGAAGCTGCTGCAGGAGAGGGACCCTGAGCGGCATAGCTGCCAAGTTTTCCCTTTTCTCGCGAGGAAGCCTATTCAGCATAATGGAATTTCCCTTAAATAAAGGGATAACTTGGCAGCTATGCTGAGCGGTTGCATGGGAGAGGGGGAACTGCTCATCGGAGGGGGAACTGCTATTAGATGCTGCATGTTGTCTACATAATCTTGTATTTATAGTATTGGAAGGTTGGGTTTTTTGGCATATTATTATATTTGCTATTGTTTTGCTCTGTTATTGTAAAATTGCTTTTGTAGTGTTTGTTTGAAATGTGCCCTTGTTTGTTTGCTGTCAGCTGCTTTGAGCTTGACTTAGGTGTGCGTGTGTGAAAAAGCAGCATACAAATAAATGAAGAATGGGTGAATGAATGAACTTTCGCGGAGCATTTTTACTACAAATGCCACCAGACAGTCCCCCTCCCACCCTCCCCAAGTCGCCTGCTGTGTCAGGAATGATGCCTCCTTTGCCTCTTTCCTCTCTGCCACCACACACAACGCTGCATTCGAATATCTTGAGAATGTTGGTTAGGGAGGAAGAGTGTTATCCTTAGAAGACTTTATGAACATCAAGAGTATGGAAATGATCTATTGTAGGAATATGTTGATACCATTGTGCCAACACCTGGGAGTCAAGCAGAGAGCTAACTTCCCCCCAAAAATAGTTCTAATTAAAAAACTTGCAAAACTTGGGAACTTATTGCTTGCAGCCACCTTACTTTTTCTAGATAGTGATTCTTTTAATAAATTCCCCATATACAGTATGTTTCTATCTGCAGTATATGCCTGGTATTATATAATCATCATCATCATCATCATCTGATTGAAGTTATGTCAACGAAAGAAGGATTGCATTAAACAAAGATTAGTTGTTTGTATGTCCCCTTTTTCCTTCGTGAGAAACACGGTTCAGGTGAATTTCATGTGCCCACGAAAAATACCAATCCCCCTTTTTTTATTTAAAAGTTAACACCGCAGCTTGGACCAGATTAAAACACCAGCACCCAAATCATAACCTTGTGCTCAAGCTGTCTTTATTTCTGTTAACATGTTTCTTTTCTCCATATTTGTTAAATGTCATGGCAAAAAGGCTGACAAATGTGTATCAAATAAAGGCCCTGAAATATCACCAATCAGTTATTTTCATTGCTGCCAATCATCTGGTGGCAAGAACATGATAACCTTTTAAAAAGTTTGTTCATGCACATTGATTCTGGCTGTTCTAGCTGAAATCTTTTGAAATAGTTTTTCCTTTTAGAATCATAGAATCATAGAGTTGGAAGAGACCACAAGGGCCATCCAGTCCAACCCCCTGCCAAGCAGGAAACACCATCAAAGCATTCTTGACATATGGCTGTCAAGCCTCTGCTTAAAGACCTCCAAAGAAGGAGACTCCACCACACTCCTTGGTAGCAAATTCCACTGCCGAACAGCTCTTACTGTCAGGAAGTTCTTCCTAATGTTTAGGTGGAATCTTCTTTCTTGAAGTTTGAATCCATTGCTCCATGTCCGCTTCTCTGGAGCAGCAGAAAACAACCTTTCTCCCTCCTCTATATGACATCCTTTTATATATTTGAACATGGCTATCATATCACCCCTTAACCTTCTCTTCTCCAGGCTAAACATACCCAGCTCCCTAAGCCGTTCCTCATAAGGCATCGTTTCCAGGCCTTTGACCATTTGGGTTGCCCTCTTCTGGACACGTTCCAGCTTGTCAGTATCCTTCTTGAACTGTGGTGCCCAGAACTGGACACAGTACTCCAGGTGAGGACTGACCAGAGCAGAATACAGTGGTACTATTACTTCCCTAGATCTAGATGCTATACTCCTATTGATGCAGCCCAGAAATAATACTTTTTAACATCTGACCTATTAATTGCCAGCTCTCTAAATCCACTCTGTACCATAAGGCAGAATACAAAATCCACAGATTTAAGTCCTATCATAAGTATCATAGAATCATAGAGTTGGAAGAGACCACAAGGGCCATCCAGTCCAACCCCCTGCCAAGCAGGAAACACCATCAAAGCATTCTATCCTTTAAGTATGTCAGAACACAAACATCATGGGCAATGTGTACCTTATGTAATGGAAATGGATAGGCTGCCACAGATCATTTACTGATCATTTCTGCATTCCCAGATCACCCCCCTGCATTGCCACTCAGAGGGTGGGAGTGCAGCTGCTGTTTTGACTTGGTTTACAAGCAGAAGATGCTGAAGTGTTTCTGGACCTGTGGCTGTAGATCAGTGCCAGGATGGGAGCGTGCTAGAAGGCGCATACCAGGAGGAGACAGGGGACGTCCCTGAGGAGGAGGTCAGTTCCCCAACACAGGAGCCAGATGTATGGAGGAACATGACTCATAGAAGTAGAAGGCCCAGGGATCGCTCTGAGTGTTTAGAACTACACAATCGATTTGAAGTGCTCTTCCTTAACATGGAAGACGAAGAACAGACTCCATTTGAAGATCTCTCCCTCATCACAGTTGATCAGGAATATGAAGACGAGCAGCAAAATCAGTCCTCCGGGAATATGCAGGTGACCTTGGAAGGGACACCCCATTAAAGTCTCCCATCAGAATGGTTTTTTGATCACTATAATCTAATAGGGTATTTTCTAATTTCTGATAATTTTCTAATTTTCTGATAATTGGGATTAATATAAAATACTAGCCCCTTCTTTTTAGTTACATCTGAAGAGATAAATTCCTCCCCTATTTTTTTTGTTCACCAGCAGCCTACGATGATTTTTGTGATATGTGTCTTTTGTAAGCAAATTATATCTGATTTCCTCTTCATCAATAAATGCTCCACTCTGTTTCTTTTTACTTCACTATTTAACCCATTCACATTCCAAATCATGATTTTTAAATCCATTTTTATTTAATTCTTTTTCTACACTTGTTTTATTTAGTTTCCTTTATGTTTATTCCTTCTTTAAACCAAAAAAGGGGGAGGAATTACAACAGCACAACCAACCAAAAAGAAGAAAAGAAGGGGGGGGGGGACTACAATATCAGCTAATATCAAATCAAAACATTATTTAAAACCACTTACATCCAGGGCAGATTTTTCCCTTTACTTTGATTTATGTCAGCTTAGTCCTCGTCACTTTCTGACTTGTCTTTATCCCCTTTCTTCCCTTTCACTCCTCCCCAAAAAACTTTTCATATTTCCTCCAGAACTTTTCTACCTCAAACTCTGAGGTTAACCTCCTTCTATTCTGCTTCTAAGTGAAGGTTATCCGCTCCGGAAATTCCCATTTATAAAATATATTGTTCCTCTGTAGCGCATCAGCCAGCAGTTTATATTTCGATCTTTTTCTCAGAAGTCTTGGCGGAATCTCTCTCATTATGACGATTTCTTTATCCTCTATTTTCAGCTTCTGAGTCTTTTTATGCTGCATTATTCTGTCCCTTAGTATTCTAGAGTTTAAAAAGACTAAGCAGTCACTGGGCCAATTGCCGGCTCTTGCCTGTTTTGATTTCAGTCTAAATGCTTTATCTATACATATAGACACATCTTCCTCTTGCAAATCCATCCATTCCGCCAGTCCTTTGATGATGGTAGTTTCCACATTCTCTTCTGAATTCTCCTTCAGGCCTCTAAATCTCAATGTCAAATCATTTTGCCTTAGTTCCTGCATCGCGAGTGCATCCCAGATAGATTCTTGTGTGTCTTTTAATCTTTGTATTTCCTCCTTCATTTTTTCTTGATTTTTCTTGAACTCTCTATAATCCTCTGTATGCTTCTTCACGACTTCCTCTTGTTTGTTTATTTTCGATGTCAAGTCCTGGGTAGCTTTTTCCATCTCTTTACTTCTTTCTTGTAGCTCCTCACGTTGCTTGTTTAAATCCACTATTGCTTTAGATTTCTGTTCAATCATTTTAAAATTTTGTTCAATCTTATTTCCCATTTTGTCTAATTTTTCATTCATAGAGTCCATTATCTCATTAATCTCTGTTTTCATTCCTAATATCAATTCTCTTAAGTCCATCGGTTCTGTCTCCACATTGGACTGCCGTCTCATTGGACTGCCTCCACATTGGAATGCCTGCTGCCATAAGGGTAGTTTGGGTATTAAGTCTTTTATTTTCCATGTTTACCTCTCCTGAGTTTATTTTGCAATAGTAGCAATTTTACGTGTATTTTAGAATTGCCTTTGGGATGGATAACTCCCTGAGGGGGGGAAAGGATTTAGTCTTCTAAGTTGACATTTTCAAATGGTTGTTGGGAGGAGGGGTTTTCAGAGGTAGTTGCTTTACATATTGGGTTGCTTCCTTTACTTGCTCAATCAATTGATTGGGAGTCCACTAGGTGTCGCTGAATCTTCCTTTCTTTTTCCAGTTTTATCCCTTCTCCTTCCTGCTTCTTGTACTGTTCACCTTCCGGTTTATAGTGAATCAGCACCTCTTTGACGCCATTATCTAATACTTTCTATTGAGTTCCAGTTAGACTTCCCCTCTTATCTTCTCTACTGCTCCCGTTTACTTTAATTCCAATCGGGCTTCCAGCGGGTTATTTCTTGGCTGCCCCTTCTTCCCCTCTTGTGTTTCCCAGTGGTCTCTCTGTCTGCTCCTCTGGTCAAATCTTTTTATCTCTATGTCTCTTTGTTTTCCGTGTGCCTTTAAACGTTAAAGGATTTCAGACTCCTTTCCTCATCATCCCAGTTTGCCTCTTTCTGTCTGTATTTACCCCGTCTAAATCGGTAAGGGATGCCCATGCTCCTCTCTCCTTCTTATTCCGCTGCATTTCTCCACCTCGTCCTTTCCCCAGAAAAAATATGGGTACCTCCAGACCAGGCGCTTTGGGGAGGGGGTTCCCTTCCCTTCCCTTCTTGGATTTCTGGGATCTTACCTTGCTTTTCTGTATTTTCCCGTGTTGTTTTTTGTCCGCAGTTTGTGTGTCCTCCGGAATTACAGACAAGCTCCTTTCTTTGTTCTGGTTTTTATCTCCACTCCAGCAGCTTCCCAAAGCAAGGCTATGGTAAGTCCCAGTTTTTTAAAAAAAGATTCCATTCTGAGCCTTGCTCTTGTTGCAATAGTCGCCGTCAAATTGTGCCCCATCTTGAGGCATCTCATAGGGGGTGGGTGTTTCAAAAGCGCAAGGGCTCCGTTTCTTTCTTCTTGTTTTCCCAGCCTGTTTTAAGGCTATTTTAAGCCCTGTCACCGTGCCGCTTTGCCCTTGTACCCCAAAATTTTCCTTTGTGGGTTCAGGGTTCCCGTTGCCCTCGGAAACCCGTTTCTCCCTCTATGAAATGAATCAAATTGGTGGGTTGAATCTCCACCTCAGCGATTCACGATTAATATTATTAATATTATAACCAAAATGGTCAAAGGCCTGGAAATGATGCCTTATGAGGAACGGCTTAGGGAACTGGGTATCTTTAGCCTGAAGAAGAGAAGGTTAGCCATGTTCAAATATATGAAAGGATGTCATATAGAGGAGGGAGAAAGATTGTTTTCTGCTGCTCCAGAGAAGTGGACACGGAGCAATGGATTCAAACTACAAGAAAGAAGATTCCACCTAAACATTAAGAAGAACTTCCTGACAGTAAGAGCTGTTCGGCAGTGGAATTAGCTGCCAAGGAGTGTGGTGGAGTCTCCTTCTTTGGAGGTCTTTAAGCGGAGGCTTGACAGCCATATGTCAAGAATGCTTTGATTGTGTTTCCTGCTTGGCAGGGGGTTGGACTGGATGGCCCTTGTGGTCTCTTCCAACTCTATGATTCTTCTATGATTCTATGTTCTGGGTTTTGCAAGAAACAAAAAGATGTAACACACAAACACATTATATGAGAGAGAGCATTCCTGGAAAGATCTTCTGCCTCATTATCAGAGTAGTCTAGAACTCATTTAATATTTCTGTGGGAGCTGAGTTTGCAAAGTTGGTGAGGCTTGTAGGGTGTAAATAGTGGAGGTTTCTCTATCACTCTGCAAGTGATCCTGGATGTAGCTGCCCATGCTTCCTGATCTGAAAAAGCCCCATTGAAGGAGTCGACTCATTTTTTAACCCCCCTGGACTTTAACTGAAACATGGACACCCGGAAAAGCTGCAGAGATGATTTGGGGCGTGAAAGGAAGAATCCTCAAAACACCACCACAAAAGTAAGATAACCATGAAGAAATATAACCCCACACCCACTCATGAGGATTTCAGCAAAGTTTTGAATCCAGTTTCTATTGTCAATAGTCAATGGGGAATGCAGAATACATTTTTGGCACAGCCCTTGTGGCAAGAGATTAGCTTGCAAACCATGCGAACTAGGGCTAACCAGGTTTTTTTTTTTAAAAAAAAATCAAGCTGGTGTGGGAACAGTTATTTGCAGATGGAGGAGAGTAGTGCCCCTTTAACACAGAGGCATTGGAAATCTATTCATCATTGAGGCTTAAGTAAAAAAAAAACAAGAAGAAGAAGCTACAGCTTTGAAAAAAGGCTCCTTGTAACTATTCTCTGAGGTCTTGACCAAACAATGAAAGGGTAATGAAAGATCAGAATGAGCAATTGGTATTTTCCTTCAGCTTCACACAACCAAATGCAATATATAAGGCACAGCACAGAATCAAGAATTGTTATAGTCAAATTCGTACAAATACATAGAGCACACACAATAGATGGGGGCAGGGGATGCTGGTGAGTGGACTCTCTAGCCCAGGCATCCCCAAACTTCGGCCCTCCAGATGTTTTGGACTACAGTTCCCATCTTCCCCGACCACTGGCCCTGCTAGCTAGGGATCATGGGAGTTGTAGGCCAAAACATCTGGAGGGCCGCAGTTTGGGGATGCCTGCTCTAGCCCAACAGAGTCCACAAAGCACGCCAATAAATTCAAGAGCGAATTTGTTCTGGTGCAGAGTCTAAAGTAAGTAGGAATCTTATTTACTGATGTAATGATTTTCAGAAGGTCAGCTGGTGTAATGACACAGAATTGATCAACTGTTGGCATTTTAGCGGAACAACTAAAGACATCATCAAACTGGGCTAATGCTTGCTTACACAGACTTTAACTTAAATCACTGGCCAGTGGCTTTAGGCCCAGAAGTAGAAAATCAAGTGCCCTTCCTCTGGAAGATAGATGGAAGGAGTTAATGGGGTTTCTTGTTTGCTAGAAACCTCCTGAAGAATAATATGGATGCTTCTTTTCTGATATAAAATAACAAAGGCAATGGGGGGGGGGAGAGAGAGAGAGAGACCTCAGTGCCTTTACAAAAACTGACAGACAATTTCCGAGTTGGATTTCCAAAATGGGTACCAGAGATGGAGCCTGTCAGAAGCTGTCATGAAGCATGCAGCCTGGCTGCACAGTTGCCAAGAAAATGCCTGGAGAATCCTTGCAAGCGTATTTTAAACTTGTGAGTGCTGCCACATTGATATATGAAATATACTCAGCAGTTTACAATGAAGCCTGGGCAGTGAGATAGGTGTGTATCTGTGTATTGAGGCAAAGGATTTAAAATAGATTATAGAGAGTGCTCATAGAAGAAAAAAAAGAAACTAGCAGCTGCTGCTGAGCAAGAGGGCCACAGTAAGGAGGAGAAGCCAGTTTTGCTTCTAATTTTATAATCAACAGGGAGCTGTAGCTGGCCATGGTTCCTGAGGTGTGTGGCTACATGACATGTGTGCTGGCAGATATATATATATATATATAGAATCATAGAATCATAGAGTTGGAAGAGACCACAAGGGTCATCCAGTCCAACCCCCTGCCAAGCAGGAAACACCATCAAATATTTACCCCACTCACAATTTAATTATTTAGGTGTGGATGTGAGCAGACCTAAGCTGCCCTTGGATCTGCTGTACTTGCAGCCAATGTGGAAGCAGATGCAGTTCTGGACATGCATCTCCACCCAACTGAACAGGTTGAATATCTAGTCTGGTGCACTTGGGGATGTGGATCCTCACCAGTTGTTCACTTCAAGGGAAACTCCTCTGGGTGCCAAGAGTATGGATTCAGGAGGATATGGCCCTCAAGACAGTGACTTCAGAATTAACTCATTGCGCCACATTCAGCTAAGTTGTTATGCCGGCAGAAGCCACTGCAAGGATTCCTGCTGGTGCAACAGGACTCTGCCGCCCCCCCCCCCACTTGCTGCTTCCCTGCATTGTCCCCAAATTTACCCTGGAGGGTTGGGAAAGATAAAATCCTTGTACTGAAAGAACATTAGCAGCAGCACTAGGTTGAATAAGATGGTAAGAATCAGGAGGGAAACCCTGTATTCTCTAACAATCTATTTCCAGTCCTTCAGAACTGAAATTTGTTGTGAGAACATCATGAAGGCTTCCTTTCCCCAAAATACTTCCTATTTAAACAATGTAGAATATATATAGAATTTCCAAAACAAGCAAACTAAAGAAAAAGAAAAACCAAACACCAGAAAGAAGGCATAGGGATATGTTTTCTGTTCATTATACATTCCTCTTCTTTTAGAATTTCTCTTGCTTTTGTCTTCCTGTGTAAGAGTGCCCTCAACACTAGTTTCCTTTTCAGGCCCCTGTGTTAACAATATAAAAAGATACTTTCCAACCGATTTGAAATACGGTATAGAAAAATCTATGAAGAGCTGTTCATTTTAACCTCCAGCACTATATCAACTAATTCATTTAAGCTGCCCTTCAAGGAAGACATCAAGGATTAAACTGGAAACATCTGACATTCATTTCTCTGAGGGATTCTCTATTATTTCCCAGAATAAACCTGTTTAAGGCTTAATGCAATTTCTTACCTGAGAATTACCTTCATTTTCTATTCCAGACAGACATCTGCATGTACACACAGACTTCCAAAGTACACTCTTTCTCGTGTTTATTTATAAAATGAACATAAATCTAAAATGGTGAATTTAAAGAACAACGTGATACCATATTTACTCAAGTCTAATCTGCCATCAAATCTAATGCACACCTCAATTTTCAGAACCTTGAAACAAAAAAAGTATTTGCTGGTAAATATAAGTGTGCCATCGAATCTAATGCACACCTTCATTTTCGCAACATAATTTGGCCAAAAAAGGTGAGCAGCCGCGGCAGGAGGAGGAGGAGGAGGGAAAAAATAAGACATCCCCTGAAAATAAGCCATAGTGTTTTTGCTTTGTTTTTTGAGGGAAAATTAATTTAAGACGGTGTCTTATTTTTGGAGAAACATGGTATATGGTCAAGCTCAAAAACTTTATAAAAAATAAAGAAGGAGTTCAACAATATGATTTGTTCACGCAGAAAAGGGGCTTATTCATGATTAGAATGATAAAACAGGATATGTAGTCCTGCTGTGTGTTGTTTCAGATGCAAGTGTGGGTGGGGGACTTATCAACCTCTTACTTCTTTCTTTGCTTTTTTATTATTCAGTTCATTTATGGGTGAATTTAGTCAGATGAACAGAACACTGTTGTGTTTTTAAAATTGCTTTCCTTATGTATATCATCTTGGTTTACCTTGTTACTGAACTGGTTGGGTTAAGAAACCTTGTAAGGTGTACTATATATTTTTGCTAACTGTACTTTTTACATAAAAAGGTAAAGGACCCCTGACTGTTAAGTCCATTCACAGACGACGCTGGGGTTGCGGCGCTCATCTCGCTTTGCTGGCTGAGGGAGCCGGTGTACAGCTTCCGGGTCACGTGGCCAGCATGACAAACCAGAGCAGCACACGGAAACACTGTTTACCTTCCCGCTGTAGCGGTCCCTATTTATCTACTTGCACTTTTGGCGTGCTTTCAAACTGCTAGGTTGGCAGGAGCTGGGGCAGAGCAATGGGAGCTCACCCCGTCGCAGGGTTTTGAACCGCCGACCTTCCTATCAGCAAGCCCAAGAGGCTCAGTGGTTTAGACCACCTGACCACCCATGTCCCCACACGTTTTACATACAGCTACAATAAAAGTGACAGGGAGAAATTCTGGATATGCACACTGGGCACCTTAACAACCCATGGCGGCATTTCAGGGGATGCCAACCAACATCACTGAGCGTCAGCAAATGAATCCCTTCTGAACACCCCCAAACACCCTCGGGGATCCCAGCGCCTCAGCATGCTAAGCAGCATGTAGCTTGTTGAGCAGCATGGTTTTCTTATAACTCATAGCTTAAAAATAACATTTTATAATTTCCAAATCAATGCACATTTATTACCTCAAATATAATGAACAACTATTGTGTATGGAAGGTCAGTGTTATTCTATTATATGTGCATCACTTTAGAGACGCCGGCTGAGAAAGGCCAGCTTGCCAAAGGCAAATGATTTTATAGACGATACTTCCTGGTCCAGAGCTCAGTCTCCTGGGCACTATATTTCCATAGCTTCTTTTTCTGGATTCCTTTTCTGACTAGCAATGAGGCAGCCCGGGAAATGCAACGCTTGCATAGTTGTGTCAGTCAAATGCTTGACTCCTGTGCCCAACGGTATACAGTGCAGTCATACCTCGGTTTAAGTACACCTCGGTTTGAGTATTTTCAGTTTAAGTACTCCACGGACTGTCTGGAACGGATTAATCCACTTTCCATTACTTTCAATGGGAAAGTTCACTTCAGGTTAAGTACGCTTCAGGTTAAGTACAGACTTCCAGAACCAATTACACTCATACTTCGGGTTAAGTACGCTTTAGGTTGAGTACTCCGCGGACCCGTCTGGAATGGATTAATCCACTTTCCATTACTTTCAATGGGAAAGTTTGCTTCAGGTTAAGTATGCTTCAGTTTAAGTATTCCACGGACCATCTGGAACGGATTAATCCACTTTCCATTACTTTCAATGGGAAAGTTCGCTTCAGGTTAAGTACGCTTCAGGTTAAGTACAGACTTCCAGAACTAATCGTGTTTGTAAACCGAGGTACCACTGTACAGTATCTACAGGTAATATCCCAGAAAAAAACCAGAGTCTGGCTTACCTTGCCTGCTGCATTCATGAAACAGAGAAATTGCAGGACACGCCAATATCTCTTTGTCATAAGGACAAAATCAAAAGCTTCTGCCCAACATTGGCAAACAGTTTCAGGAAAAGTTATGACTCAATGCAGCTTCATTCTATTTGTACATCCCTTGAACTTAGCATGTCTTTAAACACACTGTCAGATTTTCATTAAAATTGACATATGTTAAACATAATCTATAATAACATATTGGATGGGAGGTTTCAAAATCCTTTCTAGCATCATGTCATGCTATCCCAGTGATGAAAATCCATGCACACGCTGCTTTGAGGAAACCAAGTGCAGCCAACCAGTTTCTGCAGGCTTCTGGGATAAATTAGTTGTGAATAATAATTCCTGTGCAATGTGCTGTGTGACAATCCTAATGTACAACCGTGCCATCTGGACTACAACAACAAACCCAGTTTGTCAACGATAAGAAAAGATGTACAGGAATCTGTTCTGTCACTTGCCAGGCAGCACACCAATTGCTTTGGCAACTCTGAGGCTTCCGGGTGAGTCGACTTATAGATGTTGCAGACGTGAAAGAAAAAACAGGATTTCTCTCCGCATAATCAGAAACACCTGTGACTTTGGAAGTTATTTTTCCTCCCAGAGCATATCTGTCTCTCAATTCTTCACGGTGACCTGGGTCCCCTCTAATTGCAGCCATGAATTGGGAAGCTTGCTTACAATGCCTTCCCACCCCCCACAAGATAACCCAGGAGGGCATGTGAAGACCCCTACTGGAAAAAAATGCATTCATCAAAGCACCTTTTGCTTCCCTCAGAATTTCTCAGATGTTTTGCCTAAGCAAAAACTTCAACATTTCACCAGGGAATGTTGCTTAACATAAAACACGGAGATAGCTTTCTAGCCTAGAGCAGCTTGGCTGTGGTTTTTTTTGTTCCCAGGCTTCCCTAAGTACCGGTAGTTTGAAGTCTGTGGCTCCCTTCATAGGACTTCCACCCCACCCACTCTCCAAACTCCTGGTGTCTTTCTAATAATCTTTTTAAAAGTGCAGATTGTACTGCAATTATTAATGTGAAAACAAAAATGCATGCCAATTCTAGCCAGTTCATCTGTTCATTTGGAGAAAAAGTCTAAGCCTTTAAGAATTGCTCATCTCTGTTGTTTGAGAGACTTGAGTTCAGCTGCAAAGGTGGAATTATTTATTCAATAAATCCACATGTGCAAATATAGAACAGCCAATGAAGGTTCAAATGAGTGGCTGATGGAGTGAAAGGGACAGCTCTTGTCACAACAATGTCAGGCCTCACAATGAAGTCTTGGTCTGTGCTGGGTGAAGTAGGAGGAAGTTTCAGATCCCACACCCCACAGCCTCCCAAGTCCCCCCTGGAGAGAGGGCGCTTGAGCCGCAGCCAGAAAAAAGGTGGGAGTGCATGACTTACTGAGCCCGAGAGAAAGCTCCTGTCATAACAATGTCAGGTCCCATTAACGAACAGAGAGAGAGAGAGAGAGAGAGAGAGAGAGAGAGAGAGAGAGAGAGAGAGAGAGAGAGAGAGAGAGAGAGAGAGAGCTTTTTCCCTGAAGGGATGGGTGCAGACTTGATGGCCCTTGGGGTCTCTTCCAACTGTCGGATTCACAGGAATCCCATCTCACAATCACACCCACCCTTTAGGAGTTACTGCTAAAGAGGGAGAGGTCTTATGATGGTTGTTGAAACACAGCAAAAGTTGAATGCAGAAAACAGCCTGGGAGTTTTCAAAGCAATTTACTCCTGTCTCCTGCCACATCCATTTCACGCTGCATCGTCCACCATGTCACTCCATGCTCTAAACTTACCGATCAATAATAGCGCACATATCAATGCTGACGTTGGCGAAACTTCCCAGCTTTCCTTGTTCTACTGCATGCAAATCCACCAGCTGATCATCGACATGGATAAGCTGCATGCAGCCTTGGAATGAGAGCTGAAGAAAACCTGTATATAAGTAAACAGACAAAATAAGGGTTGCTGTTATATTCAACAGAAAATTCAGGGAAAGCATTTGCATGCTTTTGCATTTGCATTTGCATCATACATTGTCATTCCTTTGCCAAAGCACATCTCAGTAAAAATCAAGTGCTGGGGGCGGGGGGGGGGAGGTAATAAGGGGCTTTTCAAAAAAAGAAATATGATAAAATGTGGGCATTGTCTTTATGGTGTAATTGCCTGTAACTGCAAGCATGGCTTTTAACTTGAGTTGCAAACAAGCCAGAAACTCAGTGATCTCTATTAAAAATCTATTCTGGCAAATCACAACTTATTGTGTGAAACTCCACAGTGTTGCACCTTGCTGTAAACGCAGGACAATGATGATGCCCACAGATGATGAGACGTTTATTTATGTCATGGAACCCCTTGTGGTTTTTTGAAATAAAGCAGAAAGTACTGCAAAAGAACAGCATGTTCCATGGCCTCATTTTTTTATTAGCCTCTTGTCCACTAATCAATAGTTTACAAACAACTAAAACACTTTGGTTCAGTGCACTCCAGGAAAAAGACGTGAAGAACTAGCTTCACACGCTCTAAGGAGGCCTGCTCTTATTGAATTGGACTGGAGAGAGTGCTGGCTGATCTATCCCAAATGAAGATGGGGCTCTGGCTCAATCCACCAGCCAGCTTCCTTGCAGGTGCCCCACTGAAATGGGCAGTAGCATAGCCCCCATCCAGAGGGCCTGCAAAGGAGCACCCCCCAGCAGGAGGTTGTCACCCAACCCTAGAAAAATGGGATTGCTCCATTTTTGGACAAAAGTGTTCCCTGTCCCTTTTGGACTTCAAACAGGATACCTTGTCCCCCGTATTTGAGCTCAACTGGCCCCCAAGGGTGGCTGCATCATTGTTGGTGTGGCTGAGGAGAAGTCCAGCCCAGCAGCCCAGTCTCTCAATAGAGAGAAAGGGGAAGGAGGAACCACCTCTCCCTCGCCCCCTCCTTCCTTCCCTCTCACTGGTGCTCCTTCTCAGCCGCCGCCTGCCAGTCAAGCATGGCACACAGTTGACGCAACTTGGCCCTCTCAGCCACCCTGACCTGACCTCTCCTCCTCTCTGCTCGTCTCTTCTGACACCAGCAGGGGGAGCCAGCCGTCTACCCCTGGCCCTGCCCTTCTAAGAGGGGGGGAGGATTTGGTGTCACGAGAGTGCGTGTGCCCCCCAGTCCCAACCCCCAACCTGTCCTTGCCCGACCTATCCTGTATTTTGTCATGCTTGACCAAAGGTGGCAACCCTACCTAGTAGAGAATCCCCCGTCACTCTTTGTCCGTTGGGCATTAGAGCGTTGGGTCTGGCCGGCTGAAGGCCGCCCCTTGTACAGTCTGACTTCCCCAAGAGAAATGGTTCCCCATTCCAGAGCCCCTCCTTGCACATGCCAGGCTCCTAGGAAAGGATTCCAAATTAACCTTTGCTCTTCAATAGACATTTCCAACTCCAAATAATAAAAAACTATACTAGATTTCCTCTGTATCAAAACAAATGAAATACTGGTAAAACCCTCAAAGATATATAATTTTCCCTGGATTTGCTAGCCTTAAAAAAGCATTTGGGGAAAGACAAATGACTTGCATGCAAAAAATAAAATACAGCCTAATAAATATATCATAATAGGAACAACTTTCATTGTAATCTAAAATGGCACTATAACTTGAGCGCTCTGTGGTCCACATAACAGCTTTTATGAAGAGACTGGAAGCACTTGGTAATTGTTCATTTACATCTCAAACGCTCTTTGGGTTGAAGGTACTTCCTGTGGTTTGAGACTGCTCCTACTTGCCATTTTTATGTAATATCTCATTTGAAAATGGCTTTCTAATTTTATTTCATTGGTTCTCTCAGTAAGTTGGATGCACACTTTACCATTCTCAGAGTAGGCCTATTGAAATCAACGGCAAAAATTAGGCAGGACTGTAACTGTTTTTCTAGTGTGATGTGCATTTCCACATGATTGAACCAGGGCAAGCAATTTGTCAGAGGGGGGGGCACACAGTTTTTCCCCACCCTCCCCACATCATCCATTGGGAGGTCCTTTAATGCCACATGAAACTCAACACAGAAGGCAGAGGAGGAAGGATAACTTTATGGGAGCAACAGGGATGGCAGCTGGGAAAATGCAGGGAAGAAAAAATGATTAAAATATAATAAGTTTTTTATTTTCTTTTTTTAAGACTACATTTCTGGTGTTTTTTCTCCAGGGAGAATTTATTTGCTTTGGAGTATATTGCACTTGGAGAATAGTTGAGAGAGGAGGGAAGCAAAGGGACTCCAACCCTCTCCCCAAAAGTAACTGCGGAAATCGCCTTTACAGTTAGCTCAGAACTGGGCCTGCGTCTCCCTTTCCTCTCCTAGGCAACCGGCAGCTGCCATTCGGGACCTTTGTGTTGGCCTGACAGTTCTGGAAGCATGGTCTGCTCCCATGGCAACCACAGATGCAAACAGCATCAGACTAGGAGAGAGCGAGAGCGCATGAGCATAGAGCTCCCCACTTGCCCTGCTCCCACAGCAGCATGGCGTCCGCCAAGGAGAAGACAGGCACAGACAGCAACATCATCACACGCGAGCAGCTACTGAAAGAGGAAGAGGTAGGACCTTGGGCCATGGCCAGAAATACAGGGCGAGGCAGCCTAGGTGGCTTCTAGAATATGGACAGGAGAGCACTCCTCAACTTTCAGGCTGATATTGCAAATATAGAGGAGCCCAGAACATTGCTGCCTGTTAATGCGAGTGTGACACACGGACCTGTGGCAGTGAGTTCCACAGATTAATAAGTTCCAAGGCTGAATGCTTCATGGGAAAACTGTAAAAAACTTTCCTCTTTGGCTTTTTAATTTAGCTGTCAGGATTAAGCAGATTTTAATATAATTGTATATTTTATCTTTATTGCACATATTTTTAAAATAGTTACTAACTGCCCTGAGTTATTGGGAAATGCCAGGTTAGAAACTGAGCTAAGTTTGATGGTTTGTGGATATTAGACGTGTCTAAAACACAACTGGAATTTTAAAAATTACAAATAAAATGCCCCCCCTAACAAACAATGTCGAAACAACTTCAGTCTAAATCCCCACAAATATATGCAATCCTACGCATGTCAACTCAAAAGTAACTTGTCCCAGTGAATTAAATGAAATTGACACCCATGCCAGTGTGTATTGGAATGTGGCCTTTCACTCTCAAAATGGATCCTGGATTTTGCTTCACCTAGAACTCAATAGCAACTCTGGGATGTCTGAAAGTTTCTCCTGAGATCATTCCTTTAACATTCTTCAAAATAGTTATAGAATCTTTGCCTGATCAGAACCTGATTTTCCTCACATTTGCCTTTGTCAACTGTTTTGTCAGCTGGGGTGGCTACAGACCATGTGTGGCCCACACTTTTTTTTTTTACATTTATATTTCACCTCCCCCTCCCCCATCATTATTCCCAAGCTGGCATAAATGTCTTTGCAGGATATCTCCCATCCAGGCACTGATAAGAGCTGTTTATCTGATTAGCACCATTATGGCGATGGTCTCCTGTGCCAAATCCTGTCAACGTCTAATGGTATGATAAGAGTAGCTAGTTAGTCAGTTGACTGACCCTGTGGTGAGACATATTGGACCACATTCCCACAAGCAATAGCAAATACAGGGTAGTGGAGATCTAGGAAAATATTTCTCATCATGGGAGGAGATTCTCCAGAGCACTGGCTCCCCATGTGGTTTGCATATCTCCTGCATTACATTTGCAAATGCCGACAAACAGCCGGCTGCCAACGTCCCTTGGATGGCATGAGAAAGTGCTTCTGTTTCTCCCATTAGGAACAGGGTACAAGCTTGAACTTCTATCGGGAGGCTAGCTGGGGTCTCAGCCCCAGGTGAAGTCTCTAGAGGGGAGGCACTGAAGCTCCCAGCTTGCGGGGGGCTTCCTCCAACCACAGCCCCTCCTTGCGGCTCTGGAGTCCAAAAGTGTCCTTCGGTGTCATAGTCCTGTGCTGCTCTGCCTCAGCAGAGCTCAGTGGCGGGAGAGGCCAGCCAACCAGCCAAGTCTCAGGGGGGGTCATAGCTGCCAAGTTTTCCCTTTTCTCGCGAGGAAGCCTATTCAGCATAAGGGAAAATCCCTTAAAATAAGGGATAACTTGGCAGCTTTGGGGGGGGGGGTACTTGCCTGGAGGCAGGGTCCATATACAAATCCTAAGTTCAGTCTAGTCCTAAGATCAGGGGCATCTCAGTTCACATAGTCAGACTATCCGGGGGTCAGGAAAGCCGTGTCCAAGGTAACGAGAACCAAGAAGCAGCAAGGTCTGGCCAGGTGAACATTGTTTGCAGCAACTGACTGAGGCTGGAAACTCTGCTTAAGAAAGCTGGAGCCAGCTGGTTCACATCAGGAGCAAGAAGGCTGATCAGAATGGAGTCACTCTGCCTTCTGCTCCTTCAGGCTGCTGCTCAGCAGGTGAAGCCGACTCAGGACATGCCCATGACATTTTGCACCACAGAGTCTTTAGTAGTGTGGATCTTGAGCTGCTGAGCATCTGAGGGATGCTAATTTGCATGGGGAAGCAGGAAAACCTGGAAACGATCCTCCTTCCCCTTTCCTCCTGTCTGGTTTTGGAACTGTGTACAAAAGAGAAATCCTGGAGAAGGTTGATCACTAAGCAAAGTTGAAAAATGGAAGTTTTGTTGCTTTCTTCTTTTGTTTCCCTCAATGACTCAGAGATCAATTAAAAGTGGTGAAGAGATCAGAACACCACCTCCTGTCCTTTTTTGGGAAACACAAGCTTTTCTCATGCTTAAACAATTCAAATGTCAAGTTCACAAGATAAGCACTTTGGAGTATTGCTTGCTTATGTCTTATCTCTCTCTCTCTGTATGTGTATGTGTGTTTGCCTCTAGAGGACAACATACATGTTTACAGCATGTGAATACATAAAGTGGGCACTGCTTCATACAATCAGCTACAAAAATGGAGTTCTCTTTATATTGAAAATAAAATTACCTGCAATGAAAGAAATGTGATGCTGACATACAAAACACTTTGTATTTATCCCTTCCTGTAGTTTGGGAGGAAAATGTAGCTAATCCACTTTAAATTCTTTAATTGCAATGGTTCAGCAGCCAACAATTTTTTAACGAAACTTGTGGAGTGTTTTTCTTTTATTCTTTAGAGCCTTAAACTGGAAGCCTTACTACTCAGAAGTAAGTCTTTATGCCTTCTATGAACAAATGTGATGAGTTGTGTGTGTGTACGCAAATGACATCTCTCTCTCTCTCTCTGTCTGTGTGTGTGTGTGTGTGTGTGTGTGTGTGTGAGAGAGAGAGAGAGAGAGAGAGAGAGAGAGAGAGAGAGAAACTAGGTCTTTGCCCCAGGTGACAGAAAGCCTAGTTTCAGCCCTTCTTTTGCTTTGCACTAACTATCTTTCATTGCATTTCAGATGTTAGCAAAAGCTCAAGCATATGCTAAATTGCTCCGAAGGTAAATGGATTTTGAAATCCTGTTTTCTAACTGTGGACTTTAGTGGCTAAAAGCCTTTTTTCAGTAAAGAAACAATGACACAGGCTGCCTCCAGGGTGGCAAAGCTTTTGACACCCAGCTGAAAATGCAGCTGGGCAAAAACTCACAAATTGATGATAAACACCAAAACCTTCCAGACCCAACCGCCTGATTAAAGCCAGTCTCTGTGCTGGGTCTGAAAGCCACATCAGATGTTGGCTGTGGCTGGCAGATAAGAGCCATTGCTTTGCTCTGGATGCATAGCTGCCAAGTTTTCCCTTTTCTCGCGAGGAAGCCTATTCAGCATAAGGGAAAATCCCTTAAAATAAGGGATAACTTGGCAGCTATGTCTGGATGGCAAAGCATAACCAGTATCTATGTGATTCCTGTGGGTGCTCACGACATTGCATTTAGCTATGAACTAAAGGACCCCAAAAATAATCACATAATTGTGTGTTTATGTGAAACATTTCTATACCACCCTTCATGTGTAATAATACTACAGAAGCTCACAATAGTTTTCAATAATACCAATACATTTCTCCCCAAAACAACACGTTAAAATAAAACAAAACATAAAAATCACGTTGAAGCCAAACCTTTCTACTAAAATCTTTGTCCATTTCATGCTCCACTTTCTGCATTTTGTTATATGGTTCATTTCTACAGTGGTTCCTGGTTTGAGGATTGCAGGAATAGGGCTCACACATCTACGCATTCCTTCCAGCAGCACCTTAGAGACCAACTAAGTTTGTCATTGGTATAAGCTTTCATGTGCATGCACACTTCTTCAGGCACACTGAAACAGAAGTCACCAGACGCTTAGATATAGTGAGAGGGTGGGGAGGGGTATTACTCCCTCCTCATGGTGGGAGTAGGTGATTGACAGACTGATAGCTGTTGACGACTGTTAACGACTTTAATTGGTCTTACAGGAAAAAGCAAGGGGTGAGATGGCTAAAGATAGCTTTTTCGTGGGTACTTCTGGGTCTACTGCCAGCACTGTTCGGCAAGGAATCCTTGAGCTCCGAGGTTCCTGGTTCTATGAAGGAGGGTGGGAGCCACGAGAGCAACGTGGCCCCCCAGAAGAACCCCAGATTGAGCTTTCTGGGGGTGTGAGAGCTCAGCTGCGTCCCCAAAGTGACTCCTCTGCCCTGTAAACTCTTTTTAAGAGCCCCGAGAGTGAGCAGAATGAGAGTCGTGGGCGCCATTTTTGAGTATACTGCTACCCTCACAGAGCGAAGCTCCATGCCGGCAGCGGAGGAGCGGTGGATTTTTTTAAAAAAAAGGGATTTGAAGATATTGGATACCGTGAGTAAAGGAAAGATCTTCTAAAAATTTCTTTAATTGGGGAAAATTGGCCACGGGAGGAGGTTAAAAAGAGGAAGTCGATCTCCCCCATTGAGAGGACTCTGAGGCAGTTAATTTGCCTGAAGCCGGAAAGATTCAAAGACTGACTTGATTACAAAAAAAAAAAAAATGGACCTAAAACCTTCCCCCTAAGGCAGGGTAAAGGGTTCAATTCAGTAAAGTCCCTGCAAAAATCTTCATTTTGGACTGGGGAAAATCCCCCTAGAAGCTGGAGCAGGGTCCCTGGAGGGATCATTGAGCTGCCATTATGACATCACAATAAGAAGGAACTTATTTATCTCTTTAAAGCTGAGAACTGTCAACTGTCAAAATATAAGGCTGTGAACAAGAAGTTGGACAATGCTTTTTACATGAATGAACATAATATTTTAAAGAATGATCAAGAATCAAAATGAGAATCTGTAACCAGATCGGACATAAAGTATGTTTTTGAAGTTTGGAAATACGAACTGCGCAATTTCCTGCCTGTAATCTGTGCCGTTCCCATGAAATTGGAGATGAGCAGGATGACAGTAGACAAAACATTATTGCCTGACTCTGCTGACTTTCTGAAGGAAGTTTTGGAATTGCTTTTGGATTTTAGAGATGAACTGCGTGAGAATAATAGACAGATGGGCATAATAAGTCAGAGCTGCATTGAGAGTGAGGAGGGACCAGTCTCCGCGGAGAGTGAGGAGAAGCAAGAGGAACAACCATCAGTCCTGGACAATATAGTTGAATTTAAAAAAAGATGAGGAACACACATGGAATATTGTTTCCCCAGTGGGAGGGGGGAAACAAGACTTATGTGTGATTCAAGGAGTCTCCAAAGAAAAAACCATATGGAATAATGTCCTCCTAGTGAGAGAGGGAGGGCAGGATCCATACCGGGGCCAGAATTTAAAGGGAATAAGAATTGAGACAGGGCTGAAAGGTGGAAACATAGCTGACTGGTATTGTGCTACGGTTAGTAAACTGGAGGGGGTAGCAGGTAAAGATGGGAGAGTGGTGGATAGGCGGCAAAAGAGTGGGAGTGGGATGAGGAATAAAAATGGGTTAATTTCTGACTGATTAAGGTGGTCCGAACTGGAATGACTTATGGAGCTGGCTGATGCATCTGGGAGATGGGGGGCAGAATTAGATATAAGTGGTTAAAGGTTATTAGGATAGAAGAAATAATATTTGAATGTATTTTTTAAAATTTGGGGTAGAAACTTTGAGGCTAAGGGAAGAAACAGAGATGGATGGAAAAATAAATTTAGATTGGGAGTAATTAATGGATGTATAGGTTGAGGAAAGTTGATGTTCTGTTTTAGATTAGAATCGGTTGTGAGATAATGGGGGGAAATGTGATAAAATGATTTAAGATGATAAAGGAAAATTGCTTAATTTAGATTTAAAATTGGACCCAGTGTGTGTGTGTGGGGGGGGGGGAATCGAGGAAGTCCACAATGTTAATTCAATGTAAGAATTGATTTCTTTTTCTTTTTTATGTTTTATGTTTGTTTGTTTTTGGCTTTTGTTGTTGCCAAATTTTGTATTTTGAATTGTTTGAAAACTAATAAATATTATTTGGGGGAAAAGATAGCTTTATTGTGTACCGTATAATGAGGTAAGAATCCAATGTCTTTATTCAGACCTGGTCTCTCCATGTCTGGAGGAGGGAGTAATACCCCTCCCCACCCTCTCACTATAGTGTGCATGCACACGAAAGCTCATACCAATGACAAACTTAGTTGATCTCTAAGGTGCTGCTGGAATTTTTTTATTTCGTTTCGACTACATCAGACCAACAACATCTATGCATGTTTATTTGCCTGTATGCTGGAGGGTTGTATGTGGGGTTTGCCCTGCCCCCTTTAAAAATCTCTGGCTGCATTAACACACAACACTAAGCCATGCACAAGGAGGCTGCCACAGGCTTGCAAACTTCTCCCTCTTGTACCCCATCCTCCCTTGCAGCCAAGAGGAAGACTTCACCAAAGGTTCATTTTCCATGATTCTTGCCATGTTGTTACATTAGAACCAGGAATCACAGTTTCAAAGAAAAAAAATCTGGTCAGCTCCAAAACATGCTTGCATGTTTCACTAACCACAGTTTGTTTTATACCACAAACCATGATTTGCACTTCGGGACAAGTCAGGAGTCAGGTGAAGAGGCCTTGCCCACCCAATTTTGGAAAGGAAGCAGCAGGGCTCCAGGATCTTGTCAGAGCATCGCACCTCCTTCCCTAAGATGGGCAAATGCTTCTCGGGCTGTGGGAAGATGGCATGATGCTCTGATGGGGTCCAAGAGTCTTCTTGCCCCCCCCCCTCTGGGTGGTGGTACATACTGTTGCATACCACCAGAAAAAAGCCCTGCTTAAAATGCAGTACTGCATTTAATGTAACATGTAGCTCGGCCCTTAAAAAGAAGTTTGGAGATGTCCTCATTCTGCAATTAATGCAACAGCAATGGCTGATTTCTGCTGCTTACACAACTTGTCCTGCCTCTGCTTCTGCAGCTGGGAGCGCGGCAAGGCGATGGCCCTGGAGCTGGCGAAACAAGAAGACAGGTGTCTGGAAAGGGCCAGAAAGAGGGAGCAGGCAGAAATGAAAGAGGAGGTGTACCATGATAATAAACAACTGAGGATGGTAAAGTTTGAAGGCAACCACCCCCCTTTCAGTTTTTAGGCAGGCGCAGCAAGGAGGAAATCCTCTCAGTCCAAACAAGAGGACCGCTTGTTTTCTGAGGCTTGATTCCTACTTTTCATGGGGAGAAAACAACCTTCAGACTTGTACAATTGCAAGTGATAAATAATGTTAGCAATATAGTGAGGGCCTTGCTCATACCATAAGGGCATTAGGGTGAAAGCTTGGAAGAGAGGAATGCTTTGCCTTTCACTGGTAACTTGCTTCCAGAACAGGGACACGATGCAGTAATTAAATCTCTAGTCCCTGCAGAATCCAAGTTACAAGGCAAAATGTGCAGGCGCTATCCTGCTCATTAGTTTCGTGAACACTCCTTTCAGTGTTTGTTTCTTTATAACAATGCCAGCACAAGCTCCTCACTTGCATGCTCGATCCAACCTTATACTGTACACAACACTATTGTCTCATATAAAATGGAACCGATTTGTAGAAAAGACTTTATGGCCTGAAAAAAGAGACAATGCACGTACTTTTGTAAACTAAGAAAATCTTTAATAAAAATTATTTATTAAAACCCCCCACAAATAAATAAAGGTGACTGAGAGGCATTCAGAGAGGCAAGGAAGATCTCCCTCCTCTGAAGGGAAATGGAATATTAGAAAGTAAGGTAAAAGGTCAATATTTATTATTATTTCAATGAATGAATAAATAAACTGGGAATGGAAAGGAAGGAGTTAAGGGAAGAAAGCTCTTGCAAGAGGAAGAATGAATGAATGTAAAAGGGCTGTTGAAATCTCATCCACACTTGGTCAGTCACACAGATTGTACCTGATGCAAATGGAGCCAAGGTCAGCTCCTTGGATGGAGCTCATTATTGGCATCCATAGCAGCAAGCAGTAATATTGAGTGCAGCCCTTGTTGAAATAGAAAAGAAAGAGCAAAGGAGGAATTGTTAACGGGTCTTCCATGTCCTGCAGGTTCGGCGAGCAGCTTTACGTCATCGCCTAAGTTTTGAGCATCTGCAGTACCAACTGGAATTGAACCACTTGGGCAAGTCATTCTTCACAGAGCGGCTGTGAGCACTTATCTCAGACAAGCCCAGACCATTATATGCTGGTGCTTTTTCATACTGTAGAGAGATTCTTCTTTCATTGTTTAAGAATCAAATGCAAGCAGTGAAAGGAAAGATTAAACAGTTTTTGTTTGAATGGTTTGGTATACACTGGAAGTTGTACATTTTGTTTCTGATAGAGGGCAACTCAACTATACATCAGATTGGACTCATTTTCTAAGCACAAGCAATGCAATATGTGAATTTGCTTGTCTGTTCTGAGTGTCTGAAAATGAGCAGCACTTTTAGGTTGACTTTTAAATCCTCACCACAACTTCTAATTGACAATAAAGAATAGAATCTATGTTACAATCTAACCCCCCCCCTTTGTCTGACACAGGAAAAGGAAAAGGCAAGATGCAAAATAATTTAAAAATTTGCAGCAATTTATTAAAAACAAATGCTATTTGTTGTTTCATTGAAAATTGGTAATGATTAATTGCAGGATGCTTTTAAACTATCCAGAAAATGCAAATTCTACGTATTGCAGATATTACGGTGCCAATAATTTAGAATTAGTGCTTTGCAGGCAGTCTTGAAGGAACAGATTCTGTTCCTCCATCCAGTACCAAACTGTATGGGAAAATATTAGAAACATCATAGCATGTTTTATGCTGTTCTATATGATGTGGTTGGAAAGCTCAGATAAGACTTCTTTTCACCCTGCAGCAAGGTGAATTCTTTATACCGTGGAAATTTCTACTTCAACCATAAATGTATTTACATAGCTTCACTCCATTTCTGGGCAGTGTCTACTTGTAAAGATACCCCACCTTTCCTCCAAGGAACTTGGTAGCTCCTTTTTATGTTCACAACAACCCTGTGAAGTAGGTTAGGCTGAGAGATAGTGACTGGCCCAAGATCACCCAGTTGGCCTCAGGGCTGAGTGGGGATCTCTCCCAGGGCCTACTAACACTCTAACCACAAGAGGGACCTGTGGTTTGAAGCTATACCAGGCCAACCCATAATTGTCCTGCATAACCCGACCATGACAAAGTTTGCCAGGCTTGTGTATGTGCTCCTGGCTCTGTTCCTTCAACCCCTTCCTTCTAATGTTTTCCACGCAGAGAAAGAGGACAGATTATTCTCTCTCATACACATGATCTGCCCTGTTTAGCAGAGTTCTTTCCCTGGGTGGAAAAAGCAAAAAGGAATGAAAATTATTTAATTGGCTCCAATAATTGCTTGCAATTCCTTTGCCATTTTCAGCAGATGTAATAGAAGATAACACAGCAGAAAGCCAGATAATGATTAAATTGCAGCATATGTTTACAGTCCGCATTCTGCGTAATAGATTCTATGGAAGGCTTTCTCTTTCATAACAAAGGATCCAAAATAATGCTTGCCATAGTTTCAAAATAGCAGGGCCTCCCTCCACAGCCTCACGTGTACCATATGGGACTATGAAAGGCAATTTTGCTCAGAAGAGCTATGAAAGTGGAGCATGAACTAGCACAAGTCAGAGGTGCCATAGGCAGGGAACATTATTGTCCACTGTGGACAATGATTACTCTTGCCCAACAGCTGAGCTTCGCATAGCGAATCTAAACTTTGTCATCCATCCAAACCAGCCTTGTGGGCCAGCCAGAACCTGTGACCAACACCACACACTTAGATTTCAGACAGAGATGACAAGGCGTTTTGGAAAGGAAGGGGACAAACATCCCTGAGCCACTATGAGCTGAACCATTTCATCACAATTCATAATGGCTCCCCAACATTCTGCTCATCTACCCACTTTGCCTTCCTTTCCCAAACTTACAAATAGTTAAGAGCCAGGGATTGACAAATGGAGCTGGTGGATATAAGAGGTAGACCCTAGTAAAATGGTCAAGCATGCTGACCACCAGTAATGTGTGGCTTTCACCCAAGAAACCCCATTTAGGGTGAGGAAATGACAAGAGGAAATGACAAGAGGGTGAGAAAATCACAAGAGAATACATAAAATGTGGCTTATGGCAAGCAGAAAAAGGCACCCCCACTGCTCCACAATCCCAAGGCTGCTGCTTACAGCACCAAATATGTGCATGTTAATTGAATTCACACAATTTCAAAGAGTGCTTATGGCACTCTGAATATCTGCATGTATCAAGAAATACTTAGAACGTTTTGAATGATTGCTATGCCCAGATAATTATAGCATTTCAAGTTTTTCTTCTTCTTTGAAGCCTGTCTGGAGAACCAGGAGCCAAGAAAGGTTAGCATTTGGTTGGATGATGACAAATTAAGAAGGAAATTTAAAAACAGCACAAACCCCTTAGAGATTGTGATGTACTTCCCTCACCTTATTCTTATTTGGCACTGCACAAATGTTATAATCCAGAGGAAGAAGGAAGCATATTTTACAACGGTCTGAACTGACACTCGCCCCTGAGAGGGTGGAGCCTCAGAGCTGCAGAATACAGTAGATGAGTCATCACAACACATACCCTCCAAAATAGGGACATTTCTCACTCCCCACCCTGACTTTCCTTGACCCTGCACTTCCTGTTCTCCAGCAGCCACTACCAGCTGCCCAAGGGAAGAAGCCTGGAGAGGCCCTGGAGAGGCAACAAGACGCTCCCTCGCAGCCATAGATGCAACCCTCCACCAGCTCACACCCCCCTCCCTGAGTTTGGGATTGGCGGCACTGGAGGAAGAAAAAGGGACATTTCAGGATCAAATCAGAAGCCAGGATGGCTTTCGTAATTTCAGGACTGTCCCTGAAAAATTGGGGCACTTGGAGGGTTTGCATGCTCTGTGTCCTGGTTTGCCACTTCCACTGTCTCTGCCAGAGCACTGCTAAAATGCAAATGCAACATGCTGGCTAATAACTGTTAGTGAATATATAATCAGATATGATGTCATTCAAAATATACAAATAAGACACTTCAAAATGATGTATATATCATACAATACATCTCACAAAATATACAAGTAACTACAAGTTGTTATATGTATCAGAGTCATGGGCGTACCCAGGATCAAAGCTGGGGGGCACACGGGGGGGGCACACCAGCCACGCCCCCCAGCCACCCGATTGGCTAGCTGGCAATGACATGGCCAGGATCCCCCCCAGGAGGCATGGTCAATGTCCACGCCCCCCCAGAGGAAAGGGGGCCGTTTGCAAGGCAGCACACGGAGCCACCTGCGCTTGCACTCCTGCCTCTCCCGCTCCTTTAATGGCAGCGGTGGCTAAAACGAGGCAGCAGCAGCGAAGCTGCCTCAGTTGAAGGAAACCTGGACCTGGACCTGGGCTAACTTCAGCCCACACTCCTTCAAGTCACAGCGAGCACAGCACAGAAAATGCTGCCCCACAATGCTCCACGGCACTTCATTTGCTGCTGCTGTTTTGCTTCAGCCAAGCAGGCTGAGGCAGAGCACAGCAGGCAGCGTCCTTGCCTGTCCTCTCCAGCTGCCCTGCTTCTAGGGGGGGACAGCTCCCCCCCTGCCCCATGCTGGGTACGCCCATGATCAGAGTCAAACAAAGAATCAAACAAATCCATTTTTCTGGCTGACATCCTCTCTAAGAGGCCTTGAGGAATGTGTGTCTCTCAAGAGGATTTTGTACATTCTGTGAGCAGTATGCATAATCTCAGACAGGCTTTGGGGAATGTACATATCTCAGTTGCACTTCATACATTCTCAGCCAATATGCATACTATCCGACTGCCTCCATAGGACTGAAGCCTCTGGATTGCAGGACTGAAACACAGGATTGCAAGCAACTACTCTCTGAAGGGCCGAACTGCATCTCAAAATCTGCATTAAGCCATAGCTTTTCTCGCGAGGAAGCCTATTCAGCATAAGGGAAAATCCCTGTAAAAAAGGGATAACTTGGCAGCTATGCATTAAGCCCACAACTTCTGCCAGAATGCAAAACATCCTTTAGCTTTAATTAAAACCTTTCTTTATAATGAGCTAAGCTCAGCCAAATGGCTAGGTAAATTCCTTATTAAATTTAAGCAACAATTAAGCATATCTGCCATACTTTCTATTCTATAATTATATGAAATACAAGTGCATATTTCTTTCATTTTCATTGTTTTATTTTCCTTGAATAAGCATGCTGTTGGGATGGGCTGCAGGCTAGGTTCTTTGTTTTAATTGTACCTCGTTACACTTGAATACAATCATTTTTATTGCTTGCTGCAGATGTTTCTCAAATTGGCACAGGACATTGAACCCACTATCTTTCGCAGAAGGAAATTGTTCACTTCTGATTAACCCAAATTAGTCTTGAATGTCACTATATGAATCAGTCTGATAGTCACATGCACATATATAAGTTGTCCTCTGCTTAATTCACCCAGGAAGATTCTGCTCATGTGGGGGAGATAATGCTAATTCCCTCTCCCCACACCTTCCAAATCATGACTCCCCTGGACATCAGTCTCAGCTGTTTGGGTTTACATTTAAGCTGGTTCTTCCTCCTAGTCCTTTCAACTCCTGGGGTTGAAGAAAAGAGTCGAACAGATCTAAATGAACGGGGGGGGGGATGTCCAACATTTCTGGCTTCCATGTATGCTTGCCTTAGGATCCCCTCCAGCTTTCTCATACCCTCCAACATTTCTCAGATGAAAATAGGTACATTTTAATCTGAGGAATGTTGGAGGTTATGTGTATCCAGTGTCAATTCTACATGGAGTAATCCCATTAAAATGAATGGACATGACTAATTTATGCCCATTAATTTCAATGGAACTACTGTGAGTATAATTACCGGGTAGTTGGATACAATCATTTGTCTTTATTTGTTCTCTTTTCCTCCAGACTAGTTATGGTGCTCTGAGATTTCTCCCCACAATGATTAGTAGATGGTTCTGAAACAGAGAAATGTAGGCTGCTTCCAGACTTCCTATTTTGCTGGTGGGATTCAATCACATACTGACAAATTCAAGTTGCACAGTTAAAGTTTGCATAACACAAAAAGTGGGAGGGCGGCATCCCTTCTATTCTTTTACCCGTCATTTATAAAGATGTTATAGAACGTAGGGTCTTTAGCATTCCCCTGATCTATTGAGCTTGTAACACTTAAAAAAAAGGAAAGAAATTAGGTTTCTCTGGCATGACTATTTTCTTGTTGTTGTTGAGAAATAAGAGTCTTGCTGGCTCTTATTAATCACAGCATCCTTTTCTAAGTGCTCACAGACCAACCTGTAGCGTTCATAAAAAATTATGATGAGAAATCATAACTGGATTGGACAACTGTACAGCATCCCTGTGGAATTATTATAGGGCTCAGGAAGCTATTCTGACCAGATGTGTCAATGAGCAGGTGATGCCGAACTCTGATTCTGAGCCGTAGCTTGATCTTGGCTGGGTCAGTCTAAGTGGACTGGGTTCTAATAATGTTCTGTATGGGACACACGTATTCATATCATTGCATTACAATCCACCATTCATTGAAGATGGAAAGGTCAAGTAGCTTCTGCTAATCATTATCTGACCATTTGGCCTTCTCTCTTTCCTTTGCCAGACATCCTTAGGATTAAGGAACTGGCTCTTTGCTGTAGATCTTTTCTCTAAGGAGGTGATAAAAGCTTGCCTTCCTGCCTGCCTTCCTGCCTGCCTTTATGGCCCCCAGGCTCTGCTAGAGACCCTCCTTTCTCTATTTTCCTGTTGCTCTAACCTCAGTATATATTGCAAGCCTTTTGAACCATGGGAATGCAAATAGATCTGTAAGTGAGGAGATTAGTTTACTGCTCTGTCTCATAGGTTCTTTGTTGCTTGACTCTGCTTGACTGTCCATGTGGAAGTTGAGTGGGAAACCTTGTGGGCTTGTCCTGGGATGTGTTGTATTATTTTCATTGGTGCATTTAAATTTGGGGAGGCAGCCTTTGAATGTAATAAAATAATCTGGAGGGAGAGTGGGGGATCTCACTCCTCTCTCAGAGCTCTTGCTGGCAAAAGCTCTTGTGTCTGTCTTTCCTTTGCACTCTGCACATGCTCAAACGCCACACAACCTTTTAATTATCTGTTCTAGGACCTTTCCTAATATCGATGTCAAGCTGACCCACTGGCAGTTATCTGGGTCTTCTCTCTCTCTCTCTATCTCTCTCTCTCTCTGCTGTCAAGTGTTCTCGCGAGGAAGCCTATTCAGCATAAGGGAATCTCCCTTTAAAAAAAGGGAGAACTTGACAGCTATGCTCTCTCTCCTTTTCAAAGATGGGGACATTTGCCTGCCTCCAGTCTGTAGGGACCTTGCCTGTTTTCCAAGAATTCGAGGTTATAGACAGAGGCTCTGAGATCACATCTGTGAGCTCTGTTAGGAGTCTGGGATGCAGCTCATCAGGGCCTGGAGTGTCTCTAGGGTGGTCATTCCCCAGAGTGTTGCAGAATATTCCTATATTTGGCAACACAGATTCAATGTGTTACTTGTTGTCTTTAAAACAAAACTCAAAGTTACAAGGAATATGCACAAAAGTTCAGCCAGGTATTCCTTTCAAAGTTTCAAGTTTGATGGAAAAGTTTTCCTAGTTTAGTGGTTAATAAGCCTATTTCTGGGGAAGCTGGTGACTTTGAAGGTCATTTCATTAACTGAAATGTCTGTAGGTACAAGCCTATGAATGGACATATCTTTCGGAGGGAAAGAGGCATGGCTTGGTGGCCTCACAGCACTGCAAATTCCAAAGAGAAAAGCTCAGAACTGCTCTTCTTGACCTTGAAACATAGGCATATTCTTTTAATGAATTTAGATGGAATTTCAGCAAAAAGACAAAGCATATGAATCAGCCTAACTGCCATGGCTGACCTCAGAAGCAGCTGAAGTAGGTGGAAGAGAAAGGGAGCCTCTCCAATCTGTCCTATAGACACTGTCCTTAATGAGACGTAGAGGGCATCACTCTGACTAATTCCTCATACAGCAGTCCTTGAACCAGCACCTTATCTTCCACAAACATATGCTTCCCAGCCATTATTTCTGAGTATAATAAAAGACTGGGAGTTGGAAGGTTTTTGAATACCATTTAATTGGATCTCTAATGTTTTCTTCACAAGTTTCATGCCTTTGAAAAAATCTACAGGGCAAAAAAAGAAAGAAAGAAAAGAAATTCAGCAACAGGGAGAAAATTGCAGTTGCAATAACTGTTCCTGGCCATACAGTCAAGAGGAGTCTTTCATTCTTACCTCAATTCACACTATAAATCTAGTGGTGCAGCTCTAATATACAGGTGGGGACCATTCTAGGTGCATCCAACTGACATGTGATTGTCAATGTGCCACGTGACTTGGACCCCAAAGAAGGCAGAACGCGGCAGAATGGGGCAGGGGGCACTGACACATAGAGGCTGGAAACAGGGCCCTGTGAGAAACGGTTGCTGCCTCTATGCAGTTTTAAAGCAGGGTCCCACAAAGTTTCATTAGTAAAGCATTTATTTCTAAAAGGTGGCATTCTACCAACTAACCCAACTAACCTACAGAGGCTTAAAAGGACAATAAAAGTAAAAAAGCATGAATAAAAGGTTAATATCCACCAATAATTAATATATGACAAACACCACAGTTTTCTATTCATAGCACCAAAATGCAACACCAGCAGCCAAAAACCCTTCAGAGGGGGACAAATTTCCTGAAAGACGGGATGGTCTTGACTGCACAGTCTCCACCAGGCAGGATGCTACTGCTGTGAAGGCCCAGACTGATCAGTTCCCTGGCTTAGCAGGGTCAAAACCAGGCATCCCCAAACTTCAGCCCTCCAGATATTTTGGACTACAATTCCCATCTTCCCTGACCACTGGTCCTGTTAGCTAGGGATCATGTGAGTTGTAGGCCAAAACATCTGGAGGGCCGCAGTTTGGGGATGCCTGTTCAAAACCATCCTAAGGCAACTGGGACACAAATGTATTGCATTTCACACTGTATCTGATGCTGAAATCCACCTGTGGCACTCTTGTGGGAAAGTTGGTGATCTTTGGCTTATGCCAATATCTGTGACCCACAGGATGCCTTAGTAGAGTAGGCTGTTGGATGTAGGTCTCCTGTCATGTGCCTCTCCCTCCCCCCTGCCATGCCATGGGAGATAAGTGGCACCAGATCCGCTTCCTCCTCTGCCTAATAAAAGGGTACCACAGGGGTATACATAGGTGGTTGTGGCTCCTTTGGTATGGCCAGGGCAATGACAGAAGCAGCAGCCACAGCACCACGGACAGAGGCAAGAGGCAGCGATGGCTGGCTAGCAGCCAGGCCTGGGTGTGTGACAAAGCATTAGAATAAGATACAGTGGAGGTTTACTTGCTTACTCTCTGCAATCCCCCTATTGCCAGTTTGCCTCGTTTGTTAATGACTTCTACTTGTCTATCAATATAATACAATGTTCAAATCTTGCAAAAACAAAGTACTGTATGTGATAATACTCTCACTTCCACAGTAAAGGCACTAATTTCCCCAAAATGCAAGCACTGTTATCTTTTTAAATGAACTTGTACATGGATTATAACCTGGAAAACAAACATTAAATCAGGCTGTTAAATGTCTCCTTCTCTGGCACACCAGTCTCCTTTTTGTCTCCTCTTCCCTTTACAGCATTAGAGGCATCCCTCACATGGGGGATTATATTCCAGGCCCCCACATTCCTAAGTGAAATTGTGTAAAGCGGGGAGCATCCCACTTTAATGGGGGGGGGGGCAAGGCACCGCTGGGGGCCACTGCCTGCCCTGTCCTGAGTGCCTGCCTGCCTAAGGAGAGTCAATGTGTATGCTAGGATCTTTAAGGCAAAGACATGCGGCGGAGCAGCAGGGGTGAGCAAAAGGTGCCTTCTGCCTTGCCCTGCTGGTTGATTGAAGGCCAATCGCTTGGGCAGCCGTCCAGAGTGAAGGGAGGCCAGTCTTTTCTTTCCCAGTTCACAGGGACCTGTGTAAACATGGTCGCACACAAGTGGCATGCGTGTAAGTCTGGGAGCAAAATATTAAGAGGAGGGGTTGGGTTGCAATGACAATTCTAGGTTTCTAGGAATAGGTAGAGTGCTTGCAGTCACCTGTCGGGTTACCACTCAGTCAAAAATGTACATTTGATAGCCCTGCTGACACCGCATTGCTATTGCAAACTTCTTTCATTATAGATGCAGGTATAGATAGATATCACAGAACTCTTAGTATGCTTTGTTCACAAAACTAATTGGAAGAGTAATAACTTCAATTAGACTGCCTTGCTCCAAATAATAAATCTTAGGCGCAGTTGGCATTTGGCACTGTGAACTGAAAGGCGGTTTGAGCTGGTTTGGATTAAAGGACTATCTCTCCTCTCCCATTTTGTAGAAAGGAAAGGAATAAAAACCAGCTGCAGTAAACACAAGAAAAAATTGTAAGCAATCTTTAAACGTTAGCTAGAACAAGTCTAACTTCACCCAGCATAAGAGCCAATACAAATTTGTCTACCAATCCTACTTTAACAGTTAAAGGATTTGTAGGATATGTGTTTTCATTATAAGGATCCATTAAGTATTTTGTGAAGGAGTTGAGTAAATAAACCCTTGGTTTTAATAGGAAAATTTAGAACTGAAATTCTTATGGCAAACAAGGCAGGGAGAGCAACTCAGTGTGCATAATAGACAGGTACCCCCAGTTCACCTATAAAGTGGTGGTGGGTGACACGTATAGAGATGAACATACACTTTTCACGGAAGGAAGCATGTGGCAAATGCAAGCGAAACCAACCCATCTCCTGCCTCACCTTCTCAGGCTTTGCAGCTTTAAAGCAGTTTCTCCCCAGCTCAGCTGGGAAAGTCAGAAAATGGCACATAGCCATGAGTAATACTAAGCAAAGGAAGGCAGGGAAGAGGCTGGGGGGAGGGGTGGTCCCTGTTTCCTGCACACTCCATTGTGAAAGTTAGTTTTCCTCCTCTCTTGTCCATGAGCTGGGGAGACCCAGCTGGCGATGGAGCATCAAGGCGAGTTATGCAGGCAGGTGAGGAGAGGGGAAGGGAAGGGAAGGGAAGGGAGCACCATTTATTACATTGTTAATTAAACAGCTCAGAATGATATGGGCACAGTAAGGTCACTGCCTGCTGCTACGCCCCAAATACTGTAAGAACGAATAACTCAGGAGCTGAATTTGAGGGCAGCAAGTCTATAGAGAAGCTTGTGTTCAATGCTACCTTAGCAGGGGAGCTTGAAGGGCTTTAGTAAACTACAAAACTTAAATAAACTAAAAAAGTCAGTGCTGGAGAAGGGGTAAAAAGGAAATTCCACTGTATCTACAGTTCCACAGATCTAGTTAGTGGGAGAGGCAGGTCAGCTTTAAAAAGGGCATCTTTAAAAGCATCCTCTCCCCCCAAGCTCTGATTTCCTAAGTTAAAGGCTGTGGTGGTGGGAAAAAATCAGCTGAAAGTTATTTTTAGAATAAAGACATGTAACAAAAGCACCAGGGAAGCCACCCTGGGGAGAACGCTCCAGAAGCAGGGAGCTACCACAGAAAAGGAAGGCTCCCAGGAAAAAAGGAAGCCCAGGCTCCAGAGCCCACTCCACAAGTCAGAGGGAGGCTCAGCTGGACAGAGCATCAAGGCGAGTTGAGCAGACATGCGAGTTTGACAGCTGGGTGGGGCGGCCAGGGCAGCCCACTCTGCCCCTTCTTTCTTTGTCGTAGAGAAAAACCAAGCTTTTGATAAAGTAAGTTAAACCACGGAAAACAGTTATGCAGCCAGAAAGACTGCAGGAGTCCAGGGGTGGGGTGGGCGGCTTTCCACTGTTGACACTCCTATAACATGCACGGCTATCTCTGTCTTGGGCAGAAGTCGTGGATGTCCCTGAGGTGTACTGAGCTCCTGGCTCTCCAGGATCAAGGTGAGAGAAGCAGAGAGATTTGTGGATGAATCTTCAGGGACAGTGTAGCTGTGTCCTGCTCCCAGGGCAATAGTTCCCTCCTGTCAGGGTGACTGAAGGCCTCAGAGATGGAAGGGACCTTTCATTGGGAAATGACCAGCCATCCCCTTGTGCTGAGGATACTCCTCCAGAGAGTGAAGGTATCATGGCAGTGGGGGGATTCAATCATTAGGAACATTGATAGTTGGTGGAGCAATGGGCATACAGGCCACAGGGTGAATTGCCTGCCTGCCTGGCGTGAAGGTTGCCTGTTGTCTAGACAGCCTGGTAGATGGTGCTAGGGAGGAGTCAGTGGTCGTGATGCACATTGGCACCAAGGAGACAGGGAAATGTAGTCATGAGATCCTGGAAGCCCAAGTTTAGGTTGCTATGTAGGATGCTGAAAACCAGGACCTCCAGTGCTAGTGGATCCATCCACAGGGCCAGACAGGCAGGTGCAGCATAGCAATCTCAATGGAAGGATGAGAAGATGGTGTCACAGGGAGGAGTTTGGATTTGTTAGGCACCGGGGAACATTCTGGGACAAGGCAGGTCTTGTCTGCTTGAGTCCAATTTGTCTTTAAAGACTTTTATTGTGCAAGATATTTACATTGCAGAGACAGCTTAAAACATGACCTCTCATTCCGAATCAGAATCCTGTGTTGCGCTGGAAGGAGCGATGACCTCTCAGTTTCCTCCCTGAGTGGTCAGTGACAGGGCTCTCCAACATCCCTGAGCTCCTGCCTGCATCTCTCCACCCCTGAGCTTTCCCATTGTTGATTTCTCTCTCCCTCTGAGTCTTTCCCCTCCCCCCTGGCTGCTTCAGACCCACTGCTGCTCTCTGTGCTTGGTGAGGCGGACGTCAGGATGATGGGGGCTGGCTCCCTGTAGGGAGTCACCCTTACAAAACTGTTGGAACTTAAAATAAAAAAGAGCAGCTTTAAAACTACAGTACTAAGGAAGGAAAGACAACAGGAGCTGAGAAAGGTCCAGTTCAGAGCAAATCTCCTCTCAGGGATGAAAATGTATTTATTTACCTTATTTCATGCAATTTTATACCACCTGATTGTAAAAACAATGGTTTACAAAAACAAAACAAAACAAAACAAATAATTATCAGTAAAAAACAATGAAAATCAACCATTTAAATCACTAAAATAATAATCAAAATAAGTGAAAAGTGAAAACCAGATTGAAAGGCATGTAAACATTCTATAGCAGGCATCCCCAAACTGCGGCCCTCCAGATGTTTTGGCCTACAACTCCCATGATCCCTAGCTAACAGGACCAGTAGTCAGGGATGATGGGAATTGTAGTCCAAAACATCTAGAGGGCTGAAGTTTGGGGATGCCTGTTCTATAGCTCTGTGTAAAGGTAAAGGTAAAGGGGCCCCTGACCATTAGGTCCAGTCGTGACCGACTCTGGGGTTGCGCGCTCATCTCGCATTATTGGCCGAGGGAGCCGGTGTATAGCTTCCAGGTCATGTGGCCAGCATGACAAAGCCGCTTCTGGCAAACCAGAGCAGCACATGGAAACACCGTTTACCTTCCCGCTGTAGTGGTTCCTATTTATCTACTTGCATTTTGACATGCTTTCGAACTGCTAGGTTGGCAGGAGCTGGGACCAAGCAACGGGAGCTCACCCCGTCACAGGGATTCGAACCGCTGACCTTCTGATCAGCAAGCCCTAGGCTCAGTGGTTTAACCACAGCGCCAGCTCTGTGTAGGCTTGTCTAAACAAAAATGTTTTTAGCAGGCACCCAAAAGGTATAGTGAAGGTGCCTACCTGATATCATGAGGCAGTGGGTGCTGCCACACTAAAAGATTGATTTTTTTGCAAATGAGGAACAAGCATCATGTGGCACTCGTAACAAGTGCCAGTTCCATATATTTATGAGGTGAGGCAATCTTGGAGGTAAACTGGTCCCAAGATATTAAGGGCTTTGTATACCAATAGTAACACCTTGAACTTGGCCTGGTAGAAAATCAGAAACTAGTGCAGCTCTCTGAGCACAGGGCCTATGGGTTAGCAGAGTCTCACTCTCGGGTTGCTCGGGTCAGCAATCGCGCTGCAGCATTCTGCACTAACTTCAGCTTCCAGATCAAATGCAAGTGTCCTTTAAAATTGAACTTCCATTGACTGAAGTCACTGCAGAACTGGGTGATTTAATAAAAGCCAAACAACTGATACAAAACTGTAAGGACCTCAAGAAGCAGGAGGTCTACAGCTTTACCAGATATCTGGCTGTATTGTGCATGTAAGAAACAGATAAAAGAAAGCAGCTTGTAATCATTTTGCTCTATTAAGGCAGATCTGGAATCTGTACTTTCCATGCAGTTACTTCCAATTCTAGTAATTTGGACCTGAGTCACTGTATAACGATCCTTAAGCAGCCACCTACAGAATCCAATTGATTGAAAAGAGAGAGGACAAAGTAAATTAGTTCCTTCACCAAAGCCAAATTAACCTCTAAATCGAAGCATTTTATCCCCCCCCCCCCCCCGATCTCATGCACTGAAGCAATGAGAAGTTCAGCTGGTTTTGTGCCACTTCATCAGACTCTGTTGGAGGTTAGCCTGCTACCACTGAAAGGCAAATGCATCACACTTTTGGTTATTTCTACAACAGATCAAGCAGAAAGAGCACACACAAAACCTGCAGTTGTCTCGATACACTGCCCTCACGACTAGTAGGAAGAGCCATGGCTCTCCGGGTCTTCAGGCAGGGCATTTCTCCCACTGCTACCTGGAGATGCGGCTGGAGGTGGAACCCAGGACCTTCTGCATGCAAGGCCAATGCTCTACCACTGAGTGATGGCCCTTCCCCAAGTAGTTGAGGTCCCTTACACCATACCCTCCAACATTCCTCAAATGAAAATAGGGACATTTCTCACTTACCCCCAACTGATCCCCCAGCCCCCTATTTTGTCCCCCTGCTGCAGAGCATTTCCTTTCACAAGAAGGGTGAGTGTAGCCTCTCCTCCTCCTTGTCCGCTTTCTGGCAGCCGCTACCAGCTGCCCAAGGGAGGAGACTGGCTGGGGTGGCCGTGGGGAGGCCATGGAGAGGCAGTGGGGTGATCCCTCATAGCCACAGCTGCCACTCCTCCTCCTCCCCAAGTTCACCAGCCGTGGCGCTGGTGGGGGAAATAGGGAAATTCCAGGATCAAATCAGGGCGGGGGGGGGGCTAGTGGTGGTGGCTTCTGTAATTCTGGGACTGTCCCTGGGAAATCAGGACCCTTCTGACACATATCCATGACACCATGTGCACCGCTCACAGGTCAACACAATCTTATGCATGTTTTAAGCTCAATGATTTGAATACAGCTTACTCTCTAATAAGCATAGGATTGCAATCTTAATACAGCAACACAGGTGTTTCCACAAAAAGATGTCTGTCATCCCAAACACACTAACTCAAGAATAAGGGCCAGGCCACTGAACTCACTAGGACTTGTTTTCCAGTAAACAGACCCAAAACTAAGATTTCTGTATGTTTTAGTAGTTTCAGGTAAACTGATTAACTTAATGTGCTTAACCCTAAGCAGCTTGTCTTCTCAAAGCATATTTTGTATTTGTATAGTATTTCATAATCTAAAGCAGGGGTCGGCAAACTATGGCCCGTGGGCCAGATGCGGCCTGCCAGGCTCGTAAATCCAGCACACCAGGGAAGCCTCCGAGCAGCAAGATCCAAGCCTCCGCTCTCCCTCCTTGCTTCCCGGCAAAGCGTGCTTCTCTTCCTCAGAGCACTCAATGGGCAGGGCTCCGCTCTGCCCCCTCCCACCTCTCACCTGTCCCGCCTGCCCATAAGTAGCTGGCCGTGGGTGGTGCCGCGGATTGACAGCCACCCCTGTGGATTGGCAGGCGGCAAGGGGAGTGTGACATGACCAGAACTGTGCAGTAGACAGTATTGCAGATGCAGTCATACTATAGAGGGCATTGATCTGCACAGTTTTATTTGCAATATTTTCCTAATGATCCCTAGCTTGGAATTTGCCTTTTTCACAGCTGCCATACACTGGGCTGATATCTCCATCCAGCTTGCCATTTGCCTTCAGAACTTCAGCTGGGGCTGGTCCTCTATGTGGATGGAGGGTCCATTCTGGGGGTGCCTGAGTAGGGCTATTTTGAAGCAACAGAAACAGCAGAAACTTCAGCTGTTCCATTATTAATATTAAGAAATCTTGCCCATATACCAGGGTAGAAAAACTGTGACCAAAAAGAGGCAGAAATTGCCTGAAAAACTGCAGACATGCTGAATCTTATCCGCTTCGATCAACTGTTGCATATGCCTAAGCAAGTCAGCTATGGAAGGAAAGCAAAATGAGGCTTGGCTGGACTTGCTCTGTGTTAGAAGACAGGACAAAGCAGAACCACCAAATAGAGGTGAGTGAAAACTTGCTTCTTCTTTTTTTTTTAAAAAAAAAGAAAAACAGTTTTTAGAAGTGCTGAGAAACACCTCCCCTGTCCAAGGACTTTTGGCATTCTCTTCAAACATTTCATTATCCTACATAATGCCATTGCCTGCTCAAAGCTCCCAGGCTCCATAGCACTGTGGCTGTGAGGTCGCTGTAACTAATGTGAATAATCCAAGAAACAGGAAAAAAGGAGCAGCAAAAGAAAAAGGGAAGTTCTGTAACAGCAGTAGCCAGAAGAAACAGTGGAGCTAAAGCAATTTAGGAAAAACAGCCATATGGTATTGGGAAAAATTCATACATTCAAAGTATTTGTTCAGGATTTGTCTTTCAGAAAATCAAAACTGCAAAACATCCAGCACAACTTAGCTGCCAAATTACTTCTGTTTCAAGATTTAGCTGATTAAATTCAGCCTATAATTGTTATATATTAATTCATATCCTGGGTGTTCAAAATTCTCACAGGTTTTTTTTTTTTAAAAAAAGCCAAGCTGAACAGAGGCTGAGTGACTCTAATATCATTGAAGCCCTACAGTGTTCTGTTAAATTGCTGTCTGGAAACAGATGTGATGATCCCCAAAGCACTTAGAAAGGCCCATTGAGTTCAGTGTGGCTCTGGCATGGCAACTGCATTTGCAATCACAGTCAGAATCCCAATTTTATGTCCTGACTTTGCCAACCCAAGATGAAAACTTGGCTGGGGTTCTTTTATTTGTGGTGTGTGTGTTTGATGATGCATATCACATTTTACACATGCTAATAGGCACTATTTGCCAAGGTCATTATTTTGCATTCCAGGAGATAGCAAGACCACACAGGGTAAACTCTCAGACAGCATGATCAGTGACCCCAGTTATTTAGTGAGAGCTGAACATACTTTTGTCCTGAAAAGCTTTTCTGCAATGTCTATCAAGAGAGAAACTCACACGAATTAACACTTGTTTTCCATTTGATGCTCTAAATATGTTTAAAAACAATATTCTATCATGTACAGTCCCATGGGGGAAGACCCCTATACAATCATCTGTTGCATACGGTATATAAGACTGAACCAAGTGCCAGCTTGTGGATTTGAGCCTCATTTGCTGTTAACCCAGATGATTCTTTTTGGTTCACCTTGCCAGAAATTGAGATCTGATTCATTAATTAGGGGAAGGCAAAATTGATAATCTGTGGACTCATCATATTAGAACTCAGGATCAGCCACTGAAACCGGTTGGCAGTAGACTCAGGATTGACAAATGACATATTCCACATAATGCATAATCTTGACTATGAGGTATTTTGACTCAAAACACAGCAGGTGCTGTGTAGAGCTGTCCAGGTTTTGCTTACAATTCTGCTAGGTATACTCCCTCTTTTGCCAGGTATATTATTGCTGTATGACATTTGTTGCTTTTTACTTATGGAATATGTTTACAAAAGAAGAAACATAAAAACTTGTGTTAGTGTTCAAGTCAACAAAAGACTTGTTCAAAAAGGAACAGTGTATCAACAGGATAGGAATTATGTGAATATTCATGGTTTTCCATTCTCATTGTGACTACAGCACAATTGTTGAAGAGGCAGCAGTTCTTAGAACATCACACCAGGTCTACATAAAAACACCTGACGGCTAACTTTTCAGGATGATACTGTGAGCAACAATTCAAATGCACATTTTCCTGCTTAGAAAGATATCAGTGTGGAAATACCAAAGGAGCAGAAAATGCTGTATTTATGTTCGCGACGGTAGCAGCGCAGATACTACTGGCCCAGAGATGGAAAGAAGACAAAGTCCCGACCAGAGACAAATGGCTGATAAAGATGATGGACTATGCAGAAATGGTGAAAATGATCGGGAAGATCAGAAACCAAGAAGATAGAAATTTTAACAAGGAATGGGGGAAATTAGAAGTTATTTAAGAGAACACTGTAAACAACTAAAAACTTTGGCAGGATTATAACAACACTTGTAACAACGTGTATAACAACACAGGACCTCAGATAAAATGGATTTTTAAGAAAAAATGAGAAATTATATGATGCAGTAGAACCCATGGAGGGGTGGAGGGAAGTCTAAGGATTCAGGGAATCCTATATGTTTACCGTATGATTATGATTATTGTTTGAATTAAAATGTAAACTGTAACACTAAATAAAAAACAATTTAAAAATAGAAAGACATCAGTGTGTGAGTTTTTGAAAGAGGGCCATGCTACACAATGAAACCAATAGTGATGGCAATGTTCATGCGATATGCAGACGTGATTGGGATCAGCACTGCAGAAGCTAAAACACAAAAGCGTTCTCTAAGTGTGCCTAAATGTCTACAGCAGCTGGTGGCACACAGGAGCAGCCGACCGCACTTCCTTTACAGAGTGTCCGTTGGCATGGATAACTTGGAGTCAGTTGCAATGCCAGACAGAAAACCATTTGGCAGCACCGGGCAGGGCAGCTGAGCTCTACAAGAGGAGGCAGATTGGTAAATTAGATCTGTGGCAAAGACAAGGTAGCTTTTAAACAGATGTTATGATTGTAGCCCATGGGCCCAGTCATATATTACCTAGAAACTTTACATATTTTATATTAATCACTGTTAAGGCCTCTAAGTGCTTATCAACCAATCATTGGGGAACATTTTATTATAAATAGACCCAGAGTCTGTATGATTTAAATACATATTATATTGGCACTGATGTACTTGTTGTTGTTGTTGTTTAGTCGTTTAGTCGTGTCCGACTCTTCATGACCCCATGGACCATAGCACACCATAACTGATGTACTAGTTATAGCTTTAAAAACAAAAACAAAACCTCAACATTTACAAAAACATTTATAAAATCAAGGGGGGAATGCAACCCTACTCTAGAACATGCACAAGTCAAAATACTAAGACAAGGTTAAAATTATGCCAACTTTCTAAGCACCTGGGTTGGCTTGTCTAAACAAGAAGGTGCCAAAAAGAGTACAGTGAAGGCACCTGCCTCAGATTATTATAACTTTTTTTATATAGACTATGTATAACCAGGCCAGGCCCGTCCTAGCCATAGAGGCTAGTGCCGCGGAGAACCACGGCGCCGGGCATTGGAGGGCGCTGGAAGGGCGCCAAGTGAGCGCAGGGTTCCGGCGATCTGGCCAGGACTGCGCTCCTTCTCCGAGGACTCGGCGCTGCACCTCCTTCTCGTTTCCCCAGCGCTGGGTTCCGCTCAGTCGAGCTCCGCCAACAGCGCCCAAGCAGCTCTTGCTGGTCCCGCGGTGCGCGCGCTGGTGGCGAAGCTTGACTGAGCGGAACCCAGCGCTGGGGAAACAAGAAGGAAGTGCAGCGTGGAGTCCTCGGAGGTGGCCTCCCACTGCTGCCGCGGTCCGCTTGGCACTCCCAGGCCCTTGGAGAGGCTCTGGAGGGGGGCACTGGAGGGACCTAGCGCCAGGGCGCTGGATGGGCTTAAGATGGCCCTGTGTCTAACCAGCTTCATAGAACCTCAAGGCTCTCAAAGCAGTTTACAATTTATACTGACAATAAAAACCACCAGTTCAGCTAGCGTCATGATTTAAAAGGATTAAGAATGTTTTTGATAGAAATACCCAAATTCTGTTTGTATTGTAATATCAGCTTGCCAATAGTGCTTATGTGCATACAATCGTCAATCTTGGATTCACATTGATGTGGTCACAGTTGTCCATGGAAGGCCAAGACATTTCTTATCAATAAATCATTTTCCTGCAATTTCTATGGTTCACATTTCTCTTGTTTTCTTGGTTTGCAGTTTACTATGTCCATTATGTCACTGCTTGTCATACCTAGTTCATTGTTACAGCACATCGTTTTGATGAGATAACTTTCAAAAGATATTTGAAGTCGACATATTCCATCATGCAGAGCTTTCCAGATGAATAAAATAATAAGAGAAAAAATGGAGGGGGACTTATGTCTGAAGTATGCTGAAAAATCACAAATGAGTTGCACTATTGAATAAATATTTCCTATCCTGCCCCACCCTGCACTCTGATTGTTACTTTCAATAAGAAACCTTATTAAATAAGCTAGCTATACTAATTCTTTGCATGACCAAAATGTTTAAAAATACACTGAAAAGCAGGGTTAATCAATCCCTTCTCCATTTAGCTGCTAATTCTTTTGGAGCCACAGCTAAAGCATTTAGGGCAGTTCTGCCTGTATTTTCAGCCATAAGAGGTAACCTGAAGAGAGATTGCAGAGTGCTGGTGTCCTGTATGTCTGAGCACTTGGCTCTGTGATGCTGCTCAGAGTGTTCCCTTTAGGATGTGTGCCATGCAACAGATGGAAATAGAGGGTCTTTGAATTCCTATGTTTTGTTGCATCTACCCTGTGCAATACAAAATCACCAGATCTTGTTGATTTAAGCCTTTCCAAGTCTAATGTTGACCTTAATTATACATATGCTCACTAAAGTGTACAAAATTATTTATTCTTCACTTAAAAGGCATCTTTAGACAGTTTTAGGAAACTTCAAAAAAAATCTAGTTTTCTCTGAATGATTAATTTGGATAGAACACTGTTTCACTAAGTCACTCCAGCCCCAACCCCTCAGGAAACAGGAACTGATCTGTGGAATTGCAAAATACTGTACAGACGTATTATGTCTGTTCTCTCAGCCTTGTCAATTTCCCTATTATTTATTAATTCTTCAAATCACATCAAAAAGGAGCTGAGGAGATACAACAGCTGCATGCACATGGATGAAATACATTCCTCTTTAATCCAATCTGACATTGACTTGATCCATAGCTTTAACAAACAAGATCTGTAACTGGAGATTGGAATGAATGCTCAAAACCTGTAGGGCGTGAAATGTATACCTTTGGAATCAGCAAGAATCTCAAGGCTAGGCAGGCAGACAATGCAAACAACACAATTCCCTGCAGTGGGAGTAGAAGGAAATTTGTTTAAGTTGCCCAGTTTTTCCTGCTATGAACTGAAATGAATTAATTTCATAAATGGGGTGCAAATTCACTGAAAAATATGGTGTACTGCTCTGTTCTGCTCTGTTCCAGTGAAAGACTGAAAGAGTAGCAATACTGCCCTAACTTCCAGGATTGTTGTAAAGATAACACATGCATTACAAAAATGTAGTATTATTTCTTCTTATTAAGCCTGCATCATTTTCATAATGCAGATGGCAAACCTTTAGAAAAGAGAAGGAACGTTTCATATCATCACGTAGCACAGACTTGATCCTGACAGATAAATTTTAATAATCTGCTGTAAAAATTTCATTGGAAGAGGCTAAACTCATTTGATTATGTGACAGTTCATCTTCAAATCTTTGCCACAGAAAGACTCCAATTCTTTAAAAAAAAGGGGGGGAGGAATAAAGACAGGTCTGTGAAGACCTAAATTTTATATAGACATCAGAAACATACTATCAAAATGTACCCATCCAGCACCCAGGAACTTTCTTTTCATTTAGCTCTCCAAAAGATGAGAATGCATGATAAAGCTATTAGTGCTTCCATCCTTCAACTTTTCCTGGCAGTCTGGAAGATAAGAGTCTGCTCCACAATCAGAAAGAAAACAAAGTGAGTCCTGTTCTGCTGGGGCTTCTGGCTCTTTCCTTGCAATAACAGCTCTCTACCTCCAACTTTTGATTGTGAGTTTCCATACAGCAACAAATGAAAGGTAAGCAGGGAAGGGACATGACCCAAGGCCATAGAAAAGAGAGGTAAATGTGGCATTCAGAAGACTGGAAGAAGAGGGTTTATAGCAGCACCAACATTCTAGTACTGTGCTATAGTATTATTATGGGTGCATTGCTACTGAAGATGATATCCTGTTGCAAATAATGCATGCCTACCGGCACAATCCGATGCATGTTCACTTGGAAGTCAGTCTTACCATTCCTTAGCGTTTTTCAGCCCAAGGCCTGGCTCAACACCTAGTAATTGTTGCCCCCCGGATGCCACCCCAAATGGTCTCTTTGTAGTCACCCCCCCCCCTGGTTCTAAGCCATAAACATGAGTACAGGGGCTCACCATATGGAACGTACCAGGCTGGCCCCACCAGTAGACCAGGGCCACCTCTGGCAACTGATGTTGGGATGCCGTTAAAAGAAAGCACTTTGCTATTCTGCCTGGGGCCAGTTCCGGGGGGGGGGGCGCACGCTGTGAGTCCCCATGGCTCCCCGTTCATTCAGTGCCTCCCTTTCTATCTTGGGGGAGACAGAAAGACTCATACAGTCTATAAGTGAGCACTGCTAATTTTGTGGCATCCAAATAGCAACCATAATACGTGCTCTCAGTCCAGTCGCTTCCAACAATACGTTATGCCTGCACACAGTGGTGGCTTTAACCTACACTTTTCTGACCTAATAAATCACATGGCAGTGATAAAACAGTAAAATATAAAATCACACTGTGGGATGCAACATTTTATGGGAAATGTAGCTATTGCTATGAAGAACATGCAACATTTTGTAGAAGATAATGATTTATACTGCAAAATAGAAAGTTGCCACAATTCTCCTATGATCCCATGGCCATTCTGATCCACAGTTTCACTAAACCAAAGCAGTTATTAAAGAAAAATTCAAATCAGTAATGATTAGGGGCCCTTTCTCACATTATGCTCATTGTGTGCAAGTCCCTAGTGTTTCTTAAAACACAGTGCTGGCATAGGGAAGAGAGGCAGAGTGGTCTCATTCCACCCCGGCAAGCCATCTTGTGTGAGAAGCCGCTGGATTCCAATGCTTCCAGAACCTTACATACAATGTGAGAAGATGGAAATGGGGACTTGCATTTTTCTGCATGGTAAATTGCAGCAATCCCATGGGTTGCTCATGTGAAATGGTTACAAAGAGAAAGAACAAGTTCATGCAGCTGGAGAACTCCCTCCCTCATAGGATTATCACTGAGATCATGTATGAGGAGGAGGATGGTGAGCTGGCAGCTCTATCAGAAGCTGTTGTATGAACAGATATATCCAGGTAGGGCTTGTATATGCAATTGAAAATAGGCTAGTTGTTGTTAATGTTCAGAAAGGTTTTTTATTTCACTTTTCTTTTAGTTTATTTAAAACATTCTTACAATTTTGCATTGCCCAGTGAATCATATCTACCGTATATGTAGTTTAATTATGAAAATACTGGAAATTATGTTTCTTGTGATCTGCAAACCACATAAACTTTGATATGTTTTGAATTCAAAGATGGAACACTATGGAGAAATGTTTGCAGGCACTGAAGCCTGATTGCTACCTGATGCACACAAAACAACATATTTGTAAATCCTTTATGCCAGGCAGAACCATCTGTCAGTAAGCCAGCAAATCAGCCTGAATTATGCAAATATATCACTCCAAACCTGCCTAGAATAGAAGAGGAAAACACCTCACATAAAAGGAATAATATGGGGGGGGGTGTCTCTTGGAGGGGTCCAAGAAATTCTTCTGGATGGCATAACTATTAGGGATATATGAACATGCCTTAATCCATTTTGATATTCATCCACACTCTCGTCATGTATTTTTCATTCTGCTGTGTACTGTTTCATTTTACTCCCAGGTAAATGGGATTAGTTAGGATCACAGCCACTCTTGCTATCTTAGCTGCACAATTCAGTATAAACTCATCATCCATTTTGGCACTACAGATAATTAAGTATTTTTTTTTCTCTGAACCCAAGTTGGAATTAAATGGCTCTTGCTAATCCCCCCCATTAATTAAAATAAAATAAAATATTGTGCAATTACTCCCATGGTGTGCAATGACTCTGGATTAAAGATCTCAACATATTGTCCTTCTTGGTGGTTCCACTTGTAGCCAGGTGAGTTAGTGCAATGTGTGAACAGAGACATGTGCTGGTTTGGCAACAATAAAGGTACAGTAAAGGTAAAGGAACCCCTGACCATTAGGTCCAGTCTTGACCGACTCTGGGGTTGCGCGCTCATCTCACATTATTGGCCGAGGGAGCCGGCGTATAGCTTCCAGGTCATGTGGCCAGCATGACAAAGCCGCTTCTGGCAAACCAGAGCAGTGCACGGAAACGCCGTTTACCTTCCCACTGTAGCAGTACCTATTTAACTACTTGCGCTTTGATGTGTTTTCAAACTGCTGGGACCGAGCAACGGGAGCTCACCCCATTGCGGGGATTTGAACCGCCGACCGTCTGATCATCAAGCTCTAGGCTCAGTGGTTTAACCCACAGCGCCACCCACGTCTCAACTATACCCAGCCCTTAAATCAATATAAATGTACTTAACATAAATCTTTAGATTAAAAGATTGTTTGCCACTATGTACCCGCCAAACCCTTCAACTTTAAAAAAACTGTGTTTTTATCTATATTTATTTATACCTTTCTCAATAACCTCAGATATGATAAGCCCCACTGAAATAACAGATGGTTTTGATTATCTTAGTCTTATTGTCAATTAACACAACAAAGATCAGTGCACTATGCAGAGCCCATTTTACCCATTAATATCCTCTTTATTAATACAAATCTTCCAAGAATCCCTTCAAAATTAACTTCTGGTACATGATATATTAACATGTAGAGATATTACTTCATAGTCATTTTTTCACACACTTTCATTATCACTGCATCTGAAAAGGCACTCGTGTAAATACATCACCTTTTCCTTGGTGGCAGAAGATGATCAAATAATAATGAAACTCTGAACTTATTTAATGCCGCCTTTTTCATGAATCCTAAATGTATTGCAGTCTTAAAACAGGTCTTTGAGGCTCGTATATATTATTAAAGTGGGGGGAATAAATTTTTTGAAACTTTTTCTTCAACATGTTCAGATATTTCCCTTTAGATTATTGACAAAACATAATGTGTCCACTTCTGTCTTGGCTTTCTCCTCCAGATACCCATCCCTGTAACAAAGTCCTCAAAATGTTAAAGCTTCTGTAAAATTCTTCCAATTAAAAAGTATGGATTTTTATGAGCCTCTTACACATTCAACAACAAATTTCATTGGTTAACAAGTATGTACTAAAATTAACAAAATGTACATTTAAAAACCCCTCCTGGTTTAATATTAGCCTGAAAGTTCGGCATCACATATATTAAAATACAGTAATAGTGATTACTACTTGCAATCTAAGAAATCAAATTTCCAAGACTGCCATCATATACAGTGGTACCTCGGGTTAAGAACTTAATTCGTTCCGGGGGTCCATTCTTAACCTGAAACTGTTCTTAACCTGAGCTAATGGGGCCTCCCGCTGCTGCTGCGCTGCTGCCATGCGATTTCTGTTCTCATCCTGAAGCAAAGTTCTTAACCCGGGGTACTATTTATGGGTTAGCAGATTTTGTAACCTGAAGCATCTGTAACCCGAGGTACCACTGTACTCTCTTTCCTGGGAGTCCCATGGAACAGCTTCTGAGCACAACTGCCTGCGCATTGCATCTAATTGCAATTCCCCATCCTTGCCATGCATCTTGCATTTCTCTTTCTCTTCACCATGCGGCTCTCTCAATAACTGCCCGTTCCCAGAGTTCTCCTCCTTTGGTCATACTTTGCCATCCTGCATAGTAGAGGACCGGTGGGCACAATCAGAAGCAAAGTATTATCTAGCCCACCCTGCTTCCCAATGTGGGTAGAGATTGTGTGCTTGAATGCTCCCACATGGGAGCCCCCCCCCCCTCAGCACATGCAGGGAGAGCATTAAAAAAAAAGCTGGAGCCAGACATTTCTCCAGTATATAGCAGGGGCTGTATGTTTTAGCTTGCCTTTTTGTTGTTGCTGTTCTGGTCAGCCTGGGTTCAACTGTTCCAGGACTCGGGAGTAATGAGAAGGGAGGGTCTATCAATCAGTGCTTTGCTGCCCCTTGTGGCAAACTTTGAGCCTGGTCCTCCCAGGTTCCAGCATAGCTCCCTCCCCCACTAGCAGCCTACTGGTTCGCCCTGGTCTGGCAATAAATGCTTCCAGATGAGGCATGGGACTTTGAGCAAATTCCAATCCTGCCTGCAAGTTCTCCAGGTACCCCCCAAGCCACCACACCTCCGTTTTAGTGCCTACGTGTTTACCTGCCTTCTTAGCCCTAGATTAGGGATGTGCAAAACATGTCTACTTCATGCCTGTGTTACTTTCCTCTCTTTTACCCATCATTCAATTCCATTTTGGTTCCACATTATTCTGTTAAAAAAACCCTCTTATACAATAACGATTAAACTAGTATTTTAATACATATTTAAATGGAAATTTTCTCTCATTTTGATAAGTTTAAAGTGCTGAGAACTACGCAGGAACATTTGGGAACAGATAAAGGAGTTTTGATTCACACGTTAGTCCAAGAGCTTTAAGATCAGGTCATTTCATGCAGGAATTTGCAAAAATCATCCCTATGCTTGACCTGCACATCAGCTTTCTCTAAGCTCCGGTCCTTTTCTGGTGTGATTTTTAGTTTCTGAAGCCTGAACTGCTGGCACAATTTATCCTTGGCTTTAAGAAAAAAAACAAAGGCTTGGTTCATTTCTCTGTTCTAGTTCAGGCAGGTTTTCTTCAATTCCCTGGTCAAAACCTGAGTTTCAGTACACACACACACACACACACACACACACAAACAAGAGGGAACACTGGGAAGCAGGAGAAAATACAACAATAGATTGAGACTGACAGAATGGCAATCAGTGGGAAAAATGGATGTAAGCAAACTGGCAGCTGCACTATGGAGCCCAGGCATTTGTAATATTAATGTTTGCTTCAGTTTTAGGAAGCAGCTGGAATTATTCATGAAGGGACTGGTGCTAACAAATGAATAAATTTATCTTCCTTTAAATACAAGTCTAGATTTGAGAGCTCAAGTTGTACTACTGTGCATTGCTTACCTCTGCTGGGTCATTGGGGGGCGGCGGCGAATGGGCAGAGCCAGTGGAACGGCCCCACTGGAAGGGGGTGCACTCTCCTTCCTTGGAGGTTTTCAAGCAGAGGTTGGACCTGGCAGGGCTTCTTTAGCTGTGATTCCTGCATTGCAGGGGGTTGGATTGGATGACCCTCAGGGTCCCTTCTACAATCCTATGATTCTATGCAAAGTAGGAGCAAGGGGCATTGCAAAGGAAAAGGAGAAAGTGGGAAAGAGAGCTGGATCATCCCATATGCGCATCTGCTGCCTTTCTTCTCCAAGCCCTGCTTTCCAGTCCAGGTCTGGAAATGAGTGTCCCAGTCAAGTAGAGGAAAGCAGGAAGAGGAAGGTTTGCCATGGGAAACTGGGAAGTTGGGAAAGGGCTGAGCATGGTTCTCCCACATGACCCTTCTCTCCTCCAATGTGCTTCCCACCTACGTTTTTGCATGTTGAAGTCAAGCACAGGATTGTGAATTTCATGTTTGCCACAAAGATCTCCTTCCGATATAACTGCCTCTTTTAGCAGAGAGAGAGCTGAACATTCCCAATATTCCTAGCTTAGAACCACCCAAACCAGATAATTGGCTTTAAATATTTAGCAGCACATTCACAAAGTATTTTCCATCTCAAGTGAAACCCTCCCACTGACATGGTCATTTGAGGGGTGTTTTATGCCTCATAATTGACAGTATATGTTCTAACAATGGTCATAAACCAATTTACTATTAGCAACCCATTTGAGGAAAAATATTTAATGATAATTTGCATTTCCAAACACACAGCAGAAGCCAGGAAAGCTAAATACTTCACAGATAATAATAGAAATACAGGATTTTAAATATTCAATTTTTTGCCATGTAGTTCAATTCCAGCTGGCAGATCAGCTTTAATCCGCTGACTAGAAAACTAGATAATGTCCTTTTTAAAGGGAAAATGCACTAAAAGTGACATCATGATTTATTGAAGAAATTTTAATCAATGTTTCTGTAGCAGTCCTAGATTACTGCTTACACATAATGGGATTTACTGTGTGCATTGCCAGGGGCTAGGAGCGAACTGGGACTTTAAGCACACTAGGATTTAATTGGCTTTCACTCCCAGATACAAACAAGTACCTATAGGTTGTTTATAGGGTAGCTGCAGGAAACACGAATTACAAATTTAATTGGGGCACTACTCTAGTTTCTTAAAAAATAATCAGTGATGAAAACTGCTCCTTAAGCAACAATTAGGCAGGACAGACAAAATGACTCCTTGTTAACAACAAAAAAACAGGGTGACAAATTGCTATCAAAACAACATAATTAATCTCTTTTGGTAGCACTGGAAGACATTTTTTTGAAGCTTTCTTTTAAAAGTATTGATCTTCCCCCTGCAGTTTAATGGACCTCAATAAGAGCAAGGGGTACACCTTGCTTCCATGGAGGCATTATCATCCCTAAAGTTTCTACAAGATTTCTCCAAACTCAGGCAGTCTTTATTTGTTTAAATAAGTGTCTTACCCAGTGTCTTGGGGAGGAAGGAAAATATTTTCAATGATAAGTCAATGGTTAGTGGAATGTAAATTCTACTGGTTTCAGCAGAGAAGCTGAGCGTGTACCTCTCTCATTCAGAGTGTGTACCTCTCTTATTCCCTGGAAAAGACCCTGGTGTTGGGAAAGATGGAGGGGACGACGGACAGAGGATGAGATGGTTGGACAGTGTTCTTGAAGCTACAAATATGACTCTGACCAAACTGCGGGAGGCAGTGGAAGAGAGGAGTGCCTGGCGTGCTCTGGTCCATGGGGTCACGAAGAGTTGGGCATGACTAAATGACTAAACAACAACAACCTCTCTTATTCCCCTTAAAGCACCATGTCTGTGGGCCACTTCACACATCATGGTGGCTCCCAAGCAACCACCAAGAGAACCTGGACAACTAAACAGTTGTGTGCTGTGTTCCATCCTTGTGCCAGAGGTTGGCAGGGCTGTATGGGTTTTATTTTGCCATTCAGACTCAGCGTTACCTACCTTTTGAGGGTACCTTCCTTCAACATATAAAGTGTAAATTGATCTTCAGAAGCTTTGAGAAAACCCTTCAGCATCTCCTGTGCTAAGAGCTGGTTGGATTATGGAATGGAGGTGGCAAGGGACAAGAGCTATGAGACCAACTCTAGGCTGTGCTCCCTATAACCTGCTCAACCTGTACAGCTATAAGAGAGAGTTACAAATATGCCACAAGTCTTCATATTTGCAAACAAAGCCCATTGTTGCCTCTTTGAAGAAAGCAGAGTCTGCAAAGCTGACCTATGCTTCCCACTGCTCAGAGGACAAGGACATGAAACAAGGCTATTCCCAGCAGCCTTTTTGCCAACCTTTGTTAGTTCCAGCTTCAATTTAGTTTACATTATCGCAAAAGAAGTCATAGACAATCCCATGACAGCTTAAATTTCACTCACTATCCATTTGCTGGAGCAGAATTGTTAACTGAAAGAAGTTTGTTCAAATTATTGTTGAAATGAGATAAGAATTGATTGCAGGAATACTTATGAAGCGGAAAAGCAACATTAAATAAATACATGTTCTGTTTTGCAGCTGCCTGTGTTTCAAGGAGCCAGCATATGCCTTACATTGGTCCTTCCCCAGGGAACAGGTAGCTAGCATGTGTCTCTGGCTGCACGGGGTGGGGGTGGGGGTGCAGAGCTCACTCTCAGCTGGTGCAAATAGATGCTGTGCCGCCTCAGACTCCTTTCCATGGAATCACCAGCCCCACAGGGCCAGGGGGCTCTATTAAGCCCTGTGGATATAAGCAGCACAGATAGATTGTGTCCACATCTATTTGGGTGGTCTGTGCAGAATGCTTCAATGACTACAGTGGTACCTCGGGTTACAGACGCTTCAGGTTACAGACTACTCAGGTTAAGAACTTTGCTTCAGGATGAGAGCAGAAATTATGTGGCGGCAGCGGCGGCAGCAGCGGGAGGCCCCATTAGCTAAAGTTAAGAGCAGTTTCAGGTTAAGAACGGACCTCCAGAATGAATTAAGTTCTTAACCAGAGATACCACTGTACTTTGTTAATCTCTTGTTGAATATAGAATGTTTTTAGCATTTAACTTCTTATTGAATCCTTTCTCCCCTCTATGTGATATACTGGTAGTTTGTGTGCTTAATTGTTTCCTTATTTGTTTGTGTGCTTGTGCTTGTTTTCTAGGGCTTCTGCCTCTTGGATTTGTGTGACTGTCCAGGCTTGTGTGTCTGTTTGTTTCTGGCTGTGTTCTCTCCCTGAGCACATGGTCTGAGGGGGCGGGGCTTCTGTGGAGTCAGGTGAGTCAGGTGACTAGCTGTGGGTGGAGCTAGTCAGTGCCTGGAGTCCAGCGAATGATGAGGGAGCACAAGGTGAGCTGAGCTTGGGGGACACTCTGTAGGTTTTGTGGGTTTGTCTTTTTTGGGCTGTGTGATATAGTTTGTGTGCTTATTTGTTTCCTTATTTGTTTGTGTGCTTGTGCTTGTTTTCTAGGGCTTCTGCCTCTTGGATTTGTGTGACTGTCCAGGCTTGTGTGTCTGTTTGTTTCTGGCTGTGTTCTCTCCCTGAGCACATGGTCTGAGGGGGCGGGGCTTCTGTGGAGTCAGGTGAGTCAGGTGACTAGCTGTGGGTGGAGCTAGTCAGTGCCTGGAGTCCAGCGAATGATGAGGGAGCACAAGGTGAGCTGAGCTTGGGGGACACTCTGTAGGTTTTGTGGGTTTGTCTTTTTTGGGCTGTGTGATATAGTTTGTGTGCTTATTTGTTTCCTTATTTGTTTGTGTGCTTGTGCTGGTTTTCTAGGGCTTCTGCCTCTTGGATTTGTGTGATTGTCCAGGCTTGTGTGTGTGTGTGTGTGTTTCTGGCCGTGTGCTCTTCCTCTTCCATCTTTTAGATTTAGGGGAGCTAGTCTCAAACGTTTATTGGGGGAGACCTATGCTTCTTCTTCTTCTTCTTCTTCTTCTTCTTCTTCTTCTTCTTCTTCTTCTTCTTCTTCTTCTTCTTCGCTACAAAGAACAATAGTCTGACCCACAAGACGGGCAGCTTCCTATATTCCTTTGGGGAAAGAGGCAGGAGTGCCTTCCTTCAATGACAAACATAAACCTCAACTCTTAAAGGAAATGCCACTTTGCAGAACACACATGCACTTTCTTTCTTTCTTTTTCTTTCTTTCTTTGTCCCCTGCATGTTCTGAAGATTTTCTCCTCACTCCTTTATTCACTCCTGCAGGGATTCCCTGCAGAGGGTTGGACTGGATGACCCTTAGGGTCCCTTCTACAATTCTATAATTCTATGAATCTCTTGTGAATGACTACTGCCCTTTAGAGCATCCACAATCTCCTTTGCAGTTACATATCCTAGGCAATAGGTCATTCCAGAGTTATCTTGGGGCCTCCCCAGTCGAGTCGTAACTGCCTTCAAACTTTTTAGTCCCTTCCAACTATAATTCTGTGACTATGACTCTCAGCAAAGGCCTGTAGCTTTTACGGAGAGAAACTGCCATACTATTAAACATTTTTTTCTGACCATCTGGAAATCCATTGTGAGATTGCTCTACTACAAGGTTTTTCATGAGACAGCTGCACTTCATACATCCCAGAGCATAATGATATTATAAGAGCCATTCTGGATCAGATCAAAAGCCCATCTAGTCCAGCTTTTGTTTGCAGAGTAGCCAAGCACCACTCATGCCAAGCGGGACATGAGAGAGCAACTGCGCTTACAGCAGGGAACAGGGAAATCCTAGACTTAGGTTCCCCACTCTACCACTGGCAGCTATCCTGCTCCAAGGTACGGTAGTTGTGAAGCCGCAACTGACCAAGCAACGCCATAGAAGCACTACCTAAATAATGCATCTGTTGAAGTTGATTCCGCTATCTTAAATTCCATTCTCCAGACTTCTGCAGGAATTTGCTTTTTTTAAATGTTCAAATGAAAATTAGCATTTTTGTGCAAATTTCTCCTAATAAACACATTTAGTATTCACTTTTGCCTAATTTGTACATTTTGAAAAAGTATTTCCCCCTAAAATAATGCATTTTTGCATGTTGATTTCACTAATGCATACATTTTAGCTGTGCAAATTCCAAAGGATACCTGTGTTTCAGTCTGAGTTTTGTTTTTTAAAAGTTCAGATTCGGTAGTTTTTCCTCTCGGCTGCTTCCGGTTGTCCTCAGGGAAGTCCTAGATCTGAATGGCTCTGCAAGAACAGGCTGGCAGCCTCTGCTTCACTAGATGATCCCCACTTGGCTGCTTGGGCTACTTAATAAACGGCAGTAGTGAAAGTGCAGGAGATACTGCCAGAGAAGGAACATGCTGACAGTGAACAAGAAAGATTCTTGCAATTTAGTTCTTTCACTGTTTTTTGATTTGAAAATCAAAATGGGAGAAGGATGAAAAGCAGGCCTTGATGGAACCATTTCACAGACTGTTCTCTCTCCATTTTATTCCCCTGAGCACTGGGCAGGGTGGGTGTGTGAAGGCATAAGGAGGCACATAAAAGCTCTCACATCTAAATGTTTAAACATTTTCTGTTGTGCTTAATGGTCTCATTTTTCCCCCAAAGCTCTTTTGTTTTATGCACATAATTGCCAAAGCAACAAAAGGCAACACAGTTCTCAAGAGGGTGAGAGGCTTGTTTCTTTAAAATGCTCAATTCCTGGAAAAAGGAAAGGGAATTAAAAGTTTCTATGTATTCGGGGGGGGGGGGAGATGTCCAAGGTAATGGACACTTAAACCAAGTTATATTGCACATGTCCTGCCAACATATCACAGATACATAATCTGTGCAGATGCACACATCTTTTCACAACTCAAAGAACTGAAAGCACATTTTATTTCCCCCCCCCCTTTCCTTTTTTAAAGTCCCTTAAGGCTATCTCTGAATCTTCTTAGCATCCTAAGCACAACAAAAGACAAAGACAGTGAAAGCACTCGACATGATATACTCACAGGCATAGGAATAAAGCATTGCACACCACAACTGGAAAGGACATGGCAATGCCTTCTGATACAGTATATAATTTCCCTGTTTCCATCCCCCTGGACATTTCACAGGCATCAGTTCTAGCATATGCAGTTTAAAAGATTGGAAATGCGATCTCAACCCTGAAGAGGCACCTCAAGAGATAATGAGCACAGCATTCCCAGGGTTTAATTCAAACAAAGGCTGGGGCTAAAGACTGCTGTCCTTGAATGATGGTGGCATGGGAAGCAGGTCCAGGGGCTGCTGCTGCTTCATTCGCTCCTTCTTTCTAATTGCCTAGTCAACAAAACACTTGGGGATTTTCTAGTCTAGGAAGCAAAAGAAAAGCACTCTGCATGATTGCAGCCACCATGTGCAAAACACAGAGCTGACACAGAGCAATGGATTCAAACTACAAGAAAGAAGATTCCACCAAAACATTAGGAAGAACTTCCTGACAGTAAGAGCTGTTCGGCAGTGGAATTTGCTACCTAGGAGTGTGGTGGAGTCTCCTTCTTTGGAGGTCTTTAAGCAGAGGCTTGACAGCCATCTTGTCAGGAATGCTTTGATGGTGTTTCCTGCTTGGCAGGGGGTTGGACTGGATGGCCCTTGTGGTCTCTTCCAACTCTATGATTCTATGAAAAGAATTTTTTTAAAGGTCCAGCTAATGTATTACAAAACTGAAGATTGAAGACCAGTGGTGTAGCATAGGTTGCTGCTGCCTGGGGTGGGGCAAGTGTTACACCCCCCTGTGGAATGGGCAGCCCAGTGGTACTGGGCCGTAACATGAGGAAGCTGTCTCCACAGCTCCCGCGCACCCCGGAGCCCAGCGGAGGAGAGGCATGGTGATGCTGCGGCCACCTCTCCTTCTCTCCCACCGCTGGGTCAGGCCTGATCCGGGAGTGGATCTGTGGTCTGGTGGTGCTAAGATGCACACCAGAGCCCAGCGGAGGTAGAGGCGCAATGGGATGGCACCACCATCCTCCCCATCCCTCTCGGCCAGCCAAGGGGTGGGACACGCACGGACATCCTTCACCAGCCACAAGTTGAAGGAGGTGCTGGGCCATAAAGCTACAAAGACCTGGCCCAGGCACAGCTTCTCTCTCTGTGGCTCCAGCCTCAATGAGGGGAGTCTTTTGTTGGGGTGCCTCATTGTGCCGCCTGAAAAAAATATGCCCAGGATGACGCCCCCCCCCCATCCCATGCCTGCACTATGTCGCTGTCTAAGACTAACTTGCTACTTCATATTCTACCATCTTTGCTGTCTCTCCCACTATTAAAATTCACCTATATACCACGTGGGGGTTGCTTTCCTTGCTTGCCTGATTCCATCAAGTGCCATGCACACTATAGGGCCACATCTGGCCTGCCCATCTCATGACCCAGCAAGTTGAAAACAGCCTGCATTCAAGCTGTGAACTGTGGCCTGCCAGATATTTCACAACTGCTCTCTCAGGCAAGCAGCAATAAAGTTTATTGAGCTTCCGGTGAACCACCAGTCATAATTGTACTGCGTGTATCAAGATGCCCAGGCTTGTGTTATACAGAGAGGCAGACAGTGATACACACAGTCCCTGGCCCTGAAATCCAGCTGAACTTAAGCAGTTTGGTCAGACTCATGTTCCCTCCTATTTATAGCTCTGGATGCACATCTTGATGGCCCTGAAGGTCTGAAGAAAAAGCATCCAGGACATGTACAAGCAGAGGCTGAGAAAGAGCTGCTTGAAGAGAACAAAGCGTCATATCCCAATAAGCCTCTGTATCAAACTTTTCATGTTCCATGGCTGAGTTCTAAAGCGGAAAACAGATTTCAGGGCTCAAGCCTTGGCTCGGAAAAAGGCCCACAAAAAAGAGTTACGGTAAGTATTTTTCGTTGGTTTCAAACAGAATTCCATATGATCACTGTTAGACTCAATCAGCTCCCAAGCATTTAATGCAGGCAGAGAAACACACAATTCACCCCACACAAAAATCTACAAGGAATATTCACATAGTGGTGTGAGAGCGTTGCATTTTTGAAAAGGTAACTTTCCAAAAAGATGTTGCTTTATGTATGCTACATAGACGCCGCAATTTGTTGTTGTTGTTGTTGTTTAGTCGTTTAGTCGTGTCCGACTCTTCGTGACCCCATGGACCAGAGCACGCCAGGCACTCCTGTCTTGCACTGCCACCCGCAGTTTGGTCAGACTCATGTTGGCTGCTTCGAGGACACTGTCCAACCATCTCGTCCTCTGTTGTCCCCTTCTCCTTGTGCCCTCCATCTTTCCCAACATCAGGGTCTTTTCCAGGGAGTCTTCTCTTCTCATGAGGTGGCCAAAGTCTTGGAGCCTCAGCTTCAGGATCTGTCCATCCATTGAGCAATTCCATTGAGACACCGCAATACTGCACCCCAAACACAGAGGCTTGTTTCTGAAATCCTGCTGGGAGGGAAGCTTGTAGTATTTTAGATGTGACATTTATGCACCTTTCTTGGGAATAGGTTTCAAAGAGGGAAAAATCATGGCATGTGTGACCAGACTTCTAAAAATACGCACTGCAAAATCCAAATGAGTTTATTCTTGATGAGTCAAATTACCTATGGGAGACTAAATTAAAAGAAATGTAAACAATTTCCCCAGTTTTGCCCTGACTCTTCATCCAATGGGCCTTTGGAACAGTTTCTCAATACAAAATTACTGGATTTACCTGTTTTCATTCATGTGCAAATATCTACGCCCCAATCCAAGGGAAGCCAATATGATGCCTCCAGGTGAGACTGAAGAATAACTCCCCAAACCGCAGGCCAGGCTACGACCTGGGGACCTTCCCATTAAGAGGGACAGACTATTCTCCAGTTAGTCTGGCATATTCTCTAAGTGCTTGACTTCCGATGGGACTTGATGTGAAGATTTGATTTCAATGATTTATAGCTGACTGTCATTTGACAGTATTTGTTAGAAAACATGAAACATTTCATAGCTGATAAAACAATGCTATTTAATATTTGGTGGGATCTGATATATGACATGCAGTTATATTTGTATTTCACAGTATGCATCTCATGAAATGCCAAGGTCTAAAGCACTCAGTTTTGAAGTAAATCATTCAAGTCTTGGGTAGCAAATTTCAAATATCTGCAAATATTAATTTCAACTCAATAGAGAACATTTTATACCCCACATGTATGCCCTGTGAAATGGGAAAGGCTATACATTAATAAATATTCCTTTTTCAAGTTTGTTTTCTTTTTGTCATGGGTTGTTCTTACTGAGCAGATGGGCACTTTGTCAATAGCAATATGCTTTTCCTTTAGAAACCTCCACTGACTTCCAGAGAGAGGGACAGACGGAAAATGACAGATACTCAGAACTCTTTATTGAAGTCCACAGTACTTAGGAAACGGCTGCCTTCAGGAGGGACACAGGGAACCTGGATGGCCAGGCAGCTGCAAATGGAGAACAGAGGCTCTGCTTGTCCATGGATCATTCTTAATATACCCATATTTATGTATGACAAGCGCCGGCCGTGGAGGAGCCTCTTCATTATCCTCATTGCCAGAAGAGGACGTGTTTTTCAGAGCAGTGAGCCATGCCTATTGAGAGTATTTGAGCCTATCCTTAATGAAGTGTATATTAGCTTTTTGTAAGACTATTTAAACACTAATTTCCATATGTGTTTTTAATACTTCTATGGATGAGAGATAATGAAATGAAATGAAGCAAAATGTAATGAAATGAGAGTAACCTTGAAATGTGGTTTTTTTTAAATTTTGTGATACAGGCAGAGGCATCTTTATATCAATGTCATCTGTCAGTCTACTGGGATGGAAACATTCCCCCCCCCTCTTTTAAATCCAAACAGAAATATAGGCATTTAAAACAATCAATATAAACTTCGCAGAGCATACAACTCTAGAGGAACAAAGGACCTATAGCTAATCTCCCTCATCTACAGGACCTACCAGATACCTCCCTCCGTGAGGCTATCCATGGGCTGGAGGTTCTAGCTTTCAGGAATGTTTCCTATATCATCTTTGTGGCACAGCCGTAGATCCTTCCACTCATGTGCTTATGGAGCACACACACACACACACACACACACAACCTTTCAAGAGGCCATGGATTACCCAGAAAGTTCCTGCCAGGACCTGCCTGGGGGTTTTGCACTCTTCGCTGGTTGCATAGATCTTTCGGGTAAGTATGGAAAGATAAATAAATATATTTCTGGTCCATGTCACTTTTTCATCCCCTTTTCACATTAATCAGTTTTTAAAGATCTGTTTAGATCTGCATAACAATACATATTTAAAAATGCGTTTTCTCGCAAAACACACATTTCTAAACATATTTTGACACATTCTTTGAGCAGAGAACTTTAACGGAGGAAGTATGAAATTGGATAGATGACTAAATTCTGATCTGCACATTAGTCTGGAAGATGCAAATAGCTCAGTTCCTATTGGTCAATGTTGAATTCCTCAAGCCTTTCCACAGCCAATGCTGCAACACTTCTCTGAGAGGGCTCCTTTAGGAGTTGCCTGGGCACTTCATCGTGCCAAGGCTGGGAAGCTGTTCACTTTTGGAAGTGCCTCAAAGACAGTAGATTTTCAAACAAGTTCAGTTTACATACAAAAGAGCTCAACCTTGTTCAATGTGAATTTCAAAACTGATGAATATTCAGCTCAGATGAGTCTACTCTGAAAATGCAACTTAAGGTCATGTGTCTCTACTGTACAAAAGGATCTGCAAGCATTGCTAACTCACACCTTAAGCAGGGCACTGTTTGAAAAGAGTTTCCTAACAATAAAGTCAAAACCATTTTAAGAATGGAAACATTTATGGTGATGTGATTTGCATTGTTCACAAGGAAAGACCTTATTGAAAGCAAAATATCCCCCTTTCATAAACACTCTTCTCAGAACATATAGTGAAAATCTTTACCTCCAAACAGATATTTCTCTCCTGTCAAAACTTTCAGAGGGCTGTTACTTCGAACGGAAGAGGCTTCATCACCGTCAATGGTGAGCACTGCAAAATTTTCCTTTGCTAAGAACCGAACCTCATGCCACTGCCCGTCATTGAGTCCAGCCCCTGCAAGTGGGAGAAAGAGACAGCCTGGTTATCTTTCCATTTCCTAATCTGTCTTGAATCTCCTAGGACAGTGGGGTAGGGTTAGCTGTAGAATATTGTCAGACTACGGTAGTTGTATAAGAAGTCATTTATCAGTCAACATTTGAAAGCATTCAACATGTGCAAAATTAGGTGACAGCTGCATGTCATGGTGACAGCTGTTACCCAATAAAATTTCCCACATCCCCTTGCGTATGTCTGGAGAAGTGATGTATCTCTATTGGAGAATAATGGATGCTCACCCTTTCCAGGTGGGCGGGGGTTGCAGCCCCTCACCCTCAGCCACCACCCCAGCAGACAGCTCTTACATGCTCGCCAGCCGTTGGGGTATAACCCTGCTTCTAATGCGCCAATCAGAGGCCCCACCAAATGGGCAGTGCCTTGCTGGCTGGCCAGGCAATGGCTGCTGCTGTGCCCAGTCAAGGTTAGGGCAAAACATCACAGCACAAAACATTAAGACGCTGGGTGGAATCCAAGTCTTTAAGCATGGGGTGAAGTGGTGCATCACCCTGTCATAAACCAGTGGTGTATTCAGGGTACCCCATTAGAGGATCTCAGTGGGTCTCTGTTCGGAAGCCAAGGGTGGGGGCAGACGAGACTTGGAGCTTCCAGTGGTGACCTTAGGACAGCCACCTCAGTAGATTGACATCTTGGGGAGGCCATAATCCCTGGCACATTTTTAATCCAGATCGTTGTCTGTTTAAGTCTGTTCTGCTACACCTCACTTGGGTCTCATGGCGGAAAGTGGGGAGATGGGACTGGGACTACAATATATGAATGCTGACTTTCACCAAAGTTTGGGTAGTCCCTGTAACATAAACCTTATTCACTCCATTCAAAATGAAAACTGATCATAGAAACATGACTGGTTCACACATTATTTATTGAAGAATATTAAGGCAAGGACATACAAAAAATTTTTTTGACCCAAGTAGTGTGATTTATTTCAGGTGGATCATTTATTTTTTAAAAACCATCACATTCCCAAAGATAATCACAAGCAAATCATTAGGCTGCTGCTGACAAAGCACCTGGCTTCTCGAGAGATAATTGTTGTAACCAGAATAAAGAGAAAATGTGGACCAAAGTTTGCTGCTGAATCCTATTTACTCAAAAGTAACTGTGCAGAGAACTGCAGCCCTAGTGCGCATTGTTACAAGGCATGTGACTGAACCCACATGCATGTCCAGTGCACATTTGAACCCAACACACACGCCTGAAAGGACTGGGACATTTTGCATGGAGTCGGGCAAGCATCCATTTAAAATGTGCATAAACCTTGAGCTCTTATACACAATAAAGCACTTGTCACACCAGGAAGTAGAAAAAGATTGGTTTATGACACATAAAAGAAAGACAAGGAGTTAATGCATAGTGCTTTAGACTGAATGTTACAGAGTATGCGGGCAGCAACTAATTAATTAGTACACTCATGCCCCTGAATCCTAAAGAGTAAGAGAGTCCCTAATTACCCACCCGGGACATGGGTGGCGCTGTGGGTTAAACCACAGAGCCTAGGGCTTGCCGATCAGAAAGTCGGCAGTTCGAATCCCCGCGACGGGGTGAGCTCCCGTTGCTCGGTCCCAGCTCCTGCCAACCTAGCAGTTCGAAAGCAATATCAAAGTGCAAGTAGATAAATAGGTACTGCTCCAAGTGGGAAGGTAAACAGCATTTCTGTGCGCTGCTCTAGTTCGCCAGAAGCAGCTTAGTCATTCTGGCCACATGACCTGGAAGCTGTACGCCGGCTCCCTTGGCCAATAGAGCGAGATGAGTGCCGCAACCCCAGAGTCGGTCACGACTGGACCTAATGGTCAGGGGTCCCTTTACCTTTACCTAATTACCCAAAAGCCTAGAGAGTAAGTGACCGCAGCAAATTGCTACAGACTCACACTGAAGAAAAAGGAGGCTGGTATACCTGGTCTTGAAGCAAGCGGAGTGCAAACTCAGCGAACAGAAATCTGTGCCCTCTGCAAGGATAGAGGTATTATCTAAGTCCCTCCCTCCCTCCCTTTCTTTCTTTCGCAGCCAGTGCCTAGATGGTCGCCTTGTGTGTTCTGAAGCTATTATTGTCACCCAAAAGAAACTGGCCCATTTCTACCAGGCTGTACCTGCTTGCTTGTGTGAACAAAGGTTTCAGAAAGTGATCTTGTGGGTTTCTTGATAAGGGGCAGGCGAACAAATAATGAATGATGTCTTCCACCTGAGACTGACCACAAAGACAAAGTCTGTCTGCGTACAGGACCTTCTTGTAGCAGCCACCCAAGACTGCAGTGGACATCACTTGGAAACGCAGCTCAATAAAGGCATTTCTTAAAGAAAATGGTGACAGTTTGATCAGATAATTAGCTCTAAAATGCTCTGTTCACAAGAGTAGATACCAAGAGGAAAATTTGGTGTTCTAAATTAGTTGCAAGTCCTAGACTCCATCAGAAGAGCCAATCCCTAGTTCCAGAACAGAATAACAGTTTAATAGTCTAAAATATATTGAGCAGCTGCTTCTCAGAATTGCTTATCACCCAAATTCATGTAGCACAAAGCAGGAAAACGCCCAATTGGCATGGTAGCAATTTTTAAACATATACTTTAACTGAGTGTAGTCTGCTATTGCCTTGTTGGCCACCTGGATTCTGTATGAAGAATAGCTGCTGATCTTCCTGATGGCATAGCTTCTGAATAAAGTTATTCTCCACAGATTCCAAAACTTCAAATGGATTTGAATGGAGTGTGAATCAGAGCCCAGATTTCACCCCCATAGAGCATTTGAGCAAGCACTTAGGGTAGGTTCAACCAGCTGCTCTCCCTTATTGGAACAGAACTTCATCAGTGCCTTCACTGGGTTTTCTGTGCTTTGACTTTCATCAACTCCATATTACACTTCCAAGAGAGTGTTTCACTAAAAAGTACACCCAGGTATCTAAATGAGTGAGTTTGTTCTAGAGTCTGCTGTTCCAAGCACTATCTACAGCTAGGACTGTGTCCACCAAATATCACAATCTTGGTCTTGGTTCTTGAAGAGAAGCTGGTAATACGTCATACTGTAACTATTAGGTGGATTTGTAGCTGGTTAATTGACTGGACCCAAAGATTAATGGTGCCTCACCACCCTGGACAAAATTGGTGGCCCAGAATACTCTGTGACAGCCCCCAAGTTGTGGCACTCCCTCCCCACAGAGGTCCATCCGGCACCTTCACTATACAGTCTTCAACGAATGCTAAAGGTGCAGCCTTTGACACCTGAGATGCATATTTCAGTTAAAAAGGGCAGGAAAGGGGGCAGTCCCACCTGCCAGTGAACCCATTGTGTTTTGACTATTTGTGATTTTGGCATCAGGAGTGATCCCCGGAACATAACCCCCAAGTAAGTTGCAGGCTTACTGTATATCATATGACTTGGCTTATTTGCTAAAAGTCATAAGAATTGTGCTGCTAAACTGCTCCTGACAGCCATGCTTTTGTCTAGAACATGTGGCATGCACACTTACTTTGACTAAAGGGCTCAAGGAAGCTAATGACAAGAAGAAAACAGAACCAATCATGAGGCGCTTCTGCAAGATTCCACCAAATCTCCACATAAGAGTCCTTCTGTTTCAACAATTCCTTATTTTATTGTTTACAGTACTTTTTTAATAAACTGCGCTAGAAATAAAACTTTGAAATGTGGGGTATAAATATATCCAGCAAACTGATTCAGTTCCCTGGGCTGCTCTCTATTTTTAACCATGCTGGAAGGTCCTTCTCTTTGTCACACTCTGGAATTGGCATTGTGAAATTCAGTTTCAGATCCTTCTTTCCTCCTTATTCATCAAGGAACCCTGAAGCAACAAAATTGAAAATCTGACAGTTTCAAATTTACAGAAACTTCTGATTATCTCTATGTAAGTCCATTGATTGGTGTTATGTGTGCAGAAAGAATTTTAAATTAAAATTGGTACAGCTCAAGAAGTAGAACATGCATCAGGTATAAATATATACTTAGAAGTCTCTACTTAATATTTTGTATCAATTTATAACTGCATTTTGCTGCCTTTATTCTTCCATGCATTATTTTAGAAAATTCTTAACTTGCTTATTTAAAGCATGCAACCACAACCCTCTTGCGAGTCACAGAAACTTCTTTTTCATGTGCAAATTAGATATGTTAATGAAGCATATTCTGTCTTGCTAGAATTTCTTTTAAATGGCATTACTTTTAAAATTGGGACTCTTGAGATTGTCACTTTGATTGAACAAGAAGGAACAGATGTTTCTGTTATAAGATACATGGAGAAAGAAATGGTTTAATGAGTACCATTTTATTTTTATTTTTTTGCAAATTCAAAAAATCTTGTAAGAAATAGCAAAAGACACCATATGCTAATTATTCTTCAAACAACATTACAGCAGTTAATTCTCAAATGTCTTTATAGTTGATCTTGAGAGATCAAATCAATATGGAATGATCTGTGCAACTGAAGTAAATGAGTGTTAGGCTATTTTTCATTAAATGGATTTTAGAGCCATTTATTGACTCTAAAGTATGAGCAAAGAATACTCATTATCAGAATTATTAATCTGGAGGTAAGTCAGGAAGTCAAGCAGGTAAACCAGCAGCCCAAAAGATTGCTCAGAGAATTCTAGGCACAGGCAACTGACTCTCTCCCCTCTGATTATTTGTCACTTAGAATATCCATATTAAAACCTCTACATACAACTTACTTCCAGATGGAGAGTAAAATTAAGAGCAAACAATTAAAGCAGGAGCAAAAATACCCCCCCCAAAAACCTGTAAATATAAATTACCCTCCAGGTCACATGATCCCAACTGAATGGGTTATCTGCAGGACACCCTCCAACATTCCTCAGATGAAAATTAGGACATTTCTCACTCATTATTTTATATTATTCTTTTGTAAATTTACAAAAAAGAAAAAAGTAAACACCCAAATAAATAAATTTTAGAAAGCTTTCAGGGTGGATCCAAAAATCATAGCAAAAATATTAAGATGAACTGAAACCATAAAACTCTAAAACCAGCAGAAACACTGAAATCAGCAAATCACTAAAAGACTAGCAGGTGCAAACAACCTATATGTGAAATGCTACACTTACAAATGGATCTCCAGGAAAGGTCTTGCGGTGGAAGGGGGTCCTGAGCCAAAGCGCTAAGCATCTCCCCCCCCCTTTTAAAGCCCTGGCTCAAAAAAACACCCTCCTCATTTTCAGCTATGGGGGGAGAGCACTTTAAATTAACACAGTCATGGGGACATTTATGAGATCTTTTAAAACATCTGAAAGTTAGGGTGGGTGGTATTTTGTTTTATTTTTTGTTACATTTTAAACCTTCTTTTGTAATGACAATCCCTTGGCACCACGTTCCAACCTCATATTTCCATTCAAATTTGTTCATTAATTCTAGACTTGATTCTCAGCTCATAATTAATTGAAAAATAAGGATGCAATCTCATAGTGGATGGCTGCTGTTTGGTGGGGAGAACAGAGGCTAAAACCTCCCTTCAAATTCTCTATAGTACTACCGTAGTAGTGATTAAACACCGGGAATGCCTCTTCATTAGTTTTTCTTTCAAAAATTTACAGCATTGATGCAAGTGTTTCTGTACAACACACACCTTTGTACAACCTCTTGGTTTAAGCCAACATATTCTTCTGATGATATATCAATGAAAATTTAGGAAGGTGAACCAACAGTGAATTTTCAGGATAGCTAAGCAGGAAGATTTAGCAGTGTTTGCCAGATGCTTAGGCACTCCCAATGGCATTGACACTTTAAATACAACTTTTGTCTGGAAGCATATTTTAGCAGCACTTTTTAGCAACCCTCTGGAGGGTGGGATGAACAAGCCTGCATACACAATTAATGCTGTCTAATTAGAAACTTGGTAGATCTGAAGAAAAGTAGCAGCAGTAAGTGTCTCCACCTCTGCTCTGATTCAGTGAATAAAACTAAAGATTTGCCTCACTCTTTATTCATATGTAATTTCTTTAGAAAGGATTCCATTTTAGCCATCAATCCACAGCAGGAGAGTTACTGGCCTGAAAGGCAAATAAAATTATACTTGTCTAGCTAATATTATCCATCAGCAAAAATGAAGCTTCTGTGGCATGCGAAGGAACGCATGAGGTATTTAAATAGCAGGGATGGCCAAGTATTGTACCCTTTTTGTGGGAACCACGGGCTTAATTCACACCTTACGTGGGTTAAGAAAACCTACCCTTAGACATGTTCACTTAGATATGAATAGGAGTAACTTCTATAAAGACTCTTTATAGAAGCACAGCAAACCAGATTCACTTCTGTTCTTTGCTTGTGGCACACTAAAGGGAGATTCACGTAAAATTGGCTTGTGCCGCCCACCTGCTGCATGCATTGGCCAGTTGGGCACTGCCATGAACTGGCAGGACAACCGAGGAAAGGGAAGAGGATCTTGACAAGAAGGGTAGCCTTGATTGGAACAGACTGGGACAAGCTGGAGATGGGGAAGGGGGTTGGGGGGACTTAGGAGGTACTCATGGGACATCAGAGGATGTTGCAGGGGCAGCTGACAGTTCAGGGGAGCCAGGGAAGGGGGGGACATCACCAGAACCAGAGGTGCCCCCTTCTCTGTGGACACGGTGGGCTCTGTGGTGCTGGGAACAGTGGGTAGTGCATTCCAGGAGGCTGAGGCAGGCAAGGGAACACAGCCCAGATTGCTAGTGGGGATCATGGGGCTCTTCAGGTCTGGGAGGAGGTTGTGGTCACTCAGATGGATTTGGCTCAGGGCAAGTGGAGAGACACAGCTGCTCAGCTAGAGCAAACTGAGATGCATCCATCAAGATTGGACCTGTTTTGACTTCTGACTACTTTCTAGCGTTGCCCCCTTGGGACTGTGTGTCTGACTGGGCACACAGGATTCAGGACAGAAACAAAGTAGTGCAGCTTGGCTGGCTGGTCCCACCATTTCACCCTTCCCATAGGCTTTGTGTGTGTTTGTGTGAGAAAGGGAGAGAGAGAGAAAACTCACACCCTGTCCTTTCATCTCACATGTTGCTATCCTTGGAGATTCAGCGCTGAACTTCATATACATTAAGTGCCCTGTCACATACACAGTGACTAATTATGAGAGCATCGTCAGTAAATCATGAAAACAAATTATCCTTGCCTCATCCTTTACTCTGGGTAACATCATCCTGATGCTTAATAGAGGCTGTCATGAGCTGTTTATGAAGATAAATCATTGAGCCACACAAATCATGAGATGAATTGTAATAAATCAGTCAGCTGATTGTCCCAAAGGGATTGTCCCAAAGGGATTGTCTCGTGACACTGTCAGTTAGACGTGGGTGAGCACAACTTAGTTTTCATTCCAACACAGACACTGTTGCCACTGACAACTGGACCCACATAGGTGGCCTGGAAATTGGCAGGGGACTCCCACAGGGAACAGGAGCATTAGAAATTCTCTTCTCATGTAGAACTTTAGCACTTCATTTAGCTCTTTGTCATGTGTCCAGCGCTTGCTCTCAGAAAAAAAAGGATAAAGTGGAAACCTGTTTCTTTTAAGCTCGAGTGCTCACATAAAAATGCTTCAACTTACAGAAAAGTTAATATAGCTATTAGCTTTGCTGTCACTCCCAAGAGACCAGCAGAGCAAGAAAATGCCTGTGTTTGATGTAACAGCATAACTTTTGATCAAATGGCCTGCTGTTGCATTGTGAAGCACTGGTTGCACACTGGAAAAGCAAGCTGCTAAATTAGAGAACAGAATGAGGTTGCACGTACTACTTTTAACAGTCATACCACATACACTGATGCAGTGCAGTCTTGTAGCAGAATATTTTACATTGAGTTTATTCATACTGGCAACAAATTGAAAAATCACCAAGCAATTGTTTTGGCAATCCCCAGGGAAAACATCATTTCCTCAAATCCTACATGAAATATATCCATAGGGTCCACATTGACTGTTTCCACCCGAGTATAAAATCAGGAATTTCTCTGAAACACATTTTTTTGGGGGCAAATTTGGAGGTTCTTTCTTGGGAGAGACAATTGGGGGAATCAAAGGAAGCAAAACAAGTTTCAGTAAGACCAATGAAGATGTTCAATGCCCTCAGCAAAACTGGTATTTCCTAAGAATAGAGTTGGCAGTTTGGTAAATTTGCAGCCTCCTGCTTTCGTGAAACATCTGAGAAATTTTGAGCAAAGCCAAAAGTTTCATAAGGCTTGCTTTTTTTGAGGGATGTGACTTAAAAAAACTGGTGCCTGAATTTACTTGTTTCCCTCTTTCTTCCTCATTTCTTTTTTCCATTTGTGTGGTGTCTGTTAGATTTGGTGTCTGTTTGTTGTGGGGGAGGAAGGGAAAGGAAAGCTATTAGTGCGAAAAACACCCACCCACACCCACAAGTGGTCAGTCAAAAGTCTGCTTCCTTTCATCATAGGATGGAGGATAGTTGGCACACATGCTGAATTCCTGTTAAATAAGTTGGCTATGTAAGGTCCATTGTGGATTCAAATCCTCACAGACAATAATTTTGTGATGTGATTGAGACTTTAGATAAAGGTGCATAGTCACTAACCCATTTGTAGCAGAAAACCATAGTTTTCCCCAATCTGGAATTGCTCATGCTCATCCTCAACACACTGCTTTCAATCTAGATTGATTCTAGATCCTGTCATGCACAAGTGTGGGTCTGGTTTCCTGATACACACTTGAAACTCTGGGTTAGGTGATCCATGCCTTCTCCTCTCTGCACATGCCCTGAGTGAAGAAGGAAGCGCTGATTGCGATTTTATGTTGTGAACCGCCCTGGGATCTTCAGATGAAGGGCAGTATACAAATTTAAAGGATCACCATCACCATCATGGTATATATCCATCCACAATGTCACTGGGCAGGTGCAGATCCATACCCCCCATTGCTAGGACCCCCTCCATCAGTTTTCATATGGACACATTGCAAAATCAATCTACAATGAGCTATTTTCAGAATGAAACTATTTTTTCAAGCACTTTTTAGGTGCAAAAAATATGCAGTAGATCTAAATTGTGTGTGTACTACATAGGAAAAACAAGCACAGTCTCCAGTGATTCCAGAATAAAATGGGTGCACATAGCCAAAGTTCCTATTCATTCTCTCTCCCACAAACACAGCTTGCTTTTACCAAAACATAATGCAGCTTGTGTTTCTTTACGCTGTTCAGAATGAATACCTGCCACTGCAATGAATATTGCTCCAATCTACCATAAAACTAGGTGGCCAAGATATGGCCTATGTCATTTCATGCTGGACCTGCCATTTTATCGGGGATAATATTTTCCCCTGCCAGACCCTGGGATGAATTTTAACAGAGCCCAAATGAAAATTCAGTGATCAAGGACAGCTTCTCCTGTAGCTGCAGAAACTTAACAAAGAGTTCTGAGCCCGCCACCATCTCATGTTGAGGTCTATATTTCTGTAAATCACTGAGAGGTTTTCTTACAATCAAGCAGTATATACAGTACACTTTGTTTACACACACACACACACACACACACACACACACACACACACACGCGTAGGTACAATGCAAGGTGTATCTCAACAGAAACCAGTATTTTGTCCTACTATCCCCTTGGAGCATTTGGAAGATTTGGGCAGCCTTTTAGTGGCATCTTCTGGAAGGAAGAGAACTGGGAATTGATGGTGTGTGTAAAACAAAATAAAGTGCATGGGCTGTGTAGGAACCCTAGGAGCACACAATGTCGGGAAATGTTGTCCTCCTAAAGCAATACCAAAATGCAGTCTATTTCTCTGATATAACTTCTGATATTCACCTCTCCTTACATACAGACAATCTAGCAAGACCAACTGTAGGTGCTGGACCATCAAGGAGGCTGAAGGAGAGGACTTGGCGTCACGGCCATTCCCTGGTATTTCCCCTTTGCTGCTGCTGCTGCTGCTACCAGTGGAGAGAACCATCCAGCCTGGTGAGAAGACACATCCCCCCCAAAAACAAAAACAAAATGAGATCAATATTCATGGGCAGAGAGAAAATAAAGGTAGCAAGATTTAGGCCCTGTTGAAATACTCTCTGCCCATGTATATTGATCTCATGTTGTGGTTTTTTTTTTTACTGCTATGTATTAGTTAAATGTGGGTTGTAGTTGTTGTGTATTAAAGTAATAGCACAGCCAAGTATGTATTGTAATATAGAGTTTATTGTATTGTATTACAGAGTTTATTTGAATGTATAAGTTCTAGCGGGAACGTATATCATTTGCTGGTTCAGCTATATCAAAAGGGTAAAGAGGCGGAGGAGGATATGGAAAAATACCTAAAATCTCATATGCTGGAAAAAATATCAGAAGGTCAGAGATTATACTTAAATGGACCTATTGAAATGGAAGAGTTACAGGAAGCAATTGTAAGACTAAAGGCAGGGAAGGCTCCTGGGACTTTCAGCAAATTTTTATAAAGAATTGTCAGAACAATTATCACCAACTCTGCTGAAAGTAATGAACAATATTCTAATAAGGGGGGGAGATTCCGAATTCTTGGAAAAATGCCTTTATCACACTGATCCCAAAAGGACATACTGATTTGATGAATGTTAAAAATTATCGTCCAATATCGTTGCTTAACACAGATTACAAGATTTATGCAGATATTCTGGCAAACAGGTGGAAAAAGATACTGAATGAGATTATACACAAGGATCAATCTGGATTTCTGCCTGGGCGCCAAATGAGAAATAACATAAGAACTGTGATAGATATAATTGAATACCTAGATACAAGAATTGACATAAAAGCTGCCTTAATCTTTGTCGACGCCGAGAAGGCGGACAATATATCATGGAAATTTATGGAAAAAAATCTGGAGTTCAGAGTGCAGGATTTGGATCCGCTGCTGGATTGGTTTACGCTGGAGGGAATCCTTGCCATTGGTTCCCGCCAAAATGTATCTTTTCCCTGCTAGTTCTCTGTTACTATATAAGCCCCAGTTTTCCCCATTCCCGGTGTTCTGGCTCTTACTTGTTCTTTGAAGTAAAGAGATGTTGTACCAGATCCTCGCCTCCTGTTTCTTATTTGCACTGAGCTGAAATCACTGAGGACCCACTACACAACAATAGTATTTAACTGTAACCTGTTAAGTATGCTGTTGTGAGCTTAGTGTACCTATATTTCCAAAGCCCTGTATTTTGATGTTTTGAAAGTTTGCTGTAAGCACTTTGGGCACAGCTCACTGTGGGAAAGTGGCATATAAGTAAATCAATCAACCAACATCCAGCACATTCACTGCTGGGCAAAGGGGTGTTCCTCTCATCCACCCTGCACATGAATAGGATTTACTTTCTCAGTGCTTGAGGTTGCCAATGGCAATGCCCCTCCCTCCCCCCTCAGCGCCCCTTGGCTTCCCACCCGGGCACCTGCCATTCCAGCCACTTCTCACACCAAGAGAGCCGGACTCTGGTTTCTCAACACAGTTTATACAAGAAACACAGCACAGTTGCTTTATATTTCCCCCTATATTTTTCTGGTTTTCTAAAAGCTTTACAAGAATCAAATGACCTTTAAATATTGACAGAGTTTGTCATGCTGGTAATTAAATGTTGATGTATTCTAAAATATTAGTAATTAGGGTAATTTGTTTGTTGAGGGTCCTCAGTTTGTTCAGCGCTACACAAAAAGGGGAAGCATTCATTACATATTTCAATGTTAATGATGTTTATAAAAAGCAAACATAGGAGGAAGCATCTCTTCACAGACTTGTTTCTATTACAGCTTGGACCAAGTTCAGTCACCATTAAATGGAGCTTGGGCTTTTATAGCTCAAATTTGTTCTGGCTGCTGTGCCCCAGGAATCGTCAGAGTTCATCCAAATAATAAAAAATCGTGCAAATCAAAATGAGGATGTTTCACAGGGTTTCCATAGAAATGTCATGCTTTGGGGAAGCAGATAGTCCTGCTGCATTAATAGGGTTGGTTATAATAAAGCTGTTTGAATTGCACATTAAGAAATCTCAATGAAGCCTGCATTTTGATAGAAAAATCTTCAAGTTGAATCAGAAGCATTAAAAAAAAGCCCACTGAATTTAGCCTGTGTTCCAGTTTCAGTGTTGAGGCTTTTCCAGCAGTCCAGTGAAGTTTTTGCAACCAGTTAACTCTGCGGCTACCAAATAAAGCATCTGACATTCTTGTGGTTCCTGGGACTGGGATGTTTGCTGTCCATTGCTCCAAGTGACGAGGTTTACCAGTTATTTCTAGTAGCCTCAATTCTGTGCCAATAACAGCAGTCTGGTTTGCAAAAATAATAATAAAATAAAATAAAATAAGCAGGTGACGCGAGGAATCATTAACGAGTCCCCTTTGGGTACATATTGCTGCTCACTTCCATGGTACATGTATAAGAGCACAAAGGCAAAATAATATACCTGCATCTTTATATCAGAGGTTGTGAAATAACATGGAATTGCATAGGTATTGTGTCATATTTCTCAGGTGATACTGAAAGCCTCCTGCCACCTGATCTCTGGTGTTCATAACCAGGAAACAGAAGCAGGGAGTGGGGGCAAGAAGGTTGAAATGATGCCAATCAGGGCCGTCTTAAGCGCCCCTGGTGCCATGGAGCGACGGATCCCTCCGGCGCCCCCCCTCCCCGTTTCCCAGCGCGGTGGGCGGGCGGGCACAGTGCGGCTGCCACAGGCACTGCTGCGCGGCGGGCAGGCACAGCGCGGTTGCCGTGGGCGCAGCTGCATGGCGGACCGGGCAGCAGGCGGGCGCAGCTCGCGGCGCCCTCCTGGCGGGCCGGCGCCGTGGTGCCCTGCGCCACCCAGCCTGGACGTAGGGCCGGTCCTGATGCCAATGCACCAGCAGCAGCAGGGCTGGATGGGTTCAACCAGTGACCAGGCTGGCATTCCTTCTGCCCCCCCCCCACCGGCTTCCCACCTCCCAGTAGAATTTAACATAGGACTATGCATGGGATGAAAAGAGATGAACAGAGAGGTATTATTACTACCCTTGATTTGGATACTATACTTCTGTTGATGCAGCATTAGCCATTTTTTTTGCTGATGTTTGTAGTCTAGTGTAGTTGAAAAGATTTATGTATGCATGGCTGCTTTATATCCTGCTTATAATCCAACTGGATTCTCAAAAATGCATCATCATAACGCCACAAGAAAAAGAACTTGGGTTCAAACTGTTGGTGGGTGGGATCTTGGGGTCATAATGGATTGCTTGATGAAGATGTCACCAGATGTGATAAAGGCAAATTCAATGCTAGCGATCATTAGGAAAGGAACGGAAAATAAAATTGCCAATATCATAATGTTGTTAAACAGATGAAAGAGGATGGAGCGGCTCCCCTATGAAGAGAGGTGAACTGAGTAGAGCACTAAATAAATGCCGGTCATAAATATAAACCTCTATTTCTATCTTTCTATCTATCATCTATTGTGATGTCACAATGTTGTTGTTATTGCAGTTGGTATCAACAACATAACAGCAACATCAATTTAGTGCTTAACATTATAAAGGTAAAGGAACCCCTGACCGTTAAGTCCAGTTGTGAACGACTCTGGGGTTGCGGCGCTCATCTCGCTTTACTGGCCAAGGGAGCCAGCATTTGTCCGCAGAAAGCTTCTGGGTCATGTGGCCAGCATGACTAAGCCGCTTCTGGCGAACCAGAGCAGCACACGGAAACACCGTTTACCTTCCCACCGGAGCGGTACCTATTTATCTACTTGAACTGGTGTGCTTTCGAACTGCTAGGTTGGCAGGAGCTGGGACCGAGCAACAAGAGCTCACCCCATCGCAGGGATTTGAACTGCCGACCTTCTGATCGGCAAGCCCTAGGCTCAGTGGTTTAGACCACAGCGCCACCCGCGTCGCTTAACATTATACTAATCACTAAAGTAAAGCAGGCTGATCCTGTAGGGTCGGGAACCTGGGGAAATAGTAAATATCGCTCGGGAACCTGGGGAAATAGTAAATTTTGTTTCCTAGCATTTGATCATACACTCAAATAGATAGATATCAAAAGCAAGCTGCCTATACTATGCCTGTAGCTCTGCAAGAACTGCACTGCTGTGAGAAGGTGAAGCCTGCATTTGTCCGTGGCTGCTTTGTTTTGTTTTTAACAACCAACAGGCAGATGTTAACACTATAAACTGAGTGTCAAGAAAACCTGCTGGCCAAGCGCATGGCACTGGGGGACAATGCAAGGCCTGGGGCTAAATTATTTAACTTGCGCGGAGCTGAGCAATGTCTTCACAAAGGATATAAAGGCAGCCTCATGAAGGAGCTCAAGCACTGTGCAGGGAATCCAAGGCTTTCCCTCTCTTTGCACAATCCATCACACAAACAACGGGGCAAACAAAGCAGGAAGACAAGCCCTGTACCAAATTAGGTAGAAGAAAACCTTCAGAACATTTCACTAACCGAGTTCTATTAAAGCTTCTGGTGCTCAACAGTTAATTATTTATTAATAAAACCAAGCAAAGTAAATATGAAATATGTATATTCCATGACAATAAAACCTGTCTGTTGCAAAGTGCTATGAACCTGCCATGCAACTGAGAGAAAAAAGTGTGAAATAAAGAATTTTCGGGACATCGCCAATGACAGTATTGTTACTAGGGGGGCTTATATATTGGTAACACCTAAGGAGGGATCAGTCTCTTTCAGGCCCATGTCCATTGGGTCACATTGCCACATCAAGTACTTATCTTTTATATTTAAAACCCTACACAAGAATTTGTATACTGTATGCATTTTCTCACAAAATATGCATGTCTAAGCTTATTTTCTCTCACATATCATTTGTAAACATATTTTCTCATTAAGTACAGGTATATAATTTATTTATTTATTTTGAGTGGAGAACTGACTCATAAAATTTTGAACAGTACAAGATCCAAAGGGCAGCTCTCTTAGCCCAGGAGGTACAGATTAGATGGCTGCAGAGTGGGATTTGCACAGAACAAATTCCTCAGGCGTCCCGAATAATACCTGCCAGGAGGTGACAATTCATGGTTGCACCTGACTGTGCAGGCAAAGGTTGTGATCCAGCAAGTTTATTAAAATTCATTTAGACTCCAGATTGTTTCTTTCTGCAGAATGCCAACACCAGTCCCTTGTAAAGACTAAAAGAGGTGTATGTCTTCCCATCTCTGCCAGTCTCTGGCATTTGGGCCCCCCGGAACAAAGCCTTCCAGGACCATGTTGGGGGCAGACCAAGTGCCCGCCACACACATCCAAAAATGGGAAGGAAGTCTGCCCACCTTGGGGCTTGCATGTTTATTTTATCTCTGATTCGGACAAAAACAAGTGGATTTTTTTAACAATGCAGTTCTATATAATAATGTCAAAATATGGGGGAAGGGTTATGAGCCCAGCAGGTCTTTGAAGCCGGTGGTTTGGAGGACTGTTGTGTGAGACTCTCTACATTCTGCCCTTCATTGAGAGGGAGAGCTTAGACAGGTAGCTATTTTTTATATTGGGTCACTTGCACAAGCAAATGTAAAAAAGCTTATATCTTGCAAAATACTGTTTTAAATCTATATTGACTTGCTTGTGAACTATATCTGGAAAAGAGCTGATGGGAACATTTATATTTTGCATGCAGGAGTTTATATTTGATTAATCCATTTTCCTCCTGGACATTCTGTGGTAGACTCCAAAGTAGCCTTAGAACACATCAGCAACTTCAGACAATCTTTGCTTTGGGAGGTCGTTCGATTAAGGTTGCCAAGGTCGTTTTGGCCTTTCCTGAAGATGCAGTGTTGTGTTGTTTTTGAGTACCTGTGATCAATATATTTGACACGTTTAACATTTCAAAAGTGCACATAAAATTTTGTGTATTTTGAGTTCATTTGGTTTATAAGCATTTTTCTTTTTACTTGCCCTTCTGGATAGCTACCATATCCAATATCCTTAAAAATGCATCATTCTCCCCAAATGTTAAGAAATTTATGTTGTAAACCATCCTGGGATCTTTGGACAAAGGGTGGTATATAAATTTAATACATAAATAAATAAGAATGGTTTTTCTTAGGTCCCATTATACACACCCTTTGTAATAGTTGCTTGCATCCATCTCATAAGGATTGATACTTTTAATTTCAGTTTCAGTACTTGACTTTGCTATAATTCTGGCCCAACTGCACTGGCTGCCAATTAGTAGCCCAATTTGGAGTGCTGGTTTTGACCTACTAAGCCTTACACAGTTCATGACCACAATACACCAAGGACCGCCTCAGACCCTGCGCTCATCATCTGAGGCCCTTCGTCATGTGCCTCCTCCACAAGAGGTCCGGAGGGTGGCAAGGCGAGAATGGGCCTTTTCTGTGGTGGCTCCCCATTTGCTTTCCTCGGGGAGGTTTGGCTGGTGCCTTCGTTACATGTCTTTAGGCACCAGGCAAAAACATTCTCCTTTACCCAGACCTTTGGCCATTAAATAATCCATGGCCTGTTAGAGCTGGCGGGGGGCAATCATAGAATCATAGCGTTGGAGGAGACCACAAGAGCCATCCAGTCCAACCCCCTGCCAAGCAGGAAACACCATCATAGAATCAGATGGTGACTGTTATGATTATTTTTTATTATGCTGTCTATTATTATGTTTTTATTGCTGTGCTCTGTGAAATGTGTTCTGATTGTTATACACCACCCTGAGATATTTTGATAAAGGGGAGCATATAATTCAAATAAATAAGAATAAAGAAAGAAGTCTTCTGTGACTGCATTGCGTGCTACAATTCTTATCTCATAGAATCACAGAACTGCAGTTGGAAGGCACCCTGAGAGTCATCAGACAACCCATTTCCCAGGCCACCCACCGAGCTACATTCTAATCTAGATCAGGAGTTTCTGAAAGTGGGAGAGGGACCTCCTGTTCTCTCTGCTCACTCTTCCTCTCTCGCTCCCACAAAACCACCCACCGGTTCTCATTGCAGAGGTAGGAAGCCAGCTGTCAATGAGAATAGAAGAAGCATTTGTGATTAGAACTCAGATACAGGGGTACCTTGGTTTACAACCATAATCCATTCTGGAGGTCCGTTTGTAAACCAAAACAGGTTGTAACCGAAGGCATGCTTTTGCCAATGGGGCCTCACAAAAACTTTCTTTGTAATCCCATAAAAGGGTTGTAATCCCAAAAAAAAGTTTTTACAAACATGTCAAACCTGGAAGTGCATGTCTCCTTCAAAAGACCCATTCTCTGCCAAAACCATAACTAGAATGTTTCCAGAGAATACATTTCCTCCAGAATTGCTTGGAGTGTCAGCACACTCTGAAGCTACAAAAGGGGATACTAGCAACCAGGCAGTAGTTTCCAAATTTCTCAGGATCCAAAGATAGCTTTTCAAGAGCAGGTATGCCAACACCAAGGTGGTAGGGATGGACCCACATATGCCGACCCATGATGTGAACTCATACATGGACCCATTTGTGAATGTATCCCTGAGAGATCATGTGTTCAGCGGACAGAGGCTGAGTGGGCAGCTGGTGAATGAGTGATATTCCCCTTTGCCTTCCAAATACTAAATTTATCCAGTTTCTTGGCTTGACAGAGACTTACGGTTTTAAAAACTGTGGCATGAGCTAAAGTGGCATCCTATCCATTCTTGCAAGCAAGTGCCATTCTCCCACACCATTCTAGGATACCACTAAAGTCACCAAATTGTAGAAGTATTTATGACAACATTTTTCTACTGGACAACATCTGCCTCTAGTACAAATGTCTGATGGTGATTCGTCCCCTAAGGTCACCCAGCACCCATCTAGCCTCATCCTGTGGCAAGCAGTGAGTGGTCTGGCCCCACCTCATCTATTCATTGCCATCTATTTGTCAAATGGTTGAAGAAATAACACTAAGGTGAAACGCCACACACTTTTTCAAATCCTATGTCTACCGGAAGGTAAAGCATTCAACATTCAGGAGGAGGAGAGGGTGGCGAAACTCCTGTAAGATCAGATACTCATTACTCCACATAAATGTCATACCAATGACATTGATTCCATATCTAGCCATAGGAGAGAACAAGGCCTAGCATCTGGGTCACAAGGACAAATTGTAGCTCTGGGCACCAGCTATTATACAGCTGCTATTCTCTTCTCCTGCTTACATGTTGTTTGCTGATTCTTAGTCTATATTCCTTAGAGGTGGAAGGGATGCTTAATCACATCTATTTTGTACTATGCTCCTCTCTTGCCCTGCCTCAGTAAACAAGGAGACATGAGAGCAACAGATGGAAATACTAATGCAGAACTCTTCAGCTGCTTCTGTGTGCAGGGAGACACATGTGGGGGTAATTGTATTTAGAACTCATCCATCAAGTTAAAGTGATATATACAATTTATTGAATACTGAAATAAGGTCACTTGCCTTGCCTTTCTGTACAAGCAGTGCACTAAATATGCTTGCATTCAGATCCAAAGAATCTATGCGGCTTTAATCATAATATGAATGACTGGAAATGCATATTTGTGGAATAGTCTCAAACCCTTAAAGTTGTGTGCTGGGCCTTTTGCCCAGTTGCCCAGGAAGCCTTATAAGGAGCTGCTTCAAGAGAGGGACTGTGAGCAACATCATTGGGGGGGGGGTGTTTCTAGGATCAAGGTGCAGCAGTGAAGCTCCCTTGTTATTCTTGCTGTTGCATGTTGCTAATGTAATCTTGTTCATATATCTAGATATCTTACTAAAATCATAGAGAATCATAGAATTATAGAGTTGGAAGGTACCCCCAGGGTCATCTAGTCCAACCCTCTGCAATGCAGGAATCTCAACTAAAGCATCCGTGAAAGACGGCCAAAAATGTTGCTGCTGCTTTATTATGTTATCATGAAATTGTTTTACAGTGCATGAATTTGAAAAAGCATTTCTGTTTCCTTTGTTGTAAGCTGCTTTGAGCATTTTTTTGGGGGGGTGGAAAAATGTCATACCAAGAAAATGATGGATGAGAGATGGATGCAGAAGGTCGCAGGTTTGAGTTCCCAGGATCTCCAGGTAGGGTTGAGAAAGACATACCTAGAAGCATGGAATGCTGAGCAGGGTGGGCTACTCAGTGTAAAAAAAAAGAAACCCCATCTGTTCCCTCCAAGTTCACTGATATGCCTTCTTTGTTGGGAATGTGCCAGTTGGAAAATATTTCCAGCCTCTACGGTTTCAAAACATGTCCCCTACTGTGGACAGAGGGGCTGGCCGGTGGGTTGCTAAGCAACTTGAGCAGTATGGAATGCACAACGCCTGCTTGTCCAGGAAAGCCAGAGTCTTGGTCTGTTGATATCAGAAAAGTCACAGAGCCTGTGCAATCTGGCAGCCTGACTTGGGTTCTTCCACTTTACTTCTATTGGAGGAGGAAGATGGAAGGTTAAATATTCTCCAGCCATAGCCTGCCTTCCTCAGGTTCCTGATGGCAGTTCTGCTGCCATGGCTGGTTGACCAGGCAGAAAGAGCAAGCAGACAGATGCACATGTATGCAGGAAAAAATGCAACTGATGGCACTACATGGGGAAATGAATCAAACGTATCCCTTTTGTTTCTGAAGAAATATGTTTAAACAACTAAAATTAAAATAGGAGCATATCAAACCCTCCTGAACCCTGGAAGTTTTTTGAAGCACAGACAATATGATGTATTGCTAACTCATCAGAAGAATATAATGGAATTGTTTTTGTCATGGAACTCATCATTGTAAATATGATTATTAAGAAGAAGCTTACTGAACAGGCAGCTCCCTTGATAAGATAATTGTGAGCCTTTAAGGATAATATCTAATTAAGGCACTGATTTGGAAGGCAGCATTTGAGTTATTACAATGCACCCATCCCACCAAGACTCTTGCCCCGGTCTAATACTGCTCTTGGCTGATGGCTGCAGGCTATCCCATTAAAGAGATCCACGGGGAGGTGCTTTTGTCCATATACCCCCCCCGGGGGGGGGCTGAGGGCCACATCACTCCTCAACCCAGCAAGCCTGTGAGGGTTGCACTCATTTGTAAGTCAAATGAGGTTTGACCCTGTTATTCTTCCAGCAGGTGGGCTGGAGGAGATAGTGACTACCCAGTGCCAAGGCAAAAGTCCTTTACTTCTGTAATCAATAAAGCTGTGGCCTAATTTGAACCAACAAATATTGTCTGTAGTGTTTTCAGCTTTTACCAGTATGGCTTGATGGGGGCAGGTGCAGGTTCACTGTGCAAAGGCAGATGTTATCTCAAATGTCAACAGCACACCCAGTATAGCCAAGTCACAAGCATTATTATGAAAATACTTTAACCTTCCAATGTAGCTGATATGGAGGCTCTGGCAACTTCCAGGTCTGTGGTGAAACCTCTTGTATGTAGCAGAAGCCAGGCACCCAGGCCCCTGCCTGCATGGCAAACTGAGGTGAGCCTTCATGGTGCTCACAGTTTTCTGGCGATCATGTACTGCTGGGTCATTATGTTGCAGGTGGCCATAGTTCACTAGCTTCCCATTAACGCACTGATAGGAAACTTGGCTGCCAATAAGCCAATATGCTTATTAACCATTGTCAAAATCCATCTGTGGCACAGTTTGCTTTTCCTGGCAGGTGCAGGGGTAAGTTGTTAAGGTAAATTGTGGGGAAGAACTGCCTTACCCATACACACAATTAAAAATTCATCTGTTCAAAAGTATTCCAGGAAATGCTTAAATGGAGAATGGTTACATGCCAGGAAAGGGGGGGGGAATGGAAGATAAACAGTATATATATCTAGGGTATGCTGTAGGTAGATGGAGATTAAAGCTCCAAGAAAACTCTCAGTGAAGTTTTCAAAACTCTGGGAATTTGCTTATATGTTTTATTTCAATATTTATGGCAGCTGCTGATTTATTTATTTTTATAGGAACAGAAATGATGGGACACCAAAAGTTAGGTTCTATTTTTGGCTGAGGCTTTAGGGCAGGCATCTCCAAACTTCGGCCCTCCAGATGTTTTGGACTACAATTCCCATCTTCCCCGCCACTGGTCCTGTCAGCTAGGGATCATGGGAGTTGTAGGCCAAAACATCTGGAGGGCCGCAGTTTGGGGATGCCTGCTTTAGGGGAAGGCAAGCAAAGAGGGTGGCCAAGTCAGTTGCCTGCATCACACTGGAAAGCGCTCTCTGACCATCTTGTATTCTTCAAGAATCTGCCTGGTGCCCTAGGAAGGCAGGAATTCTAGGTCGGCAAATAGCGGGGTGAAAGCCTCCACCCTCACAGGACTACCAGAGAAGCAGCTGCTACCAGTCACAGAAAAGGAGGCTCCTCGCCTCTTAGCAGGCGCATAAAAAAAGAGAGGTCAGGCTAATAACTTTTGTAAACTTGTTTACAAGGCTGCTCTATTATTTCTACGCCTCTTGGAAACGGAGCCTGGATTCTAGGCTTTTCAGGCCTGGAAGCGTTACTAACATGGGCTGCTGCTGACACCCAGATCTGAAAACTGATTATTGGCATTTGAGATCTTCCACTAGATCTCATGCTTGACAGCAGATAATAGATGCGAGGTTTTCTGTTGAAAAATTAATTACTGTGTTAAAGAAATGCCACTTTAGTTTGAAACAGCTATTGGGACAACCTGTTGTTGCGGAGATATACACAACTGCCTTGCACAGAGTTCTGCGCGATTCAGTTGTTGAAGTGCTCCTGTGTCAAGAGATGTGCACCAACAAAAGATGCATCTGAATTCCAAACTCTGGTCTTAGCCAATCAGAGAGCTAAACTCTGATATTATAATGCTAATCTGAGCATAGAAAGCTACTTCACGCTAAGCCATGTGATTCATCCAGCCTAGCAGCCTTTACTCTGACTGGCAGCTGTTCTTCAGAATCTCAGCCGAGGTCTTGAGCTCCTCCACTGGCTGAGATTATTGAAGGGGCAATGCGAGTGACCGTGTGGGGCACTTGCTGACCACGCCCACTTCCACTGATCTATGGACCCAGCAGACCCCACACCTTTGCCTCTGGGAACATGCAGGGCTAGGTTCAAACTCAGGAGACACAGTCAAAAGCAGGCATCCCATAAACTGCGGCCCTCCAGGTGTTTTGGCCTAAAAACTCCCATAATCCCTAGCTAACAGGACCAGTGGTCGGGGAAGATGGGAATTGTAGTCCAAAACATCTGAAGGGCCAAAGTTTGGGGGATGCCTGGTCAAGAGGATGCTTTCCAAAACAGTTTATCTGCTTGGTGGTGGTCCATGATTTGAGCCATGGTCTATATATTTCAAACCTGTCAGGAATGTATAGAAATGCAGAGCTCCTTGGACTAGCTACGCTCACTGAGGCCATTGTGCAATTGCAGAGGTGATGTGAAGAAAGAGAAAACAACCTATCGGTTTCCAGTCTTTATTGACAGCACAACACTTTTTTCTTTTCTTTTTGCTGTGAAACACCTTCCTTTTGATATGTGTAATCTGAATGGATAATTTGACAATGAAGTGTTCCACTGGCAATACACGAGGAGACTTTTGTTCAAAGCGGTGATCAATACGGTGAAGAGAGCAAAGCAGAGCATGCATCATTACAAACCTAATGATGTCTTTACTGCTCTACAATCATTAGAAGTCTGAGCACTTCAGAAATAATGCATCCATTACAGAAAATTCTGTATTTGCTCTACATGCCTCTGATGACAATTTGTATTATGATTAACCTAAGAACAGGTAATGGGGACATGGTTGCTGCAGCCCCCACAAGCCTGTTCCTCAGGTAAGTCCAATGGGGGAGAGGAGAGGATCAATAAGCAGACTGGTAGGTTATTAAACTAGTGGGCGCACTTGGTGGCAAAAGGAGAAATGCATTTACAGTGGTACCTCGACTTACGATCCGTTCCGCAGCCATCTTCGTAAGTCTTCGGTTGTCAAAGCGCCTGTCTTCGGTTGTCAAAGCGCCTGTTCTGCACATGTGTGAAGTGCAATTTCACACTTCTGCGCATGCACCGACCGTGCACGGCGAAAATACTTCCAGGGTTGTTGATTTCGAAAGTCGAAACCTTTGGAAGTCGAGTCATACGGATGTCGAGGTATGACTGTATCACAAAAGAGACTCGCTATGGACCTGGTGCTTAGAAACTAAATAGCAGCAAGAGCAAGGAAGAAGTCACAACCTTTACCTCAATGGGCAAAGGGGGACTGGCTAGCCCTGACTGTGGAGGATACCATGGAGCAAGGTCTCAAAAGCTGCAGAGAGATCAAGCAGGAGCAGGAGGCATTTGCACTCGCTTAAGGCTAAACATCCCGGAGAGTGAAGTCAAATGGGCCTTAGAAAGCACTGCAAATAACAAGGCCAGTGGAAGTGATGATATTCCAGCTGAACTATTTAAAATTTTAAAAGATGATGCTGTTAAGGTGCTACACTCAATATGCCAGCAAGTTTGGAAAACTCAGCAGTGGCCAGAGGATTGGAGAAGATCAGTCTACATCCCAATCCCAAAGAAGGGCAGTGCCAAAGAATGCTCCAACTACCGCACAATTGTGCTCATTTCACACGCTAAGCAAGGTTATGCTTAAAATTCTACAAGGCAGGCTTAAGCAGTATGTGGACCGAGAACTCCCAGAAGTGCAAGGTGGATTTTGAAGGGGCAGAGGAACCAGAGTCCAAATTGCAAACATGAATCGGATTATGGAGAAAAATATCTACTTCTGCTTCATTGACTACACAAAATCCTTTGACTGTGTCGACCACAGAAGCTATGGCAAGTTCTTAAAGAAATGGGAGTGCCTGATCACCTCATCTGTCTCCTGAGAAATCTCTATGTGGGACAAGAAGCTACAGTTAGAACTGGATGGTCTGAAGTTGTTGTTGTTGTTTAGTCGTTTAGTCGTGTCTGACTCTTCGTGACCCCATGGACCATGGCACGCCAGGCACTCCTGTCTTCCACTGCCTCCCGCAGTTTGGTCAAACTCATGTTCCTAGCTTCGAGAACACTGTCCAACCATCTCATACTCTGTTGTCCCCTTCACATCTTTTAATTTCGTGGCTGCTGTCACCATCTGCAGCGATCAAGGAGCCCAAGAAAGTAAAATCTCTCACTGCCTCCATTTCTTCCCCTTTTTTTGCCAGGAGGTGATGGGACCAGTGGCCATGATCTTGGTTTTTTTGATCACTGCAGATTGTGACAGCAGTCACAAAACTAAAAGACGCCTGCTTCTTGGGAGAAAAGCAATGACAAACCTAGACAGCATCTTAAAAATCAGAGACATCACCTTGCCAATAATGGTCCGTATAGTTCATGCTATGGTTTTCCCAGTATGTATGGAAGTGAAAGCTGGACCATAAAGAAGGCTGATCGCCAAAGAATTGATGCTTTTGAATTATGGTGCTGGAGGAGACTCTTGAGAGACCCATGGACTGCTAGAAGATCAAACCTATCCATTCTGAAGGAGATCAGCCCTGAGTGCTCACTAGAAGGACAGATCGTGAAGCTGAGGCTCCAATACTTTGGCCACCTCATGAGAAGAGAAGACTCCCTGGAAAAAGCCCTGATGTTGGGAAAGATTAAGGGCACAAGGAGAAGGGAACGACAGAGGACGAGATGGTTGGACAGTGTTCTCGAAGCTACGAACATGAGTCTCAGCAAACTGCGGGAGGCAGTGGAAGACAGTGCCTGGCGTGCTCTGGTCCATGGGGTCACAAAGAGCCGGACACGACTAAACAACAACAAAGGCTAAACAAGTGGGACTTCAACAAAACAGCTTTATAGTGGGCGGCGCTGTGGTCTAAACCACTGAGCCTAGGGCTTGCCAGTCAAAATGTAGGTGATTCGAATCCCCACAATGGGGTGAGCTCCCGTTGCTCGGTCCCTGCTCCTGCCAACCTAGCAGTTCGAAAGCACGTCAAAGTGCAAGTAGATAAATAGGTACCACTACAGCGGGAAGGTAAATGGCATTTCCATGCTGTTATGTATAAAGTCAAAAGCCTTTGACTGTGTCGACCACAGCAAACTATGGCAAGTTCTTAAAGAAATGGGAGTGCCTGATCACCTCATCTGTCTCCTGAGAAATCTCTATGTGGGACAAGAAGCTACAGTTAGAACTGGATATGGAACAACTGATTGGTTCAAAATTGGGAAAGGAGTACGACAAGGTTGTATATTGTCTCCCTGCTTATTTAACTTATATGCAGAATTCATCATGCGAAAGGCTGGACTAGATGAATCCCAAGCCGGAATTAAGATTGCCGGAAGAAATATCAACAACCTCAGATATGCAGATGACACAACCTTGATGGCAGAAAGTGAGGAGGAATTAAAGAACCTTTTAATGAGGGTGAAAGAGGAGAGCGCAAAATATGGTCTGGAGCTCAACATCAAAAAAACCTCCTGGCAAATAGAAGGGGAAGAAATGGAGGCAGTGAGAGATTTTACTTTCTTGGGCTCCTTGATCACTGCAGATGGTGACAGCAGTCATGAAATTAAAAGACGCCTGCTTCTTGGGAGAAAAGCAATGACAAACCTAGACAGCATCTTAAAAAGCAGAGACATCACCTTGCCAACAAAGGTCCGTATAGTTAAAGCTATGGTTTTCCCAGTAGTGATGTATGGAAGTGAGAGCTGGATTATAAAGAAGGCTGATCGCCGAAGAATTGATGCTTTTGAATTTTGGTGCTGGAGGAGACTCTTGAGAGTCCTATGGACTGCAAGAAGATCAAACCTATCCATTCTGAAGGAAATTAGCCCTGAGTGCTCACTGGAAGGACAGATCGTGAAGCTGAGGCTCCAATACTTTGGCCACCTCATGAGAAGAGAAGACTCCCTGGAAAAGACCCTGATGTTGGGAAAGATTGAGGGCACTAGGAGAAGGGGACGACAGAGGACGAGATGGTTGGACAGTGTTCTCGAAGCTACGAACATGAGTTTGACCAAACTGCGGGAGACAGTGGAAGACAGGAGTGACTGGCATGCTATGGTCCATGGGGTCATGAAGAGTCGGACACGACTAAACGACTAAACAACAACAGCAACAACATGTATAAAGTTAACTGCAGTACTCCTTCTGGCCACCGTGGCTGCAGTTCTTACCCCGCCCAGTGTGGCTGCAGTTCTCACTCAGGTCCACAACATGTAAATGAAGGATTGAGAGTGCTGTTCACGGATTGGGTAGCTAGGGGAAGTTTGTTACTGTTGCAAGTTACTGGGCACTATATAAGCCAGTCGGCTAAGCTACTGTTCAGTCCAGGACTCAGAGATGAAATAAAGAGCTGGTTGTTTTAAGAGCCGTGTCTTCATCCATCTTTCCCACGATTCAACACGTGCGATGCTCTGGTTCACCAGAAGCGGCTTAGTCATGCTGGCCACATGACCTGGAAAAACTGTCTGTGCAGCGGACAAACGCTTGCCCTGTAAAGCAAGATGAGCGCCACAACCCCAGAGTCGTTCGCAACTGGACTTAACTCTCATGGGTCCCTTTACCTTTTTAATAAAAGTTAGTACACAAAAGAGAGTGCAGCATCAAGGCTGTCTAAGGAGAGGAATGCTAAAGGGTTAACTGTGGAAGTTTAATGATCTCTTTCCAACAACTGGAGCTTAAAATATTTGTTTGTTGGGATCACTCCCCCAACTTGTTTTCTTCCTTCAGCACCAGGGTGTGTGTAGTATTGTTGTCCTGCACAATCGGAGGACATATGAGGCGTGAATGGAGCCTGCAGATGATATGGATTCTCTTTCCCTACCAAATGAGCTGGAGCCAAACTAATAGGAGAAATCTCCATTCTCTCTTTGAATCTGAACTCTCAAAGTAGCATGCTGCTGCTCCAAGTTGGAAACTTACTGGGACTCCCAAGTTTTTGCTCAAAGAAGCAGGTTTTTTTTTGGGGGGGGAGAGAGCCCCTTACACACCAAAACAGGATCTGTGCAACCTGAATTTGCAGGTGTTTGTTTGTCTCTCACCCCCAAATAGTGACCATTCAGAAGTACCCCGAGATGCAGTTTCACTGCAGAGGTTTTGTTTTGTTTTTGTTTTCTGCAACAGTATTCTCGGCTCCCTTTGATGATTTGAATTCAGTCTTTTCATTAGGCTTGGAATGGTGGAATATTTACCATAGTTAGGGTAACTGTATCCCATTTGTTCTGCTGGCACACTCTTATTTTTTTCTTCATAGCTCATTCACTAAGCTAACTCTGCTGAGTGAGTGTGACATCTTGTTAAATCAGAGTTGCTACTATATTGCCACCTAACCTCACCAAACACAAAATACAAGGCCATTTTGTGTGGGGAGCTCATTTCATGCAAAGTTTAAAATCATGGAATCCTAGAGTTGGAAGGGGACCCCAAGGCTTTTCTCCTCCTCCTCCTCCTCCTCCTCCTCCTCCTCCTCCTCCTCCTCCTCCTCCTCCTCCTCCTCCTCCTCCTCCTCCTCCTCCATACCCCACCCTCCCCGCCCAAAACCGTGCTCAGAGCAGCGAACATCAAATGTATGACACAGTTGTAATGCAGAAATCTTGGCTGCCATTTTAAATTTCTCACGGTGCCTCAATTTATCAATTGAAGAAACACTGCTGTAGGAAAAGCTGCAAGAAAGGGCTGACATCTGAGTGGATATGGTTAGGATGACACCGTCAGCTCTTATATAAGACAGGACAGCAGAAAGCAGGGGCTGGCCCAAGATGGTTTGGCACCTGAGGCACCCACAAAATGGTGGGAAGAAGAGGGAATGAAGACCTACATCAGGAACAGGGGGGGGGGGGGATAACCATGAACACAGGGAACTAGGGGTGGGAGGAGCGCAATGGCAAGGAAACAGCAGTCCCAGCCTCCAAGGCAGGCATCCCCAAACTGCGACCCTCCAGATGTTTTGGACTACAATTCTCATCATCCCTGACCACTGGTCCTGTTAGCTAGGGATGGTGGGAGTTGTAGTCCCAAAACATCTGGAGGACCGCAGTTTGGGGATGCCTGCTCCAAGGCATGTGCTGCCCCTGGGGATCCTGCAGCCTGAGACAATTGCCTCACCTTGCTTCACAGACAGGCCAGGCCTGGCAGAAAGGGGAAATCTGAATTAACCTTTTCAAAACACTGCATTACTTCTGACCCTTCAATCTGACTGCTGTCCACCCACCAGATATTGTGGTCTGCCATGCACTTGACCACCCAACTCTCCCTGCTCCCCACTCCAGCATCTCAGGCTGATGGCAAAACTAGGAGATTTATCACGCACATGGCAGGCACCAAATCTTGTAGCTGGGCTGTGTTTGGTTTGGTGAGTCTAACATTCTGCACAGAAGAGGATATACAATTTGAAGAACTGGGTTCTCTGGTGGGGCTAGAGATGGGAATGTTTTTATGACTAGGACTGAACAGTATGCTTCAAGTATTGAACAAAGTAGTCTTGGAAAGGAGGAACTGAGTAACTTGCAGAGTTAAAGCAGCAGCATGAAGGAAATAAATTATTAGAAATAACAGGACAAGAGAAGCACTCAGCAGAAGGGAACCAAGTTGCATGTACAGACCCAGAGACCTTGCTCCTAAATAAAGACACATTTGACTCAAGTTTTAGTTTTTGGCAGAATTTAGGTCACAACTTTATTGAGCATAGACTCTGGTTTGACTAGCTCCCTGCACCATTGCAAGTAGCAATGACTCAGAGCTCTATCATAGGTCAGCCAAGGGTGAACACCTGAGGAAGGTGAAAAGCCTGGGAGCAGACTCCATTCACTGCCCAGATGCTCCCCTGGACCCAGGCACGGGCACAACCCCTTTTCAAGGGTTGGCCAAACCAAGTTGAGTCCCTGGATTCCTTTAACGGAATACCCTTCACATGAACCAGTGATCCACAATCTTACAAGTTGTGACGAATTGCTACGCGGCAGGTGAAACAGCCAATCAATCAGCCAAGTGGGAGAATTCCTGCAGTGCCCCTGTCCCAATGACAGATGACACACGACGGCATAGCAAGGTCAATTGCAAAAGGCCCTAAAATTAGGGGAGGTGGTTGGGTGTTCCGATGCACAAGCCGAAAGAGGAAGCTCTGGGTCACGTGCTTGGGTTTATATAGGTCCCTCGGTCCGTTTAGACTGCAACCCCATTGGCCAGATTGAAACCCATCATCGAGGGACCTACCAATCAGATGTTGTGGCTATCCAATGGACCCACCCACAACCAAGAGGTCAGTCTCCAGATCTCACCACAACACATGCCCTCTTTTAGGGAGGACATGATTTACAGAGGCTACTGAAGTCAAGTATTAAAGAAAAGGGGATAACAAAGAGTGATCTTTTTCAAAAAGTCAATAAATACTAGAGTTTCAGGAGTCCAGTGAAAGAGTTCAGTAAGTCATTTCTGAGAATGCAAAAGAAGTGGGATGAAAACTACAGAAACTATAAAATATTTAAGTACAATATGTAGGATTTGGCTGATATGAATGGTACTTCATTCCAATAGTTCAGTGCTGAAGCCCAAGTCTTGTTAGTACAGTCTTCGTTGCAAGGGCAGTGTCCCTAGTGACTCACTGAGCCAAACACAGGTCACCTATTATGCATGGTGGTGAAGTTCAGTAAGCCCTGTGCACTGGCAACCTCAAAAATAAAGGGGGGAAGGACAGCTGTGTTGTTGTTGTTTCAAATTTGTGTCCCTGTCCTCCCTCCCAAACTAACCTAGGGTGACACATTATGTGTACAAAGTAATCTAAACAAAGCCTGGAAATAAAAAGCAGAAGAATGGAGGATTGCTAAGACAGCAGTGCAAAACTTACAGCAATCTGGAACTCTTGGATCTGGACATAAATTGAGAGAGCTGGGGTGAACCATTGCCCAGGAGTGATGCTGAGAAGAGGTTAGTGGTGCCTTTTGTTGTTGTTTAGTCGTGTCCGACTCTTCGTGACCCCATGGACCATAGCACGCCAGGCACTCCTGTCTTGCACTGCCTCCCGCAGTTTGGTCAGACTCGTGTTCGTAGCTTCGAGAACACTGTCCAACCATCTCGTCCTCTGTCGTCCCCTTCTCCTAGTGCCCTCCATCTTTCCCAACATCAGGGTCTTTTCCAGGGAGTCTTCTCTTCTCAGGAGGTGGCCAAAGTCTTGGAGCCTCAGGTTCACGATCTGTCCTTCCAGGGAGCACTCAGGGCTGATTTCCTTCAGAATGGATTGGTTTGATCTTCTTGCAGTCCATGGGACTCTCAAGAGTCTCCTCCAGCACCATAATTCAAAAGCATCAATTCTTCGGCGATCAGCCTTCTTTATGGTCCAGCTCTCACTTCCATACATCACTACTTACCAAGTAGTATAGTCCTGGTGGATCATGTTGAGGCGGAGGTAAAGGACATTGGGGCAGGGATGGAGGAGGCTCAGGGGGGAGACAAGGAGGGAGGAGGAGGAGGTGCACATGGCCCATACCCAGTGCAATTGGTGCCGGAGACTGTGGCAGCTTTGTGGGGCCAGATGGAGCATGGCAGGACACAGCATCTTCTCATATAGGCATCACCATGCTACATGGTCTAAACAGTGCCATCAATAGGGATTTCTCCGCCACCTTGGACCATAGTGAGCAGATCCTGCATGCAGTAGGCAATGTGCCCCATGAGCTGGCTTTTCTGAGGGAGATTTCTGAGTTCACACACTCCCTCCATGCGCTGGCAAGGATGCTGGGTGTGGTGACCCACTGGCATTGCTGCCTCTTTGCTGCCCATAATGGCGGTACTGCTTGTGCCACCACAGCTGTGGCCACCCCTGCACATCGCAATGGAACGGAGTGCTGCTGAAGCACCTGAGCGAACCCTGCTGGCACCAGTGTCCAATCAGGTCTGGCCTGGCCTGCCGTTTCCCTACTGGCCGTGCTCTTGCTTGTTGGTGGCTCATGCCATGTGGTCCCAACTCCCTCCCACTTGTCCAGCCTTTGGTATGTCCTGGCGTGAGCTGCTGTGACCTTTTTCTCTGCCTGTTTCAGCTCTGGAGGACTACCACTGCAACCCCCCACCCCCCTTGGCAGATTTACTTACTTTGTATTGCTCTGCCCTAACATCTTTCCCCCTTCTATAGCTCAAAATAATGTAACAAAAATATTTAAAAGACAAATAGAACGAGAGGATAAGGTGACATTTTGCAAACGTGTTTTGCAGTAAGAGAGACTAGCCCAACACTCCTGCTAATCAAGCAGTTATTTGTAAAGGCTGTATTCACTAACAAAGACTATATGAGCCAGACCATTAAAATGTTGACTATAAAAATATTCAGTAGTTTCATATATGTTAACAAAATTATTATACTACTGTATTCATGTACGATACCAGTTTGTTCCAAAGATTTCTTAAATACTTTGTACTTCAAAGACAGCAATTTCAAATATTCATTTCCATTTTCTTGATTAGCAAGTCAGCAAAATCAATCAAGTTTTTTTCAAAGCAAGGCAAAATCACATTGGATCTGCTTTCCTATTACTGCTTCACCCTTTAAAGTCATTTCAATGTTACAAATCTTTCCTGCTGTGTAAGTAAGTGATAAAATGTAGATAATTATGATTTACAAGAATGGCATTAAAAGGTTGATTTAAATAGTCATGTGACTGACTATCAAAAGTTCCACCCAGGAAAAAGATGCTGTCAAAACATTTTTAATGACAGTTGGAAGAACTAAAAAGTGAGGGCTCTTGATATCCTGATAACACAAAAGTTTTAAAGTTGATTAAAGGTAAAGAAGAAGAAGAAGAAGAAGAAGAAGAAGAAGAAGAAGAAGAAGAAGAAGAAGAAGAAGAAGAAGGAAGAAGGAGGAGGAGGGAGGAGGAGGAGGAGGGAGGAGGAGGAGGAGGGGAGGAGGAGGAGGGAGTAGTTTGGATTTGATATCCCGCTCTATCACTACCTGAAGGAGTCTCAAAGTGGCTAACATTCTCCTTTCCCTTCCTCCCCCACAACAAACACTCTGTGAGGTGAGTGAGGCTGAGAGTCTTCAGAGGTGTGACTAACCCAAGGTCACCCAGCAGCTGCATGTGGAGGAGCGGAGACCCGAACCTGGTTCACCAGATTAGGAGTCTACCGCTCTTAACCACTACACCACACTGGCTGACCATCAGGTCCAGTCGCGGACGACTCTGGGGTTGCAGCGTTCATCTCGCTTTACTGGCCGAGGGAGCAGCTTCCGGGTCATGTGGCAAGCATGACAAAGCCGCTTCTGGCGAACCAGAGCAGTGCACAGAAACGCCGTTTACCTTCCCTCTGGAGTGGTACCTATTTATCTACTTGCACTGTTTGCTTTCTAACTGCTAGTTTGGCAGGAGCAGGGACCGAACAACAGGAGCTCACCCTGTTGCGGGGATTCGAACCACCCACCTTCTGATCGGCAAGCCCTAGGCTCTGTGGTTTAGACCACAGCACCACCCGTTGATTAGCTGCCTTTAAAAAAGTACAAACCCCTCCCTAGGAAAAGGCAAGTATAACTTTGTAAAATTACCAAGAGGTCCTGATGGCTTCAATTTCTTGGAAATTCATTCAGTCACGAACCACATGTCACGAACCACAAAGTCACGCAGCACATTATTATTTGTATTATTTGTATTGGAAGGGGAAATGGGCAGGATTCCTCTGTATCCAAAGTCTAAATGCATGACACAAGCGATCCCCATAGGTTTCTACTGAGATTTCTTGTGTCTTTGCCCATGCTCAGCTGGTCCTACTGTCACACTGCTAGATGCACAGTAAGGCATTCCTGAGAGCATAGGAGCCCCCATGATGTATGGATCATGCGAAGGGGAAATCAAGTGATTCCACCTGCACCAAGGAAGCCTGTGCATAAGCACCTGCCCATGCATAGGCTTCCAAACAACAGGGATTCCTGATGATGCAGGGATCCCAGCTGGGATCATCTGTATGGATGGTTATACGTCACCTGGGCTTCTTTGGTGCGGACACCATGTCCACATGCCGCTGTCACGAAGCAGAGCCGGCAGTGCATGAAGAGAGCTCATATACTATCAGAAATGGACGGATGCCTTGCACTGCACCTGGCACTGGAATCACAAAGGGACAAGGTCCTTCCAAGTTAACCATCTAGCAGTTCTCATTCCTCTCCAGCCCCTGGCGCACAGCATGAGTCTGACATGGACCAACATGGAGAAAGTATGACAAAGTGCAGGCATCCCCGAAAGGGGGCCTCCAGATGTTTTAGGACTACAACTCCCATGATCCCTAGGTAACAGGACCCGTGGTCAGGGAAGATGGGAATTGTAATCCAAAACATCTGGAGGGCCAAAGTTTGGGGATGCCTGACAAAGTGTGAGGGGGTTGAAGAAATGAAGACTTGCCTGCCTTTGTGATACCCAAAGGAACCCACCCACCTTCTCAGGCAATATGGGATTAACATACCAAACCTACAAGTGTCAGAGGCTGCTCTGATCTCTGGACAGCCGCAGCGTGTCGTGAGCCTCTAACTTGCAGGCAGCAACTTCTCAGGCTCTGAATTGACTCTGCCCACCTAGGCTGGTCTTTGGATCCTCCTGGCTTCCGGCTTGCTTCTTGACCTTGCACTTTTGTTTGTTCTTCAGCCCTGACTTAATATTTGGTCCTGACTACTGGATTCACCCCATGGTTCCTGCCTCAACTCAGACCACTGCTAATGGCCCAGCGCTCACATCAAGGGACTCGGTCCTACTGGGGAAGTACTAGGAAGATCCCTCCTCAGTTCCCACCACATTGTTAATCTCAGTCTTCTGCTGACTGGGAAATGACCCAAAGGAAGGAGGAAAATAACTCTTGAGTTCTTAAGCTCCTTGGGGGAATCAATGAGCTCCACTGTTGATTGGGAAAGAACCTTGTAAACAGATTCTGGTTGTCCAGGCAGCCATGGAATTCACTGTGGTGTATCTGAATGGAGAAAAAGTCCAGATTTCTCACATTAAAGGGAGGTATTTTTCAGACTCCTTTCTCTGTTTCTAGGGCATTGGTGAGTCCCAGCTGCTACAAGCTACTTCTGTTGCTAGCACTGTATGAAAATGGCCCTAGCCTTATCTGCACTAAATGTTAAAGGAAACTGAAATATTTGTTAATCCCTCATTATGATGTTATAGGAACTCCTAAAATACCACTGGTGTACAAGATCAGCAACCAGACCTTCCATCATGACACAAAACAGAATGGATCAGATGAGGAACAAGAATGTGATTTAGATAGTTCAGTAAGTTTTGTTTCACAAAACAAATAAATAATCTATAGCAACATCTCACTATGATGGAAACACCAGTGGAAGGACCGGTTAAAGGACCCCAAAAATAATAGCCAGGAAAATCATCAGCAGATATCACTGGGGAAGGAGCACAGCAAGAGCAAGCAAGCTGCTCATTCATATCAGGGAATCCTTTTCAAAACTAGTTTAATGCAGTAGTTGCCAACCTTTTGGGGTCTGTGAGAATGTGCTGTGGGTACTAGTCACGAAATGGCTGCCATGAGGGGATGATATTGTGTTGCCTCAGCAAAAGAAAGTTCACTTTTTAAGTCAAAATCCCTCAGAAGCTTACCTGGGAGTAAGTGACCCTGAGCATCCAGGCAAACATGGACAGAACTGAGATGTGAAATTTGAAGATGGCTGCCTGATATGACTAGCTATGCTGGCAGAAGAGGCATTTTCACTGCAACACTGTGAGATTAAACCTCCTTTTCCACAGGCTGCAATCAGCTCTTCTTCCATCATATCTGGTCACCCTATCATGGCCACACAAACTATACATTCATTGGGTTGCCAGGAAAGACTATCATGCTTGCTGTAAGATTTTAAATTGGGTCTTGCTGTTTGGGGGCATAATGAGTGCATAACCTTTTTCATTTTAATATTGAAACATTCCTCTCTATTTAACTCCCCAGTCCCCCAGGAAATAAACAATTCAGGAACACATGCTCGTTTGCAGGAAAAGAAATTATTGAGTTTGCTGCTTAAAACACAGTAGCTATTACCTTGGCTTCTGTTCTAGTACAGAATAAGCCAGCAGGATGACAGGCACAGGTGCCCCCAGCCCAGTTTTTTAAAAACAAACAGAGAAGCCCGCCCTTTCCCAGGTGCGGGCAGAATCCATGATGCAGTGAGCAGGGATGCTGGGCCAGCTCTTGCTTATTACCTGCTATAATGAGCCCCAGCTGCAGGGACCCACTCCAGGGCCGCCAGTGTTTGGCACTTTTCTCAGCAAGAGAATGAGTTGTCTTTCCTTCCTTGTTGAAAGGTCTTAACTCCTCCACTGCCAGAGTTCTGACCATGATATTTAATATCTGACCATGATATTTAATATAAAAACCACAGATAGTCATGGCAAAGTACTACACTTGGGCAAAAAAAATGAAAGGCACAAATACAGGATGGGAGACACCTGGCTTGAGAGCAGTACATGTGAAAAGGATCTAGGAGTTTTGGTTGACCACAAACTTGACATGAGTCAGCAGTGTGATGCAGCAGCTAAAAAAGCCAATGCAATTCTGGGCTGCATCAATAGGAGTATAGCATCTAGATCAAGGGAAGTAATAGTACCACTGTATTCTGCTCTGGTCAGACCTCACCTGGAGTATTGTGTCCAGTTCTGGGCACCACAGTTCAAGAAGGATACTGATAAGCTGGAACGTGTCCAGAAGAGGGCAACCAAAATGGTCAAAGGCCTGGAAACGATGCCTTATGAGGAACGGCTTAGGGAGCTGGGTATGTTTAGCCTGGAGAAGAGAAGGTTAAGGGGTGATATGATAACCATGTTCAAATATATAAAAGGATGTCATATAAAGGAGGGAGAAAGGTTGTTTTCTGCTGCTCCAGAGAAGTGGACACGGAGCAACGGATTCAAACTACAAGAAAGAAAATTCCACCTAAACATTAGGAAGAACTTCCTGACAGTAAGAGCTGTTCGGCAGTGGAATTTGCTGCCAAGGAGTGTGGTGGAGTCTCCTTCTTTGGAGGTCTTTAAGCAGAGGCTTGACAGCCATCTGTCAGGAATGCTTTGATGGTGTTTCCTGCTTGGCAGGGGGTTGGACTGGATGGCCCTTGTGGTCTCTTCCAACTCTATGATTCTATGATTCTATGAACTTACAGGTTAACAGATTTCTTTATGACACCACGATATTGTTTCTTATTCTCACTGCAACAGAACAAGAAGTTTTGATTGCTCCTTTTACAAGGAAATAAACATTCTTCCTTTTAAATTAGCCACTACGGTAGTTCACTCCTAAGACTTAGTGTTGCCACTTGTCTATTTGAATAATGGTTAGATTAAAAATACCCTGATAAACTTTCAAATTCACACATACTGCCATGGAATTCTGAGGGTCCTGCACAGTCAAAACAGCTGTAGAAAGGTCAAAGGAAGCTTTAAACACAAATGGTGCTGCCCTTTGCATTTGTGACATCACTTTTGTTTTTGTCACCTTACAGCAGAATGTTCCAAACTGTGTGTCATGACATGTTAATGTGTCAGCTGTAGTGTGTAGGTGTGTTGCACAAACACTCCCTGGGCTTCTCCTGGGGCTGGAAAGGGGTTAGTTCAACCTCCGGTTTGCTAGTAAAACTGAGTTACTGTGTCATGAAATGATGCATGTCTAAAAAATTTGTCACCAACATGAAAAGTTTGGAAAGCTCTGCCTTACAGACTGAAATGTTAAAAGCACACAAAGCTCTACCACCTGATTTGCAGAACAAGCTAAGCCAAAGCTTGGCTCCTAGAGTGTTTGCAGCTGCTTTGCTCCTTTCTGGTCCTTTTTGTTGGTGTGCTATGCCAAGAAAAGGTTCCATTGGGGGCTCCTGGTTAGGGAAAGAAAGAGCTTAACCCTGAGCCTCAGGTCTGATGACACACTCAGTGCAGTGCAGCAGCAAAACAAGACAGCAGAGGCCCAAACCTGCTGGAAGTTCCTCTCTAGTCTCGCTAAAGCAAGCTTTGGCTTAGCGTGCCATGCAAACCAAGTCCCTGGGTGAACGCCACTTCCACAAATACAACTTAAAAAAAAACAACGAACAGGGAAATTAAATATTTTAATTTGAACATTTCAGTTTGAACATAGGATAGACTAAAAAATACCCTTGTGACGTTTCATATTCACTTATACTGTAGTTCTAAGCAATCTCATATCATGACATTAATACAGAACCTCAAACAAAGATGCCACTACTTCTTAGCATACACATCACTGACATCCAGCAGAGTTGGATGCATTTACAGTATCTCTATAAATCATCAACTCAGTGCTTAAATGTGATACAGTGCCAACTCTGAACTACCCAAATCGGGGAAGGACTTCTGCTCCTGTGGCTTTCCATGTATCATCCAAAACTGCCAAATAATGGCTCCCAGATATCTGACAGGAGCCTGGTGCTCTGTTTGATCCCATCATATCAGTGCTAAAGTGTCAGTCAACTTCTGTTGAAGGCTGCTTGGTGGTAATATCCAGAGACTGAGTTTTGTCTGAATTATTAGATCCATGTATTCTACTCTTTGGCTGACCAAATTGAAGAGCACTTGCAGCATCAGGAGCCCGGCCAGGAGGATAATACTACTGGCATATGAAAAGGGTTCAGAACATGTCAATCCAGTTGACTGCAACCTTCCTTGTTTATTCATCAGCAAATCAACAGAGCTATTGACAATGACAGAAGAACATAGCAAGGCTGAACATTGTCCCATCTGATGGCTCCCTATTTTGGCAGCAGGAGAGCGAGTTGTGCTCACTTCCTTTCAGCCAACAGAATTTACCCACTTCCCCTTGGAACAGTGCCTGTGGCAAGTAGGAAGCACTGATGTGCAACCCACATTAGGGCTGGTTTGGGAAGGAAAGGAGATTGCTCTGATGCTCCTGTATTTATGTATTTTTCAAAGATAGGGGACATAAACCTGCAGAGCCTCCTGCTTTTCACCCAGACTGAGAGGGTGAGAATATCAGAGAACAAATGTGGTCTCTTCTGTTCTGTTACATTTCTCAATATATATATTGCATCAAATACACATAGATTTCTTATAACTGAGGAAAAGCAATGTGCAACATTTTAAGTCATGGAATTCTGGATATATTATCTATCTTCTTAAGAGAGATATTTGTTTTTGCTGCCCAAATTGCTTATGTGCAAGATCACTGCAGAGTGCCCTGCCTTACAGATGAATTATTATTGTACCTTGTAGACAGTGGGCATTCTGAAAATTTGAGGGCAGACATTACTGAGTCTTCTTATACAGAGAGAGTTTGTTTTAGAATGATATCTTTCAAAATTGTGGTTTTTTCTCATTTTTTAGAAATCTTTTGGAAACCATAATCCTCAGGGTTAGTCATAGTCCAGGGGCCATAATGAGACATTCAGAAAAAAACATTATTTGTGATTCAGAACACACCATAAAAGCATTAAAGGTAAAGGTAAAGGGACCCCTGACCATTAGGTCCAGTCGTGACCGACTCTGGGGTTGCGCGCTCATCTCGCATTATTGGCCAAGGGAGCCAACGTATAGCTTCCAGGTCATGTGGCCAGCATGACAAAGCCACTTCTGGCAAACCAGAGTGGCACACAGAAGCACCATTTACCTTCCCACTGTAGCAGTTCCTATTTATCTACTTGCATTTTGACATGCTTTCGAACTGCTAGGTTGGCAGGAGCTGGGACCGAGCAATGGGAGCTCACCCCATCACAGGTATTTGAACCGCTGACCTTCTGATCAGCAAGCCCTAGGCTCAGTGGTTTAACCCACAGCGCCACCTGCGTCCCCAACATTATGGGAGCATTATGGAAGAAATATTTCAGATGGGAGAGTTTCCTCTCCTCCTACCAAACACCAAGTTCCATGAATTTGCTTTTGTGTCACTTGAAGACCTCATGGCTATGGTATCAGCCATGAAGGGAAAAAACTTGCTCTCCTTTTCCTTCAGATTCATCTCACTATACTAAATGCCTGCTTAGGCTATAAGAGTTGTCCTCCTCAGTTGTCTTTCCCCTCTGTTCTCACAACTTAATACAGTTTCCTTCTTCCCTGGTCTTTCACTCCAACCTTTTTACAGTGCTAGTAGCACCACACCAGCAAGGCACATCCAGAGTTGTGTGGGTGAATCTTCCAATAATGCTCAGAATGCTCAGCCTTAAAAATAGATGGATGGTGATGAGAAAAAGTCCCTGCAATTGTGTCATCTCCCTCTATACGTATACACAGATGCTACATTACTGAAGGGCTTGTCTTAAGTAAGAGACAATGGCTGTGTTTGGACATCACAGTAAACCAAGCTTCATTATGATGAGAACCACCATAGCAAGCCTAAGGCTTCCCGTTCCCTCTCCTTGCTGAGCACCTCCTTGCAGACTTTGGAAACTTTCATGTCCATTTTTTATTAACTGCAGCTCATTGTGTCATCCCAACCTGACATCTGTGGTTAATCTTAACTATGGCTCATTTGAAATAAGTCAACCTGCATCAACAAATTATAGTTAAGATAAACTATAGTTTGGGATCTGGATATAATACTAAACTGATGTTACTAAAAAAAAGAAAAAGAAATGAAAGCTCGTGAGCCCCTCCTCCGAGCTCTGCCAGGAGAAGAGAGGAAGAGCACGCATGCCCAGGGCTTGCTGTAGCTCATTTCCAGAATGATAAGCTGTGGCTTTTCATTACATCATAATCATCTTCCCTGTTGTTGTTATGCTTGTTATTTTGATTTCTTACCTGCCCTTCACTATATGGTCTCAGTTACAGCAATTCAAAAATACATTAACAACAGTTTAAAACAGATTTCAGTCTCAAGAATAGGATAAGTCCTAAAACTGTCTGTCTCAGGTATGAAAGGTTAGGGTAAAAAGGCACATCTTCAGCATATGACAGAAACTAAGGAAGGTGCCAGACACACTTCTGTGGGAAAGGAATTCCCGCTACCCCTCAAAGGGATGACAGCCCCACTCCCCCTCTAATCATAGTAAAAGAATGCAGGGGTGGGGCTCTTGTGCAACCCAAAAGGGACCATTCCTCTTGTAGTTGGACCACTGCTTGACAACAACACAGGCTTATCTCGCTTCCAGGAACCAGGTGTTCCAAGTTCGTGTCTGGTGCTGCTTCTGACCTGTGGACCAGAATTTGTTACAGATGGAAGATCAATTTCTCAGCCAGTGGGGGCTGCCAATGAAAATCCCCCTACTTCTTTCTCAGTCACCGGCTGAGAGCAACCTGATCGATCAGTGTTTCTCCTCTGAACACTGTCAGATCTTATTCTTGAAATTGATCTCACTGTATTCAGTGGAAGTTAATCCACAAAGCAAGCATGCATGTGACTTGAAGGTCCAGCGTGTTTGTCACAGTGTACTAACGGCATAAAACTGAATAAGACACGGAAATCTAGGGAATCACCAAGATGTTGGCAAATATTGGGACACTGATCCCAGAGCTTTCTCAGTCCACTTTGTGTAGGTTTGACTTGATATCTCCTTGGTGTGAGTAGCTGTCGACAGTGTTTTCTCCACTCCTTTTCTTGCCTGCATCTCTAGAAATCCTGAGAGCTCTTTCAGCTTCACTCAACATTTCCATAGCTGTTTTGTCCAAATATGGATCTCAGACTTTAGATGAAATTTAGTGGGAATTGTGATTTGTTGCTTAATAAGCCATAATATTAAAATCACACAAACAGTAATAGGCAAATGGCATTTGATTGTTTTAATCAAAACTGAGGAAATGAATCTTAAGGGCAAAATCCTGCCATTAATTATGAGCAGGGCTGTTTTGGGATAATATTATCCAGATGTTCCTTTTCTTCTTGTTGTTTATACTTCTTCTTGTTTTCTGAAAATCATTAAATATATTGCATTTAAAAATTATGAACAGGGACATCCCATTATGAAAAGGGTCCCATTTATTTCAAATGCAAGAGTTACTAAAGGCTGGAATGCAACCTAAATGGTTTGATCTTTCTGACTAAATGGGGACAACAGGTTTATGTGTGATATATATATTTAAAATAAGGAAAGAAACTCATTTAAGATGTGCTACACAAAACAAACAAGTTAACTGATCTCCCTGGGAAACAAACTCCTCATTGGCAGTCAAAACCTCATCTCAGGCAAACTAGTACCAGGTTTGTTTGTTTTTTAAAAAATAGAAACAATTTGAAAGTCTCTTTTGTGAATGCTTTTAAATGAGAGCTGAACTGTAGGAGGCCAAACATAAATTGTGCTATGTGCAATATAATGCAATTCCATGGCTGCATTGATAAAACAAAAAGGAAGACAACAACTGTTTTTAACATTATCTTGCTAGGCATTCAGACAAAAACCCTAACGAACAGCAACTCCTGTATTTCTCAAGTGAATGCTATGGCTCTTGAAAGACACACCACCTGCCATGTGACAGAGAAGAATTCATCTATCTAGCTGACATTCATGCTAAGGGAACCCAACATCAAAATGTTAAGGGAATCCAAAGAGAGAGCTGTGAAACAGCTGTGCTCCCCCCGTTCCCAGCAGGGGAACACATACATGCAGTCACACTGAGCAGGATTGAACCCTTTGCTCCTCAACACCAATCCTGCTGGCTGCAGAGATCTGTTTCACCAGCGTGTTACCTGCAGGAAACAGGAGGCAGGAGCAGACCCCAGCAGTCCTGCAAAGGGATAGCCAAGAATGCAGATGCCCCAAGAGGCGGAGACCTAACCCTAAGACTGGAGGGTGGTGAGGAGAGAAGAAAAGGCTGCGGCCCCCATGTTTAGCCAGCATTGGGAGTTGGTCAGTCTCTCACCATTGGCTATGGCTCCCATGGTGATGGTGACAGCAGATACAGGAGTCAGTTTATGGTGGTAATGGGAGAGTGAGTGAAGCAAGTCTGGTGGAGGTAGTTGGCTTCCATTTTGCTACAGTGGTGGCTGGAGTGGAAACAGGTAGCATGGAGGCAGGGGCCACTGTGGCCTGAACTGCACCGAACTGGGACAAGTTGGGGCAACGACATGGCGGCTTATGGGAAGGAGGGGGTAAGCAGCCTGGCTTGACTGCTGTGCCCATGCAACACAGGACAGATCCTGGCCACCAAGGGTGCCATCTGCTGAGATCTGCTTTGCCACTGGGCTTATGCATAAGCACACCTTGGCAAAGCAGCACCCAGAGGGAGCCAACCTTCCTGCAGGCAACAGTGTGGTCGGGACGGAGTAAGGGATGCAGCAATTGCTTCCCCTGCCCCTCTACCAACTGTATGAGGTTTTAGAACCCCAAATTATGCACAAGCCCCACCCCCTGACTTGATCCTGGTTGGGTGTCCCCTGGGAGACTTGTGCAGAGCTCTGCATTATCAATTTAGAAATCTTAGTATTTTATTTTTTTAAAGTTTCTAAGGTGCTTTCATATAGTCTTTGGAAAGATGTTTGTTTGCGATGCATTTGGACACCTCTTAAGATATCATAACCAGATTTTCCATGATGGTTCCTGAGACCAAAGAGGTCATTTATGCTTGGATACAACTGGACACCATTCTGCATCAGCACAGTGGGCTGAACCTTTGAAAAACTGCACTGATTTTAACCACTGATTCCCAAACTACAGTGATATTTTGATTTCTTAGAATTCCTGAGCAACGCTGGGTACATGCCCAGTGGACAGTGTTCCAGACTCACTAACAATAATGTACAGTTTTCTAGAGATAAAAGCAACTATTGCTGTGGTACTCTGGCAAATCCCATTTCCCTGGATGTATAGAAGATAAGGCATTTACTGATAGGGCACAGAGAATTTGAACAATTAGGTTTGATCCACATGGGCGGGATATAAATATTATTTATTACTACTACTACTACTACTACTACTACAGTAAACTAACCTACATTAAGATGTCAACAAATGGGCAAAAATTGCCTATGAAGTTATGAATAAGAGTCCTGAATAAAGCTACAAGTTTTCATAGAATTAATGCATATCCTTGAAAGAATGGGTAGGGACGTGGGTGGCGCTGTGGGTTAAACCACAGAGCCTAGTGCTTGCCAATCAGAAGGTCAGTGGTTCAAATCCCCACGACGTGGTGAGCTCCCATTGCTCAGTCCCTGCTCCTGCCAACCTAGCAGTTCGAAAGAACGTCAAAGTGAAGTAGATAAATAGGTACCACTCCGGCGGGAAGGTAAAACGGCATTTCTGTGTGCTGCTCTGGTTCGCCAGAAGCGGCTTAGTCATGCTGGCCACATGACCCGGAAGCTGTACGCCGGCTCCCTCAGCCAATAAAGTGATATGAGCGCCACAACCCTAGAGTCGTCCGCAACTGGACCTAACGGTCAGGGGTCCCTATACCTTTACCTTTGAAATAATAATAATAATAATAATAATAATAATAATAATAATTTATTATTTATACCCCACCCATCTGGCCGGGTTCCCCCAGCCACTCTGGGCGGCTTCCAACAAAATATTAAAATACAGAAATCAATCAAACATTAAAAGCTTCCCTAAACAGGGCTGCCTTAAGATGCCTTCTAAAGGTCTGGTAATTGTTATTCTCTTTGACCTCTGGTGGGAGGGCATTCCACAGGGTGGGCACCACTACCGAGAAGGCCCTCTGCCTGGTTCCCTGTAACTTGGCTTCTCATAGTGAGGGAACCGCCAGAAGGCCCTTGGCGCTGGATCTCAGTGTCCGGGCAGAACGATGGGGGAGGAGACGCTCCTTCAGGTATACAGGACCGAGGCCGTTTAGGGCTTTAAAGGTCAGCACCAACACTTTGAATTGTGCTCGGAAACGTACTGGGAGCCAATGTAGGTCTTTCAGAAAGAATGGGGAATGTTGGTGACATGGTGCAGAATTAAGCTACCTGAATAGAACAGCAAAATAAATGGAACAAAAATAGTAGAAAGCACTTTGATGTGCAATAAGGACAAGTATGTGGGAAGCAATTAGATGGAGAACAATGATAAGCACTAGGAATTTAGATGAGAATAACTGTGAGTGACGGCAAGACAGGCAGCACTTTCCATAGAGAAACAGGCTCACATGCGAGGGGGGTCCACAAACAGCCTCTTCAGTCAAAGAATCTAACTCCATGAACATTGCATACCTACTTTTGTAGCTAAATGTCAGGTTTCTTCAAGTCGAACAAAATCATAGAAATAATAGGAAATATTTCACACATTCCTAATCTACACAACAGAAATGTTTAAACTTCTTTCTCAGTTACGTTGATAAGAATAAGAATAATTTATTTATACTCCGCCCATCTGGTTGGGAAATCCACTATGTGTAAAACTCTCTAACAATAAAAGCAGACAGATGTTGTGGAAGCTGCCGGGTTTATCTTGCATTCTGTGCAGATGGTTAGAAACAAGGAGAGATGGAGGAGGAGAGGCTGACACTCAAGATCCAAGCAGAAACTGCCACAGATACATTTTCCAAGTGCTGGACCAGAACGTTAAAGGAGCCTCGGAGGTCCAGGGCTATCAATGCCCAACTTCTCCATTCCTCTTCCTTTATGCTCAGCACAAGCCACTCTTGCCAGAGTAACCAAGGGCAAGATGACTGTGGTTACAGGCCATATATTTACAAAAGTGAGTTAAAACAGACAGTTCAGGCTTCTGGTTATAGAAACTATATGAACTAGTTTAGTGTCACACAGAGTGAGGAATGATTTTTTTTTAAAAAAAAAAACTCAAGGAAGTTGCACCCCAAAGAGCAAAAGTCAGGAAAGTAAGTGATTCTGTGCAAACAGCCAGAGGTTATGGGAATTCATTTTGCCCCATTGTGAGTTTTTACAAGTCAGATTTCTCTGGTGAGCAGGTGGAAATTTAAGATAATCTTCTGTCAGTGGATGGTAAATAGCAATATGGCCACCTGCTTCCCTTTAGGGTGAATGAGTCCGTGCTGGGTATCAAGGAAATAAATTGATGCAGGGAGATGAGCAGATAATTATACTGCAAGATAGTAAAAGATGGGCTCATTTACTGGAAAAAAATGTGCAGAATATGTCTACAGCAAACCACCTCTCAATGCTTATAAATTTTTACCATTTCTAGAAGTTTGGGGGACTTTCAGAACTTAATCTGAGGTAGTATTAGGTTGCCAAATTTCCTGCTTCCTGGGTGGCAGCTTTGAATTTCAAATTTAATGGTACAACTTGAAATAAGTCAGACTGAGTGGAGTTCCTTTGCTTAGGTTGAACAAAACATTTACTGGCTCCTAGGCAAAGACTTTCCCTGCCAGGTTTTAACCTGGAGGGGATTGCTACTGCCAACTTATTAGTTTCTAAAGCTCAGCATTCATAATGGAATGCTGACATTCTTAACTTTCCTGGCACTGAAAAAAATCTAGGATAAAGTGGCAGTAAGAACGCTCACTAATTTAACGATGGCACGGGGATTTCCCCCCAACATGAGGCTCATTGAGAGACTGGCATGTTGACTTCTTTGCTTACTGGTGATATACAGCAGAAGCCAACTGCGCACATTTCAGCAAATGCTGACGAGTCAGCTTAGTGTGCACTCAGAGGCAAAACACAAAAAAGAACCCACACCAAACCTGTGCACCAACAAAATGGCTTCACAGATGCACAGAGCCCCCAGTCATTGTTCCCTTTTAGACTTGTCATTATCATTTCGTGGCTACAATCCTTTTCTGTCTAAAGATAAAAGAACCTGCCTTATACCACTGGTCTACCGTGACCAGCATTGTCTACTGCAGCTTTCCAGGGTCTTCCCCATCTACGACCTATTTCTGACCTGTGAGCCGTAAACAGCTGCTGCAAATGTTTCAAACACACATTTAAGACATTTTCATAAGCCACATAATCAAAAATAAAAATCTAAGCAGTATATTCAACACAGTAAATATTTGTCCATAATGCACAGAAAAAATCATCAGGATTTTAAACCAAGTATGTATAAATGAATTGTGTGCTCACAATCAGGGTTTCTTCTTCTTCTTTTGATATGCTACTTTTCTGCAGTTGCACAAGGTACATCATGACATACAATTGAAGGTACCTGATCAATAGGCAGGGAGTTCCAGTGTTGATATGCTGAAAAATCAACTCCTCCCAGATGTGCACTGAGCATTACGTGGCACTTGCAGAACTGTAACTTCCACAGGCCAAAGCTGTTCACTGGCAAATTTTATGTAAGCCAAGGTGAAACTGGCCTTGATCTGGATTGTTGTTTTATGATGGTCCCTGGTTTTATGGTTTCATTAATTGTATTGTATTTTAATGAAAGAATAAGAATCACTGATAGTATGTATACAAAGCCTAAGTGCTGGTGCCTCACAAGCACAACTGATGGTGAATGTGCAATAAAAACGACATCCGCTTGTCCCCCTGGGAAAACCCAAGGCTTAGCACTGAATTGGAACAAATGGCAACCGGGTTTTCCACTACAGTGGTACCTCGGGTTACGAACGCGATCCGTTCCGGATCACAGTTCGTAACCCGAATAGTTCGTAACCTGAAAACGCCATTTTGCGCATGCGCAAAGCGCTATTTTCGCTATTTTCACGCTTTGCGCATGCACAAAAATACCCGAGGTGTTCGCAACTCGAGGTACGACTGTATTGCCATTGGTTCCAATTTATCACTAAAGATCAGGTTTTCCAGGGGGGGGACTCCTTGGTCCCTTTCTTTCAGGGCATGGGACAAGCACCTGAGGATGCGGATGAGACCACAGTCTTTGGCTTTATTGGAGTATCTCAGATAAGTGGCCAAGGAAAACTGATGTTAAATGCTGGGTTTATTTAGAATAAACATGAGAGGATTTGGACCAACATGCAAGGCTTTCATGGTCACAAAATGCAGTCATGGTCCCTACTTTGAAAAATATATATATAAAATACTTGGCTATTAGCTAGGAGAACTAAATGGAATTTCCAAGTTGAGAAGCAAACTGCTACTGATTATTTCTTATTGTGTGTAATATTATTTGATTTAAAATATCTGTACACTGTCTTTTGGCCTAGACCCCAGAAGGCAGCTACCGAGATCAACATTAAAAGCAATATATAAAATGGATGCAACATTTAATAAAGAAAATAGAAGCAATCCAGGGGGGGGGGGAAATCAGCAAAAAGCCCACAAGTGAACAGCAGGTTGCTTCCACAAAGTAGCTCTGTGATGCTCAGCAGAATAGTCTGTCCACTGCTCAGACTCGGAGAGTGAAGACCAGATGGTAGGGACAAACCACAGGGCAGGTCACCTCCATCACTTTTGCTTGTGAGCTCCCGAGGGGCTGCCTGGCTGGACCTTCTGGTCTGATCCACCAGGATTTGTTTTTCATACCAAAACAAATTGGCCATCCCTTTTTTTCCCCGTGTGAAAGAAAGTGGGTAAGGAGCAAAGCTAGGCAGGTGTTTCAGAGAGAGAGAGAGAGAGAGAGAGAGAGAGAGAGAGAGAGAGAGAGAGAGAGAGAGAGAGAATATTTCTAACTGGGCACTGAGTCAGAAAGAATAAAAACCAATATCTAGGCAAGATATAAATATATATTCTATGGCCAACCAACCACAGAGCCCAGGAAATACACAATATATGACAGGAGATCAATGGCTGCTCATATTTCAGGAGACTACTAACTGCATCAGGTCGAGCTGATAACAAAATGAATATAAGGTTTGGAATATCTGGCCCAAAAGATAGCCAGCCCAGCCTGGCACCACTCAATGCTAGTAAAAATGTGTGTGATAAATTCACACACATTCACACTGCTGTATTGCTTGTAGATCTGGCAGCAGCTTCATCATGGGGAAAGAGGTTTATATAATAAAACCTGAACTCTCTTTTACCACTACTCTACTAGGCACATATGAATAAAGGGCCCAGACTTGGAGCTGAAATTAAGTATCCAATACAAGGAAACAATCCATGAATAGGGATGGAAGGATTTCTCAGTTTTGGTTCTCTCAGTGTTTTGTTTTTCCAGTCTTAAAGTCAGTTGTCTACATTTTTTCAGCAATTTGCTATATATAGAGGAGAGAGAGAGAGAGAGAGAGAGAGAGAGAGAGAGAGAGAGAGAGAGAGAGAGAGAGAGAGAGAGAGAGAGAAACCCTCCCCCTAAATCCAGTCTACAACTCTAGCACTCTCTTCCCCAGTCTGTGGTTGTACCCCAATTCTCACCGGACCAAGCCATCATGGACGATCGTCAGAGATGATGAGAGTCATAGTCCAACAAGAAGTGGAGGGCACCATACTGGGGAGCCCTGCCCTAGAGTGCTGCTGTTGCCAGTCAGGGAAGACAGTACTCAAGGAGATGAGCCAGTGGTCTGAATTGCTACAAGATAACTTCCCTTGTTCTTCTTTTTGTTTGTTTGTTTTTTTTGGGGGGGGGAGCTCACTTCTGCAGCTATGGAAACCACTGTGGCAGAAACAGTAAGAAGAGATCTGGTGGATTTTCCAGCACTTTCCTTTTTGTGTATCCTTACCTTTGCTTGAATTTTGGCTAGAATAAATATATTTTATACTCAAGTATTTTTCTACTTCTAAAGGGAAAACAGAAGAATTGGTAGAATAGAGTGGGTCAGAGTGTCATCAATAACTATGTAAGTAGGAAAGCTTCTCCACCCCTTGGGTATCAGGACAATATTGACCTATTTTAGGGTGAAGATCACCATAGTGTCTCTGTGTTGTAGAAGTGGCTTAAACATGTCACTTTGACCCCAAAACAAATGCACACATGCCAGAAGCAGTTCCGACATGCTTTATGATAGGTAGGTTTGTCTTCACCTTTACAGAGCAGTTGTAAAGGTTACTAACATCAAATAAAGTATTTGAAAGAACAAACAATGCTAAAAAAAACCTTTAATAATAAAATCAAGAGAGGCTTGCCTGAATCTACTTTGATTTTTACTAGTTCCCTGAGATCCTTGTGAAATTTGTTCTGTAGAGGGTCACCAATGTTTTTTGAATTTGTAAGCACATTTGGAAACTGAAGAAACTGTTCTGGCATACACGCACTGCAATCTAACACACCCCACAGCCTATTCTACTGTCTACAACAGAATACTCCTTCCTCTGATCTTTTTTCCTTTCGACAGCCTAATTTAGAAGGGAAAGCCCTTTTATTCACCCAGAGATCTACCAGCAGATCCTGACCTTCTGTCCACCTGAAATAAAATCTTCCAGCATTTGCCCTTTAATTGCATTTAGGAAGCAAGCTTGACAGCAAGGTGGGATATTTGCAGAGGTGACATGAAATCACAAATATAGCTACATTTGAAAACAGGCAGTAAAGATAAAATAAAATAATGTCATTATATTACACCAGTTTCTGATACTGATTTTGCAAGTGCTCATCTTATAGCAAATGAATGATTACTCCCCTTCCCCCCAAAAAGCAGATTAATTTTAATAAGTAACAATCCTGCATAACAAGGCTTGGAATTAAAATAACTGCATGGAAAACAGCACTTTACACAGCAACACAAACAAAATGCTATTTGCTGCTGCTCATACAAAGTATGGCACACAGCTATAGCTAACTAAAGGGTGATTAACATAAAAAGCAACATTACCACTGAACTTCACTAAATGCAGTTCTGTTTATCATTTAAAACAGATTTCCAAAACTATTAAAGAGCCTTTCAAGCTTGTTGGAATCTTCTTCCAGTAAAAGTTGATGTGCTTATTGAATGTTTCCATGCAGCTGTTTTTAAAAAGGTCTGTAAAATCGGGATTTAGCATTCAAAAACCACAAACAGAAGTGGGTGATTACATTTTAAAAACCATTAGCTTAATTTGAACGAGGGCAGGCATGCTTGAGAAAATTCCCATAATCCTGAGATGCTTACATAGAAACTGCTGGGCTTGGGCCAGGTGGTCTGCATACTGCCATTTACCACAAGTACAGAGTATTTTGGGTGGTGCCATATTTAGCATCCTGAGAATCCCTGCCTTCATTTTTTAAAAAAGTTGGGGGTATGGGTGAAATGCAGGTTTCTAGCATGTATACTTGAATGAATTATTAGCTGGTGAGATCTTTGAAGCAAGAGAGGATGTTCTGGGGGATTCCACACCCTTAGGATCACGGGACCATCATGTCTAGGTGGTGCAGTGGAAACAAGAAGAACGAGGATACAGCTGTAACACTGGAATTTGGACAAAGGCTGCAAACTTGGCAGTGCAACTTTTGTTAAGGAAAGAGCTCTTGATAGCTAGATCTTTTCAAAGTCTCCTGAAGCAGGGTCAGAAGCAGACCTTTCCCTTCAACTTCAGAGTTAGCCAAGCCTGCCACATGGCCAATATTTGACTGGCTAGACTGGCTTTTAAATTCTTTCTAAAGCAGGGAAGGAGGGAGAGAAAGAAAGAAAGAGCGAGCACCCCAGGACAACTGGAGCCACAGGCCTCAGCTTCTTCCTTCTTCAGAGCCTAGCTTCTTCAGGAAGCTTCCTTTGATAACACAAATGACAGAAGAAGCTCACTGACTGACTTGGAATCAAATATGGGAAACTGTCAGAGAAGTTATTGTTTGGACACTCTGCTGTAAATACCATTCGGTTGCAAATGCAATGGATTTGGAAGAAAATAATGCCCATAGCATGATGAATTCCAGCATTCAAGAAAATGAATGTGGGAAAATCAGAGCAAAGGGTTTGTCCTTGGCTTCTCTCTCTCTTAGAGCCTAAATAACTGGCTTTTGTGAAGAGGAGCTGTGGCAAAGAATTGGGGTGGTGGCGGCGGCATAACAGCCTATATAATTTCAGGCAGCAGGTGGCGACACCATTTGTGGATGTCCATGGTGGGGGGGCACCTCCCTTCAATCATGTAACTATGGTATAATCTCAGGAGAAATGTTTCTAGCCTAGCCTACTAGGCTTATTTTCTACTTACAGAGTTTTCATCATAGGGAAATATTCTGAAATTCAAGCCATCATCTGTATTCTCTAATCTACCTTATATCATTTCAGAAATCCTCTCCCACTTCTTTGCCACTTTGCTCTTAGGGCTTATAGTTGGCTGGAACCAGCTTTGAAGCTTCTTTCCCCAAAGCATCTCTTCTTGCCATTCAAAAACACCTTTATATATTCATACACTGACAGGCTCTGTGTCCATTTATGCTGGCACAGTAAAATTCAGGACTAACCTCATAATGAGGTGATCCTCCATCTAGCTTGCATATACTATTTAAATTAGAAAAGGAAAGTTAACAGAAATTTCCTTTTATGGAGCAAAGTGTACAAATTCTGTGCATTTAAGGGGGCCATGGATTGGCTCTTGATGTAGAACAGATTAAAGGCTTAAACTGGAAGTCTGTTTTAATGCATAGGTTGATTACATTATGGGCAGCAAATCAGAGGTTAAGGTAGTATTAAGAGGTTAATGTAAAAAAACAAGCTTGGAGCTGTTGTAAGTCATACCACATCACAGTAAGAATTTGATGAGCATTTTCAGTATTCTGAGCGGAAGGCAGGGCACACCTTCTGCAACATTTAAAAGAATGGGAAGTTGCACATCTGCAGAAGTTGCACATCTAAAACCAGCACAGAAGCTTTGGCTGGCTTTCTTTTGTCTTGGGCAAGTCAATCTTCTCACTGCAGAATATGCCAGATCCACACCTACTGCAGTTCTTGTTTGTCCACACTTTTCTGATATTAAAAGAAAGTGCATTTTTATAGAGGCCGTTTCCAGAGTGAGGCAATTTAGCAGCTTACCAAATCATAGAGTTAATGAGCAAACTTCCTCAAGACACAATCAATTGTGCAGATCTGCTTTGGAAACCCAGTGAAAGCTCCGGCTCTCTGTTTCACCTCAGTGAATCTACCGGTATGCTGTTTTGGCAGCATCTCGAAATGAAATGGTGAGATGTGCAAGGAGGTCTGGAAGAAGGAGAAAGAATCTCTATCGTTTTTGAAGACCAACATAACAGGCTAGAGTCTTTGTTTTCTCTGCAGGTCTATTTTGGCTCCTCGTTCTGTGAACTGCACAGAAAGCAAACACAATGCAGCAGAAAGGTGATGCTCTTTCAAGGAGGAATCAGGATAAAAGTTTACTTTTAACTCTATTAATGTCATTCGAAAATGCCAAGCTGCCAAAGGCCACACTGTAATTCTGAGTAGCTACACAGAGTGACAGGAGGGGGGGGGGAAATAGCCATGCCCAAATTGTTCCACCTGCACAACAGCTGCATTGCATTCATACAGCAATGGATTCTATTTTCAGCCCACCAACTCCAAATGGTTCACTAGGGGGTAACTAACCATGGGCTGCTTCAGATGCTCCCCCAAAGATGACCAGTGCTTCCTTTCTACACACTTCCTAGGATTGCTAGAGGGGGGTACAGGGAGATGAGGCAGGATGAGACCCAGAAGGATGGGGAGAGGAAGCTCATGTGGCTTTCTGTGGCAGTGCTTGTAAAGTTGGAGTAGGCAAAACGAGAGTCATATATCAAATATATGACAATTGTCTTCTATAGTAGGGGCACGAAAGCATAGGGAAGAACCACAGCTTAATGGCAAAGAACATTGTGTGCATGCAAAAGGTCCCTGCTTAAATCCTCAACGTCTCCAGTTTTCAAAATAGGATCTGGCAACAGAGATCTGTGCCTAAGATTCTGGAGAGCTACAGCAACCCTGGGCTAGATGAACAAATAGCCTGATCTGGAGAAGCCATGTTTTTATGCACACCATTTCACACCAAACATGAACAAGTTGTGATCCCCAGGTTGAACGCAGACCACCAGTGTGGAGAAGACAGAGAAGTGCTATTGGGTGACAGGGAGAAAGTAGAACTGCTCAACACCTACTTTGCCTCTGTCTTCACCCCAAAGCGATGCCCAGCCTGGTGATAAGAGAATAAATGTTGTAAGGAGGGAGCTGCCGCCCAAGATAGGAAATTAGGTGGTAAGGGAACACCTAGCTACTTTAAATGAAAGGGCCAGATGAACTGCATCCAAAGGGTACTAAAGGAACTTGAGGATGTAATCTCAGAGCCTCTGTCTATAATCTTTGTGAATTCGAGGGCTGGGTTTGCCTATGCCTGGTATAAAGCATATCAAAAGATCTGATGCTCTGCCTGCCCATCATCAAACTTAAACTGATCTTGCACTGATCTACAGGTGAAACTGCTATCCCATTCTGCTGAACTAACAGAGGAAAGGGATGCTATGTTTTCTTTTTAAGCAGTTTCATAGTCCTTGGGGCACTGGTGAGCGATCTCTACTCTTCCTCTGCTCCATTATATTGTTGCTTATTGTATTTAGAAAATGTTAAATAAAATGTCTCCTGTCCTTCCTTCTCTCACACTGTAGTCTTCCCCAATGTCAAAATTTACAATGTAAGCTCCGTGGAGCAGCTGTCTGCTTAGCATTTGGTTCTGTTAAGGCACTATGTACATCAATACTGCATTATAAATACATTAAAAATGGCAACAATTGCTGTTGCCCTGAAGCTTCTCACTTCAGACTAACATATAAAGCACACAAACTCACACACCCCTCTAGGGGCATGGAGGAATCAATTTCTAGCTCTCCTCTTTTGTGCTGCACTGCAGTGTTTCTGATACAGGGTACTAAATTCAGGTAACATATCAATTCCAATATTAGTAAATAATAGCATCCACTTCAGAATTCTCCTGGCAGTTTCCTTCCAACTGTGGTAGCACTGAGGCCTTTGGGACCAGCTACTGTATTTTTCCATGTATAGGATGAGGTTTTTTTTCCTTTAAAAAAAGTCAAAAATTAGGGGCCCTCTCCCCCCATTTCCTTAAATCTGTCCCCCAAAATAGGGGGTGTCTTATACCTGGGGGCGTCTTATAGACGAAAAAAATAAGGTGCTTCAAATGCAAGATTTCAGTTTGTCCACCACGACCAAAGCGGTATCTCCTTACAGCACAAATCTACAGCTCCAAATTGCCAAAGCACAATGACTGAACTTTAAGAAAACCAGAATCTTGAGTTTATGGTGCTCACCTGAAGATATGTCTACTTGACTTTTCTTCACTCCAGTGACATTGATATGGACACTGACTTTGCCTTCTATCAGGTCAATCTCTATGGCGCCCAGTCCTTCAGCAAAATTGCTGAACAGCAGAAGTCCATTGGGATTCCAAGTCCGAAATTGAAAGCTGACTGAAAACATATCCTGATTTGGACGGCCAGGCACTTCCAGGAAACTGGTAGCATTGAAAAAGACGGGCACTGTATGGGGCTCCACACAGGAGAAGCTTAAATTCCCCTATTAAAAACAAAAGCAAAAACAGTAACACACACAAACACACAAATGAGAAAATTGACATATTTCTTAAAAAAACCCCAGTTATTAGAGACCTTAAAGTTTCCTCCTGAATCCTGTAAAACAATGTTCAAAAGAGAGCATGTTGATCTACTGAGGGATGTATGAAAGTTACTGAACATCCTTGAGAAATGTACAACTCTGCTCACTTCCCACAGGATTCCTTGTGCACTTTCACTTGAGAAATCTAAATTTGCTCCTCATTTCAAAATTTAGTAATAACCTTGGAATGCAAAGTAAAATAACATATACTGCATGTATGTGTGTGTGCTTGGCAATTTCAAGGGTTCAGAGGACACATGCAGTATCTAGTTGCAATCTTTGCAACAGCCCTGTACGTAAGGATGGGGAACTTCTGACCTGTGGCTAATTTGGCCCACAAGGACATTCTCCCCAAACCACACCCACTGGCCCAATCCCTGATGCCATATGTGATGTCAGGTGTGGAACAAGTAGCGGTGCGCATATATCCTGCAACTGGAAAACAAGATTGAACTCCCCACGCATCAAATGGTGCACACGGGTGTGTGTGTGTGTGTGTGTGTGTCAATCTTGCTTGAATCTGAGGTGCAAGCTAGTTCCCTAAGGGCAGCTGGCAGGCACGCGCAACCGCTGCACAATGCAAGAGTGAACTCTGCGCATCAGCTGTTGTGTGGGGAGTCCAATCCTGCTTGGTCACTCCCACCCCCATGGGCCAACTTTGAGGGGCAGGTGGGACCAACTGTCAGTCACCTGACACAGTGGCGGAGAAAGCGGCATGGGTGCTCAGAGCGGCGGCCACGCTGTGCACCCAGGGGGAGCTGTGTGGGAACAGGGCAAGCCCCCCACGATGTGCCTTTATGTCACCCCCCTCAGGGATGACACCTGGGGTGGGAATGACACCTGACCTGAAACCATTATGATGTCAGAAGATTGGCAGGTAGGTGGTCCCACCAGGCCAATGACGTTCCCTACCCCTGTCCCCCCCCCCAGCTACCTGCAATGTGCATGGACGAAGACCAATGTAGGCTGAAAGCAATAGGAGTCAGATGCCCACATACCTTCCTCTTACAGAAAAATGGAAAAATTAATATATGAGCAGAAAATCTGTCTTCACTATTGGATCTACACATGCCTTTTTCAAAGTTATAAGCCAGGTACCCATGATAAGGTACATAGAAATGCGGAAAGGAAAGGAAATTTATTCCCATTTTACAGACAATGAAATAATAGAAGGATTTATTTATTTTAAAGAGGATCCCTCAGGGCTGAGCTGCCTGCTTCATTCTTTATGCAAGAAGCTTACAGGACATTTTTGAACGAGTTAAAAAAGAAACCTGTGGTGAATGTGGAGAGGAATAGCCATGCATGGAGTACAGGCCTGCATTAGGAAGTTCTAGGAAAACTGTTCACACGTATTCATCCCTGAGTTTAGTGTTGCAGCGAATGCTGTGGTTGTTGTGGCCAAAGATGCAACGCCATGATGAGGTCACTGAGCAGGTCATGCCATTCCTTTTAATACATGGTGATGGGTTAGAAGAAGCATCTCCATTGCGCTCTCTTCTGGACATAGCATGCATTTGGACAAGGTGCCCATGGGTCTTCGTTCATAGGAGACGGTCCTCTATTTGAAGGCATCCTATATCTGGAGGGCTGTCTTGTCCAAATCCAGTTCATTTGAGTGGCGGGGAGGAACCTTGATGTTGCCCATCTGAACATCAAGACTGAATGGGAGCACAGGTTGCACGGTCACGGTCTTCCAGACTATGGTGAGCCTTATGACAGCTATTTCTAAATTTGTATCTCTACATATTTATCACCATATGCAAATTTTATGTGGAGCTGTGGTGAGGCCTCCATGGCCATCCTATATTTGGAGCCACAAAAATTGCAGCATTTCTTTTTAGATTCTTCAAAGAATGCATATCATCGTCATCTTTTTTTAATGCTAAACTAATCCCATGGGGCAATAACAGCAACAAAGAGAGCGAGAGGGGAGAAATGAAAATCTATGCTGATTTAATTAGAAGAAAATTGATCTTGTTTTCCTAGAGGTAAGGCAATGGAAGTAACTCAGCTTGAAACAAAGGAGATGGCAATTTTTATAGCCTCTCTTTGCACTGGATATCAAGTGAGCCCTCAAATTATACCAGCTCACAACAGTTTCTTGCTGAAGCACTCATGCATTACTAACACTGCTTATACAGGTCTTGCTGTGGAGTTAAATAAGAAGAAAATGAAATACCATCAGTAACAGGGAGAAATTGTATTCTACATCCATTTCCATGGTCTTAGCACCTAATGGAGAATGGAGTCACTTGCTCTAGGTTATTAACCTTTTAAGAGAGGATCTGCAGTGAATGGCATTATGCCATAACGCCTATACACAAGTTGCCTAGCAACCCAGGACATAGTGGTCAACCACCTCCAGGGGAGTTTAGAGGAAGATACGCACATTGCCAGAGGCGGATTTAGGGCAGTGTGACTGGTTCTGCCATACTGGGCACCAAGCCTAGGGGGCGCTGTGGGGCGACACAACTATGACATAGTGAATTGAGCAGAACGGAGGGTGAAAGGCATTGGGAACAAATTTTGGGCTTCCACAAGGTGCCACTGAAATTTGAAAGACCAAAATCAGCCCCTGACATTGCCCAAGGTGGCATGGGAGCAACCATACAGCTGCTAAAAGGTAGCAGGTAAAATTGGTGCCCATAATAGACAACTATGAGAAGAATTCTGGTTCAGGGTCATTACGTGAATAGCTTAAAAGTGCCCCTCAAAAAAGATGTTAGTTCCTAAACTCAGATATCAGACTGAAATTTGGAATAACATCTCAAAAATTGGTCAATTGGGGGGGGGGGAGAATTATGTGTTGCTTGTTTCCTTTTGCCTAAGCTTCTTAAAAGCACAAAAATGCTATTAGAAATTGCTTTTTCCACTGTGAGGCTTAACAGCATTCGTTCAGGCCACTAGGAAATTCCCTGCATGATAGGAAGACATTTCAAGGGTCGAGTTTGTATTATAAAAAATGAATGAAATTTGCTTTTAAAGCAGCTCATAATCTTTCACACATACGCTGAGTTATTTCAAGAAATCTAGCAGTAATACAAAGGGAGCTGTAAATTTGTACAAAAATATAAATAAACTGTTGTGTTTCAATTTAGATGACCACAAAATGATGTACTCACCACATTAGAAGGCTCCAATTTCTTCCTCCTGGCCATATCTGTGATATTATTGGTATTATATATTATGCTCTCCATGCAACCTTTGAAATTCTTTCTACTGTTTGAACTTGGCTTCCCAGAAAATGGCATGCCACCAAACGTGATCTTTGAAAAGAAGCATGAAACATTTCAAAACAGAGTGACAATTCATTCACTCCTGGATTTTATTAACAAGTTTAGTTCAAAACACAGAACCACAGGTAATGTTAAGTGACACAAACCTGTGCATAATTTATTTTATTATCTGCTGCCCATATTAGTGAAGACTTAACTAGATGAATCAATAACAAGCCTATGAACATATTTAATCTAGTGATGGTCCATGAGCTCCAATGTGGAGTTCTCTTGCCTACAGGAAGCAATTGCAGCAGCTCCACCAATTTCTTGATCAGCAGGGTGATACGACTGCGAGCCACCAGGGTGGCGTTCTTGTGCCAAAGCTTTACATATCCTACTGATTCCTATAATTTCCATTGGAAATAGACTGGAGCCAAGCTCAGGTATTATCTAAATATTCCAGGTAAAGTTGACTAGAAAATCTAAGCGTCTAAAAGGTTGTGCACATTCAACACACTATTTAGAATGTGGGGGCACCTTTTTTTTCTTTTTCTTTTTGCTTGAGGGTCACATTCGTTCTGGGAAGCAACCCAACAATGGGTGTAGCCAAACTCCTGCGCATACATGCACATGCACACACACACACACACACACACACACACACACACTCATCACCCTTCCCTACACATCCAAAGATCAACTTGATGACTGGGGAGGGTGAATTTCATTCACCTCAGTCCTATATCTTGTGCAGCAAAAAAATCTTGGGGGCCTTGGGTGGTAAATTGGGTGGTATATTTACTGCCCCAGTAAAGGATGAACAAACTCAATACAATGTGTGACATTCTAATTACGGTATATTCTAATTCCAAAATAAAGAATATAAGTGAATTGTCAAACATAAGGCCTGAAGCCTTATTGGGCTTTCTGGGGCCAGAAGCTATTCCTTTACAACAGTGTGGTATGCATGCATACAGGGTTTCAAGGGGTACCCAAATAATCTTTGCCCAAGACGGGGTATGCCAGTTAGACTGAACTCTCAAAAGTGGTATGTGGATTTTCTAAACACTGCGTTACTAGAACAAATGCTTGCTATTCCACTTCTAAGCTACCTTCCTTTCCCTTTCCATTAGGAGCACAACCATCAAGGACTTCTAGGGCAGGGGGAGCAAAGTGCCCTAAAGCAGGAGATAGCACCAGGGGGGAATGGCAGGCAGCATCAAAGGTTCAGTTATGGAACCAGGATGCCAGCCTGCAGAATCCCCTGACAGGAATATGTTGGCCCTAGGATGGAGGCAGGCAGCATGTGAGGAGGTTTGGAGAACTAGTGACATGTGGAGGGGAAGCTAAGATGACGGAAACTTCCAGGGACTGTTCAATCTAGAGTGGTGGTTCCAACTGGTAGAAGGGCTCAGTCAGGAGAGCAAGTGACTCTGAATCTGAGGGTTATGGGTTCAAGCCCCATGTTGGGCAAAAGATTGCTGCATTGCAGGGGGTTGGACTAGATGACCCATGCGGTCCATTCCAACTCTATGATTCCTCCTTGGCCTCTTTGCATGCCATAGGAAGCTGCCTTATACCAGATCAGAGCTTCCAACTTTGACAATGTTACAAAGGGATAAGGCAAATTGAAGGAGGGTACATTCATTGTGACTATGGCCATGATGACTGTGTGGTGACCTCCGCTGTTGGAGGCAGTGTGCATCTGGATGCCAGGTGAAGGTTTTGCTTGTAGGCTTTCCATAGGCACCTGGCTGGCCACTGGGAAGTCAGGATGCCAGACCAGCTGCACCCAGGGGGGGGGTTCCACCAGGGCTGCTCTTATGTCGCATCCACCCCAGGACGCTGTGCTCTGACTGACAGTGACTCCCCGTGGTCTCATGCAGAGGTTTACCCCATCAACCACTATCTGATCCTTTTACACTGATAGATGCCAGGGACTGAAACGTGGACCTGCAGATGCTCCACCACTGAGCAACATCTTCCCTGATGTTGCGTCGCACAATGGCACCGACTGATCTGCTCTGATGTCGCAATGGGCTTCGACGGACAGAAATGCCCCAAGACATTTTGTGGCAGTTGTCTTTGTAATAAGGGAGAATTGAGAGAGAACCAACGCTAGATTAAATGATGGGCTTTTGAACTCACAAGATGACACAAATCAGTTGACCATTTTCAAAGCATTTTAATGAATACTGATGGGCGTCATTTGTTTATTTGTAGGGATAGTAAGGGATGGAATTGTTTACCTCATAGTCCAAATCCAGGTAATCAAATTCCCCATTGATCCGGAAATGCTGCAGGTGCCTATCAAGCGTGAGGTTGATGTTCCTCCCATGACGCTCTATCACTACAGAATGCCAGTGGTGGTCATCCAAGAGGCTCCCTGTTGTCACAGACGTATGGCCATAAATTGAGCCATATTGGTTGCTACCTGAGGAGAAGAAGAAGAGGGCAGGAAATATTGAATACCTCAAATGTAAGGCCACGTAATGAGTTGTCATGCCACTGTTGCTGCTATGCCGCTACAATAAAATGCCTTGTCATTCACAAATACTATATTCTTTGTAAGGCAGCATTTTTTTTTCTAGATCATGTATAATGAACCACTTGGGATGTGACTGGGGAACACAAAAAGTCTGACTAAACAAACAGTTTGAATAAGCTCTAAAAGAGTAATGGCCCATATGGTGCCCTCTAGGTGTTGAATTGCAACAGCCGTGGGCCACACTGGCTGGGGCTGGTGGGAGTCCAACAACATCTTGAGGACACCATGTTGGCCAGTCCAGCTCTAAAGACATGTGGCTAAAAAGCAGTAACAGCAGTGCTTATGACAAAGTAACAGATAAGATCACAGCAAATACTGAGGTACTTTTCATGCAGAGTTGTGGTGAAACACTAGGTTCAATAAATGGAAGGTCTGTAGGTCACTGGTAGAGCACATGTTTTGCATGCAAGACCATAAAAGCATGAGAACATTTGCTTAGTATTTTGGAAAGTGGTGTCTGTTTGTTTGTCCACCTCCTGAGATACCACAGAATTCTCCCATAGCCTGTAAGAGCTTGAGAACTGCCTTGATGGATCCAGCATTCTGCTTCTTTCGGTAGCCAAGCAAAGACTCCTGGAAGTTCCCAAGAAGAGCATGCCACTAAGCGCTATGGCTTCCCCCAGGGCCTGTGAAGGTGTACGGCCTCTGGACATGGAGATTCTTTCATGTGGCTTTCATGGCTAAGAGCCACAGAGAGCTCAGTCCCCAATAGGCATCCTTGAGTTTTTCAAGTTATGCTGTTATCAGGCAAGAGCTAGCCACTGAAGTCAAGCAATGAAATATTTTCAACTACAACAAAGACCAACATAGCAGTAAATCAAGCCTGAGAACGTGGCACCGTCACCTTCTGAATTTTTTCATGTTTTGACTGCAATTTGATCCAAGTGTTGTGTCAAAGGATTCTTGGTTTCTAATTTCTCTTCCCAGCAGAACCTTCTTAACCCCATTTCTGACCCAAGAGTATATATTTTCACCTCAACTAAGCACATATGTAAGAGATGTCATTTATAATCCTGATAACTACCTGACTGAACTAAGAAAATATATGGGAAAGGAAATGGAAATGAGGAGAATTTCAGAGTCATTCATCAGAAACTGTTCAGGGTAAAGCTCTGCTATTCTCATTTGCATGAAGCAAAAATTGCTGATCTTTATGCGAAGAGAAAGCAAAAAAAGGGGGGGTGTAGTGGACAATGAGAGGCAAGAACAGGGAAGACTCAAGTTTAAATCCTCCCTCCATAGTTGTGAGGTGCCAGATTGTCTCAGACCGTAATGTATAAACCTGGCTACTGAGTTGGTTCCAGAATGTTCAGGCCCAGCTCAGCTCTGTGGATTCACACAGAATGGCCCTGGGCAAGTCATTCTCTTGAAGCTTTGGTTCCCCACTTGCGTATGGAAATGATGTTACTTGCCTGGAAGGCAGCCTTATGAGTGTAAATGAGACAAAGAGGGAGAGCAACTCTCCATTCACAGGATAAAAACAATTACAATCTGAAGATTGCTGTGCCAGAATTACGCAAGAGCTCATTTAAGGCATCTCATCCACATCATGTCTTTAATAATTTTATTATTCACTAGTGTATTTCAGCCCGTTCAATAACGGGCTCTAGAACATCCTGGGGTTCGGAGAAGCGCTTGCGCAGCGCTTCTCCGAACCCTGGGACCTGTCATTGCTGTCGGCGGCAAGGGGACAGGAACGGAGGAGGAGAAAGCGCTGCTTTCTCCTCCTCCGTTCCTCTCCCGCAGCCGCCGACAGCAAGGACACCTCCCAGGGTTCGGAGAAGCGCTTGCACAGCGCTTCTCCGAACCCTGGGACCTGTCATTGTTGTCGGCGGCAGGGGGACAGGAACGGAGGAGGAGAAAGCGCTGCTTTCTCCTCCTCCGTTCCTCTCCCGCAGCCGCCGACAGGAAGCAGAACTCCCAGGGTTCGGAGAAGCGCTTGCGCAGCGCTTCTTCGAACCCTGGGACCTGTCCTTGCTGTCAGCGGCAGGGGGACAGGAACGAAGGAGGAGAAAGCGCTGCTTTCTCCTCCTCCGTTCCTCTCCTGCAGCCACCGACAGGAAGCAGACATCCCAGAGTTCGGAGAAGCGCTTGCACAGCGCTTCTCTGAACCCTGGGACCTGTCCTTGCTATCGGCGGCAGGGGGACAGGAACGAAGGAGGAGAAAGCGCTGCTTTCTCCTCCTCCGTTCCTCTCCCGCAGCCGCCGACAGGAAGCAGACATCCCATGGTTCGGAGAAGCGCTTGCGCAGCGCTTCTCCGAACCCTGGGACCCGTCCTTGCTGTCGGCGGCAGGGGGACAGGAACGGAGGAGGAGAAAGCGCTGCTTTCTCCTTCTCCGTTCCTCTCCCGCAGCCGCCGACAGGAAGCAGACATCCCAGGGTTCGGAGAAGCGCTTGCGCAGCGCTTCTCCGAACCCTGGGACCCGTCCTTGCTGTCGGCGGCAGGGGGACAGGAACGGAGGAGGAGAAAGCGGCGCTTTCTCCTCCTTCCTTCCTCTCCCCCAGCCGCCGACAGGAAGGACGCGCGCACTCTCCCCCCCCCGCCTCCTCCAACCGCCGCTCCTCACGGCCAGGGAGGGTTGTGAGGAGGCCTTCGCCGGCCTCCACCCCGGCGGGAGCGGCGGTTGGAGGAGGCAGAGTGGGGGGAGAGTGCGCGCGCGCAGTCTCTGCTGTCCAATCCCTGTATCCCTGGGGCACATGCGCAGTGACCCAGGGACACACGGGACATCTGGACGCAGGGACAACATGGACATTATTATATAGGATACCCTTCCCATCTGGTATTAGCTACTAGGCCACATATTCTGCCTACAGAACCCTTCCTTGCATAACAAGGGCATTGTTTCTGTTCATCCCAGTTCATATGAGAGTTCAGAGTGTCAGGACTCAAGTCTTGTGATATGAAGGAGTATCCATGCCGAAAACATGGCCAGGGACAGAGACCCAGAGTCCGAGATGAAGCCTATTGATAGTCCACAGTCACAACAAGGATGCACCTTTTCCCCCTGGTGTCAGGGTTTTGATGGTCTTGGGAGGGGAAGGGTTAGCACAAAATACTAAAGCTTTGGAAACCAATCCATGTTCATTCCAGATGTATAAAAGGTTGCACTGCTACCAGCAAGTGATTTCAACTCTTCTTTCAAAGAAGCATGGGAAACAGAAGACAAAGATGAGGAAAAGGATAAAGCTCAGGACCGTATATTTCAATCAAATTAATGCAAAACTAATTAATATGCATTTTTAAAAGACCCTGAATCCTACCTAAATTTAAATTAAGCACCAGTTTGGCTTTTTTCAGTTCCAAGGTGATATAGTCCCCTTGCTGGCCTTCCCCATGGAAGATAACACCTTCACTTTCAGAGGTTTTAAATTTCAAAGCGATCACATCTTTCAGCGTTTTCAATGTTTTCTTCTTGTGACCAAATCTGTACGGTAATACAACGTGGCCATCAAAATTGATAACATCAGCCCCTAAAGGGAAAAGAGAAATAAAATGGTTTCTGAGCAGTTATGCATTACTGAGGCCATCTAAAACAAAGGCACATATACTAGGAGCATGCAATAAATGTAACACGTATCCTGAAACCATTTTTGCCCAGCTATAAGTTACTAAAATAATGCGAAAGGGAACATTATCTCAATATATTATTTAATGTTATGCTTTCTTCTTTCTTACTAACAGGTGAGCATGATTTTTATTTTTATTTACAGTCCATTCTCAAACAATAATATGATTGCCTTAGCTTCAACATAATATTCCACCTGTGGCCCCCAGTTGCTGGTTCCGGCCCTAGACTGCTTGCAGAATTCCCCCAGGAAGGTTACAGAGCAATCAGACTGTGTTCTGCACACCATGAGCAGACCGGGTGACCTCTGGATAAATGTTCCTCCAACCTATAGGTCTAGTTTAAGCAATGACCACTATGTGAAGACCTCCGAAAAGCAATTACCTGTGTGAATGCTCTATGTGATAAATTTTAAAAGATTATTCACCTTTCCAACACCTGGACTATGTCTGCATGTCATGGGTACACAGCAGATGACGGCAATGATGATGATAAATTGAGTATAGTAGGGGTGATTAACCCTTTTTGAGCTGAGAGCCAGAATCAGAGTTTGTAAATCCTAGATTATGAGTGAGGTTTTCTTACTTCAAATGATTCTTAAAACCTGTGTATTATTTATTAATTAAATTATAACACACACACACACACACACACACACACACACACACACCTAAAAAAGAGCCCAGGGCAGAGAAGAGTTTCTCTAAAATGTAGCATTTATGGTTCTTATGTCATTGGCTTATCTGCTCTCAAGTTGCTATCATTTTAAATATTCCAAGTCTTTAAAATGTCCTTTCTCAAAACCTCCCAAACATTTACATGCCACATTTCAAGTCTTTGGAGTGTAGTAATTATCATGCATTCTTAAATCAATTATTTAAGGGATGTCAGCTATCAGGATTATTATTGCCATATTGCAAATGGGGACCATGGAGTGGCATTTTCTAAATTATTAGCTGAGGTTAAACTTGAACCCAGAACATAATGACTCATTGGTCACTTTTAGCTACTACACCATAACAATTTGCAGGGTCTGAATATCTCTGGGATGGCGATGACTGCCCTGCCTTTATTTCCTTAATGAGTTCGGAGTTTGAGCCTTTATGTAATCACATAAATAAAACATGAATCCAGCAATAAAATGTACGACATCCACCCATAGTTTTAGGGCCATACAGCAAAGTCCAAGGATATGTTGAAGCCCACTGCATGCAGCCTGCGTCACAGCAAGCAAAAAGAAAGGAGGAGGAGAGCTTGCAGTGAGAAACCCCTTGTAAGAAACAGTCCTTGTCTAGAAAGAGCAGCCAACACTATCAATCCACTCATCATCTTATGAATTATACATTCGAGTGTAGGAATTAGTTCATAAATAAATGCAAAACTCAAATTAGCCACTTGTAACATACAGCATGGAGCCGAATCAAAACAGGGCACAGGGGACTTTTTCAATTTGTCTCACAAAATAACCAACACCCCAGTGTTCATTAAAAGCCTTGGAAAAGACAATAAACACAGCAGAAAAGGTCACCATGCTGGAGATGCAACAAAGCCTCCCTGTAAACCCATATTTCTTGTTTCTAAACTCATAACCACCAGGAGACCTAAGTTAACAGACCCCCCCTTTTAAATCTAATGATACCCACATTTCCTCTGAGAACAACCCCATTTTCTAATTGTTTGGGGAACCCACTGCAGAATCTGGCTGCAGCAATCACTCCAAGGGGAAGTAACATTTGGAACTTTCAGTGTTTTCAAAAGGCGAGAGTCCGGTCTGCTTTACACTTGCTCATGCATCCATATACACAAAGGGCAATTGCACAGCACTGGGCACTGTATGTGAGGCTTTCTTGCCTGATCAGAGTCTTGCTTGGCGTGGAAACCCCATGTGACCAGTTCCTTCACGTTCCTCAGAATAGCAGGGTTGTACCATATGGAAGCAGTTCTTGTTGTTATGCACAAAATGGATGGGCTATTTAGATTTTTGCATATTGTTTTGATTAAAACATTTTTTGGTAGTGTTGCTGCACAAATTTTGGCTAAAGAAAACGCATAGTCAATTTGGGGGTCTCGCCCTTAGCAAAATATATTGAAGATTTCAATGGAAGTGCAGTGTTTCTATGAGGCTAGTGAAAATTCTCCATCGATTCTGCGCATCCCAGATTTCACCAAAAGTGAACCTTGGAGCAAAACATGCAAGACACTTTGAACGAAGACCAAATGATCTTGATAAGGTTAGTGAAGATGATCTAGGTTCCTCCTCCCAACAGTTCAAAACTGCATTTTCTGGGTATCTTGAGAGCTCAGTCATACTTCAAGAATGGATATGTTATGCACTTGCAATAATAGCAATATAAACAAAAGTGCTTTTTCTACTCCCCAGAGATTGTCTCGCATGTTTGTGGAGGCCATAATCTTGAGCTTGTAATAAAATGTGCTCTTCAAACTGAACTCCCTTGCTTGCATCCTCTCACAGCTGGCTTCCTCATTATGGCACCCCCACAGCCACTGAATTACCATTCCCTTTGAGTCATGCAGCAGTCGTAGTTTAGCATCCGGGGGCTGATCTAAAGTCAATTGAAGTCAATAGGAATCCATCCACAGGCTTCAGCACACTTTGAATTAAGCCCTAAAGGGAGATCTTCCAACTGCATGTTGAAAGGGAATGTTTAACCTCTTAAGCAAACACATTTGGTGCAGTGGCCCTTGTAGCATTTACTTGAAAAGAAAGCTATAGGCACCCTGCAGTTACACCTTAACAATTTCACATTCCTCTACTAACCACAAGCTATGCAACTGCTGGTCCCTTTCACCTTTAAAACTACAAACCACTTGAATAACCATCAAAAAGAGGGACGGCAAGGAAAAACCTCTCTCTCAAAAGTCTTCCTGACCACATGCAGCTTCAATTTTGAGACTGTTATATGGTGAGCAGATGGAAATCTTCCTTCCTTATATCCCATTCTCATGTTTCAGGACCAGTTCACTTGGGAGGCCTGGCTGAGCGCCTTGAGGTTTGCACAGTCAGAGCAACCCTGTTCAAGTTGCTAGGTTTTTACAAGCTGAAGCAGCTATGTAGATATTCCCTGCATTGAGGCTGTGATCCACACAAACTGTGGTTCTGCAAGGGTGCTGCAAGGTGGCATTTAACTTCTAGAAATAAAATAAAATGGGGCAGTGGTTGCTGTAGTCCTTAAATGTTAAGAAGGGTGGGAAGAGAACTGGCACCATTTGGTTTGTCGTGTGCCAAGGCCCCCGTGACGGACACGAGTATTTAATTTATTGGTTCAAATAGGCCAAAGCTTTATTGGTTACAGATGTGAGCAGTTAGGCTTAGGCATTGGGCAAAGCCAGGCTATATCACGACTCCCGCCCGCCTGCAGGGAGGCCATCTAAGGGTAAACCACCAATAGGGTTTACCCTTATACATCAAATAGGGGCACCCTGAGGGGTCCACGTTGGGGTTGTGACATGAATTCTGTCTGGGCATCAGACAGAATCCACACACCCCATATCCCTTTAACAGGATACCCTTACTGCTTCCGAACTGCTAGGTTGGCAGAGGCTGGGACAGAGCAACGGATTTGAACTGCCAACCTTCTGATCAGCAAGCACAAGAGGCTCAGTGGTTTAGACCACAACGCCACCCAGTCCCCTTAATTGAGGAGGGGCAGGCAGAAGCTACAACCTCCCCTCCATCCAAACAAAGGCTTACCCAATGCCTAACCTCACAAAGTTGTGACAATTGCTACCAGGTAGGTGAAAACCAAATTGCTGGTGCCAATTTGCCAAGTGGGGAAAATTCATAGAATCATAGCCTTGCTGAAATCAAGATAGGCTACATCCACCGTGTTCCCTTCATCTACCAGGCTCGTAATTCTGTCAAAAAATGATTAGTCTGACATGGCTTATTTTTCAGAAACCCATGCTGACTTTTGGTGATCACAGCGTTCCTTTCTAGGTGCTCACAGACCATTTGCTTAATGATCTGTTCTAGAATCTTTCCTGGTATTGATGTCAGGCTGACTGGGCGGTAATTGGGTCCTCCCTTCCCCCCCTTTTGAATATAGGGACAACATTTGCTCTCCTACAATCTGCTGGAACTTCGCCTGTTCTCCAGGAATTCTCAAAGACAACTGCCAGTGGTTCTGAAATCACCTCTGCCAGTTTCTTTTAATACTCTTGGATGTAGTTCATCTGGCCCTGGAGACTTGAATACATCTAAACTAGCCAAGTATTCTTGTACTACCTCCTTACTTGTTCTGGGCTGTGTTTCCCCTGCTGAATCATCTGCTCCATATTCTTCAGGTCGGGCATTGTTTTCTTTTTTTGGAGAAGACTGAGGCAAAGAAGGTATTGAGGAGTTCTGCCCTTTCTCTGTCCCCTGTTTGCATTTCACCATCTTCTCCTCTAACTGACCCCACTGTTTCCTTGTTCTTCCTTTTGCTACGGACATACCCATAAAAGCCCTTTTTGTTGCTTTTAACCTCTCTAGCAAGCCTGAGTTCATTCTGTGCTTTAGCTTTTCTGACTTTGTCTCTACACATGCTGGCTATTTGTTTGAATTCCTCTCTGGTGATTTCCCCCTTTTCCCATTTTTGGTACATATCCCTTTTAAATCTTAACTCAGTTAAAAGTTCTTTAGATAGCCAGCCTGGCTTCTTTAGGCACCTTCCATGTTTCCCAACTCATTGGTATTGCCTGAAGTTGTGCTTTTAATATCTCCCTTTTAACAAACTCCCAACCATCATGAACTCCCTTCCCTTTTAGTATTTCTGTCCATGGGATCTCACCCAGCGTTTCCCTAAGTTTTCTGAAGTCGGCTTTCTTAAAGTCTAGGATTTGAGTCTTAGTATGCTTGGTTGCTCCTTTCCGCTGTATAGTAAACTCCAGAAGAGCATGATCACTCCCATCACTCCTGCCACTTCTACCCCACTAACTAGGTCATCACTATTGGTTAGGACCAGATCTAAAATGGCTGATTCTCTTGTTGCTTCCTACCAGGCCACAACAATACGGCCGCCAACAGTTGTCCTTAACAAGGTCATATCAGAGCAAAGCATGAAAAAAGGGTGGGTGGGTTGGGAGAACCAGTGCAAAAGGTGAGAGAGAAGGTCCCGTCTGGTCACCACAGTTAAATCTCCCGCAGCCACATCCCCTCCCAGCGCTGATTGTTCAGTGTGGCCACACTGGGCGTGGCTCCACCCAGTGCTGGCAAAATGGCTGGGACAACACAGAATGGGCCATCAACTCCCCACTCCCCCGGCCAGATCACTGTCGAGTGCCGGCTGCCCAGCCGCAACCCCGCCCACCGGGAAAGGTGAGCAGACCTCTCGCACCAGTATTGTTTCCCTCCATGGGACTTTTTATGGGTACTTAACCTTAAACAACATGGAACCTTGTCCAACCCAGGCTCTGTCTCTTTCCGCCATCAGGTTGCTAAACCAAAGCTAACAGTCATCTAAAATCCAGCAGTAAAGGAAAGGAAATTGCTGTGGAATAGAGTCCCACACCTTTGATGCCACTGCTGAAACTCTCTCTTGTGGATCCCCATCCACCGCCATGCTTCAGATGGAAAAGTAATCTGGAGCAGGGAGTCTAAGGATCATCTCAATGAACAGGTAGACTGTTCAATGTGTGCAGAGTAAGCCATTAGAAGCATTTCCTGCTGTGCTCTATTGTGACCTTTTTATCTATTGTGGCTGCGGTCTATTTGGACTTTATAGGCTACATTTTGTGCCTTGCAGACTATAGTATCTAAAAACCCAGATCTCAGTTTTCTCATATAACACTATTCTGGCATGTCAGAGACAACCCCTCTGTAATTGGAAGACGACTTTTGCTGCCAGGAGGGTACGTGTAGACCCCAGCCATGCTTAACTGGTTAGTAAGTCTAGAATAACTCCCCAGTTTAAAAAGACGAACAAACTGTTGAACAAATCATTCAGGGGGGAATCCTCCTGTTATAAAAATAGAATATATTTTTGCATCCTTGGGGAACTCTTATATGGATTCCTTGATAATGTGTAACTAATGGCTGCTTACCTTGTCTCCTGCAGCAGACTCTTCAAACAATTAAGTCAATTAGAAAGAGATGGAAACTATTCTCCAATAAAAACAAAATTGATCCATTTTCACATGCAAAACTGATTTTGTAGGCAAATCCTATCTTACAAATTGGAAAAAAGATGGTAATATGGAAAAATTAGGTGGAAGCAAGTGTATTGACTTTGGAACAATTGATAGATGAGGAATATTAATTCTATACTTATACTGTTCTAAGAGATCAATATCATCTATCAGATGCAGCCCAATGGCAATATCTGCAGTCACAGAATCTGGTAACAGCCCTGTTTGGACCAGCAGCCTTTTCAGCTTCTGAGACACTTGAGATACTGGAACAATTGGACAAGACTTTTGAAACTAAGGAACCAGCGATCACCTTCTATAGATATTTGTTACTAATAAATAAGTTTGATGTGCAGACTTTGACTACCTAGTCAGGGGGATTTTTTTAAAGCTTCTGTAGCAATGGTATCAATGGGTCTTAAATTAGGACTTATAGAACAGAAAATAATATTTAGGATTTATTGGACTCCATTACATTTGAATTAAAAAAGGATGCAGTTGCAAGAGATGTATTAAGGATAATGCCTATTTGAAACATGTTTTTACAGTGCCCTATACTCAATAAGTTTTGAGAGAAAGAACTGGGCTGTATAAATATGACTGTGTAGAAAAAGTTAAAATTTTCAGAGTAAAATATTCTTGTGAATTATATACCTATTGTATGGAAGCTGAAAATTGGACAACATAAGTGGATTCTACGCACCCTAACTGTGGCCAAGAGACTGGTATTGATGAACTGGAAGAATAAAGATGATTCTCATTAATCAATGAGTCAATCACATGATAGCACTTGCAACATATGAACAGATTGCTTATAGACACAGATTTTGTTTGGATAAATATATTGACATTTGGAATGAGTTTATACAGAATATAGTAGGTTATTAATAATCATACACATATTAGGGCAATAATATTACATATATATGCAACTTACTATATTTAATGTATTAATTTATATCCTTTTCATTGTAATTGTATTTTTTTCATTTTTGCACTTTTTTTGTTCCCTCTTCATTCATTTTCTCTTTTTTCACATTATTTCTTATAACTGAAACTATCTTAATAAAATATTAATTGAAAATAATAATAAAAAATAGGGTGGTCTGTATCCTTGGTTGACCCTGTAAAATAATCAGCCTACACATGTGTTGGTTGATTCAGGATTCATACTCAATGCCTATGCCAAAGCCTGTTGACATCTGTCATCCTGTGTTTATAGCAATTTTACCATTTTTGGGCCCTGCCGCCCACGCCTTCACTGTCCCAGGGGACTGCAATTTAATTTAAGCTTACTGTTTTCAAGCCCAAGAACTAAAATGGAGTAGACATAAAAATGTGGAATAAAGAAAGTATATTTTTATACGAGCTGCTAGGTTGGATTTCTTAACTTGCCATTATCCCAAAGTCTTAAGAGCACGTTAGACAGTCTGCAGATGGTTAAAGGGTAAAATAGTTCTATCTACAGAAAGACTGAAGCATAATCTCTATCAGGAGAGGTTCAGTGTTTCAGGCAACACAGTTTTATACTTCAGACATATTCAAAATCACTGGTACATACATACATACATATACATATGTAAAACGTGAAAGTGTGGGCTCCACTTTTCTCCGCAACCGCTTGACCGATTGTCCTGAAATTTTGACACAACGATCCAGGCCACTCCCCGAGCGTTGTTAGAAAAAAAATCCCTCAAATTTCACACCTGGGCAGGTAGAAACCTGTTTTTCCACAAAGTAAAACAGCGCCCTCAAGTGGATTTCCTCCCACAGTACACCCCTCCCTTCCTGTGAAATCTACACCACACCCACAAACCCCGCCTCCACCACAAGATCCACCACTCACATACATACATCCGGCAGAGGTATTGAAGACCAAACCAACTGAAAACAGGCCTTTTCCAGCAACAAGGCCCAACATTGCCAAGTGGAGGTAGGGGCCTGCCTGGGGGGGGGATGGGGGGCAAATAGGGGGCAGGGATACGTAATGGGTCAGAACAGGGTGGGAGGAGACACAGGGATGAAACCTGCCCTCTCCACAGTATCTCGCCTCGACTCAGGGGGACTCTGAGGCTCAGGGGGGTCTGAAGGGGGGCTATTACCCTCCATTTCACATACTAACGCACAGCAACGCGTGCAGGGCCAGCTAGTGTGTGTGTGTGTGTGTGTGATTTTGAACTTACCACCCTTCATTTTTTAATATATATATATATTCAATATATTCACAGAGAGAGATGAAGGAATGCAGTCTTCCCTAGATAATGGTTTCTCCAAGTAAAGCCCCACCTGCTCCATCTCTCTTATCTTATGTCATCCCTGTGCCAGCTAATCTGAGCTTTCTGCCTCTGAGCTTTCTGCCTCTGTTCTATTGCCCTCAATGCTTGCCTGGTCCTGGGGGGGGGGGGTCAGGAATGCTCTCCAAGGACATGGAATCTGTCAGCTGGTGCTTCTTCTTCCTGCTGCTCTTCTCCCAATATTTCCCAGCTTTCCCCCTTTGCAGCCTCTGAACTGTGTCCTTCTGCAAACCACTGTTCTAAATCTATACTGTCCTCCTGTTCTTGGGAAGGTTCAGGAGAAGGGGGTGGCCCCCACCATTCCTCCTCAGTCCAGGCCCTGACAGAAAACAGTGCTGGACTCCAATCCAAAGTGGGTGTAAGAAGCCACAGGTGGCCATTGGTCACGTTTGGCTTAGTGAGCCACAAGTTCTTGGGCCCCTGGTAAAGTGTGGGCATGATTTCCTTAACCACAACCTTGTCATGTGCATAGCTGTCAAGTTCTCCCTTTTCTCGCGAGGAAGCCTATTCAGCATAAGAGAATTTCCCTTTTTAAAAAGGGAGAACTTGACAGCTATGGTCATGTGACAAAGACACATGAGAGCAGAAGCAGCAAAGCAGGCTGGGAAGTGCTGGGACTGCACAGTCATACGGGCCTACTAAAGTTATTCAGGCCTAACTGCTAACTGCTGAGTCACTCTGACATGTGACTCATTCTCCTTATGAGTAGCAGCCATTTTCTCCCGCTGTGTTCAGTAAGGTTTCACTCAGTGTCGTGTTGGTATGGAAAAGAGTCTGTACTCAGCATGTGATCTCTTAAATGGTTTTGGAACTAAGTTATGAAGATGTTTATTTTAAACTTAGATTTCATTGCTTCAATGAAGAACTCTGCACCATTAATTAACTCTGCTTGAAAAACCTCACATAAAATCTACATAGTTCCACCCTGAAGATCCCGGGCCCCAGGAAGATTAGACTGGCTTCGACCAGAGCCAGGGCCTTTTCAGCTGTGGCCTCGGCCTGGTGGAACGCTCTCTCACAAGAGACCAGGCTTGTAAGACGGAGCTGTTCCGCCAGGCCTTTGGTCTGGGTTCAGCCTGACTCATGTTCTCTTTGTATAGGAACAAGCACAAAGCCCACTCGCAGGTCCTTATAATCAGTAGAAACAGTTGGTCCTGGCGAGTATTAACTGCTTTGAATTTTAACCTGAGGATTGTCATTTGTTCAGTTTTAACTTTAATTTATTTGAATTAATTTTGGGGTGCATTTTAATCAATGGATTCCTTGTTTTTATGCATGTTGTATTATTTATATGATGTTAGCCACTCTGAGCCCAGTTTCAAATAAAAATTTATCATTATCATTATCTCTCTGTATTCCTTCAAATCTTCCCAAAACCAGGACCCTGCAAGTGGCTTTTAAGGCAGCAGATCTGCACCAATATCTTGTATTCAACGGTCTGCCTCTGGCTACTCCACGTTCTTTGAAGGATCTTTGTAACGGAAAGGACCTTCAGAAAGTACACCTTTATTTAAGAAAACACATGCTAGTAAAATAACATTTCCATGAATAACCCTGACTAATGGGGGTATTCTTTGCCTGTTTTCCCCCAACACACAATTGATTCACACCTCCATCACAAAAGTTTTATTTTAATATATCCCTTCAAAACTTGTAAATGTATCAAATCTCTCAGACCAGTTTCAAAGATTTGAGTCCAGCCTGATAATTTTTCTCTTGAAAACACGAAACACTGCCTTTTCTTCCTGATCACGCTCCATTCTTCCTCGTGGGTGTTTCATGTAGAAACACTGAAAAACATTTTCCCACAGTTATCCTCCATATGTCTACTGTGAAGAGGCTTTAGGAATTAACAGAGATATGTTCACAACTTTTGGAGATTTAAACCTGGAAGGTAAATGTCTTAAATCTCAGAGGTAATTTAAACATTAGTGTGCTGGGTTTTCTCCCTCTTCCTAAAATAAGCTGAAAAGCCAGGCATAATCCTGTATTGGATGGATTTTCTATTCTCCCCTCCAAAAAAGCCTCCTCTCTCTCCAAATAAGAGAATTGTGTTTTATTTTTTTGAAAAGGGGAGCTAGCTGTGCCCTGGAAAATAATTACTGGTACACTCCCAGTTAGGCAGGAGAGTCAATGGAGTTCAGGATGGGATCTGGAAGTCAGAGTCACATACTAAATTGTGCCAATGAGCAGTGACCTCGGGCAATGTGTGCATTTATCAGATAAGCCATGGATGTCTAAGTACACACAGCTGTCACGGTCAAATTCTAAATCAATTGCAAATGCCCTAGGAAGCAATAGACAAATCACTATACCCAGGACTTTTTTTCAAGAAAAATGGGTGCCAGAACACACCATGAAGTTATTACAGCTGGACGACTCAGGGCAGATGCTGGTTTGACAACGGCCACATTCACCGCCCCGGGAGGTGCTAAAAGCTACAGCAAGCTGTCTCCCTAGCTGGTTTGGGGGGGTCAACCCCAGTTCTGGTGCAGGTCAGGTAAATGCGCTCCCGCCTCCCTTGTTCTCTCTGATTCTGGTGAATGGCTATGGCAGCTTGGAAGGGCCCTTGCGCAAATGTGGATGTGTGCAATGGTAAAGGCCTGCCTGGAAAGCTTAAAGAAGAGGAGGAGGAGGAGGAGGAGGAGGAGGAGGAGGAGGAGGAGGAGGAGGAGGAGGAGGAGTTTGGACTTGATATCCCGCCTTTCACTCCCCTTAATGAGTCTCAAAGCGGCTAACAAGGTCACCCAGCAGCTGCATGTGGAGGAGCGGGGAAGCGAACCTGGTTCCCCAGATTACAAGTCCACCACTCTTAACCACTACACACACACTGGCTACATGGGAGAGGGATTGAAGGAATTGGCCCCATCCTGTAGCTTGACCAATTGTGGCTAGGAACTAGGTGGAGTCATAGATCTTTAAAAAGTGTAGATTCACACATGCTGGCCGGCTTCCGTTTTGACTTGAAACGTTCATTTTGGGCTTCTCAAAAGCATGTAAAGACAAGGGGGGGGGTGACTGCACCTAGGTCATAATGCAAATATCTAAAATAAATTCAGCACCTCTGTCAGATATGAACAAGATCTCATTGGCTTGCTCTGTTTTAGACGGAAATACAAACAGAACAACAAAAATACTCCTACAAACTGCAAAATAAAATAATAAAAGTATTAAAACATCATTGGGCACCCTCAGTTTCTGTCCTTTGAATCATTTTTTTTTGGGGGGGGGAACACCATCTTACATGCAAAACAGGAGGCACAGGGGGTTGGACTAGATGACCCTTGGGTCCCTTCCATCTCTACAATTCTATGATTCTATAAAAACAAAATGGCAAATCTGGGGAAAGGTGAAGCTGGAATCCCTTTGCCTAACAGACTAGCTTCCTATACACAGAGGGACCCACCCACCCCCAGGATGATTTGAAGATAAGAATCTGTAATATACAGAAAGAAGTAATACAGTCCAAGAAGAATTGTACAACATGGTGGTTCTGGAGATATAATTTTATTTTCTATCTTCTGCAAAATAAACAAAGGTTTGGCACACACATTTTTATAAGTTATGTATGCCTACACTAATTCAAACAAAACAAGATTGTAGTGCATTGCTGAGAAATGTTTTATTGGGGATTTCTGCTTATTGAGTGATTGAGTATGCTGCCATCTTACAGATCCACGAAGCAATGTAAATTCTGAAAGACTTTGCCCTCCAGGGATACTATATAAGCAAGTAACAAGACTTACATTGCCATTTCATCTGGAAGGCTATGGTGCATATTTGAAAGCGTCGGTACCATTTTTGTTATTAACATGAAAAAGGGAGGATGGAAACGATAATTCATGGTGGCTTTGTTGTATCATGCCAAACACCTGCCTGATCCTGAACTTCCTTGTGTGGAAGTCACCCCATCTGCCTGAAGCTGTCACAAGCATCAAGGGTCACGTGAATTGCAAATGGAGAGAAATCTTTAAATGCCTCTGATTCAAAGAACCCAAACTATAAGGGGACTGCCTAGATAGCGCACAACCATTTTATTATTTATTTATTTATTTATTTATTTATTTATACCCGGCCACTCTGGGCGGCTTCCAACAAATATAAAAATGCATTAAAATATCACAGATTAAAAGCTTCCCTAAACAGGGCTGCCTTTAGGTGTTTTCTAAATGTCAGGTAGTTGTTAATCTCCATGACCTCTGATGGAAGGGCGTTCCACAGGGCGGGCGCCACTACCGAGAAGGCCCTCTGCCTGGTTCCCTGTAGCTTTGCTTCTCGCAGTGAGGGAACCGCCAGAAGGCCTTGGTGCTGGATCTCAGTGTCTGGGCTGAATGATGGGGGTGGAGACGCTCCTTCAGGTATACAAGACCGAGGCCGTTTAGGGCTTTAAAGGTCAGCACCAACACTTTGAATTGTGCTCGGAAATGTACTGGGAGCCAATGTAGGTCTCTTAGGACCGGTGTTATGTGGTCTCGGCGGCCGCTCCCAGTCACCAGTCTAGCTGCTGCATTCTGGATTAATTGCAGTTTCTGGGTCACCTTCAAAGGTAGAGCGCATTGCAGTAGTCCAAGCGGGAGATAACTAGAGCATGCACCACTCCAGTGAGACAGTCTGCGGGCAGGTAGGGTTTCAGCCTGCGTACCAGATGGAGCTGGTAGACAGCCACCCTGGACAACAGAATTAACCTGGACACAGAATTTTACCATGCAGGTAGTTCTTGAATGGCTGTATCAGTATGGAACTTCCTGGGCACTGCACCCACCCTACTTTCTTATTCCAATGTAGTCAGAGTGGCATGGATCCTGCCACAAGAAAGCAGGAAGCACATCATGAACCACCAGGTAGGTAGCAATACAAACCTGGGCTGGAGGGGGGAGCTCCCATAAGAAGAGCAAATACAACATTTTGTGTACAGGACAGAAGGGATGGCTGTCACCTTCAGGCTATGCTGCTTGTGAACTTGGTGGTATCTGCCGGGCTGCGGTTGACTAGACCTTGCCATCTAGCATGGCAATGCAGAAAAGCCTATGGGTTTCCTTGCTGGGTAGCCCAGGAAGAGCTACCAGCCATGGAAGAATCTTCTAGTTAGTGCTGTGCCAGAATTGGTTCTCCATTTCCTTTGTCCCTGGTGAAAGAGGCTTCCAATTTTCTGCTTCATTCTTGGGACATTTTCGAAGAATTGTGGTGCTGGCAGGGCTTTGAGTTTACCTTATCACTGTGACGTGACCAATGGCTCCGTGTGTGTGTGTCCCCCCAGTAAACATTTCTCTGGCATTTTGCAGTTTCCCTGGCTGCCTGCGCTCCCTGGTCTGAAAAAAGTCACATGGGAAGAGTTCCCCTGGACTTTACTTGAAACATTGCCACTCAGGAGGGCTGCAGAGTGAGGACCTCTGGTGAGATGATTTGCAGAGTGGAAGGAATGACACCTCCAAACACCTCTTGGTCATCTCAGAAGTAAAAGAAGCACCAACCCCCAACCCCCCCAACCCCCCCCGCCCCTCTGTAACTCATGAGAATGTCACTGAAATTTTCTGTCCCTTTTCATAACTTTTAAACTTAATTTCTTTTCTCACAGATGGTGGCGAATGGGGGGGGGTAGAAAGGTTTTTTTAACACATTGAGTATTCACGTTGTTCCCTAACCAGAGGCAACTGCAAGTCCTCATTCTATTTATCTGTCAATTAAATTGTAACCATTTAAATTGTAATCAGGCACATTTTTGCAAGAATTGTTTCAATCATGTCTTTGATTTTAACCATTCATGAAAAAATTAATGTGTGAAAAAATCTTAACTCTCCTGATAATACATCCTCCCCCATCAATAAAGACAATATTTCACTCTTTGAGGAACTCAGCCTTCCATCCAACTGAGACAGAAGAAAATCTATGCGTTCTCTCAAACACCAGAACACAAACCTCCAACCAGGATGATGAGGTAAGATTAAACCATATAATTTATGTATTATTTCTCAAGATATATTGATCTTTCTAAAATGCTTATTGATCGCTCTGAAATGCTTATTAAGTGAACCTATTGCTTATAAATTTTGTCTTATTGCTGAAAATCTTATTATTTTCTTATTCTCAAGATGCTAGAGGTAATGCTGATATTTATTTGGAGTCTTATAAATGATAATTGGGTCCTGCAAAAATAAATTATCAGCATAGCTGGCAGGCTGGTGACACTTTGGGGCACTGGTAACTATGGGGTAGACCAGGCACCCCCAAACTGCGGCCCTCCAGATGTTTTGGCCTACAACTTCCATGATCCCTAGCTAACAGGACCAGTGGTCAGGGAAGATGGGAATTGTAGTCCAAAACATCTGGAGGGCCGAAGTTTGGGGATGCCTGGGGTAGAAGAAGAACAAACATCCTTTTCCCGTATTTCTAGAATAACATCTGAAATGGGAACTCGTACAGGATTTCCATGCATTTGCTCTTGGATTTCAAAACCAGCCCCAAAGCATCATTTTGGTGGTTCTGTTCTGCCTGGCTGTAATCCCAGAAATGCCCTTTACTGCCTTGTCTCCCAGAAGCCTCACTCCACAGGTGACTTTATCAAACAGGCGCTTAAGCAACCCGCAAGCATATGCCCTTCTCTGTACCTGAGCCCCTTCGCTCACAGTCATCTCCAGGATGGCTCTTCCATTAGACCATTCAAAATCTCCACCAAGGACAAAAGGAACTTTCCAGCAAGCACTGTCCCTACTGGTAAATTAATCAACAGTTATTTGCATTCCTTAAACTTAGGGCCTTCCACCCCATGTTGGCACACAACACTCCTCTTGTACTCAGAATTTTGCCACTGAGTACTCACGGCCAACATCAATCTTACCTTAGGCTCCCAATTCAGTTAAGCACCTGAAACATGTTTTAATAAGAAATTTAATTCACTCCCTTTCATAGCTGCCAAGTTTTCCCTTTTCTCGTGAGGAAGCCTATTCAGCATAAGGGAAAATCCCTTAAAAAAAGGGATAACTTGGCAGCTATGCTCCCTTTCCCTTCTTTAGAATGCTCACCTTTGCTCCAGGTAACTCCTCCCCTTAAGAAAAAGAACCTTTACAGACTTTACAGACTTCCAGGGAGGTGGCAGACCTGCTCAGCTGCAACTGTTGAAAGCTCCAACAGAAGTAATTACGTGGTGTATTTATGATAGAGGTACATATCACTATTATATCTGAGGACATAAATGACCTTGGAATGAACTTCCAGAAGTTCTAAAAAGGATTGTTATCTACCATGGGATCAAGAAATCTTCACAGACAAGTGAGTTCAGAGGAAAAGAAAATATGGCCCTGCCAAACATCACTTAATAGCACTAGTTTATCTCTAGGATGTAGACCAGCCAAGCCTCCTTTATTTAATTAACTTTGAAACTATTATAAATTATTAAAGGAAACTAAAAAACAAAAACAAAAAACTACCCCCTATCAGTAAAAATGTTCATTTGAATTATGACTTGAAAGCTGGCTTAGAAAGAGAATCTAGTGAAGGGTCTGGAAATAAAAAAAGTGCATGTATGATTGGGAATGTGTGTTAACACGGGATCTGGTACAAAGAAACATATGTTAGCCTTTCTATTCCCTTTCTCCCCAAGGAAAGCGTTGAATAAAAATCTCGAGGACTGACTGGTCCTGACATGTTACAGGTTGGTAGCTGTGTTGGTCTGACGTAGTTGAAACAAAACAAAAAAATTCCTTCCAGTAGCACTTTAGAGACCAACTAAGTTTGTCATTGGTATGAGCTCATACCAATGACAAACTTAGTTGGTCTCTAAGGTGCTAGAAAGCTCACACCAATGACAAACTTAGTTGGTCTCTAAGGTGCTACTGGAAGGAATTTTTTATTTTATTTTTGTCCTGACATGATCCTTTAGATCACGACTAACCCTCATTTGTATTTACAAAGAATAAATCAGTGCAGTCTGAACCAGGTTGAGGCCAGCTGTTAAGGTCAGATAGGTCAAGGATAAAGTAACGGAAGTGGCCTTGTAGCTGAGGATGTCTCTTCCATGCTTGAATTCCACTGAACACGAGATCAGAGGAAGAGAATCTCTCACAGCGAAGGGTGACAAATGGGGATGCCTTTGGACATTGCAACCATGGTGGAGAGGTGGTAAGTTTCTCCACATGCTACACAGGAAGTTACACCTCCTTTGATACATGTTGTTTCAAGACATAAAACTTTTCTGAAGCATAGTATGTTAAGTGTTCTCTTGAAGTCAACCATACAAAGTTAACTATGGCAACAAGCTACTCTTAATACTTCTTAAAGCCATTACAGTGGTACCTCGGTTTATGAACACAATTGGTTCCGGAAGACTGTTCATAAACTGAAGCGTTCATAAACTGAAGCGAACTTTCCCATTGAAAGTAATGGAAAGTGGCTTAATCCGTTCCAGACGGGTCCGCAGAGTACTCAACCTGAAGCGTACTTAACCTGAAGCATGGGTGTAATTGGTTCCGGAAGTCTGTTCATAAACTGAAGCGAACTTTCCCATTGAAAGTAATGGAAAGTGAAATAATCCGTTCCAGATGGGTCCTCGGCGTTCATAAACTGAAAATTCGTAAACCGATGTGTTCATAAACCGAAGTTCCACTGTATAAATGTATGGATGTCCCTTCCCTGGCCATGAGGTGAAGAAGGCACCATCTCTGCCCCAGCCCCAAAGGCCAGGCCCCAGCATGGCTTTCCTCCCTGTGGCTCAGGCTTCCATGAGGGAGCCTGTCAGGGGGACGCCCGGTTGCACCTCCTCAAAAAAAAATGCCTCAGGGCGATGGCCCCCCCCAGCCCCGCCCACACGGCGACTCTGAGTGAGTGCCATTTCCACTTCTCTATGTGCATTTCTACATGCAGTGAAGCACAGGTGCCAGGCCTTCATTGCCTGCATGATGTGTTGTGTAATTGGGGCTCTAGATGTGCTTATGTACCCCCACCTGGGGATCTTTTCCCCCAATCCAAATAATTGTTGCGTATATCATGGATTCACATCATATTTAATTGGCTTTTGTGATTATGGTAATACACCAAACAATTCTGCCATCTCTCCCTCTCTCTCTCTCTGTATTAGTTACAGGTTGGTAGCCATGTTGGTCTGCCGTAGTTAGAGACCAACTAAGTTTGTCATTGGTATGAGCTTTCGTGTGCATGCACACTTCTTCAGGTCTACTGCTGGTTGAGAATACAGTATTTGCAAAGCTGTTTGGGACACAAATCCTTATGGATGTTACTGGCATTTCTATCTAAAAGAAGGATTCTGAGATAAATTCTGAAATGGTTTGAGCAATTAGTGTAACAAAAATAGTAGCCTGCTTATACACTAACATAAATATAATGCAATATACATGAAAAAGCAGTTAGGCTTTCTCTAGGGCAAGATAACCTGGAATATGTGCTGACTGAAGCTGATAAACTTCAGCAGCAAAATGTGATAAAACCATGAGTTAGGTTTATTCACAGACCATATTTAATGCCTGCATTATGACAGAAGATCAATCACTTAAATTCACTTAGAATATCTACAGCATATTCAGTGTCAAAGAGACTTATTTCACTGATGGAAATAAGAAGTGACCTTATTTCTATGCTGTTAAAAGCAGACAGGTATTAAAAACAATAAAATCAAGGTTCTATTTAGAATTCCAAAACAGCTATCAATGTGCCTAGTTATACTATATATTGAACAGGGTTGCAATCCCCTTGAAAAAGCAGGTATGCAGCGGGGGGGGGGGGCTCTTAGTCAGCTGAAACCCACACAGCCTGAGTGACATAGAGAGCCTTTCACCAGTTTCAGATGCTTCAGAGGTGCAGCCATTTCTGGCAGAGCTAGTTTGGCCATGATAATCCATGCCTGGGAGCCTCCCACTTGGATCACCCCAAGGAGTTATGCATGGTCCTGCCCTCAAAGGTGCCGCAGGGGATTCATTTGCTATGGAATACGGCTACCAGAATTTTGACGTCCATTTTGACGTATATTATCCTAATCTTTAAAAAAGCAAAAACTCCCTTGGCAGCCTTCTGATTTGGATCCAATTCAGAACCCTGGTTCTTATTACATGACTTGGGACCCAAATGCCAGGGCCTCCTCCATACCAAGCTGTATGTGCTTTAAGATTGAGGCCTCTCTCCCGTCCCTCTGTGTTTATAGAGTGGGAGGTGGGAGTTCTGGTCTTCTTTCTTCTTATGTGCTTAGTTGACTTTGCTGTTGCTCTGCAGAACTTGCAGGGAGAAATAATTTTGCTAAACGTTAGAGAAACCTCTTAATGGTCAAGATGTTTGACCCCTCAGGAGGTGGTGAGCTCACATTTGTTGGAAGCATTTAAGCAGAAGCTGGGCAGCCAATCACCAGGGATCCTGCACTACAGATGGGGTGTGTGAACTAGATGGCTTCTGGGGCCCCTTCCATCTCTCTTAAGCTATGATTAAAGGTAAAGGGACCCCTGACCGGTAGGTCCAGTTGCGGATGACTCTGGGGTTGTGGCACTCATCTCGCTTTACTGGCCAAGGAAGCCGACATTTGTCCGCAGACAGCTTCTGGGTCATGTGGCCAGCTTGACTAAGCCACTTGTGGCAAACCAGAGCAGTGCACAGAAATGCCATTTATCTTCCCACCTAGCGGTACCTTTTTATCTACTTGCAGTTTGATGTGCTTTTGAACTGCTAGTTATGATTAGGTGGGATAATTCCACCATTGATGTGTGTTTTGATTGGGGAAGGCTGATAAATCCAAATTTCCAAATAAATATAATCCAAGGGAATGAATAACAAGTTTAGGACAATGCTGTAAAAATCACCATCAAGATAATGTCTTAAAATTAGAATTAAGTGCCAGACTTCTAATATCTGAAAAACAGAAACTACATAACCACAAAACATCTTAATGTTTTTGAAAGCATTAACCTTTTCAAAATCTTAATTTTCATAATGAGCACCTTCGTGCAATTGAGAAACTCTAATTGAAGACATTTAAGATTGCTGCTCAGAGGCAGAAGTACAACATATGAAATTGCTCTCTTGCATTAGCTAGTTCATATCTGGTGTTGTGATATGAGCCCCCCACCCCACCCCACAAAACAATCTGAAACTGTGTTTTTCATAGCTGTACAATAGCATCTTAGTTCTGATTAAGATCTGATTCACCCAACCAATGAATTGTATGCGTCAGTTTAAAGGCTGTGATAACATTTCACTGAAGTAATACACTGGGCCTTACTTTCAAAAGGCACTAAATTGTGTGGAATGTTTTCAGATCAAAGCCAGACAATTCAGGTGCCTCACATCAAAAGCCTTCTGTCACCACAAGGAATTAAGTCCATGGTGTCAAAGAAAGGCCTTGGCTCTACTCCCCAAAGGCTTTGCATTAATTTCCCTATTGTGCAAAGGGGACGTTGAGTCCCTTCAACTCAGCTGACAATCTGCAAGGCAGGATGCTACTTGACACTGCAGTAATTAGAAAGCTGAAAGAGGAAGCAATGGAATCAAAGAACTGCTCACTTGGGGCAGAAAATGAGAGGTCACGGGAGAGGCTTTAATGGAAGAGAGCTCACAGCACAGAACAAAGAATGACGAGGTCAGCAAGAGAAACATTGCAGTAATAAACCAGGGGGAGATGTACAACTCCCAAGGTTCCGCTTGGCTCTTTTAACTCAGCAGTCAATAAAAGGGTAGCACTGAGTCAGTTTACTTGGAAGTGGTTGTCTTCCCTGAACAATTATCTATGGTGGGATGGTAAGGAATTTAAAATTGTGTCTCATCAACCATTTGGAATAAGCTATACGGGTCCAGCAGAAGCTGATTTTGAATGTCACTATGTTCAATAAATCCTTTGCAACTGGTTGACTTTCCCACAGCTGGAAAACAAATACCGGTAATCAAACCTCTTCTTCTGCACATGCACACTAGTCTTAGCAACTCAGTGCTGCTGGAAGCTTTGCTCACGGTCTCTCTGCCTTCTGCTGCCAGGAAGGCACACGGGAGACCACCTGCAAAGAGGCTCCTCAAGGTGCCTTTGAAGATGGCCCTATTCCAGGCACCTTCACAAGCCTCTCTGCAGGTGGTTCCCGTGAGCCTTCCTGGCAGCAGGAGGCAGAGAGACCGTGAGCAACGCTGCCAGCAGCACTGAGTTGCTAAGACTAGTTGCCTTTTAATCTCCCATGATGCCCAGGAGTGTTGCCCAGTTGTCCAGCTCTCTTCAGAGCATGGAGGCAGAACAATTGCATGGTGCTAGAGTCTTTGTAGACCTGTGGCCTCAAAAAAAGTTTCTTCTTCTTCTTCCAGGTGCATCCTGCCAATTTAGGCTAATACTTCACACATCAGATGACCTGGTCTTTCATCCATGAAAATCCTTTCCCATAGTCAATTCTGTTTGTTGTTTGTGCCACAACAGACTAACATAGCTGCCTCTTTGGACCATTTGATGGGAAGACAGGAGACAAAATGACACATCTTCCCCATACCTTTAAAGCACTATGATGCCACTTTAGCTGTCATGGCTTCCCCCAAAGCATCCTAGGAAGTGTAAAGGTGCTGAGAGTTCTTTGGAGACCTCTATCGATAGGTGTCTCCTAACATCTCTCAGCACCCTTAACAAAATGAAGCTCCCAGGATTCTTGGGGGGGGGGGAGAGACATGACTGTTTAAAGTGGTATGATATGGCTGAAAACATATAGTACAGATGGGACCAAAGTAAGAAAGAAAAGAAAAGAAAGCTAACTGCTGACGGGGGCCTGAAGGAAAACCTCTGACACACGGAGGAATCATGCAAGATTCCTTCCACTGACATCCTGTCACTCCCTGCTGACGTGGTCATGAAATAGCAAAGAATGACATGAATGACGGCTGAAGCATAATTGCCAAGGTTGGCAATTCACATCTTACTCTAGACATCAGTGAAACAGAGGTGGCCCCTTAGGCTTAAAACCAGTGACACAGAACCAAAACTCAGAACCTTAAATCTGGTGAACTTTTCCTTTCAGAAAGAACAATCCCTGATTTCCCAGGCGACCAAGTCACTGTGGACAAACTGATTGGTCACTGCTGAAGAAATGAGAAGGTGGCAGAATGCCAAGCAAAGCCTTTATGGACATTCACTCAAGCAAAGAGCTTGAAAAGGCTATGCAGAATGAATTAGGCTACAATTCTCCACATCTACTTGCCACAGCTGAATGAAAGGACACCAGGGAGACTTCATTTTCCAAAGACTTGCTTTAAAGGCCACACTTTCAGAAACCTCTTCTCCTTTTCCATGATGACTAACTAGAAGTATTATTTACAGTAGTTGAAAAGGTAAAAAGAAGCCAGGAAAGAGAATGTCGTGACACAAAGCTGGGTTTTGCTGTAATTTAAATGAATCCCTGCTTTGAAAAATAGCCTGCTACAGCATGAAGGGAAACCTATGATTTATATTAACTAAAGAGAGTCCTGTTTTGCAGCAACTTTATGTGTCTTCAGAAAACGATGGAAGAGAAATCTGTTTGGTCCACATTTTTAAGTGAATGTATACCTACTTCATACCTTCCGGACTAATATATAGAGCAGGGGTGTAATTCCTTCAGATTTTGCACTTTTCCAGATGTTGTGACATGGTCCTCGGCTCAAAGAATGGACCCAAATGCATGAAAAATGTGTTCCAATCAATGTTGAAATACATATTTCCATACAGATATATATATTATCCAGCACTCTTACAGTGTTCCAGTTCAAACATTTCACCTGCTAATAAATTCATCCAGCAGGTGGGGAAGGCCCTGGAGCAATAATCTCTAGGTGGTTCTAATTAATCATGGGGTAGAGTTGACTAACTCCTCCTTTCTTCCATTTTCCTGTATGGAGTCTCTGGATCTTTACCAGATCTGTCCCTAACACTGAACTGCCATTACTTCCCCTCCACCTTCGAGGATTGGACACCTTCCAACTGCAACCTCAGTACTTATAGGCAAAATTGACTTTACCAGAATGGGTTATGCTTTCTGATTATGTGCCAACATAATAAAACCGTTTGACATCACTGGAAGAGGGAGTCACACTTTCTCTAATTTCTATTTAGCCCATTTTCAGGATTCATTATGCAACTGGTTTAACAGCAAACAAATTAGAACAAGCCAGCTTCATAAACTATAGCCTGAAGTAGGGATGTAGCTGTCTGCTTATGTCGTTGATCTCTTGCAGCCTGTTTCCACATAAAGCAGTGGTATTATTTTAAACATACAAAAATTGCATTGAAATACATCTTCTGCCTTATTTTAAGTTATAATTCATGCATTTTAGCTGGTTTTTGTGCAAATAAAATGCATTGCAAAATTCAGAGAAGTGTGATATCTGACTGCTGTGTTATGTTCTATAGAGTATGAATCAGTTTGCTCCACAGGTGGATGGAACAAAACTATCAGGCACCTTAATTTCAAGATCACTTGCTTCAACTAACCACAGTTAAGATTAAAGCAGTTTGTCCAGGTTTCCACAATATGACAAGTTGTGTTGTATCTAGAGTCCTCTGTTGGTGGACGAAGGGGACCTCCTACATATTGGCCAGCTAAACTCTGTTAGGTAGTTCAGCACAATTTCCCCCACAATGCAAAAGGAGGGTTGAGGCTGAGATATCATATACTGCCTTGGCCCCAAGGCCACTGTTATATCAGAGAAGAAGTCAATACTTGATTCAGGAACTTCTTAGCTCATAGCTGAGGCACTATGCTACCTCAGGTCTCTTATTAGATATGCTATAGTTTGCATATATTACATATGCAATGTAACTACACTCAACCCAAAATCCTGCATGCACTTGCTTGGATTATACTAGGCTACACAAGAAAGCTCCAGGAAAGCTTCAGGAAAGCAGAAATAAAACAACATAGCACAAGTTAAAAGAACTTACAGTAAGGACAACCATAGACTTCAATCCTCAGTCCAATTTGACCCTCTCCACTCCAGTCCAGAGGAAGTATCCGTACATAGCGGGCAATAACTGGATGCTGTAAATCATGCCGGACCACACTGTCAGAATTTAGATTTCCAGGAAATGCCTAGGGGGGGAAACAACACAAAATCCTTTTAGTACCAGGGCTATTTAGTATCTATAGACCACTTTCACAAGATTGAGTAATCCAGTGGGAAATGTGATCCCCACAGAAAGCAACCTGCTTGGTTCACTGCCACACTGTGCTGCTTCTGCCACACTATCCAACCTGGAAGAACAAACCTAGAAGTTGCGCTCCATTCTGTGCATTCCAGAATGATAAGAAGTTCTAGGACAGCCATTTTCCTAGCATGGAAATCTTGGCCCACCAGCCTTCCTTATTTGGCCCACAAGGCTGCTTTTGGGGTAAGTCACCCCACCCCACACCTGATGCCATGCAGGGGCTTGGCTAAAAGGGTAGAGGGGGGTTGGCCAAAGCCCACGGGAGCCGTTTCCAAAGCAGCTTGTTATTGGGAGCATTGCACAAAGCAGGAACTGAGCAGGACCACACATGTCCTCTCACACACACCGTGACAGCTGATGCTCCTGCTTGGTCCCTTTTGTTTCCTCAGCCATTTCATTGCTGTGAAACAGCTGCTGAAATGAAGTGGAGAAGGGGCTTCCTTTTAGCAGCACTTTGCTAAAATGATGTCAAATCCACTGACATTATCTGTGACAATAGGTGACTGACAGGTGGCCACTCCCACCCATTTTCTGAATTTGGATTACGAAGCAGGTTCTGATGGAGACAAATATAATGCATTGTTGAATGGTGGTTGTTTTTTTTGTAATATTGTATCTGTAGTCCAGGTTATATGCTCTTGTATACATTACTTGGCTGGAGAACAACATTGTGAAATTCAGAGAACTGTAAATTTCAAAAATATGTCTGTGCTCCAGTTCTCACATTGTTTTTGGAAAATTTGAATTAGGAATGTTCATCTTTAAATGTGAACTGAATTCAATGTCTCCTGCTCCAAATGCATTTTCATGCAAGTTTGCAACACAGATTGATTCAACTAACAGTTTGTCCCAATTCTGGAAGTTTCAAAAAGGTCATAATTTTCCACTGAGATGTTTAAGCCATGATACTTAAGATATATGTTCAGTAGAATCACATAGTGCACCCCTCTTTCAAAATGGGGGGGTGGAAGAGGTGCAAACTCCCTTCATCTAAGAAAAAGAAACCTCCATACACTCAGAAAAATAGCCAAATAAAAGTCTAGTCTAGTCTAGCTTTCTTCAAAATGTGCATTTAAAAAAAAAGAAATTTTAAATGCATAATGTGCATTTTAAAAAGAAGTAAAAAAAATTAGGGAATTTCTGAGGCAGAACAGCATTCATTATGCATTATGGTCACCCACCTGCAGTTTTTATATAATCATAAAATGATGGAGACCTCAAGGGCCACCTAGTCCAACCCCCTGTGATGCAGGAATCTCAATTAAAGCAAGCAGGACAGGTGGCCACCCAACCTCTGCTTAAAAACCTTCAATAAAACAGAGTCTTGAACTGAGGGAGTCAGTTCCACAGCCAAACAGCTCTGTCTGAAAGTTCTTCCTGTTGTTTAGTCAGAATCTCCTTTCTTGTAACTTGAAGCCATTGGTTCAAGTGCTACCCTCCAGAGCGGGAGAAAACAAATTGGCTAGGCGTTCCCTATATTGAGATACGTGTTTTCCTATCTTGGGCTGCAGCTCCCTCCTTACATCATCTATTCTGTTATCACCAGGTGGGGAATCACTTCCCTTTTGGGTGAAGACAGAGGCAAAGTAGGTGTTGAGCAGTTCTGCCTTCTCCGTCACCCAATAACATTTCTCCATTTCCATGCAGTGGGACCTGCTAGTTGCTCGATCTTCCTCTTTCTTCATGCATAGCCAAAGAAACCTTTTGGAAATTATTTTTAACCTCTCTTGCAAGGCTGAGTTCATTCTTAGCTGGACCCAGCTAACCTTCTCCCTGCAACTCTTGGCTACTCATGTATACTCCTCCTTTGTGATTTCCCCTTCTTTGTGATTTCTCCTTTCTTCCATTTCTTATACATGCCCTTCTTACACCTCAGCTCATCTGTGAGCTCCTTATGCAGCCACACCGGTTTCCTTACATGCCCACCACTTTCCTTTCTTGTTGGAATTGTCTGCATTGGGGCCTTCAATATCCCACTTTTAAGAAACTCCCATCCATCTTCAGCAGCTATGTCACATACTCGTTCTGAATATGCAGATCAGCTCATAAACTCAGCAAAGAAAACATTTCTTCCATCTCATTCATTCTCCTGACAGTGCTATTATGATTCTGTTAGTTGACTGCATTGTGCTGGACCACACTCTCCAATTTATGTTCCCAGAAGTAAAATTAAGAATGTTGCAGCCTTTTATTTTATGCACCTTTTGGCACAATGATACATTTCACTGAGCTCCAAGCAAACAATACCTTCTTGTTAATTCTGCTTTGCTATATATATATTTTAGTAATCCACAGGATGGCATCTTTCTTCATAGCCAGCAGTAAATGGCTATAAAACAATTCTACTGTTGTACGATTCCATAAGCTATTCTTCTTCAACACTCTAGTACTCTTTTTAGTGGATATTTCAATTTATTTTCCTTACTATAATGAAAATCAGATAAATAATGGATTTGGGGAAAACAGCTGGCAGTCAGAAACACACTGTTTTTGCAATGTTTTCTACAGGACAGCATGCAGCCATAGCCTGAATGAAGGACTGCTTCAGTTTATAGGTGGAATTTTAATTGTAATATTCACATGAACTTTTAAAATACTTTAGATAGTCTCTCCTCTCAACATTGGGTCTGGATTGCTGTATATTTTCCTGAAACATAACCATCCATTGCCACCTAATCAACACTGTGTTCTTTGTTTATTAAATTACACACTAATATTGGGGCCAGGACAAAACAGTAACTCACCAGCCTGAAGGTAGCTAAATGCCAAAAAGCACCCTTCTCACCTAAAGTGGTATTTTCAAGTGTAACAACAGAAGATTTGCAGCTGTCGTGGTCATGGAAAGGAAAGCGCAATCTCTCATAGATTTGCTCTTTCAGCGTTTCCCTGGTTGACCTACACAGCTCAGAAATCCGTATCTTCATGCTAAAAATGTTAGCAAGCCTGTTTTGACTCACACAAAAGTCTTTGTAAATTTAATTTCAAAAGCAGCACGTTCACCTAGAGGATTTTCTAATAATTTAAACAAGTGTGTACCTACTCAGCACCTACAATGACAGCCATCATATAACAATTCTCTCCATCACATGCTGTAAGGGAAGCCTATTGTGGGAGAATTGTGTATTTGGAGGAGACAGTGAATTGGTTTGTACAATTATTCCTCCTTGCTTTTCGACACTTCCTAAAGGGTTGCTGTCAAGAGCTTTTGGTTTGCTTTATTGTCTTGATTTACACTCTCGGGTTCCCGCAAGTTGGCGATGGGGCGGAGAATCTGACAGCTCTGTCAGATTTGGCTTTGTAGAGTGGACGGGGAAGAGCGCAAGGGCAACGCACCTCCCCCCAAAAAACCAAGAGGAGCATTGGGGTGTCTCGGGGTCCTGCAGACTCATGCGCAGTGCATCTACCGAAAGGAATGGTGGGGGGGGGGTGGAGCCAGAGGCACCAGCTCAGCTCTACAGAAGCAAAGCCTGTGATCCAGCCATGAGCGGTTCCCTTTCCAGACATTGTGCCAATTGGAAGGTGGAAAAAAAATTAAGGAATTGATTAAATCAATTAATTTGGCAAGAAGAAATTGGGAGTGAAAAAAGGAAGTCCGCTCCCATTACTGGTGCAACAGGCATGAAATACCTGCAAGTGAATTGTGGGTGAAATGTACTTTGGAAGACAAGTTAACTAATGAACAAATAGGTTTAAAAAGACTGCACTCAGCTGTTTAAGGCAGCCTCAATATTTTTTAAAATAATGAACTTGATCTGATCTCCATTTGAACTTGAACATAAAATACGGTGAGATTGAACTTGACTTAAAATGGAGGATAAACCTGAGAAGGATTATAATGTTAAAATTTCTTTTCTCTGGGAAAAAAGATTGGAACCTATCTCACTTCTGGAAAAGTGTTCTAGAATTTTTGTGAGAGTTGAAGATCCCCAATTTAATAGAATTACAAAAATGTTTGTACTTTCTGAAAAGGCATTAGCTGGATAAAAACTAAGACTAAAAGAAGAGGACTACCTACTGTGGCGATTCGCCACCTAGACAAGACCCAGCATGTGAGGGGTTAAGCTTGGAGCAGATAGAACCCTCGGGGGCGGGCTCAGCCCAGGGATAAAAAACCCCTCCCGAGTGGCAGTTAGTCAGTTGAGGTGGAGGTTGAGTTGAGGTTGAGGGAGTGGGAGTTGGTGTTGAGCTAGGAGTGGTTGGTTATATGCAAAGAGAGCTAGTTTAATATATTGAGGAAGGAGAATAGGTAGCGATTTAGTCAGACGGGATACAAAGTTGTGAGATTATTAATAAATATTTTCTTAGTTGACTTTAGCGGTAATAGGCCGGTAACTTATAATTAGAGGTAATAGGCCGGTATAGGAACCATCTGAAATTTAGAACAACCTAAGATTTGTACTGCAACCATTAAGCGTATGAACACACAATAAAGCAACTTCGTTTTATTTTATCCGTATCCTGGTCTGTGGTGTTTTGGTGGAGGTGTTTATTTTGTAGTTGGCACATCACCAATCGACCGTAAAACGTCCAGTGGTGATGTGCAGGTCAGAGTGAGCGCTACACCTACTTCTAATATTGGACTAGAACAAACTCAAAATAAAAGGTTCAATATAGATTTATTATATTTACAATTTAAAAAGTTATTTTGATGTTCATTATGTAAAGATCCGGATATATAATTGTGAGTAACTTGGAAGAGGGGAGGTGTATAAGTTGAAAGCACTATCTCTCTCTACTGAAATTGATGATGTCCTTGGTAAAGTACTGATAAGGTTAAAAATAACACTGTGTGGTGGGAAAGGACATTTTGTTTTGAAAAGAGAAAACTAGGAAACAGGGAGAGTATTGACCTCTCAGTTTAAATCAGAAATGGCAGAAGTAAAAATCACAATGTCAAAGCAAACCAGCCAGGCTGTAATGCAGTTGCTTTTAGATTTTTAAAGAGAACTGTTTGATCAGTTTAAGGAAGATGTCAACAAGGCAGCTGTCAAAATTTGGGAAAATGCCTATTTAATTTCAGAGGCAGTGGGACAATTAAAAGAGGCAAATGCATGAATTATTAAGACAGGAATGGTAGAGGGACGAGGTTTGCAGAAAATACATGGGAAAGTAAGAGTGGTTCAAAATAAAAATAGTACCTCATGCGAAATGTTCTGGGAGTCTTTGACAGATAAAAAAGATACTCTGTGTGAAATGATACGGGAGGCTTTGACTGTGATAGAGAAGAAGCAGAAGGGGAGGGCACTAAAAGGTGGCAATGTAAAACCATTAAAAAGGCCTGGGGAAAGACATACTGTATAAGGGTTGGAAAGGAATGTGGGAAATAATTGTTATTTTTTAAAAAATTGAAGATGTGATATTGAGATGTACAGGTTTTGATGGACTTACTGAATGAAAGGTATTGTTCCTGTACTCAAGAGTTGATTCCAGGCCAAGACCTGCCAGCAGCTCCTCCAGAAGGAAGAAGCCTCCACCAGAGAAGAATAGTGGCAAAACAAACTTTTGAACTATGCAGGATAAGTTAGATAACTTAAAACCTAAGAAAGAAAGAACTTTGAATTTAAAAAGGGGGTAAATGTTCAATGCATATTTTTTGAGCTTTGTGTATTGATTTTTACATTAGTATAACTTTTACATGTCACTTGTATTAAGATGAAGGTTTAAAATTGGATTATGAAAAATATAAGGTTTTATGGACGTGCATGAACAAGTATTAAACAATAAAACTAAGAGGGGGAGGGGAGGGAAGTCAAGTAAAATTTACTTATGATATTATTTTTTCTGGGTTTTTTCATTTCTTTTTAAAAATATTGTTATTATCTTATGTTATTTTTGGAGAATTAATAAATTGTTATAAAAATTAGGTCTAGCTTAATTTTTTAAATCAAAGGATGGTCCGCACAACCGTTGCTTCCCCCTCCACAACTGCATTGCCCAAATGATTTGTTCCAAAATGTACTGATATTATCACCCAGGAGTACACATAGCTATTAACTAAGGCTAGTGCTTTTTTTCTAGAAAAATAAGTTTTGGCACTCACCATGAAGTTGTTACAGTAAGCGCCACACTTTTTAACAACAGCAAAAAAAGAGCTGCCAGTACTGCATCCCCTTGAGTACCCCTGAAGAAGAGGCCTTTGAGATAATAATACTTCAGCATCTGCAGCCTACCAGACTCGTATTTAATAAGCACAATGTACCACCTCACCATTGTGCTCCATTTTTGAAATATGTATCCAGGTCATAGTATGACTTTTGCAATCTGATCCCACCTACACTTACCCCAAAACGTCGCTGAGTTCCATGGATCTGACTTCCAAGTCTCAGGCAGGGGCAGCCAAGATGGTGCCGTGTGGCTTTGGTTGCCCCACAAGTCCCATCATCCCTGGCCAGCTGGCTGGTGAGAAAGGGAACCCTTGCCTGGCCCACAACTATAATCCTATGCACAATCTAACCTAGGAGTAAGTACCTTAACACCCAGTGGGACTTACTTCTGAGTAAACACGTACAGGGACAGGATGTGCATTGATCATCTTAAGCATACTGTACTTCCCAGGAATTAAGGAAGCCCTTTCAAAATCAATAGAACTTCCTTCCAAGTAAGGTAGTGCATATAGGAATGGGCAGTGCTTTTTTCTAGGGGGACGCAGGGGGACACATACCCCTAAACGTTTTGTGAATCTTTATACTTTTGTCCATTTACTGTATTTACTTTTCTTGATTTGAACTATAAAATGGTGGTTTTCTTGTGTCGAAATAAGACATCTTTTAGAAGAAAAGCACTGGGAATGGGCTCCAATTAATCACAACTGAATTTCCTAAAATATGTACATAAATGTGGTATGTATGTGCAAAAACAGGGAGAGTAGAGGTGTCATAAATTTCCTTGATAATTAAAACACATTTCATTTTACTCTTCAGTACAATATACTTTGAACTCCAGCCTACATTTAGATAAATGACTTACAGTAATGCACATTCAGTGTATAAAGCAAACACCAGGCCCAAAATCCATCATTGCAAGCCTTGAAAAGAATCAATTTGCAGGGCCTGTGAATTATGTGCTGGTGTCATTAAATCTCCTTTACTGACAGTGGTGCATTTGTATACTTAGAAAATCAGATTTAAAAAAATTGAATTTTATGCAAATCATCAAACCAAAGTTAGCAAACACTTCATTAAAATATGTAAAAAGTGTAACTCAGTATCAGTATCGTAGTTTTAAAAGAGTTAGATGCAACATAAATGTGCAATGAATTTACTGTTGTATTTTTTTCAGATGCAAATATCCAAGACAAAGGTAAGTTATTTCCTTAGAGCAGCTGTAGCAGCATTTGGTGTCTGCATGCATATCTATCTTGCAACACCACTTCGACTCCTCCTGAAATAACTTTTTCCTATGACTCAGTGGCTGGTGAATGAATTGCTCCTTCTATCCTTAGGATGCTCTCCAAAGGGTGCCCTGTTCACAATGTGAAAAAGCTCTTTTGTCAACCAGTGTTATCCAGGACTATCTGGGCATTTGGGCTTTCTTCCAGGGATCATATCCCTTTCTGCTGAACCAAACCCTATGCTTTGCTGTGCAGGTCATACCCAAGGTATGATTTAGAGGCAAAACAGGCCTCCGCCTTGTTGCTGCTAAAGGAGATTCCAACTCAACATCAGAAAGAACTTTCTGACAGTAAGAGCTGTTTGACAATGGAATAGTCTCCCACAGAAGGTCTCTCCTGGATGCTTTACTTGAGATTCCTGCATTGCAGAAGGTTGGTCTAGAGGACCCTTGGAGTCCCTTCCAATTCTACAATTCTATTATTCTGTTTCCCCTGTTTGACATGCAAAAGACTATTTATGTGGAACATTCCAAAATGTAATCCCCCTTCTGCAGTCTGGAGTGCTACAGTCCAAAATCTTCCCATCCTGGCAAAGACCAGACACACCTGTTTAGCAGCAACAAGGCGGAGGCCTGTTTTGCCTTCAAATCATACCTTGGGTATGACCTGCACAGCACATGTTGTGGTGAGATCACCAGAAACTGCCTCCCTGTTGTGGGGCGGGACTGTTTGGATGGCCCCAACACTCCATTGGTTGCCCCTCTGTTGCTGGGGCAGAAATTTGGTCAGTTGGGTTGGCTATTGGCTGCTGAGGAGCTACTTAAGCTGCTGCACATTGCTGGAGAGTTTCACTTTCTTTCGACGTGCAGCAGATCACCTGCCCTCCTCTCCCTATGTTTAGGGTTGTTCTTGTGGCCTTGCTATGCTTGCCTAGGGGTCATCTGTTTTGGAGCAGGGGCCTGGTAGGAATTTTGCCATTTAGTTGATTGGCTGGTGCCACTTGGTTTTTGCCTCCCGTGTAGCAAATCGTCACAACTTTGTAAGGTTGGCAGTCAGGCATTTGGTTCAATGTTTTGGGGAGGGGACGTGGTTGGCTGTGCCTGCCCCTCCATTGCTGCTGCTAGGGAATTCCGTTAAAGGAATCCAGGGACTTGCCTTGCTTTTGTCCAAATCCTGTCAAGGGGCTAGGGCTACGCCAGAGCCCCTGGGAGCATCTGGGGTGAGCTGTGAGATGGAAGGAGTTCTCGCTCCCCCAGAATGCTTTCCCTTACTGACCTCTGGTGGTGCCCAGTGTCAGTCCTGTTCCTGCCACCGTCCAGGTTCAGGTAGTCTGGAACCAACGCCTAAGCAACCACTCATATCCTGTAATCAATAAAGGTGTGGCCAAAATTTAATGCCAAAAACCTTAAACTAAAATCTGTGTTTATTGTGTCTTCATTTGAGGATGGTTTTGGGGGTCTTCACGCACAACTTGAAGCCATTGGTTCGAGTCCTACCCTCTGGTGCAGGAGAAAACATGCTTGCTGCATCTTCCAGGTCAATAATACTACGACATCATTCTTCCTGATAACACTAACATTCTATTTGTACAGGGTAGTGAACATTTTATGTGAAGGAGACTTTTAAAATGCAATGTGCCCAGATGTCCTGCTAAAATTGAGGAGCCCCTGGACCAGGGACCTTCCAGGAGGGCCCCCACCCTTTCTATTTGTGATTTACTTTTGAGGGAACATGTTTAAGATCAGGCTATTTAGGTATGATGTTCCTCCAGACAGACATTAGGCAGGGAGGAGAAACAGTTTGCACTCAAAGATAAACATATCTAATTTGTACTTTCAAAAAAAGATGTAAACAAATAGTCATATATTACTGTAAAGTGTGCATATAAATACCAAATTAGTAAAAATAACCTACAGAAATCACTATATGAGGGAACACTGCTTGCAAAAATATGTATATTAGTCAAAACATCATACCACATGTGTTTGTTGCGAAAAATTGCACTGATAAACTGGTGAGTTTTCATGAGGATTTTTTAAAAATGCAAATTGCAGCAGAAACAGAGAATTTAATTTAAGATTAGAAAAGGGAGAAATGTAGAGAACCACAACTGACAGATTTGTTTGGCAGGGATAGCTTATTTGGCAGAGCATGAGACTCTTAATCTCAAGGTCATGGGTTCAAGCCTTGCATTGGGCAAAAGAACCTGCAAAGTAGGGGGTTGGACTGAATGACCCCCATGGCCCCTTCCAACTCTGCAATACTACGATTCTATGATTCTATCCTTCCTGAATAAACCTTTTTCATAAGCAATGCGATTCTTTTCATATAGAAGCGTGCACACCCCAGCATATTCCAAGAACTTTGGATATTTTTAAACCCCATTCCTGTGAGCAAAGGCTCAAGGCAAAATGCCTTGGTGAAAAACATCTGAAACTAAGGAATGAAGTTAGGCCTCTGTTGGAGGTCCACGTCACAATGTGGTACCACCACTGAGAAAGCCCTGTCCTGTTACTTCTCTGGAAACGGTCTCCAGAGCAAGATCTCAAAAAAACACAGAGACTCGTATTGCATTGTGCAAATGTCTTCCCAACCTTCTAATTTAAAACCATTTTTATACACAGTCTCCTAGAATATTTGGAACTGTTTCCAAATCTGTGCCATTCAGAATTCTTTCTTCCAAGAATATTTAAAGGCAGAGAAAAATGCAGCAAGGTCAGATATTGCCAATTCAGAGCTTGATGCAAGAATTGAGTGCAATTTCATGGTCTGTATCATACTTGTCAAGTGCCCCTCATTGTGAGTGACAATTGCATTTGACGCAGTCCTAGCAGCTCTCCAAGTGGTTGAACGGCAGCACATTGCCAAACCAATCTCTACATCTCATGCTTCTAAATCTTATGCATCAGCACTTGACAGCCACATAAAGCTTTGCTAAGGAAGGTGGTTAAAACTTTTACTTCACGAGAAGAAAGCTAGCTTCTGTCCATTGGCACCCAATATCCAAGGAATGTGATATTATAAGTGGGCCAGTAATATTGGTTTAAACTTTGGGATGGAGAACTTTTATTTGATCAGTTCACTAAATGCAAAACAGCAATGCATGGTAGGCAAAATTAAATTCATAACCATTAAAAAAAAACCTTTTGAGTTAGGTCCCAGGTCCCCGAGCACAGAGCTTGCCCCAAAGTGCAAAATATTTGCTCCCAGGTAGGCTCCACCCCTCTACTATATGTGGAGGGGTGGCCCCGCTCGGCTGGCCCCACCAACGACATGGTTGGCTCATCTGAACCAGGTTTGGCGGGAACCCCAATGACTGCGACATAGGAAGGTGGGCCAGTGGGACCATCCGGTGAGTCTCCAGCAGACCGGGGGTGATGTGCATGGCCCTGTAAAGGGTGCCCACCGACGGATGGGTGAGCGATCATTCCAGATCCCTTTATATTTATTGAAGGCCAGGTGAAGCCTCTTTGACCGAGACTGAACAATGCAAGGCAAGGGAAATGATTGGGCCAGCATTTTCCCCAGGGGGGCTGGCAAACTTTTGAAAAGGGAAGGCATTTTGGATCCTGCTGTGACTTTAAGGGCTTATCCACACTTAGCTCTCCTCCGCTCTTTCTAGGCATGGCCCACAGTTTAAAGCACTGTGTCCAAGCATCCCCCCCATCTTTTGTGGTCCTCAGCTTCCTTCACACACAAAAACACCTCTATAAAGCTCAATTGGAGCAAAGATTGCTTGTACATTTCCAGACAGCAGTTGTGGCCCTGCATGGAGGTGTGTGTGTGTGTGTGTGTGTGTGTGTGTGTGTGTGTGTGTGTGTGTGAAATGTCCTGCCCATGCAGCCAGCTGACATCACTTGGCTGGCTGCGGGGCTGGTGGGGTTGCCCACAGAAACTTAAATTCAAAATGGGCCAATCATGGCCCTAGTGCAGGGGTCGGCAAGGTTTACCAGCCATGGGCTGGATCACTCCCACGGAGATTGTCCGTGGGCCAGAATGGCGCAATTTGATGCTGGAAATCGCATCTGCGCATGCCCAGACGCAGAAAATTGCGCCTGCGCAGAAGAGATTTTCAGCATCTGGACATGTGCAGACATGATTTCTGGTATCTGCGCATGCACACACATGGTTTCCCGCGCCACTCAGCGAATCCCCATGCCACGTTGTGCTGCAGCACACAGGGGACTCATCGAGCGGACAGCTCAGTTCGGGGGAGGCTCATGGGCCGGTAAAACGGTATTTGTGGGCTGCATCCAGCCCATGAGCCACACGTTGCCAACCCCTGCCCTAGTGGGTAGGGGGGTGCTTCAGTGATGGGCCTGATGGAGCTAGTTTTCCGTGTGCATCAGGCAGAGAGGCACTGGGTTGGATCCTTAGTCAAAAATGTTGTGGATCCTGGAGCAAGGATCAAAATTCAGGATACCCCAGTAAAGGGGTCCAGTGGCAGGAGGCTAACAGGCCATAGATCACCCAAAATGGGACTAACAGGCCATTAAAAGGGTAAAGGAACCCCTGACCATCAGGTCCAGTTGTGACCAACTCTGGGGTTGCGGCGCTCATCTTGCGTTATTGGCTGAGGGAGCCAGTGTACAGCTTCCAGGTCATGTGGCCAGCATGACTAAGCCGCTTCTGGCGAACCAGAGCAGCGCACGGAAACGCCATTTACCTTCCCACTGTAGCAGTACCTATTTATCTACTTACAGTTTGACGTACTTTCAAACTGCTTGGTAGGCAGGAGCTGGGACCTGTTGCGGGGATTTGAACCGCCGTCCTTCTGATCAACAAGCCCTAGGCTCTGTGGTTTAACCCACAGCACCACCTGCATCATAGATCGCCCAAAATGGCGACCTGGCAGGATTGCCCCATTTGATTTGCGTCCTGGGGGATCCTTCACCAGGATTGTCCCTGAGGGAGTTATCAGCCAGCAATTGGGTTACTTGATTCATGATACATACCCAATGCCTATGTCAAAACCAACTTACATCTGTAATCAATAAAGTTGTGGCTATTTTGATCCCAAGCTGGAGTCCTGTCATATTTTCTGCTTCTACAATTCTTGACCCCTCCCGCCAGTGACCTGCTGCGCTTGGGTCCACAAATGTCAACCCATGGAAAACTCAAATAGACATTTGCTCCGATTTGGCTTTAAAGAGCAGATTTTTGCAGGGCAAGCTCATCCCACCGCACTCTGACATAGAGTGTTGAAGCAAGTGTGGATAAGCTCCAAGAGTCTTATCCATGGCTCAGCCCTATTCCACACCAGTGGCTTCCAGACAGATTTCCTAGATGTTTTCCCAAGCAGGAACTCCCAAACTCAGATTTTGCTTTGAGCAAGATTAGATGGCCATTCTAACTGTGAGCCCTTTTCTGCCTTCTTTAAAGACGCCACAGGTTTCAACACTATGATTAGAGTTAGCTGGAAGGATCTAAATTGTTCTCCTTCCTACCTTTCTGTGCTCACACAGTACTTCATCAACATGTTTTAATTTACACAGTGTAATGAAGCATAATATCTATAAGCAAACAGCAAAGGATTCCCAGATTGAATTGCTTTTGTTATTCCCCTGTATTCTAATTACTCACACCTATGTAAATAGAACATTACCGAACCATATGCAAATTGCTAACCTGAGCTGCAGGAAAGAATTCCATGAAGGGTATCTGTTCATCCCTTCGCAGTACCTTAACGCTGAGAGATGGAGACTTGGATTCAAAGATGCCTGGGTCCAAAGTGCATAGAAAACACTTTCATGTGTGCACAGAGGGGATAACACCCCCTTCCCATCTGCACCTCCTCCATATTAGTATGCTATACAGTCACCCTGCAACTAGTGACTATAAAGGGCAGGAACAGAAATCTTTTGCAAATGGCACATTCAACTCCAGGCTTTCTGCTGTGCATGTGCTTGTTTTCTTTTAAAGCAGCCGTGCCTGTGGAAAGAGGGGAGGGGATCAGGGCAGCCGGGGGGGGGGGAGCGTGTTTAACCTTTCCCTATGCTGCAATCCCAATGAAAAATAATCCCACCAAATCTGCAGTGTGCCTTAGGAAGGAGAGCGGTATATAAATAATAATAATAATAATAATAGTAATAATAATAATAATAATTGCCCCCATAGAAAAAATGCCACTTTGCTTGAGGCCCAGTCTCACCCCAGTGGGTTTTTTTGGGGGGGGGGATTAAGTTCCAAGTAGAGATGCAGGCATAACCCCAATTAAGTGTGCATAGATCTGAAGTCAAGATCTGAGGCCCATCTTCCTGTGACCCCTCCACCAGAGCTCCACAGGGCAGCAACATGAGAACGAGCCTTTTCTGCAGTGGCTCTCTGTTTGTGGAATGCTCTCCCCAGGGAGGCTCGCCTGGTGCCTTTGTTACATATTGTCTGGGCCTTTGGCTGATTAAACAATATATGGCCTTTTAAAATGGGGAGGGGCATTGTTTTGGTTTGTATTATGTTATGTATTCTCGGATGGAGGGTGGTATATAAATTTAATTAACTGAAATAAACAAAATTGCCAGTTTCTGCCAGACTTTGGTGGGGAAGGACTCTAGCAAAGGATTGCCTAGAGAGAGAGAGTGCCAAAATCTTGTAGGCTTCCTCGCCATAGGAATCACCAGTCTGGCTCCCCACAGCAGATTCTCAGCAATGAATCAAATCTGTTATTAACTGAAGGGAAAATAATAGGGAAGAAATAAATGAGCCACAAGCAGTGCAGGCCTTTGATTTACAATGTGTGTGTCACTCTAAGCTTTGTGACAAGTGTGCCGCCATTTTTAATCTTTTTGAGTCATCTGTTCAATTTATACCATCAAGGCATCCGTTCAGGTATAGCCAGCAAAATAATGATTTTACGTACTGCTAAAAGACTTCAAAAGTTGTGTTTTCACTCCGAATTCAGGAATCTAAGAAATAGCACATGGGGAGAGAATAATGCCCCATCACTTAAAATACGCACAGAGTCCAGTGGTTGAAGTGATGCTTAACTTAAAAACTGACAAGCAGCTTCAAAAAGGCATATTCATTTAGACATGTGAAACTTGTGTACTGGGGGACTCTTCCCCATCAGATTCTTTTCCAGTGTATTGAACTGAGCTTCTTCCAGCAGGTAAAGTTGCCTTAGACTTACTCAGAACATTAGGGCTTATTCACAATTACCTTCCCTGCATGCTCTAATTTGGCTTTAACGAGCAGGTTTTAGCAGGGAAAGCTCTGGAGCCCAAAAAGAAAGGGGGGGAGATGCACGGACACGGAGCTTTGCAGACCTGCAAAAGGTAAGTGTGGATAAGCCCTTTGTCTAAGCAGCCACGCACCAGCTCTCTCTGGTTCCTGTTACCTGACATCCATTAACCGCAAGGGCTGGGGTTGCATGTAGAGCTTCCACACCATCATTTAGCTACGTCCTCCAACTGAACGACAGCAGTTGGTTGAAGGGAGGGGCACTTTAAAAATACTGATGAATCTGCTTAATAATTACAGATGAATTCTGCAAGTTCCTAGGGCAAGCTTACTCTCAATGACAGGCAACGGACAGGGCTATGAATGTTCTTAGCTGCCATTCTTTGCTGGGTGACCTCCAACCACCATTGGGGAAGGCTAGAAGCTATACCCACCCTGCAGGTTCGTCCCAGCATTAGAGTTTCTGACTTCTTCCAAGAAGAAGGACCTGGATACGCTGGTTCTGATTCCAGAAGGATTGATGGGAGTTCCTTTTGTGGCTGCACTTTCTCTCTCTCTCTCTCTCTCTCTCTCTCTCTCTCTCTCTCTCTCTCTCTCTCTCTCTCTCTCTCTCTCTCTCTCTCCTCTCTCTCTCTCTCCAGGTAAAAAAATTAGACAGTGCTTTAAAGCCACTTACTGTTCTTATAACTCATAGCTCTTCATTCCTCTCCGTTACCCAAAGCAAACAGCTATCACAATGGAGAGAGATCTCTGGAATTGATCTCTAACTGGCCATTTTGTTGATGAATTAACTCAGGTTGCTGCTAAATCGAACTTCTCTTTATAGAGCCACTTCACATGGTCCAAGGGTCACAAAAAGATATTTATCCAAAGGGGTCTTCTCTGACACCTTCCAACTCCAGTTTCATGTCAAGTGTGCATAAGGCACAAATTCCATATAGCTGCCAGTTTTTGATTGAAAAATAGCTGTCAAGTCTAAATCATACTTTTCCAGATACAAAAATTATTAAACTAAAATATCCTATTCAAAAAAAGTAATATACAATCTTGTCTTATGGTAGAGAAAAATGACTTCCAAGCAAGAAGTAATCAATTGACTCAAAGTGCTTATGCTTCCCAGATTTATAACACAAGTTGAAATTATATTTAGAAAGTTTCTATTGTGTGCAAATTAGGCCATTAAATCACTTTGCAACTCATTTTATAGAGTTCCCTACAATCAATCAGTACAAAATAGGTAGGGAATTATGCATCACTTTGAGTTAGTTTAGTGCACAATCACACATCAAATGCATGCAAAGGAGCACAAGAGTAACATCCACGAAAAAGAAAGTCAAAATGACTCCAGGAACCTACAAGCAATCCAAAAACTATGTAGAAAAATGGCTTGCTCTTTATTACCAGCAACAGCACTGTGCAACTTTCATATATTACATGGGAGGGGAAGGCAAAATTCTGCTGTGTATTGCAGAAACCTAGGTGAGTTGGGCACAATGGATATGACCCACCTTTGCCTGCTGAGATACTTGGAACAGAACCAGCACATCTCTTTCTCTCTCTCTCTCTCTCTCTCTCTCTCTCTCTCTCTCTCTCTCTCTCTCTCTCTCTGTGTGTGTGTGTGTGTTGCACTATGAAGATCTCACCAGTCTTTTTTAACAGTATGAAACCACTGGGAGAAGTCATTAGGAGGTTTGAGCTATAGTGCCATCAGTATCCCAGTGATTCTCTGCTTTATTTCTGTGCGACATGTGAATCAGGAGGAGCTTTCTGAACCAATGCCAGGATGCAGTTATAGGTTGGATGAGGCTAATAAACTGTGGTCTAAACCACGCTGATCGGAAGGTCGGCGGTTCGAATCCCCGTGATGGGGTGAGCTCCCGTTGCTCTGCCCCAGGCTCCTGCCAACCTAGCAGTTCGAAAGCACGCCAGGACAATAGATAAATAGGTACAACTGTGGTTGGAAGGTAAAAAGCATTTCCATGCACTCTCATTTCCGTCACAGTGTCCTGTTACACCAGAAGCAGTTTAATCATGCTGTCCACATGACCTGGAAAGCTGGCTGTGGACAAACTCTGGCTCCCTCGGCCTGAAAGCAAGTTGAGCACCACAACCTCATAGTCACCTTTGATTGGACTGAACTGTCCAGGGGTCCTTTACCTTTACATTTAATTAACCAAAGCAAATCTTGAGAAGACAAAAACCCTGTGTGTGTGTGTGTGTGTGTGTGTGTGTGTGTGTGTGTGTAGCAATTGGGTTGTTTATTAGCTCTGCATGGAGTGACACACCCTCTGAGGGAGCAAGTACATTGTTTGGGGTGCTTCTAGGGTTGTCAAGGTGGCATGGGCTGCCCTTCTCCAACTTGAGCTGGTGTGTCAAGAACATCCATTGCCGAATAGGAAGAACCTGCCTTCCCTGGCGATCTCATGGTTGATCTAGCTGAGATTCCTGCATTGCAGGAGGTTGGACTAGAAGACATTTGGGGTCCCTTCCAAGTCTACAGCTCTATGACTCTGTGATTCTATAATGCACTGCATATGGGGCTTCCCTTGTGTTTGGTCAGAAGCTTCAGCTGATGCCACATACATCAGCCAGGTTCCTTAGTAGAGTCCCTAGCTACACACACATTACACCCATACTAATGTGAAATAACTATTCTGGCTGCCTTTTTGCTACTGAGCTGTGTTCAAGGTATTGTTCTTGACATATACAGCTCTAAACAACATGAGACCAGGATACCTAGTGTTGTATGAGTTTTAAGGTTATATATATAATAATTGTTCATTAACATGTACAGGCACATGTCTGAAGCAGCACAGGAAGACAGGCCTGACTGACACCATTTTGACTCTCTCTGACCAGGTGTTCCTCTGCAAGGAAGAAGCGGGGTGGGGGGAGCCTTCTCATTGTCTCAGGAATTAAAGTTATAATCCCTGGCATCCTGATACCTGAGTGCCAGACAAAAGGGTGTGATTAACTTGGCTGGGAAACAGGGAAATGTAAAATCTCCTTTTTTTGTTGATTAGGTTTTGGGGGCAGGGGGCAGGGGGCAGCGTCCAGGATGTTCAGATTACTGCCACCAGACCTCCCCTTTCATGATGTACCTATGATGAATCTAGGGAGGGCGGTCTTGGGCTACACCCCTTCTGTGACGTATGGGTGATGCTTTCAAATTTCTATTTAAGGGCAGGACACCTTTGTTTGGGGTTCCTTTCTTGTTCTCCTGCGTGAGGCGAAGGACCCTGTTGCAACAGCAAAAATAAAGGCTTTGCTTCTCAAAATTCTCTGGTTGGCCTCTGTTATATTCTCCAACCGATGGAGAACCCCATAAGGGAATAAGGGCAGATTTTTGCTTATTACACCTAGTAAACTACAACCACCCTAGCCAATCACTAAGATCTTCAGAAGATATTTACGGGCTATGCCATGATCAGTGGGATGCTAAGTTATGCCATGTAGAAAATGGGTCTTCTCAGTGGTGGCACCCACCAACCCTCTGGAGAGCAGAACCTTCCTGCCACAAACATTTAAATGCCTGTTTCTATACATTTCAAGCAATGACTCCATCCTCTCAAAGTCGCTATTTTTCACTCTTCAGCTTTGTAAGGTTGAATTATATTCTTATTTAGATTGCTGTACTGTAAACCAAAAAGGAGGCCTTTAAGCAATCTTTAGTGTGCTTCAAATCAATTCAGCTGCAGCTTAACTCAAAGTGACAAAGAGCTTTCAAATAATTCTTGGAAATATTAAATATGCCATATTAGCAAACTAGCAAACATTAAGCCTGAAAGAGAACTCAACCCATCACTGACTGGAGAGAAAGTTTTACAACTTCACACACACACACACACAAAACCAACAAGAGTGTTTAGCCATGCCTATTGCAGGCTAACTTTGGGGTGGAGGATGGGAAGACATTTAGAGGCAGCAAATAAAGAGGGGAAACAATGTACAAAGGAAACAGCAGTAAAGAGAGAATGGTTTCCGAAGGTCGCCATAGATTACTCTGTGGAATCAACTGAATTGTTTTGAAGGGAACAAATCTTTGTTTCTCCATGTGCAGCTCACATGAGTTAGAAAGTCTTTATTATCTAAACATTACCAATTCAAAGGCACATTAAGAAGGAGGGGGGAACTAAAAATGGGCTGAGTTGTGAAATGCCTCACAATGAGGCAATAAAGAAGCCCCCCCCCCCCCGTGAGCTGGAAGAGATCTGTATAAGACATTTTAGCAAACAGCAATGAGGACCTGGAAACTGTCCGCCATCAAAAAGAACTCCAACTCTACTACCGACACACATGTCTATAGTGTAGAAAGGCATATTATGAACATCAAGAGATCACCCACATAACCTTACATCACAACTTGTGATGGCAGGAGATCCTTTGGTGCCCCTCCCCTGCCCCACCTCACCGGGGAATCCCCTTAAGGGATCTTGGAGGGCTGCACTTTCTGTCCTAAAGCCCAGCTTGGGGACTGACAGCCCACAGTGGCCCGGTTGAGTCCGCCCAAAGTGCTTTTCTCACCACGGAGGACTCCAACCTGAGCCAATCCCATCCGTTGGTTGGCAGCATGTTGCTGTCATGGACTGGCTGGGTGAGAAGTGGTGGGAGGCAGCAGCGGGGAAACCCCCTAGGGAAGTCCCAGAGGAGGAAGGCTCAGAGCCTGGGGAGTGGTGGTGAGGACAGCATTGGGGGAGGAATGGTTGGGGGCTGAAGAGACAACCGGCTTCAGTGAGCAAGAAGAGTCAGGGCAGATGAAGCCAGTCCTGTTGGGAGGCTTGGCTCTCTTCTGGGCTGTTTCCCTGTGCCTTGAGTGTTGCTTGATCATTGGATCCATGCCTCAGGCCTGGGCCAGACCTTTTCTTCTGTAATCTTTACTGACCTATTTTAATCCAACACTTGGCTCTGTGTCGTTTTTTTGGTGCTTGGTCGCCACCTTACAGCTTCACTGTGGCACAGACCCACCAATTGCTGTGGAAATGTGGAGAACAAATTTTCGCTTGGAGAAAGGAGAAACGGAGAGAAACCCAGCCCTGACAGATCCATCCATCCCCATCAGCCTCCCAAGGGAGGTTCCCCTCACCCCTTTACTGCTGGCTTGCAGGCAGACAACAGAGATCACTTCATTCCAGGGTCTAAAATCTCATCTTGTGGAACGATGGCCTTTTAACCTTTTAGAAGGTTTCTTGTCTCCATCAATCTTTTGGTTTTTATCACTCCATTTTTACTTGGTTGCAAGGCAACTCAAATATTTTCTAGAAATGTGGAGTGTGACTGCTGAAAATTGATCATGTTGATATTTTTCAATGTAATTGCTTTAATTTTCTATTGTATCTGCTGCATTCTCTTGCCTTTCCTTCTACCAGCTCTACAACTGATGAGTATCGTGCACTAACCACCTGGGACTATGATAACCTGGTGTTCTATTTTTGGCAGCCAAAACAGTATTTGGGACGGCAGCAGTGGGAGGGGTAACAATATGAAACCAAAGCAACAATCCGTTCTTATGTCATGAATTAGTAACAAATTAGGAATGGTCCAGACTTAATCCGTTCTCATTAGGTTGTAATCTTGTGGTTATCCTTTGAAATCGCACATGGTTTTCCTTTCCGCATCAAGAATTCAAGCAAGTGGATTATAGTATGTGAGGAGTGGCTCACCAATACAAATGTTTTAAATGGTATTAAAACGAAGCATGAATCAAGTGGCGTTGGTTTCACGCCAGTGGCACTTGCACAGCCTTTAACTCAAGTGCACAAGGGATGCTACAGAAAACAGATTAAAAGGTCAGAGGTTTAATGTGCCGTCAGTTTAATCCTGGCAATGAGTTGTTTCGACCATTCTGTAAACTGGTGACCTTTCTGCAAGCACAGCATCTGCTGCATTTATTATCCAGTGTTTCATTTCTATCTCTTCTGGGTGGCTCACAGATTGACTGATGGCATAAATATTTACAAGTGGAAAGGGTGGGTGGACTGGTATTTTCTCACAGATTGCTTCAAGATGCTTTTTTGTTTGTTTTGTTTTTAAATTTCAGGAGCCAGGAGATGGTTTTAGGGCTCATGCCTGGAGAAAGACAATCAGGTTGTGTATTCACAGCAGGAAGCAGAGGAGGAATGACTGCTTTTGGGAGCGCAGAGACAAGAAACGCCATGGCACATCTGCAGAAGCACAACTAGGCACCTTCCTCTGCCCCAGCTGCAACAGTGCATGTCTCTCCCTTATCAGTCTCTACAGCCACAGCAGGCATTGCAAGCCTCCAATGATGTTACTTGACATGCAAATACACGCTCCTCCGTTGTCTCCTGAGACAGACAGATGTCAACATGTCCCAAACTAAGGAGTTGGGCAGACTGCATGTGAGAAACAAGTGCTGAGGGGTCTCATTGCAGGTCCAGTCTCATATAGCCACACAATGTGCATGATAAAAACAAGAACAAGAACAAAACAAAAACCCACCTCCCACAAATATAAGCAAATCGATCAATCAATCATTTATGAATGAATGGTGAATTCTCCTGCTGCTGCTGCTGCTGCTGCTGCTGTTGTTGTTGTTGCTACAGGCAGTGGGGATTAGATCCCAGCAGCAGCAGCAGCAGCAGCAGCAGCAGCAGCAGCAGCAGCAGCAGCACCTCTTGCTGCTTTAGCCATTTCCCAGGGTTCTCAAATGCATGGGGAGCCTCCCTGGGCTACTGGAGCAGTAGGAGGGTGGTATTAGCACACACATCCCCACTGTCCCTGTCCCATGAAGAGCCCTAGAGTAGAGCAGGAGACTCTTAATCTCAGGGTCGTGGGTTGAAGCCCCACATTGGGCAAAAGATTTCTGCGTTGCAAAGAGCTGGACTAGATGACCCTCGTGGTCCCCTCCGACTCTATGAGTCTGTGAGTCATTGACTAGATTATCTGATCAATTTAGAACAGTTTACTTTTGCAGGGCTGCTGAAAAACCCAGGAAAGTAGTCAAAAGCTTCCATTACATGTTCAATTACTCCTACCAATATTAGCTATAGCAAAGACTGAAACATTACTGTATTAAAGAAGCCAAACAAAGCAGACTATTTTGAGAAGCTGAGTAATAAAACAAAGTGTGATCATAAACGTAGGAGAACTGACACTGGAATTAGTTAAGACCAACTATGAATCCAAAGAGCAGCAGAAGAATGGACTGACCTTCAAAGATGTTCAAGTAAGTTCAGAACAACTAGCTAAGTCAATAATTCTCTGTATGGAGCCAGTTAATTCAAGTGTAACCAATTAATTCAAAGCACTCTGGGAATTTGTTTAAACTCACATTCACAAAAGCCATTTTCTGGTGGAAATTGGATTCCAGTAGTTAATGTGTTATTAAGCAGCTGTCCAGGCCTGTGCTGGATTAGGAACTCCAAAGTCACCCTGACCTCAGCTTGTGTAAATGCAACAGTGCATAGAGGGGCTTGTATGGAGGTAACAGCAGAAACATTCTCTCTCGGGCAAAAGGGGATCCCCACACACCAGTGTTTATCACCCTTTCAACCTTCAGGAAATCTATCAAGCAACTGTTTCATTTATCCCACAGGAACACCGCCCATTGTGGAGGATTCTGGGGCACATTTTGGGGTACACACCCATGTGGGAAAGGGGCAAAGCCCATGGGGTCTCAGCGGTGACACATATGAACTGAGAGGGCAACATCAAACCACCTGACTCAACCGTCTCTATGGTTATTAAAGGCCCAGTCAGGGCAAGCTGTCCTTCAGGGAAGTTTGACTTGACCTTCTCACTGAAGAACCTGATAAGCCTTTGAGGAACGATGTATGGAAACTACAGCCCTATTTTGCCCTATATTCTCAGTAGCTGACTAGAGATCACTAGGCATTTGGGTTTGCACCAAAGTTGTTGAAAGTCCTTTAATTCACTGCAGAGCTGAGTCCTTCTGTCCCAGTTTGCTCACATGACTCCCCATATCTGAATTATGTGACATTATAAGATCCCATCTTGCTACTTCTTATGGCTCTGGTTTCCCCAACTGCACTGTCGGAACAACCAGTTAGGAGGATCCTGATGCTGCCACAACTTCACTAGTCAACCTACCATGGCCAGTCTGTTGTTAAGCCAGTCTCACCCCAGGTACGTTTGACTGCTCTGTTTAGATACCTACTGTGGAAATATAGGATGCATGAACTGAACTATGGATATCGTTGCTCAAACATACCGCTTGCCTATGGAGAAGCTGTCTGCCTTGAAAGAAGTTATTTTCTAATACTTCCTCTTCATTAGATCTGATCTTGCTAGGTCATTTAATTTAATTTTGCATTCAGAATGGTTGCCCCAGGGCTGCGGCCCAAGGTCCCCTTACCTCCACGTACGCTTACCAAGTGAGGTGAAGGTGGATCTCATGTGGTGGTTGCAATTCTTAAGTGAATGCAATAGTTCACCATGGCAGGATACCTTGAACCTGCACAGTGATTTTCAGGTTCACATCCAAACTAAACAATTTCCACATAAATTACAAGAAGATCTAAAATAAAGATACCAAGCAGCAGCAGCACCGCCCACGGGCATATCAGGGTGAGGACTTCCCAGTAAGCCACTAGTTACAATAAAAGACTTGTAGGAGATGTTCTGTCTGGAGTGAAGTGTTGGAGAGAATCAGCTCGTGTTGAAGAGAAACGTAGGATCAAACGGAATACGGCGACATGTTTATTTAACTTGCCTACTTTTCCAATTACACTAAAATGCCCCAAAGCAAAAAAAAAACAACCCAAACAAACAACTGATCTGTTTTCTGTCAAAGTGCTGCCTTGTATTTATAGATGGCAATTATGCAAGTGGAACCTTGCCAGAGATGGCTGCAGAGTTCAGCAATTAGAAAGCATAATGTGACCTTTAATATTAAAATCGGCTACATAAATGCAAATGCTAAAAGCATAGTAAAAGGCCATTTCCCCTCCCAGATGGCAAATGGGGGGAAACAACCCTAAAATAAAGCTAGTACAGAACCACATCCATCCTCACTGACAAATGGGCAATGATCTCTCTCTCTCTCTCTCTCTCTCTCTCTCTCTCTCTCTCTCTCTCTCTCTCTCTCTCTCTCTCTCTCCCCTGTGTGACTTTTAATGTTTGCAGGAATGCATTCTGCTTTCCATCTTAGACACTGGAAATGAAATGCTATGTCTGATCACATGTTTCAAGCAGTAAGCCAGGCAGTAGGTACACAAATGCACATGGTGACTGAGTGGATGGAATCCAAGATGAATGGGGCAAGGTCTTACCCACAATAATTCTCCCTCCCTCTCTCACACACATAAGAAATGTGTCAAGCATCACAAGCAATTTCTATCATGTGTAGCTTCTGGTGGAACAATAGCTGAGAAGTTTTGCTTTACTGTATATTTTTTTAGCCACAAGCTGTATTAACACTTAAGTGCAAGCCACACAAAACAGCAGGAGAGATTTCTTTTGGGGCCTGGTCTAAAGCCAAGTGAAAAGCTTCCGCTGAGTCACGTGGCATTTGGACAGAAATATTCCCAGGTCATATGGCTTTCTCTCCTAGGCACCCCTGCATTCATGTCATGGGTCACTGGGGAGAAGCAGCCTCCCTAGATCTGAATGAGGCCCAAATCAGAAGCAAAGCCAGGAGACACAGGAACACAAGGGCAAAGATAGGAAGCAGGAAATCAACAAAATTGGGAACAGGAACTTGGAATTTGCTTCAGAAGATGGTGTGTCTGAATATAGAGCTGGCAGAGTGGGCAAAGATTGCTCAGTGGCATGTGAAGTGCCTGGCAGCTCCTTCCTAGGTTTCCTTGGGCAGGTATCTTAGCATCAGGCTGCACACTGCTTCACTTTGAAGGCTACCTGTGTATGTGGACGAGTTAAGCCAGTTAAGGAGGTTCAAAATGTGAAGCTTCACACACTCAGTTTTTTCTTTTTCAGTGTCAATAAAATGTTTGTTATGCGTTTTACTGAGAGTTGTGAATCTACATGCTCCCAGCGGCGTAGGGAGCCGCTTGGTCAACCGGGGAGGAAACCCACTCCGTAGTGCGCATGTGCAGCGTCGCTACGGCGTGTGTACGTGCAACGTCGCTACGTAACATGTGTCAAATGCGGGTTGCCAGTGGCGGCACTCCAGCACTGAGATCGCGTCGCTGGCAAACCGCGAGCAAGCCGTGGAGCGAGGTTTTTTAAATAGCCTTGCTCTGCAGCTTGCCTGCTCACCTGCTAGGCATGCTCAAGCGGAGGCGAGAGGCGGGCCAGGGAGGCAGCCACTGACGCGCCCCTCCCTGGCCCACCCCTCACCTCCGCCTGAGCAGGAAGACGCAAAGTGCACTATGGAGCGGGTTGCCGGCGGGTTGTCAGGGGTCCCTTTACCTTTAACCTTAGTCTGAATTAATCTTTAACAAAAATTAAAGGTTAAAAAGGTGGTTTATAGGAAATACCCAATGACGAAAAAGAGCCATTGCATATGTTAAAGCATACTGCCAATATTCTGATACAAAGAAGTCAGAAAGCTTTATGATGTGCATTTGTAGCTGGGAGGAAAGTAAAAGGATTTCCTTCAAAGCAATTAGAATGCTAAATTTGTCAGGTCAATTTCTTACTTTGGTAGGGTACTTTGGACATTATTTCTGCCTCATTTTAAGTTGTGTAAATATACCAATAAGCCACAGCAGGATATGCACTAGTTAGCTCTTGCTGCCTTTCGAAAGAACACTTCCAACATCCAGTAATGGTCCTTATAGCATGCTAATATGGCTTATTCCATGGTGTGACTTGGTTAAACAAACATGTCTCCTGAAAATTACATTTTTGAAGGCTTTGGTAAATCTGTATCTTAAGCGGTAAGTGGTCCCCTCTGTAAGTTGAATCTGTCCCTTGTGGTCTGTTAAAGAGGGTAAACATCTCTGTCTGCTGCTGCTGCTGTGTTGCTTGGGGGGGGGGGAAGAGAAGAAAGGAGCAAGATTCCAAAGAGAAAATGTGCAGGGCTCCCGTCTGCAAATGCAAACTCACATATTAACACCATCATTCATCTTCTCCACAGTGCAGTCATCTGGGATACACAAAAAACTTACAGACACAGCTTCTTTTTACTTTTGAAAAATAAAGTCAGATATTATTTAAGATTAAACCTTTCCAACGGCAGACCCTCCAAGTGTCCCTATTTTCCAGGGACGTCCCTGATTTAGAGAAGCCATCCTGCTTTCTGATTTGATCATGGAATGTCCCACTTTTCCTTAGGATATCCCTATTTTTATTGGATAAATGTTGGAGGGTATGGAGTTATCTGACCCCCAAGCCATCTGAAGGCGATCCTGTATAGGGAAGTTTTTAAAATGTTTAATGTTTCATTATGTTTTATATATGCTGGAAGCCACCCAGAGTGGCTGGGGCAGGCCAATAAGATGCATGGAGTATAAATAGTAAAATTATCATTATGGAATGGGATGTCCCTATTTTCCTTGGAAAAATGTCACAGATGATCAAGGAAGGCGCTCCTGTTCCCAACTGCTTTTACAGGTGTAATTTGATCAGTTGCAAAGCCTATATCACAATCTAGAAACATTCACAAGCAGTTTTTTTTAATGTTAATGAGTACTTTACTAGTTTTTTTTCATCCTAATTTTGTCATAAATATTTTTAACGATGAAAAATGTGCTATTAGTGGACTTTCTTGCATTTTTTAGCTTTTTTCTTTTCCTTTTTCAAATCAGGTATTTCCTTTTGATGCCACTGCATAGGGCAGATCTGCACTGGTTTCTTACATTCAAATCTGTTTCCAGGCAAATCATAGCATTTGAAGCAGCTACTGCAACCCAACAAGAGTGTCTGAGGAGTCTGTGGGGCTGCTAGTGGCCATTAGATCACAATCATACAGTGATGCCATTTGAGAGTCATGTTTTATTTTGTCACTAGTTGTCCCTGCCACGTGTTGCTGTGGCTCAGTCTGTTGAATGGAATCTCAGAGTCCACCTTCAGAGTCCCCCTGTTTTACGCGTGTTATCTTTACACAGACACATCCCTGTGACTCCCCCCACCCTGTTCCAACCCATTACCTATCCCGTCCCCTCCTTCCCCCACCTCTGGCTCATCCCTGTGATTGGGCCCACCCTGTCACGACCCATGACCTAACCCCCCTCCCCCCCAGCCCCCACCCAGGCAAGCCCCCACTTCCACTGAGCCTAGTCTGGAAAGCAGCCTAGTCTGGAAAGCCGAGCCAAGATGCTGTGGAGAGGGAAGCTTTCCTAGGCGCAGTACCAGTGTAGCCGTCACTAGAGGGCGCTGTTGTGGAATATCTCCTGTGCTCCCAGCATGCACTTTCGTATGTTTTATGAGTTCTGAAACACGGGGTTTTGGGTTTTTTACCTGGCGTAGGTGACACACCTGTCTTTGAAAACAGTATGGGGTCACTTTTGACTTTGTGTCCAAATTTCAACGCTATCGGTCAAGCGGTTTTGTTGAACATTGGAGACGGAGGAACATACCCAGTTTACATTTATATATATATAGATAATCATTCATTAAAGCAATCCCATGTTCAGTCCCCATGCAGAGGCACAGCATTGCCCCTTGAGCACTACCTTGTGCTGCTGTTGCAAACTGCTTTTATTTATTTATTGTTTATTTCATAAAATTTATACACTGCTTGATTGTAAAAATCAAACAAACCCTCAAAGTATCTGATGAAGTGTGCATGCACACAAATGCTCATACCAAAATAAAAACTTAGTTGGTCTTTAAGGTGCTACTGAAGGAATTTTTTTATTTTGTTTCGACTCAGACCAACACGGCTACCTACATGTAACTAAACCCTCAAAGTGTTTTACAAATGTAACTGAATCAGTTGCAAGGTTTGTGTCCCAAACTACACAAATCAATCATCCGCAAACACCTTCCTGGCAACTAAATGAATGCAGCACCCAAAGAGCCTTGGCCAGACGTGGGTTCTTCTGAGCATATCCGTATTTGGAAGGAGGTGTGTGGTGTGTTCCACTACCCACCATCAAATCTGTAGAAAGAGCTCTAGCAGGCCAAAAATCCTCAGAAACCACAAAACAGGACAGATTACAATGCAATGCACCCAAACACCATTGATGCTTAAATTGTTTTGGGATTCTTTACATCATTTACAAGTTCCTCTAAAAAAATAAAATCAAAGTTAGAAATAAGATTTCTTAGCGCTTCAGTATATTAGAAATGCTATGAAGAAATAAGCAAATACTGTCCTTGCCATTCTTAACTAAGAACTCACCCGAAAATAAAGTCACTATGCTGCCTGATTTACATGCAGGCTTTGGGTTTTCATAGGATTTTCATGGGATTATTATACAGTAGGCTTTATCCCAACTATTGTGGCTTCCTTGGCTTGCTGTAGATCAGGCTGCCGCCTGCACACCAGCTCTGCTCATGCTGATCAACAGAAAAGCCCAGGGATCTCATTTGCTTTTCTACCTGCAGGCATATCCCTCAGTTTGGGCTTGGTGTTCTTCATTATGGTGACCTATTTTTGGAAAACACTGGCCAGATACAGAGCCCATGTTCATGGCTTCATGCAGCTCAGGTAGACTAGCAGCCTGAGGCTACACAGCACTGAACCAAATCACAGAAATGTTAAAGAGATGAGCAATCAGAAAAGAGAACAGAGCCAATTTCTAGCTTGCAAAGAAAACAGAGGATTATCTAAACATTAAAAGTTGAGTAAAAAAAAAATGGAAGTATGCAGGAGAAAGCCATCCCTGAAGGTCATTCCCCCACTCCCTAGAAATGAATATATGACCAATGAGTGAGTTATTTATGAACTAGAAGGGAATGGTCACTTGTGAATTTGGAAAATGAAGACCTGGGTCACTTCTAGACAAACTGTTTATTGAGCATTCACCCTGATTTGTTTTATGGGGCAATTAGGTGATGTCACCTATTTATTGAGCATTAACTTTCATTTCCCCACACTTTCCAGTGCATTTTCTCAACACTTTCCTTATTTGGGGGGGGGGGTCTAATTTGAGGTGGGAAAGTGGATTTGTTGCATAAGAACTCCAAATCGACTTTCATTGTGCAACCTGAATTTGTACAGGGAAGTTGTTAATGTTTTATGTCTTACTGTGTTTTAATTTGCTGGAAGCTGCCCAGAGTGGCTGGGGTGACCCAGTCAGATAGGTGGCATATAAATTATTATTATTATTATTATTATTATTATTATTATTATTATTTCCCAATATGTGACTGAATCCACCTGAGAAATTTAGAAACACCCTTAGTTTTCAGAAACAGCAGATGGAAAATATGTTTTTAAATTGTACCATTTCTTACAGTCATGCACAGGTGAAATGTACAGATTAGGGAGAAAGATTCTAGGCTGCCCTTTCCCATGACATTCTAAATTACTATTTCATAAGGGGAGGTGTTCAATTATTGACACCCACTCACTTAATTCTAAAGTTACCACATCATCTACTATTCATGAGAAGAGGCATGAAGTAAACTTCTCAGATGGTCCTGCTCAGCTGAATCTCCCATTTTAAAAGATTTTAAAAGAAAGTTAAAAGAATTTCAGCAAACAGCAACTTTTTTAGTGGGGAGGGGACAGATTACACATCTATATTCTCTTGCAGAATTTAGCCTAAAGCAAAAGACAATGTTTCTGCTGAGAGGAGCCCACCTATGGAGGGTAGAGATATAAGTCTCCTCCTGCCCTGCTAAACATTTCTTAGGAGTACTGGTAACTAAATTTGTAATTTAAAAGATATAAAAAGTAAACATAACAATACATCCTTTAAAAATACACTCCCGTTTTTGCAAGCCACGCTACAAAGGGAAATCCAAAGCAAGCAGGGCTTGAAGTTGCCACCCATCAGGTGTCAGGGGGTGACTTGAATCCCTGGTTTCTGCAATGACCTGCTGCCCTGTTGATCTCATGAGCACGTTGCTAGCACAGTGGACTGCCAGTTAGCTGATCTTAGAACCATATCATTGAAAGGGACCCTTAGAGTCATCTTCTCAAATCCATAAGCCTGAGTTTAAGAGTCTCATGTTCTACCAACACAACACTGATGGCAAGCCTTCCTTGCCAATGAAGAATTGAGGGCACACTTTAAGACACATTGGCAAGTCTCTACCTGTCCCATCTGATGTCAAACATGACATCATTGTTTTGAAGAAAGAGCTTCACGGGCCTCTCTGGGACCAATGCTAGGCCTAACTAGACCCACAAGCATGAAGTGTCCCACCTCTGTTGTCAAGAAATACCTATTGGTTAGGGGTAGAAATGCTTGAACCATTGGTGCATAACCTGAGACATCCTTTGCAGGAACTAAGACAGACCCCTGCCCGCCCCTTGAGGTATGATCTACTTGACCTACCTACTTGCCAGTCTGAGGCAGGTAAAGGGTCACTGCCCACCTTGATTCCACATCTGGGCAGCTCCATGCCTCTGCGCAGCCTCCCCTGGCACTCAGGACTGCTCACAGGCGGCATAGACAAGTCATCCCTCCTAAGCTTATTAGCTTTTTCATACAACATTTTAGTATGTTCACCATCATGTGTATATTTAGTATTTATTTTATTTGTTGAATTTATATACTGCCCTATACCCGGAGGTCTCAGGAAGAAAGAAGAAAGAAAAAATCTAGTCTAGTCCATGGCATAGTGGGATGTGCTGTGGCACCAAGAAGCTCCACCCCGCTCTGTGTTTATGCATTTCCGCAATTTCCATATATACATGGTATATGGTAGCCCTGTATGCGAAGTCGTAGACCATGCTTCCCTGCCATGCATGCTGCTGACATGGGTGGTGGGGCTTGATGCCACAATCCCACTCTGCCAGGCCCAGGTTCACGGTGTAGCTGGTTGTCTGAAAAGAGTTTTGGTGTCACAATGTGGGAAGTCAAATTAGCATAAATTGTCAAAATGTGAACAATTCACTTGGACATAGCTAAAACAACTGAACATTTCATGTGCAAGAGCAAAGATGTGAAAATGAAGCCACAATGTACAAAAGCCTGAGCAATACTAAGCAGGTCACCAGAACTATATTGCAATAGATGAAGGGGATGAGTGTGGAGAAATGTTGAAAGATACCTTCTTACCATGATGGAGAGAGAGAGAGAGAGAGGGAGAGAGAGAGAGAGACCCTATTTTCTTGACTGTAATTTATTTTAACTGATTTAATATTGTATTTTTAAATTACTGTAACCTGCCCTGGGACCTAACCTAATGATGAAGGACAGGTAAGAAATCAAATCAGTCAGTCAATCAATCAATCATGAGATGAACATAAACCCTGACTGCTATTTTTCATAATCTTTTTTTATTTTTCACAAACATATTATAAAATATAGTAGCTGTAGAGCCAGCCATAGAGCACCAGAGTAGCATATAGCTGGGCATGTCAGACTAGGACTAGAGAGATCCTTGTAGGAAACCAAGATATAAATGTACTTTATTTTATTTTATTTTATTTTATTGTTTGATTGTTTGTAATAGCTGGCTTATGCAAAAAGAAGAAGAAGCTAAAATGCAAACTTTTCGCTGTTGGTATCATACTTCTTTTAAGTGGTTGCCTATGCCTCTTTGTTGTTTAGCATTTGTTCTGGAAGCATAGGTATTTCTAAGATCCATTCTCTCATATGGAAATCATAGTTTCAGATTCTTCCATTTTCTAGATAAAAACAAAGTAAGACAGACCTGGGGAAACATAAAATAGCCTCCTTGAAAAAATCCTCAAGATAAGTCATGATCAAAGTAACTGGATTCCTACTTCCCTCGACATTAAAAATCACAGCATGTGAAGAATTAATTAATCAAACCACACTGGAGGCACTCTGTATACTATCTTGTATTTTAATTATAGGTTAGCTAAAACTTTTGACTTCTATAAAAAAAACTATGCGTCTATAGTTAATTTATAGAAGTAAAAGATCTAGGCAACCTATAATTGAAAGAAAAGATAGTACCGTAATTAGACAACTGAAGACCTTTGCTAACTAACCTTAGCTATTTTATATGTATTTTATTCATTTGTTGCAGGTATGTTCAACCTGAGTAATTCTGAATGAAAATGCAATTTCTCCTGGAAATGTTAATTACGTCCACGGCTTGTGGCTTGTGAGCATGATGCAGATTGTATGGTTGTGCCTTCAACACAGCTTTTCTTTCTCTTTGACAGTTGTGAAAAGTTACTGGAACTGGAGAACACAACTAATGCTATCAAAAGGCACATACTTTTTGTCCTTTCCCACATACCACTAACAGTCAGTGATGTGAATTGTGGTTAAATCTTCTCTCTTAGAATGGCTCGATGGGTGATGCCACGAGGCTGAAATTAATAAGATCTTGCACAATAAAGCAAATGGACAATTGTTTTTTATATCCATCATTATCATGGCTGTCCCACCCATGAGGCAGATGGAAGCAGTCGCCTTGGAAGCAGAATCCAGAGGGTATATAAATTCATTCACTCATTCATTCAATCAATCAATCAATCAAACAATCACAACGATCCAACCAATCCTGGGCTAGTTTAACCTCATCCCCCCTCCTGCTCCTGGAAAGCCCATTTCAGGGTTTTATTCTGGCTGCTACCAGTGGGGATCCTGCCAGCAGCAGTTCTACTCTCGACCTGTTCAGTTGGCAGGAAGGGGAATTCTGTGCTAGGGATGCTGGAATTAATCTGCAGGTGGTTGGCAGGCCAGCCAGGCGGATGGCACAACACCCCAGGCTGGCCAGGAGGGTTTCAGATGCTCAGCCAAGAGGAATTCGTAATGACGTATCACCCAGAATGCTATCTTCAGTCATTTATTTACCTCAAACTGCAAAAGGCCTTGTGTTCTCTATGACATTCACTCTTACACCTATCAGGCACCTCAGTTAGTCATGCTACAAAGTTCAATTTAAAATATTGAAACAGAAATCAATTTTTGTATAATGAGATAAAGACTATCTATTATTAATTACTGTGAAAATTTGGTAAGGGAATGCTTGAATTAAATGATATATTTCCAAATCTCTTAAACGCCTGATGGTAACTGTGATACTCTCAATACCATTCTACCATAAAAGTGGAAATTTCTTCCCAATCTTGAATAAAACCACAAGTCAATACCCTTAAATAAGGCATTCCCCCTTTGCTCTTCGGAATTGATTACGGTGTTGCAGAAAAACTATCCCCAGTTTTTCTTTATAGTATTTATGCTTAAGGTTGCAACCTCAGACATGTCTACAGAAAAGGGCTGGTAAGTTCAGAACTCTCTTTACTGGTGACTCTATGGAGAAAGCAAAGCAGAACATCATGCCAAACATAGGCAAAGATGTTGTAAAAATGCACAATATATAATATAAAATATTTTAAAGTATATAGTTAGCAAGTAAGAAATTCAGGGTCCAATAAAAGGAATTTGTATGCTTTAAACTTTCAACTTCTAGACCTAAAATATCCCCCCAAAGGCAGGGGAAGGGGGATAGAGGCTTTTAAGATTTGAATTATCTGCAAAACTGTGTAAAAAGAAGAAAGGAATAGCTGCTTTCCATCTGGGAGGAGAGACCAGGTCAGAGCACTGGACAGTTTTGTGACGTTACAATACACTGGATGTTGTCAACTTTCGTTTTCCTATTTGGGTACTTTGAAGTTACTGCAGCGAACTGAACTGCTACAAATTAACTTAAATGATTGTGTTTTGCTACATACTAACCTCTTCATCTATTGAGTAACATAAATTGCATTTCCCAAGTACAGTGGAACCTCGGTTTATGAACACCTCGGTTTATGAATTTTCGGTTATGACCCATCTGGAACGGATTAATTCACTTTCCATTACTTTTAATGGGAAAGTTCGCTTCAGTTTATGAACGCTTCAGTTTATGAACAGACTTCCGGAACCAATTACACCCATGTTTCAGTTTATGAACGCTTCAGTTTAAGTACTCCGCGGACCCGTCTGGAACGGATTAATCCACTTTCCATTACTTTCAATGGGAAAGTTCGCTTCAGTTTATGAACGGTTACTCCGCGGACCGTCTGGAACGGATTAATCCACTTTCCATTACTTTCAATGGGAAAGTTCGCTTCAGTTTATGAACGCTTCAGTTTATGAACAGACTTCCGGAACCAATTGTGTTCATAAACCGAGGTACCACTGTACTGTAAAAAAGACTGAATTTGCCAGCTTAATCTAAGACTGTTGTTTCCAGGCTGAAACTACTGGGAACAGTGGCTGTAAAAGCTTTGACCTTGGCATTCCTTCTTTGGTGTCTCATTACAGGGGATTGGAATGCTAAAGTAGGGAATCAAGAGATAAAAGGAACAACTGGCAAGTTTGGCCTTGGAGTTCAAAATGAAGCAGGACAAAGGCTAATATAGTTCTGTCAAGAGAACAAGCTGGTCATCACAAACACTCTTTTCCAACAACACAAGAGACGACTCTACACATGGATATCACCAAATGGGCACCATCGAAATCAGATTGATTATATTCTCTGCAGCCAAAGATGGAGAAGCTCTATACAGTCAGCAAAAACAAGACCTGGAGCTGACTGTAACTCAGATCATAAGCTTCTTATAGCAAAATTCCAGCTTAAACTGAAGAAAGTAGGAAAACCCACTGGGCCAGTAAGATACAATCTAAATCAAATCCCTTATGAATACACAGTGGAAGTGAGGAACAGGTTTAAGGATTTAGATTTGGTGGACAGAGTGCCTGAAGAACTATGGATGGGGGCTCATAACATTATACAGGAGGCAGCAACGAAAACCATCCCAAGGAAAAGGAAATGCAAGAAAGCAAAATGGCTGTCCAACGAGGCCTTACAAATAGCGGGGGAGAGGAGGCAAGCAAAATGCAAGGGAGATAGGGAAAGATACAGGAAACTGAATGCAGATTTCCAAAAAATAGCAAGGAGAGACAAGAGGGCCTTCTTAAACGAGCAATGCAAAGAAATAGAGGAAAACAATAGAATGGGAAAAACCAGATATCTGTTCAAGAAAATTGGAGATATGAAAGGAATATTTCGTACAAAGATTACCATAATAAAAGACAAAAGTGGTAAGGACCTAACAGAAGCAGAAGACTTCAAGAAGAGGTGGCAAGAATACACAGAGGAATTATACCAGAAAGATATGGAGGTCTCGTACACCCCAGGTAGTGTGGTTGCTGACCTTGAGCCAGACATCTTGGAGAGTGAAGTCAAATAGGCCTTAGAAAGTATTGCTAATAACAAGGCCAGTGGAAGTGATGATATTCCAGCTGAACTATTAAAATTTTAAAAGATGATGCTGTTAAGGTGCTACACCCAATATGCCAGCAAGTTTGGAAAACTCAGCAATGGCCAGAGGATTGGAGAAGATCAGTCTACATCCCAATTCCAAAGAAGGGCAGTGCCAAAGAATGCTCCAACTACCGCACAATTGCGCTCATTTCACACGCTAGCATGGTTATGCTTAAAATTCTACAAGGCAGGCTTAGGCAGTATGTGGACCGAGAACTCCCAGAAGTGCAAGCTGGATTTCGAAGGGGCAGAGGAACCAGAGACCAAATAGCAAACATGCGCTGGATTATGGAGAAAGCTAGAGAGTTCCAGAAAAAAGTTTACTTCTGCTTCATTGACTATGCAAAAGCCTTTGACTGTGTCGACCACAGCAAACTATGGCAAGTTCTTAAAGAAATGGGAGTGCCTGATCACCTCATCTGTCTCCTGAGAAATCTCTATGTGGGACAAGAAGCTACAGTTAGAACTGGATATGGAACAACTGATTGGTTCAAAATTGGGAAAGGAGTACGACAAGGTTGTATATTGTCTCCCTGCTTATTTAACTTATATGCAGAATTCATCATGTGAAAGGCTGGACTAACTAGATGAATCCCAAGCAGGAATTAAGATTGCCGGAAGAAATATCAACAACCTCAGATATGCAGATGACACAACCTTGATGGCAGAAAGTGAGGAGGTATTAAAGAACCTTTTAATGAGGGTGAAAGAGGAGAGCGCAAAATATGGTCTGAAGCTCAACATCAAAATACCAAGATCATGGCCACTGGTCCCATCACCTCCTGGCAAATAGAAGGGGAAGAAATGGAGGCAGTAAGAGATTTTACTTTCTTGGGCTCCTTGATCACTGCAGATGGTGACAGCAGTCGCGAAATTAAAAGACGCCTGCTTCTTGGGAGAAAAGCAATGACAAACCTAGATAGCATCTTAAAAAGCAGAGACATCACCTTGCCTACAAAGGTCCGTATAGTTAAAGCTATGGTTTTCTCAGTAGTGATGTATGGAAGTGAGAGCTGGACCATAAAGAAGGCTGATCACCGAAGAATTGATGCTATTGAATTCTGGTGCTGGAGGAGACTCTTGAGAGTCCCATGGACTGCAAGAAGATCAAACCTATCCATTCTGAAGGAAATCAGCCCTGAGTGCTCACTGGAAGGACAGATGGTGAAGCTGAGGCTCCAAAACTTTGGCCACCTCATGAGAAGAGAAGACTCCCTGGAAAAAACCCTGATGTTGGGAAAGATGGAGGGCACAAGGAGAAGGGGACGACAGGGGACGAGATGGTTGGACAGTGTTCTCGAAGCTACGAACATGAGTTTGACCAAACTGCGGGAGGCAGTGGAAGACAGGAGTGCCTGGCGTGCTATGATCCATGGGATCACGAAGAGTAGGACACGACTAAACGACTAAACAACAACAAACTTGCAAAAAAATTATCATACACATGATAATAAATGCTGGAAATGTAAAGCTGTGGAAGGAACATTTTACCACATGTGGTGGACTTGCCCCATAGTAAAAGACTTCTGGGAAAAGATTTATAATGAATTAAAGAAAGTGTTGAAAAACACATTTATTAAAATACCAGAGGCCTTCTTATTGGGCATAGTCAGAAAAGAGATTCCCAAAAAAGATGTTACTTTCTTTCTGTATGCCACAACAGCAGCAAGAATATTGATAGCTAAGAATTGGAAACACAGGAGGTACCAACTGTGGAAGAATGGGAAATGAAAATGATGGACTATATCAGGCATCCAGATGTTTTGGCCTACAACTCCCATGATCCCTAGCTAACAGGACCAGTGGTCAGAGATGATGGAAATTGTAGTCCAAAACATCTAGAGGGCCGAAGCTTGGGGATGCCTGGACTATATGGAGCTGGCTGAGCTGACCAGGAGAATCCACGACTAGAATCAAGAGTCTGTGGAAGAAGATTGGAAGAAATTTAAAGTTTATCTAAAGAAATATTGCAAAATTGATTAGTATGAATTGATTTGGAAGTGGTTATAAGCTGTAGGTTTAGAATTTAATGTTCAGATTTAAGGAAGATTAATGTAAATTGATATAAAGGAAGCATTAAGAAAAATTTGTTATAGAAGTAAGGTAGTGTGAGTTAAAAATATGATTTAGAAATTGCTAAAGATAATGATAAGGATCATGAACCGCAGATAGGGAGGACTCGAGGAAGTCACCCTAAAATGTCAAGGAAAGTTAATAGTTGGGGAAGATATATTTTCTTCTTTGTTTATGTCTGTTTTATATGTGTTTATTGTCTTGTATAAGCTATGTTTTTTGTTGTATTCTATTATAAAATGATTTTTTTAAATTTTTTAAAAAGAAAAATTTCCTCAGGTGATCCAAGTGATTGTACATGTCTATACAGCACCAGGGGTACCATCAGAGTATGTTAACAAGACCTTGGAAAGTGATTGGCAGTGCGTGGAGTTTCCTTAGCACAAGTGTAAAAGGCACCTGCCCAACAACAGCTCAACCTCCTGACGGCAGAAGTCTGTACCAGGTGAAGTTTTTGTGGTAGTACATACAGTACTAGACTTGGCATGGTGGTGGCTTCTCTCAGTGGGCACGACGTTTTGATGGCACACAAACATGACCTATATTACACCTAAATTAGCTGCATGACACAAGGTAGGAAGGAAAGCAAAACCACATAAACAACATTACAACAATTGTGGTTGATGCAGGGCACAATTCAGCCAGACAGAGGCAGTTTTAGGTCTCATGTATTTCCATGGAAAAGCTTTCAATATACACTTACATGGCCCCCACTGAAATCCATGGAGCCTGAAAGTTATCGGCTTTAAGCGGATTGTGTCCATGGTGGTTTTGAAAAGTGGAATTATTTTCTTTAAGTGATAGTGTCTTATTTTTTTTAAAAAAAAAAAAACCATCACTGCAGCTGGTCACACGTTCTGTCTGAAGTGTAGTTTTTTAAAAAAAGGATTTGCATTTCAGCAGCAGATGTCTACAGGAGAGAAGAAAGCAAGACTAGAGACCCTCATGTATACCGGTTTATGACAAGTGCACACTTTAGAGGGTTCACTCATCTTTGGAGCTGTGCGCAGGCACTTCTCGAGTCTATGCCCTGGGGCTCACCCTGACTATTGCCATATGTCTGACAAAGCAGGGGCAGGAGTTCAGTTGCCTGAGGTAGCTGTCTCCATTATGTCACTTTCTTTTTAAGAAAGATGGGCTTCTCAGCACAGCATTACAGGGAAAAAACCAGACTGTCAAATCTTGATAGATATTCCCTAAGCCATTGGCATCAAACATTTTGTTACACTGGTCTCTTTCATTGCCTTGGTCTCTTTTGGATAGAACTTTACACTTGCTTTTTGTGAAATGGAAAATCTTCATAGACAACTTCTAAATTGCCCTGTATTGTAGCTGATAGGAACTAAACAAATGTTATATTTGACAGGGAATTACATGAGGGGACACTGGTTCACATTCTGGCTTTGTATATTGAAAAGGTGGCTTTTAGACCACTTCTAAAAAGAAACGGTTTGATCTTGCAGTACCTTTGTAAGTTATGGGATAGAGTTAACATATAATACTGGCTCCACGTTAGCAATGAATTACTATTGCTATATACACCTAAGCACTTTCCACATTTTCTCAGTCATTTTAATTGTAAGCTGATTCCATCTTTCAACAAATCTAGCTGTATCTGGATAAGTGCTATATAACAAAGTGACTAAACCTTTGCTGGGGTTAAAAATGTCCACTTGGTTAATTTCAGGAAGTGAAATCTCTTTCTTGAAACACATCAAGAGGCATACAGATCCCACAAGCAGAGCATAATGTGTGGTGCCAACCCCACAAACATGGGTCCATCCTATGGTCTCCATCTAATCCATCCCCACTGAAGAAAGGATAGACTGCTGGTCTGGCAATGCCATGGCGGCCGTCACATTAGGTTAGGAACAAGCGGTGGTAGCAACTAAGTTTACTCAGAGTAGACCCACTGGGATCAATGGACATGACTTAATCATGTTCATCAAGTTCACTGGGGGAAAGTGATAAGGATTAAAGCAAGATTTGTTTCCTAGGGCTTGGGAGGGAAGGCTGCGGTGGCAATAGACAAAATTAGTGAAAAGGGTAAAGGTCAAGATTTGGCCTTTGCTATGAGTTAGCACCCTAAACCAAGGTATCAGCACAGAGAGACAGGTAGCTGTCTCATGGTTGCAAAGATACTAAGTCGGCTGTGAGCAAGGGTGTTTTATAAATGTTGATAAGGGCATCCAAAAACTCAAGCACCCTCCATGGGTGAGTGTGAGGCAGACACTAATTCCTTTCAGCAAAAGGCCACTGAGATCATGCACTAACTGTGTGCATACATAACTTTGAAAGGGAATGAGCAACTGGTCTGGGGAAACAAAATTTCAGCTAAGCAGAGAAATGGAAACAGCCATGGAGGAAGACATGCACAAATGCAGCAGGGATTATCATGGCCTAGTGGGACCCCCCCCCAACTGCCATTGAGAGGGGAAGAAAAAATTCATCAAAACAGCAGGAGAACTCAAAGCTAAATTTATTTTGCTCTCTTGTATTCACAGCTGTAGACATTGCCTCTAGCAGAAGGGGGCTGGTAATGAGGACTAGATAGGAGAAATGCTGATCATTTCAGAAGACAATAATATATTTCTGAAACATTCTGGAAAACACACATAATATTTTAATTCACATCATGTCTTTGATCATTCTTCCAAATGCAAATATCTGAGGCAACAATGCTTCCATGTTTCTTTTTTAAAGAGATTGCGCAGGTAACAAATTGTGGGCACCACAATTGAAGAAGGATGTTGAGAAGCTGGAACATGTGCAGAGGAGGGTGACTAAGATGAACAAGGGTCTGGGAATTCTAAGAGAGTGCCTGGTCATTAGCCCCTGTGGAACAGGAGACATGCATAAGCCTCTTTGCAAGGTTTTCACATTTGCCTCTTGTGGGCAGGGGAAATTCTGTAACATCTGCCCCCACCTATTAAACAACTTGCAAGGACTACCTGATCTCAGGCGAACCCAACATAGGAAATATTTATCCAGGTTGTTTTGGGGAAAGAAAGGGCAATCTATGATTATTTTGAGAACTGGAAAACAAGACAGAAGCAGGAGAAGTGCACCAAAGGGAAGGGGAATCAGTAACTCTATGACTCCAGGGATTCCTATTGCCTGGTGTCCAAACAGCTTTGCTCAGGGGCTAAAAATCTGAGACCATGTTCAGGGAAAGAAGCCCAGGAGCACAGCTCTTTGTTAAGTGGGACATAGACATTAAGATATGTTCCCTTTCCCTAAAGTATCTAGGGGCATAGATATCTAGAAATTTATAAACAACTAGTGGAATTCAGCCCGTTTAAAAACGGGCGCTAGAGCGCGTGTCTCGGCAGAAAAGGAGAGGTGTCGGGGCTCAGGCAGCCAAGGGGAGGAAAGGAGGCGGTGGTGGGTGGATCCCAGGGCCAGCGAGCCTACTCCTCCTCCTCCTCCAGCAGCCGGCCAGCGGCTATGGCGACGCCCGTGAGGAGCCGCGAGGAGCGGCCGGAGCTGCCGGGAGATGGGAGGAGGGGGTCCCACCATTGTCGCGCTCCTGCTGCTGCTGCTGGAGGAGGAGGAGGAGGAAGGAAGGAGCCCGGAGCTCGAGGCAGCCTCCCCGGCGGCCCCCTCGGCTCGACGCCCGCCGCCTCGGCCCGGGCCGCCCTCCTCAGCCCGCTGCCTCCTCAGCTGCACATGGCAGTGGTGACTCTGCCGCTTTCCCGGTGTCTCTGCCGCTTCCCCGGTGTCTCCGGCCCGAGTCCTGGCGCCGCTGCCTGGCCCAAAGGAGCCTCCGCCGGGGCGAAGGCAAGCGAGGCGCTGAGTGGCGGCTCTCTTTCCCCGGCGCCGCTTCCTGCCTTTGCCCCCGGCCCGAGAGGTGGCAGTTCCTGGCGGCCGCTTGCTGTCATGTCCCACCAGACCAGCATCCAAGGTACTGAGCCCCTTGGTCTGCTGGTCATAGGGGGGGGGGAAGGGGGCTAAAGCAGCCTCCTCCTCCTCCTCGCTCTTTAGCGCTTGTCCGGCCGGGAGCGGCAGTTGGCAGAGGGGTGGGGGGGGTGGGGAGAGCGTGTGTGTGTGTGTGTACGTCGTCTCTGCTGTCCAATCCCTGTGTCCCTGGGGCCCATGCGCAGTACCCCAGGGACACACGGGACAACTGGACGCAGGGACAACTTGGACTTTATTATATAGGATATTTCATTAAAATAACCCTCCAGTTAACAAAAAGATAAAAGCTGATCTTCATATTTGGAAGGACAGAATCTAAGTCCTTCTCTTCTGGAATGAATAGCATCCTCATCTCCTTTTTCCTTTTCAAGTCCTTCCCATTTATATTCCACCCACAGTAATTACGGTAGGACCTGACAAGCAAAGTTTAATATGTTCATTTTTGTATCTCTCTTCTTTGTTCTCTTTACAGGAAATGCACCCAAATATATATTTTTCTCCGATAAATTTTTAGGACCAGTCTGTTCCTCTCTTACATACGTAATCAACATTCTACATGGTTAATAGATGCCAAACTCAGCTGGTTATGGACAGCAAATATTTCATTTCATTTCATTTCATCCCGTGATATATGTATTTTGCTACCTAGACCTGTGTCTGTATTTAAACATATAATAATGCTTCCAACTTCATGTATTAGGGGACTAGTTTTGCAAATATCCACAGCTCTCCTTTCTCAATTTTATCCCTTGTTGACTGGGTTGGAGTCAGCATGGGAACAGGACTTGAGGGAAGAAATTGAGATGATGAAATGGAATAAACTTTGGTTCACAAAACCATTCTATTCAGTTCCAGCCTCTGTTAGAGAAAACACCATGAAAATTGTTCTAGACAGTTCCGCAAACTTGTGCAAACGGCACATATTCAAAGGGAATAAGTCTGGCTGACAGCACTGGGCAGCCCTGGTACAAATTGACATCCATGGTGGATCTGCCCATTAGTCCACGCTTTGAGGACTGCAGTTTGCAACGTTATGGTAACCTGGCTCGGCCAGCTCCAGCTCCATGCCTCCTTTCTATATTTAAAGGCAGCGACTCCTCAGTAACAATAAAACCACCTGTCCTTTATCTTGTAGGGGCAGCCTGCCCAGGGATGGAAAGTGTGCAATTTCCCAATTGATAACTGGCTCTAAAAGGTTGTACATATTGCAGACATGGAAAAAACCATCATCTGTGTGTGCTGCGCAGAACTACAGAACCTAAGGGTTATGTGCGTATTTGATGGGCCTTTATGACGTATCTTAATAATTACCCCATCTCAATATAGTTCCCACAAAGTATGCATTCATCTGGAAATGACCTTAACTAGTATTTAACCTGCCTTACAACAACTTGCCTATTTCCCCCCTTACTCTTTTCTTTATAATTAGATGTTAATGCTCATTTTATGTATTAACTCACTTATTTAAAATATGTATTATATATATATATATACATTCAGTATTGTAAACCCCAAAATTATGCTATTTTCTTCTTTTGTATACCTACCATGTCCATGATCTATATTTTTGTTTTGTTTTGTAGCTTTCTAAAAATATTTTATGTTGGGGGTGGGGGAGAGGCGAAGGGACCTCAGCCCCTAGGAGTTAGCTCCTATGTTTAGAAGTTAACAAAGATGTAAACATGGGGTGTCTGAGAACACAGGCATGGACACATGGCTTGCAATTGTCAGAAGGATGCTAAATATTTGGTCTGATGTGTAGTTTGTTTGCCTCCTTCCCCTCAATACCTTCTGTGATTAAATACCTGCTCAAAAGATAACCATTAAAAGCACAATGAATAATTTAGGCCTTCTTAAGGTTTAATGAGAAAATTACAGTAGGGGTTCTTTCAAGATACATTGTTTGGGGAAACAGGTATTTAATTGCTCCCCCAGCCATCTATTTCTTTTTCAGATTACCTGCCTTCTGACCACAGCTCTTAGTGACGATTAGCTCCAACCAGAGCTCTCACCATAACCATCTTATTTGCTCTACAAAAGGTCCTAGGAATGGGGAAAATCTTTACTGAAGAAACAGCCCATCCTCACCAATTAGCTTCCTAGTGCTTGCTCTTTATAACCCCATCTCCTTAAATAAAATAGCATGCTACCAAGGTTATGAAAACACCTCCATGGGGAAGCGATTCTATGGACTTATGAAAGATCTGTTTTAACAAATGCTGCTATTTTTACCCAAACTTACTTTCTTTTGTATTACTGTATATACCTGAGTTTTAAAAATGCCTTAGGCATACATTGTTGAAATCATTTAATATAACAATTCTTAATTTGAAGCTGTCTGATACATTTCTGGCAAAAATATGAACCATTTCTGCAAATGCATTTTGTTCTTCCATCTATAGTCCATTCCCAACATTCTGTTCTGGGTAAGGCAATGCAGACAGGGTCTTTTTTGATCCTCAGTTACTCCATCTGTCTCCTTCCTCTCACGCCACTCCTCAGTTCAGCTTCAGGCAGCCTCCTTAAGCCAAGAGACATGTTGCCCCGCAACCTCAAAATCACAGTTTCAACGTTAACCTTGTTAGCACTTGTTGCCTGGGGCAGTTGTGAGACTGCTCCAGGGCTAGGACAAAGCTTTGTGCAAACATGCCCGGCTACTATTGAGTCCGGTGGTGCAATCAAATGTGCAATTGTTCCCAGCATGAAGAACAACACACACAAGCCATTGAATAAGGCTAAACTATTTTATTGTGGCAAAATGCAAAGTCTGTCTCTGTTTGCCCAGCTCAGACATTCAGAGCTGTTTAGCATGGCTGCCTCTCTCTAGCATAGCAGGCAGTCAAGAGAGAGAAGAAAGGAACACCAGTTCCACTTCAGGAACAAGAACAGTAGACAAACATCCTGTCTACGTCACTTCCACTCTGTGGAGTGAAAACACATACAGTCACATGATACACAACAATTCTCTGCCTGCAGATGGGGAATGAATCTCCCAACAAACCTGTGCATCCCTACTCATAACAATAAAGGATAGTTCTTCATTGGTGTAAGAAACGAATGAGCATCTCTTGCACATTACATTTAATCAAGAGCACCATAATATATTACAAGTCTGTAATTAACTGAAGTAGGGAATAGTAATTGCCAAGACTTTTAAGCAGACAGTATCGGACATGATAAACAAGAGAAGATAAAAGAAATGAGAAGAACCCAAAGTAAAATGCAATGTTCAAGTTATTGCCATTTCTTTATTTTATGCTCCATTATTGTATTGCATGGAATCTCTGATGTGAAAAATTGTCAAAAGATGAGATTAATAGAAACATTAGCAAAAATACATTTTCCACTAGCTTTTAAAGAAACTAATGAGACAGATCAGATAATGAGCATCAAAAATTTGAAAGAATGGTTTAAGTTTTTTAAATAAACTGATGAGGCAAAACTGTTAATGTGCATCAGCAAATGCTGCCAATATTGATGAGAAAGGAGAAAACTGCTGATGTGATTTAGTTGCTTTTAAAGATTTATGAAATGGAAGCAGGGGATGGGGAAGACCAAAAGCATATTATAATATTAAAAAGGATGCCTGCCACAGGTTTCGCTGTGCCTCCTAAGTAATGGTTAGCAGCTTTAACCTTTCTGGCAACACATATCACTTTCTCCTATTCTACCTTTGGGTTCTTATTTGATTCAAAATAATTTTAACATTGCCATCATAGGAAGGAGGAGTAAGATGTGGAGATGGTAAATGGAAAAGCTGGCTGAATGAAAACCCCAAAATGCAGAAAAATAGAACAAGAAATATTGCCGGTGGCATGTCCTGTTTGGGAAATTGTGAAACAACTTTTCTTACCAATTGGAATCTCAAAGTCATCGTTTGCCCTTCCGTTACAATTCAAAAACACTGGAAGTGCCTGATTCAAGTGGAAGTAGATTTGGGGGGGGGGGGTTAATTTTAAAGGAAGCTAAAAGAGTTTCTCAAAGGTAAACCACATTTCATCACTTAATCGTTTTGAGAAAAACAAAGTAATTTTGAGACAGCCAAAATTATTGGGGATGGGAATTTTGGACTTCCCTGAGCTGTACTAGTCACATCCTTATGGAATCTGTTCCACCGACACTCAAAGTAAATCACATCACAGAGCTGGCTTTTCCTGTAATCACTGTCTCTTCAGCATTATAGCCCCCTGTGCTTTTTCATCATTATTTTTTTAAATTTATAAGAGCACCTTAAAATTATTTTTGGCCCAGTACATAAACAAATTCACAGATTTATTTAGTATACTATGGTGATATCAAGATGTGAAGTTAAATTAAGAATGAAATGTGAAAGTTTTTCATGGCCAGGGCATTTATGAATGGCATGTCTGTTGCAATATTTTGCCAGTAAGCCTGAGATAGGGCAGAGTTATGCATTTTCTGGAGCAGGCCCAGCTCTAGGGGTAGTCTCGGTGGCGCAGGTGCCGCGCAGAAGCCATGCTACGCGCTGCGCCCACCCACCAGGGCGGGGGCGCCGGAGCAATCTCCGTGCCACGGCGCCACGGCGCCCGACCAGCTTGAGACGGCCCCTTTTCTGCAGTGACGAAGACCTTGGGCTTTGATTTCCAGGAAGTTCCAGAACTACTCTGTGGGAAAAGGAAGGTCTCTGGTGCAGGAAAGCAATGTCAGCCTCCCGCTACATGCCTCTGGGGCAAAGTGTGATTGAGCTGGGATTGCCCATTTTACAGCACAAATCACTAATAACACAAGTCTCAACTGAAGGCAAACAAAGGTTTATATTTAGTATTAAAAAATGGTGCATAATAGCTGAACTTACACTTTCATGGAAGGGTCCAAGCCTTAAGACATCTCTTCACCCTTCCAAGAGTTAATTAAAATTTAATTATTCTCACTACTGCAGTAGCACTTTTAAACTACCTTGATAAGAAAGTCAATGACTGACAGGAATGTTTTAGCCAGTCATTTCCTGAACAATTGTAATTAACTCAAACAGGGAACACAGCCTTTCATTGCCCCTCATTAGCAAAGAAGCACAAACAAAAAACAAAGAAGATTACTAATTGCGCAGACTAGGGTTTATTAAATCAAATGGACAAATGCAAAATGTAAAATAATAATAATAATAATAATAATAATAATAATAATAATAATAATAAAATAAATTCAGCTCCTTCCTCCCCAATTCAGCAGGTGTTCTATGCTAAATGTGCTCTTATTCTAAAAGGTGCTCAGAACTACACCTCAGAGATGAAGCTGGCCATTGGATTTCTCAAGCTGTGCAGGTTAACATGTTTCTTCCCACAATTTTCAGCATAAGAAGATTATAGCAGCACATAATTAACGGTGCTGCAGGCAGAAATAGCTGCAACACTTGAAAGTGTAGCCAGCAGAGAAGGCGCATCTCAAGGTTTGTTATGAGCTCTTGCCTCTGTGTTCAGCATCATGTGCCCTGGACAGTTTCCGTCACTTCTGGCTGGCACAGTAAGCACACCCAAGGCTAGAGAAGGCTTGATGCTCTGGTTGTCCATCTGTTGTGGGCATCTTTTCCTCCTTATTCTGCAAGGAAAATATTCCACTGCCAATCAAGGTTCAGTCTGAGCCAAGACTCAGCCATGAAACCCATCATCAATTCACTAAGGTGCAACTCTGGAAATTATAAGAAAAGTGTCTACAGTTCACTCATCTACCAGGAACACAGGAATCTGCCTTTGATCTGACCAAACTATTTGCTCAGCAGCCCTGTATTGTCTACTCTGTCTAGCAGGGCTCTCCAGGATATTATTATTGTTATTAATTAATTAATTAATTAATTAACTACATGTAAGACAGAACTACTCAACACCTACTTTGACTCTGTTTTCACCCAAAAGGAAAGCAATGCCCAACCTGGTGATACCCAGCCAACGACGTAAGGAGGGAGCTGTAGCCCAAGATAGGAAAAGAGGTGGTACAGGAACACCTAGCTACTTTAAAGGAATTCAAATCTCCAGGGCCAGATGAGCTGCATCCAAGAGTACTAAAGGAGCTTGCAGATGTAATCTCAGAACTGCTGTCTCTGATCTTTGCAAATTCTTGGAGAACAGATGAGGTCCTTGCAGAGCGGAGGTGGGCAAATGTTGTCCCCATCTTCAAAAGGGGGGGGGGAGAAGACCCACATAACTACCAACTGAAACCAGGAAAGGTCCTAGAACAGATAATTAAATGGCTGGTCTGTGAGCACTTAGAAAAGAATGCTGCAGAGACCAACAACTCGTAACAGCTGCCTCCGCACTGTTTTTGCTGTGTTAGCAGCACCACAGTGACCTCCCTGGGGCACAAGCCTAGGTAGCATGTCTGGAGGTCTTGGGCTGCCCACATGACATGACTTGGCTCACTGATGTGGTCCAGAGGAAAACAGAGTAATATGTTTGGCACCAGCTAAGCTGCAGGAGTTGCCAAAAGAGGCATACAGGATGCCATCCAACCGCCTTAGGGATTCCACTCTGGATTTGCGTAGAGTTTACCCCTGAGCCTTTTCTATGGACTGATGATGTCATTGTCTTATATGGGTGTACTAGCCCTTGGCAGTGCCATTGAAGAAGCATGTTTCCAGATTTTCTGGCCTATTTTTCGGTTTAGTTTCATTTATCCACCATCATGTAACCATGGCGGGTTCCATTGCATGACAAGCACCAAGTCTTGGCAGCTGGCCCATTCCCCTTGCTACAAAGGGGAACTGAAGCTATGAGAAACTCGGGGGGAGCCTGTGCTTTGGAAGCGGTTATAAGTAGATCATCCCTTGTGCCTGCATATAACATGTGTGAGACGATGGACACAAATCTAGTGCATAATGTTGTATACACTCACCACTTAATATTTTTGTATTCATTCCAGCAAGAATATCATTTTACCATATTTTTATCTAAAGATAACTTTTTCCCCCCTACACCTTTGAATAATTGCACAGGTGAAACAAGAGTGAACTTGCTGCAAGTTCAAGGCAAATGCCACAAATACATGTGCCTGCAAAGCTTGATAGGTCTTTCCTACCTTCCGGCACTTCCATCTGGTTGGGAACGGTACATGCTACAGAATAACAACTTAATCGGTTGTTATTTAATGTTATGTTATTTAAAATCAACAACAACAAACACCAGTGCACGGAAACAGCATTTACCTTCCCACCAGAGCAGTACCTATTTATCTACTTGCACTTGACGTGCTTTCAAACTGCTAGGGGGGCAGGAGCAGGGACTGAGCAACGGGAGCTCACCCCGTCGCAGGGATTCGAACCACCCACCTTCTGATTGGCAAAACCTAGGCTCTGTGGTTTAGACCACAGCGCCACCCACGTCCTTCAATGTTCACAGTAGCATTTAATAATTCATCTGAAGGATGAGGTTTTTCTTTAAAAAATAAACTTGATTTTGTTCATGTACATGAAGTGATTCTGTAAATGTCAGTTGTGGTTTAATTTAACAAGCACATCTTGTTGCCATGAAAAGACAAATGAGCATGTGAAAAACATACACACACAACTCTAAAACTGGAGCAGTTTTTTTCTGGGGTGGAGTGACTGCATTAGGTGAGGCTAGATGTGGTGGCATCTCCACAGCTTCTTGCATAGTCTATGACGATAATAATAGACCAAGAGTCTGTCTTTTAAGAAGACATCAAGCGCTCACAACCCCATTTCAAATCACCCTCCCTCCTGTTTTGCCATTATAAACATCCCACATCATCTACTGTTAGTGCTGAAAAGAACATTTTCTAAATGGTTTCAACCCATCAAAATATTTCAGTGTCCAAGGATCCATGTGTTCTCTGGAGAAATACTTCCAAGAGTTTTGCCCTGCGTCTTAGGAGGAAAAAACCATTAACTTGCCTGAATCACTCCAAATTACTTGACGGAGATAAAAAAAAGAAATGAGTGACAGGGTGAAATCTTTGGAGGAAAAAGTTGACAAAATGGAAGAAAAGATGGATCAAAGTGAAAAAGAAAGGACTGAAATTAAAAATGAGCTGAAAGAAGTGGAGATTAAAAGTCAAGCAACTGAATTAGAAATTCAAGAGATGAAAAATAAAATCTTGGCACTAGAAAATAGCATCCAGAAAGCAAATAAAGAAAAGAAAGAGGATAGAAAGGAGATGGAAAAGATGAGGAAAGACTTAGAGACACAAAGAGTATTACAGGAGGCCGCTCTGGACGCACTTGCGATGATGCAATTAAAATTAAGAGAGAAGACGCTGAGGTTTCGAAATATCCCGGAGAAAGACAACGAAGACATCGAGAAATTAATTGTGGAGGAAATAGCACGTTGGTTGGAGGTGGAGAAGGACGGGATTGAGGAAAGAGTGGAAAAAGTCTTCAGAGTGAACTCAAAGAAAGCGAAAGAGAACAACTGGCCGGGAGACTGTTTGGTCACCTTCACTGCCGGATGGCTAGTGGAAAAAATCCTACAGAAAAAAGGGAGAAAGAAGATGAAAATAAACGGCGTAGAGATAGTGATCCTGAAGGAAATTCCGCCAAGACTGATTCAGAAACGACAGAAATACCAATTCCTAACCAAACCACTAAAAAAGAAAAATATAATATTTCGATGGGAATATCCCGAGGGATTATCTTTTTTCTACAAAGGAAGGCGGAGAAAGTTTGGATCAGTAGGGCAAGCGGACATTTTCTGGAGAAAGTACTGGCAGGAGCTAGGTGGCGAAAGGGTGAGACCGGCAGAAGAACAACTAGACAGCAGCCTGGAAGATGAAAATGGAGCTAGCGCCAAAGAAGAGGAAAACGAGGTAGAGGTAGAAGAGGAAGAAGAAGGGCAGATACAAGAGACTTGAGATATTTAATAACTGACAATGGGAGTCACAAGGGGGTTTAAGGGAAACAATATTTTACACCTCTAAGAACAATGGATACTAGAATCTCCCCTGAAACAAATGCTTCTTTTGTTGTGGTATTGGTGTTTTTTCTTTGCTCCGTTTTCTGTTGTATTAGTGAATGAAAGGAAGGAAGGAGTGGGAAGCTGTAAGTTTTCTTCCCCTTTCTTCTTTTTTTTCCTTTTTATCAATAAGAGAGATTAATTTCTCTCTCTCTTTTTTTGCCAAATAAATTGATAATAAATTGAAAATTGAGAATTTAATAAAATGAAGCTTAAAACAATCTCATGGAATGTGAATGGCCTAAATAATAATAAAAAGAGGAATAAATTGGGACATGTATTAAAAAAACCTAATTGGGATATAATTTGTCTCCAGGAGACGCATATTAATAAAAAACACGAAAAGATTTTGGAAAATGAAAAATTGGGGAAAGCATTTGTGACAGCCGCAGATAAAAAGAAAAGAGGAGTTGTGATATACATTAAAAGAAAATGGGAACCAAATTTGATATGGAAAGATCAAGACGGGAGAATAATAATGGTGGAGATAAAAGTTGAAGGAATAAAATGGCTAATTGCAGGAATATATGCGCCCAATGGGGGCAAAGGTAGTTTCTTCCAAGTCTTGGAAGAGAAATTATTTGAACATATGGAAAAAAAAATATTGATTATGGGAGACCTCAACGGGGTTCAAAAGCCAGAATTAGACAAATCAGTAAATAGGGGAAAAAGGAAAGAAATTAAACTCCCCAAAAGTTTCAACAATATGGTGGAAAATCTAGATTTGGTCGATGCGTGGCGGCATAAATACCTGATTAAAAAAGAATTCACCTACTACTCCTCCATGCACCAGACAGCAAGTAGAATAGACGGGATTTGGATGTCTAAGGAATTAACAACAAAAATTGGGAGAGTAGAGATACTCCCCAAGACTTTGACCGACCACAGCCCAGTAACCCTCTGTTTAGAGGAAATGGAACAAGAAAAAAGCAGAAGGTGGAGGATGAATGTCTTCCTACTGCACAACGAAAAGGTTGTACAGGGAGCACGTGATTTAATGAAGGAATATTTTGAGCTCAACTGTAACGGGGAGGTAGAATTGAAAACAATATGGGATGCAGGAAAAGCGGTGGTTAGGGGGTATTTCGTCCAGCAAAGTAAAATTGAAAGGAAATTAAAAGAATTTAAGAAAATAGAGTTAATGGAGGAGATAAAAAGGAAGGAGAAATTATTATATAAGTTTAAAAAAAATGATATAGAACAAGAGATTAAAATTTTAAGATTAGAGTACGAAAATCTAATAGAGCAAGAAATGGAAAAAGAAGCACAATTCTGGAGGTATAAACACTTTGAATGGGCCAACAAACCAGGCAAGTTACTCGCCTGGCAAATAAAGAAAAGGAAAAGTGAAAGGATAATTAACAAATTAAAAATAAGGGGGAGGGTGGTAGAAAGACCTAAAGAAATAAGGAAAGTGTTTGAGGACTTCTATACAGATTTATATAGGAAAGAAAACGAAAACGAAAAGGAAATAGAAGAGTATATAAGTAATGCCAAATTGTCAAAAATTATGAAAGAAAAAATGGGGAAAATGAATGAAAGTATAAATGAGTCGGAAATTAGAGAAGTAATTCAAAAAATGAAAATTGGAAAGTCCCCAGGGCCCGATGGCCTACCAATAGAATATTATAAAAAATTAGAAGATATATTAATGACACCATTGAAAAAATTAATTAATGAGATTTTAGAAAAAGGTGGGACACCGGATTCCTGGAGAGACGCAATTATAACTCTAATACCTAAGCAGAATAGTGATTTGGAATCTCCAGCAAATTATAGGCCCATATCCCTTCTAAACAATGATTATAAAATCTACGCAGGAGTCCTGGCCAATAGGCTAAATTTAGTCCTAAAAGAAATCGTACATGAAAACCAGGCCGGTTTTGTTAAAGGCAGACAGATTAAGGATAACATCAGAAATATTGTTAATATTATTGAATATCTGGAGAGTAATAGAGGGAAACAAGCGGCAATATTAACAATTGACGCCGAAAAGGCCTTTGACAAGGTATCGTGGGCATTTCTTAAGAAAGTATTAGAGGAACTAGGACTCGGAGAAAGGCTGAGAAGAGCAATAGGGACAATATATGAAGATCAAAGGGCAAGAATTGTAATAAATGGGATAACATCTGGAGAGGTTAAAATCTATAAAGGCACAAGGCAAGGGTGCCCCCTGTCCCCCTTATTATTCATCATAGTTCTGGAAGTTGTGCTAAAGAAAATAAGAGAAGAAAAAGAAATAGAAGGGATCAGATTGGGAGCGAAAAGATATAAAGTTAGGGCATATGTGGACGATTTAATCGTCACCACCGAAAATCCCCTAAAAAGCATCCCTAAAACATTGGAAAAGATTAACGAATTTGGGAAATTAGCCGGATTTAAAATAAATTATAACAAAAGTGGTATCTTAACAAAAAATATGGAAGAAGCAGAAAAGAAAGAATTACAAGAGGTAATTGAAATTAAGAGAAAAATAAAATATTTAGGAATCCACATGACAGCAAACAACATAAATTTAATTCAAGACAATTACGAAAGAACTTGGAAAGAGATCAAAAGGAAAATGGAAATGTGGACTAAGTTAAAAATTTCGCTGTTAGGTAGGATCTCCATCATTAAAATGAGTGTGTTACCGATGATGATGTTTTTATTTCAAAACCTACCAATTTTGGCAGGGTCTAAGTGCTTCGAGATTTGGAAAAAAGATATCAGTAAATTTATTTGGGATGGGAAGAAGCCGAGGATCAGATATAAAGTATTAATTGACAAAAAGGAAAGAGGTGGACTAAATTTACCTGATCTTAAATTATACCACGATGCGGCCGCCCTGTTCTGGCTAAAAGAATGGATTGAGCTAAAAGACAGTGAAGTTTTGGACCTGGAGGGTGCCGGACTGGGGTTCGGCTGGCATTGGCACCTATTAAGAGAAAAACTGAATGTACATAATGCCTTATGGAATAATATCATCAGGAAGTCAATTTATAAAACATGGGTAAAATACAGGGGGATATTGGAACCAAGGACACCACGGTGGATATCACCTAAAGAAATAATTTCAGTTAAAAGAGTAAATATGGAAAGTAATTGGCCGATGTATAATGAATTAATAGAGGAGCGGGATGGACATTTAAAATTAAAGGATTATAATGAAATTAGAAGACATTGTAATGTGTGGCTACAATATTTTGAAATTAATGAAAGATTTAAAAAAGATAAGACAATTGGTTTCGAAAAGGAAATGTCTAAATTTGGGAAAATAATACTGGAAGGGGGAAATAAATTTATTAAAAAATTGTATGAATTGATTCTGGAGTGGGAAACTAAAGATGAATTAACAAAAGACGTAATGGTTAAATGGGCGCAGGATGTGGGCAAACCAATAATGTATGAAAGTTGGGAAAAATTGTGGTTAAGGGATATTAAAATGGTTATTAGTTATGATTTGAAGGAAAACATTTATAAAATGCAATTTAGGTGGTATCTAACCCCGGTGCGCCTGGCAAAGATATACAAGGGAAACAACAATACCTGCTGGAGGTGTGGGGAGGAGATCGGAACATTTATACATGTCTGGTGGTGGTGTAAGAAAATAAGAAATTTTTGGGATGAGGTATATAAGGAGTTAAAAAAGATAATTAAGACATCATTTAAGAAAGAACCGGAGATATTTCTTTTGAGCATGGTAGGCGAAGAAATTAAGGCCAAAGATAGATGTTTGGTAATGTATAGCACTATAGCCGCCAGAATTCTAATTGCACAAAATTGGAAAAGTGACAAAATCCCAAATATTAAAGATTGGCTGACGAAATTAGTGGGATATAAGAATTTGGCTATCCGAAATGGGATATCAAAAGGATTGGGTAGGGAAAAAGCGGGTAAAAATTGGGAATCTTTTGAATCATATATGAAAAATAAGGTAAAATGAGCGAATCTTGAGGCAGAGATATGAAGGGCAAGGAAACTAAGGGGCAGGAGGAAATTGCACTAAGCATGCATCAGAACAAAGAAAGAAAATCAACATACAGGAATGACTGGAAGTCACTAGGGTGGAGGGTATGGGGAGGGTATTTAAGTTTCTCGTAACAGATTTAATGGTTAAGATGAATTGGACCAGAGTCCATAAATTAGGGGGTTGAGTATGAATGACTGTCTGAAGAGATATTTGATTTGTTTATTCATTATTTGTTTATTCATTATTTGCTTCTATTTTAAATCTTCTGTTTGATGATTAAGATTCTCACGTTAAAATTTTTGTTATAATTATGATTTGGATATTTTACAAATATTATTTGGATTCTGTTATGTCTTATTCTTACTTTGTTTAAGTGATTGTTTTCGAATATAAGGTTTTTCTTTATTTTCTTTTTTTGTATTATATTAGTTTTGTTTTTCTTTACTTTGACGTCATACGTGTATGTGTATGTTTGTGAGTGTGTGTATTTTAAATAATTCCAAATAAAGTTTATTAAAAAAAACAAAAAACAAATTACTTGTGAAACCTCTTTTGATACAAGACATTGTCCACCGGGGAAACTTCAAAGCCCATTTGAATTACATGCTGAGCTGGCGGCAGCTCGCCTGTCCATTTTCCTGAGGAGACCAAGGCCCCTTAAGCCCAAACAAGCAATTCAGAGCCCAATCTTTTATTGGACTTTAACTGTATGATCTTTTGATTGGTACTGAACACTTAACAGAGACACATGTTTAATGTGAAACAGTTTAGAAGAATTACAAGTTTGCAGATGACACCAAATTGGGAGGGGTGGCTAATACCCCAGAGGACAGGATCACACTTCAAAATCACCTTAACAGATTAGACAACTGGGCCAAAGCAAACAAGATGAATTTTAACAAGGAGAAATGTAAAGTACTGCACTTGGGCAATAATAATAATAATAAAGGCAAAAATACAGGATGGGTGACACCTGGCTTGAGAGCAGTACATGTGAAAAGGATCTAGGAGTCTTGGTAGACCACAAACTTGACATGAGACAGCAGTGTGATGCAGCAGCTAAAAAAGCCAATGCAATTCTGGGCTGCATCAATAGGAGTATAGCATCTAGATCTAGGGAAGTAATAGTACCACTGTATTCTGCTCTGGTCAGACCTCACCTGGAATACTGTGTCCAGTTCTGGGCACCACAGTTCAAGAGGGATATTGAAAAGCTGGAACGTGTCCAGAGGAGGGCAACCAAAATGGTCAAAGGCCTGGAAACGATGCCTTATGAGGAACGGCTTAGGGAGCTGGGTATGTTTAGCCTGGAGAAGAGAAGGTTAAGGGGAGATATGATAGCCATGTTCAAATATATGAAAGGATGTCATATAGAGGAGGGAGAAAGGTTGTTTTCTGCTGCTCCAGGGAAGCGGACACGGAGCAATGGATTCAAGCTACAAGAAAGAAGATTCCACGTAAACATTAGGAAGAACTTCCTGACAGTAAGAGCTGTTTGACAGTGAATTTGCTACCAAGGAGTGTGGTGGAGTCTCCTTCTTTGAAGGTCTTTATCCTGGGGCACCTTGTCAAAGGCCTTGCTGAAATCAAGATAGGCTACATCCACAGCATTCCCTTCATCTACCAGGCTTGTAATTCTGTCAAGAAATGAGATCAGATTAGTCTGACATGACCTATTTTTCAGAAACCCATGCTGACTTTTAGTGATCACTGAATTTCTGTACAGTTCTGTTTTCCACTGCTCTATACTGATTTATCCCTTCAAGAGGGTATACATTTCTCCTGGGGTGATAAAGTTCCTATATTTCCTTCATTAGGTGGCATTCAATGCAGTTGAGGATTCTGAGTGAAAGCTGCCTAAAATCCGAATGGCGTTATCCTGATTCCTGCTGGGAGCCACTTGCATTGCTGGCAGTGATAAAACTCTGTAAGCTAGGAAGTTCCCCACCTGTGCACCCTTCCCAGTGCTGACCGTTGCTCATTTGGAAAGGCAGCGTTAATCCACTCACACTGTGTCAGGAGGAAAGCTATGAAGCTTAATTACTGGGCCTGCAGCTTTCCAAACAGATGGTCTTAGCTACAGCTGGGAAACACAGAGCCGAAGTTGATTAAAAATCTTGTTGGAAGAAGCGTGACTTTTAAAGGATTTTTAAAAACAAAACAAAACAAAAAAACCACACACAACAGAATAATAAAAATCAATAGCTAATGGGAAGGTTGAAAACCGTGTAAAACTATGCTTAACAGCAGACTGTTTTAACAGACTTTTGTATGAAAGCTTTTACCTGATCAGCATATTTCAATTAAAAAGAGTCAAGGGGCTTTTCAAATACAGGTAATACTGCAGTGTGGGAGGAAACATTTAAGCAGAAATCTGTAGCATTTTTACTTTTATATAGCATTTGCCTAACCGTTGTTTGTGAGGAGCCCCCAAAGGTTCCGCCATGGAGGACAGCGCTGGGTTGTCCTACTTCTGAATTTGGTACAGGGCTGAGCCAAATGCCCCCAATGTCAGGGAACGTCTGGATGATGAGGAGTGGAGGGAGAAAGCAGTCAGGGAACCCCCAGGGAAGCAATACGGGAGAAGCATGTGCCCCCCTTTCCACTCCTACATACTCCCGTGATGCACGTTCACAAGTACATCAATATTTCACTGCAAAACACTACACACTGTGCACACAACCTTGATGGCAGAAAGCGAGGAGGAATTAAAGAACCTTTTAATGAGGGTGAAAGAGGAGAGCGCAAAATATGGTCTGAAGCTCAACATCAACTCAGCAATGGCCAGAGGATTGGAGAAGATCAGTCTACATCCCAATTCCAAAGAAGGGCAGTGCCAAAGAATGCTCCAACTACCGCACAATTGCGCTCATTTCACACGCTAGCAAGGTTATGCTTAAAATTCTACAAGGCAGGCTTAGGCAGTATGTGGACCGAGAACTCCCAGAAGTGCAAGCTGGATTTCGAAAGGGCAGAGGAACCAGAGACCAAATAGCAAACATACGCTGGATTATGGAGAAAGCTAGAGAGTTCCAGAAAAACGTCTACTTCTGCTTCATTGACTATGCAAAAGCCTTTGACTGTGTCGACCACAGCAAACTATGGCAAGTTCTTAAAGAAATGGGAGTGCCTGATCACCTCATCTGTCTCCTGAGAAATCTCTATGTGGGACAAGAAGCTACAGTTAGAACTGGATATGGAACAACTGATTGGTTCAAAATTGGGAAAGGAGTACGACAAGGTTGTATATTGTCTCCCTGCTTATTTAACTTATATGCAGAATTCATCATGCGAAAGGCTGGACTAGATGAATCCCAAGCCGGAATTAAGATTGCCGGAAGAAATATCAACAACCTCAGATATGCAGATGACACAACCTTGATGGCAGAAAGCGAGGAGGAATTAAAGAACCTTTTAATGAGGGTGAAAGAGGAGAGCGCAAAATATGGTCTGAAGCTCAACATCAAAAAAACCAAGATCATGGCCACTGGTCCCATCACCTCCTGGCAAATAGAAGGGGAAGAAATGGAGGCAGTGAGAGATTTTACTTTCTTGGGCTCCTTGATCACTGCAGATGGTGACAGCAGTCACGAAATTAAAAGACGCCTGCTTCTTGGGAGAAAAGCAATGACAAACCTAGACAGCATCTTAAAAAGCAGAGACATCACTTTGCCGACAAAGGTCCGTATAGTTAAAGCTATGGTTTTCCCAGTAGTGATGTATGGAAGTGAGAGCTGGACCATAAAGAAGGCTGATCGTCGAAGAATTGATGCTTTTGAATTATGGTGCTGGAGGAGACTCTTGAGAGTCCCATGGACTGCTAGAAGATCAAACCTATCTATTCTTAAGGAAATCAGCCCTGAGTGCTCCCTGGAAGGACAGATCGTGAAGCTGAGGCTCCAATACTTTGGCCACCTCATGAGAAGAGAAGAATCCTTGGAAAAGACCCTGATGTTGGGAAAGATTGAGGGCACTAGGAGAAGGGGACGACAGAGGACGAGATGGTTGGACAGTGTTCTCGAAGCTACGAACATGAGTTTGACCAAACTGCGGGAGGCAGTGCAAGACAGGAGTGCCTGGCGTGCTATGGTCCATGGGGTCACGAAGAGTCGGACACGACTAAACGACTAAACAACAACAACGTGCACCCTGTCATAGGAGCCAGCTCCTAGAGGCCGTAGGGGATTCGGCCCCCACAATAAAATATTTGAGGGGGTGGGCCCCCACAAAGTTGGTGGGCATTGCCATTCAAATGGCGTGTGTTATGTTTTTCCCTCAGGTCCTTGACAGTTGTTTTCGGAGGGAACTTTGAATTATGTTTGATACATTGTTTGAGCCAGCCCTCTATAAAAGCAGGCCAGCTCAGCAGTTCAGTTCAGTTCTGTTTCAGCTATCAAATAAAGAGCTTCTTGAAGAAATCACTGTGTCATCTGCGATGTCTACCCACAACTTAACACTGGCGACGAGGATGGGATTGCTGCACATCAGAGCACAGCCAGATTCGGACAATCACTGAGCAGAATCACTGAGCAGAACCAATTCAGAGCTGACCGTTCTGGCTAGAGCACTGTGTTCCATCCATCGCCCTCCACACTGGCATCGGAACCATGGCTTCACTCATGCCTCTACCGCCATTTGCCACAGCCTCTGAACCATGGGACTCATACCTCACTCGGTTTGAGTGGCGGGTGGGGGGGACCTGGCCAGATGGGCAGGGTATAAATAATTTATTATTATTATTATTATTATTATTATTATTATTATTTATTAGAATGCTACTTCCAAGCAAACGGACTGACAGAAGTGTCAGATGAACGTAAGAGGGGCCTTCCTCAGCCTCTGTGGGCCTGAAGTTTTCGAGACAGCCCGAGCGTTGGTTGCACCTCTCGCAGTCCAGGCAACACCGTGGGACACGCTCAAGGACAAGCTTTGGAGTCACTATGTGCCCAAACCATCTAACCAGGCGGAGGGGGAGACCATCAGCAATTAAATCGCTGCTCTCAGGAAGGCCACCCTGCATTGTGAGTTCAGGGGCCTTGAAGACGCCCTAATGGATCGAGTCATCTGTGGAATCCAAGACATCTGCCTGCAGCAGCGTCTGCTAGCCAAACCAGATCTCACGCTACAGAAGGTCATGGAGGAGGCCGTGGCATTGGAAGCTGCTGAACTCTCCGCCCTGGAGATCTGAAAGCCCAGTAGTCCACACTCTGTTAAGAAGCCAATTCCGGTGCACTACGAGGAGGCCAGTAGCCACGAGACTTCCTCTTTGGATGAAGACGATGACGTGCACCAAACTAAACAGGAGCGTGGGAAAGTCAAATCAAAGCCCAATCAGCTTGTGCCGGTTGTGGAGGCAGCCATTGCCATGCCAAGTGTTGATTCATCTGTAGGCGGTGCTCCAAAAAGGGACACATCAAGAAGGTATGCCGATCAGCTCCATCTGACACGCCTTTTTCACCGCTTCCCAGGGCCAAGTCTTTGCTCCGGTCTGCCAAGAAAAGCTGTTTCGCCCTCACCAACTGCCACTGTCCGGAACCACGATTGGCCAAACCGACTCGCCTACGTGACGCAAGCTGCACGTCACTGTGCTCATTGAAGGAGCTCCGTGTGACACGGAGATCGACACCGGGTCTGCCATGTCCATTGTGTCTTGGAGCACCATCAAAAGACTCGTACCCAAGGTGTCCAAGAGGCAACTCGACTCGCAGTGCATACACCTGAGAGACTACCAGCCATGCTCTTGCCTCTTGCCTGCCGCACAATGCCTTTCCCCCCTTTTTTAAACAACGGTACTTTAGAGTGAGGACAGAAAGCCTTGTCCTCGCTCTGAAATGGCTTCATGATGTTACAGGATGATATCTGAAGCCAAATAAGAGTGAGGGTAATGCTTCCTGCATTCACTCAGGAGTGAAAACATGATACCCGTTAGCTGGGAGTACAACTGTGCCTTCTTGCAGGACCACAAATCACACAGCAGTGAAAAGGTAAAAGGAGATGTTGGGTGGGAGTGGGTGGAAACACCCTATCCCAAAAAATATTGCAAGCTGAGTGTGTGCTTCAAATTCTTCAAATATTTTCCTGAGCAAACATCTCCAAATGCACCATAAAATATTATTTTAAGCAAAATGATGTTTGGTGGCAACTTTATGGTGCAATATTCTTCAGGAGTGTTGAAAGCTGGGTATCACAAAGGAGCTCCTATCTCACACCACAGGCTCCTTTGTCCCCGATATTAGATAATGATATGGATCTAAATCTCTCTGCCAGAGGCAGAAACTTAAAGGGAGTAAGCCACTTATTGACCAAATGCCATGCATAGCACTTTGAAAACATTAGTGCTGGTTTCTTTTTAATTAAGTACCATAAGTCAGAATCTAACATTTTAGAGTTCATTCTTTTCACCATTGACTTATGGCAAACCACGAAAACACTGCCCTTTACAGAGTTCAAATGAATTCATTTTACCCTACTAGATTACAGGTTTTACAAGAGGCATTGTAAAACCAGCTGTTTTGTGAGGTTTTTTGACGGGGAAATAAGAACTGGAACAAGCACATAAAATGCTAATCAAGGCAGTGCAGGCAGAAGTGGCAGGACGTGCATTGTATGAATGTGTCAGCAATTGTTAAGAAAGCTGAACTTAGATTCAATTTAACTTTTATTCTGAAGTTCTGTTAGAACACCCCTATAGCTAAACAATCCCTCAGTTGCAGTGTCCTGTTTGTGCTCAGTGGGGAGCAGTGAAGATAATCAGGGACCATAGGAGAGAACTGTGAAAAAATCAGGGCACACAATTTTATACCTAGAGCAGGCAGAAGAAGAGCAGTCTCCCCTCCTGCTCTACCCATGGAGCAATGTCAATGGGGCATTTGTAAGGGATGCCCCTTCAGTTCCTGGAGAGCTAGAGTCACAGCAGGACAAGAAACAACTCCCTTGCTGTTGCTCGGCCACCATGAATTGGGCCTGGGATTACACCACTTCAAATGCAGGAGGAATAACTCCTTCAAATTGTTCTTCATGCAGAAACATGAAAACATGTCTGGGAAAAGATTAGGCTAGAAATATGGCTCATCCACACTTCAGTTTGCCCCGCCACCTTCTCCTGGGGAAACCATCAGTTTAGCGTTGAATCAGAACAACCACCAGCTTGTCCATGGATTGCTGTTTGTTCCAAAAGCAGTGGGGCAAAGGCAAAACCACTCAAAGCCAGGCTTTCTAGGCCCAGGACAAGCAGAAGTGCAGAAAAGCTCAAGTTCTGGGAAGGCTGTACCAAGCGATTTTTCTGCATGTGAAAATTATATATTAAAAGACCAGAAAACTGTACTGGACAGGGTAACAAATATAATGTTTTTTTGTTTTTAACAGTAATAGAATGTAGCTGAAATATCTGGATAGTGTGAGGGCATCATACTGTATTTAAAACAGAGTTGGATGCCTGGTTCAAATGTAACAGGAAACAATGGTTTCACATAACATAAGTAAGTGCAGCAGACCCCAGGCTTTTCTCCTCTGCTTTCCCTCCTTCTCCCAATGAAACCAAAGCCATAACCATTAAGGGAAGTGCCCCCTCCTCAAATTCAGTATATTTGATTCATTTCTAAGTTACTTACTTACATTGTTTGACACCAAATATTCATTCAGGATTCCAATTAGCTCTGGGCTGTCAAAGAACCCTCATTAATGTTAGACTTATAATCAAATACCTTGATACAATTACCATAGAGACACTGTTAATTAAGTTTCTGATTTTGAGTCCAAGTGTGACTCTTCTCCCATTAGCACTTGCAGATCTAATGCTTTTTATGCAAACCACAAGACCCTGCAGAATATATGTGTCACCTTTACGGAGCCAAATCTACAGCCAACTTTGGAGAGCCTTCGGGCAATTGTGGTGCTATACTTGCCCAGGTGCATCTCAAATGATGACACAGGGAGGTTTAAGGTACAGACTTTTAAAAAGGTAAAGAGAGGGAGAGGGAGGTTGCATCTTTTGCAGAAAAGGGGGGGGGGATGCCAACACTCATATTCACACTGGAATTTCTTCTTAAAACTTGATGCAAGTGATCACCAGCCAGTCTTGAGAGGCAGTTTGATATTATTAGAATTGATGGCAGTGATAGTGTTCAAATGAGTTCAGAGGTGACTCCCAGAAGATTTATTTTAAAAAGAAGTTAAAGGGAAGGTAACCCCATTTTGATCTGTTTATAGCATTTCTCAAGATATTTGCACAGTAGATGAATGAACACATCTTCTATGTAATTAAGTTCTAGATATAAGTCATCACTCAAACTATTTCTATACCATCAGCAAAGCTCTATTGCAAAAAGAAAGTGACAGCTAGGAGGCCTGAACAGAGGTTTACAAGCCCCTGTTCACATACACAGCCCATTTGGTGAAGAAGAAGAAGAAGAAGAAGAAGAAGAAGAAGAAGAAGAAGAAGAAGAAGAAGAAGAAGAAGAAGAAGAAGAAGAAAAAGAATTTCTATTCTTCCGCCCTTCTTCTGAAGATCACAGAAACATTAACAATATAAAAACTCAAAAATGCACACCATAAAAACAATAACACCCACACCCACACAGTTTAAAAGGCCATATATTGTTTAATTAGCCAACACCCCGGGAGAATAGGAATGTTTTTGCTTGGCCTCTAAAGATATGTAAGGAAGGTTCCAGGTGAGCCTCCCTGGGGAGAGCACCCCACAAATGGGGAGCCACCGCAGAAAAGGCCCGTTCTTGTGTTGCCTCCCTCCAGACCTCTCCTGGAGAGGGCACATGAAGAACAGCCTCCGATGACAATTGGAGGGTCCGAGTCAGCAATTCACTTGTTTTAAGGAACTTCCCATGTAATTGTTATGAATTGGGACCCTGCCCACAAAAGGTGTGGCAGAAATAGCTGTGACCTCAGGGAGAGATACTTCACACCATGGCTTGCCATATAATGCTGTGCTTGCATAGCTGCATTTGAAGGGGCCACCCTTGTAGGTTGCTTTGATGTAAACATCAAGCCTAAGTGCCTCTGGATGCCTCATTTTCTTGCAGATCTGTTAGATTTAGCCATCATGAAGAAGGAGTGCCTTGGTGGTCCAGATGCAGCTGGTAGATCTTCCACTGTTATTTTTCTCTCCCTTAATTTTGACCCAGATACTCTCAATTTGGCTTTGAATTTTTAAATCCTAGATTCCCATCCAGATTCCCCATCTCCATCTTATACAAATAATATAAAATCACTTCCGGTTTGGTGCCATTTGCTGATCGGCGGGGGATTCCTCGGTCTCCGAGGTCCCTAGCGACCCAGAGGGGGGGGGGAGAGTCGCAAGGGCACCGCGACCCCCCAGAAAACCCCCAGATTGAGCATTCCGGGGATGTGGGAACCCTGCTGAGCCCCGCAGAGTCCCGTTTGCTGCCCGGAAAGCACCTTTTGAGGAGCGCCGAGAGCAGGCTGAGTGGGACGGAGCCTTGGGTAGACTGCTACCTCTGGGTCATAAAGCTCCGCGCCGATGACAACTGAGCGTCAGATACCTCCAAGTAAAGATTGGACTTGTAAGTAAATTCTTTTTGGATTAATAATTGGAGAAGATTTGGTCCTGGGACGGAATCTAAAAAGGAAACGGAGGTCATCCCCCCCCCCCCCCGAGAAATAAGCAGTTGCAAAACCTGCAGCTAAAATGCTGAAACGGGATTTTAAAATTCGCTAAAAAATTAAGTTGGACCCCTTCCCTGTGGGGCAGAGCCAAGGGAAGGAGATTGGATTCTGTGAACCTCTGCCCCCCAAAAAAATTGAATTTGGAACGAGCCCTTCGATAACCTGGGGGCAAGAACCTGGAAACAAAGACCAGCCGCCATTGTGATGTCACCGGCTAGGAAGTTATCTACCAAGAAGAACTCTTGAACTTTTAAATTAGGTGTGGAAATAATGGGATCTGCGATGTGAATAACTTTGGTAGGAACAAAGATCATATTTCAACACATATTTCTAAATATTGTTCTCAAAATTAATGCTTTTAAATGATTTTATTGCCAAAAAAATCTGAACATATTTAATTTCACAATGCACAGTCTAAACATATTTTGTGGAACAAAGAGGAAGTGAAAAAGGAAGTGGACCACTAAATCCCAAGCCACACATTAGTTTGGGAGACATGGATCAGTTGAGTTTCCATCTTAATTTGCAAAGATAAATTCCTCAAGCATCACTATTTCCTACTGTGAAACCATGACTTTCTGCTATACAGTTATAAACAGCTTCTCCGTCTTATAAAGCCACTTCAGACATTACATTTCTAAGTGTACACTTACTGATTTATTATGGCTAGGCAGATTAAAGGCAATTCTGCCACATGCATGATTTAAAAGAGGTTTGGCATGTATGAAGGTAATCTCCTCTCCCATGGCCTGTTTAAAGGTTCAACGCTGAAGGCTATTATGGGATAGCAACATGTTTGGTGCAGGGCTCTTGGCTTGCTAGCTGCTCTGAAGACCCAGGAAAATGCTAAAACAGGCAACGCTTGCAAACAAGCCCCATGAGCTACAATTTGTCTCAAATTAAGAAGAGCAGCAGAGAGTTTTTGCCACAAGCTAGTCTGAGGAACAAAAGGACACAAGAGGTTCCACTATAGCTCCCAGAAAGTCCCAATAAGATGGACCCAGAGGTCTTGAGCTAGAGAAACCCCCCGGGAACAAAGTCACCTCACACCATTTTTGCTTATTAGTTCTACCATCTCTAAGTTGGTTGGGGAGAAAGAGTGAAATGCCTGTAATGTGAAACATTCTAAACTTGGAAAACACCCAATCATATTTTGATTGAGCACAATTGTGGATGTTAAAGTCATTTCACTATTGCAAGATGATTCGTACAAAAGAAAGCTCCTAACTTTTAAAATATATGAGCAGTTTGATGAAGCAAAAGGATATTGTATTAATAGAACATAATTTTTTTTATTTTCTTATGTTTCCTCTTCAGAATCATGGTCTTAATTATTTAATTAATTAGAGATGGTCTTAATTTTTTCTCCCTTAAAACTGAAAAAGCACTCATGATTTCTAAAAGATGAATTAGGCAGAAATAGAAAACCAAAGTATGCTGAATGATAGCAGCCTGATAGGCCAACATTAGAAAAGAAACCAGAGTGAATTATTATATTCTGCCATAAAAATGCTTGCAGCCATTTCCTTTAAGGCAGCTTTTGAAGAATATGTCAGTGTTGACTATGCTCATCCTTCTAAAAACAAGCACGCAGGGAGAAAGGATTGAGCTTTGTCTGTTCTTCTAGCTTTCTATATGTATAGGGTGGTGTGTTTTTGCCCACATGGGGGACCCTTTCAAAGCTGTAGTTGAACGCCCCTTCTCGGAGAACTTATACCTGGTACCATGTTGGTTGTTTACTGAGATGATCAAATGGGTGAGTGGTGTGTGTGTGTTTGCCTTGCAGCAAGGAACCATATGAGTAGGCCAAAAAAAGGCTACTGCCTTGAGCAGTGACCAGTCTGATGTGCTAGAATTCTCGCTCTTCTGACAATCCTACTGATGCGACATTATTGCTTGACAAGGTTATATTATTTCCCTTCACTAACAGCTACTTTTTCCAGCACCTGGTATGCTGGACATTGTAAAGGACTTAGTCCTATTAAAGAGCCCCTTGATATCAGCAAAATTCTTTTGGTTCTCCGGTTGTCAGCAGGCACAAGAAATTGCTGATGTGGCCTGAGCCAAAGTGATTTTTTTTTCCCTTCTTGAAATGGCGAGACTTAGCCTTTGACTTTTCCACTCCTTTAAAGCTCCTGCTCATTCATTGTTAACTAAATTTCACCCAGGTCCTCAACCCCTGCTGCCCACTCCCCATTTAAAAATGCTGAGGTTGTAATATCACATCATTTAAAATAGATCTTTAAAAAAGTTGAAACTGTTTGCTGTGCTCTAGCCCAATCTCATTTAAACTCTCCCCCCCCTCTTGTTGTGGCAAGGAAGCTCCTATATGGAGGGGGTTTTGTTTTCTTGTTTTAAAGCAGCTTTAGCACTTTGGCAGCTCTTGGAAAGGTAAGCATTACTTGCTTGGTGCATAAGGAATTCTGTACTGCTTTAAATATGCAGCGTAAAAACCTTAGTTATTGAATCCATGGCTTTTCTTGTTCCCCCTTCTTAGGAACAATACTACTCAGCCTCCCCCATATCACCTATTACCTCTTTTTATAGCTTTACCCAGTGCCAGTTGGGAAGGGAAGGGAGATGCACTACAGCAGGGACTTGCCAACCTTTTTAAACCAGTGGAGACATCTTGAATATGAATGCCAGTCACAAAAGGGTTGCCATGGAGAGTGTGTGTGGCATAACGCAAAGAGAAACAACTACCCCAATAGTTGGTAATATGGTAATATGGTAAGGGTAAGGCCATGCCCTGATTGTGTAGATCACATAGTAGTGCTTACACACACTGAGATGCTGATGTTGACTGCATAACATGGAGCATTCCTCAGTACCAGGAAAAATCTACAAGATGGCTATTATCACTCACTCTTATGTTGCAGAACTCGCTTAGAAAGGACCTGCCCATTTTGCTCCAAACTTTTATTTCTAGGAGGGACAGAGACTTACTTCTTTCTTTAATTGAAAGATCAGAGTCTGAGGAACCTTCCCAGAGGCACCTATTAAAGCTTTCATGAGTGTCATGGTGCCCATGGGCACTTGGTTGGTGACCTCATAATACAGTATCTCAGAGGAGACCTTGACTGGAACCAGGAGCACACCAATTAGGAGGAGATGGTACATAGCATCAGTTTGTTGCGCATTCCACTTGTAACAGTTTAATACTGTTTTGTGAGCAAGTCCCCATTTCCCTGAGTAGCAGAACATTATTGTAGTGGCTTCTAGTCTGTTTCCTTGTGAGAAGCAGCACTGGAGGTTTGTGGCATTTTTGTGGCATCTATTTATTGCACAGGGATATTCAGTCAGTTGCACAATTAGAAGCCATTCCTCCAATTCCCTGAATTTCTGGGGGCTGGATAGCATTTTTAATACAGGGCTTAACCATGTTGTTAGGGGCTGAAAAGGTTCACCTTTCCATACAATTTAGGTGTGGTTCAGCAGCTTTAAACAGGCTCCTTTTATCTTTCTATCCCCTTGGAGTCCTTGAAGTGGAACAAGCTTTCCATCTAAATAACAGCAGATCATTCAATAGGAAGGCTTAGTCCTCAAAGCTTTCAGGGTAGGTCTGAAGCTGGTATGTCTGCCTCAGTACAGTGTAAGCAAGCACAGGGCATGTTGTAATTTCCATCTCCTTTGCATTGGCACAAATTGTTTGAAGGTTGGTTTATACAGTAGTCCTAAAATACAGGAAAGCAAATGGATGTGACTGACAGACAGGAAACACCAAAGAAAATCATACCCAGAAGTAGACATTCTTCTCTTTGGTGATCACTTGTAGCCGAGTAAGATTGTCTTCCATAATTACGGTTTTAACAATGGGTCCATAAGTGACTGTGGAGGCCAATTCTGGATCCACACGTCCTTCCACAGTGGGGACATTGGTTTCCAGGCGGGAGTTGATCACGGTGTGGATTTGCCAAGCATGCCTTCTTCTTAGCACATTTCTCCCTTGCACCCTGAGATCGAGTGTCTTCAAAGCCCATGACACCTTTGGTAAAGGCTGTTCTCCAACTGGAGCGCTCACAAGCCAGTGTTTCCCAGTTGTCAGTGTTTATACTACCATACTTTTTTTAGATTTGCCTTGAGACCGTCTTTAAACCTCTTTTGTTGATAACCAGCATTACGCTTTCCATTTTTAAGTTCAGAATAGAGTAGTTGCTTTGGAAGGCGATCATCAGGCATCCTCACAACATGACCAGTCCAACGAAGTTGATGTTGAAGAATCATTGCTTCAACACTGGTGATCTTTGCTTCTTCCAGTACACTGATATTAGTTCACCTGTCTTCCCAAGTGATATGTATTTTTTTTTGGAGACACTGTTGATGGAATCTTTTGAGGAGTTGGAGATGGCGTTTATAAGTGATCCATGTTTCACAAGCATATAGTAATGTTGGCAGTACAATAGCTTTGTAAACAAGCATTTTGGTTTCCCTGCGAATGTCCCGGTCCTCAAACACTCTGCACTTCAATCTGGAGAAAGCCGCACTCGCAGAGCTCAGGCAATGCTGGATTTTGGCATCAATGTTGGCCCTTTTGGAAAGGTAATTGCCTAGGTAGGAGAAGTGATCAACATTTTCCAATGTTACACCACTGAGTTGGATTTGTGGCGCTGCAGAGGGGTTATTTTGTACTTGTTGGTGCAGCACTTTGGTTTTTTGGATGTTGAGTGATAGGCCAAGCTTTTTGTAAGCTTCTGCAAATATATTTAGGATGGTTTGGAGGTCATTCTCTGAGCGTGCGCACACTATGTTGTCATCAGCATACTGAAGCTCTATGACGGAAGTTACAGTAACCTTACTTTTTGCTTTCAGCCTGCTCAGATTGAAGACCTTTCCATCTGTTTGATATATGATTTCTACTCCGGTGGGGAGTTTCCCATCAACAAAGTGTAAGATCATGCCAATGAAAATAATGAATAGAGTTGGGGCAATAACACAACCCTGTTTAACACCTGATCCCACTGTGAATGGTTCACTTTGAGAGCCATTATTATCTGCAATTGTTGCTATCATATTATCATGGAGGAGCCGAATGATGTTTACAAATTTATATGGGCAGCCAATTTTCAGAAGGATAGTCCACAGGGCATTAAAAATTACAGTGTCAAAAGCCTTAGTCAACCCAATAAACACCATATACAGGGGTTGGTTTTGCTCTCTACATTTTTCTTGAAGGTGTCAAGCAGTGAAAATCATGTCCACTGTCCCCCTAGAAGGCTGAAAACTATTTAAGAAACTACCATAAAAGTTCAGGTTATTCAGATGTATTAATGTAAATTATCATAATGATATGAATTACACAGCTAACAGAGGTTTAATTGGGAAGGTTTGGTTCAAAATTTAATTGCAACTAAAAACTCTGATTGCATTCTTTCTATTTTTATCATCTGTAAGCAGACACACAGTATTTTAAGAGTTTTTTTATTTTAGTTCCACTATTTTATTCCTTAATGAGAGGCTTACAGTGGCCTCCAAGCAGCACACAACAGGGGTTAGAAAGTTTGGTTATTCCTGTTTAATTTCCTAAATTAACAGTAGGGGGGAAGGGTTAGTAGAGGCACCAAATTAATCAGCTATCAAATCTTCACCTATTAAGTTCTTTCATTCTTGGCAGTCCTTTAAAAGATCAAAAATGCTTATTTTTGGTGGTATTATTCTTCATCTGGCTTCCTCATTACATCAATATCTCCTGACATTAAAAGATGAAGCATGGCAGTTTAGAGAATTCCGATCATACGTTGACCTTTTGCTATAATGAAAGTCATGTGTAAATCTAATCACTCTACTATCTGTATACACTGCAATCTTGGAAAAGATTTGGCATTTAAGTTTCTCATAAGATGTGCTGGAGAAGCATACAAACTATTTTTGTGAAGTTTATTAACACTTATTTTCACATTTCTAAAACATACTGTAGTGTTAGCATTGCTGGGGTCTCTCAATGGATCTATGTTGCCCAATTACAAATTATTCACAAATTACTCATAAAGCATTTCCATAACAACCATAGCCTTCCCCATTGTCAAGGGACAGACATGCAAATGTTGCCTGGGTTGATTTTAAGCTGGTAGCTTTTGCCTCACCACAACAGACATGCTTTCGAACTGCTAGGTGGGCTGGGACCGAGCAACAGGAGCTCACCCAGTCACAGGGATTCGAACCGCCAGCCTTCTGATCAGCAAGCCCTAGGCTCTGTGGTTTAACCCACAGTGCCATATTAGGCAGTATAGAAATGGTCTAAATAGTGTGTCCCCATCTGAACATCTCCCTTAAAATGAAGGACTTCCAGTCTGCCAGAAGTGTTCTGGAGGTGGTACAGTTTGGGATTGTCCCAAGGGCTGCTCTGAATGTGGCAACTGGCCCCCTCAGTGAGCCTGCAACTGACATAAGTAACTGCATCATTTCTCTCCCATTTCTGGTATTTTTAAACCATATTTGTTTTGTTAAGTACCCCTGTTGCCCCCGATAGTCTTTCTCCTGGTTATGTCACTAACATTCCTAAACAAAACCATGTGGAACATGATAGTCAATCAGGTTAAATATCAGGGAGGACAAATAAAGCTGAGGATAATGAAGGAAAAGAAAGAGAAGTTAAATTGTGCCAAGAGTTATTATAATAAAACCAATGGAAAGGTTTGGGTAAGTACCTTTTCAGTAATTTGTTCAGCTTTGTTGAATATGTTAATATGTTACCCCTGCTTGGCAGGGGGTTGGACTGGATGGCCCTGGTGGTCTCTTCCAACTCTATGATTCTATGAAGCAAATACCAAAATTAGAGCACTAAACTCTTCTGATGTGTAAGTATTTTGTTCTTTTAACAAATCCCTTTCATTATCTGCCAAATTAAAAATGATTTAATTTCACTTTTCAGAATTGTGTGCATCTGTTTGAAGCATTTTGCGTATGTTCATGCAATTTGTCCATTTTTATTGTGTTGGCTAATAAGCATTTCATTTATCAATCATGACAATATCATGGATGGTTTTTAAATTATGTAAGACTATGAATGCTTCAACTCTGCATGTCCCATCAACATGGTCATTTTTGTAAGATGCAATGGCAGTGTGAGAAATACCAACTCGGCCTTCCACCCAGATGAGCAGGTTTAACTGAGGCCAGGGTCTTCAGCCAGCCACTGGTGATTGATAATTGAACTTGTGGTGCTTTCACACTTCATTCATTAAATATTTAGCATGGGGTAATTATTATATAAAGGGGGGGGGCTTCCTTGAAATACAACATGTTTTCTTCTTATATTTATTTTCCTATACCAGCACGGAGACAGGGGACACATCAGAAAGAGAAAATAATTTACACAAAGACAAGCACTACAAAATAAGAACAGTTCCTGATAAGTCAGCATAAATGGAAAGTGCATGTATGTATTTACACCAGTCCTGTGTGCATCCTTCCGTTGGAGTAACAGGCATGTACGATACTATAGATGGACTTCATATCATTTCCCAAAATGTCCATAGTAGCTGATGTGTAACCCAGGTGGTGCTGTGGGTTAAAGCACAGAGCCTAGGGCTTGCTGATCAGAAGGTCGGCGGTTCGAATCCCTGCAACGGGGTGAGCTCCCGTTGTTCGGTCCCAGCTCCTGCCCACCTAGCAGTTCGAAAGCACATCAAAGTGCAAGTAGATAAATAGGGACCGCTCCGGCGGGAAGGTAAACAGCGGTTCTGTGCACTGCTCTGGTTCGCCAGAAGCAGCTTTGTCATGCTGGCCACATGACCCAGAAGCTGTCTGTGGACAAACGCCGGCTCCCTCGGCCTATAGAGTGAGATGAGCGCTGTAACCGCAGAGTCGGACATGACTGGACCTGATGGTCAGGGGCCCTTAATTCCCTTTACCTTTGAAAAATCTGAATTTCAGCATAGTGTACATGTAGTTGCAAGAAGAAACCAATTCCATACAAGAGAAGAGCCTCACTAATGTTAGCAATCAAAGAAAACGGAACATATCCCAAAGCACAAGAGGGTAAAGGCAGAAAGCTTCCTTTGCAGAAACAGAAAGCTTTCTCTAAATTCACCTTGAAAGTACTTTCCCCCATCTCCATCTCACTGCATGATGTTCGATTTCTTTCTTACCTAGCAGGTAATTATAGAACTTCTTTCCCTAATGCATACAGAAAAGGGTCATTTCAACATTTTTATGTAGATTGTCATAGTTTGTTCTCCTTGATATCTTTTTTAAAAATTACTTGCTCAGAATATTCATGCTCCCTCCCACTGCATGGACCCAAACTGCTGCTCATTCGTTATTATTCATTCCTTCGTTTCCCAGATTTTGTCCCCTGGCTGTTTCATTTGATATTAAACTGCTTTTGCACGAATATTGCTGAACTCTGCACTTTGAGTTCCTTGTTCCTCTACTTTCTCATTTAAGTCGAGATATGTACACCATTACCAAGGAATCACTGTGCTTTAGGTTTGTGAAGAGAGTGCAGCAAGCCCAGCAAGGTACTATGTGAGGCTAAGTATATACCCTGTACTTTAAAAACAGTAATTCAAAAATGCTGCACCAAGGAATGCTGAATGTCACAGTTTCTACAAATTATGTGAAATAAGCACATTTGTGAATATTAGCTCAATTTGTTTAATTTCTGCTGCTGCTTCTTGTCATGGGAAGAATCCAGGAGTTGTGCAAGGCACCTCTAACCACTGGGAAATCACACTGACCCCAGCGTTGGCTTCATTGATCTGATCAAAAATTAGTCACATGCTTTTAAGCTTATCCCCAGGGTGTAGAAGCTTCCTTTTCATTCAAAGTGAGACGAGCTTCTCAAACTGCTGGATTTTTCATGTAGTACCAAATTCTGAACAAAAAAACAACCCTGCTGGATCAGACCCTAACCCTAACCCCAAACTCCACCTTCTTCAACACTATTTTCTGCAGTAGTCCGTCCATCAATCACATGCTTTTGGGGAGCCCAGAGGTACAGCGTGAAGAGATAGCTCTCTCCCTTTGTTCTTCCCCAGCAACCAGGACTGACTCTGAAACTGGAGGTTGGGCAGAGTCACCCACTGGTGCCTTTTCCCTCCATGAATTTGCTGAATCCCATTTTAAAGCCACCTACTTTAGTGGCCATCACCACATCCTGTGGTAGTAAATTCTGTAAATGGCTTTCTTTTGCCTGCCGTGCTTCTACTGGCCACCACTTACAGTGTCCCAGTATAATGGGAGAGAAGAAACTTCTCTCTCTCTCCTTTTCCCATACCATGCATAATTTAAAAATGAGTCTCTCAATTGGTCTTTTTTTCTCAAATAAAAACCATAATCAATGTAGTCTCTCTAAAGTGCTCTGTCCCTTTGAAGCCATATGAAAGAAAGGAAAATTCTCTCTCCACTTTCCCCCCACCATTTTATAAACCTCTGCCATACTTCCCATTTGTTGCACTTCTTTCTAGACCAAAATGTTTTCCTACATTTTCATGACTTTCATATTTATCTCCACTCATCCCTGAAAACGTGGCCCTTTACCCCATAAGAGACAAAATACTATCAGACAAGAATTCCATCACAACCTATTCAGAAAACAAATGTAACTCCATCCTCAGGGCAGGAAGACAGTCTGCTATGTTGTGTGGAAGGAAACGTACCTGATTTCAGAGTCAACCATCGACACAGCAGCCCACTAGATTCCCGGTGAAATAAGGTATATTTCAAGAGCATAAAGAGAGAACAACGTAGTGCCATTGGGCAAATCACTTACCCAGACATTTCCGTCTTGGTGATATGGCTTCCAGTTTCTCCCTGTATCACTATAAAGCATCCGGTACTGCGTCACCCAGTCAGAGCTGCTGTATCTGCCTTGAGTAGCAATAGAGCTGATCTGCTTCCTATTGCCAAAATCCACTTGCAGCCATTGGTAGTGATCACTGTCTGATGGACACCAGCCTCCAGCCCCTGAGAAGTTAGATGGAAAGACAGACATTTACACTGTTTAATACCCAACAGAGCTTTCTTTGAAATTTCCCCAGTTGAAAGATTGTGGGTGGCATTCCACTAAAATTTACTCAGAGTAGACATTAGTAAAAATTTGTCATGTTACCTGATTTCAGTGGAACTGTCTCCCTCCAGAGGTTGTGGACTCCTCTCCTTCCTTGGAGGTTTTTAAGCAGAGGTTGGATGGCCATCTGTCATGGATGCTTTAGTTGAAATTCCTACATTACAGGGGGTTGGACTAGATGACCCTTGGGTTCCCTTCCAACTCTACAATTCTATTATTTTATTATTCAATAAGTCTACTCTGAATAAAACTTAGTGGAACACCACCCATTAAAATCACTGAACATGATTGAGTTAAGTTGGTTTCAATGCATCTATTCCGAGTAAAACTTAACTGACTACCATCCTTTAATTCTGATTATACAGCTGCTAGAGATGGAAGAGGAATGTGTGTAAACTGATTTTCCCATTTTGAGGGGAAGAACAAAAAGTGGATGGGTGTTTTTTTAAAAAAAGTTTCCTTTTTTAGTTGGCCCCGGTGAATATTTGACACTTTTCTCCCCTTATGGCTTTGATCTATAGGCTACCACTAAAACGAGACTGCATTTTTTAAAGCTGCATTTTAAACTGTATTCTAACTTACATTTTAATCAACTGTTTGCTTGTGTTTGTTTTTTGTTTTAATGTTTTAATGTTTTTACTGTAGTTATATTCAGTGTTAGCCGCCCTGAGCCCCTCCCTGACAACATTTGAATTTTGAGCACAGCAATGGCCAATATGGCCAAACCCACCCCCCCCCCACAATTTACCAGCTGCCAAATTGTGACAAATTGAGAGTGACTGTTTTGGTCCATCCAAGTCACTTTCACAAATTTTGAGATTATTCACGCTCCTCACAGACTCCACATGACTGGATGCCTTACACAAGATGGCTCCAGCCAGCAGCCATTCTCATGATGAAGGCATAAGATGTTTCCTGCAGCATTATTTCCAAAAGTACTAATTCACACTAGCTTTTCTTTAGACGGCCACTTGCTAGCAGTGTAAACAGACCCTTTGGGAAGATAATAAGGTGCAGGGGTTTATAAAGGCTCTCTCCGAGACATTCTTTATGCTCTACTTTGTCCACTCTGTGGAAAATTTTCTCACCAAGAGGCGGAAGGCAGAACCTCAACACAGCTTCAGCAACAGCCTGCACGGCTGTTTTCTGTGAGTTTCCAGTAGGAATGTGTGTAGCTTCTTTCTGAAGGTTCACTGGTCTAATCAAACCCCTTTTTGCTTCCCTTGAAGTTTCTCAGAAATTTCTTTCACCCAAGTTAGAAGGAACCTCAAAATTATTCACTTTGGGCAAAGCTCAGCAGTAGCTCTGTTATGGTGAATATATATCAGTCGAGTATTATATCCTTATACCTTCATAATAACTGTCAAAGTGTAATAACTTCAAAACTTCAACAAATTTGCCACAACATCTCATGTCAGGCTTGACTAGTGCAATTCAGTGACAGGTGATTTATTCTCTGTGTCCTTCCTAAGTTCCCACATTAAAGGACCATTTCAAATTAAGTGAGAGGGGAAACAGCATCTCCATCTAAGCTCTCTGCAGCACCGTAGCATTCATTGAAATGTATAAGCTTGAAAGATTTTCATCAGTGAAACATAAAGGGGAGAATGGATGGCTTTCATTTTGGTTGGCTGAGCATATAGGGGTATCATGAAGTACATTGAGCTTTGCTTGACAAATGTTTTATAGCTGTTGGGGCAATGAGCTGATTTCCAATGCAATGGGGTTAGCAATTGTTATCATCATACATTAAACTCTCTTGAACCATCTCCCTCTTTAAAGCAATTTTAGGGGATCTGTCTCTTGAAGTTGCTGTGGACATTTTATTCCCACATTTATTTATTGGAATCTTTGTAAACTGCACTTTCACATGCCAATCAAAAGCATGTCAATAAACCGACTGGTAAAAATTTTAACGGGGTGAGAAAGGAAGCATGATCACCTTCCACCTCCTCTCTTGGCACTTCTAAGGCAGGTGTGGGAGGGAAAGAGATTCATGTTCTTACACTGTAGAGACTGAAACACATGTCTACCTACACCCACACCCAGGTGAGATCTGCAGGCTTGGTGGGAGGAAGCACGGTGGGTCAGACATGGATTTCATGGGTTTCTGCTCCCTTAAGAAGCAAGGGTGCTAAACTAAGCCTATGTCTCAGCTCAACCATAAGCGATATTTCTCCGGTTGCTTTCTCTCAGCTTACGCTTCCTCAGGTGGTTGGTGTGTGTGTGTGTGTGTGTGAACGTCAAGCACAGCACTGGGGGGGGGAGGGATAGCCTAGCACAGACTTCCTCAACCTCGGTCCTCCAGATGTTTTGAGACTACAATTCCCATCATCCCTGACCACTGGTCCTGCTAGCTAGGGATCATGGGAGTTATAGGCCAATAACATCTGGAGGGCCGAGGTTGAGGAAGCCTGGCCTAGCAAATATATTAAATACACCTTTAATCCATACTGTTCATAGGTATATTATCCTTCTCCAAAGTGTCAGTTCACAGTAAACTAAGAGTAAACTCTTGCAGTAAGAAAAGGAAGCAAAATGAAGGAAAGCAATACAGTATTGGGTGTTGCTGAATCTGCTTGTGTGAAGGCAGCGTTGACCAGCCCAAAGGAAGGCCATTTGCCGTATCTTTGCTAGACACACCGAGGAGATCGGTGGGAAATTTCCTCGTACTGTTTGATCTATCACGTGGTAATAATAAAGTATATAGTTGATTACTTTATAATCAAAAAAGTTGATTACTTTATTCGTTTAGTCTGTGAAATGTGTAGCATCTATTGATCTGGGGATTAAGGGCAGTTCTTCTTTCATCAGGTACACACTCTTGGCACATAGCTGCCAAGTTTTCCCTTTTCTCGCGAGGAAGCCTATTCAGCATAAGGGAAAATCCCTTAAAAAGGGGGAAAACTTGGCAGCTATGTATTGGCATAAGTTGGAAGAAAGTTGAATTAGTCAGAGAGTTTTCCCTGCGGGATTCTCACAGGAACCCACATCATCTTTGTTTGCTTGTTTGATATTACATCCTTCATTTAAGCACACTGTTGCAGACCAATGTATACTTAATTAATGAACATTCTTGTCCATTAAATAACCAGAATGTTGGAGGAGAGCTGCAGCCACGTTCTCTGAAATGCTACATTTCTTTGTGCAGGGATTTTACTTTTCACGAGGGAACATTCAAATTTGAGATCATCAGCAATTAAAATTGGGCAGTACATGTAATATGGGGGGGGGCACATGCATCTGATGGGTTCCCACCTGGCCCATGGTCCCTCCTCCCCAGCCCAGCCTACCCTACCACCTAAGCAAGTTGTGAGGAAACAGTGTATATGTGTTTTTCCATGCATGCTGCACAGAAGAAAAGTGAATTACCTGTGCAATGCTATGGGAGAACTCAGGAGAGCATGAGACTGTTAATCTCAGGATTTGGGGTTTGAGCCCCATGTTGCATTGCAGGGGGTTGGACTAGATGACCCTTGTTGGTCCCTTCCAACTCTACAATTCTATAATGCTAGATGAAATGGCTAATCAGATCTGTCTATGTAAACAATGCCATGAAACTAATTCCCTGCTTCCTGTTCTGAGTCTGAATGGGCAAACAGTTTTATTCCTATTTTTAGCCTCCTTCCCGTGACAAATCACTGTAAAGGTGTGAGGTTTTCATAACTGACAAGTTTTGACAAAAATCACCTCTGCTTTTCAGCTCAGTCTCACTATTTGCATTTCCCTGCTGCTAGTGTGTGTCTTTTGTTCTCAGTTTTAGCATCCCCAAATCTATTAAATCCACTCAGTACCATCTTCTTGTATGATTTTTCACTGCTTAAGTTCAGATCTTTGCTGACCTTTAAAAATGAGAAAGCACAAAATGTAATGACTGCATTTTATGATTTTTCAATATGTAAGCTACATGTTTAAAGATGAATTATTATGAATTGCTATTGTATTAAATATTCTATCCTGCTCTGGATGAGCTGTATGCAGTGTGTGTGTGTGTGTGTGTGTGTGTGTGTGTGTGTGTGTGTGTGTAAGATATGAAACTCAAACACAGTATTATCATCAAAAACGGCAGGATTCCCATTAAATCTGCCTAACAGTGAGTTCAATTAGAATAAATCCCTGTGGTAAGGGACACATTTCTCAGTGCCAGCCTTCTTAATGGAGCTCAACGCCAAATCAATGATCTGTCTGCCCTAATGAACAAAAGCAGAGGATGGCAAGAGCTGATAGCAATGGGAGATAAACAGGCTCTCAGAGCCAATCAGCTGCCGTTGGAGGAGCCGTTTTCCAAGCAGAGGAGGCAAGGTCTCCCTAGAAAGAGTTTCCCACCAGCAAACAAGCATTTAGTAGCTTCAGTTATTTTAACTGACACGTCACAGTGAGCAATGCCTGAACCATCTGCTCTGCTTCCCAGTTACAAATGTAAACATGCAACAACAAAAACCCCAAAGACAACATACCACAACCCTCATTTGCAACTGTATCAGAAGGGAATTTCAGCTATGTTCTGAAAGGGGTTTTAAAAGGCCTTATGCAACGTCTCTATCAAAAACTTGCTGGTGGGCATGCAACCATCTGGCCTTTTTAGATGGAGGGCTGAGGTGAGACGGCCACAGGAAAGGCTGGACTTTGGCAGCAGACAGCGACCACAGAGACTGATGGAAGCATTCGGTCAGCTTATATTAGGCAAATTATCTTCTGGTTGTCTTAGCAGAGGCCGGGGAAGAAGGAAACCAGTTTCCTTTAGTTCTCCTTGGTGATGGGTAGATTCATACCTACGCAGTTTAACTGCCTCCCAGGTCACATTATGCAGCAGAGACCCTGGTTTGTCCTGTTCTTTCACCTGTTATCATCCTCTTTATTCAAAGTCTACAGTATCTACCCATATGCCAGAATGATGCTGCATCTTCGCCCCATAGCATCTACGTGGTGGGGAACCAGGGGTGGTGGGATTTTTGACCTGTCACAATCTCCTCCTACCCCTATGGGCCAATTTTGACAGGTGGACAGGACAACTTAGCTGTCAATCACCTGGCATCATTACACCAGGTGAGGCAGTCCCACCCACCTATAAAAGTTGACTCACAAGGGTGGGAGTCTGCATGGAGTCCACCTGCCACCAGAAGACACAAGCCCCACGGCAACTTTTTGAGCGGCATGGGGGTTGCAGGAGTCTGCCTACCGCATCACTCCCAGGGCAGACGCATGGCTCGGGTGCACTGCAGACCCTGTAGTAAGTGTTACCCCCTGGGTAAGTGGCACCCAGTGTGCCCTGCCTTTCCTGCCCTCTAGCAGCTATGCTGCTGTGTAAACCTGCATTTTCCGATGGACCCAGACTCTGCCATGCCTCAGACTCCCAACAGGGGGCTGGGAGGGATACACGCCCAGTGCCTAAGCCAAGGCTTACCTGCAGCTGAAATCAATAAAGTTGTGGCCATTTTCAAATCCCAGACAGTTGTTGTGTCCATTTATTCCTTCATGCTAATAGGCAGGGCACACTGGGGTGGGGGACTTTGCGGTTGAGCATGCAATAAACTTAGCCAATGATACAATTGTGCTAACATGACATGCAGAGAACAAGGTGCAGAGTAGTTCTTTTAGGAAGTCTTGCCTAGCTCTCCCCACAGCCTTGGTACCCAGCTGTGGTTTTTGGGTTCACCCGCATGTATTTCTGTTCTAGCAGAGATATATAGAACAGCAATCCAAATTTAAGTTGTCATCACCATAATCTTATGCATTACACCAAATTCCCTTCTTTCGTTAATACTTAGCAGTGAATGATTGCTCAGAAGCAACACAAAGATTATTAAACCAAGGGTTTTAAAAATCAGTTAATCACAGAGACCTCTCAATTTTAAAGTTAATCTACCTTGGAAATAATAAACTAGCTCTATCAAATTGCACACCATTGTTAAGAAGATAGGCCTGAATGATCTCTTCTCCCTGCAATATCGGCAACAGTGAGGAAATAAGAGAGGCAATATTTCCTATTTAAAAATAAATACCACTAATATAATAAAGGGAGGTTGACTAGTTTAATTTTCTTCCCTTTTTGTCCTGTTTCCATTTCCTTAGACTGTTGAACAAAAATGCCCCCCCCCCAACCACATGGCCTGTGGTGAAGTATTCATGGTGTTTTCAAGTTTTATAATTGGGGGTGCCACTGTGTAACTGCAGTGTTATTGATTTGGGGAGGTGGGCAAGGTGACTCTACACACCGTTACCCATCTGTGAATCTAAACCAATCAGACGTAGAAGGTCATACCTACTGTAGCTGATATGTGACAGTAGGCCAAGCTAAAATTAGAACTTGGCTTAAAGTTACCTGTTGTCATGGTGTTGTTTATGCCAGGATGAATGTTTTTATTAACGAATGTGCTGATCACACCTCAAGTAGCCAATGTATATTCAGCATAGGTTGTTTGTCCATGAGTCTTTGTAGATCAATCATATAAATGTGAGCTTCATGTCTTTTTATGGTGCTTAAACACATTTGTGCCTCACTTAAGCATGAGCAACTTTTTACTATCTTTCCACCTCTGGCAGCAGCGCCAACTTGGGCCCCAGCTTGTGGGTGCCCAGGCCCTGCGACATCACGACGTTATGTCATGACAGGGAGACGCATGTGCGCTCTGGTGCCATGGGGGCGACTGGGCCAGGGCCTGTGAGGTAAAGTGCCAGAGGTAAAGTGCCAAAGTGCCAGAGGTAAAGTGGTACAGAAAAAATGTACGTGCGGCTAGTACAACGCTGACACCCTCTCTGCTTACATCTTCATCCGTATCTTCAACAACATCTGTCTACAACTCTACCATTATCTCTTGGTATCGTGAATAGCATCCCACTCACCTCTGTTGGTACCTTCATGAACTGTTCCAAAGGAAATTAAAAGACTGAGTTAAATAATATAAAACATATTTAAAGTGGGCATTTAGAATGAGTCAAAAGTTTGAAAAAATTATTGGTATCAGATATCAACAGCTCTTTCCAGATTTGGTAGTTTGTAAGACTCTGTGGCTTTCGCATAAAGTTTTGTATTTTAAAGTATTATTAATTTGGAGATTGCTGTGTGTCGCCCAGAGGTTAAGTGGTGGCTGGTGTTGGCATTGGGCGGCACATGACAGTGGAAAGGGGTGGAGCCCAGGCACCCACAGTGATAATTTTGTGGGGGCCGGGGCCCCCAGGACCCCTTAGAGTTGGCGCCCCAGACCTCTGGCAGTGTTTTATTGCCTTTGGGGTCACCCCGGGAACAGGAGCCATTGCACCCACTACATAATAACCTTGTGCTGTTGTGATGGCACCACAATATTGTTTAGATCTTTGTGGTGTCAGAACACTACACTTCATTGACAGATGATGATTTCACTATTGTGAAATCTCTCCCCCTGGCACCTGGTGCAGCTGCTGTGTATGGTGCCAGAGCACCCACGGCCAGAATGGGATGGAGGGAGATATTTGAGGTGAGTCACACGCTAATGAGCATTTTGAACTTACCACATGACATACCTACAGTTCTGGTGCTTGATGGTAGAACTGGGCATTTGACTGCTGGAAAGAAACCCAGTTGCCTAATATTGACTCCTGCCTGTATTGGGGCTGCACTGAACTGTCAAGGATTGTTTCTCAATCAGGGACTTGTCAGGGGCTGTAAGATACCATGGCCACTGAAAACAGAGATTTGTGAAAATGTTAAGAGAAAATTCACTGGTGTAATGTTTAGGAGGAACTCTAAAATAAAGAAGAACATCTAAGAACAAAATAGTATAGAATGGCATGATTCCTTATTGCAAGGGTATGTCTTAGGTTTTCAAACACTGAGACTTTTAAATTACAGTGGTACCTCGGGTTACGGACGCTTTGGGTTACATATTTTCGGGTTACACATTATTGTAACCCGGAAGTAAGTAACCCTAGCTCTTGGAGGCCTTGCTGCTGCCTGGAGCAAAGCCCGGACATCGGTGGGGCCTGCAGAGCCTCTGCGACTGGGCTTCAGCCATGGGAGCACTCAGAGGTAGCCCGGTTTCCCCCTGCTCTTGCGAGTGTCAGTGGCGGGATGCAGTCGCCACCACTTGCAAGAGTGAGGGGTAGCCCGGTTGCCCCTGCAAAGGGCGGTGGCGGGATGCTGCCGCCGCTTCTCACGAGAGCACGCTTGGTAGGCTTCCTTCCCCCCCCTCTCTCTCTCCTTCATTCCTTCTTTCCCTCCTTCTCTCTATCTTCCCTCCCTCCCTCTCTTTCCCTCTCTCACACCTTCCTTCCTTCCTTCCTTCCTTCCTTCCTTCCTTCCTTCCTTCCTTCCTTCCTTCCTTCCTTCCTTCCTTCCTTATAGAATCATAGAGTTAGAAGAGACCATAAGGGCCATCCAGTCCAACCCCCTGCCAAGCAGGAAACACCATCAAAGCATTCCTGACATATGTCTGTCAAGCCTCTGCTTAAAGACCTCCAGAGAAGGAGACTCCACCACACTACTTGGGAGCAAATTCCACTGCCGAACAGCTCTTATTGTCAGGAAGTTCTTCCTAATGTTTAGGTGGAATTTTCTTTGTACATGTGAAAAGGATCTAGGAGTCTTGGTACACCACAAACATGACATGAGTCAACAGTGTGATGCAGCAGCTAAAAAAGCCAATGCAATTCTGGACTGCATCAATAGGAGTATAGCATCTAGATCAAGGGAAGTAATAGTACCACTGTATTCTGCTCTGGTCAGACCTCACCTGGAGTACTGTGTCCAGTTCTGGGCACCACAGTTCAAGAAGGATACTGACAAGCTGGAACGTGTTCAGAGGAGGGCAACCAAAACGGTCAAAGGCCAGGAAACGATGCCTTATGAGGAACGGCTTAGGGAGCTGGGCATGTTTAGCCTGGAGAAGAGAAGGTTAAGGGGCGATATGATAGCCATGTTCAAATATATAAAAGGATGTCATATGGAGGAGGGAGAAAGATTGTTTTCTGCTGATCCAGAGAAGCAGACACGGAGCAATGGATTCAAACTACAAGAAAGAAGATTCCACCTAAACATTAGGAAGAACTTCCTGACAGTAAGAGCTGTTCAGCAGTGGAATTTGCTACCAAGGAGTGTGGTGGAGTCTCCTTCTTTGGAGGTCTTTAAGCAGAGGCTTGACAGGCATATGTCAAGAATGCTTTGATGGTATTTCCTGCTTGGCAGGGGGTTGGACTGGATGGCCCTTGTGGTCTCTTCCAACTCTATGATTCTATGATTCTTTCTTGTAGTTTGAACCCATTGCTCCGTGCCCGCTTCTCTGGAGCAGCAGAAAACAACCTTTCCTCTCCTCCATATGACATCCTCTATGGCTTGAGAATATTAATAGCTAGCTTGTTCCTAATTGTCTCGATTGCTAGTTCCCCCCAATAGCTGGCCATTGGTGCTGCCCTTTGAACGCCTGTATTTTCTCTTTATACTATGTATGTGCTAGTCCATTGTCATACCAGCAAAAGTCTGCACATGCTCCATAGTGAGGCAAGCCTTGGAGGCAGGCAGGCAGGCAGCAGGGCAAGCAAGCAAGAGGCCAGTGGTCAAGTGAGCTGCATTTATGGAGATGGGGGCCTTGAGCAAGAAGGGGGGGTGTTAGTGTGGGCAAGTGAGAGAGGGCACATGAGCTGGGTTTGCCACAGCAGGGGTTGAGCAAGTGGGGCACAGGTGGGCCAGTGGGGCACAGGTGGGCAAGTGAGGTGGGATTGTGGCAGCAGGATGAGTCCAGTGAGAGGGGTGCGGCATGGTGGGGGAGGCAAGCTGCAGAGATTCGATGGAGAGTAGGGAGAGGGACGTAGAGAAGGGGCTTAATAAAGGGAGGGGGTTTTGCAGGGGGAGGTTGATGAGCAAAGTTAGCAGTGGCATCAACCCCTAGTTAGCACACATAGAGTCATATTTTAACTTTCTACTGCTTTTAACATTGCTTCTTGTTTATCATGGTCTTCTGCAACATTGTCTCCTTTTGAGTTGTTAGTTAGATATATTGCCTGTTCACATTTTGCTTTCTTCCTGTCTTGTCATTTTCAGTAATATTTTTGAAGGCGATTTCTTGTTCCTTTCCTTCTTTTTCTTCTTCTTCTTTTTCAATGGAGGCCACTACGCCTCTGCTCTTATCTTGTAACTCCTTTGATTTTAGACTTTGTCTGCAGATGATCCCATCAAGCTTGTGTGACTTTAACTCCCATGTTGATGCTCTTTCTCGACTTCTATTTCTCTGGCACTTCATCTAGCAAATTTCATAGCAGATGCCGACTCTTGTCGTTGAGGCAAGGTTTCTGTTTTGTCCTCAACCATGGGCTTGCCTTTATATTAGCGCTCTTTTTGTGCCACTTATTTAGGCTATTTCGAAATCATGTTTATCTGCTTCAAATCTCCAAATTCATCCCTATGTAGCTGCTTCTGAAGATAAGTTCAATTACAGAATGAATGTTTCTTGTTCCCTTCTCTTCCTACATCACCACCTGCCTGCCCTTTGGAGGGTTGGGGCCCCCACCTGAATCACATGGATGGTGTCCAAGTGTCTGGACTCCCTAGGCACCATCAGGCTTGGCCCAAGGATGGCAGACTCCAAAGGAAGATAGGGAAGAATGGGAGCCGGGGAGAGGCTGGATGACATGGAGACCCTCCCTCCCTCCCCCATACTTCCTAGTTTTCAGAGACCATGCTGAGGAGGGCTGCACTGGGGAAGAATGGTGGGACCCGCCCCCTCCCCCCGATCCTGATCCTGAATCTACCCATTCTAGGTAGAAGGGTTTTTCTCTCTCACTGATTATTAAAGAATCTAACTGGTAAGATGTTAGATTCTTGTGTCCAGTTCTGGGCACCACAGTTCAAGAAGGATACTGACAAGCTGAAACGTGTCCAGAAGAGGGCAACCAAAATGGTCAAAGACTTGGAAACTATGCCTTATGAGGAATGTTTAGCCTGGAGGAGAGAAGGTTAAGGGGTGATATGATAGCCATGTTCAAATATATAAAAGGATGTCATATAGAGGAGGGAGAAAGGTTGTTTTCTGCCGCTCCAGAGAAGCGGACACGGAGCAATGGATTCAAACTACAAGAAAGAAGATTCCACCTAAACATTAGGAAGAACTTCCTGACAGTAAGAGCTGTTGGGCAGTGGAATATGCTACCAAGGAGTGTGGTGGAGTCTCCTTCTTTGGAGGTCTTTAAGCAGAGGCTTGACAGCCATATGTCAAGAATGCTTTGATGGTGTTTCCTGCTTGGCAGGGGGTTGGACTGGATGGCCCTCGTGGTCTCTTCCAACTCTATCATTCTTTTGCTTGATCTCTTCTTATTTACTGCCACTGGGGAGGAAGCCGATTCCCCGAAGCCTGACTCCAGCTCTAGTTTGAGAATAGAACTTCCAGATCCCTCCCCTCCTAAAGGGGAGAAAGAAAGCATTGTTGCAATCTGAAGAGGGCTTGAAGCTACAGCTTGAGGTACCAAACAGGATTCAGAGGGGAAGTTGGGTCCAGAGCTTTCTCTCCCTCAGGAAAAAGGACAAGATTCCCCCACTGAGACATAGCTCCTGGTTGCAAGGAAGCCGCTTGTGCAGGAATAGACACCTGCCAGTAAGGACTGTGCCTGCCTTGGGTTTGAAGATGAAAGGGTGGGTGGAGAAAACTTGTTGGAACAACTCAGCAGTGTAACTGGCCCTGAACTCATGCACCTTCCTCCTAGACTGGGACCATCCCAGCCAACTCTCTGGGACTAGAAGCTGAGCCTGGACCACCTACTCTGCTTTAAAAAATATCCTTCCATGACATACATTTAACAGCACCTGCTGTCCCGTTTTGGGATGGGAGCCAGGGGTGCTGGGTGGGGAGTTGACCCAAATCAGACTTGGAGCCTAAGATGATTTAAATTAAGGAAGTTCATGAAAAGTTTCCTACCCCTTCCTCCTCCCACCAGGTTAGACTGCATCTCGCCATTTGCTGTACTTCAGAGGGCAGGTGCAGCCCAAGAGACATTGCTCAAATTACAAGAACAAAAAAACCTCACTCAACCAACCCCCCCCCACCTAAGGCATTTCTTAGTGCTCAGCTTTATTAATACTATGAATAGAAAACTGGATAATTATTTGGGCCTCTGGTGCTTCCTGCCTTAATGAATGCAGCTCCTGCATTAACAGAGATTGTTTGTGGAGGAAATCTCAGAATCTAGATTAGTTCTAATGGCAATGACATTAACAGAAGCCACTCTCTGCTGTTTCTCTCTTTCTCCACTTTATAATTCTTGAATAATGACTCTTTGCATGATCACTCTGGCTGTGGTTGCCATTCTTTCTTGCCCTGACAGAGTTATTCAGCTCCACCGCAGAATCATCAATATAAATGTACTTAGTGAACTAGTAAGGTAATTATGATTATTCATATTTGATAAGCACCAGGTTTTTTTAAAAGATGTAGTTGTCCAGGTGTATGTGGGGAATTTTCAAGGCAAGGGAACTGAACTCACAAATGACTGATGCTGAAGATTCTGTCTTCTTTACAGTTTTTTAAGCTGCAGTCTGTCTGCACTCATTTCTTAGGAGCCATGTCTACTGACACTTCTCAGCAAACCTACAAATGCCTCATGTTTCCCTTTTCTCTATCCACTGTTTTATATTGTGAGCTAGTTTAGGTAAGAACAGATTTTCCTTTTGTGAGCAAGGACTGACTAATTTATCAGATTTCTTTAAAGCATTTCACAAAGAATGTATCTATTAAAAGGAGCAACAGCCATCACCAAACTAAGCGCCTGAGTTCCAAATCTAAAAAATTGGAATTGTGGAAAGGCCTGGCTGTTGAAACAGTGCAGGCAAGTGAGGCAATTCTTACATTTAACAGTACGACAAAAATAATAAGCATAATGATAGGTGGTGGGAAGTATATTTCAAGGTAAATTCCATCCATTTTATTCCAAGGTTCTTTTAACAATACTTGGTATTTTTGCAAACCTCAGGATTCTCTCTGTAGCTTGTAGAGCTCGTCTCTAGTTCTCAGTGGTCCCTTTTTGGTTCTAGTCCTGTTAGGACTCACCATCTAAGTTTTCTGTTTGAAGGAGTTGTAGAAGTACAGATGGGAGCACATGAACCCTGTTGACGCCACGTGGCCATTTTGTCCCCAAAATGTGTCACAGAGTTTCACGTTAGTAAAGCCACAGCTTCCACACTGGATTTCACTTTGTACAGAATTCTGCTGCACAACTATGCAGAAAAGTACTGTTGAGAAGCGCAATAACTCTAAATTCTATGTGGTATCTAATAGGAAACAATCTGCAGGTCTCTAAAAGGGAGAGGGAGGCTCTTCCCTATTAGTCCAGATTAAATGCTTAAAAGGGGCTTGGGCTGGCATTGTGGTGAGTGCCACCAATTTCATGATAATCTGGAAGCCCCCAAAGTTGCTCTCTCTCCCAATCATTACAATGCAAATGGTCCATCCGCTACAATGTCTGCAACTCTTTACCATTTGCTGCGGAGTTAAAATATTTTACGTTTCTAAAATAGCAGCCCCAATCACCACTGAATGCAAAGGTAATGTATGTGCTATTAGACAGAGTACCTGATCCAGTAAATAGTTAAAAGACTTCTAAAGGATGACCTAAAAAGCATTCCAGGAAAATTGCCCTTAAATTTTAATTGAAATCACTTAAAATAATAGAGGCAATTCATATTTATTACATATAATAAAAGGCATAATTGCATTACTTTCTGGAGCACTTTGCAGCAACAATCGTTATATGACAGTGCAAGGAGAAGACACTGACAATTATTTCCTCAAGCTGAGCTCCCCCCCCCTTAAAAAAAACACCCCACAGGATAAAAGCACTGTGTAGTTGAAGGAAGATGGGCTATAACATGGCATCCTAATTTTACCAGAAATCTGTTTCAATTATTTTTAGGTGTATTACTTATAAAACTATTCAGGGATCTAGGTAAATAAAGTGAAGTGGTAGAAGCAGAGTCCCATCTTATTAAAACTCAACTGAGACTGTAGGAAGAGCCTGCTGGATCAGGCCAGTGGCCCATCTAGTCCAGCCTCCTGTTCTCACAGGGGCCAACCAGAGCCTGGGGAAAACCTGCAAGCAGGACACATTAACCCAGCCTTTCTCAACCTTGCTGTTGTTGGACTACAATTCCCATCATCCCTGGACCCTGACCACTGCTCCAGCTAGCTAGGGGTCATGGGAGTTGTAGTCCAACAACAGCTGGGGACCAAGGTTGAGAAAGTCTGATCGGTCATTCACTATACTACCCTGGCAATACACGTGAGTCTGACAGAAACCATCTCCTTTAGCTGCTATGGCTGAAAGAGAGAGCTGGTCATCTCACTTAGAGAGATGTGTGAACATGCACAGAGTACCTTTCCATCAAGATTTGGTGATGGCTTGATAATCACAGAGGTCAGATGACAGAAATTGTATGCCTGAGTGAGTGAGTGAGTGAGTGAGTGATTGATTGACTGATTGCATGTATACCCCACCTTTCCTCTCAGAATCTGAAAGTAGCATACAGTATATGGCTCTCTTCACCCTCCATTTCATCCTCACAGGTAGGCAGGTTAGGCTGAGGGACTGTGGCGGTCTCAAGGACACCCAGGGAGCTTCATGGCTAAGTAGGGAACCCTGGTCTCCCAGGTCCCAATCCAACATTCAAAGCATTGACACTGGCTCCTTGCCCCTCCCTAGTAATAGCAAAGCTTTTTTTTCTAGCGGTACTCTCATTTTGACTCAAGAAAATCACCATTTTATACAGTGGTACCTTGGGTTAAGAACTTAATTCATTCTGGAGGTCCTTTCTTAACCTGAAACTATTCTTAACCTGAGGTACCACTTTAGCTAATGGGGCCTCCCGCTGCCGCCGTGCGATTTCTGTTCTCCTCCTGAGGTAAAGTTCTTAACCCGAGGTACTGGGTACTATTTCTGGGTTAGCAGGGTCTGTAACCTGAAGCGTCTGTAACCCAAGGTACCACTGTAGTTCAAATCAGGAAAAATAAATATAGTAAATGGACAAAAGTACAAAGATTCACAACATGTTTAGGGGTTTTGTCCCAGAAAAAAGCACTGAGTAACAGTAATAACTTGTTGTTGTTGTTGTTGTTGTTGTTGTTGTTGTTGTTATATATATACCCCACCCATCTGGCTGGGTTTCCCAGCCACTCTGGGCGTCTTACAGCATATATAAAACACAGAAAAACACACAAAAAAAACTTCCCAATACAGGGCTGCCTTCAGACGTCTTCTAAAAGTTATATAGCTCTTTATCTCCTTGACATCTGAAGGGAAGGCATTCCACAGGGAGCGCACAACTACCAAGAAGGCCTTACCATAGAAGCAGAGAAAATGATGCATGCACTATTTATGTTACATTTATACACAACCTTTCTAATTATTTAAGTTATGCAAACCAGGTAGATTTACGTAAGTCACAGAATTAAGATTTGTGCTGTGAAACGGCCAGCATCAAGAGGCGCATTGTCTTTAAGTTTCGTAAGGTTGATGCATGCACGCCATGATGTTTGAGTTTATGTGGAATGCAAAACTGAAGCAAAACAATGTGTAGAGGGAAGCAAATGTTTCCTCTTATTTTCCCTGCAATTAGTGTTTTTTTGTCAGTTCTTTCCTGTTAACACAGATGTGCTTTGCGGCATACTGGATTTCTCACAAAAGAAAAGATGATAATATGCTTCATCATACTGAGTAATTCACAATTGCTTGCAAATAATAAAAGTCTAATTGTGAAGGCTGAAATGAGGCTAATAGCTGCACTCTTCTTTTTGGAAGGGAAAAAAGTAAAAAAAGGGGGGAAGCTTAATTTTAATCCCATTAACCCCCCCCCCCCCGGTCCACCACCATCCAGCATTTCAGTGAAATGCTAGATGGTTTTAATGCTAAGCTATTAGCTTTACTGTTCCCTGCCAATGTTGTCAGGGAGAAAGGACTTCTGTGTCAGGTACGTAGCTTACTTTGGTCATCTTTGCTCAATACAAGCATGGATAAGAAATTAGTTTGCAACTACGGATAGTTACGTACACCCCAAACAATCTAACATCAATTGCGACAAACTCCCTTCGCAGACAATGGAAAAAGTTAGTTGCAACTAACAAGTTCTAAGGAAAGCTACAAGTCACTTCATCTAGACTTAGACCATAATATGTGCCAGACAAAGGTGAGGGCAGCAAAAAGAGGGAAAGCTCAGGCAAACGGGGGCAAATGAGGGAGCCCTCCTCAAGTCCTTCATCAGGGATTCTTAAATACAGAAGTTCAGTCTTTTGTTATACTGTCTCCTCTTTCTTTGTATGGTCCAGAAAATGTGTGCCAGTATCTTTTACTCTCAGCCCCCCCCCCCCGGGGCTCCTGTGTTTTTAATAGTTGCCTGATCTGCATAAGCTTAACGGGTGAGCCTTTTCCTGGCATGTAAAAGAGGAGATGAAGAAGCTTCACCTGACAAATATTCTTGTTGGCAATCCTAGCTGAGGAAGAGAAAATAGCTGTTTTACAGAGTAGTCAAAGTATGTACATTCTAATGCATAGTTACGATTTTGAGATTATGCTATGTCCAATAAAGACAAACTAAAAGAGAGAGAAATATTTAAGATTATGAATTATATCCATTTTAATGTGTAAATGAAGCTGCATTTACAATTTCTGCTAAATTCCTAAGCCCATGTTGGGACATCTTTATGAGGCTATTAGTGTCAAGTGCTCTTTACAACATTCCCTCTGAAATCCCTCTGAAAGTTAGCAGGTTATGTGGCATAAGCCCTTATCACCTTTTGGATATTTAAGTTCATGCTTATTACTGTCCAATAGCTACAAGTATACTAAATATATAGAATTTTTACAAATGAAAGCTTAGTGTTTGGTAGGTGCTTCAGGAACATATGCTTAACGAAACTCTTAATTGCTACAATTTAATGAAGCTTTAGAAGAAGAGAATAAAAGATTCAAATTATCTAGCTGATCAAACAGAAAACAAAAACAATATTGCAATGTTTATTAACTATGTTCCCATCAATCAATGTGGTTCAAAGGAAAGGGAAACATATGCAAGTGCTTTCTGTGTCTATAAATAAGGTTCTTGGAAAGCCACATTTATGTTGATCCAAGGTTATGTGGGAGCAAAACACAGGTGCCAAACATGCATTGCTTTTCTCCTTCTTTCAACAGATTTCCTTAGCAAAATCTAATGCTATTATTAACATTGATTACAATTAGGGCAATGAGGAGCTGGGTGAATGTGGGAATTCTTCCAAGGTTCATCTGCAGAAGAATCTGGGGACTCATAATTCTTGCCTCTTGCCTGACACTTGCTTCTGGGCAAACTTCTTCGGCAATCCTATGTGATGCCCATGATGTGATGCCATAATCCTGCACCCTTGCTTATCCCCACACCTTTTGTCTGGGAGGTACTTGTGGGTGTGGGGAAGTTTGCAGGCTGCTATCACTACATATTTTGCCTTCCTAAATATCTTGGGGACACAAGGAGACATGAGGCTACTACTTGTGTTGGGAGCTGTGACTCAGCCACATGTGGAATTACAGTAAGAAACCCTGGATAGGTACAGAGTGGTGGGCAGCTTGAAAAAGGAGCACCAAGTATCATTTCAAGAGTTGGTCAAACTTTCCCTCTGTGTCCAGGGCAGCTGTCTATCAGCTCCATCTGGTACGCAGGCTGAGACCCTACCTGCCTGCAGACTGTCTAGCCAGAGTGGTGCATGCTCTAGTTATCTCCCGCTTGGACTACTGCAATGCGCTCTACGTGGGGCTACCTTTTGAAGGTGACCTGGAAACTACAACTAATCCAGAATGCAGCAGCTAGACTGGTGACTGGGAGAGGCCGCCGAGACCACATAACACCCGTCTTGAAAGATTTACATTGGCTCCCAGTACGTTTCCGAGCACAATTCAAAGTGTTGGTGCTGACTTTTAAAGCCCCAAATGGCCTCGGTCCAGTATACCTGAAGGGGCGTCTCCACCTCCATCATTCTGCCCGGACACTGAGGTCCAGCACCGAGGACCTTCTGGCGGTTCCCTTGTTGCGAGAAGCCAAGTTGCAGGGAACTAGGCAGAGGGCCTTCTCGGTGGTGGCGCCTGCCCTGTGGAACACCCTCCCAACAGATGTCAAAGAGGAAAACAGCTACCAGACTTTTAGAAGACATCTGAAGGCAGCCCTGTTCAGGGAGGCTTTTAATGAGTAATAGATTATTGTGTTTTATTTTTCTGTTGGAAGCCGCCCAGAGTGGCTGGGGAAACCCAGCCAGATGGGCGGGGTATAAATAATAAATTATTATTATTATTATTATTATTATTATTATTATTATTATTATTAATTTCAGGCTGGAATCCACCCACCTGTCAACACAGTGGTGTCACGTGACCCTTTTTTGCATCAGGGGTTTTGTAGGAACCAACAATCTGCTGATCATTAGGTCTTGCTGAGTCTCTCACAGAAAAATGCTGCCTTGAGACCACTTTGCAACCATCAGCTGATCACGGGTAAATTATAGGCAGCTATGCCAAGGGTTTTGTGCTATACACCTTTAAATTTTGATTATTATTATTTAAATAAACATCTATAACTTCTTTATTTTTTTGGCAAGATCTGATTAATGTTTCAGGCATAGCAAGCTCTTCTGAGGCAATAAAATGATGCTAAGTTTCAGAAGGGAGCTGCAGTCCTGCAAGAACAGCATTTGTAGTTTCGGGATAGATAAAAAAAGAAATCGGTTTATCTCTCCACGTGTTTTCTGTGAATTGGTCTGAAAGGAGCAGGCATGAAAGGAGTGTCCTGCCAAACTGTAGACAAATTGGTCTAGGTGTTGTTTTGTGCTAGGTGCTTTTAAAGGTTTATTGAGAAGAGAACTAAAAAGGATTCACTTTTCTCCCAGTGGTTTTGTTTGTGGGCCATGATTTTATGGCATCACTTAGATTCCTTTGATGGTTCTGCTCAAACAGCAGCAAGGGTTTGATTTGAAGAGGAGGCTGGTGTTGAGACCTTTATTTCCCTTCCTCCCGCAAACCCTCCATGGTCACTTGCGGAAGCGTTTTTCTGCCTCTGCTGCTTCTCCACTCTGTGTGCTTCTTGCCCTGAGTGCTGGCTCCACCCCCCTTTGACTGGCTGCCTTGGTAGCCAATCAGAGAGAGGCTCCAGCCCTCTGGTGGAAGTCTGAGGCACTGCATCACCAGACTGCTCTGGCTCAGCTGTCCATCACAATCGCCAACTCAAAGTCATCACGGGCTACCCTCTGCCATCTATTTCATTTATTCATCTTATAAAAAATATTTATAGACCTCCCTTCATACAAAAAAAATCAGGCCAGTGTACAAAATTTACAAAGGGGAGAAAATACAATTTCAAACAATACAGAATAACCATATAAAGGACTGGCTCATCTTAAAACTACTGAATAGGCCCATGAATCTCTGTGTTGTCTACTCAGTATTGGATACTGCTCAAGGTAGAAGTCCCTTGCAGAACAGGTGTCTGCACAAAAGGAAGTCAAGGTGGTTACACATCCCTGTTGGAGCCAGCTGAAATTCTGTAATGGGGGGGGGGACACACCTCCAGGTGACCTCAGAGATCAAGCTGGGATATAAGGACTCAGCCAGGCCTTAAGAATATGCTGGCCCCAGTTGTCCAAGGGTTTGTATATCAGCATAAGATCCTTGAACCTGGTCCAGTAGCAGAGGAACAGCAAGTGCTTAGAAAGGGGATCTACCTGCAAGGGTGTTTGCTCTCTTTGCCCTCATATGGGCCAGTGAAGCAATGGGAAGGCCGAGGCCAAGCGGCTGCTTTGGGTATCAGGAAGATATGCAAGTTTGCTTGGGTGCTGCCCAGCCGATATCTCCCTGCTGCTGTGGCAAACTGTGCAAAAGGTTTGCTATAAAGAAGGCTATTTTCTCTCTTGAGAGACCAAGTAACTTCAGGTAGATCAGAACATTAGACTATAGCAGTTATAATTCCTCCCAAATATTTTTGTTTTGTTCAAAGACATAGGCCTGAAAGAGAGGGGTGTTGATGACGCATGGTGTGCTACAACAGGGTCATCTGACAGGCACATGAGCAACAGTCATGCTGTGTATATGCTCTAGCTTTTTGGGTGATGAACATGTCACTAAGATTATATATTATTTACCAGATTTGCATATTACCTTTTTAGGTGGCTTACATACAACATTATATTTCTGCTGAAATTTCATAAATATTGCAAGTAATTTACTCCAGTCTGTGGTGTCAGTCCTAAACTTCCTAAAACTTTTATTTTTTGAAAGTTTCATTACCAACCTATTATGCTGTTAGTAGTGGATACTTTTTGCAAATGACATGTGTACAAATTTCTTACCTCCTCGTTTGTTTAACTTTGCGAAACCCGGTGCATAGCTGTTTGATGCAGATGGCATAGATGATGAACTGCTGAAGAAGGAGGGGGCAAGGCCGGAGACCAAGGGCTCATCACATTTTTCTGAAAGACAAAGAAGAGTGTTGTTTCAGGGATGCGTGTACGGCCACAGTCCTCAGTCGCCGCAGTGCTCTGCAGACCATTCTGTTAAAAGTTATGCAAGCAGAATTTCCCGATCTGGACCTCATGCAGAGTATGATGAATCCATAAGCCCCCCCCCCCGCCCCACACCAGGAAAGGATTTCCAAAGTTTCACTGCAATCTGTCTTTGTTACAAAAGCATTGTAAACAAAAACCAGCAGATTGCTCATAAACAACTAAGAATGCAATCCAGTTTTCTTTAGGTTCTTCCTTATTAATATAGTCCAAGAACTATTCTCTGTCTGGTCCCAGAGAGAGATTCAGATAAACAAGTTGCTTCCTCAATACAGTGGAACCTCGGTTTATTAACACCTCGGTTTACAATTTTTCAGTTTACGAATGCCGCAGACCCATCTGGAACGGATTAATCCACTTTCCATTACTTTCAATGGGAAAGTTCGCTTCTGTTTATGAACGTTTCAGTTTATGAACAGACTTCCGGAACCAATTGTGTTCATAAACCGAGGTACCACTGTATGCTAAAAACTTCTGAGAGAATCTGGGACACTTGGAGGGTTTGTTTTATGCATATTGCATGTACAGCTTTTACACATTCTAGGACAGGGGTCAGCAAACTTTTTCGGCAGGGGGCCGGTCCACTGTCCCTCAGACGTTGTAGGGGGCCGGACTATATTTTGAAAAAATATATGAATGAATTCCTATGCCCCACAAATAACCCAGAGATGCATTTTTAATAAAAAGGACACATTCTACTCATGTAAAAACACCAGGGAGGCTCCACAAATAACTGAGAGATGCATTTTAAATAAAAGGACACATTCTACTCATGTAAAAACATGCTGATTCCCAGACCATCCGTGGGCCGGATTTAGAAGGTGATTGGGCCGCATCCGGCCCCCAGGCCTTAGTTTGAGGACTCCTGTTCTAGGACATGTTTTAGGGCACAGTCGCCACCTTGCCCCTGCAACTGAAGGCCCTGTGACATCAGCACACCCCACAATGTGCACACAGGATGCAAGCACACCTCATGGAGTGTGTGCACGGCCGCCCTCGAGCTTGGGGGGTTGGGGCTGGCCTTTCATCTGAAATAGGGGTGTGTGGCCCCCTGGCCCTCTCTACTTAGTGCCTCTGTTTTAGGGTATACAGAGCACTAGCCAGGCCTTTATGGCCTTGTTGTTGCCAGTCTTGAACAGGATGTGACCTAGAAAACTCTCAACACTGTCCTGCAGGTGCCTATTGAAGTAGATAAGTTTCAGGGCATCTTGTTTGCTACCACAGCTTTTTTCCTTGTGGGAGCCCACTCAGGCTGCCAATAATACAGTTACAAATCGCCACTCTATAGTTATGCCATACCATACAAAGTCTGTCTATTGGTCAAGTCATCCAGACACACTTTACCAGCAATGTGGGAAAGGCGCCTTTCGGACACCAGCAGCCACCACAACAATCCCCCTTGCAGGCTGCTTTGTATGACCAGCATCCAAAATGCCTGCAGTCAACCTGCAATAATCCCTTCTCACATCTGGCCAAGTGGCCAAGATTGTATAGAGTTGTTCCAGTTCACCTTGTCATGTAGATACAGCCCATTCTGGGGGCTGCTCTTCTACCCACTTTTTGAGGAGCAAGCCCACCCCCCCAACGTGCCTCTGGATGGAAATAGAGACATTTTTGTCCAAAGACTGTTGGAGGGTCTGCTTCCCCTTTGGTGCCTGTGCTTCTGCCAACCCCCCCCCCAATTCTCACTCCCCCTGCAACTGACCCTCAGACAGAGTATACACCAACAGGACACAGCATGTTCACTAACTGAACAAGTACTTCTGGCAGTGGGACCCCTTCCGCCAACACACACACTTGCCTGCTCCCAAGATGGGATCATGGGAAAAGCAGGTGGCGATCTCTGTCTGTCTGTCTGTCTGCCTGTCTGCCTGTCTGTCTGTCTGTGCCAGTCTCTCTTCTGCCCTGCAGCTGCCCTTTCAGTGCCTGTGTTTCTGCTGCCCCCTGCCATGAGTTCTCACTCCCCCCCCACATTGACCCTCTGTGATCCCCTATCCCCCTCCCTGAGCATTTCCTATCTAAAGAAAGGCAAGTGCCACCGCGCCAGTGGGACAGAGCACACACACACACACGCCCTCCACCACCCTCAGAAAACCCCTTAATCACAATTTTATTTTATTCTTTGGTGCATTTACGAAAAGAAAAACACACAGCAATATATACATTTTAGAAAAGAGAAATATTTTTTAAATAGAGAGAGAGATTTTCATTCCAGACTCCCTGCCCTCTGCCTGCCCCTCAGGGCCAGCACAGCATGCAAGTCTGGACCTTGGAGGTGGCAGCCTCTCCTCTTCCTCGCCTGCTCTCCAGCAGCCACTATTAGGAGGAGGCTGAAAGCGGCGGCCATGGAGAGGCAATGGGCTACTCCAGCTCAGCCACAGCCACTCGGGACAAGCACTGGATCATCCTCCTCCTTCCAGGAACAATCAGAAGCCAGGATGGCTTTTGTAATTCCGGGACTTTCCCTGGGAAATCAGGACACTTGGAGGGTATTCAAGCCTCTAGGATAATATTTGATAAGCAATGCATAGAATCCACTGACACAATTTCCTAGCAATCTCCATACATGTCAATGGGTATTGTGCACACAAAGTGTACATGGTTATTGGGGTAATCAAAACAGCAGCAACCTGTCCACGCTTAACCCATGATTTATCAGGGAAATAACTCATTTGCACTCTGTTAATCGCTACAGATGCAGCAATAAGGGTTAAGAGGCCTAATCTGTTTTTGTAGTAATCTCAATAATCCATTTAAGCACTTTTCTTCCATTGGACTCAGTATAGAGAAGAATAGGAGCCAACTGTTAGGGGGCATAAAATACTGAGGGGGCAGGGCCTCCACAAAGTTGATGGGCATTGCCATTCAAATAGTGTGTGTGCACTGCATCATGTGATCGATTATGCATACAGACACTATGTGGGGGAGGAAATAACATGGACGCAGCATTGCTTCTCTGTATGGTATCAACTTTTGCAACCAGTGAAGAAGTTTGCAAGTGTATCCATTCTGAGCTAGTGTTTAGGAAGCCAGTGGCTTGGCGGCTCAGCACCAACTGCACTTTAGTACCAAGGTGCAATATAGACACATATTAAAAGAAACCTGCTGTGAAAATGCTTTTTTAAAAAAAGTGTTTTGAAAAATATATTGAATTTGCCATAAGCTCACCATCGCCATCTAGTGTCACATTTGTATAAATGCACTTTATATTTGCAGCTGTATAGCTGAGTCCCAAATGTAGTGTTATCATATATAACTGGAGCCACATATGCTACCAAGCGGATTCTTACAATGCAAGAGGTTGGACTAGATGACCCTCAGGGTCCCTTCCACCTTTACAATGTTCCATGTGGTTATTCTTTTCCCAGCAGTTACGATGTAACCTCAGATGGAAGTAGCCCTAGTAGTGGTAACCGGGAGCCATGGGTTATGAAGCTATCGTTTCCCTATCATGTTGATTTGGAAGTTCCACCAGAGGAGACCTCCAATGTTATTAGACTCTCCTTGCCAATATATGGAATTTGTTTCTAATTCTATTTTTGAAGATGTGGGTCAAGAAAGAAAAACAAGCCTCCCTTCCATGCTAATAAATGTGGCACCATCTATTTGGTCTCCCACAAGCTCTCTTACGTAGATTCAGCTCTAAATCAATTTGCGAGGTGAGAGAGAGGGAGATTCTTAAAATGAGCAAGCTGCTAAGATAAATTGCATTACTTCTGAGCACATAGCTTGCAATAGTGTGCACCATACATGAGCTAGCTAAAAAGTAGAAATGAAAAGTGGCCTTTGCAGGGTTGAGGCAACATTTGTAACATTGTCTGAGCTCCTCGATGCTTTTTCACTTAACCGTCGGCTGAAAGCCAGAGATGTTATAGATGCCACAAGGGAAAGATTCCAAGAAACGCAGACACTTTTGACAGGTTTTGCTGTTTTTTCAGAAGGGGAAATATCCAATCTTTCACTTACTAAAAGTGCAATCCTCTAAGTCTTTCTTTTGCAGAGATACAGCAGCCTTCCTTATATAAGTCAATGTACTGTATCCTGTTAATCAATTATGGAACACTCTCGCCAGCCAGCGTGACAGCAGCAGCAAAGGAATAAACGTTACTCTATACCATTTATCTCAGTAAGGTGTTAACTTCAAAGACAACCTGGGACCATTTAAATGTTAACATTATGAAGCAACAGCAATCTTCCAGTTTACTCTACTTTGTCCTAATAAGATCTGGCAACAGTGTCTTCAGTCTCTCACATGCTCAGTGCAAGAAGAAAACAGGATCTGTTCTCTGTAGCCCCAAGGCAACAAATCCACTTTTTTTACAGTTCGGAACTGAGGGTGAAATGGACGGAAAAATATGGGGTGAATATGTGTGAGCACCATGTAAGCAAATCAGGAAGGGTGCTCATGGTTGTACAACCACTCAGTAAACAAATGAGAACTAATGCTCAGTAGAGAAATTGATGATGATGATTAAAATTTGTATACTGCCCTGCATCCAAAGATCACAGGGCAGTACACAACAGAAATCATGCTAAGGTTGTGCTTCATCTGGTCCAGAGCTGCTAGCCAAACTAACTTTGTATTGGGTGAGCCTCCTGCATGATTAGAACCCATCGGTCCAAAACATTCCCATGGAAACTTTGCTGAGCTGCACCTCCACGCATCCCACATCTTTTCACTTGAAACTTCAGCCTCTGATGCCCCAGAGGAAGAGGATGGATATTCAAGTTTTAGGGAACCCTGAAAATGTGGGTATCAGAAATGGAGGGATGGAAAGCAGCACAGGTGAGCAAAATTCAGGGAAATGTGACATTAAGTGGCTATGCAAACCGGGAAAATAACCAACTATCTTTGTGAGACCCAGCAAAAGGAAGACATGCTCAGTATCTGTTTGCTTTTTAATCTGCTGTTTCTAGCCAAGCTCTCACACATACATTGTCCTTTTATGTTTTCCATTTTCATTCTTGCCTGAAGATGCGAATGAGATTGCTATTGAGGCAGGTTTGCATTTAGCTTCATGAACAAATGAGCCCAACCACAGCTGAATCATTTCTGTGAATAGGTCTGGGGATCAGCTGTAATCTGAAGATTAGAGCCTCACTTATTGATCCTAAGGAATGCCTCATATTCCACCCCAAATTGCACAGTGTCAATAGAGATAAAACATTATTGCTCCAAAGACTTCTGGCTCCTGCCACTGCCATGGCAGCTGAAAGAAGATAAAAGAAAACAGCAGCGTTTCCTACACCCCAAACTGAAGCCAAACAGAAGGAACACATTAAAAGATAGGACCAAGCAACTGGAATAGAGTTGCTCAGAAAATATAATTTCTGAAAGCCTGTAAAAAAGAAAGAAAATGCACACACACTATAGTTAACCCTCTTTATTTATGTTTAAATTACAAGAAAGGCCTCAATAGATGCTTTCAAAATACTCCACGTCCTAATTTCACCCCCCAAATGTAAAGCCCAAATTGCTTATTTTTTTCCTAAGTCTCCAAAGTTCCACTTATTATTTCTCAATTTTGTACAGAACATGCACAGTTTGCCACAACCTTCAACTTTCCTGCATATATGTGCACTTTGCTACAGCTGTGCAAAAAGGCAATACTGTATTGAGAGTACACATAACAAATGCATCAATATTATTTTTGTGTGGTGTTTCACTGATGCATAGGAATTTGTGTATGCATTGGTAAAACACCACACAAAAATAATATTGATGCAATCATATTTATTATCATATCAATATTTGTATTAACATATCAAGAGTGCTTCTTTGCACTGTTGTGTATCAGTGCACATTGGGATTAACTTCCAATGCTCTGGAAGGGCTGCTCTCCTGCTGTGGGACCAAGAAATCTTCAAAGAACCCAAATGGGTGAGTGATGGGAAGTAGAAGAACCACAATCTCACCCAAACACCACTTAATAGCCCTAGGGATCAGTCTTTAGGGCAAAGATCAGTGAAGCCTCCCACACTTCAATCTTTATGAAATTCCTACTGAGACTGACTCTCTGCTGGTTAGAATGTTCATCTGAAATACCTACGACCCAGCGACTGGCTTAAGGAGAGACGCCACAAAGGGGCTCAAAACAGAACAAAATCATGCTCTAATGATACATACTAAATAAAGTTTTTAAACAGCTAAGAGATTCTTCAACCCTGATAAATTTTCATCTTAGTTTGTTATATTCTTAATCCCCTGCTTACCTGGTGAATGTGCTGCTTGTAATGGGAAACTACATGGCTGCTCACTGTGAGGGTGGGATGTTAGGAATGTAATTTATTGATAAGCAAGGACTGTGGAATTCAGAGAAAGCACTCAGTATGGTAAAAGTACTGAAAAAAATCCCACTGATGGTTGCTGTCATGCAACAATTATTTAATGAGCAATTAAAAGAAGTAAGAGAGAAGATGCCAAAAATGGTAAATGGAAACGGATTAGACAAAGCTGAGGCTTTCACCTTTGGGGGGGGGGGGGAAATACATATGTCACCTTTGGGGGAAAAATACTGATGGAGGTTTGCCAGAGCAGGAGATTGGAAGGGTACAGCTAGAGCCAATGGATAACGAAATTGAGAGTACCTCCACACAGGTGGCTGAAGGAGTGAAACAGCTATGATAAGAAATATCCTGAGCTGGCAGGAATAGAGTTGAGAAAGAAACAACTCTGTGTAAAATTTGCATGCAGATGAAGGTGATGGCTGGCTGATGAAGAACCCTGGGAGGCAGCGAAGCGAAGATCTCCCAGGGTGGGAGGCTGAGGGAAGAAAGGGGAGCTCCCAGGTGAGAGCTGGAAGGGTTCACCTCTTTCTGTGTGCGTCAAGTTAAGATCTTCCTGTGGGGGAGGACTCTGCATTCATGTTTTTTTGCTTTTTTCTCTTTTTGTTTTTGTTTAGATTTGTTGATTTTTTTTTATCGTAATGTATTTTATTGTAATTATGAAAGTTTGAGATCTTATTGGGGGGGGGATTCCTTGCTCAAATACACAACATGTATTTATTCTCATATGTGTGTGTGTCTGAATTTATATACTGCCCATTAAACAAAATTCTCTCGTTTAGGTAAAACATATAAAAGTGCAAGAGCAAGTGATGCTATATTCTAGAATAAACAGCCCATGATTAAAATGGCTTTCATCGGCTGACAGGACTCACTTGAGACTGGAAGGTGACCCATTGTATTACTGCACAGCTTGTTTCAATAGCTAGCAATATTTTTCCAGAGGATGTGAAGAAAAAGGCCTGCTGCAACCATACAATGCTCAGAAACACCTTTACTGTACAGTGGTACCTCGGTTTATGAACACAATTGGTTCCGGAAGTCTGTTCATAAACTGAAGCGTTCATAGAGTGAAACGAACTTTCCCATTGGAAGTAATGGAAAGTGGATTAATCCGTTCCAGACGGTCCGCAGAGTACTTAAACTGAAGCGTTCATAAACTGAAGCGAACTTTCCCATTGAAAGTAATGTAAAGTGGATTAATCCGTTCCAGACGGTCTGCAGAGTACTCAACCTGAAGCGTACTTGACCCGAAGCATGGGTGTAATTGGTTCCGGAAGTCTGTTCATAAACTGAAGCATTCATAAACTGAAGCGAACTTTCCCATTGAAAGTAATGGAAAGTGAATTAATCCGTTCCAGATGGGTCCGCAGCATTCGTAAACCGAAAATTCGTAAACCGAGGTGTTCATAAACCGAGGTTCCACTGTATTAATGTAAGCAGAATTGTGGATCTATGCATTAATTTGCTCTGTATTCTCTTCTGATGACAAGAACCATGGTCCTTTGCATTTAAAAGGTTACAACTTTATTGTCTAATAAGTGGCACCTGTCATTGAAAATCTGAAGAAGAGTATGATAGTCCAAATCTACCGGTATTTGTGTTTCCAGTACATGCCCACATAACTTTAAGATGGTGCAGTTCCTCCAGTTTCATCATGCCACATTCAATCCATATATGCTCTATGCAATGCAGAAGCCGCCTGCCTGGCTACTTATCAGTTGCCTGCTGTTGCTGGCAGAGATAAAAGCAAAAACCGATAGGTGCATGACTGATAAATCATGCTGTGTTTCCTTGACAGCTTTTCTCTTGGAGGAAAAGACAAATCATGTCCTAACAACTTTCCCCTCAAGCTTTTACCCAGGCTTTATTCAACTATAAATACTAAATGCTCTAAGAGCACCATTTCATCCAGACATCTACCCACATCACCTTTTTCTTCTGCAAAGGAGAGGAGTGTCTCAGACTATGTCTTTTCTTGTTTTCTTTTCTCATTGCCCCTCTGATGTGTTAATTTCTTGCAATCTGCAAGCTCTGGTGTTTAATGCACTAAACACTTTATGTCCCAATGATGTACTGGTTTCTGTGGAGTATTATTGAAATGTGTTAGCTGAAAGCTTTCTGCAGCAAGCCATCCAGAAATGCATTTGACTTGTTTCCTTCACTTACTGCCATCAACTGGAAGGCACACACAGTTCTAATCACAGAGACAGCTTTTGTAAAGCAGACTCTGGTGAGAAGAGAATTCACATCTTTAAAGAAAAGAATCTGCTTCCTTGTGTATTAATCTGTATATTCAGTGTTTATATATCACGTTTGGCATTCCGACTTCTGTTTAAGAATCTTTGCCCCATTGGGTCATTGTGGGCAGAACTAAGGTCAAGGACAAAACCTAATGGGGAAGAGGCAAATCTCCCAGGAATTGATTGCATGGGATATTTCTTGGAGTGAGGGGCATATGGGGATTGTTTCTCATAAGTATTTTTAGAAACTTAAAATAAGTTTTTTAAAACAAACTAACAAAAGAACAGAGGAAGGATGGAATCTGATGAGTTGAGGATTTAGATCTAAGAGCCTGTTAAAATCTGGAGGCTAATGGTCACCTGACAGAGGACACTTTTGGAGATCAGAGCAATAAAACAATGGTTGCTTGGCATCCTTTCATCTGGTAAGAATAGGCGAGAACCTTTTCTGAATGCTTACAGATCCTATATACATATTAACATGAGGTTTTTTTTAAAAAAAAAATGAAAATGTGAATCATTTTCAACATATTTTCTTTCATATTTTTTCTAAACACACACACACACACACAGGCTAAGGACTGGGGAACATTTGAGAAGTGGGAAATCTAATAATAACTTTTGAATCCACACCTTAGTCTAGAAAGTGGAGATCAGGTGAGTTTAGTATATAGGAATTTGCAAAGACTGAATTCCTCACACATTCCCAGCAGAGCTCTCTTCCTACTGGTTTGGCCCCATTGCAAGATGTGATTGAATGTAGCATCTGAACTCTTTAAGTTGGAAGAGGTCCTTCAAGTCTGGCTCCAGAATATTACTATTTTCAGGGATGAACAGATTGGCTGGCTCTCTGAGCCAGCCATTGCCTAAGGGCCTCTAAGCCAACCAAGGTGGGGGATTCTGCCTCCTGATACGGTAGCAGCACCCACTCCTCCTCCTCCTGTCTTTTCTGTGGGACCAGAGAGAGGGGTTTCTTTTAGCAGTGACTGCTTCTGCCCAAAAGTTTAAGTCCTCCTCTCCTAGTGCTGTATTCATAATCAAAACAAGCCATATATTCTGGTGCTAAGTGTTCCTCTCAATCAAAACAGTTCTCTCTGCTGAACTCATCGAGGCGAAGCAAGTTGTTTTCCTTTAACTATTGATTGTGATTGGCTTTCTTCATTTTCCTAGGTCAGTTGATCAAGGTGGTGGCAGAGCTTCTGAATTCCTGTTATGTCCACATGAATGGTGCAAAAGGCAGCAGTAGAAGCAGTCCATTTCTTAATGGACCTTCCTGGCAGTGCCTCCAACTGTAATTGCACTCGCACAGAGATTATGTAGCCTTGTGCAATTTCTACACTATAAACATCAATGAAATACTGTATGTCCTCCTTCCTGAGCATTCATTCCAGCCTTTGTCCAGGGAGCCTTGGTGGCTGAAAGAAATATGTTTATTAAACGTCTGCCAGTAAAGGACAAATAGGGCCACTTCAAATGTTTAGCATTTCTTACACAGAAAATATGGAGTAGAAACTCATAGAATAGTTGCACCAAGACACAGCTAGGTTGAGATGGCACATTACAAATCCTGAAGTCATGCCATGGAGCTATCAAAGCACCACTGGCAGATATACTGCAGAAAAATAACAAGAAAGAAGTTAGCCAAACAGCTGGAATTACACAAAACGGAGGTAGCTTTATCAAAGAGTACTGTGTACATTTCTGAACATAAATAAATGTAAAATAAAAAAATTCCTTCAGTAGCACCTTAAAGACCAACTAAGTTTTTATTTTGGTATGAGCTTTCGTGTGCATGCACACTTCTTCAGATAGTGTGCATGCATGCACACAAAAGCTCATACCAAAATAAAAACTTAGTTGGTCTTTAAGGTGCTACTGAAGGAATTTTTTTATTTTACTTCGATCCAGACCAACACGGCTACCTACCTGTAACCATAAATAAATGTGTTCATAAAACACTGAAATTTTAGCAAGGAAATCTAATTTAAGAATGAATCATAATGAGTTTACAAGAGGTGGGCAATTTTCCATCACTGTGTCCATGCACATTAGAAGAAAGCTCTTATTTCTCATTTCTCTTCCAGTTATATCTGCTATGCTTTTTTGGTGTCATATTTTGGCTTGTTTTAAAGATAGCATCATAGGATTTCCTGCTGTCATTACTACTGCAGACATTCCCCTTCATGATGTTTTGAAGACTTCTAGATTAAATGATTACTTGTATGTGTAAATGAACCAGGACAGATCTGTCCACACATTCAGCTGTCAAGTACTGAATGAACAGGTGATGTAGATGTGACTGGTGAGGATGTGAATCGGTATTCTTTGAGATCATGGCACTTTTACCACTACAATATATATATATATATATATATATATATATATATATATATATATATATATATATATGTAAACGGTGCATGTTCGTGTTCGACCACTTTTCTCTGAAACCACTTGACCGATCGCATTGAAATTTGGACACAACGTTCCACTCCAATATGCAAGCGTTTGTATAAACTTAGATTACACAGATGTCACACCTGTCACAGGTAGCAACATGATTTTGAGTAAAAAAATAGCTCCCTCCAGTGGTTGTCAAAGGAACAGACGCCATATCCGTTTGTGTAGCAATAGCGCCATCTGTTGGATGCCAAAGGAAAAGATCCTATAGAACACACTATTTGGGGATAAAACAATATTTCCAGATTCCTGCCCCCACCTCCTCCTTCTCCTACCTCGCCATTCCAGAACCATAGCTGCCGGGGGGAGAGGGAGGACAGCAGGTACCCCGGGAAACAGGACAGGCCTCACCGCTCCTCACCTCCCACCACCCAGCAGGCCAGACCTCACATTACCCACCACCTCCACCGCCCACGCCATGACCGGGCCCCACATCTACCGCCACCACCGTCGACTCCCATGTCCCAAGAGGCAGCCCAACCCTCTCCTCTCCTCACCCCCACCACTGGGTGGAGAGGAAGACCGCCAGAAAGGCCGGGAGACAGGCCGGGCCTCCCCGCTCCTCACCTCACATGCTGATATTCCGAAACGCAGACCAGACCTCGCCTAACCTCACCCCCACCACCTGGTAAACTTTCACTTTCCTTTCTTTTCACTTTAACACACAGGGCCACTGCAACGCATGGCCTGGTACAGCTAGTGTGAAATAAAAACAGTAAAATACTACAAGACAGAAATTGTATAGAAAATTAACACACATCCTGTTCACTCAGAATTCACCAGGATGTCGCACCAAAGGAGGACATAGTGCCTTGACACCGCTCTCCTCAGCATCTGTAGTTGCATCACAGAAAGTCCTCCACAATCGCTCTGAATTCTAGGAAGCCGAATGTGGCCCCTCAGAAGTTTCCATGAGAAGCAGAAGCAAAGTGGTTTCTTGCTTCTCTGTTACTGCTAAAACTTATGATCTGGTCGTTGGGGGCATTTTGTCCACTTCTTTTCTTTTTCTTTTTAAAATTATTTATGTTAGAACCCAGTGCATTTTTGTGGCAATAAATTCCACAGATTAATTATAAAATGTATATGAAAAAGTGCTTTGGTCTGTTTGAAATTAACAAAGATTTCTATGCCATGGGTGATATTGTGCCTGGACATGCTGTTGAATGTCACTCATCTGGATGCTGAGCTGCCTCATTTCATTTGATACTTTATAATAAAGAAGCCAAGGCAGATTGAAAGCTGGCGACAAACAGAGTTTCTCCGTTAAATAAATCACAGCGCTGTATTTCCCGAACTGTGCAAAATCCATGTGGCTGAGTCTTTCTCCTTCAGGGTATTAAAATGTCCAAATAAGCACTTCAAGCTTTGTAACCAAAGCCGTATACGGTGCATGAACAATCTTATACAAACCAAAGTGATCAGCAGGCCGACCACCTTAGCACTATTCAAGCATGCTTGCTGCAAATATGTGCTGGCTGTTAAAGAGGCGTAGCAGATTCTTTATGCTGAAAGGTCAAACAATGAATTGAATTCTGAAGCTAATGGTGGGTAAATCCTCTAAATTAATTTTTAGAAGGTTTTGCAAAATCAGACAGCAGCTCATTCAGCTCTTACTGGGCCATTTCATTTCTAGATTTGCTATGCTAAATGTGTGTGTACACACATTTCAGTGGTAAACATAAAACTAAGACTGATTTTTATTTTATTTTTGTTGAAAATACTGATGGCCCCTGTCCTTGTATCTCGGTTGTTATTGGCAGGAAATGTCATCCTGGAATGCACCCAAACTGAATAACTAAATGAAATGCCTACCTTGCTGGGATCGGATGAAAGGTTGTCTGATTTCTTTCAGGATTTGAACTTTACAATGAAATTTAAATAGAACATGCTTATTGTGAGAGGGTTTTTTTAAAAGCTCTACTTGAGTAGTGAAAGTAAATGTTATTTTACTTTTTGCAGCATATGCCTACATTCAACATTGGCACAGATCCAGTAGAAACTTGTGTTGTTCTTATACCAGTTTAACTGTCATGGCTTTTCTCAAAGACTTCTGGGAACTACAGTTTGGTGGGTTTGCTAAGAATTTTTGATTAGAGATCCCTAGTCCCCAACATAAAACTATAATTCCCAGGAAACCCTGGGGAGATGGAGTGAGTATGCAATAAGAAGGAAAAGGGCAGATGGGACCTGTGAACCCTGAAAGGTAGCAAATCTAAAAGGAAAACTCTGGTCCTAAACCCTACCCTAATCCAGAGTGGAGTTTCTAAGATGGTTGGGTGGAGCCTGGAATGCCTCCTTCTGGCAACTCCTACAGCCAAGCGGGTTCCAAATGTCTTGCTCTGCTTTCCTTTGGACCCCATCAGGGAGGCTGAGAGGGGAGTCTTGTCATCTGGTGGTGTTGCCATATTTCAAAAAGTGAAAATCCGGACAGAAAAGTTGTTTTCGGCTAATTTATATTTTATGCAAAAATCAGTGGTACCGTAATTGTTTTGAAATTATCACACTACAAATACAATGCTTTTTATGGAAACCATTTGCAAATTCAACAGCTAACTGCTCTCTGTAGAGTTATAAATATCAAGTGATAGCACATGCAAAGCATGGAAGTGGTTGACAAAGAGTTTATTGCAAAGCATACTACCCTCCACTTCTCCTACCAATCCCCTTATTCACAAAAATAAGCACAAAATAATTAGGCAAAAAAAATCCCCCTTGGTAGGTACCGGTAATGCCTTGGTTTGCCCTAATGGCCCCATGTTGACAGGCGTGACAGACAACCAGCATTGATTTCCCTGCTCCAGAATGCTCATCATTTAACAATATATATTAGTTACTGCTCTTAAAGAATTTCCTCCTTCTCCAACACATAATCTATGAAGTGAAGACCCTGTCAATACAAGCACTGCCTATTATTGTACCATCACTGATATGTACAATTAATTAGTCCAAAGGCATTATAATGCCAACATTTTGTTAGTTTGTTGTTTTAACGGTGATCATATTACTCATGAGGGGGTTCATTTGTTGGAAATTAGTCAATGACCACTTTTATCCAGCACCAAGGGCCTTCTGGTGGTTCCCTCACTGCGACAAGTGAGGTTACAGAGAATCAGACAGAGGGCCTTCTCGATAGTGGCACCCGCCCTGTAGAATGCCCTCCCATCAGATGTCAAAGAGAAAAACAACTACCAGACTTTTAGAAGACATCTGAAGGCAGTCCTGTTTAGGGAAGCGTTTAATGTTTAATAGATTATTGTATTTTAATACTCTGTTGGAAGCTGCCCAGAGTGGCTGGGGAAACCCAGCCAGATGGGCGGGGTATAAATAATAAATTATTATTATTATTATTATTTTAGTTTATGATATTTTATTGTGTGTATTTTATTAATATATATTTTCCTTCTTCAAAATTGTTGTAAGTTGCCTTGAGATTGTGGTATATGTCAATGGATGTGTAAATGAATGAAGAAATAAATTATGATGATTTTGCGTAGAAATTAGCACCTGTTGAACATGTCAACCATGGAAAACAGCATGCCAAAGTTAGCAAATCTTACAAGCAAAAAGGATCTTGGCTGATAGAAACAGAACTAAATGGCTATGCACCATTCCAAGAAAGACAGAACTTAATCAAATGGACGACCAATATAAGGAAATAGGAATGTATATCTGAGGTGGTGCATTTGCATTCAAGGGTTGCACTAAGAGGCTTATGGTAATATCCCAAGTGGGGCAAAAAAGTCCGTCCTGATGTTGCTTGTCATTTTCTAGTCCATCATATCAGGAAGCTACAAAGAATCAACTGGTCTTGGCTGCCCTCCAAGGGCATTTACATGCAAGTAAAAAGGTAAACATTTTCTATTGCAGTCTAACATATGGACTCGGCAGATAGGAAAGAGCAGCTTTCAGTTTGGGGCTCTTACAAGAAAGAGGAGGAGCAACAATGGCTCCAGTCCGAGAGCAAAGAGTACTGCAACATTGCTTCAACCAAGATTCTCAACTGCTCTTGAGAAACCCTATTCCTGTGACCATTCCTTTTTCAACCTGAAATTAAGAGGCAGAAAAATAATGGAAGTAGAGAGATAGAAATTGAAAACACCCATTCATTTCTATTCCATATTAATTTCATTAAAATGCCCTTAATTTCTTTTACAAAGTTAACTTTTATGACCAAGCATTTTTTTTCAGGAGTGTAGCCTGACTGTGTGAAGAATTAATCTTGTCTTATAGATGAATGAACATGATCTGAGGAAGATAAAACGAATCACTAAGTGATTGCAGTTAACCAAAAAGTTCCTCTTTGCTCCCTTATGGAGAATGATGGAATATCATTTTATTGAACTCCATTATCCTAATGAGAAGATATTCTGCACTTGATCTTAGCCAAAAGGCTGGAGAAAATGTTTTAATGACTTGCTGCTGCTGCTTAATGAGAAGATTTCATAATTACTGAAACTACATCTGTTTGATTAATGAGCTTCTTGCAGTATTCATGCTTCCCCCACAACTCTAAGGAGGACATGCATTAAAACTTATTATTATTTTACTTCGATCCAGACCAACACGGCTACCTACCTGTAACCTTTGAGATATTTTATTGATCAAGCAAAACTAATTCTACTTCCTTCAAAACCTGTCAAATGATTCTCTCAATTTAACACTGAAATGCTATATTAGTTTAAATATGGTGGCAGCTGTAATTCCAAGTCTTAACTGATTTTGATTACTGTGATTTGTGTAATGGACACAATGCAGGAAAATTTAGGGCTATGTTTTGTTTTTCAAAATGTGCATTTCTAAATGCACTTTGATATTTGAGCAAAGAAGAGAAGACTCAGGAAATGTAAAACAGTTTCAGTGAATCAGTTCTGATGCAGACATTGGCCTAGGTGCTCCAGATCAGGTCGGTTTGTACAAGAAATTGCAAAAATAGCATTCTGAAAACATCTCTAGGAGAACTGTAATCTGAATTAGAAGTTTTTTTAAATACAGAATAGCGGCCCACTATTAGTAATAAAGTGACAGGAGCTGACCTTTAGTACAACTGAAATTAATGGTAATGATATACCACTAAATTGGACTGCATTCAAGTACAGCAGCTTAGTTGGTTTATCAGGCTGAAAGGCTCTTAAATATTCAGCTGGTGTGGAAATACAGAAGGCTGGTGACACCACCAATGAATGTTGGGGCGGGGAAGAGCCTCTTAAGAACATCCATAAAATGATACAGAGTTACAGAGTTTTAAAACCCCATAAAGTCCCATTCATCTCTGCTATAATTTGCCTCTTCTTAACAAACGTCTCATAATATATGACAGCTGCCAATCATTTTAATGTCAGCAACCTACCATCATTTGTTAGAGCCACAGGGATATATATATAATAGTGACAAACACACCGGTGATGAAAAATGAGAAACAAGAAATACTTGTTACATTTTTTAAAGGACCCTTTCCAAAACGCTTTATGTTAATCACAGTATAGCTATAAAGGTGGTGTGTGCACAGTGGTACCTCGGTTTATGAACACAATTGGTTCCGGAAGACTGTGCATAAACTGAAGCGTTCATAAAATGAAGCAAACTTTCCCATTGAAAGTAATGGAAAGTGAATTAATCCGTTCCAGATGGGTCCGCGGTGTTCGTAAACTGAAAATTCGTGAACTGAGGTGTTCATAAACCGACGTTCCACTGTATAAGGAGGTTTTCATGGGTGGGGGGAGGTGATGTAGGGAAGTGAAGTGACACCAACAATGGGGACAGCAGAGAGCTTAGATGGAGTAGAACAGTAGGCTGAAGTTCCAGGAGAGGCTGTCCTTCCAGAGACAGCCTCAGGGGTGCCAACTTGAATAAAATATTGGTGCAGGTAAGCACCACCTCACATAATCCCACACGCACACACACACACACCATTTGAATGGCAATGCCCATCATCTTTGGAGGGACCCAGCCCCCTCCAGCATTTTAGTGGGGGAGCTGAAGGGACCTCAGCCCCTAGAAGGTGGCTCCTATGGGCAGCTGACTCACTTCCAGCTTTCTGAGCACTGAACATCTCCCTGCTTCCAGTGATAAAGCCTCTTGGAATATTGGTCAACTGAAATCTGAGACTTAATACCAAATTCTAAAACAATTCAAGTACTGTGGAAGCAAAAGTGTAACACTTAAAGGTTGTATTGTAATATTTTTGAAAATGACAATACAAGTGTGTAAAGTTCCAAAGTAATAGACTATGGGTGATACCCAGCGGTGACTGTCTGCAACCGATTCCCCCTGCTCTAGATGGAGCCCCAACCCTGTGGAGAAGATTGCTGCTGGGGGGGGGGAGTGCGAGGGACTGCCAGAAAGGGGCTTACTGTACTTTCCTTCTTATTTGATACTACCTTACTGTACATTCTGAAGGGCAGAAGAAGACATGCATTTTCCCCCTTTAACAACAACAAATTTGCAGCAATAATTTCCGCTTGTAGATTCCTTGCATTTTAAAGAGACAAGAGCATACTGCACATGCAAATATCTGCATATCTGTTCCCAAAGTCAATTTACCTTGCAAGAGTGAATGTGTTATGAGCAACAAGAGGTTTGCAAACAGTTTACTGTGCAACTTGTTGAGTGTCAAGTAATTATGCAACAAGTTGTACTGAAAGAAAAATTATGAACAAGGTCTGTATTTTTAAATAGGAATGATATACAATTAAACAATTCATCTATGCAATATGCAACAAGGATGGGAAATGATATTGATTATCCTGCCACTATGAAAATTTTGAATCTGCTCTATGGATGGATAAGTGGAATGTCATTGTTTGGCCAAGTGAAAATAAATATCTGTGAATCTAAATGAGAACCTCCCTGCATGCTTACTCCACAGCTGATTAAATGTGCATTGTATCTTGTGCACGAGCATCTAATCCTGAGGAGCACAGTCTGTGTGAAAAGCAGTCCACAGATGGCTCATTTGCGGCACACAGTCTCAAGTGAAATAAATAATCTTCTTCAATCTGATGTTTGTTTTATTCAATGAGAAATTCAAGGGTGAGTCTTGCAGCGTCAAATCCAGTGATTCCCTTCTCCCTGCCCAGTTTATTTTAGGAAATATATTTGCACCACCCCAGGCTCATTTACTGAACTGTGTTTGGCTTCAATGTAAGGGTGTAAAAATCCAGCCCCAAACAAACAAAGGGGAAAATAGCCAGCTGCAAAAACTTTATAATTAGCCAGGCAAAGGAGGAGAGGCAGATGGATGATACATTCCACTAAATGTTAACTTGGAGAAATGCCAAAAGCAGCTGATTACAAAGGGGGGGGAGGGGAAAGGAAAAGGAGGGAAAGCAATAAATTGCCCTTTGTTGTTATTGCTCTTGTGATCAGAATAATTCAAAAATACAGTGTATTTGACTCTTCGGAGAGGGAAGGTAAAACATTTATAGCTCATTAGCTTCCATAAATTAAAAACCATTTTAAAGGGAAGTTAGTCATCACAATACGCAGATGCTGTGGATGCATGAATCATTATAGGCAACTGTAGACACTCCCAACTCCCTTCTGATCCAGCCATAGAGATGCAGGACCCGCCTCCCGCCCTTCCTCCTTCTTCTTAGCCAGATGCAAAGACATGGCTAAAAGCTCCCTCTGCTGGTCCCACCTAGGGAAGGTGGGAATGGCCACAGCCAATAGTTTCAAGCTTGCTTTAAAAGTTAAGGGCAGTGACGTAGTAATGGGGGGGGGCGTGCTGTAGAATAGTCTTAAAATAGTAATAGTTACTTTCTATTTTGTAATGTTTATTTGTAGTACATTGAACTTAAGCAAGTAAAGCAATCCTGTCCCGTCTTCTTTTTTGTCCTTAATGTGGTTCAACAACTTTCCTCTCTTTGCTCAGAGAGAGAATTCCCACGCAAGCAACTTGTTTGTTCAAGATCTCTGAGCTGAGCACCTGCTGGGGCTGAACCAGATGACTGACTGAAACCCTGAGTTCTCAGGTGTCCTTTTCTGCTGTGAGAGATCTCTGCTCTGGTTTCAGGGACGAGTCATCAACTAGCCTTCTCCAGCCTCTTTTTGATGCATTTGCTAGAGGTAAACCTATTGTGCCTAATGCAAACCTACCTGCATGGCATTTTTAAATACAATGAACTCAGATATAGCATTTTGTGCATATTAAACTTACACCTTTAACAAGACTGACTTTGAAGCCTTTAAAGGTAAAAGGACCCCTGACCATTAGGTCCAGTCGTGACCAACTCTGGGGTTGCGGTGCTCATCTCACTTTATTGGCCGAGGGAGCCGGCGTACAGCTTCTAGGTCATGTGGCTAGCATGACAAAGCCACTTCTGGTGAACCAGAGCAGCGCACGGAAACGCCGTTTACCTTCCCGCCGGAGCGGTACCTATTTATCTACTTGCACTTTGATGTGCTTTTGAACTGCTAGGTTGGCAGGAGCTGGGACCGAGCAACAGGAGCTCACCCTGTCGCAGGGATTCGAACCGCCGACCTTCTGATCGGCAAGCCCTAGGCTCTGTGGTTTAACCCACAGCACCACCTGGGTCCCTTTGAAGCCTTTACAGCAAGGAATAATGAAGTTGTGGCCCTCCAGATATTGTTGGACTCCCAATTCCCTTTTTGCTTTACAAGGACTTCTTCTAGCTTACTAGTGTAAAGAGATTTCATTTCTACTGTGACAAGTTTCCCTGGAGTTTCCTGCACTGACTCAAGCTTGGTGCTGCTGTGTCCAGGCTGAGCACCTCCCTTATCCCTCTCAGCTTGGTAGGTCAGGATCAAATGCTGACCCAAGTTTGACTGCTTAGCAATAATAAAGGGGATGGTGCAGTCTACATTATATCCCACCACCGCAGCAGTGATGAATCCGGGCTCTTAAAAGTATAGGTCTTTCTAGTTTGCAGTCTAACCCTGCACACATTCCATTAAAGAAATTTCTCTGAACCATTTCTTGAATAGAGAAACCTGTCACTGATATTTTTCTATATGCCCCCAGTACAGCCACTGAAGGACAGCTTTACCTTTAGACAGAAAATTGCCAGTGCTGTTGACACAAACTATTTCCTTCCAGCTCTTATCAAACCTCACGGCCGACAGCAGGAGACAAATGGAAAGTGCCAGTTTAATTGGGGAGGTAAATGCCATCAATACTCTGAACTGTTAAATCAGTGTGGAAAAGGGTGAGAGTTGATGAAGGAGTTCCATTTAATAAAAGGGTCCACAAGAACAAATAAGGTGTTTTGCAAAGAAGAGTTCTTCAATGCAAATGGCTCAAAATGCTGGAGTGGAATGGCCTTACTTCTCATTAAGATTTCTGCCTCCTCCTCCACGCTGCTCCATTTATTTCAAAATACAACAATATTTTGTGACATTGGACTGAGGACCTCTAATGAAACCTGAGACATAAGAGCTGGTTCAGGTTCGCTAACATGTGACCCCAAAAATTTGGATCCTCTCCAAACTGATGCCAATGTTTTGTGCTCTTTTTGTTCTGTGAACCCTGAATTTTTTGCCACCCCCAAACTGAGTCATTGATACTCAAACCAGGGGCCGTACATACCCCCCCCAACCTCAACATTGTCTGATTCACTCCAAACCACTGTCCAACTGAGCCTGTAACATACCAGCTGACCACCCCTTACTAGGGTCACATAGAAACAAAAGTGGATCTGAAAGAACCACCAGTGCCTGTGCTACACACACCTTCCATGTTTCCTTCTGTCCTGCTATAGCCTCCAGGGCAGGGCAGACACTGGACTGTGTCAGAGACCTAGTTTTTCTATGTGTGATTTTGTGCACATTTGCCTACACAGGAGTGCTTTCTTTTCTCTTTTCTTCTTTATTCCCCCCTCCCAAATATAACAGAATATGAATAACAAAAAGGAAAATGATGAAAATAAGAAAGAAAATACCCCGTGTTTGACACTGAAAGTTAGAAGGTGCATACAATGTAATGCAGGCAACAACCATTCAACACAGGGGTTCTGTTTCTGGGGGGCCCACCCAGGTGTCAGCGGAGGGCATATAAGTGCGCTCCACCCCACTATGCTCTGCCCCTGTCTTCTTCTGGGTCCAATTGATTGCACATCAATAGGATGCGCCTAAAATGGTTGCCGCCTGTTTGGACATTTGATAACATATTGCATTTTGTTTTGTGCAAGTCTCTGTTCTAGATTGGAGAATATGGTACCATGTGATTTTAGGGAAAGCTGTTCTTATAGAGCATTACGTAGCCTAAATTATTGTGTATGCTTTCTATTATTGACCAACTTGTGGATGGTGCTCAAGGGGAGGTTTTCCCACTAGGTGTTGCTGCCTGGTGCAGTTTTAGTACTTACCTACCCTTTTTGAGTTCTGGGAACTTTAGGTGAGCAGGAGTGAAGGTCTTTGTTTACCTGTACGTGGTGCCATTTTGTAATTATTTAAATACAAGTTTTCCAACATACCAAACTAACACAATTTTTTTGTTAAGTGTCCTGCCTGGCCCACCCTTTCTGATGGTGAAGCAGGATGAATTATATTGGGCAATATAATAATCCTGTGCTACCAGCTAAACATTGCACTTGTGAAATGCATCTGAAAACATCTGAAAGTACCCATTAACACCCACACACCTCTCCTGTATACATTAGAGAATGTGCAGGGCCTCATTTAAAACAGCCTTATAAATGGCCTTTAGACTGCCTGGTGAACTGATGAGAGTTTTATGAACTAGCAAACAGAATAGTGGCAAAAAGGGGAAGGAAGGAAGGAAGGAAGGAAGGAAGGAAAAGAAAAGAAAAGAAAAGAAAAGAAAAGAAAAGAAAAAAGATATGGCACATCACTATTTCCTGGTCTGGTGCCCTGATCATTGGTCACAGTGGCTGGGGTTGGTGCAAACTGTAGTCCAAAACATGTGGAAGACACCACACAGTGCATGAGCTGATTGCTGTCCCCAAGAACAAAACACAATAACAACAACAACAATTTATTTCTCCCCAGCCTGCTTCCAACAGGATATCAAATGTGCTCTGAATGCAAATGAATGCCCTGAGGTGATTTGATCTTCCCAAGCTATAGTCTGAATCAATAATTCAGTGCTACTGAAGGGAGAAGTCCTTTCACTAGAGAAAGTTTACCTCAATGAAGCTGTTATCTCAATGACAACTATTGAGTGAATGACTGTGATTATCTGTCTGTGCTCTGCAATATCAGTCATACCTCATTTTCTCAAAAGTGACTATTAATACCCTGGTTTGTGCCATTGGCTTAAACACAATAAAACTGTGCTCGATCCACACCCATCGCCATAATGCACGTTTGGGGACCGGACTTGCAATCACAGCTATAGGTTAATTTCTGATCAGCTGACTTGGGCAGCCATTATACATCAGCATCCCATTAAAAGATTACTGTAAATACTGAAGGGGAAAATTCGATCTCTGTCACAGATGGGGGTGGCTACTCCCCAAGTAAGCACGCTACACACCATCTGGATTTTCTGAGTTTTATTGTGCATGCTATTTACAGTGCAAAGACGTCTCCTGCCATGTCTGCTCCGTGTGGAACAGAACCCTGCAATGGCTTCTGGTGGGCTCTGACCCAGCATTTAAGACGGGGTACCCAAACGCCCCTCCTCCTGGCTCTATGGTGCCGTTCTGCCTACCCCCTCCTTTCCAGCCCCTGCTGAAGCTAGCACCGCCTTAAAAGAGTTTCCTTCATGGCTGAGGTATTGTTGCACATAATTCAAGTGTTTTGAATGATGATGGCCAAAAGGATTCAGAGACCTTTTCAGAATATTGTAAGTTTAAACCTGCGTCATCTTCTGCAGAATTAGCAGAATTAGCAGAATCTTCTGCAGAATTTTTATGATACTGTTTCAATGTTTTATGTTAATTGGTGCTTTTTAGCCCATCATATAAATTTAAATATGATTATTATTATTAGTAGGGACCCAGGTGGCGCTGTGGTTAAACCACTGAGCCTAGGGCTTGCTGATCAGAAGGTCGGCGGTTCAAATCCCTGTGACGGGGTGAGCTCCCGTTGCTCGGTCCCAGCTCCTGCCAACCTAGTAGTTCGAATGCACGTCAAAATGCAAGTAAATAAATAGGAACCGCTACAGCGGGAAGGTAAACGGCGTTTCCATGTGCTGCTCTGGTTTGCCAGAAGCGGCTTTGTCATGCTGGCCACATGACCTGGAAGCTATACGCCGGCTCCCTCGGCCAATAATGCGAGATGAGCGCGCAACCCCAGAGTCGGTCATGACTGGACCTAATGGTCAGGGGTCCCTTTACCTTTACCTATTATTATTATTAGTAGTAATATACGTAACAATCAGTTTAGAATGATTTTTAAATTTAAAAATGACATTTGATTTGGATTTCACCAAGTGCTTATACTGTGATGACCAGCAAATTCTCTTTCTTCTTCCACTAAAATGTCTAGCTGCTTTAGACTCAGGGGAGGCTGTGCCTCAGATATTCACACAGTTAACGCTGGGGAACCTGGTGTTTATGCACTGATTCCATGGTCACCAAGTGTTTTTCAATGCCCTCTTTAGAGGCAGTCTCCTCAGAGATGGAAGGAAATGAACTCAGATGCCAGTTGGACTGTACCAGTCTCTTTGCTCCTAAGGGTTAAGGAGCAGTGGCAGGACAAGGCAAGGAAATCTACACTGGAGCTCTAAAGCTGTGAGTCTACCACCTTTTTACCTGAGCTAAATTCACTCTAAGATTTTGTGTCCAAAGGAAAAAGGCATTTGGAAAGGCTTAACTTTCCCCCCAGAGTCTCTATTAGAACTACAACAAGTTTGAGAAAACTGCCAATCTTATTCCAAAGAAATGTCCCAAACATTGGGAGAGGGGAGAAATTCAGTTTCAAGTGAAAAGAGTCAATTCTCCTCCACATCTGGGGCTGTAAACTGACCCAACGACAGGAAAGAATGAGAGAGGTACTCACACAAAAAGCCAAAAAATATGTCATCAGCTATGGGGTATCTTATGAAAGTTGATTATTTATTATTATTATTATTATTATTATTATTATTATTATTATTATTACCACCATCATCAATTATTTATTATTTGGAATTGTTATTCATTGTGAAGGTTCTTTTAGAAAATGTTGTGAGCTGCTTGAAGGGGTTTATACAAAAAGGTGGAATAAAATTGTTTTGGATACCATAAATGAGCAAGAAAGAGAAGAGGGGAGCAAAATACTGTCCACTCGAGGTTAGAGCTTTATGCAGTGGTATTTCATATTTCTCCATCCTAATTATGGACAGAAACACTGGAGGGATCATCTCTGAGCTTTTTCTGGGGAAGAGATATTCTCCCAACGGATTATCAGGGATGGGCCTCACTAACAGTGACAGGACCTTCTTTCTTAAAGTTCCCCCTCCTCACAACACCTCACCAATGTTCTCAGAAAAATGCATTTTGAGAAATTTTGCGCTCAGCAGTACTCAGTATCAAGGGTTGTCTAAATTACTCTAACATACTGAAACAAAATTTATCATTAAATACTTGTTTAAACAAACAAATCTGACCATTTGGGTCTATATGATGTGAACATCAGATTAGTAAAGTTGCTTTTACAAACATAGGAGAGTAAAACTGGTTTAAGACAAACAAGTATTAGCTGAATTTTGCAAGCATCCTGGAAAGCAAAGGACATGGACCAAGAATGTGTGTCACATCCCTTTGCATTGCCTCCCCCCACCTCTTCCCCCTCCTCTGCCTCTTTGCCTCCTTTCCTTGCACAACAACATAAAGTATGACTTGCTAAACTTGCATTTTCTCTGATCAGGGATCAGAAGCTGTAGGAAAACGTCCAGCTCAGCTTTCCCCCTTTATGTTAAATTGTCAGGGAAAAGCCAATAACAGTGCTACGTTTCTTCCCTGCATCAGCACTTTTGACACATTTTAGGTTAAAAGATACAAAATGAGGCAGACGCTTAAAAAAGCAGCACGAAGGGGAAAGATGTCTGAGTTGGGGGGGGGGGAGTACTTCAAGGCAGAGGTGCTCAACCACGAGGAGGGTGTGGGTTTGGGGTACCATTAAGGACTCAGAATGGGAAAGTTCATTTCCGTACCAGAAAATTTCCACATTTTATGTTATCTTTGACGTGACATAAAAGCCACTTCTGAAAATTGAGTGGAATCTAGCAGAATTTTAGTGTTTGTTCCAAATTAATTGCTTCCACACGCATCAGTTTGCAACCCTGTTAAATGGGGAAATCGCAGAAGTTTTGCAATGTGATTTCCTCATCATTTTCATGGATCACAGCATGTGATGAAATTTGGAGCGGTATTCCAGCATACAATTCTTTCCTGCCATTTTTTAATATATTTTGTAAAAATGAACCAGCTAGCTTGATTCTTATTGCCAGATGTCTGGGACTCTAAGCTTGGAATGCCAAGGACCCCCAGGAAGCCAAACTGGAGTGGTGCAATTGGTTCCGGGGAGTTGGTCGCTCTCCAAGTTCATCGCTCCCCGAGGCACGCTTCTGCGTGTGCGCGAAGTGCCGATAGAGTGCTTCTGCGCACGCTGCGCAGATCGCTTATGCGCATCCGAGCGCCGCAGAACCTGGATGTAAACACTTCTGGGTCCGCGGTGGTCGGAATGCGAAACGGTCGCAAACGGAGGCGGTCGCAAACCGAGGTTTGACTATGGTAGACTTGGCTCCTAAGCAGCAGATTACTTACAAATGAGGGCAAGCTTTTGCAAACATTTGGGGAGGGGTCCATGTGTGGAATACTCATACTAAAAACATGACTGCTAGTGCATTTGCTCAACCATTGAGACTCCTCAACTCTTTCAGATTACTCCTTTCCTTTGCTTGAGTCTGTACCCTCTCCCTTTTCGCGTCTTCCTTTAAAATACACACATCACGTCGCTCCAATTGCACTAGTGTGAGAAGAGGAGAGCTAGGCAAGTGCACTGGACATATGAACACAGTTATATTTGCTAGAAATAGGGTGCCTGTTTTTGTAATGGGTTGCTATTGAAATATTATCTTTCATGTTTATTCTGGTGCATCTTGGATAGTCTCTTTAGATTAAAACTCAAAAAGTAATTCATAGGGGGAAAGAAAGGACCAATTATCTTACTGGAGGTGAGACAGGGCTGCATGCAATTCCCCACCCTGAAACAAGAGGCCTGTGGTGGGAATTCATTTGGAAAGTGCCTCTCTAGTAGGGTAGTATCTGCCTCGCCTGATGTATTCAGCTGTGAGCCACTAAGTCCCTGCACTGCAGAGTGTACAAGGAATGGATGTTGAATGGGAGGCATGTAAATACCCCACCAGAAAATCAGAATGAATACTGGATGTATGCTCATCATCATATATCTGCCCCATAAACAAATCTGAATGAATGCTCATGCAAGCTCTGAGCAATGCAAGCTCTGAGCAAGCAAATCTGTGCTGACTGAGCAGGTCATCTGCGGGAGCATCGCTTGATGAGAGTCTAATAATACATTACTTGGGAAGCCTCATTGTCGCTGTGCTATGTGTCCCCCCCCCCAATGCCTCTCTAGCAGTAATATTTGTTAAAACAACTGCAGGATATAATTTCATTAGTCAGTATTTCCCCACCCCTGAAAGTGGCAGCTAGTCTTGTTTCGAAAGTAGAGTCCAAATAGGAATAGATGTGAGTGATCCTAACTGCAAAATGTTGTACTAAGTGTTTCAGTGGGCCACAGATAGTTCTTCATGTCACAAAAGCCTCTATAGGCTATAGATATGATATTGGAGGTGGGGACACCAGCAGTGGCTGAGTTCAGAATGTTCAGGTGCACACTGTGTGCAGTGATTTTTTCCCCCTGAGTCCTGGATCCCAGCCACAAAGCATATTCATACTTGCATTTCTGGAAAAAACTTCTGAGAAAATCTCTGCAGGGTATGCAATGAGGAGACACAAGGACACCCTCAAAAGTAAATGACACATGAATGAATAAACCTTGGTGCAGGTGGGTATACAATGACCGCTCCCCACCAATGCGACTCCTGGTAGTTCGGGGTGGCCTCATCCTCCCCAGGCTGGATACCTGGAGGTCTCCGCCTACCTCAGCCAATCATCCAATCCAGCCTGGGGAGGCATTGCCAGAGGATTGGCCAGGTAAGGGGACGGACCGTCCTGCCCACACAACAGAAGGTGAATCTTACCTGTGAAGCTGCAGTCGGCTCCAGAGCTTCTCCCACCCTCCCCTCCCTCAGTTAAGTCTTCTTTTGCAGGTTAACCTCTTCTCCACAGGTACGCAGATGCTGCTACGTCAAGGTCGCTGTTGAAGGGCCAGAAAGGAATTTTCCTGCATTGGCAGGTTTTGCCTTTCCCGTAGCAAAATGTCACAACTTTGGCAGTTTCAGGCCTTGGGCGGAATCCTTTAGTCTATCTTCCTAAAGGGGAGGGGCGTGAAGCGGTGACCCATGCCCCCCTTGTGGCGGTGATACCAGGGTTCCCCTTTAATGGGGAGGCATTGGCCATACGCCAAGAGGTTGTCATTGCTCTCCCCTCCAATGGCGGCGAAACGGAGGGCGGGCTCTCTGCTTGAACATATATTCTCCAGAGCCAGCCCAATCCCCACACATTCTGAATAACCCTGAAGTCTCCCAGATCCCCAGCTGGGGACCAGGAAGGATAAACGCCCAGTGACTGAGCCAACATTTCCCTACATCTGAAACTTAATAAAGTTGTGGCCAATTTTAATCCCATATCAAGTTGTCTTGAGTCATTATTCCGCTTGGGGGTCACCTGGGGTTGGCGGGACTCCGCCTGTCCTTTCCACGCAATAAGGCAGGTTATTTTGATGAGTACTGCTCATGGAGTGAAAGAGACACAGAATCTTCTCTTACAAACAGGTAAGACAAGTGAAGTACACTTAAATTGGAAAGCGAGTGAATGAAACAGCTTGTGTCACACAGCAAGCTCTCCCTTTTTCAAAAGGAGCATAAGACAAAAGCACAAATAGATTCCAGTCAAAGCAGTTCACTTTTATTTAGTTTCTGTGCTCCCTTTTGAAGACACAATGCAGTGTAATTAACTATAAATTAAACGCTGAGGAGAAAGAAATGTGAGAGCATTCTTTGTCAGCAAAGCTCATGACAATTAGCTGGCTGAATGAAACCTGATCTACCATTGGGCTTCAGAACCTGATGCCAATATGGACATGAATTAATGTTATGGCAGTATGTGGAAAGCTTAGTGGAAAGGTCACAATATACTTTAAAATATGTTCAACGCTAGCTTGTTTTCTCCTGCTTTGGAGGGTAGGAGCCAAACCAATGACTTCAAATTACAAAAAAGGAGATTCTGTTCCGACTAAACATCAGTAAGAGCTGTTTGACATTGGAATGGTCTCCTTCAGGAGGCTGTGGACTCTCCTCCCTTGGAGGTTCTTAAGCAGAGGTTGGGTGGCATCTGCCATGGATGCTTTAGATGAAATTCCCGTATTGCAGGGGGTTGGACTAGAGGACCCTCAGGATCCCTGATTCTACGAATCTTCACATGAATAGTTCTACAATAGCTGAACAGCAACCAAGAACAACTCTCTATGTGTTCCCAATGCTGTTGAGATTGTCTTTGGTTGAATGTAAACATTTCCATGGGTCCTGAAAATATAGTGTCTAAAATTAATGCCAGTATTTAGGGATGGTGGGGCTGTTGACACCCCAAATAGCACTGCTAGACAATGCTGCCCCTCCTTGTCCCATGCAATGCTCACTTAGGCACTGTTGCCACATCGTTGTGTGTTTCCTCACCCCTATTCCTGTCAATGATTGCCACTTCAAGCTGGCATGAAAGTACATACAATGAAATCAGAATATTATTTGTGAGTTTGAGAGATGCTGCATGTTTCAAGAACGAAGCACAGAATGCTGGGTGCCGTCTTTGCCAGCACCCCCATGGTGCAAGTAGTCTGTAGTTCCACCCTGGGCAAACTGCTGTATATTGCCAATGTAATGGAATGAATTAATGGAAATGTGAAGCTTTGATCAAAGTCAAAATGGAATAGGAAAAAATCCAATTGTCAAAATAACTTTCCATGCAAATTGGCTATCTCAGATCACCTTACAATACATAGGAGAGCTGTGAAAGGAACAACTAGAATGGATAATTGTGTCAACATCTGGCTTCCTATTTTGGGGAAGTGATGGGGACTGCAGGTCAGAATTGCCGCCAAACATCAAAATTTGAACGGGCCAATCAGGGGGCTGCTAGTGGGTGGAGCTTTGCTGGTGGACCGTAAGCTAGAAGTTTCCACTCCAGCCCGCCAGTGACACAAAAAATTGGCTGTGCTGGACACTTCCTGTGCAGTTGGCATAAGAGCAAACCCTCCCTCTCTTCGTGCTCCTATAATAGTTTAGTTTAACCTTTTATTGTGTTTTAGATCACTTGCTTCTTAGCAAATTTAACCATATGTATTTTCTTCCAGGGTTGTGTGTTTAACCATGTTTTGTTTTGTTTTGTTTCCTAGGTAGCTTCTTAACAATGTTTTGCTTCCTTTTGTACTATCTGACCTTGCTGTGGTTGCCATACTTGGAGCTGGGAAAGAATTTATCTGCAGACAAATTGGCTGGTCTGAAGGTTTTGTCTTTGTCATTGCAAAAGTCACAATTTTTGGTGGTTAAGGCATTGGGCGGAATCCTAGTCATCAAGCTTTTGGGTGAATTGCTGCATCACAGGTGCGTACTCAGGGCACCTGGTTAGCTGGGTCTCAGTGGAAGTCTCTGTCCAGAAGCCAAGAGTGGGGCAGACAGCCATGGAGTTTCCAGCAGTGGCTTGAGGACGGTCACTTCAGTAGATTGGCATCTTGGGGAGGCCATAATCCTTAGGACAATTCAAAGTGTTGGTGCTGACCTTTAAAGCCCTAAACAGCCCCAACCCAGTATACCTGAAGGAGCGTCTCCACCTCCATCGTTCGGCCCAGACACTGAGGTCCAGCTCCAAGGGCCTTCTGGCGGTTCCCTCCCTGCGAGAAACAAAGTTACAGGGAACCAGGCAGAGGGCCTTCTCAGTAGTGGCACCCACCCTCCCATCAGATGTAAGAGTCGTTTATTTCCTTGACTTTTAGAAGACACCCGAAGACAGCCCTGTTTAGAGAAGTTTTTAATATCTGATGTTTCATTGCATTTTTAATATTTTGTTGGAAGCTGCCCAGAGTAACTGGGGAAACCCAGCCAGATGGGTGGGGTATAAAATTACATTCTACATTTTACTGGGTGGGTGGAATCTTTTTTCTTATTCAGTTCTCAGGAAAGGATGCTCTGAATCAAGACAAGATGTCTTTTCGAAAAAGCTTGTGTGACGTTTTTATAACTAGATTTCATGAAAGAATTAGTAACTGACAATCTGACATTCAATGATCTGGTGATCGAAATGGCCTTTAGATGTACCGGTACTTAAATCTCGGCAAATCCTAATGTTACATTGCACACGGTGTTCTTTCACAAGCAGGGCTAGATTCAGGATTGTGGACACTCAACAGTAGCCTCCTTAACTAGCACGTGGCAGGACTGACAGCACCCTCCAGGCGAGAATCCCCTGCCAGTTAACGCAAGCAAGCAAGCAATGTGGTATGAAAGAGGGGCTTAGGCTGTAGGCCACTTCGTTGCCATGCCAGAGAAGGAGGTAGCAGCAGCAGTCATCAGGCAAGCAAGCAAACATGATTTGTCAGCATCTGATTAACAGGAATTACCATGGCCAGATACTAAGAATATACTGTAAAAGCAAGGCTTGCCAACCATTCACAGTGCACTGGGATCCCAAGTTTGTACATTACAAGTGACTTCAACCTGAGTTTCTTTCAGCCCAAGCTACAGTCACAAGGTAGGATTGTGAATTAACACAAGGTAGGATTGTTCTGCTGAGCTCACATTTGCTATGGCTAATACTTACTTTGAAGTGCTGTAGATAGCTTAAATTAAACATTGTAATAGAGAAATATATTAATACCATGATGCATCAATATTAATTAAGGAATTAACTCTGCCTGGGCAGCCTTTGGTACTATCTGTCTGTGCTGCTCAGCATTTAAAATTCTCTGCATTGGTTGCTACTCTTATGCCATATGAATTAAAGAAAGTTACAACAAGTTCTTTTTGTCAGCTCTCTCCGTCTGAGCAGTGAACACAGTCACTTTTCACCTCAAAGCTCAAACGTCACAAGCAGAGCAATCCATGGAAGACATTGCATGCCAGGCTCAATCACATCACATTAATAAGCAGGCGACAAGTAAATGAAATGTCAAAGCACTACAACTATTGATTGACCGTATAGTACAACATGGTGGAATCTTAATTAATATCCGTGGCTGCCTGAGAAGAGGCAGCAGCTTGCCTTCCTTATAGATTTCCTCTTGTTGCTTTCAATACACTCATTTTCTGGTCCCATATTTGATGTCCATTCAATTTATTCATTTGACTGCCCCCATTCACCATCCTCTTTATCTAGATCTGCTATGTAATTAATGCATGGGGAAATAAAAACTGGACCAGTGAGCCTCATGAATTCAGGTTTTAGTCTAGGGCACAATGTGCCAGGAAATTTTTCTGCATGCACTCCACTGAATAGATGGCAGCTGCTTAGGAGCATTCAGAGGACAGATGAAGGATCCACAAGGTACTTGTGACTCAGATGCTACCCTGAACTTTATTATCAGCACAGCCTAGGAGAGTTAAATAGACTGAGCAGAAAGCTCCAAGAAAAGCAGCCCTCTCCCCATCAGTCTAGTTGTGACAATAGATTGTTGGGGAGAACTATGGTAGAGATTAGGCAAAGAGTTCATATTTGAAAGAGGAGGGTCCATCTGCGTCCAGGGCTTGTGCTTGTGCCTTCTCCCTTGGACATTGATTCCTACAAACTTGCTCCCTCCCTCCCTCTTGCTCCTGATTCTCTTCATAACCTGCAAATTGTCTTCAGTGAATAAAAAATTATTTGCTACTAGTTTGCTCTGTCAATCTGAGAATGGCATTGGTGCTGCCTTGGGCCAAAGATTGGGGGGGGCAGTGGCGCATTGCACATGTGACTTCATGCACATGTCACATTCATTATGCACATGTGTCATTGGGGTGAGGCCTTACCCAGCACCATGCAGCTTCAACGGCCATGGCTCCTCCTGTTTCACACTCAGAAAGAGCCTGCCTTTGACGCCGCACTGCGCTCAGCTCAGCACTTCGAACTCCTTAGCTGCCACAATAAGGGGGGGGGGGTTGAGTCCCCTGCTAAGGAATATTGAGGGGGTGGACATCACCTCTGCCCCAGAGTCACTTGGAGAATGGCATGGCATTTACATCTTAAGCACACACTGAAGCTGCCCCCTTGCAGCAGAAAAGAGCTCCAGGAAACACCTGCTCTGCCCCAACCAATAATAGCTCAGTGGTCCAAAGGACCTTCACATTATACAGTGGTTTCATCATCCACCACCACAACAACATTGTGGACTGACCTACAACAACTTTTAGGAAGAAATTCAAAGCTGCAGTTTGAGATATTAACATATTCAACCGACACTTAAATTCAATTTAAGACTACATGAGGCAGATAATAGAATATCCAGTATCACTTAGAGCTATATGTGATAATAGTGTGACATTTTAATCTAACACTCGTCTTTACTTGAACTGCCAGATTTCTGAAGCCCTGAAATAATTTTAGAAAGCATTTCAAGCTGTTTATCTTCAGAGAATGCTTTCACGTATATTGACTTGCTGCAGAAAGAACCCTTGGGCACTGCAGACAGTTCAGGAGCCCCACTTGCTTTGCCCTTTTCCTTGAGGTGTTTGTGCGGATTGGGCCCAAAGGGAGATAACAAATCCATGGGCAGCAATGGTGAGGAAGAGGTGTGCCAAATCAAGGAAGCACTTGAAGGCACACATGCACACTGTCAGGATTAGGCTCCTGATGCCCCCAGGACTTTCCTGGTATACATGCCTGGTCTCTCAGACCCCAGGGCACGTAAAGAGTTCAGCAGAGTAACTCTGCAGAGTATCCACAGTAGATGAGTCACACGAACAGCTCACTTCATCAGCAAATAAGCTTTCCTGAAGCATTCCAATAAGCATAGTGGTTGCAAGTTCTCAGCCCTGGCTAGGTGCATAGCTTCAAAAAACTGTTACAAAGAGATGCCAGTGAACTGCAAAGCTTGAAAACAAAAGACTGACTGACTCTCACACCCGCATGCAGCCAGGAACCTTCCATTAAACAATGAATACTAATGAGAAAGGAGTGCTGAGTCCTTTCATCTAGGACCATTTTTAGGCCGTGACACACACATCCCATGTGTGAAGCCTGGAGACAGGATTAAGTGCACAATATGCTCAATTCAGATATAGCACTGCCCACACCTTCTGGGCTTCACCATTGCCTTACATAAGCGGAAAGTGTGCCATGAAACACACCCAGCCCTTTCCTAAGACTTGCAGGCGAAGTTCAGGAATGGCAGGCAAACTGCTTTCAGGTATACCTGTCTACCATCACAGATCTCCGCAATGTGGGACCTGTAGTGAGGTTCCAGGAACACCTCAGGCCTTCCTGGTTCATAAGTTGCAACCATTGCTCAAATGCAATTTTTGCTTGAGCGATTTCAAACATAGAACAGAAAAGAAAACACCACTTCTGCAGTCCTAAGCATGCTTAGTCTCCTGCAAGCTGGGGCCCAGCTAGCACTTTGGTTTACTGCCTTTCATCAAGTCCATTACCAGTTACTGGTAGCCTGCCACTCTCACCTGAGCCAGGTGTACAGGTAGAAGAGAAGTTCTGCCTGGTGCCATCAGCATACTGTGAACACCTTACTCCAAATCCCCCCCACTCAGCAATTTTACACTGATGTTAAAAACATTGCTTGGTTTCAGAGGTGACACAAATTGCTGCCCAAAATATGATATAAAATCAAAACCACCAGAATGCCTGTATTACGCAAATCCAATTGAAAATACACATAAATGTAATAGGCTGTATGATAACAATTGCAAAGTTATTTACTAGAAACTACTTCTCAAAAATTAGATAACAGCTTCTCATAGTGTCAAAATCAACATCGTGACATAATATATTAAAATGTAGCTTTTTCAGTTGACAACCAAGTCCAGTACAGTGGTACCTCTGGTTAAGAACTTAATTCATTCCGGGGGTCCATTCTTAACCTGAAACTGTTCTTAACCTGAGACACCACTTTACCTAATGGGGCGTCCTGCTGCCGCCGCGCCGCCAGAGCACAATTTCTGTTCTCATCCTGAAGCAAATTTCTAAACATGAGGTAATATTTCTGGGTTAACGGAGTCTGTAACCTGAAGCATTTGTAACCCAAGGTACCACTGTATGAACAAAATACAAATCCTATTTTGTCAGTGCCATAATACATTCATTTCTAATTTCTTCATCTTCTCTTGTATTTTCTGTTTGACGTATTCCTTAGAAGAGTGACATGAAATAATCTTCTAAGTGTCTAATGAAGATCATAAAGTTGGTAGACAAAAGAAACTGGCACTGGTAGATGCTGGCACAGGCAGGCAGACAAGACAAGGATTCCTGGATATTCCCCTGTTTTGCCCGAGGGGCTTCATCAGTTGTGCGTAGTTCTATCTAAATCATATAAGCATAGACACTTTGTAATATAATAGCTACACAAATTCCAAAGAAACATACAAGGATATAATAAATGCACTGTATATAACAGCTACATGGAACTTATTCGTAATAGGTTCTCAGTCGAGGTAAACCAGTAATTCTGAGTACAATATAAGGGTGAGAACACTAACTAAGGCAACAGGTGCAGATGATGTTCATTCACTCTTAAAGGAACATTGCTCAGTGACATGCTATAAACCAGGCTTCCTCAACCTCAGCCCTCCAGATGTTTTGAGACTACAATTCCCATCATCCCTGACCACTGATCCTGCTAGCTAGGGATCATGGGAGTTATCATACAGCCTATTACATTTACGTGTTTTTTCAAAATATGATATAGCCTAAATAAAAAAAGGTTTCTGAACTGGAGCAGGGTGTGGCATTGGAAATCTAGTAAATGTAGGAAGTGAGATTTCATAAAATTGGGGAATAGCTGTCTATTCCAATCTATTCATGCTATCTTTATGATTCTTCATATTTTCTTCTCTTCACTCTTTCTTTCTACATTTCTCTTTCTTGGGCTACTCATAGAAAGGATGTACTAATAGAAATATCTGTAGCTGTACTGAACGTGGTGATTTTTCAAACTTCTCTATGTAATTCCACTAATACATCTCATTTCTTGACCCATATCATAGTCAGACTTTCCTCAGAGTCAAAGCCGTCCATTTCTGGTAATTTGTTTGATGGGAATGAAGGACCGGGATGTGATTACTAAACTTATTTTCACTTCAGCTTTCCAGAGGCAAAGGCCACTGAGTGCATAAAACAGCTGCAGCACCTTGCTCCCCTTGAGTTACTTCCAATTGCAAGCTGCATCAATTCATTTTAAGATTAGCCAATCTGTCATTTGCTACCCAGAGTCTGGCACACCAGTTTCAGAGTCAAAATTAGACAGTTCCATTTGGTGAAAATAACTGGAAATCATGTAAAGATTTCATAGGCTTTAATGTACAACCACCACAAAAAAACATGGGCAGGGGAGAAAGCAGGGTGCAACCTAGGCTTTATTCAATTATACTTTACTAGTATCATGTAGCCCGTTAAAATAACGGGTGCTAGAGCAGACTTGTTGCTCTAGCAACCTCGGGGACATGCGCAGAGCTGATGAAGCGGCGGGTCTGCGCTCCAAGTCCCAACGGATAGAACTGACCCGATGGGGTGGGAGTTAGGAGAAGGCCTCGCTTTCTTTCCTCCTCCACCGAGGCCAGCAAGCGGCCCTACGAATTCCCTTCCTGGACCTCCTACCTCAGCCCGGCTCAAGCGCCACAGCGGCCTGCCCGCCTCATTCTCTCTCCCGCCGGTGTCACTCCTCGCGCGGATAAGCCGCCGAACCCGCCTCTCCCATCAGGGCCTACAAAGAAGAAGAAGCAGCACCCGGCAAGGGGGAACGGGCGGGCCTCGCCACCTCAGCCTGGCTCGTCTCCCTGCTAGGCTGAGCGGGCACCAAGCTCCCCTCTCCGAAGTGTCTCTGCGCTCCGAGTCATCTCGCTTTACTAGCCGAGAGAGCTGGCGTACAGCATGTGACCAGCATGACTAAGCTGCTTCTGGCGAACCAGAGCAATGCACGGAAATGCTGTTTACCTTCCTGCTGTAGCGGTACCTACTGTATTTATCTACTTGCACTTTGACATGCTTTCGAACTGCTAGGTTGGCAGGAGCTGGGACCGAGCAATGGGAGCTCACCCTGTCGTGGGGATTCGAACCGCTGACCTTCTGATCGGCAAGCCCTAGGCTATGTGGTTTAACCCACAGCGCCATCTGTGTCTACCTTAGTTGGCTACCTTAGTTGTGCCCATTAATTTAAATGGGACTACTCTGAGTAAAAATTAATTGACTACAACCCTATGACTTCCAATCCTCACTCTGCGTGATTTCTTTATTTCCTGACATAGGAACTAATTCCTAGGATCCCCATTAAAGTATTTGAGGGGACCGGCCTCCCCTAAAGTTGATGGGCATTGCCATTCAAATGGTGTGCATGTGCTGCATCTTGTGATCAATTACTCAGGGTGGGGCTTACCTACCCCACCCCCAAATTATTCAAGTTGGCACCCCTGTTTCCTGATTTCATATTTCCACTTTATGCTATGGTTATTAGGGCCTACAGATTCATCTTTTGACTAACAAAATGCTGACTGTGTTTCATAAGGATGATTTATCCAGCATTTGGACATAGAATTCACACATCCCCAGGGACACAGGAGAAGCCTCCCATGCTTAAAATGTACCGTGTGACATGGCACGTCTGTACATGTATGCATGCATCTGCTAGAAACATACATGAGTCATCAAACACAAAAAAAGTGTAGACGTGTGAAGACCTGCAATGCTGTTCTTTCTTACTTCAAAATTGGAGGCACATCTCATTGCACATGGAAAGATATATAAATATGGTTACACACACACACCCCTATAATGCTGATGTTAATAAAATAAATAAATAAATTATTACTTATAGCCCGCCCATCTGGCCGGGCCTCCCCAGCCACTCTGGGTGGCTTCCAACAGTATATTAAAAACACAATACAACATCAAACATTTAAAATGTGCCTTTCTGGAATTCTCACACAGGCTGCATCAAAGAATTTCAGTTCCTCCTTCCTTTCTCCCCCAGAAATGATGGCATTTCCCTTATACTGACTGAAAGAGAGATCAATTCCACAGGGCCTTAGGCTAATCATGAAATACTTCACAACTTCCTCTGCTTCACCTTGAGGCTGTGAAGGTAGTAAAGCACTTTCTACACATTCAAGGGTAGGCTGGACTATCTTTCCTTCCTCCCCTAGCTGCAGTGTGGACATGTTTACCCCAAACAGATGGAGAAGGATCTCTACCATCTCAAAAATACATATTTTAAACAGGAAGAGGGTGGGCTAAAAAGGAGAAGCCTCTGACTCTATGTTAAAAAAATAATAAGTCCCGTGCCCTGCAGAAGTGACCCTGGAAATGTCAGAACTTTCTCTGTCCCTCTTTCCCCACATTCTTCATCCTCCCCAATCCCCACAAATTCACATAGTCCTCTCAGAGCCTCTCTATGTTTTTCAAGGCACACTTCCATCCTCCTGTGGCACATGAATGTGTCCAGGTTGGCACACAGTTTGGAAATCCATGAACATGAGAAGAGATCTGCTGGGTCATAAAAAGCAGCATCCTGTTCTCAGTGTCCAACCAGAAGCCCCCTCTCTCCTTGTGCTCCACAGCAGCTGGTCTTCAGAGACAAACTGCCTTTGACTGTGGAGCTAGTATACACCCCTCATCATAGCCATGGAGAGTTTCAACCTCCATTAATATATTTATATGTAATATATGAGTGCATATGGGAAGATAGGATCTTTTCTACCCCCAATATGCATCCCTTTACACTTGCTTACATTTGAATAACATTTGCCATTTTAATGCCCATTCTCCCAGTTCCAAGATATCATTTTGGAGGTTCTCACAATCCCTTTTAGTTCTTACCGCCCTGAACAATTTGGCACCATCAGGAAACTTGGCGATTCATTTCTCACCCCTAACTCCCGGGAATTTATAAACAAGTTACAAAGCGCAGCTCCCAATGCTGAGAGGATCCCAGATTTTCCACCCTTCCTTTGGAGGGGTGAGCATTCATTCCTGTCCTCTGCTTCACGTGCTTTAGGCACATACAGATCTCTAAGAGGCTCTGTTCTCATAGCCCATGACTAATAAGCTTGCTCAGGAGTCTTTGGTGAGGGACTTTATCAACTGCTTTTTGAAAGTCCAAGTACACAGTTTCTACTGGATCAGTCCTATACATATGCTTATTGACACTCTCAACAAGCTCTAAAACAGGCTTCCTCAAACTCGGCCCGCACAATGTTTTGAGACTACAATTCCCATCAACCCTGATCACTGGTCCTGCTCATGGGAGTTGTAGACCGAAAACATCTGGCGGGCCGAGTTTGAGGAAGCCTGCTCTAAAAGGTTAGCTAGTTGTATACTCTTATGGAAACCATGCTAGCTCTTCCTTGGCAAGCCTTGTTCTTCTAAATGCTTTGTGCTTCTACCTTTAGAAATACAATCCCACCAGTTTTCCCTGTGCCACAGTGTGGAATCACAACCCTTGGTGGTAGTTTTTCTAGCATGGACAAATGGGTGGTTTTAAAACTTCTTGAACTATCGAAAGTATGTGCCCCAGGTAAGAAAGGGGAGCAAATGCATCTGGGGCTGAAATGAGAGACACAAGCTTCAGCTTTTTCAATTAGAACAACTTGCCATATGTCAGGTGCACTCTTTGTAGTTAACAGCCAGCTCATTTTACTTGCAGTTTGCCTATATACCAGCTGTACAGCCATACACAGAAACTTCTTCACTCTGGCGCTCTTTTCAACTTGCAAAGGAACTGATGGCTCCCTTACTGATGCAATTTCTTTCAGCCTCAGCTAAACTTAACACTGGTTGTGCGAGTCATTCCTCTAGCATTTCCTTTTTTCTGAAGATAGCACTTCCTACTTGTTTTATGCAAGCATGTAATTTGTTTACCCCTCTGGATTATGGCTTCCAGCCTATCTCCCAAGCACTTTTAATGGCTGGGAATATGCAAAATGCAGATGCTGTGCGGTTTTTGGCAGGATGCCTCTGCCTTTCCCCAGGTGTTCAGGTTTATGACAATCAACTCACACTCACTTCAAGAGGTATTACAACTTAACACCAGGTGGGCATGTTTCGTAGATAAGTAGGCTCATTACCATTTATCCCTGTGAACTGAAATTGTTCAAGGTTAAATAGGAACTGAAGGATGTTAGAAGATTCCCCCCACCCCCCCAAAACCCCTCTTTAATCATCTTCTTTCTGTAATCATTTCCTATTTAGCACTCTGAAGTACTGAAAGGTGTTTAATTTTAATTAGGTGAACATTTCCTTATTTCTCAGGTTCTGCATGCCACTTTACACAACCTCACTCCTCAGAAGAACAGCAAGAGTCCTTACTAGAGACTCATTTGCAGGGCACGGGTGACAATGTTGCCAGACCTCCTGCCAAACCCCCAGCCCCACGCCAACTGCCCCCTTTCTAATAGGGCTGTCCGCCAGATCCGGCCAAAGCCTGTATCTGGAACCAAACAAAGCAGATCCAGCCTTTGACAAATTGAGCCTTTATGTAGACAAGACACAGGTGCTCTTGGTCAGACGGAAGCCGGAGCAGGGAATAGGGATCCTGCCTGTGCCGGATGGGGGAACACTTCTCCTTTGCGCACACTCCTGGACTCCCTCAGACCTCTGTGGAGTGCATTGGCACAGTTAAAGCTAGTGTGCCAGCTGTGCCCATTCCTTGAGATGCCTGTTTTGGCCACAGGGACACATGTCTTAGTTACGTTCCATTTGGATTACTGTAGCATGCTCTATGTGGGCCTGCCTTAAAAGGTGCTCAGAAACTTCAACTGGCTCAAAGAGCTGCAGTCAGATTGTTGACCAGGGCTGCTTATAGGGAGCTGACAGCTTCACTGTTTCAGGCACAATTCAATTCAAAGTGCTCTTTATGACCTATAAAGCTCTACCATATTGTCTCAAATGAACCTGCCTGGGTTTGACATTTGGGGTGGGAGGTTTATGGGAAGCCTTTCTCTGGGTTCTGCCACCCACCCAGGCACACTTGTGGGGGGTACGGGAGAGGGCCTTCTCGGTGGCTGCTCCCAGACTCCAGAACTCCCTCCCTAGAGAAGTCAGACTGGCTGACTCCTTGTCCTTCCACTGGCAGGTGAAGACTTTCTTGTTCCAAAAGGCTTTGAGGAATTGACTGCTGGTGCCATGCTGTTTTTGTTGTAATTATTGCTATGTTTTAAACAGTTTTTATTTATTTGTATAGTTTTAATTCTACCCTTGTTCAATTGTATTTTAGTAATTGCTTTTTCTGTTTTTAGTGGTTCTTTTTTTTCTGTGTTCTGCATTGAGTCCCAGGAGGGAAAGGGGCAGGTATTAATGACTGGGTCGAGACAAGCTCTGGAATGCCTTGGGTCAGTCCAGCTGGAACAGCCCAAGACAGTCACACAGCAAGGTGGTTGGGGTTGCTCTTTAAAGAGCAGTTCTCCTTCTCCTTCTCCTTCTCCTTCTTCGTCTGCAATTACTCGTAGCCAAGTCTTCCACGAACACGGTCTAAACAGTGTGTCCGTAGGTGACTATGGAGGCCTATTTTGGATCTACATGTCTTTCCACAGTGGGGACATAGGTTTTCGGGCAGGAGTTGATCACAGTGAGGGTTTAGCAAATGTGCCTTCCTCTTAGCTCATGTCTCCCTTTCCTCCTGAGTTTGTGCTTCTTCCAAGTCCATGATGCCTTTGGTAGAAGCTATTATCCAATTGGAGCGCTCGCAGGTCAGTGTTTCCCAATTTTCTGTGCTTATGTTGCATTTTTTAAAAGCTTTACCTTGAGAGTATCTTTAAACCTATTTTGTTGTCCACTGGTATTTCACCTTCCATGAAGTACTGGCGGACAACAAAATAGCTGATTTTTGCTTCTTCCAGCAGTCACACAGCAAGGTGGCTGGGGTAAAAGGTGGGGGGGGGCAGCCTCTTCAAAGAGTAGCACAGGGCTATTTGCAAAAGGACCTTGGCTATATGTGCCTGTTCCCAGCAAGGGAACATGCACAGTCCAACTGACCAGGATTGACTCTGCTGGTGAGCAGAAGTGTGTATTTCTGCTGCAACTGGTTTTGACAGCAGGCACATGACATGAAAGATTCCAGAAGGTGGCAGGGGAGGTTCCTGTTGAACCTCTGCTGGTAGGAAGCTCCACTGGGGAGGGCCTGTCACACTAAAGGGTCCATCTGCCGTGGAGGTCAACCCAGCCTCCTGGATGGGGGGAACCAACAGAAGTGCCCCATCAGAGGATTTCAGTGATCGAGGTGGGGCAAAAGGAATCCTTAAGGGGTTCCTGCTCAGGAAAATTTCTGAATGTTTCTAAGCAAGCCAAAGGACTTTCCAAGCCAAAGTGATGCCGGAGGATAGGCCATCTGGTGCACTGGTCACCCCACTTGTGTTAAAGCCTGAATTGCTGATCAGCCTGCTTGCTCCAGGAAACTAACAAGATGAAGACATCCCATTAGAAGTTAGCTTTTGCAAACATGAAGTTCTCACAGATGGATCTATTTTCCAGAGTGCCATACTGTACATCATATATTCCCAAAGCATCTGTTCCACAAAACAAATTGGCGGAAGCTTGTCTCCTTGATGACAATGCATTCTGTGGAGCAGATGATATATGAAATAATCTTGACTTTTTTTAATACACTGCATGTGAAGGGTTTTTTATTGCTATAATAAGGACAAATCTGTCAGGAGTTAGCACAATTTTTGCACAACATGTATCATTCCCTGTGCAAATTATTCCCATAAAGCATCCCACTAATTGCTCCTATATTAACCTCTCACTATAGTTGAATGAAGAAACAGGATGCTTCATGTACACAGACAACATTATCTTTTTGAAGAAAAAGTTAAATATGGCTTAGGATTTTGTTTGTTCTATACCGTACAGAGTAAATATGAACTGTGAGCATAATTCAGCAGAAATTTCTCCTACTCCTCAAATCTTATTCATTTCACACAGACTTGCACAGGAAATTTTCTCACCAGCTTGTACCCTCTCTTTCTCCCTCTAGTCTCTTAATTTGGTGTAAATGCAGAACTTGTGACCTTCCCACCAGTCCAACATCCTGTTTCTGATAGTGGCCAACAAGATGCCTCTGGCAAGCCCACTAGCAGGACCTAATGCAAATAGCCCTCTCCTGCTCTTGCTTCTAGCCATTCTTTTTTGAAGGCTCAGTGCTTCTGAACCTGCAGGGGAGTGCATAGCCATCATTACTAGTAGCCATTTATAGACTTATCCTCTGCAAAGTTATCTAATCATCTTTTGAAGGCACCTAAGCATCACCACACCTTGTGGCGGAGAATTCCATAAATTAATTTTATGTTGTCTGAAGAAGAAGTCTCATAACAGGTATTGCTCTTGGTTCTTGGGACCTCACAGCTTTGTTCTCTGAGACAAGGTGAATAGATGTTTACAATACATAGGTTTGGATAGTACAAATGGGTCACCTTGCCCAGCAACTCATCCCTAAGACATCTTGAACCAGAAGTTCTACAAAAAGCTCCAGGGAAGAGTATTTTATCAAAAGATGACACTACAAGGGGCCAGTGAGCGGCCGAATCCCCCGCTTCCTCTCTCTTCCTCTCTCAGACACACACACACAGACACCTGAAAAGATTTTACAGTTCCATCAACCTACTATAGATTAGGCCAGGCCCTGCAAGAACAAATCACTGAACTATCTTGCCTTGGAGATATCCCAGTACAGCGGATAGCAGTACCACACTTTGGAAAAAGTGCTGGTGGCTTCACATCTCTTTCCATTAACAAGTTTTATCCATGCTTGAATGGGATTATACTTTGAATTAGATTATTCTGCATATTTCAAAGCGAAGTTTCAAGCTGATAAACAACCAAAAAGAGCCCAGTTAATCTGATAGGAATCTGTTTTTGGCACTGTTTTGTAAGTCTCAAATTCAAGAAAGAAAAAGATGGATATAAAACAATTTAATCTTACTATTTTAAAATGCATTTTACCTTTGGAGAAATAGTTACAGTAATGCTTATTCTTTTTACATTTCTATCCTATATCCATTGGGATTAAGGATGCATTCATGGGGCTTTTATTAAGACTGAAGTCTAACTGTTTGATTAATTAATGAAAATTTTACTGAGGGGAATATTTATGAACACTTTTAAGAACAATGTTGGTTCTAGCGTTATTATAAAATAGAGTGGGAAAATATTTAGAATGGCCTCTCCTAAGTATTGGTCACAACATTTTTTATTTTTATTTAGTTCTTACACTTCCTTCATTATATCAAAAAGTCATCTACTTTTTTTGAAATAGACATTGTCAATTAGCTAATTTATTAGCTAAAAGGCAAGTGAATAATCTATTGCTATTTAGTTTTATCCTTGCAATGGACCTGCAATATACAGTAGCTCTGACTAAGCTTCACCTGTGTGCCCTTTATTGCTAATTAACCCCATTGAACCCAGTGAGACCCACATCCAAGTTAACGTGTACCAGGATTACTCAAGAAACCTGGTGCTACCTAAGTAATGTAAACAAATAGAATAATTCAATTGATTTGGACCTAGAGATACTGTACACATTGTGCTTTTTCTCTCTCTGTAAGAAAACAAGGTATTCAAAGACAAGCATCATGAATGTATAGCAGATTTCGTGACAATATGACCATTGAGCCTATGGGGTATAACAGTGACTTACAGGGTGATTTGCATGCAATATGCTTCAAGGCTCTTTTGTTGTTTAGTCGGGTCTGACTCACATATGCATAATTAAAGCTACAGAATTCCTTTTCCACTCCTGAGGAGGAAAGCAAGAGATCTGGGACTCATCCAGACTCCCTTTTGGGCCACATATTCCAGGCACAGGAAAGCTCTTTGCCTGAGTGATTTTTTTGTTTGTTTGTCCCAGAGCATTCCCCAAGAAACCCATGTTTTACCGCTGAATCAGTGCAAACATCTTTGGGAGAAGAAAAGGGCTCAGCAATAAACCCTACGCAAATGCGAAGTGGAGTCCCTAGGATGGCCGGATGGCGCCTTGTACGCCTCCTTCCGGCAACTCCTGCAGCCAAGCTGGTGCCAAACATCTTGCTCTGCTTTCCTTTGGACCACATCAGGCCAAGGTCTTGTCTGGGCAGCCCAGGACCTCCAGACATTCTCCCCAGGCGTATGTCCTGTAGATGTCACTGCAGTGCTCCTTATGCAGCAAAAACAATGAGTTACTGGTCTTTGCAGACACAGCGAGAGCAGTGATTCTCCAGGGGTTGGACTTCGCCCTCAGAGGTGCTCTCCATTGTCTCTGAAGACAATGCCAACAGTGCAAATAGCAATCCACTGAAAACCCAATTACTGTTTGCTCGTTTCAGCCATAAAATGAGGGTTCCCCCAGTGAAAGTGCCACTGCAAAAACAGAGAAAAAAGCATGCTTAGAAATGGAGCTTTAAAGCCCGGCCCTGTACATATTAAAGCAGCACCAAAGGAAGTCTGGATGAGAGAGGGATGCTGCATACACTTTAAGCGTCTGCTGAAGCACCCCACCCTCTTTTTGTGGCAGCAATAGATGAAGATAGGTGCCACTGGAGCCACGTTGACCTGTTGGGGACATGGGAATAGCCCCCACCCCTTTTGCCTTCTCTGTATTGCCAAATTTGAGGACTACTTCATTTTGGATAGGTCAAAGTATTGCACTTCTTGAAGCCTGAACTAGCTTTTGCAAGTGGACTCCTATGCATAACTCCAAGCATCCTTTATGCTTCAGGAATCCAGTAATGGCAAGAGCCCAATTAAAGCTGGAGCTCAACAAATGTGAAGGTGTTGCAGGACTGAAACTGTACTTCAGAAAGCCAGACCTTTTATGTTCTGATATTTCCCCTGTGCAACTTTTGAGCTCCAGCATATTGGTGAACAAGTAGTTTAGATATCTGGAAATTCAGGTAGTCAATAACTTAAACAAGCATCTCTCTGCAAAGTGCAAACTATTAGATTGTTTGGAAGAAAATACTATTAGACATGAAATGGTGGGATAACCTATTTCCAGCTGCATTGCAACAATCGAAATGATGGTTCTTCCCAAATTTTCTTGATTTCATTTATATGCTCCCCGTTGCATTCCATGATGATTGCTTATGAAAACAGCAGTCTAATTAAATTCTTTCATTTTTCCTAGTCAAAGGCCTAAGAGTGCTATAGTTGTGTGTTATACAGCAAGCCTCACAATGTGGCAGTGGCCGTGGAGGGGTTTCCATTCCTTGTGTTTTATTCAGAGTCTTTCCAAATCACAGGTGTCAGAGACAAGGTCCGCGGGCCTAATCTGGCCCGGCAGACCTCGTGATGTGGCCCGTGGCCCACCGCTCGCCGCCCGCTGGCCCACCGCTGGCCCGCCAGCCCGCCCGCCGCTGGGCGGCCGCTCGCCCGCACGGCCACATGGGCAGCCTGGGCACCGCTTCCGGAGGAGAGGGGGGAATTTGCGGGCGGGACCCGCTCTACGCTCCCCCCAAAAAAACAGCACCTTTGTCTTTGTCAGGATTAAATCTGAATCTGTTAGCCACAATCCTTCCTCCAACCGCCTCCAGACACTCTCACAGGACCTTCACTGCCTTCACTGGTTCTGATTTATTTCTAGTGTTGGCCCTATTGCAAAATTTTCTGTAGGCTTTGGAAATAGTTAAAAGGACTCTGTCATTATTTAAATCCTTTATATCCCACTTTATATCAAGGTGTGTTATCAATTGCAGAATAATATCATGTGGAGCATTGACAGTGATTTAGATCTAGAAAAAAATATCATGTGTGCAGATAAATGTCAGCCAACATGCAACACTACAAGGTGGGAAGTCACAAATAGCCATGGAAATAAGAGGACAAGCTTAACACATATTTAATGTTCAGTGTTCCAAGGACTGTTGCACTGGAACAAAGCAATGGTGCCAGGAAGGAAAAAAGACTCATGAATAATTTTTCTTGCCGAGTACCACCATGAGAAACCATGTCCCGGGGCCTCACAGTGCCTGTGTGTCGATCTATTCCATCCATGCATTCTCATAAGTTATGAAGATTTGTTTCCAAATATCCAACAAATTCATCATACAGTGTTGTACTGCCCTTGGCGGCATTGGACTACTGAACTGAAAAGTAATGCATTTATCTGCAGAATGAATCAGGAAGAGGTTTTACTCTATCATCGCTGCACTGCCTTAGTGGTACACAAGTGGAAAGAATAGAAAGCATTAAAAATTACACAGTGAAGCAAGCTATTATCATGATAAAGGCTTACACAACCGAATGCTATTGCCTAGGGATAGGTTTGCTGTTATGGCAGGGACCGGCAAAGCATTCATTTAAACTTTGGAACTCTGGTAAATGTTTGGTGGGTATGGCTTACTTTGCGTACAGGCCCTCTGAAAGAACAAAACGTTGCCAAGCAAGACAAGAAACCTCAGTTATAGGCAGGGTTGGTTAGCGCTGGGCATTCTTGGGCAGCTGCTGGATTCAAAAATCCTGGCAGCACCCACTGCTGACACCTGCCCTGCCCCTTGGACCTTTTTTTATCCCCCCTTCTTCCAGAGCTCCAAGTGGCTACGTCTAGCCATCACTTTAATCTCCCACAATGTAGCTTCACACGCTGAGACCCTACTGGGAAGGAAAAGGGCTAAATATGTGCCACAAAAGCCTGTCAAGGACCCACCAACTGTGGAGCTTGCTCACCAGATAACACTTTGCCCATTGCCCCATCTGTTCTGCCAAGGGCAGGTTTCTTTCCAGATCTGGAGCCAATAAGCACCTCAGTGGATGAAGAATAAACAATGCTTTATTTGCATAAGGTTAACAGATAGCAGCAGGCATACAAAACACACATTATAGCATACCAAACAGGAGTCACACACAATCTCCTCTTCAGCTGCCCAAAGCTCCAGGTAGAGCAGTGAGAGAGACCCCAGCTGACAATATCACAGCATCTGACCCCTTCATCTGTGGAGAAGCTCACCGAGCCCCTTCAGCTTACAGCTTTTATAGCCAACTTTGAATCGATTGATTGCACCTGATTAGCAGGCATCACTCCTGATCAGCCCGGGACACCAGGGCGACTAATGGCGAGCAGCTGAGAGTCTCCAACCCAACTCACTGCAACTGGGTATCCTCCCCACTAGCCAATCAGCACTTAGAACACAGGAGACCCAGGAAACTCCTGGCACAGGTGTGTGAAAAACAAATTATACCATCATGAAACGGCAAACCTTAAACTGGGGATGTAAAAGGGAAAGAGATACGTCATCTAACTCCTTGAAATTACAATGGTCTTCCGTGTTTCCCCTACACCATCCAACTCCCTGCTCAGAGGAAAGTGCCGTCCCTGCCATAAAAAGATAAAGGGTGGTACCCAATCAATATTTACTCAAAGTAGATCCATTGAAATGAACATGAGTAAGCTAGGTTCATTAATTTCAATAGGTCCATTCTGAGTTAAGTTTAGCTGAATACCTCCCCCCAAATACGTGCATTTTTGTGTATACATGATATCTCCCTTAGCCTATTTGCTTGCATTCTGCCACTACAAGGATGGAGTCAAAACAACACAGGGCCTAACGAGATGTGATACAAAACATATCACTGGAAGACCCCACCTCTCTCTCTTTACTCTATGTCTAGGCTCTCCACCTCTCCACCTTTGATTAAATTGGCCCCTGCTCTTTGGCTTGGAGGCTTCCCTCCTCTTCTCATGTGCTGCAATTCCAGTCCAATCCACTCTCCACCCCCTACTTCAAGTGAAAAGAGAGGCAATTTCCAGTGAAGTGCTAAGGTGACTAGTTGGTGAGCTTTGTTGTTTTCCAAGAATTGGTGGCAATGAGGGACAGGCAGAATCTCCCTGGGACCCAATTTGGTCCAAGAGCTTCCTGTTGCTGGCCCTCTCTTACAGAGAGATTACCCACTCACAATGGGGTTGGCAAAATGCTTGCAGCCTTAAGCCATTGTGAAATGGGGAAGCCACTGAGAACATAGATTGCCATCTCTCCTGCAAATCAAGTGATAACATGGTTCTCTTTATAACAAAAAAAATGTGTGTTTTTAAAAATATCACAGGAGCAAGATGTGTTTTGAAAGAAGTTATCAAGGACTATAAAGCTTGAAACAATGTTCAGAAACAGAAAAATGACTTTTACTTAAATCAGAGGGAGCCAGAGGGGGGGAAATAATCCCAGTGAAAATGCTTACAAGGATTAAAGGAAGAAAATCTTATGTTAAGACTCAATAGGGTATGAAAGATTTTTTAAATTATTCACATCTTATGCACTTGACTCCTTTAGTCCATTTCTTTCTAAAGTGACCTAGCCAGAGAAGGGGGGCAGCTGCTGAGGAAAGTGTGCCTGAACCTTGCAGATTCTTTCTTCAAGGCTCTACTGTAGAAAGAGGAATTGAAGAATAAACCACTAAATATGACTGCTTCAAAATGCTCTCTAGAATTGATTGCGCTTCAGAAGAGGAAGCAGTGAAGTGCTCTTTGAGCAGATGTGTTTTTCCTGTCAGTCCAAAAAGCAAAGCAAAGCAATCTGTCTTTGAAGGGATTATATTTGGAATTAGATGTTAACACAGATTTGATTTTTTACAAAACCCACCTAAATCGTTGTTGCAAGAGATTCTGGAGTGGGCATAGGAAGCATATGGCAACTGCAGATTTAAGAAAGCAGTGGAACCAAAGGGAGGCTGAGTTCATTGGGCCCAAGGTGGTGGAAAGGGTTAATGCCCTTACCCAAGCACTGAAGTCCCGATGCTTCTCCCCCCCCCCATTATGTCTATTTAATTTTTGAAAACCTATGCACATTAATTAATTACTTATACACAAAAATACCATATAGAGGTCAGTTCTTTGTGAAAATGTTTGTAAAATCTTTCTTCAGAGAGGGGGAATGGTGTATCAGAAGAGGAGTGGAAACAATGTTTGCAAACAAGATCAAGTAATGTTAGAGACCTGGTGAAACAGATGATTGCTCCATCTACTCTAACATCCTGTTTCCAACAGTGAGCAGTCCCACACCACAATTCAAAACTTTCAGTTTGCCTTTTTGCCTGCTTTTGCCTGCTGTGATGATTTTCCAGTGAGATTTCCATCACTACTCCAAATTCTCTTTCTATGAGACACATTTTGGGCACAATCCATGGGCACATGGCCCAAAGAATGGTTAGGAGGGCGACTTTCCACCTTCCCAGCAGGACTGGGAAGGTTTGTGAGAAAAGGCTGGCTCTGCTTCAACAAGACTTGTTCTTCTATCTTGTTACAAAAGTTCAGAGCTTCCCTCTCTCTCCACGGAGCAGTGGCAAGAGTCCATGGGGTTCCAGTCACTCCCCAGAGTCTCTGCTCCTTTGGAGAATTGAGACACAGCAGAGACTGTTGTACCGGTAGCTTCAAGAAATATAGTTTATTCACCTACTTATACCTTCATTCTGCATGGAGGGAGTTCAGATCTTCTGCATGGTCATTTCAAGAGGGGCTTGTTCCCCACAGCAGTGCAGCATCATGCTATTAGCACAGCTGTTTGTTGTTGATCATATTTCAGATTTCATTCATTTTTTAAAAAAAGATTAATTAAATGAACTTTGCCTTAAAAGCTATTATGAGAGAGAAACACAGTCAATGGACTGAATCAAATGATTAAAGCTCACCCAATACATGTTGCTGCCTGAGGCAGAACAGCAAATAGTATCCCCTCTCCAGGTCAAAGCCTAGAAACCATATCTAGCCAAGCTATTTTGGCACCTGAGGCAGAAATCCCAAGAAAGCTTCTCTTCTCTGTCCCTCCGCAGAAGTAAAAGGCAACAATAAATGCAGTAACTACCGGTAACAACCTGTTGCCCTTCCATGACGCTTCCCTCTGCCTGAGGGCAGGGCCAGCTGTTTCAATGCTGCCTTTCATCCAGAGAAGGGGCTTGGATCCTGCAGACACATTTGTGAAGACAAGCAAGGAGAGGGGTCACTTGCTGATTCTCTTTTTCCTTGGCAGCCCCCCTGAAAATCTGCTCTGGTGGCAGGGGGGCTGTAGGGGGGGGTGAAAGATGGGCAAAAATGGCCTCTCTCCACTTTTCCACTGAGGGTCCAAACACCTAACCTGAATTGGGGGGGGGGAATCCCACTGAATCCTACCAATAGGTACAGAGCTGTGAGTATGAGAATTCAAGCATAATGCAGTAGCTCCTGCACTGGAGGTGCTTGTGAGAATCTTTTCCATGGATGAATTTTCTTCTCCTTGTCTGTCAAATCTAAGCAGGGTCTTTTATTATAAATGTCATGGGAGCCACTGAAGGCTCAAAGAGTTCTTTGACAGGGCACCACAAAGTTGAATATGCGACACTTTTTAGTTGTAGGTCTCTCTTCCTCTGAGAAAACCATCTTTTCACTGGGTACCCCGCCTAGGCAGGCAGGTGGTTTGCTAAATATAGTACCCATTGGCTGCTAAATGGTGTTTTAATTTTGCTACTGTCAAGGTAAAGCAGGGAAGTATATTTTTTTGAATATTAAAAAGGCTAAAAGCTTCTTGTGCTGCCACTCTGCTTTCTCTAGTACCTCACCTGTGAATTGCAGAGTTCTTTTGCATACCTGCAGATATTTGCTTCTTGTTCACTGAGAGAATCAAATGCCATGTTCAGAAATTATTTTGCACATTTGTTCCATGAATCTGTATAGCTCCCTGGCATTCTTACAACTTACCTGGATTCCATGTGTCAGCCATCCTGAGGAATGTTGCTACTCTTATCAAACTTGTTTGGGCTTCTTTTGAATTTCCTCAGATGTTTTATCTAAGGAAGAAGCAAAAAATCCACTTCTGGTGGAATCTGATGTAACCCTAAGTATGTGAAGCTCCCATAAGCATGCCTCCTGGCAGCAAGTCTAAGTGACAAAGAGAATTGGAGTCAAAGCAAGGCCATTAAGACACAAAAGGGAAGACTCAGCCCAAAATTTGCACAAAAGCGCTTTTCAAAACAACATGAGGCTGGTGAGAACTTAGATGGCTTGGTAGCCATGGAATATAGAGTGGTTGACACAGGAAAAGAAAAGTTAGCATGGGAGGAAGGGAAGAGCAGAATGTACTGCTTGGAGAGAAAGGCTGGCTGGAACCGTGAAGAGCAGCCCTCCTGTGGTCCTGGCTCTCCGTCAGACTTGGAACTAGAATCATCATGATGCTTGGAAGTCTTACAGATTTTGTTTAAGAAGTCAGTTCAGCATCCCAACATGGTTCTGCAGGTTACAGATTGATAAGGCATGGCACAGATCTATAATACATGGCTAAGCAGTAAGCAAAGGTGCTGATCCAACACATGACATGGCCTCTGTGCTCTTCTATTGAGCAGGCATGGATCTTTGTGCAATTGAAATCCCAAGACAGTGGGTGCTCTTTCCATAGAAGCTGGGCATGCATCCTTGGAGATGGGGAAGAGTCTGCAGGGCTGTCAAATTGATTCCCAAATTGACTAAACGTAGGACTTGATTAGGTTGGGAGCTGACCGCTCCCCCTCCCCCCATTTTTCTTCCTGCAATGCTTGCTTTGGGGGCGAAGGAATGCTTAGCCTCTGTGAATTCTCACAGGATCCCAACTTGTACTAATTACATTTTGTATCGACATTCTTTTGGCTTTGTAATTTTCCATACTTTTCTGAATTCATTACATGAGAAGAAGCCCCAAAATTTGTGTGACAAATTTGTGTGACAAACCTACTTATTGGTTCATATGTAGCAGCTTGTTTGCGTGTGAAGACACCCCCCCCAAACCACCCCCAAAATAAATCACAATAGACACAGAATCTTTGTTTAGGGTTTGGGCATTAATTTGGCCACAACTTTATTGATTGCAGCATGTGAGTGGTTGCTTAGGCACTGGTTGGGACTACCTGAACCTGCACTCAGGCAGGAACAGGACTGACAACTGGGCTCCACCAGAGGTCAGTAAGGGAGAACAGAGGCAGATTTCCGTCTCTTAGTTCACCTCAGGTGCTCCCAGGGGCTCTGGCATGGTCCTACCCCTGAGAGGGGATTGGAGAGAGCAAATCGAGCCCCTGGGTCCCTTTAGTGGAATTCACTAGCAGCAGCAGCAGCAGCAGCAGCAGCAAGATGAGGGGCAGCCACAGCCAACCACATCCCCTCCACCAAACAATGAACCAATGCCTAACCGCCAACCTTACAAAGTTGTGATGATTTGCTACACAGTAGGCAAAAACCAAATGGCACCAGCCAATCAGCCAAGTGGCAAAATTCCTACCGGGCCCCTGCTCCAAAAGCAGACGACCCCTAGATAGGCACAGCAAGGTCAAAAACACTGCCCTAATTATAGGGAGGCAGAGCAGGGGATCCACTGCATGATGCAAAAGAGAAAGCTCCACGCATCGTACAGCACCTTTAATAGCCCCTCATACTCCAATCAAAGCCCAAACAACCAAATTTTCTACCCCAGCAACAGAGGTGTGGCCATCCAATCAGGCCCGCCCCAGCAACAAGGAGGCAGTTTAGGTGATCTCTGCAACATGTGGCTCTCCATGATGGAGGACATGATTTACCACTGCCCATTGAGGGCAGGAGCACTGTTGGACCATGGTCAAGAAGGAGGATGATATTCAGAATGAGAGAAAGTAACCTTATTTAACTGGAGGGACAGGGCACCTCAAGTCTCTCCCCCCCCCCATGGAAGTGCTGCCTTCCGCTGGCAAGATTATAAATGAAACAACTCCATTTGCTGCTATTTCCCATCCTACTTACACACTACAGTATTTAGATTTAAAATAAAAATAAAAATGGGTGGTGCTATGTATCAAATTATTCTCCTTCATTCATTAATAGCAGCCTGTGTGGAGGAAAGGGGCAATAAGATAATGGAAACAGGCACTCTGTATGCTGGTGGGTTTTTTTTTAAGGAAGCACAAACCTACTGTTCTTCTAACATATCTTAAAATTTATTATCTGAAACCATCACCCAAGAATTGCTGTTTCACATCTCTTTTTTAACAACAATCTAATGACATACATTTCAGGTAATAAAAATCAATATGACAACAACAGTAATAGCCAGGAGAAACCATGAAATGCTTCTACTGCTAGACTCCTGACAATAAACAATTCAGCTCTATAAAGAGACGCTGCAAGCAGGTCGGGGAAATGACCCAAAAACAACAGCAGGGGCACCTGCTGGGTCAAGACATTTGGGCTGTTCTTTTCTTGATAAAATAAGAAAGGTTTTATTTTTATTTTTTGGCAAGCCTATGAGAGGCTGTAAAGGCAGACATGTCAACAGAATGATGCGAGACCAGCAGGACCACGGACATTCATCCGAGGGAGCGGAGGTGACCTAAACATGTTTGTTCATTTGGTCACTACATGCTGCCAACTTGGAGTGGTTAAGACAGCAATCTGACAGCAAATCTTTGTTCCCTTTCTTATTGCTAACATTGAAAAGCTATTTCCTTCTGGGAAAATCAATGTACTTGTGTTTGGCCCAGATGCTATGTCCCTTTCTTAGGAATTACACCCCATCCTGAACACATGGACAGATCTACACTACAGTACGTTGCAGACTTAAACTGCCTCCCTCTTTACAGAGAAGTCTGAGAACCACTGTCCCAAGATCTGCTGTTCCCCTGATATTCCTTACAGGAAAGCCATGGCACTTAAGACAAGTAGTGCAGGTGATTCACTGGCAGAGGATGAGGAGTGCTGGGGGAGCACACCACCCCCGGCAGCGTGATCCCAGTGGGGTGCCATCGCGGCTGCCTCCCCGCCCGTGCTGGGCACCATGCCCCCGCAGGAGGCACTCCACGCCCCCGGGATTCACGCCAGCCCTGCCCCCGCCTGCTCTCCGCCCCCCGGTGCCGGAGAATGAAGCTCCGCCACTGAGGTGATTCACACACAAAAGCAGGCACATCTTCTATAACTTGGCACAAAATGGAATGGCAGGCTTAAACAAACTAATGAAGGATTAGACAAACTTGGAAATGCAAGATCTGTTAGTTGTGATAGCTAAACCCAAGAGAAAAAAGGCTCTTCACGTTTAGAGGAAGTACAACTTTGAATCCTTGTTTTGGCATCCGTCTGTCTTGAGAGACAATGGAGTGCGCCTTCGGGGGTGAAGTCAAACAAAGTGACATCTCTGGGGCACAAGCCTGGGCAGTGTGCATGGAGGTCCTGGGCTGCCCAGATGACAAGACTCCCTCCCGGCCCCGCTGACGTGGTCCAAAGGAAAGCAGGGCAATACATTTGGCACCCGGCTTGGCTGCAGGAGTTTCCAGAAGGAGGTGTACATGGTGCCATCCAACCGTCTTAGGGACTCCACTCCAGATTTGAGTAGGGTTTACTCCTGAGCCTTTTCTTCTCCTGAAGATATCCCACATGCAATGGTGGTTTAGGACCAGAGTATTCCTTCTCCTAGATGGGCTCCCTTCCCAGGTTGATGAGCCCTTACTTTCCAGAAACCACCTTCTTGACCATTGCATCCACTCTTGGTCTCATCCTCTCAATCCGTCAGAGTCTGCTTTCATATGCTGGTGAAATCCCTAACAGGGTTTGAGACCCATTGGCTACCCTCACCTGGTTTAGCCAGCCAGCTGAACCTTTTCCCCAGGGTGGACAAACGTCCCCAGAAGGAGCACAGAAAGCTGCCTTATACTGAGTCAAGCCATTGGCCCATCTAGTTCAGCAGCAGCTTTCTAGGAATCTTCACTCATCCTACCTGGAGATGTAATGCATTGAACCTGGGACCATTTGCAGGCATTTGAGCTTTGCCACTGAGCTAGGGACCTTCCCTAATGCTAGATCATCATCAGCTACTTTATATATCCTGATCATAGAGTTGGGGGCTTTCATTCTCAGAACTGCTGCATTTTTGTGACCTAAGAACTGATTATTATTGGTCCCATTTCCTTTCTGTAACCTATTGTTATGTTGATCAGCAGCAGGCATCACAATATTCATGACACGCCTCTCCTCCAGTTAAGTTGGTTTGTATTTGTGGAATCAGTTATCATTCAAAATATTTTATCACACAGAAAAATAGAGGCAGCCATAGATACATATTCAACATGCTTATTATTAGTAGTATTATTATGCTTCATATTTTTATCCACTTCTATGGAAATACAGTGATTCTATTGACCTTTCCATGGCTAATCCTCTGAGACCATTACCAAATATTATATAATAATTAATAATAGTTTATTATTTATATCCCACCCATCTGGCTGAGTTTCCCCAGCCACTCTGTTAAAAACAATACAGCATTAAACATTAAAAGCATCCCTAAACAGGGCTGCCTTCAGATGTCTTCTAAAAATCTGGTAGCTGTTTTTCTCTTTGACATCTGATGGGAGGGCGTTCCACAGGGCGGGTGCCAATACTGAGAAGGCCCTCTGCCTGGTTCCCTGTAACCTCACTTCTCACAATAAGGCTCAGAACTAGGGTTTCCAATTTCTTCATATCTTCACATTACAGTACTAATTGGAAACATTTTATAACTGCTGCAAAAGTGAGGTGCACACAACACTTCCTTGAGTACCCCGTGGAAAAAAGCACTGGCCTTGATAATGCTGATTGTTTTTGAATGTCAAAAATTGAAGGGAGAAATCAAACTAAATGCTACCCACAGGAGGTCTACTGATTTCAAGGGGCCTACTCTGAGTATGACCAATGTTGGCTATCACTCTAACAAATGTGTTTCTCATGGCTCCGATTCTCGTGTGTGTGTGTGTGTGTGTGTGTGTGTGCACTCAGCCTATGGCAGGAGCTAAGGAAATACTGAGCTAGCTTTGCTGGGATTGCTGGAGGTGTTTCTCTGTTTTGATCACCGGGATGAAATCTTTTAGCCTTGATCTCTCCTGATAACTGACTTGCTGCAGACTGCATGTGATGTTTCTCAGTGTTGTGATGGGGTTAGGGGGGGGTACTTCATAAACACAGCAGTTCCACCCTTCTGATAGGATACCATTGGTCCAGGGGGCTTACAGTATTTGCCAGGTCTTCCTTGCTTTGCAGCCATTTCCATTGGAAAGCACTCCACTAGTCACTAATGTATAATCAATGTTGCCTAAATAATTAACTTTAAATGCATACTTGCAATTCCTTCTGTTGTGGGCACTCGGTGCTAATGATTGAAATTCTTAAAGTGAGCTTGACATTGAATTTGAACTCAATAGTTATGTTTCCATCTGTTTCTCCTCCATAACTTACTCCTCTGTTACAAAGTGATACATTTTCCGTTATCTCTGTACTAACAATTAGGATTAATGTAATTAAAATGGGAATTATCCTGTGAACTATAGCAATCAACCTCTTTTTATTGCCCTCTGTTGATTTGTTTCGTTCATTTGCTTCTATTTCCATTTTTTAAATTATTTGATCATTCTTCATTAATTTGCTTCCAATAAATTAAATTAAATGCAGCAAGGGAACACAAAGCAAATTAGGTCTTAGATGTACCATGCCTTAAAGAACACAAGCTTGATTTTGTTTTTCCATTATGAAACATAAAGGGACACAGCAAATACCTGTATTTAGGCCTCCATCATTTCTAAAAGAATAGAAAACACTGGTTCAAAGGCCAGTAATTTCAGTGCTAGACAGATGTTGAAATATACAGAATCCTATGGTTGGTCACACAAGTCTCAGTGTAAAGAGCAGAGGAGTGGCCTGGTTTTGAGAGTCATGAAAGGGCAGTAAATTGTTATTAAATTTAGTACTGCCAGGGAGAGGCACTTGTGGGATTTTCTGCCTCAGTTGCCAAAATAGCTTCACCAGATTTGGTATTATATACCCTGACTTACCCCACTGACCAGGGAAAATCTTTCAAATACCTAGAGATACCTACCAGTCAAATTTAAACTGGACAACACACAGACGCCGAATGGTCATCCAAGCAGAATGCACCACATCTGCGATTCTTCATTTTTTCTTCCTCAGAGGCAACCAGATGGTCCCGCTGCAATAAATATTTTTAATGCCAAGGTCCTTTCTCAGTTATTGTATGGCATTCCAGTTTGGATGCAAGCATTTAATAGAGAAGTTGAACAAATTCAAGCAACTTTTCTTCGTAAGATCCTTGGTGCCCCGAAATGTAACTGTAAGTTACTTAACCTGATGTGTTGAAACCGGTCACCATCTGTGTGACCTTATGACCCTCAACAGCTTCATCTTTGTCCTTTTAATTATCTCAGTGACTTGAAATGTTTTATACTGTGATGCCAATAAAGGTATTTGATTTGTTGATGTTTTTACCTTGACTTCAGGGCACTCTTTTCTGTTCTTCCTCAGGTAAATAATGTCCTCAAACAATGCAGGTGTAGATTTGACCAACATCTGAATGCATAAGTACATCCTGCCCTGTTCTGTTCTACTTTGATAAAGCACTGGGGGGAGGGAGTGTGAGGAAGATAATTGATATCGTTGTGCATGATGTTTGATCGATACTTTTTTTGTATTGTTTTATTGGTGGGCAGGAATGCCAGTGCGTATTTGTGAAACAATGGAAATTTGTTGTTATTATTCTATTTATACCCCACTCCTTTGGCTAGGTTTCCCCAGCCACTCTGGGTGGCTAAAGAAGAAACGTGGTGGGATCAAACAGGCAACCCCACCCAGACTGCTTTTAGTACAATCCTTGCAAAAAAACCCCAACCAAACCCATGTTAATCAGCAACATAGAGAGGGGGAGATGCAACTGAACCGAAGGAACTGAAAGCCTGTTTGTCTCTGGAGGCTGTTGCAGTGGTGGCGCATAATTGTATTAGGAAATGGAAACTATTAAAGATGGCATTTCCTTACCAGAGTGGATGTCTCTATTCATTAAACTGTAAATTTAATAAACTTTCTTCCCATATCCCAAGAAGGCATTTAAGTGGAGGTTTAGGAGATATGGAAATTTATTTAAATTTAATTAGATTTTTCATCAGTGTAAAACAGGGATTGATTTTTACATTTTGAGGAAAGGTGATGGTGGGGAGATTTTCAGCAAAGTTTGAAAGCCTGATCTTTGATACATGGCTCAAGAATCCATGCGTCCTAAGTGCATTTGTCATGGTTACTGTAATCACAATGCAATCCTATGCATGTTTAACTCTGCTGTGTTCAGTAGAGCTCATGTAATGATCTCGGGCAGGTAGGCAAGCCCTGATAAGAAGTCTATTTACAAAAAAGCACATCCAGAGCATGGCTTATTGCATTGACGATAGTTGGTCATTCGGAAGCTTCGCCCCTCCCACAGCAGGAAGGATGCCAAATTCCTGCCCTTCTGTTGTCCTCTGATCTTATCCAGTTTCGTAGAACAGGGACTGAGAGGCTGGCCACCCTTCCCACTTTCACTTGACACAGTCTCAGTCCTCTGCTTATCTGCTGATTGCCTAGCAATGCTCTGGCTGCCTCCTAACTCTCCCACTTCTTGAGAGCTAACAGTGTCTTCTTCAGGAAGGGGTGTGTGTGTCAAACTGCCCCTTCTTGGCTCTGAGATGATCTCCTGCTGTTTCCCTGAGACTGACTCCTACAAGACTTTCATGAGAGGTGGTGGACTCTCCTTCCTTGGAGGTTTATAAGCAGAGGTTGGATGGCCATCTGTCATGGATGCTTCATTTGAGATTCCTGCATTGTGGGGTGCCTTCCAACTCTATGATTCTATGAGGCACAAATAATTTTGTGTGGTTTATCTTGGAAGCACAGCATGCCTGGAGGTGGAAGCAGTGCCACCTGCCCTTCATGGCCGTGCCACTGCTGGGCCTTGGTCTCCTGAATAAGCAGCCCTGTCATGGCTCAGAGAATCTTTCACCCTGTCCAAGGAGCCCTTATCTTCTGTGCACATAGCACAGAAATGCTGCCATCTGATCATGGGCGAAGGGAGAGAGGCCGTGCTTCATGAGGGGCAAATTATGTACAGTTGCAGCCAGATTCCGCCCCCCCTCCTTTACTTGTTCCACCTAAGTGAGGGCTCATCCACATTTCCTTTCTTGCCACAGGTATGGGATTTCCAGGTCCCTGTCTGAGCAGGGGTTCCCCCCAGGAAAACCCACATTTTACATTCTTGTTGTTTAGTCATTTAGTCGTTTCTGACTCTTTGTGACCCCATGGACCAGAGCACGCCAGGCACATTTTACATTAAATTGGAGCAAATGGCAATCTGGGGGAAATCCTATGCCTAGAAACGCAGCATAAGAGGAAGTGCAGATGAGCCATAAGTCTCATGAACTGCAGCTCTCTGGGAATTCCACTTCAGCTCATGACATCTTTCTACAGTTATATGCAAGGGTTATATGTTATATGTTACAGTTATATGTTACAGTTATATGAAGGATTGCTTTGCAGGGGTCAGCAAACTTTTTCAGCAGGGGACCGGTCCACTGTCCCTTAGACCTTGTGGGGGGGCAGACTATATTTTGAAGGGGGGGGGAAATGAACGAATTCCTATGCCCCACAAATAACCCAGAGATGCATTTTAAATAAAAGCACACTTTCTACTCATGTAAAAACACTAGGCAGGCCCCACAAATAACACAGAGGTGCATTTTAAATAAAAGGGCACATTCTACTCATGTAAAAAACATGCTAATTCCTGGACCATCCGCGGGCCAGATTTAGACAGCAATTGGACCAGATCTGGTCCCCGGGCCTTAGTTTGCCTATCCATGGCTTTGTTCCTTACATTGGTTTAAGAGCTGGCTATAGGGTGACTGCTAATTCTTGACTTTTCACCAGGTAATTCCAAAGTTGTAATGGATTTGTTACACTGGAGTTGTGTTATCAGATAAGGCATTGTTTGTTTGTTTGTTTGTTTGTTTGTTTGTTTGCTTGCTTGCTTCTTTGCTGCTAGCTGGAAAGAGGCCTTAAGCTGCAAGCTTTGAAAAATGGTGGCTTGGGGGGAAAAAATTCCAGAGGAAATGAGAAATGGTGTGACCATTTAATACAGTGTTTCTCAACCAGTGTGCCTCCAGATGTTTTGGGACTACAACTCCCATCATTCCTGACCACTGGTCTTGCTAGCTAGGGATGATGGGAGTTGTAGTCCCAAAACATCTGGAGGCACACTGATTGAGAAACACTGATTTAATATATGGCTTGTGAGACAGTACTGCATAGCAGCTAATAAGATAGGATTCTTTTGGAATCTTTAGCCTTTAATAGTGTATCAAAGTTCCCCACCCCTAAAGCAGGCTGAGAATAAATTATGTGTTGGCAGGTTGAATTCAGTAACCAAGATCTGATAATGCAGGCCTGAATTACTTATGGGATTCATCTTAAATCAGCTTTTGATACAAATGTGTTTGTTTCTGTCCCCAAGCTTTCTTGGCTCATTGTCAACTAGATAATTACACTTTTCTTCCCTTCATTACAGTAGTTACTTTGGCTTCCTTTTACAAACAATTGCAATTTGGAAATGAGGCTGGCCTATATTTACGTTTTGAGACCAAATCCATCTTTTTCTTGGTTTAGCAGTCCAAACTGACTGTGCATTGTAACACCTGAAACCCTCTGTGGAATTTGATGCCACCCAGATTTAGTGACAGCATACTTGATTGGGTTCCTGGAAGCAAGTGAGGTGATTCTCTGGTGAGAAGCATCCACTGCCACTTCAGCGGTGGAAAGCGTAATGCTGGTGGTCAACAAAAGAGGTTTAAAGACTGTCTCAAGGTAAATCTTTTAAAATGTAGTATAAACACCGACAACTGGGAAACACTGGCCTGCGAGTGCTCCAGTTGGAGAGCAGCCTTTACCAAATGTGCCATGGGCTTTGAAGAAACTTGATCTCAGGATGCAAGGGAGAAATGTGCTAAGAGGAAGGCACGCTTGGCAAATCTACTATGTGATCAACTCCCACCTGGAAACCAATGTCCCCACTGTGGAAGGACGTGTGGATCCAGAATTGGCCTCCACAGTCACTTACGGACTCATTGTTAAAACCGTGTTTATGGAAGACAATCTTACTCAGCTACGAGTGATTGCAGAAGAAGAAGAAGAAGAAGAAGAAGAAGAAGAAGAAGAAGAAGAAGAAGAAGAAGAAGAAGAAGAAGAAGTAGTATGCAGCATGCTTGAGGCCAAGTGTGGAGGCCAGCATGGCGCCGCTTCTGTGGCTGGTGGCTCCTCTTCCCTCACGCTCAGGAGGAGGCGTCTGCCCCCTCGACATGGGGGTGGGGCTCAGAACCCTGCCAGCTAATACTGAGGGGGCTGAAGACACTTCCGCCCCTAGGAGTTGGAGCCTATGATACAAGCACATTCTTCCTAACCAGCTACCAGTCTCCTGCTTGGGTGCAGACCGAAGATTTCTGAGGGACAACTAACCAGCACCTCATCCAGTAGTTATCAGTATGGGAGAGCTTTTCCTTCTCCCTGGGTTGCTCAACAGCAGCGCCTGCTAGCGGGGGTGCCATCTTGAATGAAAGATGTGGCGCAGACACACCATTTGAATGGCAATGCCCATCAACAACTTTGGGGTCAGCCCCCTCAAATGTTATATTGGAAAGGTCAAAGGGACCTTGGCTCCCAGGAGTTTGCTCCTATGCCTGCTAGTGTACATCAATGGCTACCTTCACAGGCCACTGTTGTGGGTACCAGATGAACACCTTTTCCTAAATGTGTGGTTACTTCAGATTGCACCATCTGCTTCCCCTGTGCTTCTGGAGACGTTCCTGTAGACTGAGGCTAACAGCAACATCATGGCTGCAGGGGTTTATGCGAATAACAGAAAGGTTGGTTGGGGTAGAATTGTGGGAAGTTGATCAATACTTCCCTGAATTGAATATGAATTGGAATTTCTATCTGCCAGTTAAATAGCACCCAGGAAAGAAGCAAGAACATTAAATAACAGGCATCCCCAAACTGCGGCCCTCCAGATGTTTTGGCCTACAACTCCCATGATCCCTAGCTACCGGTAGCAGGACCAATGGTCAGGGAAGATGGGAATTGTAGTCCAAAACATCTGGAGGGCTGAAGTTTGGGGATGCCTGGGCTAGAAGATACAGTAAAACTTAACTGAATTAATTACCTTAACAATTAAAACAAATACCGGTAATAGCTCTGAAGTTGCTTATAACTTTTACTTTACATTGTTTGCAATTCTCAGTCTCTGTTTGTGCTGAGCTGACTGAAAATGAAAGCTAAATTTTATCTTTTTCATATGAGCTGGAAAGTAGAGAGAGCCAGTAAATCATGGCAATACAGAATGCTTCATTGATTCTTGAACTTTTACAACGGGTGTTCAAAAAACAGATTGGACTACAGATAAAGCAGGTGAAAGAATGTATGGAATCTGTGGAAGAAGACTTGGAATTACTTTTTCCAAAACACGAAGAATCAACAAGCAGTGAATGGGAAAGAGATTTACAGTGGTCTGAAGGTTGAAACAAGCAAAAGAAGCTGTTGTAATGTCAGAAGAGATTAATGAAATTATGATCAAAGATGATAAGAGATGATTGAAGATGGTAGAGACTGAAATGAATACACAAGCAGACAAAAACCTCTCATCTCCTGGAGATTAGTCTGATAAAAGACTGGAAAAAAGGAGGGAAAAGAACTTTTTCTTTTTTTCTTTAAACAGGAACGAAGCATGACCAACTGGAAACGAGAATGGAATATGATTTAATGAAGATATAACAGGCAAATAAGTAGGGATTATTAAATTATTAAGATATGTTGGAACTCTAGAGGAGAAACTCAACAAAATGAAACGGAAAAAGACCATTTTGACACTTGAAGATAATAATAACTGAAGAGCTATTTTGGACTTTTTGAGTGGAAAAATGTGGATGCGAGACAGGAGTGTAGCGTGCATGGCCCTGGCGCTGAAATTTGTGGGTGCCCAGCCCCTTAATGGGGAATTTTGTGGGTTCTCGGGCACCCAGGGCCCCAGGGAGCAGGAACCTATGATTCAAGATTCCTGAAAGGGAACATTGCGAAAATACCATCTAGCAGAATGAGAAAAAGCTGGATCTTAATACAGCTCAAAATTATCCTAGAGTGCATACTCTAAATACTTACAAACATAACTGGCAGACAGAGAATCAGAAGACTCATAGAGTTGGAAGGGACCCCAAGGGTCATCTAGTTCAACCCCTGCAATGCAGGAATTTCAACTTAAGCATCCTTGACAGATGGACACCCAACCTCTGCTTAAAAGCCTCCAAGGAAGAGAATCTACCCCCTTCTGAGAAAGACCATTCCACTGTCGAACAGCTCTATCAGAAAGTTCTTTCTGATGTTTAATAGGAAACTCATTTCTTGTAACCTGAAGCCATTGGTTTGTCAAAAGATGTTCTACATCTGCAGCATTCCTCTGGTCCACCAAGGTTATAACTCTATCAAAAAAAGAGATGAGATTCGTCTGGCATGACTTGTTTTTGAGAAACCCATGCTGGGTCTTAGTAACCATAGCATCCTTTTCTAAGTGCTCACGGACTCTTGAATTATTTGGTCTAGGACCTTCCCTGGTATCGATGTCAAGTTCATCAGTCAGTAGTTACCTGGATATTCCTTTCCCCTCTTTTTGAAGATGGGGACAACATTTGCCCGCCTCCCAGGGACCTCACCTATACTCCAAAAATTTTCAAAGATCATAGACAAAGGCTCTGAGATTACATCCACAAGTACCCTTGAAAGCAACTCATCAGGCCCTGGAGATTCGAATTCAATTAAAGTAGTGAGCTGTTCCCTTCCTACCTCTTTTCCTATCTTGGGCTGCAGCTCCTTCCTGATATCATCTATTCCAGGCATCCCCAAACTTCAGCCCTCCAGATGTTTTGGACTACAATTCCATCTCCCCCGACCGCAGGTCCTGTTAGCTAGGGATCATGGAAATTGTAGGCCAAAACATCTGGGGATGCCTGATATTCTGTTATCTCTCCCCCCCAAAAAATAATAATAATAATTTTTTATTCATTTTCCAATATTACAAAATCACAAAAACAAGAACAAAAAACAAAAAGAAAACATTTAAAAAGGGGAAAAAACATATCAATTCTTGCATTTTTTACTTAACATTGTTGACTTCCTCAATTCTCCCCTCACTGGGTCCATTTTAAAATTCCAATTAATCAATTTTCATTTTATATATTAAATCATTCTAACACATTTTATCATTATCACTCAAATATTCTATTCTAAAAACATCATCTATTCTTCATCAATAATTAATCAATTTATCCAAATCAAAATTTATTTTCCCATCTTTCTATCCTCTATTTCTCCCCTTAGCCTAAAATTTATTACCAAGAATTTTTCATAAATTTAAATATTAATTCTTCTATCATGCTAACATTTAAACACTTAAAACCAATTCAGCCCCCCTTCCCCTGGACTCAGGGTCTCCCGGATACTTCAGCAAGTTCCAGTTTCGGACCATCGTTCCAGTTTCGGACCATCAAAATCAATCAAAAATTTACATCCATTATTACTCCTCACCCCACTCCCACCCTGTCCCAGCCTACTCCCCATTCTTCCTTGATCACCCCCTGCTGCCTCCCCAATTCTCTAAATACTGTAGTACAAAACCATCCAATTATATTTCCACTTTCCAGTCCTATCTCAATTTCCCCCCCTTTAGGTTCTGGCCCCAGTATGGATCCTGCCCTCCCTCTCTCACTGGGAGGACATTATTCCATGCTGGTTCTTCTTTGGAGCTTCATTGGATCAGACATATGTTTTGTTCCCCCCTCTCACTGGGGGAACAATATTCCGTGCATCTTCCTCATCTTCTTTAAAGTCAATTACATTGTCCAAGACTGATGATTGTTCTTCTTGCTTCTCTTCATTCTCTACTATTGAAATTAATCCTTTTTCACTGTCCACACAATTCTAATTCCTTTCACGCATTTCACGCAACTGTATATTACTTTCATGCAACAATATATTATTTTGCCGCAATTCTTTTCTCAAGTCCAAAAGCAATTCCAAAAGTTCCTTCTGAAAGTCCAGGCCATCAGGTGATGTTATGGCTACACATCTATTCTGTTATCACCAGGTTGGGCATCACTTTCCTTATGGCTAAAGACAGAGGCAAAGGAGGTGCTGAGCAATTCTGCCTTTTCTCCGTCACCCAATAGCATTTCTCCGCCTTCAACACACAAAGGACCTACCACTTGCTTGTTCTTCCTCTTACTAAAGAAACCTTTATTATTATTTTTAATCTCTTTTGCAGGAGATATTTTTCTTTTCTTTTCTCTTTCTTCTTATCTTGTTTTTTCTATGCTTTTTAACTCTTGCTAGCTCTCTCTGTTAATTCTATTTAGATGTCTGTTTTGCTCCTTGAATTTTGATATTTGGTTTAAATGAAGCTACATACAGAGAGGTGATGGAAAGAAGAGAAGAGGTGGGCCAGAGAGGTTTCCTCAGGGTGTGAGGCTGAGGAAAGAGAGGGATGTGCCCAGGTGAGAGCTGGGAGAGTTCACTCTTATGTATGTGGAATAAGGATCAACATAAAATTGTGATGGAGAACTTTATATTATATAAATAACCAAAGGTACCATTGTACTTAGTGAAAGCTGAACCATTTGTAACCTATGTTCCCTCTCGGACCTCTTATTTGCTGAGGAGAAAAATCTGAAACAGTCGGTTATCCAGGAAGGACTGTCCTGCCGCTGGAGCACCAACGTCTGTCAGTGTGTTCACTGCTAAATATATAAATAAGTCGTGAATATAACCAGGCACATCTGTGCTGTGGTCGGAACTTTATACTTATTTTGGAAGGCATGTTGCCTCAATCATTCTACTTTGAGAAATTATCTGAAGTTACATTAGTTGGTGTTACATTGCATATATTGTATGTCACTTGACTTTGAATGAAGATACAATTTAGCAGTTATATAAAGTGTTGTAATCAAATTATTAGCCTGCCATGTTGCTTTTAGGTTGCCAGACTTCTCTGCCAGTGGCTGGGATGAACCAGAGACTGACTTTCTTGCAGTTGGGCTGAAGGCTCAAAGGTATACTGTTCACTTTTCAGGAAACTGTGTTTGTTTACGAATGAACACTCTTTGCTCCCCAGTGCTCAACATACATATTTTTCTTTTAAATAAACAGATGCCACAGAAATGACGGCATAGATCTCCTAGGCTCTCCCCATACAAGGATTCTTGTAAAAGGTTACCCTCTGCTTAAGGGATTGGAGAATATGAAAAACATTACTGCTTCCAGCAGAAAGAGAACAATATTTTCCTCCTGAATTATTTTACTTTTAAAGTGAACATGCAGCTTTACTTAACCATTTCCTAGCAAGAGCATTAAACTTTTATCTGAAAGTCTGCACAGCACTTTTCAACCAGTTTCCAAAGAGGGCCAGGCATTGCCAAAATTAGTATATGTCAAAGGCATCTGCGGCTACTCTTGAGTAAAGACACTCCGCTCTGTCTTGTCTTTCAAGGCTTTATTGTGCATATAATTTACAGTGCAAAGATCTCAGCAAACATGACTGCCTAGTCCGTGTCAGAACCCCACAATGGCTTCTTCCAGGTTCTTGACCAGCATAAAAGCCTGGGCACCCCAAAGCGCCACCCCCTGACCTTACAGGTGGGCGTGCACCTCAATTCTGGCATCAGAGGGAATGGTCTCTGTTCTGGCGGCCCTGTGTCTGACATCTCCCCAGACTCCTCCTTCGCTGGCCCTCTCTCCTCGCGGCGCCGAGGCTCCGATACCTTACACAGCCCTCTCTCCTCCCCACTCACTTCCTCATTCCTTTCTCCTGATTTGCTGTTCGTGCTGACGCTGGGTGAGTAGCTTGTCAGGATGAGAGGGGGCGGCTCTCTGTAAGCCCCCCCCCCCACCTGACAGTATATAAAAACACCACAGTGGCTCAAGGTATAGGGAAGCTACATCATTAAACAAGAGACACAACATTCAGAGGATGCATTTTAATGCAAAGGCACTGTGGGATATCTGATTGCTCCATATTATACAAAGAGATGAACAGAAATGTTACTAAATGTAGCCTGAGCTCCGCAGAAGAACATTTTTTACAAGCAAAATAGCTTGAGATATGTTGGCACACAATCAAAAGCAAAAAATAAATGCAAATTAGAGATGATCTCATGGGCCTCATTCCCCAAACACAATGAAATAGTATTGCCTGAAATTCTAAAAACGTTGCACTTTACAGTTTATTTATGGCACTTTTTCCACCCAGCTGCCTTTCAAATCAATGCAGAGATTTGAAGGGGAATGAAATGCGTGTTTCAAGTAAAGCCAGGATCCATTTTTCCAAGCTATTCATAATCAAATCACATCTTGCAATTTGGCAAATGCCTAACACCTTCAGGCAAGCCAAACTAGGATGCTGCTTAAGATTTCAATAGGTGGGGTTGGGTTATATAATAATAATAATAATAATTTATTATTTATACCCCGCCCATCTGGCCGGGTTCCCCCAGCCACTCTGGTTGGTGGCAGGGATTCTAATAGGGTTGCAGGTTGGTTCACACCTGAGTATATTCAAGACCAAATTGCAAGAGCTTTGTGTATGATTCAGAGTTTTCCGCTGTTACTTTTTAGTACCTCATAATCACTATGGGGTCACGAAGAGTCGGACACGACTAAACAACAACAACAATCACTATGAAAATGTTAGCAACCTCCTTTGCCACCACCTTTGCAACCATGTGGAGCGTTTTTCCAGGTGGTTTGTGACCTCTGACATCAAGTCCCCCAGAAACAGTGCCCTTTGGTGCCTCAGGGACCGAGAGCCATCTGACGGAACAATTTATTGTTTCTGGTCATTCTCAAGTCAAGCACAAACATGGTATTTCCATCTCCTCTGAGATTTCCATCTACCTCTGAGACTGATGCCTGATATTCCAAAGTCCATGTCTACTCTACATAAAGCAGGCGGACGAGGCCCCCAAAGCAACTTCTGCTCCTACAAGACTTCACTGATTTTGTTCACACTGGCAAAATGATAAAAATACCTGGCATGTACTGTAGCTTCCCGCTTAAGTCTCTCTTTCGAAAACACTTTCAAAATGGATATGCATATCATCTACATATCATTGTGTAAAATGTTTTTATATAACTGTTTTATATATGTTTTTATTATATCCCGAATTCCTTCAGGAGCCTCATGGGAAGCAATCCCTAAATGAAAATTAATTAATTAAATATGCATAAGAATAATAAAAGTTTTGGTTCTCAGGAGGCTGTATCTGCTAAAGACTGGGGAAAATCTTGAGGATTTGGGCTTCAGCTTTCAGGGAGTAGTAGGTCTTTTGTGCATCCCATTCTCCTTACTTGTGTCTGACCACCAGATTCCCCTCCAAGCCTACATCTATTTTGCTACTATCCAGAACTTGCCAATATTGACAAACACAAGTACTGTCTCCAGAATTAGTTTGGCAACGTGATTTGAACAGCATAGTGTGATTTTCCATGGTGCAAAATAAAATAAAAATCTTATTATTAATTTATTTATTCCCTGCCTTTCTCCCTGAAAGGCAGTTTGCAGATGCAAATAAGAACTGTTATAAACAAAAAAATCATTAATTTTTTAACTACAAACATATATACCATACCAATAATCAAAGTAAAAACACCTGGGCACCTTTCTTGGCATGGTGTATGATCAGGCACACCTGGTGTATCACCAGCTGGTGGTGATGAAGAGACTGCAGCTGTGGCTCCTCCTTTTAAGGGCCAATTAATTGCAAGAAAATGACTACATGTGGAATTCTTTTATTGTATTGTCCTTCATTTGCTCTGAGAAGGCAGAAGATTTAATAGTGGACATTTAACAAACATTCAGCGTGATAAGTTACAACTTGATAAGTTGCCTTTATTTAGGTTCCGAGCTCTTCAGAGGAGTCAACATTTCATAATCACATAGGCTGGAAATCCCCCACTTCTGTGGGCCAGTGAACTGGTTCTTAGCCCCCCAAAGAAGCACTCAGCAAGATAGTATTTCATTCCCAGATGAGAAGTACAAGTGAATGGTGTTAAAAGATAATGCTCTTTGTTTATTTCAAACAGCTGTAGCCAGGTTTGTTGAAAGTCATTGACATAAACTGCAGCTGCTAAGCTTGTATCCTTGCTTAAATGATAAATGACATATAAAGAGACATCCGCTTGACATCACATACTTGGCTTGCTTACCACCTGGTTCTGAGTTATATATGCTTAAACTGGAAGAGGGACATAACTGTATTGATAGAAACAGTCATTTTGGTATAATATCATTATCAGAGGCAGATTGAGAGCAGCACTGGTTCCTCCCACTGGGCACAGAGACTATGACTTAGTGCAGTGTTTCCCAACCAGTGTGCCTCCAGATGTTTTGGGACTACAACTCCCATCATTCCTGACCGCTGGTCTTGCTAGCTAGGGATGATGGGAGTTGTAGTCCCAAAACATCTGGAGGCACACTGGTTGGGAAACACTGACTTAGTGCATACACAGAACAGGAGGTGAGAGGCAGGCAGCGGTGTAGCTAGCCGCCTGGCTGCCCGGGCCGGCAAACCCAAAGGCCAGGGGGTGGGGTGTCCATTGTGCACATGCGTCATGCTGCATGACGCACGTGTTGCGATGCACAACGCATGCGCACACAGGATGTACACAGGCATGTGACACGGCGCCGCGGCAAACCCCGCGAGCAAGCTGCGGAATGAGGCAGTTTCGCTTGCATCGGGACTTCTCCTCGATGGCGGCGGCCATCGGAGGTGGTCAGCCCCGCCCAGCCTGCTGCCCGGGGCGGCGCGCCCCCATGCCCCCCATTACTACACCACTGGAGGCAGGGAGGGGCTCCAAATTGTGGCCTCACACAGGGTGCTGCTGAAATTTTAAAGATCAAAGTTGGCTTTGTCATTGTGTGTAAGGGATTTTGTTGGGATTTTTGTGATCCTTTAAAGATTAGGGAATTCATCTCTGGTCTTTTCTAGCTGCAGTCAGTTGCTTATATTGCACAGCTCCTGATACTGCACAGGCTTCTAACTGTTTTCAGCTGAAATTGATTCGAAGCTCCCTTCCAACATTTGCACCAAACACAGGAGGTTGTGGGAGGAGAGGTGCACCTGAGATGGTGGGTGGTTGAGATAACCACTTGCCTCAACAGGCCTATAGTTACAACTTAGAATCATAGAATCATAGACTCATAGAGTTGGAAGAGACCACAAGGGCCATCCAGTCCAACCCCCTGCCAAGCAGGAAACACCATCAAAGCATTCCTGACAGATGGCTGTCAAGCCTCTGCTTAAAGACCTCCAAAGAAGGAGACTCCACCACACTTCTTGGCAGCAAATTCCACTGTCGAACAGCTCTTACTGTTCTTCCTAATATTTAGGTGGAATCTTCTTTCTTGTAGTTTGAATCCATTGCTCTGTGTCTGCTTCTCTGGAGCAGCAGAAAACAACCTTTCACCCTCTTCCATATGACATCCTTTTATATATTTGAACATGGCTATCATATCACCCCTTAATCTTCTCTTCTCCAGGTTAAACATGCCCAGCTCCCTAAGCCGTTCCTCATAAGGCATTGTTTCCAGGCCTTTGACCATTTTGGTTGCCCTCCTCTGGACACGTTCCAGCTTGTCAGTATCCTTCTTGAACTGTGGTGCCCAGAACTGGACACAGTACTCCAGGTGAGGTCTGACCAGAGCAGAATACAGTGGTACTATTACTTCCCTTGATCTAGATGCTATACTCCTATTGATTGAACCCTAGAATTGCATTGACTTTTTTAGCTGCTGCATCACACTGTTGACTCATGTCAAGTTTGTGGTCTACCAAGACTCCTAGAACCTTTTCACATGTACTGCTCTCAAGCCAGGTGTCACCCATCCTGTATTTGTGCCTTTCATTTTTTTTATTTTTTATTTGCCCAAGTGTAGTACCTTACATTTCTCCTTGTTAAAATTAATCTTGTTTGCTTTGGCCCAGTTGTCTAATCTGTTAAGGTCATTTTGAAGTGTGATTTGCAGAATTTTGCCCAAAAGGTTGGCTTCCACTAGATACCCAAGTGGCTTTAAAAAATCTCACTAAAATAGGGCCTTGATGGGGAAATATTGGGGTTAAATGCACAATCCCTGTGGGCTCAGCCACATACGGTATTGGCCACATAGGGCCAATAAAATCCAGACTCCATTTGTCAGTCAAACAGGACACCTATTTAGGAGTTGCAAGGCCATTGTGACACAAGCTCAACCAGTAAGTAGCTGAGGGGGTCTGCACCTTATACGGCAACCTAGCAGAATATTCCTATCCAAAAGTTGTCAAACCACTTGCAATTGCCTTTCAGGTTGAAAGATCTCAGATTCAAACGGGATGGAATCTGTTTTGGATTTTTCATATCCTATAACCTTTAGGATTCCAAATAAGAGTTATTTTGTGCAAATTTGGCAAAATCCCACTGTGTTAGAAATATAGTGGGATTCTGCCAAATTTAGCAGAGAGGTTTGTTACACTGTGGGAAATGGTTGTGAAGTGTTAAAAACACCAAGGTGTGGGCAGAAGAGAAGTGCTTTGTGCATTGGCTTTAGTTGGTTTCATTAGTTTGCCAGGGATGGAGCAAGAACATTTTCTTCAACAGCAATTCCTCCTGTGGCAGGAACTTGTCAGGAATTGGTGCAGAGGCACACCTCGAGCTTGGAGTTAAAATCCTTGGACAAGATATCTAACCACGCAGATTGTCATATTGCATCTGCTAATAAAACAGAAAAGAATCCTAAAATACACCTTCCAACAGGCATATACCTAACATACTGCTGAGCTTGTAGAAGGGGAAGTACCTTAATAGCCTTTGGCTTTTGGTCTGAAAGTTTTTTGGGTGTGCTTGCATTGCTGTAAACATACAGGAATCCTTGGCTGTGCACAGAGAAACCCCCCCCCCCATGGGAGCACCCACAATTTGTAGGGAGAAATACAGACATTTCCCCCTCTAAGCTGACTGTAGCGGATCCCACCATTGTATACCAATTATGGTGGACCCCATCTTATGTACACACTCTATAATAACCACCACAGGTAATCTTTTTGGATTTTTTGTGAAACCTCCTGCCCCCAGCAGCAATGGAGGGTGCTGTGCCATTGCAAAGGTTGAAGTAAGCTTCAGTTGTCAATCCAGCCAATATCTGTCAATGGAATGGGCAGGAGGCACCATCTTGCCAAGAAGTACCAGGCCAGCCTTCATCTTGACTTCTTCCAGCAGATCAAGTCTTGGGTTCTCTGTGGTCAGGTATCTAGACCATCATATGGCCTATATGGTTGCAGTGTTCATTCACTGCATTTTTCGTTGAAGTGGCTCAGTGGAATATCATGTGCTTTGCATACAGAAGATTCCAGGTTCAATCCTTGGCACCTTCAGTTGGGTAGAACTGGGAAGCTGGTGCAGTCAGTGCATATGATACTCAACTAGGTGGATCAATGACATGACTCAGGAAGACAAAAAGTGACCTTATGCTATGCAGTTACTTCAAAAGTGTGAAACTGCTATCACAGCTCAATTTCCTGTATGTCCATCAGTTCCCAAACAGTACAAGGCAAGTTGGGTGGAAACAAGGCCATAACTAGTTGGCTTTGGTAGCACTTCAATCAATTGTATGAATTCACTCTTAGCAAAATAATTCCCCACTCTCTCACTTATATATAGGAGCACTAAAGAGTGTAAGCCTGCAGTCCTACAACCTGAGAGAAAGTCCAGTTGAATTCAGTGGCGCTTACATCTATATGTTTCTGTAAATGCTTTTGACAGTCCATCAGTAATCCACTTCTCAGGTTATTTGATGAGGATCACAGCAAGAAACTAAGGCCTTGATTTGAGTACACAGGATTTTTCGATCCCAAAAGCATACTTTGCTCCAGCACATGAGATGCTCTTAGTTTCTGAAATTCCCTTGATATCTTATCTATAAGTGCACACCTATCATTAATAATAATAATAATAATAAATCCAGCAGGACTTTTACTGGGATTCTGCTGATTACCCACATAAACAGTTTATTGTTCATTATGGATATCTATCAGCTATGGCTGCATGCTTGATTAAGAGGAATTAGTACAATTTTGTATTTATAAAATACCCAAAACATTCTAATGCTACTAATGAGGATTTAAGGTCCGAGCCTGGCTATCGCCCATGGGGTGATCATGTGATGAACTGTAACATTTCAGGAGTTATTTGCTGCTGGACAGAATATCTTAATCCGTCAGCTGGTCCAAATGGGGCACAGCCCCACCAACCTCTGCCAGTTGGCCCACCCAGCCCCTGCTGTCTGCCTTCTTTCTTCTCTCCAGTCCAGGGGGTGGCGGAGTAAGACATTTTAACAGTTTAGAATTACTGGTGTTCACAACAGAACTAGGCATTCTTAGATTTTCGAAAGGAACTCGTGTGCCAATGGATATGCTGCATAACAGAAAGTGTTATGAGTGACAGGATCTCATATCAACCTGAATTTGGAAAGGGAAAAGGAAAATAGAAATTTTGTTGTGAGCATGAGCCCTATTTCAAAATATTGCAGAGAAACCGCTAAACCATGGTTTGGTGTTACATCTGAATAGCCTCTTAGATATTACGTACCACTGTTAACCACGCAAATCAGTTCAGAACTTGCAGAGAGTTAAATGTAACTTATGAATGACTTATACTCCAATTTGAATATATGTGTACAAATTCAAAGAAGAAACAGGATGGAGTAAAATGTGTGAGAAGCTTGGTAGCCTATGAGAAGGTGGGGGAAGCAGACAATGAAGCTGGATACTGGATATCCAGCACACACACAAAAAGTTTGCCAAAGCCTTTGTCTGGCAGACATGTGAAACAAAATCACTACATGTCACAGAGGGCTGCTGAACTTGAAACTGGCTTCCAGCCCTTTTGAGATTTGAATGGAAGAGCTTTCATAACATCAATACCACTTTTAAAATGTTATAAAGGTTATTGAAGAGTAAAAGGTACGTGAGGGGCAAATGATACTATAGGAATTTTGCTAGGCTGAAATCCCACTGGGAAACAAGTTACGTCATTTCAATTTTGTCTCCTGGAGTGGTAGTATCTGTTTCCTATGAAGGTATAAAATGAGATATCTGGTGGAGCAAGTGAACCAAGCAAGCAATGATCCCCACAACTTTTTCTTTTTTCTGAAATAAGCATTTATCCAGAGAGCAATAGCTCATCTTTCAGAAGAAATTTAGCAATTACAGTTCAGAGAATTGAAGTTGGTGTAGGCACATCAGGTTGCATGTGAGTAAATTGATTTACATCTAGCGATTTCATCTCTGCTAGAGTATGGATCAGGCTGGAATTAGGTAAAGTCTTATGCCAAAAGAAATAATAAACAAATAACTTTTGCAGTAAGAACAAGAAAGACAAGGTGATCACTTATATTGGATCGTTTGAGTTGGAATTACATCTCTTGGCAATATCTGACCTAATTTCAGGCTGATACAGCTGAAATGCTGGAGATGAATGCAAATCAATTTAGATTTAGTCAAGGCACTGCATCTACCCCATTTTTAATCCAAGTATTTCAGTCTGTGCTATAAGCTCCTTGCCTCTCATCATCCGCGATCCCTTCAAGAGACACCCCTATCCTTTTACAGGTAGGTAGCCATGTTGGTCTGACGTAGTCAAAATAAAAAAATAAAAAAAATCCTTCCAGTAGTACCTTAGAGACCACCTAAGTTTGTCATTGGTATGAGCTTTCGTGTGCATGCACACTTCAGAGGCGGGAGAAAGATTGTTTTCTGCTGCTCCAGAGAAGCGGACATGGAGCAATGGATTCAAAATACAAGAAAGAAGATTCCACCTAAACATTAGGAAGAACTTCCTGACAGTAAGAGCTGTTCAGCAGTGGAATTTGCTACCAAGGAGTGTGGTGGAGTCTTCTTTAAGCAGAGGCTTGACAGCCATCTGTCAGGAATGCTTTGATGGTGTTTCCTGCTTGGCAGGGGTTTGGACTGGAGGGCCCTTGTGGTCTCCTCCAACTCTATGATTCTATGATTCTTCAGATGAAGAAAGCTCATAGCAATGACACGAAAGCTCATACCTATGACAAACTTAGTTGGTCTCTAAAGTGCTGCTGGAAGGAATTTTTTTATTTTGTTTTGACCCCCAGTATACTCTAAGAGCTGGCATGAAATTATTATTATTTTGTTTTGAAAAATCCCCATACCAAAGGTAACAAAATCCCTATACCAAAGACCATGGTCCACAAAGTTTATAACTGATCAAGAGTAGGGCAGCCATACGGCTAAAACGTCTGGGGAAACTTTTGTGTACAGATTTACACTTTTTAAAATATGGCAACCCTAATCTAGAGCTAATCTCATGTACAAGACACTGCAAGTCCCAGTGATAGTTAGTGTGTTTCTGTGACAGTTTTCTATAGCTCAGTCCTCCTTCTAGAGATGGTGGAGACGTTTTCTTGAGTCAGCATGGAAATGAATGAGGGGTGGTGCTTAAAGTCCTGAAATTCTTCTTTAGCTTGGATTAACATCTGAGCAAGATAACTAGGATGTGCTGTAGCCACTCATCTCTTCTACCTCCTGTCCACGAAGGACTCCCTGCCCTTCAACTCCAAACACTCAACCCTCCCCCTTCTTTCTTTTGCTTCCCTTCCTCGCCTTGACATGCATGGGACTGTCTGAGAGATGCACCTCTTCCAGGAGCAACTGCACAGGCCTTTCAGAGAAAGTTCCCTGGGTTCCACTGTACTACTTCCACAGCATCTCAAGCAATGGAGAGGATGGAGGGAAGCAAAAACCAGAAGAGCCAAGCCGTCTTCTCATCTCACCACTCACTGTACCTCAGCTCCTCTGCCTCCCACTGCTGATTAAATGTAAGGAAGCATGTAAGAACGCAAGCATGCCTAGGCAGATGGACCAGGATGGCTCTTGGCCACAGGAAACAGAAGAGATGAGTGGGGTGGAGGTCACAGAACAGGGAATTTGTTATCCCATTATCCTTTTAACCTTATTTACTGCTGTATAGCATGTGAGTTTATTTTTAAAACGTGTTGGCCCAATGTGTAAGGTAGGTGGCAGGAGTCAAAACTGAATGTCATGCTACATGACATCCTGTTAGAGGCTAATGGGCAGAAGCAGTTAATGTATGTCTGATTTGGTTGCTTCTGTGGTATATGCAAAAGGGCTGGTTGAAGCACTTATGGGAAGCATGTAATCCTCTTCATTGACTATGTCGATATTACCACTTGCATAGAAGTGCAGGCAACTCTTTCTTGGGTTGGCATTCAACACACCAGACAAGCGGGTTGGTGAGCAGAGTGTCAGAGCTTCTCAGAGAGGGGCGGGGTGGGCACTGTGTCCTTCACCCTCAGCACTGAATCTGGGAGACCCTGGATTGAGCCATGAAGCTTAATCACCAGCTCTTAGCCTAACCCTACTTCACAGGGTGGCCCCCAGTGAAGATAGCCCCCATGCATAAAATCTTGAATTCATCGGCAGATTGGACACAGATTTAAGAACTGGACCATAGAATTCTCCCTCTCTACACATTGCCCAAACATATGCTGTGGAAGCCCAGCAGGCAAGCATAGGCACAAATGAAGCAGGGAAACATCACATGTTACGGCATCTCCATGGAGCACCAGCAGGTGGAGGAGAACTGTTCACTGGCATTCACTGACATGAGATGGCCATGAATACAACCCTATTTTAACAAACACAGTTGTGGAACCAAACCCATCACTATTCATTTTCTAAAGAGCTCTTATCAACAACACTCTTTTATTATCAACTCCAAATGAATACATTACAATCAACTTTCATTTAGAAGTTTGCCTCTGGAAACTTACTGCAAGTGAAAGAAATCCATATAAGTATCACGCATGCAGGTCAGATGGGCACTGTTAATGGGCCTTCAAATGAGCTCTGCAACTTTGCTTTTTGCCAAAAATGCCTTTGGCCTCATATATTAAAATCTGAGGTGGATGCAGATATATTCTGAAGTGTGTTCTGAATTGACAAGTTGATCTACCAAGCTGCTCTTTGCAGGCATTGGTTTTCACACAGGATATTCTGCTCAGAATATTCTATATATCTCAAATATTTTTCAAAAGTACCTAGCAGCATGGATGCTTGAATGCAAATTCAGTTTGCATAATTAAATAGAAAGTGAATTTCCTAGAGTTTACCTGATGTTACTACTTCCCAGGGCTTATTTTCAGCTAGAACTCACTGGCACGGTGCTCAGGGCTGCATTGCAGAGGCAGCAGGCGGCAGGGCGATTGTGGTGGCACAGGTCGGGGCGAAAGTTTTTTATTTTTTCTCGGTGGCAGTGGGGCTAGCAGGTGAAGTCCTCCCCCTAAAGAAAGCTCCAGAACTTTGGGTGGGTGCTTCCCCTAAAAAAAGGAATCCACCACGGAATCGACAAATGCAATTGCCATCTTCTTAGCAGCAACCAGAAATCTTTCTGGTGATGGGCTGACTGTGGATGCCCAGCACAAAGTGGACATGAAGACACTTTTCTTCAGGCCCGAGCCTTAGGCTGGGATGGGCAGTCAGGTTCAGGGCTCTGCTGGAGCTCTGCTGGCACAAGTGATCAGCTCACAGTGGCTTGGTGCTGAAGGGTGTAACTATTCTTGCATAGGGACCATAGCCTGTGTCTCTGGATCACAAAGTAGACTCTTGTATCAGGGGGCCCGTTCTGTGCAATGCCAGAATTGGGCCCTTAATCTGGTGGCACCTACTTGGAAGTTGTGGTTGCTTCCCTCACACTTGCTTGTTTGAAGAAGGAGGCTGACTGATGTTGCTGCCTTTAATAGGGCTCAGTGAGAAAGGGGCTCAGAGGCAGGCAGAGATTATCAGTCTTGGTCAGCATCTCTTTATGTGTTGCCTTGGAGACTGTAACTTTTAAACTTAATTGAACAAACAAGCAAAGGGGTATATACTGAAATAAGCAAAACTCTGCCCTTATGGGGTTCTCCATCGGTTGGAGAATGTAACAGAGGCCAACCAGAGAATTTTGAGAAGCAAAGCCTTTTATTTTTGCTGTTGCAACAGGGTCCTTCCCCTCACGCAGGAGAACAAGGAAGGAACCCAGAACAAAAGAGAACCTCCACTTTTATCAGTTTTCCCATCACCAAGAAACACCCCCCCCCAAATACATCATTCCTACATCACAGCTACCTGTACGTAATCAATACCTCACAAAAAGGGAGGGTTCAAGGTAGAAATCTGAGCACCTTTGACACCTCTCCTAGTCCTCCTCTTACCCCTCCCAGGTGTGAATTCCTAAACACAAAGAGAAATTAACAGTTTCCTAAAAGTTGATCACTATCTTTTGTTCGGAGGAGTCTTCCATTGTAAATGAGATGGCTAGTAGTCTGGCACCATTTATGGGGAAATGTCCAGTTGGCAGAGCCTCCGGCTTACAGGATTATGGCTCCCAAGTTGACAGCCATGTGGAAATGTGTGTGTGATTCTGGTCTGATTCAGACATGTTCCTGTACATTCATGTACATGTTTATGAACAATTATTATATAACCTTAAAATTTACAACAATACAATTCTCAGAAAAATACTTATATGGTTGCCTCTTATAATCTAATGGACATTTAGTTCAACCCTCACAAGGTTGCAATAAAGCAATATATTATAATATTATAATTCCAAAATAGAAAATAGCATTAAAATAATAAATAACCATATTATAACAGCAACAGCAGATAAATGTTCTTAAATACAGGCAACGCTCCCATTTACAGAGAGTTTCCCTTTGATGTACTGTGCACATGTGTGAAACCATGTATAATTGAAGCACCCACTGGAAAAGCCTGCAAACACCCTCTAAAGCTCTGGAAATCCTTGAAAAACCCCTTTGACACCAAACTCTACCACAACCACTCCCCTCCCTCCCCCCCCATCTCCTTCCTCAAACGCCAACTCTCCACAGGTCTTTTTAAATTCAGTTCTGGGTTTTGCGCAATACTCATCTATGTAGTTGCACATATTGAACACACATAAATGGGGTGTGTGCCTGTACAATCAATTAATCAAAGGAAGACTGGAACAAAACAGTCTTTAGGACTTTCCTAAAGGCCAGTGGGGGTGGGGGGAACATACAAATTTCCCTGGGAAGGGTATCCCTGAATACAAGACCACCACTTTATGTGTCCAGAATGCAATGACACACTCCCTGCTTCCCCTAGGCATCTGACTGGCTCCTGCAGTGGGAACAGGAAGGAAGCTGGATGTGGGCGGGTCCAGCAAGGCTCCTCTTATAGTTCTGATACCATTAAAGGTGTAAGTTGCATTAACTCTGCTGAAGTATTAGGATGAACACCTGAAAAAGGACTGCTGCCTTAATTGCCACTGTTTTATGGAATATCCATTTTTAGGGATCTTTATGTCTGTGCTTGTAGCTGTGCTTAATTTCTTTCTTTTAGAATCAGTTTATGAAAAAAAGAAATTGCATTGCAAATTATGGAAAAGGAGCAAAAAACGTTTGCAAAATTCTCATGGGTGGGATGCAGGGTTTATTTTTCATTTTAAAAAATAAGATTTTATTAAGACTTTTCATAATACATTGTGATAAAAAAGTGAGCTAATCTAAACACAAATCAAAACGAAACAAAGAGGGGGGAAATGCCAAGTCCTCTATCTCAGGTAGATCTTTACTCTTGTCCCACCTGGGAGCTTCCCTCTCTTCTCCCAGCTTCCCCACCCTGGGATAATTTCCCTTCAGGGTCCTTCTCCAACAAACCATCACCTCCATCTGTGTGCAGTCCTCTCATTAACCCAGAGCAGAAGACAACAAAAAACAACAAAGCAAAGCAAAGAAGAAGCAAGAGCAAAGCAAAAAAAGGAAATGTAACAGAAAGATAAAAGTAATAAAGAAATGAGAAAGGAATAAAGGAATAAAAAAAAGAAAGGATGATAAGACAAACAAACAAGACTTCCAAAACTCTGTCAGTTGTCTATACAAGAGTTATTCAAAGTATTCAAACTGTTCACTCCAGGGTGGGATCCAGCTATTCCTCCTGTTAGGTGATGTTTTTTCAGTCTTCAAGTCTGAGCACCTCAAGTTCATTCAAAAACAACACCACAAACTAAAACAAAAGCAAAAGCAAAGCAAATAAAAGGAGGAAAAAGGTAACAAAGTTAGAAAAGAAAGAAGTAAAAAGATAAAAAAATATGTCCAATTCTTCGCCTCTTGGTTGCATACATGAGTTTTTCAGAATGCCCACACCAGGGTTGGATCCAGCTGTTCCTCCCCTTACTAGGTGACTTCCCCCATCTTCAAGTCCAGGCAGCTGGCATTCATTGATTTTTCTTTCCACACAAAATATCCCAAAGAGGTTATCCAATTACATAGATAAAAGTCCACAATAGTCTTCCTCCAATCTAACGTAACAACTTTACCTCCATTATTGAGAAACAGCACTGTATGTCCTTGATCTTTATTCTCTTAAGAGTCTTTTCACTGTGGTCATATATTGAGAGAATGATCCATAGTTCCTTACTTATTGTATAATCACTAATTCACACCTAGTTTCATATTTTCCAATCCCATTTCCTGTTGGCCATGGTTTCCCACCCTTTGGTTTCCATTTCCTCTTCTTCCATTCTTTTTCCATGAGAGATTCAATAGCTTTTTCCTCTAGTTTCAATCCAAATTGTACGCAGAGTCCTTTCTTTCTCATCTCTATCCCAGGCAGCTCAGGATGTTTCTTTGTCCTTCCTTCGCAATACGCTTCATAATAGGGAGCTGAATTCCAGCTGTTGTCCCCACCCTCCCTGCACAGGGTGGATTTAACTTTTTAAAAAATAAATGAATAAATTACCAATAAATATTTCAAATGAAGGGGGAAAGTATCAGTTCCTGGAAGTGTCTCACGTGTCTTTGCAAAGGAGGTTCTAGAACTTACTATCATTTGGATAAACCTAAGCACTTTTCATTTGGGCGTTTCTGAAATATAAATGTGTTACCTAGTCAAACTGCTGCTGTGGAAAGAAAGTTTGCCACCATTCTAGGAGCACATCTCCACCCTGTGAAATCTGAATAAAATGTCTGCTGATCTAATTTCCTGTCAAAGCTGGCCTGCTGAATAAGCTGCTGAATGATTACAAAATACGAATGGAAGTGGCAAACAGTGGCCTCCCCAGTCCTAAAGTGATATGAGAAAATCCAAACATTTCAAGCGGAATAATTTCAAGGAAGGAATGAAATTAGGGGGGGGGGTCTTATTAGATTCTTAGACCATAACAAGTGGCCTTAGAAATATGTTGGAAGGCACAATCATTTTCAGCAGAATTTCCTTTGTTTCTTCTAGTCATAACTGCACTTGAGTTAGATAAGTCACAAGGCAAACTTGACAGGAATACAATGCCTCTGGACCCTTGTGGATTAGAAATATGAGAAAGAAGTATTATATTTTTGGTATAGAGTTATCTGCTGGGATATTGTGCCAACGGTGGGAAGTATCTGGTTTGAGAGGGGAAATAAAATCAATGTGGTATTGAATCATAGAGTTGGAGGGTTACAGTCTGATCCTACTCAATGTGAAAAGGCCACGCTCCATGTTCTATAAGCTGTGGGTGCACAGAGTAGCCTCTTCCACTTAAAAAAAATACAATAGTAGTTTGGATCTAAGCTACCCAGCATCTTCTTTTTATAAGTTTAGGGGTTACGCAGGAATGGTGAATACCTAAAGGGACACCAAACATTGCTAGTAGGCATGGGTGGATATGTTAATTTTGGTTTCTCATTTTTCAGACCTTAAATTCTGTTTTCCACATTTCCATATCAGTTTCATATATATATATATATATATATATATATATATATATATATATATATATAACTTCATGAAAATTAATCAGCATTTTAGTGAGCATTTCTCTTAATATAAACATTTTTGCAAGCAATTTACACTAAAACAATGCATGTTTAAATGCTATTTTCACTAATACATGTTTTTAAAATACACACATTGCCCCAGGATATGCATTTTTGTAAACATTGTTTGGAGAACTGCATTGCAAAATTCCAAAAACTGTGAATTTTGAAGGATAGCCGTGTTTTGCTTCACATATTGTTTCAGAAAGTGCAAATGAGGTTTATCTTCAAATGCTAAATGAACAACAATGAAAAGTTTATCAAAGGAATAGCATGAAATCTTATTGCAGGACCAACTTTTACAAACTACAGTTTTTACAGGTTTTTTCTATACAGTATCTGCTTCTATCTATTTATCTAGCTAGCTAGCTATCTCATACCTAGCATAAGATAGTGTAGGAAATTCTGAGCTGGCCAGAGACACACACAAAAGAGAGACATAGAAGTGTGCCTCCCTATGTCAAACTACTTTTGAAACTACAAGTTCCAGAGTTCCTAATTTCCTGCTGGAATTTCCTGCCTAACTGGCATCTGACCCATTTCCTTTCTTATTCATTTGCCATATCTGTATTCATTTAGGCTTCCTCAATTTCGGCCCTCCAGATGTTTTGTGACTACAATTCCCATCATCCCTGACCACTGGTTCTACTAGCTAGGGATCATGGGAGTTGTAGGCCAAAAACATTTGGCGGGCGAGGTTGAAGAAGCCTGATTTAGAGGTCTCAAGACAGAGATGCATAAAATAGAAAATTAAACAATAATATTAAAACAAATATTCCATACAAATTAAAACAGCTGCAGCAATAAAATCCAGGCTTTAAGAGAATTGGTATAATAACCAAGGGATTCTTATTATTAATAACCAGCTGGCCTGGCCACATGTTGCTGTGGGTTTTTGTGTTAAATGGACCTTTTTCTGTTAAATGGACCTTCAGAGTCTGCCTTTAGAGTCCCCTCACCTGCCCTGTCCCAACCCTGACTCCCCTACTGTAAGTTTCAAAAATAAGACTCCCCCACCCACGTGTGTTCCTGAAAATGTCCCCACCCCCCACTGCTTTGGCTGACTCAGGGTCCTACCTCCCCTCCCCCATGGCTATGTGTTTCCCCCCTCCCTTTGTTGTGCCTCATCCCTGTTATTCCTTGTGATGGACTGGGCTTAGTTTAAGGGCTTGGGAATATCTCCAGGGTGTTAAGAGTTAAGTTGCACTCACTCCGGTTAGAGTGACAGTTGGCTGCTGAAAGGCGGGACATTCCTCACTTTAAAAGAAGGGAGCAGCCATCGGTCAGGAGGAGAGGGCGGGGGAGAGTGGTGACTTGAAGTTAGAGGGTGTGGGGCCAGGATAGTGGTGACTAGGAGAGATTGAGTTGGAATTATTGTTATTCCACTGAATGAAGACATGATATTGTAAACAAAGGAAATACCGAAACCGATGTGTTATATTAAAAATAAAGTCTTGTTCTTGTTCTGCAAAGAAATGTCGTCGACTGTTTGATCCAGCAAGGCGGGCGGGCTCAAAAGGTGGTGAACTTGAAGAAAGGGACACTAGGATTTACAGGGTGATAAGTCAGGTCCTCGAGTTACACGGAAGAGGGGTGAAGGGACGAGAAGCTCAGGAGTGCCACTTTGTTGCCCTGTGTGCTGAGGTAACAGTAACAGGGAGGGACCCGAAGTGAGGGAAGCCCTGGATTTAAGGCAAAAAGGAGCTTTATTCCCAGTAACCCAGAGCCAAGCCTGTAACTGACCATGGTAGCTGGATAGGTGTACCCTTGTTGTTAAAAGACCTTAAGTGGAAGGGAAGATTGCTATTTTAGGCAGACCTCGAAGTACTGGTGGGGAGGGAGTTTAAGAGAGTCCCGCTCTTCGACACAGAAAAATAAAAAGCAACAGTGGGAATCTGAGAGTCAGAGGAGGGGTCCGTCGCATCCCCCCACCCTGTGTAAGGCCCATATTCTGATTGTTTTTGCCTGTGGCCTACTGGGCAATGGTGAGGCCTACTCATTTTCCCTGCTGGGCAATGCTGTGGCCTACTCAGTTTTCCCTGTCCCAACCCACTGTGGCCTACTCAGTTTTCCCTGTCCCCACTGCTTTGGCTGACTCAGGGTTCTCTCCCCCCCCCATGGCCATGTGTTTTCCCCTCCCTTTGTTGTGCCTCATCCCTGTGCCCCCCCCCCCCGTTGTGAAAGGCCCTATTCTGATTGTTTTTGCCTGTGGCCTATTGAATGGTGCAGCCTACTTAGTTTTCCCTGCTTGGCAATGCTGTGGCCTATTGAAAAAGCTGGGCCTTGTTGCTGCAAAAGGAATGTTTTCAGTTGGTTGCTGTGGAATTTTGTGATGTCATCTGGCGGCGCAGCTTTGGAGGCGGCAGGGTGCGATCTGCCTTTCTGTTCGATGCTGCTGGAGTCATCAGAGCTTCTGGTGGAGACGTCTAATTTGGGCACCACTTTTTTGTGTTTAATCATTATTTTAGGTGTGAAAGGTGTGGTTCTTTTGGGGGTGAAATTATGCCAGATCCCTCCCTGATGGGCATGGAATGTTGTGGCCAAATTTGTTACATTATGGTTTAGCAGTTACGGAGAAAGGCTGTGACCTCTGTGCGCGCAATGCCTACATATATATATATATATATATATATATATATATATATATATATATATATATATATATATATATATAATTGGGGGCATGGAAATTCCTAGAACATCGGGAGTCAGCACTTTTTTCTTACACATCTCAGGATGTATGGGAGCAAATGGGTTAGGCCTCTGGTCTCCAGTATCATGGAAGTGCAAAGAATATTCAACTGTATCCAACAAAGTAGCCCCACTGAAATGAATGGAACTAATTAGCTCAGGCATAGGCAACCTTGGCTCTCCAGATGTTTTGGAACTACAACTTCCATGATCCCTAGCTAACAGGGCCAATGGTCAGGGAGCATGGGAACTGTAGTTCCAAAACATCTGGAGAGCCAAGGTTGCCTATGCCTGAATTAGCTGCATCCATTAATTTCAGAGGGTCTACTCTGAGTATGTCTGACATTGGATACAACCCTTTGTTCTTGAGCAGTCTACATAAATGCAGTTAAAACGGACATGCATAGAGAGAAAAACACAACATCCCAGGGATGAAGAATAGGGACTATAAGGACCTTGCGGGGTTGATATGATTTATTGTATTTCTATGCCACTGTGGATCATACCAAAAGCTATGTAGGCCAGCATTCATTCAGTGCTCACAGTGCCTAAACAGATGCCTGGCGGAAGCCTACAAGCAAGAGCAATCTCCTGCCCATGAATCCCCAACACCTGATATTAAAAGCTATTTTATATTATATGCTGGAGATTATATAGCCATCATGAATAGTAGCCATTGCTCATTTGTCCTCCATAAATTTATTTTCTCTATCCTGAATTTCCCAAGATTCATTTTCATTCCAGAGTTCTAATATTTTGAGGGAGAAAAACTTCTGCCGGCCCCTTTCTACAAACTATGCAGATTTTTATACAGTTATATTGTGTCCATGCTGACTCACTTAAAAAAGAAACCTAAACAGCCCCAAACATTGTACCCTTCCCTCATATACAAGAGTTATTTCTGTCCCTTGATCATTTTGGCAGCCCTTTTCACTTTTTAATCACAATTTTTATTGAAAACTTGACAACACATAATGAATGCAAGCAAACTTAAAGTGTAAAATAGTAACTAAACAAATGAAGTAAACAAATAAAATAAGCAGTGTGATATGAGTAACTGCAGCTCATATAACAATTCATAAGCAGACAGAAGAAAGTTAAGCCTGTAAAGGCTTACAGCATGTTTTCTCCTTTTTCTTCCAGGAAGGATAATCAAATGAACTACTGAAATTTCCGCGGCAAAAATGGTGCAAGACTTGAGAGAGAGAAAGAGTTCAGCTACCCAGTTTCCATGTCCAGGGCTCTAACAATTCTGTTCAAAAACTATCAATATTGCATCACGCCTTACCCTCTCCCTAAATAGAAATAAAAGCAAAAAGGCAACGTTGCCCTTCTATCAGGACATCCCAAGATTTATATACTCTAACGGTGGTGGTTGTCCACATTCCCTATGATTTATGTGCACAATAAAATTGTGCCAAGCCACCACATATTTGTCAAGTTTGCTTTGTTGCCCTTTTCTGCATCTTTTGCCGATCTAGAATATTCTTTTTCACGTGCAGCAGAGCTCAGTACTTATGTATAATTAATGTGTGCCCATGTCTTACTACTGCGAATACTTATCAGCCAGAAGAGTTACACAAAGGGATGCAGAGAAACTCAGTGGCCCCCATCCAGCCACCCATTTTCCAGAACAAATTAAGCCTTTAAGGGGGCCAGTGCTTAAAGTTGGTATTGGGCCCATAAGAAGAATTGTAATGATGACACTGATATCTTAGATATCCTTTAAGTATTAAATTGGTAGTTTGAGGACTTTCCCCAAAATCACATGATACAGATATTGCAGATATTAATATTGTGCAGCATGAAACAACTGGATGCATAAAACCTCCTCCTTTTGGAATAAAACCTTGTCTAGACCCATAGGTTTGTTCAAAATGTTACTTGCAGAGTTTTCTTTAAAAACTGAACAAAAACATCAAAAATACGACCAAATAATTCCATACAATACATTGTGCATGTCCAGCACAGGCTCAGTATCTTACAGGAAATAAAAGATAATTCCAAACAGACCTAGAGGCAAAAGTCTTTCTCTCCTTACTGCCTCCATTTTGCCTGCAGCTGTATTCACTCGCCGGAGAATGTACACATCTTACTCCCACAGAGCCTGGGAATAAGGACCACAGCCGTCACCCTTCCAAGATGGAGATTTGCAACCCAATATCTTCCTGACATGTTCAAAGTATTACAGCAGAGAACATTCACTGCCAATTATCAACGAGCTGAAGCTCAGAATGCTGCCATGCAACCCACCCACCCCCGAATGTTAGCAATTGAGCCATTCTCCATTACGTGTCAATTAAACAATTCAACTTAACACCAAGCAGTTCCAAAGGCTTAGAAGTTGCTTCATAAATTTGTATTAGAGGCCCTGGAGAATAAACTTGCTTCAAGCTGCTTCTCGTTCCTCTGTGGACTCGGAATATTACAGAAATTATACAGCCACAGTCCTCACGTAAAAACAAAACTCCTTTCTGAAGGTAGGCGAGGAGGTGAATTTCTTTCACTTTTTAAAGTAAACTAATCTTAGTCACAGTACTTGGACTAATACTTTGATGGGAAAGCAATTAGTGTGTGGACTGTGCACTTCAGTAAATTATGTGGCAGTAAATTGTGTGGCCTTAAATTGTGTCACCCTGGTGGAGGCGTGTACTGCATTGTTATAGGCAAACTCTGCGAGTGCCAGCTTCTCCACCCAATCTGTTTGCCGCTGATTGACATAACACCTCAGATACTGCTGCAGAACTACATTAACCCTTTCTGCTTGGCTGTTGGTTTGAGGATGCCTGGCAGTGGAAAAACTTACTTCCACGTGCAACAGCTCCATCAGTTTACGCCAAAAACAGGAAGTAAATTGGCTTCCTCTGTCGGAGATAATACGTGAAGGCATCCCATGCAGCCTGAAAATGTGCTCTACAAACAGCTTGGCTGTCTCCTCTGCTGTGATTGCCTTGGTGCAAGCCACAAAATGAGCCATATTTGTGAGGAGACCCACTATGACCAACACTGCTGTTTTTCTCTGGGATGTGGGCAAATCGGTAATGAAATCAAGGGACACCACCTCCCACGGCCTGTTTGGGGTTTGCAGTGGTTCTAACAACACTGCTGGTGCTGCTTGTTTCAGAATCTTGGCCCTTAACCTCTCCCCAGAGATGTATAACGCCCCCTGTAGTACAGCAAACCCCGCTTCAAAACCCCTGTTGCAATCCTCCCCCTTTTGAAAGTGGATAGTTTCTTGCTGGCAAAGTCATCCGCCTGGGTTAGTGTCAACAGTTCTGAGTCTTGAAGTAAAGTGGCCCAGCAGACCCACTGCTCCAGCCGGAACATCTCTCTTGCCTTGGGTGGACCTTCCTGTTCCAGATACTCCTGTTTCCTCAGCACCTCAGCACCACCTTCTGGGCGATGCTCTGAAGTAGCAGCATCCTGGAGCCCTTCCACTGACCTGCTGGGCTCCCTGCTGACCCCTAGTGGTCCCCTGACACAGTATACAGTAAATGTGTGCACGAGAATCATAGAATCTTGGAGTTAGAAGGGACTATGGGGTCATCTAGTCTAACCCCCTGTGATGCAGGGAGGTGCGTGTAGCATTTAAACAAAATTCTACATACAATGGACTTGTGACTGAATGCATGTGAACTGACATGCGACAGAAGTAAGCCAATTTGTCCATCCTTATCTGAAGGTACAACCATTGTTTTTTTAGGTGTACACTGTGTAGTACATTTTTAGGATATATCTAAAAATGCCAGGTGTGAACATAGCATCATGCTCGCAAACATATGTGTCACATAGTTACACTTATTAAGGAGACTCTTTGTAGCAATCCCAGGTCTGCCTCTACCTAAGATGCAAAACAGTCCTTCTTGGCTGGCAGGAAGGCTTTTCTGATTCACAGACTCCTCCAAGGTCTGCCAAAGGATGAATTGGGCCTCTGTGGGCAACACAGAGCTGCAAGGTGTAGGGGTTCTTTGTCCTTCAAATGCTCTGTGCTGATATTCAGGACTGTTTCAGTGTCTCTTTTTATTGTTGTCATTTCTAATGTGTTACACACAATAGTACAACATCCTCTGAATGGGACCTTATCTTTTTATGCGTGTTTTGTAAAGCTCCATATACATTTATGAGAATACATAAATGATACAATACAATGAGATACGTTCAGGATTCCCTTGCATGACACAATCCACCACTACTGGGGCTGGCAAACGTGGAGCTGGGATAAAATACAGGTATCATCATTTCATCCTCTTCCATTCTTAACCTAGAGCTTTAAAACCTAGGAACCTGCAGCTTCCAACCAGTTTTTACAAGCCTTGGTGATCCACTTTGTCCCCATATGTGTTTTATAGTTATTAAACAATGTTTGTAACTATTGGCCTGAACCTGCTAAAGTGAACTATGAACTTTAAGGCTGCAGTCTTGTGACCTTGGAGTAATGCCCATTGAATTCATAATGGCTACACATAGGCTTGTGATGGAAGCCGCCCAGAGTGGCTGGGGGAACCTGGCCAGATGGGCGGGGTATAAATAATAAATTATTATTATTATTATTATTATTTATTTATTTATTGTGATGGAAACCCCACTTGCAGGCTAGATTTAAGTATGTGCATAACTGTGCTATTACAAAGCATGGGGCTTGATTTGGATGTGTTGTATTCATAGTTCTATTTGCCGATATTTGAGAGTTAGTTTTATTGCGTGCTATTATTGTCTAATGGATTATTGAATATTGCTTTATTTTATATAAGTTGCTGGATTTAAAGTCATATTTTAATTATGACTTTTTTGTAAGGGATTGGACTGTTATAAAATGTGTAATCTTTATTCCATATCTTGCTGTTTCTTCAGCTTGTAAACTACCTTGTTGTAGCAATATAGAAAGGCAGGATACAAAGTAAAAGTTACATGTAATGAAAACAAGTCTTTCCCTTATTGGTGCCTGGGGAGGGGAGGGGAATGATGTGTTTAGGGTTATCTCCCAGGGGAAAGATCAGGCAGCCTTTATAGACCCTCCCAGTGTCCAGGGACAGTCCCAGATTTACAGAAGCTGTCCGGGTTTCTGATTTAATCCCAGAATGTCCCACTTTTCCTTAAGACATCCCTATTTTCATTAGAAAAATGTTGGAGGGTATGGAATTACGGGACCCCCCCCCCAGCCAAGGAGATACAGTAACTATACAGCCTTTAGAAGACACATGAAGGAAAGTTGTTTAATGTTTTATTACGTTTTTATATACAGTATGTTGGAAACTGCCCAGAGTGGCTGGGGCAACCCAGTCAGATGGGGTAAGGGTGACTCCCTACAGCAGGCATCCCCAAACTGCGGCCCTCCAGATGTTTTGGCCTACAATTCCCATGATCCCTAGCTAACAGGACCAGTGGTCAGGGATGATGGGAGCTGTAGTCCAAAACATCTGGAGGGCCGAAGTTTGGGGATGCCTGCCCTACAGGGAGCCAGCCCCCATCATCCTGACGTCCACCTCGTCAAGTACAGAAAGCACCAGTGGTTCTGAAGCAGCCAGAGGGGGAGGGAGAGACTCGGAGGAGGAGAGAAATCAAAGGGAGGAACAATGGGAAAGCTCAGGGGCGGAGGGATGCAGGCAGACGCTTAGGGATGCTGTAGAGCCAGGGCACGCTGAAAGGGCATCACTTCTTCCGGCGCCAGAAGTAAGGAGAGCACCACAACGCAGGTCAAGGGGGTGGCGCTTTGGGGTGCCCAGACTACTTTGCTGGCGTAGGAACAGATATATGCCATTGCCAGATTCTGATTCAGGATGAGAGGTCATGTTTTAAGCTGTCTCTACACTGTAAATAAATAGCACAATAAACATATTTGAAGACAAACTGGACTCAGGCGGAGTTACTCTAGAGTAGCCACGATGACCCTCTGACAGATGGGTTTGGTATGAAGAAGACTGATTGCTGAAGAATTGATGCTTTTGAATTATGGTGCTGGAGGAGACTCTTGAGAGTCCCATGGACTGCAAGGAGATCAAATCTATCCATTCTTAAGGAAATCAGCCCTGAGTGCTCACTGGAAGGACAGATCATGAAGCTGAGGCTCCAATACTTTGGCCACCTCATGAGAAGAGAAGACTCCCTGGAAAAGACCCTGATGCTGGGAAAGATGGAGGGCACAAGGAGAAGGGGGCGACAAAGGACGAGATGGTTGGACAGTGTTCTCGAAGCTACGAACATGAGTTTGACCAAACTGCGGGAGGCAGTGGAAGACAGGAGTGCCTGGCGTGCTCTGGTCCATGGGGTCACGAAGACTCGGACACGACTAAACAACAACAACAACAACAACAACAATATAGGACACCCATATTTTCATAGGAGAAAAGATGGGGGGTATGCCTTTACCTTCTTTTTTTGCAGGTTTCTTCCAGCACCAATCTGTGTTGGTGAATAAGAACATAGGAAGAGCCTGCAGGATCAGGCCAGTGACCCATCTAGTCCAGCCTCCTGTTCTCACGGTGGCCAGCCAGATCCCTGCTGTGGGAAACTCACAAGTAGGATTTGAGCACAATAGCAGCCCTCTCCCCTCCTGCCGTTTCCAGCAACTGGCGATCAGAAACATAGCAGCTTCCAGCTGTGGAGGCAGAGCAGAGCCAGCCTGGCAGCCAATGACAGCCCTCCCTCCTCCTCCTCCTCCTCCTCCTCCTCCTCCTCCTCCATCATGAATTTGTCTCATCCTCTTTGAACGCCATCCAAGTTGGTGGCCACCATGGCCTCCTTGGGGAGCCAGCTCCATAGTTTAACTGCCCTGCATGAAGAAGCACTGCTTCCTTGAGGGCCCACGAGTTCTAGTGTTACAAGGGAAGGAGAAAAACTTTTTTATATTCACTTTCTCCATGCTCTGCGCAATTTTACAAACTTTTATCCTGTGACCTCTTACTTTCCTTTTCTCTAAATTAATAATGTTGTTGTTGTTGTGTTGTTGTTGTTGTTGTTGTTGTTGTTGTTGTTGTTGTTATATAACGTTGACACAGATTTGTTTGCACATTGGCAAGAGTATTTAATTATTCTTTATATAGCACTTTTCATGTGAAAAGTTTTTTATAGTCACTATTTTATTTATATTCTTGGCAATCCATGGAGTGGGTTGTTTAATAGTTTAATAGAGTGACTAGCAACTGAAGGGGGGGGGGGACTTGGCCACGCCCAACTATGAAGTCTAATGGGAGGGGTGGGCTGTTCATTTCTGTGTGGTTCTGGGAGATGGTTAAAAAAAGCCGCCCCTTTCTCAGTGGGCCTGGTTTGGAATTGTGCAAGCTTTCAGACTTGATGGCCTCCAAGAAAAGTATCACTTAATTGGCTTTGTCTATGGAAAGTGGAAGCGGGTGGCGCTTGCCAATCAGAAGGTTGGCGGTTCGAATCCCCGTGACAGGGTGAGCTGCCGTTGCTCAATCCCTGCTCCTGCCAACTTAGCAGTTCGAAAGCATGCCAAAAAGTGCAAGTAGATAAATAGGTACTGCTCCGGCGGGAAGGTAAACGGTGTTTCCTTGTGATGGTTCACAAGAAGCGGCTTAGTCATGCTGGCCACATGACCTGGAAGCTGTACACCAGCCTCCTCGGCCAGTAAAGCGAGATGAGCGCCTCAACCTCAGAGTCATTTGTGACTGGACCTAACGGTCAGGGGTGTCTTTGCCTTTTAATGGAAAGTGACTGGCAATTTATACAAGTAGGCCCTTCTTAAAATGGATGCGGAACTAATAAAACTGTCAGACGTTCATGAAATGACACCTCATGCCCTTTATTTTGATTAATCCGGAGAGTTGTTTTTTCTGGCAGGAAGCTGGAATCCCTGACAGCAGCAGGAAAATGCAAGGCCAAGTCAGATCCATTGAGGAATATTTTTGAGTGTTTGGTCTGCTTTCTGAGGAAAAGGAAGAGATATTGCTATAATCTCAACCTTATTTAAGAGGCCAGCTCTCTTTCAGGACTTGCTGATGAGTTACAGAACACTGAACTGCAGTGATCTCCCATGTAGGCGTGTTGGTATAACTCATGCCATTCCTGTCTGCCATTCCTAAAGTTGCCTTGTATGTGTGAAGGGGAACAGAACACCCATGGCTCAAATGGTGGTGAGACACAACAGTGGGTGTCATTGCCATCCTTTATGCACATGTGTGCTTCTCTTCCCCCATGAAAATGTTGGATAGAACTGGATGTTGGAATACTACCCCAAATTTAGTCACATTGCATGAACCATGGAAACAGCAGGAAAACTGCAGCACAAAACTCCCATGATTTTCTTGGTTAACAGGGTTGCAAATGGATTTTTTTTTGGGGGGGGGGCAAATAACACATAAAGGTAAAAACTAGATTCTGCTTGATATCCAGAAGTGTAATTTATGTGGTGTGAAGGATCACATAAGATGTAGAAATTAGCAATTAAGGAAACACTGGGAAAACGGAATAAAAGTTAATAAACTGCAAAATAATATTATGGTGAACGCTCCTCCCCGTTTCTTTTTGAACCTAATTTGGAATTGCCTTCATTGGGGGGGGGGGAATTCTGAAATAAAGTGAGGATGTTGTGTTTCATTTCATAACCAAATTCAACCGTGCCAAACTCCCTTGTGCTTTGTCTTACCTTTGCTTTCACGTGGAGTTAACTGTTCTGGAAACTAATCCTTTGAAATGGAATATTCTGATTTAGAAATTTGCACTGCTTGCCAAAGGTCAGCTCTCTCTATTCTAATACTAGCCTCTTTGCTCTGCAAATGTTATGTTTCATCCCCTGAATAAAGCTTTGCCGTCTCTGTTTATTGGCTGCTGTTTGTTTCAAGCAAACATTATTTTGAGAGGTGCAATTAGAATTTTTCAAGAGCTTTAATTTCCTCTTGAAAAGAGTTTGAACTAGATTTAGCAATGCATATTGGGAGCAAATTATGAATTATCCCCTACACTGTACACAAGACCTACTTCCCCCTTTCCGCTGGTTTCTACTACTTGGAATTAATAAAGACAGGATTCCCCATAGAGGCAGCTGGCAGTGGGAAGTGCTGCTTTAACTTGCATTTGAATTTTTAGTTTACCTTATTACCTTAGTTAAGTTATTTTGTTTTAAGTGGGTGCCTGGGAGTGGGCTCCAGCCAACAGAAAGGCTAGTGTAGGATGCACTGGGACACCCAATCTCAGTGATCCTGGGAAGAGTTATGCTAGGACCAGTCCATGTCATTACCGAGGAAGGAAGTCTAGTTGTTGCCTGAAGACTATCCCTGCTTCCAGGTCTGGTCCTGACCAGAAGGTAAAGTAAAAGGTAAAGGATCCCTGGACGCTTAAGTCCAGTCAAAGGCGACTCTGGGGTGTGGCACTCTTGTCCCTTTTCTTTTCTTTTTTCTTTTTTGAAAAAAATTATTTATTGAAATTCATTAATATCATTACAGATTTAACTTCGCACATACACATACATACAAAGGGGAGGAAAAACTTAAATTAATTTACCATAAGGTGTTAATTTAAACTTCTTGTTCCACTTAGATTTCAACTAAGCTAAGATCAAATAATATTACATAAAATAAAGTAACATATAACAAAATAAAGTAAAATAAAATAAATATAGACTTCCCATAATTTCCCAGTATTGTTGGCCTTTATGATTTTGAATGTTCTTATAATATACTTTAATATAAAAGATAAAGGGGCCCCTGACCATCAGGTCCAGTCGTGTCCGACTCTGGGGTTGTGGCGCTCACTCTATAGGCCAAGGGAGCCGGTGTTTGTCCGCAGACAGCTTCCGGGTCTAATATAATATACCTTAATATACTTTCTAATGCTTTCTTACAACATATCATACCAATTTCTCCTTATTTCTTGAGTTTTACATGCACAAGGATCATTCAAACACTGCCATAGATAACACTGCTGTCTTTTTTTTTTTGGTAAGTATCACTTAAACATTTCCCATTTTTGAGAAAATGATTGTTTTCTGTTGCCTCTTAACCTATTTGTTAATTGAGCCATTTCCACATAGTCTATTTTGCCATTCCGTTAGTGTTGGTATCTCCCCCCCCTTCCAATTAGATGCTATTAATAGACGAGCGGCTGCTGTTGCATATAAAAAGATTTCTCTTATATTTTTTGGGATATCTCTGCCTAAAATTTCCAACAGAAAAGCTTCTGGTTTCTTTAAGAATGTTAATTTAAACATTTTTCATATCATAAACAATATTCCAAAAGTCCTTGACCATTGTGCATGTCCACCACATATGGTATAAATCTCCTACTTTTTCTCTGCACTTCCAACACTTATTTGACCAATTTTTTGTACATCTTGGAGAGTTTTGATGGTGTAAGGTACCCAGGGCCGTCTTAAACGCCCCTGCCGCTGTGGTGCGCCGGATCTCTCTGGCGCCCTCCCGCCCCGTTTCCCAGCGCGGTGGGCGGGTGGGCGCAGCGCGCAGCGCTGCTCCCACAGGCGCAGCTGCGCGGCGGATCGGCCGGTCAGCGGGCGGGCGCAGCGGGCGGCGCCTTTCTGCCAGGCCGGCGCCATGGTGCCCTGCGCCACCGGGGGTCTACCTAGAGCTGGGCCTGAAGGTACCACTGAAACTGCATTTCCATCATATTTTCTTTAATGGTGTAACATGCAGTAAAGTTCATCATGTTAGTTTTCCAGAGTGATTCCCATTCTCTCATCATAATAGGATGTCCGATATCCTGCGCCCACTTGATCATTACCACCTTCACCTCCTCCTCCTTGACTTCCCAGTCAAGGAGGAGTTGGTACATCCTAGAGATAATCTTGATGTCGTTATTTAACAGCTCTATTTCAAATTTAGAGGGCTCATTGGCAAATCCATTTTTGTCTGAATGTCTCAAAGAGTTGATGATACTCTAGCCATCCCAATAATTGATATTTTATTTCTTCATACTTCTTAAGATTTAATTGGTTGCCTTCCTCAGTTAGTAACATGTTATACGTCGCCCAATTTCCTTTCATATTTTTCTTTTTAACTGCCTTGGCCTCTAAAGGAGAGATCCAAGGTGGAGTTTTTGGTTCCAACAAAGCTTTGTATTTTGCCCAAACCTTGAACAACGCATTTCTTACAATATGGCTGGTAAAACTTTTATGCACTTTAGATTTGTCATAATTTAGATAAGCATGCCAACCAAAGTGACTGTCATGGCCCTCCAAATCCAATATTCCTCAGTTGGCACCAATCTCTTATCCAAACACACACACACACACACACACACACACACACACACACACACACACAAAACCAGGTGGTCTCGTTATATAACTTTAGATCAGGTAGGCCGAATCCCTTGATATCAATTAATAGGGTGTGCATTTGATGTTTTGAAATGTTTCTATTTGTGTTGGAAGCCACCCAGGCAGGGTTGGGGTTGGTCTTTATACTGGATTTGTTAATCCAAAGTACTTTTGTCTCTGGCTCCACCCACTACTGGCCCCTGACAGATTTCCCAGAAGGCAATGTGACCCTTTACAGAAAAAGAGATGACCCATGTTTGTGTGATGTGAACAATGGGTTAAATGACTCAGTGCTTGCTCCATGCTTTGAGTTAGAACACCCCCACCCTACCCTGGTCTGGATGCTCTGGGATAAGGTGCCAGGTGCACTGGGTTACTATAGCAACACCAATGGTCCATGGTATGACTTGCTGAGTCATTTGCCCTCTCATTGTTTCAGGAACGTAGAGACAGGGATAACAGTCTCTAGGGCATTACTTCTGTCTACTCCATGCCCTGTCCTGTTTGCTGTCAGGGTCTGACTCTGAATCTGTCAAAGGCAGGGACAGGTAGCCATCTTGGGGGGGGCAAGGGCACCTCAAAATTTTCAATCAGCTGTGGTGGGCTATGACAAACCCCATTGGGCCTTTCCACAGCCGCAATGGACCCCATAGGGCCTCCTCTTGCCACGTGCATGTGTGGCATCATGCGCACACACTGCCCTCCTCCAAGGTTGGGCAGCACCCAGTACAGGTCAGGGGAAGAGACTCTTAGGTGTACAACACAGATGGGAGATTCACATAAATTTAAATGCACCTCAGGGCAAAAATCCCTTTGGATGTATTTCATTTGTCTAGATTGCCATTACCTTCTCTGCCTCAACGCACATGCAGACATATCTTTAAATTTCATTTTTGTATGAATGTAGGCTAATGGCAATGATTTTATTTTCTGTTTCTCCACTAGCATGCTCACAAACCTCCTGGGATAATAACAAACAGGGAATGGAAAGGAACCAAAGAGAGTTCAGTCATAAACATGATATTGAAAGAGATTGGCTCGCAAGAGGGTTTTTTAAAAGTGTATTTAAAATGAAACAGTCAAGCAGGTTGAGAGGAGAATAAAGATACATTTTGGAAAAGAATTACAATAGTCAGCTCATGGCATTGAAAAGAAAGAAGTGAGGATTATTGTTGCTGCATGTTTAACAACTGCAAGACAGGCAGAAATTCAACAGGTGAAGTGTTTCATATCACATCACCTTCAAAACTGCATCACTTTAGATTTATGCCTGTTCTAACATTGTGAAAAGCAAACGTTATTTGCAAGAAAGCAAAGTATCCATCATACGTCCTTGCAGGCACTTGGTGCACCCAGGAGATGTCCTCGGTCCCAACACAAGAGTCAGTGGCTCCTCGGAGAAGCTGAGGTCTCCTGACCCAAGCCCCAAAGACCCCCAGTAGTCACTGGTGCCCTCCTTGGGGCCCTCCTCACCCTGCCAGTCTTGTTGCCCCCCTCACTCCACAGCACCTGAACATGCCCTGTCTTGTCTATGGTGTCAGAAGTGTTTGGCAGGTTCAACAGCTATGTCCATTTTTGGACTGGGGTAGCCTTGCCACCCCACATCTGAACTACTTTAATGCACTCCATGTGGAGCTACCTTTGAAGCTGAAGCTCAGGCTGATGGCGGATGCTTGGTTACTGACTGTTGGTGTGATATTACACCTTTTCTTCATCCTAGGCATGGACTGTCTCTGACACACAAACACATCCCAAGTGGTGATGTTGGCTCCAGTGCCCTAAATGGCTTAGGGCCCCAAGGGTATGGATGTGCCAAATGGACTCTAGAGGTCAGGGCAGAGGCTTTGTGTGATTCTACATTGGCTAAGGATAGGTTATGGAGTGGTATTCCATTTGCAGAACTTCATGCCTCTGAAAATATATCAGACTTTATCAGAAAGTCAGTTTTGTCATCAGCTTTGAATACAGCTACATCCACCTAGGCCTTGGGGACTTCGCAGCGCCTTCTATTGACCAGTTTGTGTTCTGTAAGATGATTGTGAAATATGCTTGCTGCATTGTACGATTTGGGCTTTGATGTGCTTTGCTTTGTATTGTTGCATTTTATTGTTTTATTGTGTATTGTTTTATGGTTGTATTTTATTGTTTTGTTGTGTAAATTGCTCTGTGATGTATTAAGGAAGACAGAGTGGTATAAATGAAATTATGACTACCGTTGCTAGTACTGTTCATAACAAATACAGGGAGAATGATCAACACTGGTAGTTGTGGTTCTTTTCAATACCCAAGCAGACGAACTGCTATTAGTGGTTGGCTGAATTTTATGACTGACTTTGAGTGAAATGTGAAGGACAAATAATGAAATTAAAGCAAGAATCAAAGACAAAGTAACACAAAAGGTTGTGCCCACTTCCTTTTAGTGCTGAAACTCATATTGAATTACTGTGCTTGAATAGCTTTGTGCTCCCTACTTTTTTCCTCGTTGATCTGCAACAATATTCATTTTAACAAGATTTTAGTCTGAGAAAATAGATTCATGTGCTATTATTATTTTATAGTCCTGACCTTGTTTATATTTACTCCCTTTTCTTTTTTGCTTTTAACCTTCTTGTTGCAGATTGCTCTGAAATGAATGCAAACATTCTAGCAGCTTCAAGATAAATAGCAACACCATGCACATCTCCAGCCTTAAAGGGCCAGTCTCATCACCAGGTGTGCTGAATGATTAGACAGAGGAAGCAAAACCCCTAGAGCTGTCAGCCAGGTTCTCATACGGAGAAGAAGGATTTTTAAATGCTACAAGGACCTGAGAGAGAAGGGACACAGCAACCGCTCCTTCATGGGTGCCCTCATCCAACCTCTTATAACTCTTGCTAAACAGGGATTAAAGATGGTACCACAACATGTGGGGAAGGAGAGTGGTCAAAACAACCAGTGGAAGAATAGGGTGGGAGGTGTAGCTACTCAACTATTCCATTCAGATACCCCAAGATTACCCCATGTGCAGGGCCAGCCTACCCATGAGGCAAGGTGTGGTGAGAGCCTTGGGTGGCAGAATCTGTAAGGGTAGCAAAGAATTCCTGCCTCCCTTGTGGCACTTCTGGTCTCCTCCCACCCCAAGGGAGAATTGGTGGGGGCTGCCCTCTCCTGGGCAAGACCAGCCCAATATATGTTGGCACCTGAGGTGAACCACAAAATGGTGTCCCCCTTCCACCAGGGAAGAAGAGGTGAGTGAAGATCTACATCAGGAACAAGCAGAGGAATCAAATCAACCTTATCGGACGGTTGAAGTTGGAATCAAAGGCCATTATGGGGAGGGGGAATGCAAGACTCCTGGAACCACTGTACTAGCAAGGAACCAAATTTGGATATTTTGCAAAAGAAATTATTACAAAAAGAAGCATATTGGATACACAGGTTTGCATACCTGACACCTACAGGCCTCAACATGAATATGGATTTTATTCCTTTCTTGTAAATACCCCTTTTCATTCATTCCAAGAACGTTCAAATATAAGGCCACAAGCATCAGTTTCTTTAAGAAGTTAGCTTGGGTTTATTTTTCAGATCGAGTGCTTACAGTGTTTTTCTGTGATTATAAACAAGGATAGTTGCTTTTCACTTTACAATCATACTCATTACTAATATTCCTCTATAAGTCTCTCTATGTTAAGACCATTTTAGAACCAGCATTATGTAAGTTTGTTGCATTTTACTATTGAAAGTGTCCTTTGACATGCCCTAAGCCTAAAACAATTAATTGTTCCTAGCCCTTTAAGAAATGGAGCTCCACTCAGTATATAAGCCAAGAATCAGGCAACACCCTCTAGCAGTCTGAACAATGGAGACACACCATCACAACTAGGAGAGCTTTTACAGCCCTTTACTTAATCTTTTCCTAAGAGCAATGATATTCATTAGTTGAATTGTCCCATAGGTTAGCTAACCTTTAGTTTAAACAACTATAGCCTTATCTTGGGGAAGTTTATCCCTGACTGCTATGTAATTTTCAATTCTTTTCAGAGTTTACAGCTCCTGTTTAGTTTTTGATTATAAGGAAACCTCAGCCCCTAAACATTTTCCTTCTGAGGAAACAGATATAGAGATTTTCCAGTGAAACGAGTCGCTTAGCCGGCACCTCGTCAAGGTTTACTTTATTTAGAGGTTATTTTTAGAAATTCATGTCTTTTCTATATCAAAGTTTCTTTTGGGAAATTTAAACCTATTATGTCTCTTTGAGTAATCATTAGTTGAATTTTAGTATTATTCACTTTATAAATATCTCGTTTCAGGGATTTATCACGGCATAGTTTTGTTTTTGCGCTGATTATATTTTCAGTGCCAGCATTTATAATGAAATGACAGAAACATCACGTTTGGCATTTTGAGAGGTGATTCACCTGCTCAGACCAGCTGGATTTCCAGTACAACCAGTGGCATTAAATCCTATGCACACCCTGCTCCCACGAAGCAACACGGTGGAAGATGCTGTGAATTAGCCACAGCATAAATGGCTATGCCCGGCTCCTGTCTGCATCTGTCCCTGTCCCAGGACCGTCTTAAGCGCCCCTGGCGCCGTGGTGCGCCGGATCTCTCTGGCGCCCTCTCGCCCCGTTCCCCAACGCGGTGGGCGGGTGGGTGCAGCGTGCTGCGCGGCGAGCAGGCAGGCAGGCACAGCACGATCTCTCCGGCGCCCTCACGCCCCGTTTCCCAGTGCGGTGGGCGGGTGGGCGCAGCGCACAGCTGCGCGGCGGACCGGCCGGCCAGTGGGCGGGCGCAGCTCCCGGCGCCCTCCTAGCGGGCCGGCGCCGTGGTGCCCTGCACCACCCAGCCTGCTCGTAGGGCCGGCCCTGCCCTGTCCCCCCCCAAATGTTTCGTGGGCAGTGAGTAGGCTGCTCTTCTGCCAGGCAAGCACAAGCACAAGCACAAGCCAAGTGAGTGTGTCATTTGGCACCAAGTCCACCATGGGGTACATTATGGTTTGATTGGCTTCCGTGGTGAGGCATCACCTTTCACACTACATTAAGGCAGGCATTCCAAAGAAAAGTGGAACAGTCCAAAATGCCAGATAAAATACCACCTGGCACCCCAGCAAGACTTAAGCGGAGAATCCAGCTTGACTCCAGTGCTGAAGCTCCCCACCCTTTCACAAAACTAACCTGCAAATCTATAGTTTAAGATTAGGCAAGCATATTTTGCTTATAGAAAAGGATCTTGAAGCAAATAAGCTGCAATATTGTTTGAAGCAGTGAATTCTACATTTTTTAAAAAAGAAAAAACCCTTTATTATGCGTTTTCTGTATCATGAGACTATACCATGATATATATAATGTTTGGATTTCTGGTTTATAAGTCTAAATGGGCTTTCATTAGTGGCTATTTTTAACTATCTCTAAAATGAATTGCATTGCTTTAAATTTGCTTCATTTCGTTGGCTTCCCTGAAGGTGGACATATAAATTAGATTTCAGTTGCTGAAATTGTATAGGAAGACCAATTTCTCATTTAAAAAGCCTCTAATTACCAACTATTAAATCCTAATACTTAAGCACTTCATTATAAAACACATTTCTTAATTCTCCCAAGAACCCTAGTGAAGCAAATACATAGCCAAAGCTTAATTGGAAATGTAATTTGATTAATGGGGGGGGGGAATTAACCATGAGTGGAGTATGGAAAAGCCAAGTGAGTATTGCGGGTTTGGGGCAGGAATGAAAGTTGGTGTGGAACTTCAGTTTCTTCCTTGTTCAGAGAATAGTCTGGTGCCACATGGAGTCGTTATGACAGAATCCCAAAGGATGTCAACTTGTCAGCTGCCTTGCAGAGAGAACACTTGGCAGTTCCCATGCAAGACCTGAAGGGGGAGGGCAATAAATGAATGAATATCCAGTGACCACAGCAAGAGTTCTAGGGTCAACCTGGGCTCTTGACCTTTCTGTTGGAATATATGGTTTATGCAAAGCCAAATTAACAGCAGACTCCTAGAACTACAGAAAACATATTTCAGGCCAAGGGCCAGACTTGGTGAACTTCCAGTGTCCACAGTAGACACTGGGAAAACTAGGAAAAACTAGCCCAACAAGGGTCAGTTGTGAGGGGGGGGGAGTGAGAATTTTTTTTGGGGGGTGGCAGTGGCAGAAGCACAGGTGCTGAAGGGGCAACATCCCCTCCAGCATTCCTCAAAATGTCCCTATTTTCATCTGGTGACCACTGTGGGGTCTGGGCCTGTTGCAGAGAATAAGGGTCTCTATGGCTCTGTCTGAATGCCTCTTGGGAGACTGAGAAGATCTAATGTTGCTGGCCCTTCAGTCCTTGGTCCACTCCAGTATGGCCACTGTTAAAAAGTAGTTGCTGACCAGCTCCTGTGCACCTTCATGTTTAAAGTTGTCCCTGAATGAGCTGTTTTGTCAGCAGCAGCATCCAAATAATTTTACAGTTCTGTTCTGTGGCAAGAAAATGCTTGATGAGCTTCCAACTGCCTATTCTAGCAGCAGATTAATTCTGCCGCACGTTCTTCAGAAAGTCATGCACTATCAGCTCTACACAATGTATGAAGCACAACTGTGATGTGAACTGACTGCTTCACATTTATTCCATGCAGATGATTCCATTATTTGACATGCTACAAGCCAGGAGGAGTCGTGTCCTGTGACTAGTTACCAGTGAATTTGATATGTGTTTTCATGGTGTGCTGTTTTTCTCCCTGATAGCTCCACTTAAAGGATGTGTGGTAGCCAGACTGGGAAAAACCTCTTCTTGAGACTGTGCTAGTCAAAGTAGGCAATACTGGCCTTGGCACAGTGAGCCCAAGGTCACCAGGACTATGCCTGAGGCAAGGAGTAAAGACACAGGACAGCAAGCTTAGTTCAGATAGGGCAGGGGACAGGGGTGGCCAACTCCCAAGAGACTGTGATCTACTCACAGTTAAAAACTGGGAGTGATCTACCCCCTTTTGGGGGGTTCAGGTCAAAGCTGTTGAGCTTTTTTTTAGGAAGGGAAGCCCTGTGGTTCAGGTCAAACTTGTTGAGCTTCTTTTAGGAGGGAGGGAGGCCCATTTTTTAAGGGCTTCAGGTCATAGTTGTTCAGTTTTTTTAGGGAGGAGAAAATTTTGGGGTGAGCTTTTTTTAGGGGTGCCAGTGATCTAGCAGTGATCTACCGCAGACATCCAGTGATCTACTGGTAGATCACGATCTACCTGTTGGACATGCCTGAAATACGGCACAGCTTGATTAATTACTGATGTAAGTAGGCTTTGGCATAGGCAATGGGCATGTATCCCAAACCAATCAACCCAGATGCTAATTGATTATTTTGGCTGGGTCTACCCCGGTTGATGAGTCACTGTAGGATGTACATCAAATTGAGTTGACTGTCCAGGATTGCCAGTCTGGGGAGGCCCCCATTGGGGAATCCTGACAAGAACCGTCCCCTTAATGGGATACCCCTTTTTATTTGGGAATGGGCTGCTGACCTCAGCCTTGCTTTTAACTAGGGATCCATCCCAATGTGTTATCCACCAAAACAACGAATGTTGTGACAGTTGCCATGAGGCAGACAAAACCTTCAGACCAGACTAGTTTTTCTGCTGGAAAATTCCTCCCTGGCCAGCATGACTAAGCTACGGTGACCAAGGCCTGCAAATAAAACGTTTTAAAAGTGTTGTAAAGTGCAATATACAAATGTGACACTAGATGGCAACAGTGAGCTATGCCAAATTCAATGTATTTTTTTCAAGATTTTTTTTTAAAGAAGCATTTTCACAGTGGTTTTTTAAATATGTGTGTAGATTCCACCCAAGGAGTACCATCGCTAGGACTTGAGCAAGGTCTGCCTGTTCATCTATGGGCCAGACCAGAAGCACTGAGACGAGGGTGGGAGAGTGGGGAAATCCAGCTCCGACTTAGCTGCCAGCAAATCTGTGGCCCCTTTATCTGGGTAGTTGGCGGACCTGAGTGAGGGCTAGCCAGCCGAGGTCCTACATCCAAGCTGCACCCCCTAGCCTGCCTGTGATTGGTCAATTCAAATGGGCAGACCTCCAATGGTCACACGGGGCTGTATGAGGGTCCAGAACGACCATGCCAAGGTGGACAACCACTGCCAGCTCACCAGGATTGCCGCCAAGTGATATTTTCTGTGGATCTTACATACATAATATTCACATCAAAAGGTAAAGGACCCCTGACAGTTAAGTTCAGTCATGAACAACTCTGGGGTTGCGGCGCTCATCTCACTTTACTGGCCAAGGGAGCCAACATTTGTCCGCAGACAGTTTTTCGGGTCATGTGGCCACCATGACTAAGCTGCTTCTGGCGAAACCAGAGCAGCGCACGGAAACGCCATTTACCTTCCCACCGTAGCGGTACCTATTTATCTACTTGCACTTTGTTGTGCTTTTGAACTGCTAGGTTGGCAGGAGCTGGGACCGAGCAACAGGAGCTCACCCCATTGTGGGGATTCGAATTGCCGACCTTCTGATTGGCCAGCCCTAGGCTCTGTGGTTTAGACCACAGCGCCACCCGCAGCCCCAATGTTCACGTTAGAGAGACCTAATTAGAGAAAGTAGGCTCAGAGGTCTGAGCAACAAAGCCATTCTATTTCTTAATGAAACTTTTAATGGAATTAATGGAAAACTTTGATTGTGCCTTTTCATGTCTCCATAGCGAACCAAGAAGGTGTCTGAGCTCTATTCAGTGAGAGAGGGTGCTTAGAAGCATTTGTCTCAACCACCTGAGTCATCTATGTATTCCACAGTGTTACAAAGGTTTTGAGAGGCCCGCTGGCCAACATTAAAACAGCATTTGAAGTAAATTTGGAGGATCTTTCTGAGGCAAAATATCTGAGGAATTTTGAGGCAACCAAAGGAGCTTCAGTAAGATCAATTTCTCTGAAGGTATTGCCATAGTAGTAATTCCTGCCCACACATGATATGGTGATGAACTAAACCTTGAGCATATGTACAAGAATTGCCACCAAAGCAGGTAAGAGCATTAGAGAAGAATCCACAGGCATTAAAACATCCTGTTCAGGCTCCCTATTTCAGCCATAGGCAACCCTGATATTGACTGGCATCTCTTATCACTACAGGACATGAGCCACATTCCACACTTTTTGCCCTCTTAATTTACAGAAAATGTCTTTGTACTACCACCTTTGTAAAGTAATGAGGTAATTTGTCACATCAAAATTCCAGGTACCCAATTCTGCTCAGCATGTTTTATGCGGCTACCCTAATGCTTTACTGGATATGACAAGAGATTAATGCCAGGTAATTATTATTATTTTAAAAAAGCAATGCTACTCACGCTACTCTCCTCTGCACCTTTTAAATTGATCTATGGAGCCGTCGAATGATGTAGTCAGTTTTCCTACTCCAGTGAACAGACAGTGAGATTCACAGGCCTCATGTCCTTTCAAATGAGGTCTGAACTCATCATGCTCTCTGCCAGATTTCGAAACACATCCTTCTTTCCCTGATGCAAGGCGATAAATGTGTGCCATGAGGTAAATGAATAAAAACATCAACTTATTTATGACAGAAACTGGAGAAAGGGGGGGCTTGCCTAGTTCTGAACTCTTATTACTCCAAATTAATCAAAACCCAGTCTCGGAAATGCTGCATTTGCAAACTTAAAAAATAATTGGCAACCTCATTGGGTAATCATAGTAATGTCCCCACATTGTAGCTGAATACCTTTCACAAGATGCAATAGTTCAAGTCTTAAAAGCAGGATGAATTCCAGGCTTTTGTCTGAAATGGTTACCCCCCCCCCCTCTAAGAATAAAATGTCAACTAAATTATAGAGGCATCAGTCATGGAATATGTTGACATTCAGAAAATTTTGTCTTGGGTGACAGCTTCACCACAAGTTTTATTCAGAAAACAATATACATAAGAATAGTTCTGCTGGATCACACCAAGGAATTATTGGATTCAGCCTCTAGTTTCCAATAATGGGCAGTTATTAAATGTATCCCCCCCCCCCAAACTAAGCATCTTAAAATGTATTTTGATACATTTTTGTATCAAAAACTGCACCAGAGCATTTGGGAAGCACAAATGTTGAAGGGTAATTAAGTTCTAGTCCAAACATTTATATGGCTGTGTGTGTGTGTGTGTCTGCAATTCAATTTGAAACTCATAAAGATCAAATTCCTCAAATGCCCTTACTAACCAACCTGTAGTGAAACCTGGAAACAGATAACGGAAGGTAGCGAGGGAGGTTACAACCCATCCAGGGGGGCCAACTTGGGACAGAGATTGGGGGCAACTTCACGTGTGACATTGCACGCACGCGGCAACCTGACATTGCATCAGAAGGTCAGAGAAGCCAGGGGGCAGAGCTGAGTGTCGGTGGCAGTTCTCCCCCCCCCTTCCCCTCCGCAGCAGCTAAAGGAGGAGGAGAAGCTGGTCAATGAAGCCCGGCTCCACACTTGGCACTGAGTTTTTTGGACATTGGGGGCATCCCCCCCAAAAAAAAATACAAGGGGGGAGGGAAAGGATTGGGCCCCCAGGAGTTGGCACCCCTTAACCCATCAGACCACCTACTTGTTATATACCAAACTTAGAAGCCAATGGAGAAAAATTGCTGCTGAAAGGAGAGAACTTCATGAGCCACACAGTTAAGTTTTATGAGCAAACTTCAGCATAACCCTCATCTAGTTTCCATTAGCCAGACAAACCTGAAGCCTGAGTCTTGAGCTGACATCTCAATCCCTCCTAAATCACCTTAAGTCATGCACTGTTATCAGAGTTGGCAGAAGCCTGGTAGTGAGCCAACAGCAGGTTTCAGATTAGCATCTTCGCTTCAAAAGATTAAAATATAGTTTATGCTTCAGCAATCCTGTTTAGACTGCAAAGAAGGAGCGAAACTGAGAGCTGCCTAGCAGGTCAGTCACCTGCTAGATCTACACTAACAGGATTGTAGCATCTGGGCAATAAAGGAAAAAGAGGCGGGGACAGAAAATTTCAGATGCTCTCCAACAGCAGTAACAAAAACACAGCATCATCTCTATTCTCCTGCCTGATATTTTGCACCAATAATGCATTCTATTTGGGCTGAGTATAAAAGTATAATAAGATGCAGGGGAAAGGCTCAAAATGAGTGGGTTTTGTTTTCATTCATTACAAACTAGTAGTGGCTAGTTCATACGACAGGAACGGGGCCCAATTCTCATAAATGTTACCTGTAATAGACAATGGGATGCAAAATGGAACAATTGTGTGGCCATAACAGGATGTGCCAGACCCTAAATGAATAAACTCAGTGCTTTTTTCTGGGGGATACAGGCAGACGCATACCCCTAAACATGTTGTGAATCTTTGTACTTTTGTCCATTTACTGTAGTTATTTTCCCCGATTTGTATGTAAAGGAAGATCTGAAATCTGCAATAGGACCCAGGAAATTGGCATTAGGCATATGGAGGAGATGGCAACCTATATGGTTAAAAAGGATCTCTTTGTGGGCACCCTTAGAAAGCATATATGAGGCAACAGACGGCCCCAAATGGTGGAAAATTCTTAATGCTAAGGGATATCACATAGTCCAAGATATGTATAGAGGAGAGTCCTTAAAGTCATTGCAGGAAGTAACAGAGAACATAGGTAACCAATACTGGTTAAAAATTGGAGGGTTATATACAGTAATAAAATTCTTAAAACCCAAGAGATAGGAAATATGAGATTAGAAGAGCCAATAGAGGAACTATATAAACAAATGGAAAAAACTAAACAAGGAATGATAGGTAAAATCTCTAAGAGGATGATTACAAATAAAGAACTGACAACCCAACTTATTCAAAAGATGTGGAGTAAGGAAGAACAAATTAGCGAATCAAAGGTCAAAAGGATAATGAAAGGAATAGACGAGATTAAAGTAAGCAAATTTAGGGAGCTCGAACTAAAATTCTTTCTAAAATGGTATAGAACTCCAGCCCAGCTAGCTAATATGATACCAGGATTGAATCCTAACTGCTGGCACTGTGAACAAGCCTAGGGATAGTTCTCCCATATGTATTGGGAATGCCCAGAGGTAAGGGAATTTTGGAATAAAATCCTTAAGGTTATAAATGACGTTTTTAAAGTGAAGTTACCTATAGACTTCAATCTTATGACAATGGGTATACTAGGAAACACGGCCATAGAGAAAAGTGACCAGCACACCTTCAAAGCAATGAAACTAGCAGGAAAGGCAACAATAGCTTTAGGTTGGAAAGATAGAGAAAAATGGGCAGTAGAGGTCTGGACTAATTATTTGTTTGAATTTATTCAGTCAGACTTTGTGGCAGTAACGTCACAGGAGGCCCTATCTTCAATGGATAACAACTACTGGATCAGAAGACATTCAGTGGAAATTAAAGACATTGTGCCTGTGGCTGAGGACAACAGTTGGAACCCTTCCAATGGATTATGGGTGGGGGAGGGGTGGGAAGGGAAAGGAAAAATGGTACGGGAAATTAAAAATTGGAAGGAGAGAATATAATGTATGTAAAAATTCTCATACTTTAATAAAAATCTTTTTAAGAAAGAAAAGAAATGATCCACCACCCCTGCTTGTCAGGATGTAACAAATGAAATCCCCAGGCCATGAAACTGAAGTTTTGGGTGTCATTGGATCTCAGTTTTTGGATAAAATACAGGTTGAGATTTTTCAAGGGAAAAAAAATATATTTCCCCCGATTTGAACTATAAAATGGTGACTTTCTTGAGTCAAAATGAGAGTACCTCAAACATTTTTTAAGAAAAATAGCACTGAATAAATCCATATTCTCCATTGGAGATCACTAGACTAATTTAGTGGACTCAAAACACTCCATTTTGGGACGTGTCATTGGATCATAGCTTCCAAGTTTTCCCTTTTCTCGCGAGGAAGCCTATTCAGCATAAGGGAAAATCCCTTTAAAAAAGGGATAACTTGGCAGCTATGCGTTGGATAATTACAGGCATGAAGAAGTGAAAGCGAAAGACATGGATGAAAATAAACACCCACACAGAGACATTTTGTTTTGATATAACTCGCTTGCTGGACAAACTCAGAGGCTGTGAAAAACGAATGAAGGATAAACATCGGATTGATTTATGGAAATCACCTGGACTAATCAAGAAAGCAGCACAAATGTGAGATGGTCGCAATCCTCCGACCATTTGGATCCCTTCCAGTCGGGATTCAGGCCTCACCATGGGACTGAAACTGCCTTGGTTGCACTGGTCAATGATCTCCGGTGGGCTAGGGACAAAGGTGAGAGCTGTTTCCTAGTCCTAGAATCATAGAATCATAGAGTTGGAAGGGACCACAAGGTCCATCCAGTCCAACCCCCTGCCAAGCAGGAAACACCATCAAAGCATTCCTGACATATGGCCGTCAAGCCTTCGCTTAAAGACCTCCAAAGAAGGAGACTCCACCACACTCCTTGGCAGCAAATTCCACTGCCAAAAAGCTCTTACTGTCAGGAAGTTCTTCCTAATGTTTAGGTGGAATCTTCTTTCTTGTAGTTTGAATCCATTGCTCCGTGTCGGCTTCTCTGAAGTTCTCTGGAGTTCATTTAGACTCTGACAGCATTGTTGGGCAAAAGATTCCTGCCTTTCAGGGGGTTGGACTAGATCAGGCATCCCCAAACTGCGGCCCTCCAGATGTTTTGGCCTACAACTCCCATGATCCCTAGCTAACAGGACCAGTGGTCGGGGAAGATGGGAACTGTAGTCCAAAACATCTGGAGGGCCGAAGTTTGGGGATGCCTGGACTAGATGATCCTCATGGTCCCTTCCAACTCTACAAGTCTATGATTCCACGATTCTATGGAGTGAAATTTGCATTTCCCAACTATAATGTATTATAGTTTGATTATTCATATTGCTGCTGCTTCCAGGAATGTATGTACTTTTCATCCTAGACTCAGATGCTATCCTGCCAGTGACTAGATGTGCTTTTGACCCATTCCCACAGGCAGCATAAGGCCAAATATAATAATAATAAAGAGAAATTGCACCTCAAATGATCTCATTGCAACAGGATGAACTTTATATATCACTTCATTGACTGCACTTGTACAATATTTGGTGGTGCTTTTCTTTTTCCTTAAAAATAAACATTATGCAATTTATTTTTTTTAACTCTCTGTGGGTAGATGTAATATTCATGGCAATATATATTAAAGAATAAGACCCAGTGGCCCTGTTTAAATCTCACAATTCAATGTGGATTCCGGCCGGTATTATTAAATCTGAAAGGAGAAGGACTGCTGAAGGGAAGGGAAGGGCCTGCGTGGTGGGAAGGCCTCCGCCAGCATTCTCCACAAATTATACAGCAGAATTAGACTTTAACAGACTTCATTTTTAATGGCTTTTCACTTATCCTAGAGGGCATTAAACCTCTTAGCACTTTTCCAGTGACTTGAATTTCAAAATATGCTAATAAAATCAGAGGCAGAAAATACCTCCATGAGGGGAAAACAGGAGGAGAGGGTAAGGCAGAGAAAGTCATCACAATCCTCCTACTTCCCACTCCTAAGGTGCCAGAATCCAGTCCTACAGAAGCACTTTCACAACCCGCCATCACCTGAGTCTGCTTTGCTTGGTCTCCTCCCAGGACAAGGCAACTGCTCCATGGTCAGGCAGGAGCAGAGAGGGTGGCCATCCAGGCACCTGCCATCAGAAAACACCTTAATCAGGACCTCACGGAACCCTTGCGGATCTGTTTCCAGGGTAGGGATGCATGACCACAGGACCACAATTGGTTGCCTATATTATCGGGAATTTGGGGGAGGGATTAGGAAAAAGTCAAACTTGTCTTCTTAAAAGTCAAAAGCCATTTTGAGAACCTTGTCAAAATTTGACAAGCAAATTTGAGAATTGCTTGTCAATAAGGTGGATAATCATCTAATAAGCAAAAGCCAAGAGTTAATCCATCCCAATTTTGCCCCTTGTTACTTACCTTCCAAGTCCCGGACTGCAGAATCCGGGACCGGCAGCCGTGTGACACCGGAAGTTGTGTCGATGCAACTTCCGGTGTCGTTTTGCCCTTCTATGGGCACCAAAAATGGCCGCCGCCAACACCAGAAGTTGTGCCTATGCACTTCCGGACATGTGTAGATGCGAATTTTGAAGCCGGCGGTGGCCATTTTTGGTGCCCATAGAATGGCAAATCATAAAAAATGGCCGTCGGCAGGAGAAAATAACGGAGAAAAACGGGAGATGAAGTGATACGGGGGACCACCGGGAAAAGGTAAGTAAAAACGGGGGTTTCCCGGGGAAAACGGGGTACTTGGCAGCTATGCCTTGTTATTCTGATGGAACTCATTTAAGAAAACACAATAGTAAGTATGTGGCCCAATTCAGACAATTTTCCCCAGCTTAATAAGCCATAGTTTATCAGATCAAAATGAGCCTTGGAGCGGAGGGCTTCTCCTTTACCACACCCCTTCACCTTTCCTGGCTAGCTTTGATCTTTCTCTGTATTGTATTAATCCAGAGTTCCCTGTTCTATCAGAACCAGTAACCTCTGGCTTAATGCCAGTGAACAAACTGAGATAAGATGGAGAAGAAAGGAAGACAACAATACCTGCCCCCGTTTAGAAGGAGTGAATTATGGGCCTGGACATTTTTTTATGAGCCTTGAATTTACCGACTTTGGAAGCAGTTCAGGGTTTGCAGGGCGACAGGGGATCTAGCCATTCAACCATGAGAAGCTATGAAAGACCAGGTCAGTGAGCAACACACCACCAAGGATGTAAGGCCACAGAGAAACATTTTCAGTCTTTCTATGGGAGAGTACTCCAGCCACTTTTAAAGCACATTTTCATAGAATAATAGAATCATAGAGTTGGAAGAGACCACAAGGGCCATCCAGTCCAACCCCCTGCCAAGCAGGAAACACCATCAAAGCATTTTTGACATATGGCTGTTAAGCCTCTGCTTAAAGACCTCCAAAATCATTCTGGGAATACTTTTCCCAGAAAGTATTCACAATGGCAATGACAAGTCTTGTTTCTCAGCCCATTGACAGGAGGTGATTGACAATGGACACAGAAGTAAAATAAAAAAAATCCTTCAGTAGCACCTTAAAGACCAACTAAGTTTTTATTTTGGTATGAGCTTTCGTGTGCATGCACACTTCTTCAGATACCGAAATTGGCATTTTTTGGTGGGGGGCGCCTTATGGAAAATGAGTGATATGGTGATGTTAATGTAGTGGCTTGTTTAAGGTCATCCAAGCAGATCATAGCTCAGCTGAGGGATGGCAGGACACTCAGATGTCCGACACAGAATTCAGTGCCAGCTCTATTCCAGACCTCTTTTGTGTTTAAGTAACCCAGGAAAGTAGCCACTGCAAAGTCTGACTTTGCATTGCAAGCAAGAGCGATGTGTCATCTGCTACTGAACCCCAATAGGGTCGTGCCCTTTTCAATGCTGTTTGTAGATCAAAATGATTTATAGCATGTGCCCATGGGGGTTACATGTACGTAAGACCCGAGAAAATTGTAATTAGGTCTGAAGCCCTGCTTGTCAATAACTGTACACCATGAATAATTGCTGCAATTTTGTTCCTAAAGCCTCAACAATATGTTGCTAATAGGAAACAGCTAGTACAGTTACATTTGATTTTTATGTTCATTAAACAATTCTCTTATGTGGCCACATGCAAGAAAGAGCTGGCAATTCCATAGGAGGATTGTATGAATTAAACATGACATTCAGCCACCATCCTTTTTTGACCTTTCTGTTTTTATCCCACTATTTCTTGTTAGTCCCAGTCATTAGTGATTTATTATAGTTAGTTCAGTTCCACTCACCACTGAAATACATGGTGCAGTTTTTGCTGGGCCGTAGCACTCAAAACATCAAGTGGAAAATTGTGTGTTTAAGTTTCTTCCCCCCCCCACCGCCCCCCAGTTCTCTGAACATGCACAACTAGAATGCCAGGGACAAAGATTCTAGTCTGGTCATCGTGCTGCTGCTTTTCTATGTGCACAGAGTTGGTTGTATATGGAGGGACCATTCAAACGCAGCTCCACCCCTGCAGTCTGAAACGGAGCAGATCAGCAAGAGAGCCATAATAATAATAATAATAATAATAATAATAATAATAATAATAATAATAATAATATATTATTTATACCACACCCATCTGGCTGGGTTTCCCCAGCCACTCTGGGCGGCTTACAACAGAAAAATGAAATAAAATAATCTATTAAACATTAAAAGCCTCGCTAAACAGCCACCTCCTGTTGTTCTCCTCATTGTGGATTTCAGATGTCAAATAAATTTATTGGTTGTTCCAAAATCCTCTTTCCCTAAATTTCACTCTAGTCTTTGTAGTTCTGAATTGCATGCTCTTATTTCCAGAACACTGCGAGAAAGCATTGAAAACAAACTTTCTTCAGCAACTGCTGTGCAGTTCTATGAAGCTGCTGCAGAATCCTGCCACAAGCCCGGAACACCAGGTTTCCTGTCAAGGTGTGCTCATGGATCAAGCAGTGAACCAAGGCCATGAGGAACTAGGTGAAGATTGTTTCAGCAGGTGTTTTCTTGTGCCTTGTTTGACAAGCACTATCCAGACATATCTCAAATGGCTTTCATAAATTAGATTTTCTGGCATAAAGTACCACTGTGCAAAAGGTGAATAGAGCAAGACCAAAGACCAAAGACCTCATTTTGTGAGGAAAAATTATTGCTGAGAAAAAGGTTTCTGCGAGAACAGATATTCTAGCTTTATCTACTACCATACAAGCCATAAAAATAAGATAACCCGTGTACATAAGATTTGAGTTAAAGATTACAAATATCAAAGACATATGGGATTCATCTCAGAAAACTCAGAGCAATTTTCTTTGTATTGCTCAAACACGAAATGGCTATAACTTGCTATTTGAAAATTTCTGTTTACATTCATTTGAATGTGTTGGATAATTAAACGCACTGCAGCCTAGCTTATTCCAAGGTTTTGGACTGAATGGATGAAATCCTGTGGCTTTTATAATGAGTAAACTGCTGATGAAGTAAGGTATCTTTCATGCCTTGGGAATTTCAGTTCTCAGTTATGAGATATGTGTAAATTTAAATGTGACAGCCTCTGTGTTCAATCAGGTGCAAACACAACACTTCCATAACTGCTTCATGTGCCTCAGCCTCAGGCTCTGCATGTTTTAGCAACATTCTCCTGCACATTCCTCCATCCCTTATAGTCAAATAATGCCGCATTCTTGCTCCACGTCTCCTCCTTTTCTGTTACTTGATCAGGACAGAGGTTTTGCAGTGGTGATGCCCAATTTGTTGACCTTTCTTCCATTAAGATCTGAACAGGCTCCATAACACACCAAGACTGTTTAAATCCCTCTGCCTTGTTTCTCTCTTTTGGCAGGCATTTGCTTTGCCAAACTGTTTTTAGCTCCATGTTTTTTGAGTTCTTAATTTGCTTTCTAATCAACAATTCAAAGCATACCTAAATAGCTCCATTGTATGAAAAAAGGCAGTCTCTGGTGCTTTTATGTTCACAAACATGTGCAATTCTTTGCCTGTGTATGAGAGATAAATTGCATCCACCATTCACTCAGATTGAATGTGCAGAAATCGTGAGCTGGGTACTGAACTCAGAGGACCGATAATACTAGCAACTCATACTAATAAAAAATCTCAGAGACAAGAATTGGGGCAGTGATTTACCAGGAGGAGATACCAAAAAGGACCTGTCTCTGTAAATAAAGGCAGCGGTGCCTATGAAGGAAAATAAGGGTCTTTTTGGTGAGGGTAGGGGTTCAAGGACCCTCTTTTCCAGATCTCCAAAAATATGCTTCCTTCAGCTGTATCAAAAAGGGGTTGAATCCTCCTCCTTTGGATTTCTCCTCATCCCTTTCTATCATAGCTGTCAAGTTTTCCCTTTTCTCGCGAGGAATCCTATTCAGCATAAGGGAATTTCCCTTTTTAAAAGGGAGAACTTGACAGCTATGCTTTCTATATATTTTGTTCACAGCCCATTTCCTCTAGCTTTCACCATGTTCCTCCTGTGCTTTCTGTAACTCTTCTTTCTCTGCAGCAAATTATGGAGCCCCATTTTCTATCCCATTTTCCCAGCCTGCAGTTTTCAATAATGTTGCATCTTTTTTTTTGTATGTCAAACTATTGCATACATTTTATTTGTTAACCCAATTATGATGATTATGATTATGAGTGTGATTGTGATTATGATTATTTGGGGGGGGGGGTTAACAGGGGACTTACTTACGAAAACGGTGAGGCATACACCCCTTATTTTACTCCTCCCCACCCCTTCAATATAGTACCTCTTGTCTCCACTTCAGTTGCAGCATCTTCATGTGGCAAAGCCCTCTTTGCCTGTTTGTGTCAAGTCTTCTGCTTTATGCCATTTTACAATTCCTCCTGTAATTTGTCATTTCCCCAGCACAACATTTAACAGATGGCCAGTGTGGATATTTTACTTTTGTTAGCGTTCCCCATCCCCACCCCCAGACCGTAGTACAACCAGCACTATTTCCGAGGGTCACAAATATCGGAACAAAGCTGCATCAAGTCAGAAGAAGCGCCTGCACAGGGAGCCAGATTTGTTTCTTATGGAACTACATCCCCAGGTGACGGAGCTTCATGCTCTGGCACCGGGGGGCAGAGAGCAGGTGGGGGCAGGGCTGGTGCATGTCCCAGGACCGTGGCGTGCCACCTGCAGGGGTGTGGCGTGCATCCTGGGGGTGTGGCGTGCCGCCTGTGGGCCAGGCACCCAGCACGGGCAGGGGAGGGGGGCAGCCATGATGGCACCCCACTGGGATCGCACTGCCGGGGGTTTAGATCTTGATGGATCTAAAATGGCATCACCTACAAGTCAGAGGGAGTTACCAGCAGGCTTAGTGAAAGCCAGAAGTCACAGATGTACAGCCAACATTTGTTTGCAAGGGACATGGAAACAGCTCAGTGAGGACTGAGTATGCTCAGTTGTCAGGGGATTCTGACTGACTATTGAATTAACATGGAAAAGTAGAGAGGGGAAATGGAGTATCCTGGAAAACAGTGTGGTTGGCTGAATGGAAATCTGAATGGGACCCCTCCACAAACATAAGGTAAAGGTAAAGGTACGACTCTGGAGTTGTGGTGCTCATCTCACTCTATAGGCAGAGGGAGCCGGCATTTGTCCACAGACAGCTTCCGTGTCATGTGGCCAGCATGACAAAGCCGCTTCTGACAAACCAGAGCAGCGCACGGAAACGCCGTTTGCCTTCCTGCCGGAATGGTACCTATTTATCTACTTCCTCTTTGACGTGCTTTCGAACTGCTAGGTGAGCAGGAGCTGGGACCGAGCAATGGGAGCTTACCCCGTCACGGGGATTCGAACCGCTGACCTTGTGATCGGCAAGCCCTAGGCTCTGTGGTTTATTTATTCAGGGACCAGTTGCATATACTAAGAGTGAACTCAGATGCTGAGTATGGATGATTATGTAGCCAAAAGTGAGTATTGAGAAAAAGAGGACAGCCTTGGCTCACTTGTGGGGAATCTGGGAGGTTGCAGAACTAGGGGGGGATTTTTTTCAGGGGCAAGAACATTCCAATAAGGACTATGCGTGCTCAGTGGCCATAGGATATGTGGCAGGGATGGACTGAATGGAGTATTATGAAAGAGGGTCTGGCTGAAACTTGGGAGCTAGCCATGATTATCAACATAGAAGTTTTACCTCAGCCGTGAACTCACTAGCGGCCTTGAACAAAACCATGATGTTGAGCCCGTCCCTCTGCAAATGTTGGACAGCAGCTTTCATCATCCCTGACAGGGGAAGCTGCCTGTTCTGCATCAGACCATTGGGCCATCTAGCTTAGTGTTGTCTACACTGACTGGCAGCACTTCTCTGAGATTTCAGGCAGGGTTCTCTCCCAGCAAAGCAGTTCACTCCCACTGAGCCACAGTCCACCCACAATTGGCTGTGCTGGCTAGAGCTGATGGGATTCTTGGCCAAGACTTCTTAGCTTCACCAGAATCATGTGCCCTCAGACACAGGGATGAATCATAGAAGGTTCTTCGCCATATTGCCCTACATTCCATGGCAAACAGAACAAAGCTTGGAGGACTTTCTATGGAAGAAAGAAAATTAAAAATAGGATTTAACAGAAGGAAATGTTTATAACATCTGAAAGGATGTTGTAATATCATGGAGTAGGCATTTCTTCCACATTGTAAGTGTCCTTAAACCTACACAATGCACATATTAACAAGCGAAGACAAGAACTATGGGAGAGCTGCAACACAGAGGGGGTGGAATGAACTGCCACTGAAAGTTACAGAAAACTTCATCACACATCTAAGTTGCCAGCAGGAATGGAAAAAGAATTTAATGCCAAGGAGCTCTGTATGGATTTTCAATCTACCTGCAGATAAATAATCTTAAATTCCATGCTGTTTAAGGTTTATAGGTATAATAAAAGGAGGTAAATAACTTTGTATCCCATGCTGTTATTTTAGATATATCCCCATGGATTTACAACCCCAAGGTCAGAGGGCACCTCTTATGTCTCCACAGGACCCATGCTTTGTTTTCTCCCAATATACCAATGAATTTTTGTCACATCTCCCATTGAGGTTAAAATGAAGCACCACAGGAACTGAACAAAAATTTACAATAGTCCTGACATGCTAATATTATTGGTTACAAGTTATGTGTGAGTTGAGGTAGGGTTGAAAACCTGGCTTTGGAGCCATATGTGTATCTGTCTGTACTACAGACTTAAATTGGTTTAGCAGTCATTCCTTATCTCCTCCTTCACAGAGAACCTGGGAGATATGACTAGGGGTGGAAGGATCTGTCAATTTTGCTTCTTTCAGTTTTTCAGTTTTTCCAATCTAAAAATCACTTCTCCACATTTTGAGGCAACGTGTGTGTGTGTGTGTGTGTGTGTGTGTGTGTGTGTGTAATCCTCATGACAATTCACCAGCCTTTTAGCATGAATTTCTCCTAGTAAAAATGTGTGGTGTTTTTTTTTTTGCTAATGTACACATTTTTGCAAACAATATCCTCTGATATAATGCAAATATGCACTTTTGTAAACAATGGTTGGGGAACTGCATTACAAAATTCAGATAAATGTGAATTATGAAGGATGCAGTGTTTTAGTTCATATATTGTTTCAGAAAATGTGAATTGGATAAATTTGGCTTTTTAATATGTAAAGTATCAAATTTCTCTTCTCCCTACCAGTGAGGAAAGCTAGAAATCTCTAACAGAATTTTCAGCACAAATTTCAATTCCCAGGATTCTTCAAGAGTTAAAGTGATACAAAGCTCATATTTGTTGGTAGCATAGATAGGACCACAGAGTGTGGGCCTTTCATATTCTTCCCTGCCTTTCCACTCTTCAAAATGTCCCCAGATAGGAAAAGGGACACATTTTAAAATGGTATATTTTTAAAAGATGCAGGGGAAAGTGTATTGTTCAATATGTGATCCATCTCAGGTCACAGTAGTAGCAGGCTGCTGTATTTGGTTCTCAATATTCAAAAACCCAGGTATCTGTTCATGGAGGGCAGGAACTGAATTTAATGCCTTCTGCAAATAGATAATCAGACCTATTGCTAATAATCTAAACACGGCTCAGGATGGGAATTTGGAGTTCTGGGAACTGTATGGCATCTGTTTGCATTTTTATACTTCTAGCCAGCTCAAGGAGAATTTGTTATGACCAACTCCCATTGACTTGCCTTTGAAATGTTCTCTCTCTCCCATCTTCCTTGAGAAAACTTGGGGAAAAACAACAATACAAAGTATTACAATAAAAGAATGGGGTGTGCGCGCACACGAGAGAGAGAGAGAGAGAGAGAGAGAGAGAGAGAGAGAGAGAGAGAGAGAGAGAGAACTATGTTCTGATCCCAGTTACTCTAGCAAAAAAGAAAAGTGACATTTGTGGAATTATTCTGGATTTATAGCTGCATGGTAGTGTAATTGACCCAACAGTTAGAGTTGTCATGTTCAGTGGCACCTAATTACATCTGAAAGGTATGCAGTTTGTTCTCTTTCTCCCTAATTACTCAGTGAATTGCAATTAACACTCATTCTATTTTCAGAAGCATTTTGTAAAATAAACAGAGAATGAATGTTCAATAAATAAATAAAATCCTAAGCTTTGGCTGTACATCAGTTTGTAATATCTATATAAACCTAGTAATATACCTTTTGGCGTTCAGTAAAGATTTAACAGCAGAACCCAGAGGAGGGAATAAATAATAATAATAATAATCACTCTGGGCGGCCTCCAACAGAACATCAAAATACAACAATCTATTAAACATTAAAAGCCTCCCTAAACAGGGCTGCCTTCAGATGTCTTCTAAAAATCTGGTAATTGTTTTTCTCTTTGACATCTGGTGGGAGGGCGTTCCACAGGGCCCTCTGCCACTACCGAGAAGGCCCTCTGCCTGGTTCCCTGTAACTTGGCTTCTCGCAGGGGGGGAACCACCAGAAGGCCCTCAGCACTGGACCTCAGTGTCCGGGCAGAACGATGGGGGGTGGAGATGCTCCTTCAGGAAACACTGCATACTTTGAGAACTAAGGAATGGCATTGCTTTTGTTGTTGTTGTTGTTGTTGCTTTTTTGCAAAACTGCATTACAATCCATGCAATGCAGAAAATGCATTCAGAGAGAGAGAGAGAAAAATATTGTGAATAATTTCCCAGTTACTTTTTATTGAGTATATGTGACTTGGCCACACTTGCCCAGTTTAGACAAAATAGTTTGACAACCTGTGTTTATGCATTGCCTCCTCAGCCCTCCCCTCAAGCACTCTGGGTCAGTGAAACAAAGCAATTTCCTATGGCATTTTAAATGGGGCACTATAGTTTAAACCAGTCACCTAAGCAGCATATGAAACCATGATTTACTGAAATAGGCCACAGTATGAATATGTCCACATAAACTCTTAGAGAGAGAGAGAGAGAGAGAGAGAGAGAGAGAGAGAGAGAGAGAGAGAGAGAGCGTGCACGCACACACACACAGAGAAAACCGTGGAGCCCTATTTGGGTGTTCTGTTCGTATGTAAATCCTACCTATGAGGACAAGAGGGAATTGCCATGTTATGTTCAGCCATTTCTATCCCACCAGTTTCCCCACTGCTTTCCACAAGCTGCAAAGTGAAGTGGCACCTGAAGCAGGGAGACATCATAAACTAGATCTCCAGTTTTGTAGGGTCCTGAACAGAGATCCTCCACAAGTTCAGGAGGCTCCCTGCTCTCTAACTCATGGAGGATGAGCAGGATAGTGATGTCAGGGTGGAACTTAGCATGCTTGCTTTTGTTCGCATGTAGGATTTACACACAAGCAGCATGCCCGAACATCACATCACATTGCACAGGTGACTTCCCGTTGGTGCAGGGGTTCTGTTTTGGGTCCCCGCGCACATACATGAAATTGTGTATAATGGGGAGCACCCTGGAGAGTCCTAGTGGCTCATGAAGAGACCTACCTCAGAGCCCAAAGAGACCTCTTTGGACTCTAGGGAGGGTCTTCTTGCAAGTTGGAGAAGAACCGGAGCTTTGTGGAGCTGCTCAGCCTCACAGCTAGGTAGCATAGCAGCAGTTGCTGCTTCCTAGTACGGCAGCTGAGCAAGCCCTGTTGCCCCTCCAGTTTGCACGGACACCTTCCCTGGGCTGGAGCCCAAAGAGGACATCATTTCCAGGATCCCAGCACATATGCGCAGTCGCGCACAAATAGAGTGTGCCTGTATATAAAATATTTCAAGGATTTCCTAATGTGTTGTCATGGAAGCCTACTATGTCATGCATTAAGAAATAATGTGGGTGACGTGAGACAGCCCCTCCTAGTGATTGGCTGAGTTGCCCTCCTGTCGCAGAGGAACAGGACAGGCAGGAGGGTCTCCGTCTCCTATCGACTGAGCTTCTCCGATCTTTGGGAGAGGCAGGGCAGGCAGAATATCATGGGAAAGGGAAGTGGTCTTCCAGATGGCATTGCAGTTAGGGGAACAGCTAAGGATGGCACCAAATAAGGAGCAGAAAACTAGTAGTTGAAGGCTTTGCACAGGATTAACAACTTTCCTTTGTGGTCCACTCTAGTCTCCAGTTGCATTGCTGATCAAGTTTGTAGTGGGAATTATTATACCTGTGGTGTAAATCTGCTGTTCTGGATTTGGTAACGTTGATTCCTGGGACTGGGCCTATCGCCATAGTTCTGCAAACCACGGGTGATAAGGAACCTAACAAGGGAACCTCAATAGTTTTGTTCACATAGGAAGTTTTCCACAATGTTCTGAAATGTATTTCTGGTTTCAGTTAGTAAAAGGTGCAGGAAAAACAGCTTGCAGCTGACGGAAGTGAAGAGATTGAAGTTTTTAGCTCTTGTGTCTTTTGGTGGATCAGAAAAGCAGCATAAAAGAATTAAACTCCAGAGGTACCCTTCTGGGTAAGAGAGATATGGATATGTTTTACTGTTTTTTAGATTATTAAGATATGAATCTGTGATGTATGCAAGGGGAGGACTCGGATGTGAATCAGTAAAGACAAGAGAACATCCATAAATCATTTGCAATATTTTTAAACTTCTTGCACTCAAAAGAATTACTTGTATTTACGTTCCTTGCCTTACAAAAGCAAAAGGTGGATCTTCAGCAGAAGACACAACTTCGACTTAAGTAAGTTGCGACTCAAATAATACTTGCACAAAACCATTGTGAGCAAAGAGAAAATCATGAAAAAGCAAAGCTAATGACAAAACTGTATGTGTCAACGTACCATCTCATACTGAATTTTAATATTACCTGATTTTATCTCACCAGACACAGCATTCGGTAATTGAACTAGCTCACACATTTAGCTGCCAGACATTGAATCCCAACTAATCAAGAGGTGAGAAATCAAGCGCTGAACATGCATGTTTGAACCAGACCCAGGAGATGGTTTCAAGCCCAGACTTCCTCCTGCATGGTGACCTTAATTAGTTAGCTTCATTGTGGTTACAGTGTGCTATGAGCAGTGTAGGGTAAGATGTGTACTGTAAGGATTATACCTCAGGTACATAACACCCGGGAGCTGGGTGCATGCAGCACCAGAATTGGTAGAAGACTTGGGGTGAGAACACACACGACAGCTGCTGAACAGCGAGTGGTCCCTGCTAGGTTTAGAGCTGTAAAGCCTGCCATGTTGTTGGATTACAGTGCCCATTGTCCTGGGCTATTGGCCATGCTGATGGATGGTCAAAGGTTGCCCTCTCTGTTTTTGAAGCACCGAATAAAGCTTGGCCATGCCATTCTGCATCTCCGTGCCTCAGTTCCTGGCGGCCACAGTGGTGCGGTAGGGGCATGGAGTTTCACACTGTGATGGCCAATTTCTACAGAGTGCCTAGTCAGCACTTGGAGGCCACTTTCAGCAGTACCTCTTGGACAATTACAAGACAAGCTCTAGCTTTAAATCTCTTATCTCTTGTGACCTAATAATCATCTATCCCAATGTCTCTCCTTCCATGGTTCTTACTTAACTTGGACAGCATTATCCAGGAGTTCAATATTATTTGTGAACGGACATAGCTCAGTTTGATTGAAGTCTAATTGGCAGCTACTTGCCATTGAGTCAGCAATCATTTATCTGCCTTCCCCTTTAGATTCTACTTTGAACTGAAGCTGCTGTCACCCATAGCTTCTTGTGAAGCAATTTCTAGTCACCAGTGCAAAAATGATGGGTGTGCAGCAGGTGTTTGAACATTGACTGCTTTGAAAATATGAATAATAAAACACCTCTTCAAGGAAGCTTTTATATTCTGATTTGCATTAGTCCTTCCCATCTGGAAGAGCATAATTTGTAAGAGGGTGTGAATTAAAGTATTACTAGAATGGTACATAATTATAACACAGTACATAGCCGAGTCTGTGGCCTCTATTAAGATTCTGGAAGTCAGTCATTTTGTATGTGAGAGAAAGAAGGAACATCATTCTAGAGCCCTCCAGGGCTTTATGCTTTCAAAATCCAGGAGGGTGCATAATACAATATTCTGAAGGGTGTGTGTGCGCGTGTTCAGACAGACAGACAGACAGACAGACAGACACAGACACAGACACAGACAGACACACACACACACACACACAGGTCCGCTCAGTAAATGAGCAGGAGGGTCTTCAAATACACCAGGGCTACCATACAACATTCTCAAATATAACATAATATTATTGCCATGAATACATTAATGGTAGCTAATGTATACTACCCTCTAAATAGGATCCCCCACATAAAATAATTCTATCCTAGAGAGGGTATAAGTCCATCCTCCCCAGAGTCTAAAATTAAGTGCACTACTGTGCTTGGCGGTCACTCTCCACCACCACCAACTGGGACTTGAATTGCATGAGGAAGTTTGTCCTGTTTTCCAAATTATATCCTTGGCTAGCACTACTTGGCCCCAGTTCCCATTCTGAGGCCCACTTAGAATTCCCACTCCTCATTATTCCAATCCGCCAGCCCCCTGTCTTGCTCCCTGTGGGATTGTTCGCTGTTTTAATAAGGTAAGCTTCCTGTCCCATTTTCCAGGAGAGAGAGGTAACAATATCACTTTTCCTGACATAAAAATAATAATCTGGGTGTCCTAGACTATGTGTGTGTGTGAGATGTTTGCTTTCCATCTGTTGTAAAAGCCCCTTAATGTTTTTTGTTGTCCTTGGCAATGAGTCAGTGAGGCCCAAGTGTCCTCTTTATATGTATGGAAGACACAGAAAACCAAATATGATTCTGAATTTACAGATCCGTATCACACTCATTCAGTTCAGTATTGTATCTGTAAAATAGCATTTGGACCCTCAATGTAGGTAACAAAGTTAATTTGTATTTAGACGTTCCCTAATATAAAACCAAGTCTCTCCCCAATCAATAAAATCCAACTTCTGTGTCAGGAAATCTTAAGATCTGTGAACAGATTAAATTTTAAAAATTAAGTGAAAAGAAATGCATCGAAAAAGAATAAAAGAGCATAATTTGCACTTCTTAGTAGTCTCAGAGAGAATGTACACACTTGTGCATACATTTTGCAGCTCTTTAAGCCACTATGTATTTCTTGTTAAATTGCCCTAATTATCTCCCATGCAAGATATTCAGCAAACAGCTCAAATAGATAAATGGATATTTAACAAATGCTGTCTGGTGATCAATTGAAATGACAGCATCATTTAATATTATCAGGAATTACCTGGAAAACCATTTGCTATCATCATCTTTTTGCATGTCTAATGGTGCTTTTAATGAAAGAGACAAGCGTATCTTAACTAATTGCTTAGTGATTCTGAAATCACTCATGTCAGCAACTCCTCTGTCAACTTTACCTGGACATTTGGTTTGCCTTTTTCTTCTAACTGCAGGAAATAAATAAATCGGCCATCTTTCCATGTCATGAAATAGGAGGTCTGTTTTGACAAATGATGCTGCTTCACTGTGAAGCTAATTCTAATTATAAATGCATCCCTTTTGGGACTGCTGCTCATCAGCATGGCAGGGTCTGGAAATGTCTCTGTGCGTTCTCTTGGTTTATTGAGTTGTAGTCAATGCATTACATGTCCCCCTTCCCTCTGCTGATGTACTTGGAATAGAAACCCTAGGGCTGATGTCCTCATGTCTTCAGAATGAAAATATGAACCCCCCCCCTTTCTCTGACAAGGAAGATCCCTGTAGCATTTCATGGCAGAGATGCTATGGTAGAGGACTCCTGCACAGTTTGTGCCAGGTGCTGCTCAGCAGCCATGCAGTCAGCCTTGCTAGAGGCTGAGTCAACCTCCCATTTCTTGCTCATTTCATAAGTTTATTATTCTAGCCAAAGGCCATGACAAACCCGCAGAAACAGTACCAATTAAACAAGACAGATCAAACATCCATAATATAAGCCAACATCCATGATGTGAGAGAGGTTGCCAGAGACACCAACAAACTCAAATCCAGCTTGATTTCAGATTAAACCTTTCAATCACCACCACAACTTACAGAGATATTATTTAACTCCCTTTTCCTTTCCTTCCTTCCTTCCTTCCTTCCTTCCTTCCTTCCTTCCTTCCTTCCTTCCTTCCTTCCTTCCTTCCTATGATTCTATGATATGATTCTTCCTATGATAGAATCTATGATTCTATGATTCTCCCTTCCTTCCTTCCTTTTGCAGCCAGTGCCTAGATGGTTGGCTTGTGTGTTCTGAAGCTATTATTGTCACCCAAAAGAAACTGGCCCATTTCTACCAGGGTGCACCTGCTTGCTTGTGTGAACAAAGGTTTCAGAAAGTGATCTTGTGGGTTTCTCGATAAGGGGCAGGCGAACAAATAATGAATGATGTCTTCCACCTGAGACTGACCACAAAGACAAAGTCTGTCTGCGTACAGGACCTTCTTGTAGCAGCCACCCAAGACTGCAGTGGACATCACTTGGAAATGCAGCTCAATAAAGGCAACTCTCAAGAAAACAGACAAGAGTCCATAAGACATAACAACAACAAATTTTTATTATTATTATTAATACCCAAGAGAGGTTGAACTTTGGAAGAACCTCGCAGTGCCCAACACCTCAGGCCCATAAACAGCCTAAAAGTTCAGGGAGGGTGCCAAAAAAGTAAGGGGGGCAGTTTATCCCTATACTGTATACATATGCATGAATGTTTACTTGTATTCATCATTAATGATGACAATGATAATAATGACCATTATTCCTGTTTCCTGCACAGATCCTGCAGCAGCAGTGGGCCAGCTCCGAGGGAACTACTTCAAGGACTGCCGGAGCACAGCAACCTCCAATTGTGTTTCCCCCCTCAAAGGAAGACCCACATTGTGACTGTCCAGTCTTATTACTGTAAGCAAATCTGGAAACAATTTTGGCTGAAGAGAGGGGTAAAATGCTTCCTTTTCCTGTCAGGTGCATGGCATGCAGAATAAAAATCCCCATGCTGCAGGACAGTGGGGTTTGCCAAAGTTCCTGAAGCACCGAGCTTTGTTCACGGTAAACTGGATTCAAGAAACCAGACACAAAGCAGCCATCTTTTCTTTAAAAGAGGGTGGGGATCCCTTGGAATATAAGCAGCTGTGCTGGATCACGCCAAGGGCCCATCTAGTCCAGGATCCTGCTTCCCACAATGGCCTCCAGATGCAGGATGAAGCCCATAATGAGGGTTTGAGGCCAGTGACGCTTTGCTGTTGTCTGTCTCCTTCAGCATATTCAGAATGAGCTGCAGCTTTGCCCAATCACCTCTAAAATGGTATGTAAGCCACCATCACAACAGGATGTGCTGCGTGAAGGAATCATTTTCTATATAACAACCACCCAAAACTGAACAAATTCCTTTTGTCTTGATCTATAAATGATGCAGTCCTATGCCTTTGCAGAAGTAAGTCACATTGACCTCCACGTAAGTGGGCCTATGGCTGCAGTCTTAATTTCCTCTTTGCAGCATGGAGCTCAGAACAGATTAGAAGGACATCCTGCCTCCCCTTCTTGTTCCCATTTGGGAGGCATGACTATGGCAGATGTGGAAATCGAGTAGTTCTCCTTATCTGGATGCCCCATCTGCCTGCCACTGGTTGCAATGTTTCAGCAGGAGACAGGAGAAGCCAAACTATGGGGATTGCAACTCTTTGTTTCCCCACTCCTTACAGGTGTTCACAACCAACTCTCCTTTAAAAAGCAGAGTGTTCATAGGATGCCCCCTGTGTCACTAACGTGGCAGACTGGGCTGTGACTCACTTGCCAAAAATACTTGGAATGCAAGTGATATTATATATTACAGTGGAACGGACTCTCCTTCCTTGGAGGTTTTAAAGCAGAGGTTGGATGGTCATCTGTCATGGATGCTTTAGCTGAGATTCCTGCACTGCAGGGGGTTGGACTAGATGACCCTTGGGGTCCCTTCCAGCTCTACAATTCGTGTGTGTGTGTGTGTGTGTGTGTGTGTGTGTGTGTGTGTGGAAGCTGAAGCAATGAAGTTAGAGTAGCACATTGTTTTCTCTCAATCCTTTACTGAAAAGGATTCTCACGATGTTTCCCCCCTTATCAGAACAACTAAGGGCCATTCTTATTCTCATTCAGTTCTTTTCTTTTATCCAGATGAAGATAAATTGAATCAGGATGCAAAAAGAGAGGACAGGTTTACTGATGAAACCACATCCTCAAATAGAATTGCTTTTTCTGAATTCAGTTTAGTGGGTAAATGGATTTTTGTGCTCAGGCAAAAGCTTGGTTAGGGAAGCAGAATGGGTCTGTGTGTAGAAATCTCTGGAATAAAATGTTGATGTGTTAATAAGGGTGGAAATTAATCTCAAACAAAAAGTAAGATAAATGCTTAAAAACTGGTAAAATATAATGGTTGGATCTACACTTGCTGTTCTGTGAATGGAAGGGTTCCTGCTTCTCCTTGAAGCCTAAAGTACCACCTCCTGCAATTCTGGAAGAGGCTGCAAATCCTAAGGAGCAGATTCCCAGGGGGAATGGTGGGCTGCCAGGTGAAGAACTGGGGAGACGAGAGCTTACATTTAATAAGCTACACGTGTCTGGTTAGGGTAGAAAGAGTGGCCAACTGGTTCAGCGAGTTAAAAGTGTGAAATTGCACATGCTCAAGCATTTTCTTTTTATCAAAATTGGGAAAATATTTCTGTTTAGGTTTTAGGTGGGTTAGGCTGAGAGTTGTAAAACCCTACATACCCAAAATATTTTTAGGTTGATCTTTTTGTAGCTGTTATGATGCCAGAATAAATTCTGTTACTTATTATGTGTTACCTTATTTCATATATCTCCTTTGGAAGGAAAGGGCAGGGGCGTCTTAGCCATAGAGGCTAGTGGCACTGGCAATCAGCCCTCCATCCATGGGCGTACCCAGGATCAAAACTGGGGGGGGGGGCACGCCAGCCATGCCGCCCACCCCCAGCTACCCGATTGGCTGGCTGATAATGACATGACAGGGACCCCCCAGGAGGCGCAGTCAATAAGCGCTGGCAATAAGCGACTTAGATGAGGACAATTGTGTGAGAAAAGACAGACATCCACTGAGACAGTCATGGACAAATATCACTACAGCTGCCATTAATATATTTTTTAAATGGATCATACAGATCCCGAATCTGCCATGTTACATCTGGTTTGGCCTCAGATGAGTTTGTAACTCACCAAATTTAAGAAGAATATTAACAATCTGGAATGTGTGCAGAGGAGGGCAATCAAGATGATAAAGGGACTGAAAACCAAGCCTTATGAGGAACAGTTGAAAAGACTGAGAGGAGATAATATTATAGCCACATTTAAATATCTGAAGGCAGGGCAGTCTCGAGCAGGTCACGCGCCCTGGCGCTGAGGGGCGGAGATCGCTCCGGTGATCCCGCCCTCGCAGGGCGCAGCATGGTTTCCGTGCGGCTTTGCCGCGCGGCACCCTACCTACTGGCCCGGCGCCCTGGCGCACCGCGCCACCAGGGGTCTACCTAGAGCCGGCCCTGTCTGAAGGCCTGTCACATGGAAGAGGGAACAAGCTTGTTTTCTCCTGCTCTGCAGGGTAGGACTCAAACAAATGGCTTCAAGTTACAAGAAAGGAGATTCCTACTAAATATCAGTGGAAAGGGCTCCCTGAGGAGGAGGTGGACTCTCCTTCATTGGAGGTTTTTAAGCAGAGGTTGGATGGCTATCTGTTGTGGATGCTGTAGTAGAGATTCCTGCATTGTGGAGGTTGGACTAGATGATCCTTGGAGTCCCTTCCAACTCTATGATTCTATAAAACCCATTTGCTGCCATCATAAGCTGCCAAGCAAGGCTAAGGGTTGCATTTTGTCCTGATCTACTCTCAAGGTGTAAGGCTTTCTTCAGTTCTGCACATTTTACAGGCAATCTCTTATGCACAATTTGAAACAGAATGAAATATTTCAGCATACTATCTGACTGTATTTTGGGCAGGCATATTTTGTGATTCACCCAGATATTAATTCTGGTTAGTGAGACAAAACAAATCAAGGAAGATTGCACAGTGGCTCTGAATACTGTATGTATCACAAATCATGTGAATTCAAAAATGTGACCATCATTCATGGAGGGGGGGGGAGGGGATCCAAATGAGCAGAACATTCAGATATTCACATGCCGGAGGGAATTTTCAGGCACCTTTACTAAGTAAAACATATTTCACTTCCTGAGATAAACAATGCAAAATGAGTTGTATGGGTGCATTCTTTTTTGAGTTCAAGAAGATATAAATCACTTATAACTTATTCCTGCACTGATGAGGGTTATAATGAGTTTCTGAACTGCTGTCTCTGCTAGGTGTAAATCTAAAAAGCAGCACTGAAAAATTGCAGATGACAAAGATGTAATGTGATGATGATGCTATGACAAGGCAAGGGACAACTTAATAAAGGCGGCTGCAAAGAACTCCACAAGGGGACTGAAAAGCGCTTTCTGTTGCAGCTGCATTATGGAAGAACTGGGATGCTGCAGAGAACGCAAAGCATAGGCCAGGCATCCCCAAACTGCAGCCCTCCAGATGTTTTGGCCTACAACTCCCATGATCCCTAGCTAACAGGACCAGTGGTCGGGGGAGATGGGAATTGTAGTCCAAAACATCTGGAGGGGCGAAGTTTGAGGATGCCTGGCATATGCTGCAGGTAAATTAGATAGTTAGGATTCTAAAATTCAGATTGATATCCCACATAGTTCACAAAGCTCAAAGCCCAACTGGAGTATATGTGATGGTTTTTTAAAATTCTTTTGGATGTTGCATTTAGTCTGGTAATTGTGCTTTAATGGCAAATTATTGTCATTTTTATCTTTGCTTTTGTTTTTTCATAAGCCTTTGTTTTCATTTTTCTTTTTTGTTTTTCATAAGCCTTTTGTTTTTCATAAGCTTTTTTTTTTTTCATTTTTCTTTGCGTGACTTGTTTGTGGAGGAAAAAGGCAGGGCTTATTTTCCTGCCCTCACAAATAAATACATTTTGCATAGTTTTAAAAATACACTCCCTTAAATAGAACCAAGGGACCATTAGAATTTTGGCCTAACGGGGAGTGGAATTTACAACTTGGCTGTTCCTTCTGAGCCCTTATTTGCTTCCCTTTCACAGAAGAGCAAAGTCATGTTGCCATACATAGCTGCCAAGTTATCCCTTATTTTAAGGGATTTTCCCTTATGCTGAATAGGCTTCCTCGCGAGAAAAGGGAAAACTTGGCAGCTATGTTGCCATATCACCCCTAAAACGTTGTGCACGTTCTGCAAGGACTTAAGAATGTAATACAAGTCGGCTGGATCAAGCCAGTGACTCGTCTACAGTAGTGCTGCATCCTCTTCCCCAGTGGCCAACCGGACGCCTGGGGAAAACCTGCACGCAGTTTTTTAAATTCTTTTGGATGTTGCATTTAGTCTGGTAATTGTGCTTTAATGGCAAATTATTTTTTGTGTGCACTGAAAATAAAAAATACGTGTTTTTGTTTTTCATAAGCTTTTTTTTTTCATTTTTCTTTGCGTGACTTGTTTGTGGAGGAAAAAGGCAGGGCTTATTTTCCTGCCCTCACAAATAAATACATTTTGCATAGTTTTAAAAATACACTCCCTTAAATAGAACCAAGGGACCATTAGAATTTTGGCCTAACGGGGAGTGGAATTTACAACTTGGCTGTTCCTTCTGAGCCCTTATTTGCTTCCCTTTCACAGAAGAGCAAAGTCATGTTGCCATACATAGCTGCCAAGTTATCCCTTATTTTAAGGGATTTTCCCTTATGCTGAATAGGCTTCCTCGCGAGAAAAGGGAAAACTTGGCAGCTATGTTGCCATATCACCCCTAAAACGTTGTGCACGTTCTGCAAGGACTTAAGAATGTAATACAAGTCGGCTGGATCAAGCCAGTGACTCGTCTACAGTAGTGCTGCATCCTCTTCCCCAGTGGCCAACCGGACGCCTGGGGAAAACCTGCACGCAGTGGTGTAGGAAGGGGGGGTGCAGGTTGCCCTAGGTGTCATCACTGAGGGGGTGACAAAATGGCAAAAAATACGTGTTTTTGGAAGAACCCCCCCCCTCGCCCCTTCCTATGCCACTGCAGAAGAGCTCTTCCCTCGAGTGATTTCCAGAAACCAGAAGCATTGCTGCCTCCAACTTTGCAGGTAGAGCACAGGCTTTATGGTTAGTAGCCTTCGACAGCCCTCTCCTCCATGAATCCGCCTAAGCTGCCTCCTCCTCTCCGTCTTCCTCGCCTGCTTGCTTTGGCACAGTAAGTCTCCGCGGAGGAAAGCTGCTTCCCTCTGCAGGAACCGGGAGAGTCCTGGCGCAGGCAGTTCGGCAGAGAGTGAGGCTCCCCCTGCGGGTCAGGAGGTGGGGAGGGGATCTTCCTGCCAGGTTTCAGCCGCCTGGAAGGTTTCCAAGGCTTGATCAGGTTGAAATGGGCTGAGACTGCTTGGGATGGGTTTCCATGAGGGCTGCTTTTCTGGTATTGTCGGGGGCGGTGTGGGAATGAGTTAATACTTTTTGCTGGGTCAGGGTTGCTCTGGGTTTTATGGCTGCATGGTGGAGGAAGCCACCTTTGGAGGCTCGTTGCCCTAAAAAGCAGCTTTGGAATCTCTGCAATAAACCAGAAACCCACCATCTGGCCCCATTTCGTCCTCTCTCCATAAGCAGGTTGCTTTCCTCTCGCTGGCTCCTATGGTAGAGAGCAAGAGCAACGGGGCTCGGGGAATTGAGAGGGGAGAGTTTGGAGACCCACACTTAGGTGAGCATAAAGGCAGAGGTGTAGCTAGATGAGATGGGGTGGGGCATTGAGCACCGCACCGCAGGGCCTGCAGCGTGCCTGAGCCACACATCTCTCCTGAGCGGGAGGCAGTGGGCAGACTGCCTGCAAGCTCCATGCTGCTTTTTCGAGGAGTGCAGGGCTTGTGTCTGCCCACTGCCTCAGTTGTCCTACAGCTGAGGGGGAGGCTGCCAAGAGGCTCCACACAGCACTCCCTGCCTTGGCTCGTCCTGCCCCCATGGGCAGCTCACCCCCCCTCCGGCTGCAGGGTGCGCATGCCACCCCGGATATCTGAGCGGCTAGCTACACCGCAGGATTTGAGCAGAAGATTGGATTGGCGCTACTGCTCTCCTCGGCTGGTGCACTTCAGAGCACACTACGGAGCAGTTTGCCGCTGCCGCCCCTCGGCTGCAACCCACTCCGTAGCGCGCTCTGCTTCTTCCTGCTCGGGCGGAGGACGTGAGGGGTGGGCCAGGGGCCGGGGCGTTGCTTTTGCGCTGCCCTCGCCAGAGTGGAGCTAGTGTGGAGCTAGGGGCGGCCTGCCCCCTACGCCCCTCCCTTGCTACGCACCTGTGGCCATCATGGCTTCCTTGCTTTGTTTTCATTTTGCTCTTGCTTTCATTATGTATTGTTTCATTTTGTTGTTTCATTATGTACTTCGTTGTGTACTTTGTGGTTTTATTCTGTATTTTAAAGTATTAATATGCTGCCAATCACCCTGAAATCTTTGGATGAAGGCTAGCATACAAATTTAATAAAGAACAAGGAATGAAAAATAAAGTTTCTTGGAACAATATTATTCAACTTAAAAAGGCAAAACAAAACCAATTTACCCCCAAAGGCTTAATTGCCAAAAACCCACCTATGAGTTACTCTTTTAAGGTACAACACTGGGGGGAAAAACCTTATATATGTACTAATAAAAAATTTCCTTCCAGTAGTACCTTAGAGACCAACTAAGTTTGCCATTGGTATGAACTTTCGTGTGCATGCACACTTCTTCAGATACCAATGACAAACTTAGTTGGTCTCTAAGGTGCTACTGGAAAGATTTTTTTTTATTTTTTTTCAACTACATCAGACCAACAGGGATATGTACTAATGTTAACCCTGCTCTGTTACATGCTTTCTCATTCTTATTCATGAATTTTATTTGTTTAAGCTCTTTTCTATAATTAGATTATACAGAAGCTTCTAAGGAATAATACTGGCTATCTACTTCCATTAATATGTTCATTACTTCCATTCCATAGAACACCAAGGGCTGAACATATAAAATCTATCTTGAGCAGCATTTAAAGATGTTCATGCTGACATAGTTGTTTTTAATGCATTATCTACAATAATGCCACATTATTACATCTATTATATGATAAATGGCCAATTGTAAATAACATGAAGTCAGGCAACACATTCACGAATGATATCAGACTTCTAAAACAAATTAGAAACAGCTATAAAATGTCTTGGTAGTAAAATTTAAGACCAAGTTCTTACTACAGATTTTACTGAGTCATTTTAGCAAATTAGACCATTATTAGAAAAAGGCTTATTAAGATGACCTTCTGGCAATTATTTTCAGGAGCAAGAAAGGATGGACATATATCCTTTTCTAGTGCTAAATAATGTTTTGTGGACAACTCACAGTAGAGGCGATGAGGAAGACATTAAAAAACCTAACCCAGGTGGCGCTGTGGGTTAAACCACTGAGCCTAGGGCTTGCTGATCAGAAGGTCAGCAGTTCGAATCCCTGTGACGGGGTGAGCTCCCGTTGCTCGGTCCCAGTTCCTGCCAACCTAGCAGTTCGAAAGCATGTCAAAGTGCAAGTAGATAAGTAGGGACCGCTACAGCGGGAAGGTAAACGGTGTTTCCGTGTGCTGCTCTGGTTCGCCAGAAGTGGCTTTGTCATGCTGGCCACATGACCTGGAAGCTATACGCCGGCTCCCTCGGCCAATAATGCGAGATGAGCACGCAACCCCAGAGTCGGTCACGACTGGACCTAATGGTCAGGGGTCCCTTTACCTTTTTTAACCTAATCTAAGCATAGGCATACAACAGAGGGGGCTAGATCTGAACTAAAGTAGTTGTGCTTTGTTAATGAGATTTGAAATTAATGAGACTAATTTTTCACACTCTTTTCAATTGGAACTATTTGCAGCTAAGTGAGGATCTGACCCAATACTTTTTCTAAAATCCCAGCACAAACCAGGCAAGTTAAGTACTTTTCTTAATTCAGTAGCAGAGAATGACCTGGATGCCTCACCTTTGGAATGAGATCAGTGGGACTCAGTTTTAGGTCTCAGCTAAAATTCTTCGCCATCTTTCAAATTTGTAGTCCTAACTGCTAAAAGAAATGGCTCCAATTTTAATTGATTTTTGGCACTCACTATCAATTATTATTATTGTTATTTATTAAATTTGTATACTGCCCTATACCTATAAACTGTAGTTTAATCCTAGTACTGGTACCTGTGTCTTTCTGCTTTTCTGTGTCTAAGGTAGGATCGCATTTGCCCCACTTGTCAGTGGAAGGAATCCATGGGACTCATGGCCAGGGGTTGGGGGGGGGGACTGGATGCATGTGAGATGTCTTGGCTGCAATGGGCTTTTCATCACCCTATAGGAGAGAGGCATTGCCTCTCTTGGGCCTCTTTCTCGGCCACGCTGCAGGTGTTCTGTTGTGTTGCACCATCTGCACGCTGAAGCCTGGGCCCAAGATAAAGCCTGGCAGTAGCTTGGAGAGGCCACAAGAGCATGCATGCAAGTGGGGGTGGGGGTGGGGTGTCTCTGCTTTCCAGAGTTGCACAGGAGTGAATTGCTGAAGGCATCCCCAATGGAATAGGTTTTTTGAGTCATGAGGGGTAGTGATGGCGGCATGGTTTTCCACCCATTCTTTCTGTTTAATCTCCAGGGCCTCATTTCCACGACTGTTCCCCTCCCCCCCAGACTCCACCACAGCAATATACAAGATTGTTCCTTGGCTTATGACCGATATTGTTTGAAGTTTTGGACCAGATATCACAGTGTTCCAAGTTCCTCTGCCCAGGACAGTGGCAGCCAATGAAATACGATAAGATCTTCCTCATGCTCACATCATGCTCCTTTCAGTACTGAATGTTACTAGGATGAGGAGATAGGGGCTGCTCTTTTTGACAGCAGCCTTGTGTCAGATATAATGTCTATTTGCCAGCCTTGACGTCCTTTGAAATCCCTGTCATTTTTCTTCTTCTTTTTTTATGTCAAACGTGGAATACTTAATACTCAATACGAAGCTGAAACAACAGTGCAGTAGATCTTAAAATCTAAGATTGGTTAGATTGGCCTGGATTATGCTCTTCCCAGCTCCTCTGCCAAGGCTTCTGTCAACCCAAAGTGTGGGCAATGGAAATCTCCAACACTGGAAGAGGAAATCCCTGTCTTAATGATGACAATTATTTAGAGCTCCTTCTCCTAAGGATTTCAAGGAATTGACTATAATGAATGGCTCTTTCTGGCTCCAAAATTCATGAGTGTCATTATAGGATCATAGAATAGTAGAGCTGGAAGGTACCCCCAAGGGTGATCTAGTCCAACCCCCTTCAATGCAGGAATCTCAACACATGCCCACCCCCCATCCATTTTAAAACTTTACCGGACTCTGCTTAGCTCTGCAAGTGCGCTAGCAGTTTTATTGCTGCACAGCTAGGAGGACAGAAATAGTATTAAGAGCTTTGGCAAGTGCCCTGATACACAACCAGGAGTAGAACGAGATACTGTTGAAGCAGCAGATCAGGTTGTGCCTCACTAAGGAAGAAGCTAACAATGTTTGGATTTTCTTTTTCAGGTATGTTCATTCAATAACCTCTTATTTCAGTGATTCAGTTTGGTGTGATTGGTAGTTTTGAAAATATGTTCTTTAATATTGAGTGCCCATATGCCGTTAAAATATTTTATGCAAGGATTGGGAGCCACCCTCTGGGCTCAGGGGGCTGCGCGCGTCCACGCAATAGACGCAAAAGGGCTGTGCGCGTCCCCCCATAGATGTGTGGAGCGGTCATTATGCAAGGATGATACAAGAAGTTCCCCCCAGTCACTGCATGAAAAATTCACACAGCATCACTGACATTTTTTCTTCTCAGATTTTATTAATCTTCTTAGTATTAATTTAGCAGCAGTCTGCAAAAATGAATACAGTAATTCCAAGACTTACCCATGCTGGGTTATACCTTATTATAATGATTTGTGGACTTATTTGTCCCCATCCAACAAAATGCAATCCACATATGAGCACAGTTCTCCCTCCCACCTTGATCCATCACTTGCAGCATCAGCAGCCATATATATAAATCTGATGTGCATCCAAAACACCTGCCATGTAATCTGAACTGCATATGCACAGTGCTGTGAAATAATGCCAGTGGGAATGTGCATCACAAGGCACATCTCCATTAGCATTCTGCCATAACCAGTTGCATGTAATACCAACTGGGAGTAAAACCTTTTTATAAGAACAGCTAACAGCGCATAACCCAAGATCTGTGAGGACGAATGAGTCTGGAACAGATGGAGCCTGGGCTGGCCCAACTGAGCTACTGCTCAGCCAGGGCTATGCTGGTGTAATTCCCTCATACAAACTCAACCTGAATTCACTCCTTCCTAATAGGTGATGGGCATCTCCACATAGCTGCCAAGTCTCCCGTTTCCCCCGGGAAATCCCCGTTTTTCCAGCTGTTCCTAGCTGAAAAAAACGGATTTTTTTGTTTTTCCCCGGTTTATTCTGGTGCGACGGCCATTTTGGAACTGGGCGGAGCATGCTCAGAAGCGACTTTTGATGCTGCTTTGCCCAGTTCCAAAATGGCTGCAGTGCGACTTCTGGCGCGGTGGCCATTTTGGAAATGGGCAAAGCAGCATCAAAAGTCACTTCTGAGCATGCTCCGCCCAGTTCCAAAATGCCGGCAGCGCTACTTCCGGTCCCTTATTTCTCTGACAGCAACTTGGCAGGTATGCATCTCCATTAGGAACAGATGACTCTGGCCCCATCCCATCCCATCCCATCTCTGCATAAGGACATGTTGAAATATGTTCCATCCTATTCCCAAACAGATTTTTAGGATAATTCTGGGGATATCCTCAAAAGAAAATCTCCAGAGAAAAGCAACTGTATTGCACATACAACATTTTATACACCAAGGGACAGTAAAAGCAATTCTGCACTGTACGCTTTACACTTCCAGCAGCATTACACTGTTAAAACAAGAAAAAAGAGAAAGCAGTTCTCGATTCACCTTGTGAGCACTATGATCACAGCAGTCCTCAGAAAGGTTTGTAGATCTGTGGTCCAAAAGGAATATCTATGTTCTGAGGACTGGCTTGATGGGATGAAAGAGGGGACATCACACTGAACTGCAGAATGAATGGAAATCCTCTGCTATCCCTAACAAGCAGACATGACAGTGCTGATAATCTGTTTAGAACCACAAGAAGTTGTCTTTGTCCATCTAGATCAGCACTGGCTACAATGGTTGGCAGCAGCAGCTGTTTCAGTCGGAGAATCTTTACCAGCCTTATTGGCTAGAGATGCTGTTGTTTGAACCTGGGACTTTTGCAAGGTACAAGTGGAACCTGACCACATCTGCCATTTTGGGTGACAGAAGGACAACTCCACTATTGGGAACCACATGTGAAATATCCTTTTCTGTCTGCTCTACCTGATCCAGAAAGGAATTTTGCTTCTACAGGGGGGTCACTGTCGCTGAGCACAGCTGTGTGAAATGCCCATGAAGAACTTGGGCAGGCTTTTCAAAACTCTTTTTTGCTTTCCTCAAAAGATTTGTCTTAGACTGATCCCCAGGGGCAGGGGATCCCACTTCACTGCCCCAGGAGAAAGGGTCATGTAAGGGTGACTCCCTACAGGGAGCCAGCCCCCATCATCCTAACGTCCACCTCGCCAAGCACAGGGAGCAGCAGTGGGTCTGAGGCAGCCAGAGGGGAGGGGAAAGACTCAGAGGGAGAGAGAAACCAGTGTGTGGAACGATAGGAAGGCTCAGGGGAGGAGAGATGCAAGCAAGGGCTCAAGGATGCTGCCCAAGTTCTTCAAGGGCATTTCACACAGCTGTGCTCAGCAACAGTGACCCCCCATGTAGAAGCAAAATTCCACTGCCCTGACAGGCAGGAGACTGAGGGGGCATTGCTCCTTCTGGCGCAAGAGTTAAGGAGAGCACCATGACACAGGTCAAGGGGGAGGCGTTTTGGGGTGCCCTGACTACTTTGCTGGCAGGGTCATCTAGTCCAACCCCCTGCAATGCAGGAATCTCAGCTAAAGCATCCAGGACAAATGACCACCCAACCTCTGTTTAAAAACCTCCAAGGAAGGAGAATCCACGGGAAGTCCCTTCCACTGCCAAACAGCTCTTACTGTGAGAAAGTTCTTCTATATGTTTAGTCAGAATCTTTCTTGTAACTTGAAGCCATTGGTTTGAGTCCTACCATCCAGAGCAGAAGAAAACAAGCTTACTCCAGCTTCAATGTGGCAACTCTTTAGATAATTGAATATGGCTATGATATCTCCTCTCACTCTCATCTTTACCAGGCTAAACATACCCAGCTCCTTCAACCGTCCCTCACCGTTTTCCAAGTCCATCTGAGCAGAGAAGCTCCAAGAGTGCCAGAGACCATCTTGACGATGAGTCCTCAAAGACCAGCTCCTGGCCTTGCAGGCCTTTTCCCAAAAGTGGATGCTGCTGAACAGACTCTTGGGCTGGGGTGTTTGGAGTGGGGGCAGAAGGGGGGGTTGTTGGGAGGGGGATTTGCTGCTGTGGGCAGTTTTTTGTATCTTTATTTTACATACTGTGATTTCTGTGGTTCAGTTTGGTTGTGTTTTTTTTAAATGTTTTCTTTATTGCTTGCAACTACTTTTCCTATGTTGAAGTTACATATATATTTCATATTGTAATGGAATATATTGTTCATGTCTTGAACATGGCTTGAACTGTGGAAAAGTGGCATACAAATAAATTTATGTGTGTGTGTGTGTGTGTGTGTGTGTGTGTGTACTAGTGCTCACTTCCACAAGGTATAGTTTTGCTGATTCAGTAAAGTTTTTCAATCACTGTTTTAATTATTGTAAATAATGGACTTGCAGTAAATTATCTTTGTAATAAATAGATGCTATATTTGGGGTGGGAAAGCTACATTGCAAAAATTGGAGTAGTGGAAATTTTGGAGGATGGATGTGTTTTGGTTTGCATATTGTTTCAGAATTAGGTAGACTTGCCTTTAAATGTGAACCAATTCTCCCCTACCCATTCTTCTCTGAGAGTGCCAAGCAAAATTTAATAACCGTACTCATGAACCACTATGATATATTGATAAAACACTACAAAGTGAATCTGGCTGCTTTCCTTGCCTGGGGTGTGGTGAAATATAACATAAAGGATTATTAATATAAATTAGCTAGAGCTGCTGCTATTGTTCCAGCCAGTCTCAGCAACATCGGTGCTTGTTGCAGGACTGCAAAGCCACACAATAGCCCAGCTCCCAGGTGTCTCTTGGGACCTCGATGTCTCTGTCGGAGGCTGGTATGAACTTCAGAACACCAGTATTGCACATCACACCCTGAATAGCTTTCAGCACCATGCAACAATAGCACATTGTACACTACAGAAGCTCAGCCAAAAATCATCACAACCACCAAGCATACTTTCCAAATTGACTGATAAAAAAGAAAGGGGAAGCTGAACAATTGATGTTCCACAGCCAAAGTTAATATCATAAACTGTGAAAGCTGACAGTGATAAAGCAAATCCAATTTGCTGGATATTCATTTTCCCTGCCCCAAGCTTTGAATACTAACCAGGATAATGAATGATTTAAACATGGCTTGGGGTGGGGTCTTCATTATTTTCCTCTTCAAGAAGTTTGGGGTGCAGGTTATGAAGCAAACAGATTAACATATTTTAAACAGATATCTGGCTTCACATTGTAGTTGCACATCTACTTTAAGGCTGGGAGAGTTAATCCACATACTAGAATCATAGAACTGTAGAGCTGGAAGGAATTCCAAAGGTCATCTAATCCAATCCCTGCAATGCAGGAATCTCAACTAAATAATCTATGACAGGTGGCCATCCAACTTCTGCTTTAAAACCTCCAAAAAATTTCAAGGGAGTCTTTCCCACTGTTGAACAGCTCTTACTATCAGAAAGTTCTTCAGAATCTCCTTTCTTGTAACTTGAAGAAGCAGGAGAAGACCAGCTTGTGCCATCTTCCATGTGACAGCCCTTGAGATATTTGAAGATGGCTATCATATCCCCTCTCAGTCTCCTCTTTTCCAGGCTAAACATACTCAGCTCCATCAACTGTTCCTCATAAGGCTAGATCATTCTGGTTGCCCTCCTCTGCACACGTTCCAGCTGGTCAATATCCTTCTTAAACTGTGATGCTCAGAAACAGTTCTCCAAGTGTGCTCTGACCAAGATACAATAAAGCAGTATTATGACTTCCCTTGATTGGGAAATTACGGGATACCTTTGTTGATGCAGCCTAGAATAGCATTAGGTTTTTTTTAAATTGCTGCATCACACTGTTGATTCACGCTAAGCTTGTAGTCTACTAAGACCCTTAGATCCTTTTCACATGTACTACTGGCAAGCCAATTATCCCCTATCTTACATTTATGCAGCTGGTGTTTCCTGTAGAACCTTACATTTGGACCCAGTTCTCCAATCTCCTACGGTTATCTTGAATCCCAATTCTCCCTTCTGCGGCATTAGCTACCCCTCTTCATTTATAAAGACATTGAACCACAACAGGCCCAGGACAGAACCCTTTGGCACTCCACTTGTCACTTTTTTCCAGAAGAACCATTACTGTAATGAGTATTCTTTGAGATCAGTCAGTCAACTAGCTACAAATGCACCTAACAGTTACCTCATCCAACCCACATTGTATCAGCCTCCTTGCAAGAATATCATAGGGGACTTTGTCAAAAGCCGTACTGAAATCAAGATACACAGCACCCCCCTGATCCACCAAGCTTGTAACTCTATCAAAAAAAAGATAGATTTGTCTGACATGACTTGTTTTTGAGAAACCCATGCATAGTTTTTAGTAATCACAGAATCCTTTTCTAAGTGCTCCCAGACTGCCTGTTTAATTATCTGTTCTAGGACCTTTCTTGAATAAATTAATTTTCAGTAAATATGAGATTTCCCCTTTAATTTGATATAGTATTGTGTGTTATTCACCCTACAGGAAGACCAGTTCTAAGACAGCCTGCTATCTCTAGAGTTTCTGTTTTCCCAGGATTTCTTGAAGAGCTTTGTAAAGGGTTCTTTTCAAATACTCAACCATAACAGCAAATGAAGAGTAAAACCAGCTCCATGTAAAAGCAACTGAACAGCAATGGTTGGAATCTATGGGGCCAAACAAGGAAGTTCCATATGAACATTGAGGTTTCTGATCCCCTTTCTTTACCAGAGCCCCCAACATTACCCAAACGACAGATTCAGAATATTGGGGACCTTCAAGAACCTCTGGTGCAGGTTCTCTGTGACACTCTGCAGAAAACAGTGAGGAAGGCTATATCTTCATAGAAGTGACTGATCACACACATACCCCTCCTTAGATCCTGGCTCATGACTATGAAATATGAGTGAGCAGCTTATTCAAGGTTCAGGACCCATCAAAAAAACAAGCTCGGCAAAGTTACAGGTAAACAATCTCTGCTTTCTAATAAAAGGGTCCAGATCTATGAGCTATATTTCCATGGAAGCCTGATTTATATTCTCTTGAAAAATCAACTGTTGTTTCCCCTCAGTTACTGGATGCCAACAGTAGAACAATATGTAGCTTGATATCACCATAGTATACTAAATGCCCCTTCATAGATCAATGCCTTGTCGTGGTGAAGGGGCTTGAATAACTCAGAGAAGCTATGAGCTATGTCATGTAAGGCATGGAGGCAGTGAGAGATTTTACTTTCTTGGGCTCCTTGATCACTGCAGATGGTGACAGCAGTCACGAAATTAAAAGATGCCTGCTTCTTGGGAGAAAAGCAATGACAAACCTAGACAGCATCTTAAAAAGCAGAGACATCACCTTGCCAACAAAGGTCCGTATAGTTAAAGCTATGGTTTTCCCAGTAGTGATGTATGGAAGTGAGAGCTGGACCATAAAGAAGGCTGATCGCCAAAGAATTGATGCTTTTGAATTATGGTGCTGGAGGAGACTCTTGAGAGTCCCATGGACTGCAAGAAGACCAAACCTATCCATTCTGAAGGAAATCAGCCCTGAGTGCTCACTGGAAGGACAGATCCTGAAGCTGAGGCTCCAATACTTTGGCCACCTCATGAGAAGGGAAGAATCCCTGGAAAAGACCCTGATGTTGGGAAAGATTGAGGGCACAAGGAGTAGGGGAGGACAGAGGATGAGATGGTTGGACAGTATTCTCGAAGCTAACAACACGAGTCTCACCAAACTGCGGGAGGCAGTGGAAGACAGGAGTGCCTGGTGTGCTCTGGTCCATGGGGTCACGAAGAGTTGGACACAACTAAATGACTAAACAACAACAACAACACCCCCCCCCAGCTTGCATGGTATTTTCCATTCTTGTTGATGGCCTTCTGCATATCTGAAAAATATGCCACCTCATGAGATGAGAAGACTCCCTGGAAAAGACCCTGATGTTGGGAAAGATGGAGGGCACTAGGAGAAGGGGACGACAGAGGACAAGATGGTTGGATAGTGTTTTCGAAGCCACCAACATGAATCTGACCAAACTGTAGGAAGCACTGGAAGACAGGAGTGCCTGGCGTGCTATGGTCCATAGGGTCACGAAGAGTCAGACATGACTGAACGACTAAACAACAACAACAAATTTGTAATAATACACAAGGTGTGATAGGATTCTGCTGCCATTCTCTGAGTTTTGCTGCTCTTATACACCTTGCTGTTATAAACTTAGCTACTACTTGTGGTGGAAGCAAAATTCTTGACAATGTCATATTACACATTTTGTATAAGATAGTGCCAGAGGAAAGAAAGAAAATACATGGAGCTGCTAGTTCCAGAAGTCCACTCACCCCTTCTGGTGCGGCAGCATTGCGGGACGGCAGAGGCCCTGATGACGGAGGGGGCATAAGCCCTTGCCACCTATCAGAAGCCGGATCCTAGCCTCCATCCTGGATTGGCAAATGGGGATTCAGGCTGGGACACAGGGGGCGGAGCTGACGGAGCTGAAAGGCTTCCCTTGGGTCTGTGCCCTGGCTATTTAAATAGCCTTCACCTGGGCCCCTACCTGCTTTTCCCTCGTCTGGTCCCCCCACCCTCCCTCCCTTGTTTCAAGCTGATGGTTATGGACTTTGCTGTGACTACAGTGGCTGCCATTTATGGGAGTGGGTAGGAATTTGTCCACTGGGCCAATTGGCTCTAACCTGGTGGTTTTGCCTACCTCACAGCAACCGTCACAACTGGTTGGGCATTGGGGCAATCCTTTGTTTTGGATGGAGGGGAGGTTGTAGTCTCCGCTTGCCCCTCCAAATGCTGGGGTATCTTGTTAAAGGGATCCGGGGGGAGTAGCCATGTCTTTGTGCCCAGGTGGGGCCAGGGCCAAAGCCAATCCCCCAGGCGATGGTCCCTGTGGGGGTCACCCTATTTGATGTAAGTCTTAGGAACCCCTGCCTGGATTGACCTACAGGTCACTTCCGGTGGGCAGGCCAGGAGTATTTTGATTGCCCCATGCCCATTTGTATTCAATAAAGCCGTGGCCTGTTTCAATCCAAACCAGTCTATGTGGTCCTTATTTGTGGGTTGGGGCCCGGGGAGCATGACACCTTGTATTTCATGTAGCATCTAGTTCTAGCCTGAGTTTAGATGATTTTAAAACAGACTCTTTATACAGTGGGACCTCGACTTACGAGCTACTCGACATCTGACGTTTTTGAGTTACGAGCGGAAAAAGTGGCCATGCGCTTATGATTTTTTTTTACATCTGAACGGAAAACCCGTTCGTGGCTAGATGCGGTGTCCTCAACTTATGAATTTTTCCGTTTCCAATGCATTCCTATGGGAAACCGCTTTTCCTATGGGAAACTCGACTTACGAAGTTTTCGACCTATGAGTGTGCATTCGGAACGGATTAAATTCGTAAGTCGAGGTCCCACTGTATATTCCAGTGACTCACAATCTTGCCTTGTTAATATTGCAGAAGGATTTCGAAGACAAAAAGCCATTAGCCGTTTATTTCAACAAATTTGTTATTTTACTTTACTTTTTACATTTAATTGAATTCCTATATTTTCTAGCCATTTGAAAACTCTTTAATGCTCAAAGTGTATTTTTAATTTACATGTTTTATTTAACATAAAATTATAGTCATAGCAACTGAAATGCAAGTGAGACATTTCAGAATGGGTTGAAAATGCCAGAGAGAGAAGAGAGGGAAGAAAATGCCAGAGAGAGAGAGAGAGAGAGAGAGAGAGAGAGAGAGAGAGAGAGAGAGAGAGATACTTATTGAATTAGGAATGCAGTTTTTGCCAGGAGCTTAAAAACCCTCTGTCACCCACATTCCTTCAAAAATTTAAATTTATTTTTAGAGAACTGAAAATGAAATGAGTAACTATAGCTTCATTCTAGTGCCTTAATTGAAACACCGTTGATTTAGCATTAATTTCCATTAAGTATCTGGAGAGCTAGGGAGATGTATAATGCCTCCTAAAAAACTTTGGTAACTATAGATACTCATTTGTGTTTCCCATGAAATTTTTGTTCTACATCTCACATGTTACTCACAATTGAACACTATGTTCTGTATTACATGAACTAATTACTTAACTCTGCATTGTGCTCCTCATTTGAAAATACAGACAACAATATACAATAATGCAGATCTGCATCATTGCTGTCCATTACATAAGCAGTTCATAGAATTGTAGATGGGTGGAGTATAAATTATTCATCATCATCATCATCATCATCATCATCATCATCATCATAGGGTGCAATGCACACTTATCTTGAAGTACTCATGTAAATATGCATAGGATGGTGCTGTTGCACATACACACAAATTGACAATATTACAAATCAGGACAGTTTCTCCATTAGTGAATAGGCAGTTTTCTCTTCAAGAACAGACAATCCAGGAGAGTGCTTTTCAGCACATAGCAGATAACTAATCCCTGAGAATGGTATTTTAAATATACACATGTAGCATCAACTCTCGATAGGATTGTAGCAGATCCCACCACTACCACCAATTTGTACTGGATCCCACCGCTTTCAACAAAATGTAGCAGATCCCACTACTGCCACCAATTGAGGTGGATTGTTCCCCTGCCCAATACGCTATATAACCACCACCAGTTATAAACCGTGTTTATGGAAGACAACCTTACTCAGCTACGAGTGATCACCAAAGAAGAAGATCGTTTTGGTTTCTGTGTGGGGGTAAACTCATGCAGAAGTTGAACAAATAATAAAGATTTATTTTACAGAACAAAGTTGGTATGTGTCATAAAGTTCTTTCAGGAAACTGTTAACTAACTTATAATTATACTAAAACTAGTGGGTGTTGCAGGCTTCTAACAAGATTATAAATACACAGCTTCTTTTAAAGTTCAGTTGCTTATTTCTATGTATTATGTATTACTCTTTAGTGAGATGTTACAGGTTTCTAGACTGGTTGCTAATGTGCAGCTTATTTCCGGTTATTTCACTTCAGTTCCTTATCTTAGTCATTGTGTAGGTGTTATAGCTTAATATTTTGGTGCTTAAACAAGGAGGTACTTTCTCTGTCAGTTTCCCAACCTTTTCTCACTCACTCTCCTGAGGTACGTCTAGCAGTATAACAGACCCAGGGGATCACCTCACCCTTCTTAACAGGCTTGGGAGTCTTCTCTACCTAGATCTCTCCCCTCCTGACTGGAAGGAGACCCAAGGGGACTTTATCCTCACAACTTCTACTTCTCCTGCTCAAACTCAGCCCTCCCGTTCACTCCTGTCTGAATACTCTCCCAAGACACTCAACAACACCGTCTTCCTATCTAAGCTACGAGGCTTCTTCCTCTAGCTGTAGATATTCCCTTCAGAGCGGAAATTAAACTCAGATTTGAACCAACTCTCCCAGACAAACCCTGTCCTAATCCCCATCTCCCATCTCAAATCAAGCCCTATCTCTATCCCAGGCATAGGCAAACTGCGGCCCTCCAGATGTTTTGGGACTACAACTCCCATGATCCCTAGCTAACAGGACCAGTGGTCAGGTATGATGGGAGTTGTGGTACCAAAACATCTGGAGGGCTGAGTTTGCCTATGCCTGCTCTATCCCTATCTAGCTCCAGCTCTTTCCCTTCTCTATCCCTATCCAAAAACTCTATCAAAACAGCTCCTTTTATTTTAAATGCTGTCTCCGTCCCCCTCTCACTGGCTGTCTTGGTCACGAACTCACTGGCTCACTCACTGCCTAGGGAAATCAGAGATGTGGAAAAATCAACAGAAATACATAGAGAGACCATGAAAAATGCTCACTCAGTCCTGAGACAGAGTGACCACTCCCCTCATGGCTCCACCACCTCTTTTTCTAGAAAAAAATTAGCACTGATTAAAAGATATAAATATGAGCATCATCACTAACATTTGTATCAATGGCTTCAATCTTTTTTATCACTTAGGGTTTCTGTGACAAATAGACCTAAAAAAATGAAGCACCAAATTGGGTTTGGTTAGAGAGGCACAATTTCCTGTAGACAACACATTACTTGCTACAACTTTTGGTAGCCTAATCTAATTTAGATTTAATATAGATCTCATCTGGCATTTGTGGTCATTAAGGGAGCAATCATTGACAGGAAGCAATTGGTATACAAACTAATTGGAGCAAGGGAAATACATGATGCAAGTGGCCTAGTGTATATAAAAGGGATGTCTGGCTTTTATAGCAGATAAAGCACATCAGTATATGATAATAAATAGGGACTGAAATGGCTGGTTCAGAAGGGGGGGAAATGCCTTGAGGGTTTATCCCTTGATCACAAATGGATCATTGATCTACATATCCACATCATCTGTTAGATTTGCAAAACTAAGTTTTCATCATAAACCACCTTATGTCACGCGAAGAATTGCTGCCAAAAGAAGGTATTGCTTGTGTGGTGGGAATAGCTAGCACACTGCAATGCTGCCATTTGTTTCCTTCGTCCAAGTTTCCCCTCATTCTGCAAGACTTCCGAGGCAATGCTGCCAGATTATCAGTTTGGAATCCCAGAAACTCAAAACTTCCAGGAGTAGAATTTGGCAATATTTTGTAATATGGTGCCCTGTGCAAGCCCCAAATTTGGTGCGCCTTAATCAGTCTTCTCAATTATGGGTCCTCTCAATTTTGCCACCCTTAGGCTCACAACCCTGGGCAGGGAAAACACCCACACAGCCCTAAATCCTGGGCTGACACTTCACAGATCCCTTACATAAAACAAACACCCACAGAGAGTGTTATGTATTGGTTTAAATTGTGTACATGAATCTCACTGTTAACTACCTTTCCCACTCCAGGAGGATTCAAACGGGTGTGGTGACAATTGTTATTGGTTAATTTGTTAGTACAATTTGGATCCTTACTCTGATTGTGTCCCACCAAAATCTAAATGTATCCTTTCCTCAACTCCTGTTCCTGAGAGTATAAAAGAAGCTTGTCCTTTCCCTCCGTCCCAGTTAAGTTCCTACTGCAATAAAGAAGATTGTTCTTGTTAGACTTGACTCCTAGCATATCCTTGCTAGCATGCTGAATCACTACACAGAGCTGATCACACAAGAGCTGACATCTGCACCCACGACTTAACAGAGAGACAAACTTGCAGTTCAGAGAGAAGGCTAAAGTAGAGCCAAGTATGGGCAGGGAGTAAGCATGTGGTCTCTCATCTGCTGTCTGAAACGATGCAGTCCAGCAACTGGCACGGATGCATGAAGTGGGCTGCTTGTTGTACAGTCTGAAGAAAGTCACCAAGGAAGGAAGCTGATGAGATGGATGCAGATCTGAGGCATTCAACATACTGTGAAGGGGAGCCACATTACACAGTATAGGAAATGCACAGGGCAGGTGCCAACAGGTGCAAGGAATATTTTATTGCCAAGGTGATTTCTGATGATCTGACTCAGCTCTCTCTCCCTCAAGGGAAAATCACATTTCAAAAATAGGAGCAGCCTGATTTACTCTCTCCAGAATTCCTTCAAAGTGGAGTTGCTTTTTAGCGGCAGAACATTCTTTGCCAGGCAAGGAGGTAGCAGCTTCTCTGCAAACAGCAACCCAGAGCAGAACGCCACTCTGCCACTTGCTCTTTCACTAATCAAGTTAATGGGTTCAGCTTGTTTTTGCTTGATGGAATAGATGGGATTCTGGGGAACAACTAGCCACCGAATTGAAGGGTAGTGTGGGTGAATTAGTAAGAGAAGCCTTGCACTGGCTGTGAGAAAGAGAAGGGCTAATGAGCAGAAATTTGTTGGTGGTAACAATATATTTGGTGGCAGCATCTAAAATGTGTCCCTTCATTTCTCTATCCTAGATTGAACTATATTTGGGGCTGGATCAGGATGCTTTCAGGTCTGCCTGTTTTATTTTTATTTTTTTAAAAAAATAATGCCTTACCAAGTAACCAAAATAGGCTTCTCACAGCTGCATACAAGATAAACAATACAAATGCATACCGGTAATTCAATAATACTAATAACAGCTACAATACCAGATATACAGTTAGCAGGAAAACAACCTACACAACCTAACCAGCAGATTCATAGAAAAACTTCAGAAGCCCAAAGCCCTTCTAAGTAAGAAAGGAAGACTTCAGAAGACTTGCATGCCGGAAGAGGACAGAAGGATTATCCACTTGGGCCTCTGTCTGGAGAGACTTGTAAGGATCTAGTCCTGGTAACCTCTTATCAAGCTACAAACAGCAAGGGCACCCACAGGATTGTCTTGCCATCAGAGGAAGGGAGAGGATAGCCCCACAGGTACTCTGCACCTAAATCATTTAGGGCCTTAAAAGCAAACACCAGCATTTTCAAATCACACCCCCCCGGCCAAACTAGCTGATAACCAGCACGGTTCTTCAGTGGTTGGTATTATATATTCTCTAGACACCCCTGGGGATCCTAGCTGCCGCACTCTGAACCAGCTGCAGTTTTTTAAGCACTTGGAAAAGGCAGCTCTGCATAGGCATATAGTAATCTAACTTGTTGATATTCAGAGATGGTTGGAAAAAGCCTCTGTGTCTACAGAAGCTGCAAGAGCACCAGACCTACAAAAGCCAGGTCCAGGAGACCCCCAAGCATAACCATACACCCCCCATTGTAGGCCAATCTCCTGCCCACTCTGAACTAATCTGGACTTGGGCTTCAGATCATCCAGCCCAGGTTAGTCACTGCAGAATAAGAAATTCAACAAGGTTGGCAAGGCAGATGTTTAGGAAATCCAATTTCCACCTGGCTACTCTATCCTCCCATCCTAATATCCTTGATATACAAGTTGCTCGATAAATGACGGCCCTGAATTAGATTTATTTATTTTTATTATTATTGTAATGCTACTCCTACAAGCTGCTGAAAACTACTTTCTTATCCTGCAATGAAACTGTCACAATTCCCGGCAGTGAAGTTGTCACTTTTTTCCACCTGCTATCAAGGAGAGAGAAATGTCAAGCTCCATCAAGCTCTGCAGCAGGTGCAAAATTTTCTAATGTTCACACAGGTCAGGGTGTTAGCAGAAAGGATTGTAACAAAGCTACCTAGGGACGTGTGGTGGTTGGTGTAGGAACTTTGCAGATAGGCACACCGCTATGAGAATTGGTTGAACAAAAAGAACACCTTCCTGTCTCAGAATAACAAGCTTTGATTTCTCAAGCCATCTTGGAATTCCTATTGATGTGTATCTACTACCTGTCTTTCTGTCCAAGCTTCCCAACTGCCCATGTCAAAGCAGTTAGCTCTCAGGTCGCTCAGGACTTCATGGCTGCCACAATGACCATGGGGCCGTCCCAACATGTCAGTGGCCCAATGCATGTAGCATGGCACACTATGGGCCTTGCTTTCTTGGCTGGGCAGGAAGATGGTGATGTGAAAGTGGGGGATACTGACACCCCCCTTGTCAGATCACTTCCTGTTGAGATTTAGGCTTTCAGCACCTTTTGCCCTCTGCAGAGGCAGGGGACCTATGAAGATGGTCCATCCACCAAGGCTAATGGATCCAGCTGGTTTCCAGGCAGCCCTGGCAGATATGACTGGTGCTCATGTTGAAGCTCAGGCTGACTGTCTCCTTGATATACTCCAGAGCTTAGGGTGAGGAAACAAGCTGGGAGACAGGAAGCAAGTGGAGGGAAAATCCAATTGAAGACTGGTGAGGGCTCATCATCGAGCCTACCTAGTGGCAATGAAGGCAGCAAAGAAGGCATACTTTGCTGCCTCCATTGCATCCTCATTGTGCCTTCCAGAATAATGGGTGGTGTGAGGCCTCTTCCAGTCTGGCCTGAAGGAGGTCACAGAACCAATGGTAGCTCACTGTGATTTCTTATCAAAGCATTTTGAGGATAAAATTGCTTGCATCTGCTGGGATCTTGACTCCCTGTTACAGCAGATGAATCTCAAGAGGTGCCCAGAGCACTGCCTAGTCCTGTTGTGTTGGACGAATTTCACTTAGTAAGGCCTGAGGATGTGGACAAGGTGCTTGGATCAGTCAGGACAACCAATTGCAATCTGGACTCTTGCCATTCTTAGCAAGGAGTCAAGGAAGAGGACAGCTGGCTGGGCCATGGAGGCGATTAATGCCTCCTTGTGATCAACCATGTTCCTAGAACGATCCCAGGAGATCCATGCAAACAGGTTCCCAGAGACTGGTGCCCAACATTGCACCAGTAGCCATGAGGTGATTCCCCTTTCCTCTCTTCCTTCCTGCAACCGGCTTCCCACTGCAAACACTCTGCAGAATATTTCGTATGTGCCCAGAGAGGAGAGGAAGGGGAGATCCCATTACACAAGTGGAAATCCATTGTGCAAGTGGGCCAACACTGTTGAATGTCACCCACCGTCTTCAAAAGCCCAGCAAATAGGAACTTGGAGAGACAAGTCTGTCGCTGATATGTAAACATTATTTTAACTTTGTAAAGATGTAGTGGGTAGGGTCTCCCAAATCCCCCCCCCATGCATTGTTTCACATTTGTCCAATGGAACAAGGAAAGGCACCATAGACACTTGGGAGAAACTTGTTGAAAATTGATCCATTTAAGACTGTGATTCACACTAAAGTTAATTTTAATTGCACATATAAAGAGCGGTATGAATTGAATAACGGATAAAGTAGTATTAAATCGTGTTTAAGCAGGTAATAATTACCTGTTAAAACTTTAAATGGAAGCCTCTCATAATTGCTTTGTCAACCAGAGGGCAGAAATGTGAGAGAAAATTACAAGATACGCTAAGAGAAATGGTATTTGCCTAAAATGTCTCTTAAATTAAAATAGTGACCTTTATAGATTTCTGCAGTTTCAGGTAACATCTCCAGCAAAGCTGAGCACCGTCCTTTCTCCTGTTTTCTTTAACACTAGGAGAAGTGACAACTTAAACTCCCTTAACTTTTCATTAGCCACAATTTCTCCACCTCCTCCTCTGTTTGAGCAGACCCCTCTTAATTTACATTTTGCTTTAGGTAATAATATGGTAGCAACTTAGAAAGGTGCAAAACTGAACAATGTTGCCGGTCTTCCCCAGATTGGTCTTGCTAAAATTCCTAGTAGTCCTTCATTCAAGACAAAATGTCCAAATTTACCTCAGATTCCACTTTATGCAAAAAATCGGGGCCATTTTAGCTGTGAGTACAAGGACTTATTCACACTTCCCCTTGGTCTGTGTTTTATTCTGCTTTCCTCCAGCGGCGGAGGAAGGGGAATGTGGTGGGTGCAGGCCGCTCGGGGGGGGGGGTCACCACTGAGGGGGGTGACAGCCGGCACTCGCCGCAGGGCCTGCAGCGCACCTGAGCCATGTGTCTCTCCTGGGAGTGTCACAGTGGCTTGGGAGCCCACAGGCTCCATGCTGCCCCAAACAGTCTGCCCATCACCTCCCCCTCAGCTGTAGGGCGGCTGAGTGGGAGGCAGGCAGACTCCTCGGAGGCCCCACGGAGCGCCTTGCCCCAGATGGCCCCTCCCCTGCAGGCCTGTTTCTATAATGCACGGGATAAATGGAAGAAATAGCGGAAGAAAGGGAACTGTGGGTGAGCCCTTTGAGTTTCAGTGATAGCATCAGAAAAATAAAACACTGAGGGAGCACAGAAGGGGCAATGTGCTTTTGTGGGGGGCAGGGGTGGGGAAGCAAGTTTTGTCTCACATACAGTATTTCAATTACACTAATGCTTCTATTCAATCTATACCTTATTGTGATAGATAAGGCATCCCCAAACTTCGGCCCTCCAGATGTTTTGGACTACAATTCCCATCTTCCCCGACCACTGGTCCTGTTAGCTAGGGATCATGGGAGTTGTAGGCCAAAACATCTGGAGGGCCACAGTTTGGGGATGTCTGTGATAGATGATGTAAAGGTTGGAAAAACTTAGTATGACTGGAAATCTCTATTATGAACTTTCTTGACCCTGGGGCCAGTCTTATATCAAACATGTCCTGGAAGGCACCAAGGAGATGTCCCGAATGCCTAATACTTTATGTAAAGATCAGCACATGTTATCTAATTACCAGAAAAATATAATCAACACTGCCTGTGAAATAATGGTTGCCACCAAGATAATTGTAAGAGAAATTTAAGATAGGAAACAAACAAGGATAGCCAGTTTAGTCGTTGCTTACAAAGATTATATTACCGTATTTCAACTTTTAATTAAGCAGAAGAAACAAAATGGGAAATAGGCAGGAAACTCTAGGGAGAGACAATAGAATAGAAATATTAGAATTGTAGGAATTGCTCATCTCAGAGACCCCCCCTTCTTCACTAGAATACAAAACCCCTAGATTTTCAATTATTACCTCTCCAAGCTTGACAAGGAATATTGCTCAACACTCTCAAGGAACCAACGCGAGTTTCACTTTAAGGACAGGTACACCCTTCCCCCTCCTTTTCTTGGCTTGCTATTAGTGCAGGTTCTGTGGCAAAATTATCCTTCTCACTTTCAGTAGGCTTTTGAGAAAAGTTAGGGCTTCTGTCACTTTAGATCTAGGTGTGTAGGTACTATAGGGTTTGCTGCCTGCTTGGATTGTAATTTTGCTGTCTGAAACAACATTTAGCTACCCTGTCACTTTCATTTCATATAATAAACCAACCTTCCTTCATTTCTGCACATAAGAACTTCTTGTGGGCATAAGGTTATGGGTAAACACATATTCATATGCAATACACATCATAACTCTAGTAAAATATCCCAAACCTCTTGGTAGCGTGTGCATGAATACACGAGTGCTGGACATGCATGTGTGTTCAGACACATACACCCGAACATAATTCATCCATAGCTGCCAAGTTATCCCTTTTTTTAAGGGAAATTCCCTTATGCTGAATAGGCTTCCTCGTGAGAAAAGGGAAAACTTGGCAGCTATGAATTCATCTGATACCAAATTCTATTGATTTGGTTAATTTTCAAGTAAGAACATTTAGGATAACAGCCTTATTTTAGTTTCCACTTAATGAAACTATCAATAAACCTGCAGGGATTTGGGATGGGGGTTAAGGTGGGATGGCCAAGGTCCTTCTCTGGGAGGGATGCCCCCATTCTGTCCCCATCCTGTTCCCTCAGTGCTACCTATGATGGATTTTGTCCGTGCTTCCCCTTTCCCCTCCAGCTTATAGTGAAGGAGGTCCCTGATTAAAGAGGGAAGATGAAACGAGAAGCTTAATTATGGATTGACACATACCTGTACTTTAAATTTCTATACTTGAAATGATTGCTGTATTGTTGATTATTGAGAAGTTAATATGGGACCTGACTCTACTGAAAAGCATTGAACTGGAGGAGATGTGAGGTGCAATGAAAGCTCTATTTGTGATTTCATATATGTGATGGCACATTTACATATTCCAGTCATGACTAGCTTTGGCCACCAGGTATGATCCATCCCTCATCACACTTTGATAGGAACAGCAAAAGGCAGCTCCTCAGTTGATGAAACCAGCTGCAGAGTTGTCGAGATTCCTTCCCCCACCATGCCTTTTCAATATTTAGATATCTGAATGTCTCAAGAAACACCCAGGTAAGACAGGGGAGAATGATCAGTGAGAAGATTCATTGCAATACTGCTTATTACAAATGGACAAAGGCAACACAGAGCAGCTAAAAGGAGTTTTTAATGAAAAATGTCTATTCTGCTAAATGTCTCATATGCAACAGCTTTGCAGGCATTATGTTATGGGTTCTCATTGCCTCTTTTGGATTTCAAATTGAATGTCAAATATAATTTGGACAAGAGAGAAATAAAAGAGCAAGATCATGCATGGGAGGAACATAATAGCCCAGTTCCTATATTGCACATTAACATTTGCTGAGTCTAAAAACCTATCAATCATTATGCATTATCCCATATGGGGGGAAATGTTATGAATACATGCTGTTCAAGCAGATGAACACTGTAAACAAGTACCTTCCCAGCACTTTAAGGGTTTTGAAATCACTGTCATTAAAGTGGCTTGGAATATACTGCAGAATACTAGAGGTACGAAAAAGGGCTGGTGTAGCTTTCATAGTCCTTGAGGGGAGAGGGAGAAGGTGCCTTGTCAAAAGTCAGAGAGTTGCAGCAGCCTCTATGATGCCCTTCTTATTTCGTTTTAGTAGCTGAGGGGCTGCTGCTACTGCTGCTCCTCCCAAACTGGTTCTGGTACGGTGGGAGGAGCTGCTCATGGGAGAAGGAGCTCTTTCCTAGACCAGTGGCATGATCAGCAGAATCATGTCGCACAGCTCCTACTGGTTGATTCTGTTTCCAAATCAAACAGTTGAATGCTTACCCCATATAAAAACTCCCTAAATGTAAAAGGCTAGCATGTAGAGAGGATGTCTGCCCTCACTACCTGCCACCTTGACTACCTGCCACTTTTCTATATGCAAGAGCAGGCCAGCATGCAACCCCTACAGAGACTGAAGCAGCTCCGTCCAGCAAGAGCAGCACTATTCATTCCTTTATTACATTTATAGCCTATATTTTTTCTCCAAGGAGCTCAAGGTGGCATGCACAGTTCCCATTTAATCTTTACAACAAACCTGAGAGGTAGGTTTGGCTGAGAGGCAGTGACTGGCCCAGTGTCACCCAGTGAGCTTTATGGACAAGTGGGGATTTGAACCCTGGTCTTCCAGGTCCTAGTTCAACATTCTGACTGCTGGTCCAAAACACTAACACTGGCTTCACTACATCACAAGGTTCTGCTAATTGAGCAGCTCACTTGTAAATGTTTAGTAAGTGAACAGGGGCATCATCTAGGTAGCTTCTTCCGGTTTGCAAGCACAATCCACACCACAACATCTGGAATCAGTGACCCAAAGGGGAAAACAATTGCCTGCAACTTTCAAGGTGCAGAAGCATGCAACTGGAAGCTTTCCCCCATTTCCTCCCCAGTTAATTTTCTGGTTGCGTAGTGTGCAGCCGAGTATTAATGTCACTGTTAATGAAGTCATTTGTTGTCACTGGCCTATAGCTTGTAAGTCACAGTACGGCAGACAGCAAAGAGCTCAGCCCCCCAGAGGAGTTATAAGCTGCCTTCTTTAGTGCCACTGTTTAATCTGCAGGCATTTAATGTCCCATGGGGACCTTTCCAGAGGGGAAGCACTGCTTTTACATGGTATTTAAGCAAAGCCAGGGATGGATTTTTCTGACTGCCACTTGCCTCAAAGTCAAAGCCTGGAAGAGTAGGCAGCCAGCAGAGCCTGCTTCCTTTCAGGGTAGGAAATGCTATGCAGTCTTTGGAAGGAAGCGCTGCAGCGACTCATCATCTCTGCAGAAATACCAGGTGCGGCAGGACCACAGGCCATGATGTTTCAAAAGCGGAAGGAATGCACATTTTGGATGAGATGGAAGAAAAGGCACAAGTCTGAAGGAGCCACACTGGAACTAATACAGATAAAGCAGCATAAAAGCAAAAGGGAAGGAAGGCTTGGGGAGCCAGCAGAAACTCATTTAAATAAGCTAGACTGAAGCTGGGGAAAATGGGTTATAAAATCAGACTGTCATTCCGTATTATGATCAGGGTTCTCTCATATTAAGCCAGCATAACTAAAGTTGCAGCCTGTTCCCCCCCCCTCCAAAGTGATGGCTTTTATCTGGGAGAGTGTAATGGCTGTAAATCAAATTGAAAAATGACATTGACAATAATTGTGCTTTAGTTGTTTGTTCATTTGTTTGTTTTTTGACAGATGTGTTCAGTGCCGACAACATTCAGAAGTGACACGTTCCAGACTAAAAGGCATTTGTAGGTACCATTTATAGAAATGTGTTAATTCTTCATTTTCTCCATAGAATACCTATCAGCTGTATTCTCGTGTGACAGTGCAGAGGGGTCCGGCGTCCCTCAAGCCATTTCTGACTTCCAGGGAGTGTGTGTGTGTGGCAAGTGGGGAAAGCAGGATAGCAGGGGCAAATGGCAAGTGGCTGAAGTCCTCATCCCCCCTGCGAAACACAAAACTTCCCCTTCCCTTTGAAATTTCTGACTGTGCTCTTACAGCTCAGGCAGATGATCAGAAATCCTATGTGATGCATCTGCTACTGGGCTGCTCCACTTCAGGCTACATGTGGGAATTCAAGTACAAGTACTTGTGCACTGAATTTTTGAAAGAAAAAAACCCTGAAATAACATGCACGATATTTCTTGATACTGTGGAATGTGTATAATCTCATTAACCATTGATTATTCAAGCTATGTTGGTTGAATCTGTATTTTGCTATATTGGAAACTAATAAAAAAATATATGGGGGGGGGGTAAGCATAGACTCACTGAGGAAGAATAGAGTTCCTTCCAGGTGCATATTCTGATGTCTATTTGCGTGCACATCCTCACCTGCATTCTGCCTCCCCCAACTAGGCAACTGACAGGTGACTGGGCTGGGATGAGGAAGAGCTGGTCCAGTATGGGTGCTAATAAGGATGCATCTCCCTTACGTTGACCCCCCCCAAAAAAAATATTCCATAGTCTTTCACAAACAGGTTTTAAAAAGACGGTTGTGTGTCTGTGTGCATGCAGATGTGCACACATGCTAAAGCAATATTATTACTGTACCTCCATTTTTCTAGGCAAAATGAGGATAGCAAGCCAAGTCTTTGCAGCGCAGACTGAAAAGGTAAGCAAAGAACAATTCCCCTGCTTCTGCATTGCTCTGACCTCTTTTGAAGGCACATACATGAAAGGATCACATAGGAAGTGAAGAATAAAGAAAGTAAAATCCACTGAGCAGTAAAGGATTATTTAAACACCCCGTGGGGCTCTAGCAAGTTTAGTGATAGCACTAGATCAAAGCGCCTGTCACAACTGGCACTAGGCACACTGAAGTCAGCAAAGCTAGGCAGGTCCCTTTTACTTAAAGGCATTTTCTTTTGTTTCATTCCTTGATAGCCCCATGTGTCAAAAAATCAATGAATGTATATTCATGATGGAGGAGGGGGAGGTAGAGATTATGGGGAAGAAAGGGTCTTCAGAGGCAAGAGGTGTTTGTTGGAAAAGTTCCAGATTTTGGTAAAGGATGCTGAGCCTCCCATGAGAATAGGCTAAGCTAATTGCAGGTGGGGATTTGACTGTATTATGCAGTATTTTTTGATGCAGAATTGTTAGGTTTAATAATTTGGGACTGTTTTATTGATATGTTTTTAAAATGTTATTTGTTGCATTTTATTTGAACTGCCTTGGGGAGTGTTTTATTTGTCAAAGCCAATGTAGAAAATTATTAAATAAATAAATGAAGCATGCAATCTCTCCACAGAGGACTGAGCAGAGCATGGCAGAAAGCAGTGGGCAATTTTGACAGAAATGAAAGGGTTGCCATACGTCCAGAATTTCATTATTGTTAAATATTATCAAAAGAATAGTTCTTATTGTCAAAAGAATAAGTCTTATTTATGATAGTGGCAGCACAAATAGTAATTGCAAGTCAAAAGGAAAACAGCCCAAAATTTTACATTGGGCACTTTGTACCGCTCACTTTGGTATATAGCTATAATGGAGAAAAATACACATAATTTGAGATTTCCACAACAAGTAGAAACTCCAGACACTTTCTATATGATCTGGCATTCCTTTATGACACAAACGGTGGAAGGATCATTTTTAAGACATCCCTCATCACAAGCCTGGCAGATCTGGAACTAGACTTGATGATCTGGTTACACTGTAAGTCTTGACTTGGACTTGGTTATTTAAGCCATGTTGTCAGAGACTGGACCGAAGAGGAGGAGTGGTGGAGGTCATTGTCATCGTCCCCCCTTTGCCTGTAGCTTCCAGGGAAGAGGAAGGCAGTCTCAAATTACAGCAGGGCTTGGAGGAAGATGACAGCTCAGAGAGGGGGGAAACGGCAGTTATGCAATGTTACGGGTTAGGAGGAGGGGAGACAGAGCAGCTAGCTGACACATCACTGGACAGCATAAATGACCCCCCCTTCTCCCAAAACGCAACGTTCGTTAAGGGTGCAAGAACAAAGGGCACAATAACAGTTGGCCACGGGCAGATGCCGTAGAAGCAGGTGTAGTTGATGTTAGAAGGAAGGGGGAGGAGCTCAGTGTGAGCAACTCCATCATGGAGGAATGATTGGATTTCTTTGCCTTTTACTGTGATGACTAAATAAATCATAAGTAAGAACTTTCTTGTTTCCTCCCTGATTCTTGGTGCCAACAGGGGGAGGGAGAGGATTCCTCGAGCCTGACACATGCAACTGAATTCATTCTACATGCCTATAATATAGTTTTGCTGTTCGTTTTTTAAATTTTCATCTGTTGTTATAACTGTTCTCTTTGTTTTATATAATTAGAAAATGAAATAAAAAAAACTTTTCAAAAAAGATGACAGCTGTCAGTGGGCATATCATGCCCCCAGCCAGAGCCCACCCCCAGCCCCGTGCTCTTTGCCCATGGCCCCCGCTAGGCTCATGGCCATCTTCAGCTCAAAGCGACTTCATGATTTCAGGAATTAAATGGTGTTTGCTTCCGTTGCCCTGATGTGAAACACATTCACTTGGGAATAAGCACCATTTTCTCATTGAAAAGAAAAGTGTGTGTGTGTGTGTGTGTGTGTGTGTGTGTGTGTACACACGCACACACACAACTTCCCATTTATGCAGGGGTTATGTTCTGTGGCACCATGGAAATTGCGTACATTTGGAACACCATTGAAAAAGCCTGCAAACATTCTCTAAACCTCTGGAACACCACTGAAGAACTCTTTAAAAAACCAAAACTCCACCAAGCTCCTCCACAATTCCTCCCCTCAACTTCTTGCTCAAGCTTCAACTCCACAGGCCTCAAAGACCAGTGCAAAAGCTCTTGGAATTGTTACATGCTTTTTTTCATGCCATTTTTGTCATTTTCATGATCTTTTAGGGCTTTTTTGATGTCACTTCCAGGTTTGTAGTGGTTGTGTGTGCCTCAAAAGTGTGTAAATGGAAAGTTGCCTGTATTTAAAGAATATATACTTAAAGTAAAAATAACAAGTTAGGGTGTGTAACCATGACATGTCTCACTGACCACCCCCAGGCTATAAAATGTTTTTAAAATGAAATGAAGGAAGGAAGGAAGGACATTGTGGCACCATTGTGAGCCCACATGGTCCCTAGCCTAGCAGGCGGTCAGGGGGGAGAGTGCATTATGGACCCTGGACTTCAGTCCTGAGTTCCAGTGCTAGCTGTGCAACAACATTTTATTTACTTTCCTGGAATATCAGGGGGACGCCGCCTGCTTTCCAGATGGAAGTACGGTGTTTGCCCAGCAGTGTGCATGCACACAAAGACGCTGAGAGGCTTTCAGTGTAAGATTTGATTTATCACACTCATTCCACTTCTGCCTAAAAGCCAGCAGTGAAAATGAAAACAATTACAACGACAGCACTGCCCCTGATTACTAAACAGGAAGAATTTTTCTTAAGTTAGACAAAAAGGGGAATTGTCTCCAAAGTTTTCACTCTCAGACCAAACACAAAGTGATTTCCGTGGTTTACATGCATAAAGAGACATAGAGTTTCCCTGAAATTCTCCGGGGTTTACTACCCACTCCCAGGAAATGCACTTCTAAGCATGCACAATCCGAAGGATGTTTCCTCAGAAGCAAGTCATCTTACTGTGTTCAGTGGGATTTATACCCTTGTAAATTGCTTAGCATATCATCCTTAATCCCTCAACATAACTAAATAGCTGGTGTTGCCACATCTTGTGCTTGTGGTATCTTTGTAAGAGATTTGTGTGGAGGATCCCAAGCTGCTCCTCTTTGGCCACTATCAGCCCTGCTTCTTCTACAATAACACATTGTTCTCTTACAAGGCTGCTGTAAGGACTTCTGAGGTAATGTATGCAAAGCAAGTTGAACCAAATAGCACTTATATGCAGGATAGGAAGGTATTGTGTTTTGTCCTGTTGTCATGATTACTCAAGTCCCCCCTCGCCCAATGTATTACAAAAACATCACTTTTGTTCAATTGTAAAAAAATGTATTTAAGTAATATGTGCTTATTTTATTTAAAAACAACAACAGTAAATGTATACTTTTAATAAAATGTAGCGAAGGTAAAAACATGCTTGGCTGTTCAGTAAACTGTGGGTACCAGTACCTGATCTTTAATAGTATTGGAACATTTTAGTACAATGTGAACAGTTTAGATTCAGGTAGGGTAGCCATGTTGGTTTGATGCAGTTGATATATATATATATATATATATATATATATATATATATATATATACACACACACACACACACACACACACACACATATATATATAGTGTGTGTGCTACTAGACTTTTTATTTATATATATATTTCATGAACAGTTTACTTCAATTGCTAAAGATATCAGATCTGGATATTAAGTACTGTAATACTGGATATATCAAATACCAGAGCTGCTATGCTAACCCAACTGGGAGTCAGGAAAGTGACTGTGTTGTTTTTGTGTTCCAAATGATGCCCAGTGCAGAATTGCCCCCAAATGTTGTTATGGGCTATAGGTATTGTTATTGCAAGGGTACCTGCTGCTTTGGCATGGCTTGCCCTCTAACAAAGAACATAAATGGAGGCAATCAAATCCAGCTAGGGGTGCCACACCCATTTACCCATTTCAGAGCTGAAACTTGAGAGATTTAAAAACTGGCAGTTTGAATCTGGCGAGAGAAAGATAAAGCCGGTTTGAGCAGGGTCCTTTTGGGGGCTGATGCTGCTTTTGCAACACTCCTGTGCAGTCGAATCACCTGTCGAAGAGAAGCCATGAATTTGAAGAGGCACCTGGCTTCCAAAACACTGGAGAGCTGTTTGCTGCCGGAGTCTCAACAGAAAGAGGGTGATCAGGGTGTAGGGCTTGGTTCTGGTCTAATATTTCAAACCACATACAACCGACCACTTGTGGGAGGGGAGAATATAAATTATTTTGAAGTTTGGGTGGGTGAGGCAGAAACATCTTTTATAAACCACAAGGATGGATGTGCCCATGTATTCTTCTTATCTCACATTGGCGTTAAGAGGTGGCGCAGTACAGCATGTACTGTACTAACTTTTAACTTTTTGTCTTTTCCAGCTTCCAGTCTCTTTGTAAGTTGCAGGAATGTGGCAAGGCTGTAGTTTATCAGTTTGGTTTTCTGCAGTTGCCATGGAAACCAGATGTTTTCGTGTGCTCTTCAAGAAGTGCTGGCAAAGTACAGACAGCTATGAGGGCCATTTCAAACACAACTTTTGAAGCCAACCATCCAGAACGAGGGATCAGGCGAGCGTTTGAAGCTGGGGTGCTTCACTTTGCAAACACTTGTGTGACTGCAAATGGACAAATTTGTGGTGGCTTCCATTCTGTTTATACCCAGCCTGCATATCATAACCTAATATTAGAACCTAATATTCATAATGGTTTCCCCATAAATTTAGCTTAATTGTGGGATTGGCAGCCTATTCTTTGAGATGATTTCAGAAAGCCACTGTGTAGATAGTGGGAAATAAAATTCTATATGAATCCACAGAGAGGGAGTTTGACACACACAGGGTAATTAAACATAATAAGATAACACAAAGAAGCCAAAAGGCCATTCTGACTTTATTATCTGCTTCCTGATTTGTATTGAGGCTAAAAAGGATTGAGGTACCTTTCCAGCCTCTCAGTGAAAGTCCTCACTTCAAACCGTCAGTGACCAGAATTTGAATTGTCTTCTGTGAAACCATGGTTAGTAAGAGCACATTTAATTTACAGTGCAGGATGTCTTGCAGCTTTGCTTAAGAATAATCACATGTCATTGATAAATTATTTTCATGCCCTCTTATTAAAGGAGGAATCGCCTTCTTTCAAGATGCACCCTTGGGACCCTCAAATAAAAGCCAAGTAGGAGGAAATGATTGTAATTCATATCCCTCCCACCATGAGATTTTACTCATCTCACAAAATTGTACTCTTTTATTGTATCCTGTCAGTATGAAGTTCGCCTGATTGTCCAAATAAATGGAAGGCCTTGAAGAAGACAACTAATTGTTGGATTATATTTAACACTTTATTGCAGGTGTAAGTGCAAGTCTATAAGATTTAGATGAAAGCAAAAAGCATCTTCTCAATTTACGGAGGGAAAACACCATTCCATTTTACCATTTACTACAAGGGTTTTCCCTAGCAGATAACCCAGCAAACATCTGTTTGGCATTCTGTCTCTATATGACACATAAACACATATTTGTTTGAAATGAACATTCCACAGGGTTTCTTGTCACAGGGTCCAAATCTTTCCATCTATTTAAGTAAAATTGATTTGCCCATATGTAGACACACTGGGAGCCCAAAAAGGAAATGGGGTGGGGAATATCTCTGTTAGACTCCTTCAGTTTTCAAGCAGTTTATTATATTCAGCAATTACACTCTGAGCCATTCAAGGCATTGAGGCTTCTGGGCTATGATCCCTCCTCCAACATTATATTGGGAGCCCCTCTTCTGGTTCTTTGATTGACGTCTTTCTTTGACCTTTGTTAACCTATGAGCGCAGGGAGATTCATGCTGACTTCCTACCCCTTCCTCTGAGGAATCCCTCCCCAGTTGTTACCAGAGTCCTCTTATCAGTATCTGGCCTTCTTGCCAGCTCTAGCTCGCTTCCCTGAGAATTTCTCTCCTCTTCTCCAACAGAAGAAGAAGATGGGGGTTGAGGGGAGCCGGCTTCAAACTGCTGGGAAGGAAGGAGAACTACCTCTTCCCCTCCTCCTATCTCGCTGTCTCTCTGAAGATACCTGTCTCTGGAAATTTCTGGTTCACTGTTGCCTTCATCTTCCTCATCGTCGCTCTGGGGGGCCATGTCTCTGACACTCTAGCTTCCTCCAAGATGGTGTATATGGTCCTTCCCTCCCTACTTTATCCTCACAACAACCTTGTAGGGTGGGGTAGGCTGAGAAACAGTGGGCTCATCCAGACTCCTGTTTCTCCTGCCACCACCCCACTGCCAAAAAACTCAATATTCACCGCTGAATCAGAGCAAACACCATTTGGGTTTTGCACAGATTGATGTTTGCTCCAGTTCAGCACTTAAGAGCCAGTTTTCCTGGGGAAAGTGGGCAAACAGAAAACTGCACCAAGCTGTGGCTAGGAAGCCCAGGAGAAGTGGAAAACCACCCAGAAACCAAGGATGAAATATAAATTATTAACAAACGATAAGGAAAGAGGGGGGCTTTGCTCTGCCAGATCTAAAATTGTATTATGAGGTGTCCTGTCTCTGCTGGCTAAAGGAATGGATAACATTGAAAAATACAGATATTTTTACACCTGGAAGGTCACAATAATAGATTTGGATGGCATGCATATTTATGGTATGAGAAGACATAAGTACATAAATTACATAAAGGTTTTTTACATCATGTAATAAGAAATGCAATATGCAATGTATGAGAAAAGTATAAAAACTTGTTGGAACAGAAAACCCCATTCCTTCTATTTCACCAATAGAAGCGATATCTCTAAAAATGGTTAATGCAAAAGTAGAATGGGCAACTTATAAGGAATTGCTCATTGAGAGAGAACAATTGAGATTAAAAAATATGGAGTTAGTCACAGATTGGTTGCAATATCACCAAATAATCGATGTGTTCTTCTTCACAAAAGTAAGCACTTCTTTGCACAATGAATTGTTGATTTGTAGAACTGACAGCCACAAGATATGGTGATAACCACCAGCTGCTATCAGAGTTAATAGTGATTGGTAAAAATGAATTATGTTAAATGAAGGCATGAAAACATACAGGTGGATATGCCCAATAAATAAATAAATAAATAAATTTCAATTATTGTACTTTGTAAAATCTATGTAGATTTACAACAACACACTAGAATAAGTAGGAGGGAAATGGTTTGCTATTTTGTGTTTATGTTTCTCCCCTGTCCCTACTGATGCTGGTAAAACAACAATAATATAAAAAAGGATTTAGGGATGACAGCAAATTCACACAGGACAATGTCCCATATGCACTATGCATATAAAGCAGCATTGTGCCATTTTAAACAGGCACAATGTCCCCCAAAGAATCCTGAATTCTCAGAGTCAATCCCTTTTCTTGGGGAACTCAGGTAATTGTAGCCCTGTGAAGAGATTTGAGAATCTTCCAGCACCCTTAGCAAACTATACTTCCCAGGATGCCTTGGGGGAAGCCATGGCTGTTTAAAGTGGTATAGTACTGCTCTAAATGGGGGACCTTAGGGCTTATGCAAACTTCCCTTTTCTCTATGCTTTCCAGGTGCAGTCCAGGATTTAAAGCTCCATTCCTGCATTGCAGGGGGTTGGACTAGATGGGGTCCCTTCCAGCTCTACAGTTCTATAATTCTATGTCCAAGTGCCTCTCTTTAAAGCTCCATTAGAGCAAATGTCAATCCACGGAAAACCTGAATGGATGTTTGCTCTTATTCTGCTTTAAAGAGCGGGTTTTTGCAGGGAAGACTTGGGGGTGGGGAACCACCGTGCTTGGACATGGAGCATTAAGGCACGGACCTATGCCTGGACAGAGTGAGGCAAAAGGGAAGTGTGGATAAGCCCTAAGCTATGACACCCAGATGGACACTCTATATCCAGAGGCCACATCATCCAACTACCAGCTGCTAGGGACAAACCACAGGCAAGGTCTTTTGCCATCATGTCTACCACTTGTGAGATTCCTAGAAGTATTTGGCTGGCCACTGCTACACTAGATGGACACCTGGTCCAATTCAGCAAAGCTCTTACCTTCTTGTGCTCCATGGTACATTCAAACGGAAACAGCATCAACCTAGTCATAAGAGCATCAAGTCATTCTTAATAGTTGCATCAATCTCTTCTTAAGCGTCACTCTGTTCTTAATAACAGGAACAATAACCAGGGGCAGGCCAGCCAGAATGAGTGCAACGTGCTAATGAATGAATGAATTCTATGAAGGCAATGTAAAATATGGGGGGGGGGGAACACACACACACACACACACACACACACACACATGAATGGCATGTTGTAAAAGCAGCACAGTATGTAATTCACGGTATCTGGTAGTGCTACTCTATTAGCACTGGCTAAGCATCAGCTTAGCACGCAGGTGGTGCTGTGGGTTAAACCACAGAGCCTAGGGCTTGCCAATCAGAAGGTCGGCGGTTCGAATCCCTGCAACGGGGTGAGCTCCCGTTGCTCGGTCCCAGCTCCTGCCCACCTAGCAGTTCGAAAGCACATCAAAGTGCAAGTAGATAAATAGGAGTAGCTACAAGTAGCTACAGCGGGAAGGTAAACGGCGTTTCTGTGTGCTGCTCTGGTTCGCCAGAAGTGGCTTTGTCATGCTGGCCACATGACCTGGAAGCTCCCTCGGCCAATAATGTGAGATGAGCGCCACAACCCCAGAGTCGGCCACAACTGGACCTAATGGTCAGGGGTCCCTTTACCTTTACTTTTAAGCATCAGCTGGGGTTTTATATTCCGTCCTGGCTGTGGAAATGCTAGAAAGGGCTCAGAGAAGAGAGCAAAGGAGGTGATGTGCAAGGCCTCATTGAAATCAGTGGGAAGTTAGCAATTGACACCAGTAGAATCAAGACCACATTGTCCTCAAAGGGCTCAGGCTGTAAAATCTAGCAGCAGAATAGATTGTTGGAACTGGAACTGATTTTTGTTTGCATAAGAGGACTAGAAAGAAGTGACTCTGGGAAATATATGGATTCTGAGAAGGCAGGAAGAAATATAGATCTATACTTCCTTTTGGCATCTGTCTGTCTCAAGAGACAATGGTGTGCGCCTCCGGGGTCAAGCCAACTGACCCATTAGCAGTACCCAAGTGGGACTTGCCCTGGGGCAAGTCTGGGCAGTGTGTATGGAGGTCCTGGGCTGCCCAGACAACAAGACTTGGCCCCGCTGATGTGGTCCAAAGGAAAGCAGAGCAAGGCATTTGACACCAGCCTTTTCTTTTCCTGAAGATATCCTTGCAAGGCAGCATGGAGGTTTAGGATCACTTTTCCTTCTACTAGGTAGGCTCCCTCACTTCCCTATAGACGTTGTGCAGAAACCAGATCTACTCTGTGGTGTTTATAAAAAGGGAACTCTGAAAAGGAAATAGATAATTTAACAAGTTAAGGAATTTTTAAAAATCAACTAAATACGTTTTTGTTTGTTTGTTCTAGAGGAAGAGATTATAAAACTGAAAGACACATAGTTATGAATGCCATAGGGATGCCTCCCAGAGCCAGAATTACCATGAGTCACACTGTGAATGGATCAGAAAAGGCGGTGGGTGCAGTGCTATTTTTCTAGAAAAAGAGGTGCCATGAACACCTCCCTTGTTCTCTTAGAATGGCAATGGCACCCACCTGAGAGGTGCCAGAACTGAATTCTAGTGAGTTATGGCTGAAAAAGGGGGGAGTTGAAACAAAGGAGGGAATAGGAGGCATGGGAATGGGGTTGAAGATGAAAGCAGGGGCAGGGATGGGTCTGCAGAATAGAGGGGGATGGTGGCTTCATAATTGGGCAGCAGGTGAAAAGGGTGCATCACAGTTGCAATGTGCAGGAGGAGGAAGATGCAGGAGGTTACCGTGGGGCTGGTTTGTGTGCGAGGAGGAAGGAAGGTGGCACATAAGAAGGAGAAGGCAGAGTAGAAGAGAGAATTGTGGGGGGGAATGGTGGGGGTGGTGAGTGGAGGGAGCAGGGGCTCAGACCCTAGAAAATGCATAAAATTAGAACTAGCAGGAAAAGTGGCAAGGAATGTTTGAAAAACAGGAGTTAGAATAAGGAGAAAGGCACAGGAAATTCAAGAAAGCTGAAATTTGGAATAGAAAGTTCATTTTGAATAAGAAAGCAATAAGGAAGCCAGAGAAAAAAGTAAAGAGGACAGGAGAAATGTTTGGCATTGTTAAAGAACCTTCTGTTATTCTCCTTCCAGGAATGTTTTATAGAGGGAGCAAGTAAAACATTTTAAAATCATGGTGGTTCAAAGCAAATAGAGCTACGGATTAGGATTACAAACTGCAGAGGTGGCACCACAAATGGCAAAGGAATGATACTAATTGCTGCCTTTTTCTCAGAGCAGAGGGTCACTCCAGTCAGCAATTAAAGTAAATGATCCATATTTGAGTGTACAGGAAGTGCTGTAAAATCATCTGTGTTTTTTACTTGGCTCTGTTTTAGCATTCAAATTTAAACATAAATGGAAGTATAAACATGCTGTCTATGAGAGCTCCTCTTACCAGTAAGGCACTTAACATGCAAATCTGCGACATAAATTTAGCTTACAAATGGTACAGCGTTAAGATTACAGTAACATCTCATTCTGCAGCCAGAAGAGATGTGAAAAAGATAACATGTTAGAGAAATGACTATAATTCAAGGGAAGCCTGGCCAAAGCCTCAACAGCTTTAGCACGGATGCTTCCACTTGGATTGGGTTTAAGATGAACGAGTTGCTGGAGATGCACAAACCTTCCTAAATTATTACTGTTATTATTATATATTCATTAATACCCCGTCTTTTCACCTGATAGGATTCAAGATGACTTAAAGATGGGACTGAAGACAGATAAAAACAAAAATCACTAAAAACACACAGAGAGAAAACCTATCATTAAATGTATTGCTGAAACTCCCCCAAACTCCTGAAAGTCTCCAAATTCCTTTTGTATGATGCCTTACATAAAATCTGGTTGCAATTATGAAGTGTGTAGAACATCTCCTGGTGGTGTTATACCTCCACTTTTCTACAGAATCCCTCTGTACATTGGGAATCGCAAGTGGGGAGATTTGCTGCTTGTGGGCTTCCCTCTTGCATCTGGTTGGCCCCTGTGAGAACAAGATGCTGCAGAGCTCTTCTGATGCTCTTAGAAATCTTTCTATACTCTTTTGGCTTCAGTGTTTCATCTAAGATCAAGCTTCTAAATTTCTTCAGATTTAACGTTCAGTAGCAAAACCAGCTTTTAAATAAGATTCAAATGATTCAAGCCAGGGGTGGAGCTAGCCGCCCACACAGCAAGCATCCCTAACCACCTGCATCCAGGGCCAATACTGTCTATTCCAACTAGGAGTAGCTTTTTGTGATTTCACGCAGAGATCTTTGTGATCCACTCATGGGATTTGTCAGATATCATGTCCCTTAGCAGATTCCAAAGCAGGGTGTTCAGTCCTTTGCAGACAGAAAGGCACAGGGTCACCCTCTCTCAAAAGTTAATTTTTAATCAATTGTGATGATGTTCATCAGCGCAATACTGGTGTTGCGCTGGTGAATATGTTTTCAATTAGCCTTAGTCAGAAGGATACTGTTTTCGAATGTTTCCATCCTAGAGGGGTTTTGTGTTTTGTTTTGCTTTTTCAAAATTACAAGTTAAACAAACATTATTCAAAGTGACCGTGCTCTGTTCAGTCTGTGAACTAAGATCCTACATAAGATGAGTGAGTTGAATCTCTAAATATAGTCTAGCGATGAATAATAAATGAATTCTATAATGACACTTCACTGCAAATGACATCGCTGCAATTTAGAATGAAAGATTCAGGTTTCATATTCTAGTTGGGAATTCATTGGCAGCCAATTGTGCAAACCTTCTACCAGAGGAGCTATAAATTATTTCCAAAGCTATAGGGTGGCTGAAAATATCTCGCTTCTACACGGGGGGGGGGGGGAGTAGGGACATTCCTAAGAAGTTCCATCCTCATTGTTTGCTCAGACCTAAGAGCCAGTTGACATATGTCAGCTGGCTAGCTCTACATGAGATTTCTTTTGAAAGAACTGGTACCAACGGCTCAACCGCACTTCCTCCTGTCCAGCTGCTCTCCCTCTATTTAGCGATCTGTCGGCGCAAGCAGCAAGAAGGTTTTCCATGGATTTCCATGGATTGCTACTTGTTCCAATTTAAAGCTAAAGACCAGGTTTTTTCCTGGGAAAGAAGCAGAGCAAGGGGGAAACTGCTTAGACCTGTGCCCCAAAAGCACAGGTCAAGCAAAAAGCCACTCAGCCCTGTGCTTTCTAGGCATGGGACGAGTGGGTGGGTGGATGAACCCTGAGAGAGTATAGGAAACTAGCAGTTTTGGTGCCATCCAGTGTCATGCAGGAAAGCAGAACTAAAAGCCTCCAAATATGAGCTGGCCATTTATTTATTTATTTGTTTGTTTGTTTGTTTCATTAAAATTTATATACCACCTGGTATATAAAATTTATATACCAAAGCAATTTACAAATTTGCTTTATATTTGCTTCATTTAAAAGTGGCTTCTGGAAAGCAGAGACCAATAAGACCACAGCAGATGGATGAAAGAGCCAATGAACTTCAGCGAAAAGGCAAGAGAGGAAGACTGATGTGTGATTCCCAATATGCACCTTTCAGTCACAAACACTGACTATGGGAGAGCTTGTTCCATTATTGTCTGGAACTGGCTGCATGAGGAAGAGTGGTGGCTGCTGCTCACCCAAGAATCCCCCAGAGAGGACACAGAAGAAGACGATGACTTAGATGCCAGATTGTGGTGGTGGAACACTTGGGAGCAGTGTCATGGGCCAAGAGTCGGCAGTTCGAATCCTTTACCTTTAACTTTATGGTGTTTAGAAGGGCCATAATCTTCTGGGAACATCTAACATCCAAGTCCTCCTGAAATGATTAGGAACTATCAAGTAAAGAGCAGATTAGCACTTTTGCAGACTCTTCATTTCAAACCAGTTCATGCAGGAATGCTTTTTTTAAAGATTTGCCTATGGACTAGAAAACCATTCTCCACCCCCACCCCCTGGCTGCCCCCATCACACTGGGCAGGGAAGCAATCTCACATTGCTGTAGACCAGGGGTTCCCAACAAAATTTTCTCGAGGACCCCTCATCATGCCGCTATTGTGACAAGGACCCCCATTAATTCCTAATCCTAAAATTAAAAAGTCAGAACCAAATTAAGAGTCTTTTTATAAGAGTCCAGGGAGGAGGGAGGGGAATGGAGAAGACAGGGTACCTGCGCAGTAGCGCACAAATGAAGCCGACGCGCGCAAAGCATCTTGGGGAGGTGAGCGTTAGTAGAATGCGTGTGCTGCCTCTTTGCAAAACAGTAGTGTTTGTAAAGCGCCACCTAACGGCATACAGCAGAACTACTGCCTCATCTAATTCTAGTTTTGCACTAGACTCTGCTCATGCAGGAAGCGGCCAAAACAAAAAATCTGTTATCATACGAAATATATTTAATATATTTTTTATTCTAATAGCATCTTGCGGACCCCTCTGGCATAGCTCGCGGACCCCTGGGGGTCCTCGGACCACCTGTTGGGAACCACTGCTGTAGACTGTGTGCTTTTGAAACCCTCCTTTGCAAGAATTCTGCTGGCTGAAGCTAATTTAAATTGTTTAGCTTCTATTTTGTAGTCCAAAATTAACAAATCTTTTGTATTATCAATGCCAGCAAATACCCTGTCCCCATAACATTTTATGGTGGGTTTTGTTTTTGTTTTGTTTTGTTTTGCAAATTAACAGCTGTTGATAATATAATTGCTTTGGCAGAGGAGTGGGATTGATATTTAGAAAAATAATTTTCTTGCTTTTACAGTTGGTGTTAAAAAGAGTAAGGCATGTGAAATTAAAATCTGTTTTATTAGTAAATTATGACATCATATAGACTCTAATTATAGGAAACAATATATCAAGTGGCACAATTTTCTTTGCAAACTGAAATACCTTGTTCTTTGGAGGAGAAGAAAAGTTTTTCATATTAAACGAGCTCATTATTACTCTCAAGCCTAGAGAACCAATAAATCCTACGTCCCTGTTGGTCATGTGATTATTATTATTATTTTGTGTTTTGTATTAATCCTGATTATAACTAGTGTTATTTTATGGTGCACATAGGAGAAAAATGTTGTACAGAAAAATGCAGCTACTGTGGTGTAGGATTGAGGTTCAAGCAGAGACCATTTTGCATGGGGATTCCATTCCAGAACCCTGCTATTGATTCAAAATAAGGCGCTTGGTATCCAAACATGCCACGAAGGCCGCCATCCCCTAGCTCAGTGGTTTAGACCACAGTGCCACCCATGTCCCTTCTAAACACCATATATCCAATAAATAGCATATAGCTCTGCTGCATACCTTCAAATCCTTTTCCGATTCATCCTCACAACAATCCTTTAGTAAGGTGGGAAAGTGAGACTAGAAATTAGTGACATGCTCAGAATCATGGCCATTCTGGACCAATTATTCACAGAAGACTTAGGAAAGGCAGAAATGCAGTGCCATGTGTCTAAAGATTACCTCTCAGAAGCACCTTTGCTTGGGCCAACATAGTAGGTCTACCTAGTTTCCATATTACAAACTTATTATAATTATCCAAAGGAAAGTGTACAGAGGCATAAAATTTGGATATGCTGAAGCTCACCTCCCCATCAATTAAAAATCCCACCAGCCTGCTATTGTGCAGAGCAACAAAACAGTGAACCCCTGAATCTAGCACCCATTCACAACCCAAAGAGCTTCACACATGCTCTGCTGTTAGATGCGACAGGGGGAAAACCACACAGCATTCACCTAAGAATGTAGCTTCCCATCCAGTGAGCTAGACCAGGGAGACTGACTATTATAAACAAACAAAGTTTCCTATACTAGCTTGGAAAGAAACTGATCACTTTGCTACATACAAACAAACAAACATCAACTTTCAGACTTCACAGAGCTGTTCCAAATATTATCAGGACAGAGTTAACAGCCCAAAGAGAATGGATGAAAGAATTATGAGCTCTTCTCAACTTATAAAGTTAAAGGCTGACAAATAAAACTGCACAATAATGGAATAATAAAGTCTGCAAATTGTTCCTAAAATGCTTCAGCTGCCAAATGGGACTTAAAGTAACCATTAGGAAACATTTCAAATTTCAGGATCAATATTCCTCATCACAAGGCAAAAAGTGAAGTCTCTGTTGTTGGAGCCATTCAAAACCAAATGGAGACACCATAATTAGGCACGTTGCTGGATGCAATCTTTCTCTTCCAGAGAAATTTACCACACCAGCAACAAAATATTGAATGACCTTGATTACCGTTTTTTAAGTTCCACGGTGCAGGAGAGGGCTCTGGCAGCTTTGGATCTGGAGGACCCAAAGTCCCACACATCCTGATCTTTGTGTCCAAGAGCAAGGCCAGCATGGAACTGGCATAAGCAAGGCCATTGGAGGTGCTACTCTGCAGCCCGTCCTAACAAGACACAGGACTTCTAGAATTCTTTCAAAGAGCTTGTCCTCCCCCAGTAACATCTTTAAATAAAAAGCATGTTTTTTAAATACCCATTAAAATCATTAGTTGAATTGAAATGTTTGAAAATTAAAAGGCATGGATATTCTCTACGACTAAGCTTTAATTAAACATGAAGATGTCTTTTAGCTTATTGTACATAATTGACTTTGAGAAGTAACAAATGGCCTGATAATTTGCTTTTTATCACCCATCTCTCCCTTCACCCACCCCCTCCCCACATCATAAAAATCAATAAGGAGTGTGAACATGCTGCTAAAATTCCCTTCCAAGTTCTAAGGGCAGATGAAGTTCGTATGATAAATATCCAACTTTCCCATCACATTCCTTTTATCACATTTGTTCCACAAACCAGTTTATCTGAGTGCATTATTCTCATGGAAAAAAACCTCATTTATTTATAATTGCCTAATCATCTGGAACTTAATTGCATTATGCTGTATGGACCTTTCATCAAGCTTTTAAAATCTGCATAAATATTAATAATTTGGAACCCTAATTAATATGATAAACAAAAGATTTTATTTCAGAAGGAAACAAAGAGTAACTTCTAGTCCGTGTGAGATGTTATTTGAGTGTCACAGCTCATGGTTCTTCTACATCTTCTCTTGCAAATGAAAAATGTATAAGCTGTTAAGTGTTTCACTTATTTTATTATGATCACACATTTCTTAGGGACACAGAAGAACTCTCCTGTCATACCTGCTTGCTATTAGGGAGGAGATAGTTGGCAATCTTTTTCTTTCTTTTTTTTCTGGAATGATTGGTTACAGGGCCTTTTTGTAACACACAGCAATTGTCCAGGCAAATTTCTAGGATGTTATCCATGCTAGGAAAAGTTTTTGCCTAATGCATTTGACCCTGTCAATAATAATAACTGTATAATTTTAGAAATGGTTTTATAGGATGGTATACAACCAAGTTTTACTCAAGAGTTGACCTGCTGAAATTAATGGACCTAACTCAGTCATGCTTATTAATTCCAATGAATCTACTCTGAGTAAGACTTGGCTGTATACCACCCTATAAAACCATTTCTAAAAAATTTCCCTAGGTGGACCCAGCAGGAAGGTGGGAGACTCTTTAGGGTCAGGCATGGATCAATAAAGTGGGCTATGGAGCATGGCATAATTCAACAGGTCATGATCAAAGCCTAGAATAATATGGCGGTTTCCTCACTGCAAGAAGCGAAGTTGCAGGCAACCAGGCAGAGGGCCTTCTTGGTAGTGGCACCCGCCCTGTGGAACGCCCTCCCATTAGCTGTCAAAGAAATAAACAATTATCCGACTATCAGAAGACATCTGAACACAGCCCTGTAGCACTAAGTTTTTAATGTGTGGTGTTTTGTTATGTCTTTTATATTCTGCTAGAAGCTGCCCAGAGTTGCTGGGATAACCCAGTAAGATATGATTATGAGTATGATGATAATTCATAATCATATCTTACTCATAAGATATCATAAGATATCATATAATCATAATCATATGATTATGAGTATGATGATGATTTCCCTTCATGGATCACTGCCTTGTCGTGGCGAAGGGGCTTAAATAACTTGGAGAAGTTATGTTTTGACCAAACGTGATCCACCTGGAGAAGGAATTGGCAAGCCACTCCCATCTTGGAGAGTGAAGTCAAATGGGCCTTAGAAAGCATTGCTAATAACAAGGCCAGTGGAAGTGATGATATTCCAGCTGAACTATTTAAAATTTTAAAAGATGATGCTGTTAAGGTGCTACACCCAATATGCCAGCAAGTTTGGAAAACTCAGCAATGGCCAGAGCATTGGAGAAGATCAGTCTACATCCCAATTCCAAAGAAGGGCAGTGCCAAAGAATGCTCCAACTACCGCACAATTGCGCTCATTTCACACGCTAGCAAGGTTATGCTTAAAATTCTACAAGGCAGGCTTAGGCAGTATGTGGACCGAGAACTCCCAGAAGTGCAAGCTGGATTTCGAAGGGGCAGAGGAACCAGAGACCAAATAGCAAACATGCACTGGATTATGGAGAAAGCTAGAGAGTTCCAGAAAAAATGTCTACTTCTGCTTCATTGATTATGCAAAAGCCTTTGACTGTGTCGACCACAGCAAACTATGGCAAGTTCTTAAAAGAATGGGAGTGCCTGATCACCTCATCTGTCTCCTGAGAAATCTCTATGTGGGACAAGAAGCTACAGTTAGAACTGGATATGGAACAACTGATTGGTTCAAAATTGGGAAAGGAGTACGACAAGGTTGTATATTGTCTCCCTGCTTATTTAACTTACCGGTATATGCAGAATTCATCATGCGAAAGGCCGGACTAGATGAATCTCAAGCCGGAATTAAGATTGCCGGAAGAAATATCAACAACCTCAGGTATGCAGATGACACAACCTTGATGGTAGAAAGTGAGGAGGAATTAAAGAACCTTTTAATGAGGGTGAAAGAGGAGAGCGCAAAATATGGTCTGAAGCTCAACATCAAAAAAACCAAGATCATGGCCACTGGTCCCATCACCTCCTGGCAAATGGAAGGGGAAGAAATGGAGGCAGTGAGAGATTTTACTTTCTTGGGCTCCTTGATCACTGCAAATGGTGACAGCAGTCCCGAAATTAAAAGACGCCTGCTTCTTGGGAGAAAAGCAATGACAAACCTAGACAGCATCTTAAAAAGCAGAGACATCACCTTGCCGACAAAGGTCCGTATAGTTAAAGCCATCTGCTTTGCATTCTTGGAATATAAATTTACATTCAAGAATTAGAGTTACAAGAAAAGAGATCCAGGTATGAAGCAAATTGGGTCCAGCTTTTCAAAACAGGTATCTAAGAGGAAATATTATTAACTTTTATTACTTTTAAAGTACACAGGAAAAAAGAGGAAGGGTAAAGAATCCCCACTCCTTCACAGAAAAACACTTATCCCGCAAGTACAATATTTCACACAGTCTGAATTACAAAAATCCATGCATGAAGATCATAGAAAAGGATTAGTTAAAAGCTGTATCCAAAAACAAATAAAATATTCAAATTATCTTTTTAAATTAATGAATTGGAAGATAACGAGTCCAAAAATGGGCATTTTGAGGCTTACTATTTCAGCTGGGGAAATTAAGGTACAGTATGTTAACAAGGGTTCCTGCTCCTGCCAACCTAGCAGTTCAAAAGCACGTCAACATGCAAGTAGATAAATAGGTACCGCTCCAGCGGGAAGGTAAACGGTGTTTCCATGTGCTTGCTCTGGTTCGCCAGAAGCGGCTTAGTCATGCTGGCCACATGACCTGGAAGCTGTACACCGGCTCCCTCGGCCAGTAAAGCGAGATAAGTGCCGCAACCCCAGAGTCATCTGTGACTGGACCTAACAGTCAGGGGTCCCTTGACCTTTACCTTTATGTTAACAGGGGTAAGCCAAGTAACTTCCAATGAGCCAGACTTGATTGTGTGTCTACTAAGTTGTTTTGTTGGGTCAGTTTCTTCCTGCAGAGCAAGAATCTAGACTTTACTCCAACCTTTTTAACAACTGTTTTTTCTACGTTTTAGCAGTTCTCATTTTTTACATGTATAAATAAATAAATAATTTATTTATACCCCGCCCTTCCCAGTCAGGGCAGCTAACAACAAATAATATCAGCACAAGTATAAAAGAAACAATTCAGTTAAAACGCAGAATAATACAATGTTAAAATTCAATTTTAAAATTAAAAATCTACGAATAAGATAAAACCATTATGAAATAAAACCTTAGGGGAGGGTAACCGTGGGGTCACACTGCGTCAGTCCGAAGGCCAAATGGAACAGCTCTGTCTTGCAGGCTCCATGAAAAGATGACAAATAAATAAATAAATAAATAAATAAAACAACTAGTTGCAAAATTGCAGCTTGCATTTATTTTTGAGAACTCTCATGTGAAGCATTGGATCTGACATTCATTTTAAAAGTGTGATCAAAAAGAGTAGAATATTCTGAGATGTGATCCACAAGAGAAACTCATCTGTGCAGGGTGGAAACAAGAGCAGGATGTTGGTTCACTTGTAGTGTAAAAATTACTATGGATAATAAGGTTTGTTATAATATTTGGACAATGGATGAATATGCAGTTGTTGATGCTTAAACTGAGACTCCATGGGGGGGGGGATTCCCGAGATTCGGAGAATCTCTGTATGTAGATATGTAAATACTAGTTTGTTTATTTACACTTTGTATTTGTAAAATCAATAAAAATATTTCATTTTTTTTTAAAAAAAGAGTCATTCTGTTTCCTCAAGCCTCCTGTCTGCCAAAGCGCCAGAAAGTGGGGATTTCGCACTCTTGGAATTTCCTAGAAAACAAATAGTTTAACTTACAGCTTGGGTGGAAGATACTTCTTGACTAGCAGGAAAAAAACTCAAAGATGGGTTACTGTTGTATAAATATAAATATGTTGCTGGTGTTATTTTACGTTAATTTAATGTTTAAAATCTATTTTTATCCAATCTAGCAAAGGATGGGGAAAATTTAAGCACTTTTTTAGGTTTACAGAAATCAAGGAAGAGATTGAAGCAGATGCTTAAAACAATGTAAATTAGAAATATGTGACTCACTAGATATATATAGTTCAGAGTGGTTTTTAATCCCAGAAGAGGTTCCACCTTCCCCATTTCCTGTATGGCAAATTTTAAAAGTTGGGTGAGCAAATGTTGGGCATGACTAAAGCAGGCAAGCGCAGTTGAGGTTTTACGTAAAAGCAAATTTTACTCATTTTATCAGCAGAAGTAACAGGTGCTCAGGGCCAATTCACATCAATATGGTACTTAAACTTGCCAGCTGAAAAGTGAACCACTGCCAGTTCATTTAAAAAATCTCTGGGTGGGTGGCATAATGTGTAAAATCATGGTGGATTAATAAAAACGAAATGCTTAGTATGTAAGCTTCTGCTGTGCAACCGGAACACATCCACAGGCCCTGGAGGTAATGCTCCAGTTCCCACATGGGTGACTACAATATGCACATTTCACCATCCCAGACACAGGTTCTTTAGCCTCCAGCTGCGTAGTAGATTTTAAAAAATAATAATTCAAAGTTGGCAGACGTTTTACACTAAATAACAACTGATCTAGAGAGAGAAGGTACATTTCTGTTTTATAATTTATCTATTCATTATATTTACATCCATCTCAATCACAGAGATCATCTGCAGTAGCATCTCTGGCCGTTCCCTGACTTGGTGAGGCTTGTCTGACAATGACGATAAACTGAGCCTGAACGATTGGTGGTGGAGAAAGAGAAAAGCCAGGTTTCAGTGGGGAAGAGAATGTAGGGGCTAGAACAGGGCGACAGAGAGAGATGCTGCTCATCTTCCAGCGTGATGTGTGCCATCTTCTGCCAGCGATGCCCTTCTGGATTCTACATAGGACAAACAGGCCAGCCACTTCTCAAACGAATAAATGAGGACAGATCTGATCTTGCCAGAACTGAAATCCTTTGATTTTCAATGACGCTCTCAGGCTGCTGGCATCTTTTGCAACAGGATCTCATTTTATTTTTGTTCAATCATTCTTTTACTTTAATTTATAAGTGGGTATCTTGGTAGATGGCTGCCCTTATATCGTCCTTCTGAGGGAGAAAACGGTGCTTGAGCCATTGGGAAGGCAAAGCATTGCTACTGGTTCCAGCTGGGCAGATAAACATGTTTGTTTCTCTGTGGATGATATCAGTGCTTGGCTCTAACGAAATACACCATTGAAGCAAATTATCTGGATGTCAGCTGTTAGCAAAGAAAGAGAACACAGCAGAAAACTTTAACTTGCCAGTAGTTCTCCAAATTTGACTGACTGTTAACTGCTGAAAATTTAAGCTAGTTGGCAAGAGACTGGCCAGCACTCAATGAAACAGGGCAAACTAATTGTAAGAAAAGCATGTCCTTTTTTTGAGGAGGGTTGCTACGGTCAATCAGTCCATCAAAGTTCTTCTCACCAACATAAATTCACATTTTAAAAGTGTCAAGAGATTAAATGAATGGTCTCAAGTTTATTTTCAGCTTGTTGTTTGTTTGTTTTTATTTTAATTATATATATATATATATATATATATATATATATATATATATATATATATATGAGATTTCTTTTGGAATGAAGCATTGTTTACTTTAGACCCATTAGATTGTTCAAAACTTTACTGGCAGAACGGTCTTCAAAACAGAACAAAAACATCAAAATTACATCCAATGAATTCCATATAATATATTGTGCAAGTCCAGCACAGATTCATCTATAAAACATAACATAATCAGAGCTGACCAATATAGTTTTTCACACCTAGACTCCATTAGCCTGCCTCCCAGCCCTGAAGGCTGCTGAGCTCCTGTAGGGCATCTTCCTCCCACACAGCCTAGGAACAAAGACCATTCCAATATGGCAAATTTTCAATTAAATAACCTCCCATGTGACCTAAAATTAAACCACCCACGTGTCAGCTGCTAGAGAATAACTACAGTTAATTATCAACCCATTTAGAGCTCAGAGTCCTATTCTTGGCCTCAGTATAGCCCCATGGGAAAATCTCCATTTTAAAGCCTTGAGTAACACACAGGCACGCTCCATTTCAGTGTGAATTAAACAATTATACTTCACAGGATGAACCCTTAAATTTGCTTGGAATGTTTTTTTCAGTGACAACTGTAGTTTCTAATTTCTGTTGTCCCATCCTGAATGCAGAAAAGCAGGGACACTTGGCAGAGAACCAGCCCCAAATGATGCATAACCCAATAAAAGTTTTCATAGCAAAAAATAAAGAAATAAAATAACTTTGTGCAAGACTGACAGGACTTGAAAATCTGCAGACACTCGGGCATATTAAATATGCTTATTCTATTCTCCTCCAGGTTTTCTCAATTGCTGGTACTAGATTATCTGTCATTCTTGCTCCAGAAAAGTCCTCTATGATATGCCACTGTAAGCCGTCTCCTGCGCTGTATGGTCCTCATTAGAATTTCAGAGCAAGTTAATATATTTTTGTGAAAAACACTGCACTTTCCAAACCTGATTTTCCTCTCTTAGATCTTCTTAGGCATTTTAAAACTTCTTGTGACCTTTCAGAACCGCCCTGCAATGCATTCTTCATGCAATTTCTAAGTGTACAGAACTCCCACTTTCTCTTTGGCTCAGTTTTAAAATGGCTTTTTACTCAGAATTCGGAGTACGGTGTTCACTGTTAATAATAATAATTTATTATTTGTACTCCACCCATCTGGCTGAGTCTCCCCAGCCACTCTGGGTGGCTCCCAATCGAATATTAAAACAATACAGCATTAAATATTGAAAACTTCCCTAAACAGGGCTGCCTTCAGATGTCTTTTAAAAATAGGATAGCTGCTTATTTCCTTGACATCTGTTGGAAGGGTGTTCCACAGGGCGGGTGCCACTACCGAGAAGGCCCTCTGCCTGGTTCCCTGCAACTTGGCTTCTTGCAATGAGGGAACCACCAGAAGGCCCTCGGCGCTGGATCTCCGTGTCCGGGCAGAACAATGGGTGTGGAGACACTCCTTCAGGTATACAGGACTGAGGGCTTTAAAGGTCAGCACCAGCTCTTTGAATTGTGTTCGGAAACGTACTGGGAGCCAATGTAGATCTCTCAGGACCTGTTAATTAGTTTCCTCTTGCCACCTGTGAGTGCCTAATGCAAGATGCTGTCAAGGTCACTATCACGCTGCAGAAGCTAAGTGAGTGACTACATACTCTCTAGGGCTGGGAAGTGTGTCCTGATGGCAGGGCTGAGGCGACTACCTCAGGTGATAGGATCCACAGGGGCAGCAGACCCACTATATATCTTCATTCCCCTCTTGTTCCTGGAGTAGATCTTCACTCACCCCTTCTTCCCTGGCTGTGAGGGGGGGCATCTTGTGGTTCGCCTCTGGTGCCAAAATGCCTTGGGCCAGCTCTGCCTGGCTAGCTAAGCAACACCTGCCCTTCTGCACCCAGGCCTTTCCATATTAAAGGGGTCCCTGGCTTTTGCCTCCATTTTAATGGAGATTGTGGGCTGCGGCATCTATGTGTGCCTGGATGCAGCTTGCTGATTTAATAGGGTTTGTGACTCAAGTGGCTAATATTAGGGTGAGTCAAACCATCTTTGTTATTTTCCATTCTGTGTTGAATTCCCAAATGTATCTTTACACTGTTAGCCCTTTTCTTAATTGTCATTTTATGGGTAATGAGCTCTTAGGCTGGTGTTTATAACCTCTTTAACAAAATATTGCATTTGCCTGTGGTGTGGCTTCTTTGAGGAAGCTTGGTTCTGAATCTGGTGCTTTGCAACCGAGTCATTTGTAGGCTTGGGGCTCAAGAGACAGAGAGCGGACTGCTCATCTCTGAGTTTCCCTTGGCTCAACATGAGTTACATGAGTGGTAGCAGAACTACTTAGCATTGCAGTTATTAAAGATCCCATTACAACTCAGGAGGCTGACTTTGGGTACAACACTCCCTGGGGAGGTTGTTAAGGGCTTGAATATTCATCCTCCCTCCCTACTTTCTTCACACTAATATTTCTCAAGAAATGCACTTGTCATCTGAGTACTTGGTGTCAGCCACAGACAGCCGAGTGAATGGGGGCTTTGAGGGCCACATATAGAGCAGCGGTCCTCAACCTTGGGCATCCAGATGTTTTGAGACTACAATTCCCATCATCCCTGACCACTGGTCCTGCTAGCTAGGGATCATGGGAGTTGCAGGCCAAAAACATCTGGAGGCCCAAGGTTGAGGACCACTGATATAGAGGCCATGAAGGCTGCCTTCGCTCCCCTGGGCCTGAGGATGGATCCCCACCCATTTCAGTCTTCATGCAAAAGAGTACCGGTATCACTTTGCCTCTGCCAGCCTGAGCTATGTGAGAATCAAGGACAACTTATTAAAATAAGGGCAGATACAACCATTCATAAAGAAATGACTGTAATAAATATACAAGGCTAAATGTGCAGATTCTGGGAACTTCTGGTGTTTGCACCACAACTTTCAAATAATGAAACAGTTAAGTCAATATGCCTGCAATTGCTATTTTTATCTCTAGCTGGAACAGAGAGGGCAGCATATTCATGGCATTTCTGAAATGGCAAACCAGTTTCTGCTCCATTAAGCATTCTGACATGTTTTCCACAGGCTCAATCACCACTTTGCTTTCAGAGAAACACTTACATATCTGATCAGCTTTCATCTTCACCTTGAAGCATCATGAGCTGGGAGTGGGAAGGAATGTCAGTCGTGAGACACCTCGATCTTTCTCCTCAGCCATTGACAGGATTGTAGGTGCTCCACACAATCAAAAAGCTCCTCCAACTGCATACCCCCCTTTCCCCCATATTCCTGCAGAATCACATTATATTTGCTAGTCCTAGGCTACTTGTGGCATTTTATTTTTAGTCAGAATCTTATACTGAAAAATGTATGCTTTCACAACAGAGACCATACAATGGGACCTAAATGCTGCAGTCAAAAAAAAAAATCCTTCCAGTAGCACCTTAGAGACCTTAGAGTAGCACCTTTTGCACACGAAAGCTCATACCTATGACAAACTTAGTTGGTCTCTAAGCTGCTAGGTCAGACCAACACAGCTACCTACCTGTAACTAAATGTTGCAGTGTGGAATGATCCTGTTCAGGGTTAAATCCTCTTCGAGGATACTTTATTCCATTCCCCTTCCTTCTAGTTTCATATTTTCCACCTCCCTCCACCAGTGAGTTGGCACTTTTTGGAAACTGAGCATGCTTAATCCTCATTGGGCTATTTTAGGTCCACACTCCACCTTCTTTAGAGTTTTATTTTCCAAAATGTTTTTGAACATTGCAAACCTTTGGGTTCGCCAAGCCTGCTGATAACGTGCCTCTTCTGCATTAAACAAATGAGGAGCCAAATTTTGGGGGGAACTTGATTTAGGTCAGTAGTACTTCAACTTACTAGAAGTGATCTGACGCATCTGGTGCCAACAAAGAGTTCTGTAGCACCTTAAAGGGTTAAAAAATTATTATGGTATGAACTGTCACAGGCCAGAGAAAATCAGATTTTGCACTTTTCTGAATTATTGATAGAGTTATTGCCCCCCCAAATACACGAAGATGTGAGTGAAAATGTACATTTTAAAATAAAATACATTTAGAAATGAGTACTTGGAGAGAGAATACATTTAGATACCTGCATTTTCTAAGAAAATAGATTCAAAGGATGAATTTAGATACAATTTTTAATGCTGATTCCTCACCCCCACCCCCAAAACCACCCCCACCACAAAAGATTAATGTGGAAACAGTCTGGAACTGATTTATGTATTAACATATTCAGAATGGAAGTGGACTGAAACTCGATTAATCCACCAATCCCTGTTATGGGCCACTGCATGTGCCCAAAACTCCTGTTTCTTTTCTACTTCATAGGCCCAGAGAAATAAACTTATTACTACCAAAAAATAGAGGGGGGGAAGATGGGGGACACTGCAGATGCTGCCTAAATGCTATCTTGATAAGTTATACTCATAGTAAGATAAGGCTGATGAAAATATTTGACTTCAGGGACATTGTTCCTCCCCCTCCCCTAAAAATGTCATTATCTAGTAGGCCAAAACAGTTACTAGTCTTTAGGGAGCAGATTTAACCCACAAGATTTGCAACCTCTGCACCTGCCTTGTCACTTCTGCATGGGTTTGGAAATCTTCAAGAAAGGAAAATAGCAAATTTGATTTAATACATTGTGTAAACAAGGCACAAGAGATGATTAAAGACCAGATTGCATTGACTTTCATATTCAAGTTCCTCCGAGACAATCATAGAATCATAGAGTTGGCAGAGACCACAAGGGCCATCCAGTCTAACATCAGACTGGGAGAAATTACTGCTGTACATTATACAGTGGCATGTAAGTGTTTGGGGTGATTGTTTTTCCTTATATACAGACAGATTTACTTCCACTTTATTATGAAAATAATTTTTGTGTTTTTATAAAGCTAATATTCATTTATTGAATAAAATGTTTAGCAACTGCAGAGATGAAGTCCAGGTGTCTTAAGACTAAAATAATAAAAAGGGCATGAGTCAGCCAAAATGCAGCACATTTTAAGTCCCCCCAGTTTCAATGAGAGATGGGCCTATTTATGTTTGCATGCAAGTAAATCCCTTAACATTTATAGTGGTTTACTCCCAAGAAGCCTGCAGTAATCTGCATTCCCAACAATGTATAACACAAAGCAAACACTTGTGTGACACTTCCACTGAAATGAATTTTGCTCTATTGTTGGCAGGCAGAAATCAGCACTAATAAAATTTTGTACCAGAGTAGCTTTTGTTTTGCTTTAAAAAGAAACATTTACAGCCTAACCTGCTCAATCCACAGAAGAAAATTTGATTATTTCATCTGTAAAGGGACCACTGACCATTAGGTCCAGTCGCAAACGACTCTGGGGTTGCGGCGCTCATCTCACGTTATTGGCCGAGGGACCCAGCGTACAGCTTCTGGGTCATGTGGCCAGCATGACAAAGCCACTTCTGGCGAACCAGAGCAACGCACAGAAACACTGTTTACCTTTCCGCCGGAGCAGTACCTATTTACCTACTTGCACTTTGACATGCTTTCAAACTGCAAGGTTGGCAGGAGCTGGGACCAAGCAACGGGAGCTCACCCCGTTGCGGGGATTCGAACTGCCGACCTTCTGATCAGCAAGCCCTAGACTCAGTGGTTTAACCCACAGCGCCACCCGCATCCCATCTGTACTTATCCATTATTGCAGATAACAACTGTGCTCTTAAATGATTTTAAACACACAAACGCACCTCAGTCCTCCGCTCCCCTTGCTTCCTCCCAGAATCATTAGTCTTCATGAAAAACACATAGTAAGAAAGACAAAAATAGAACAGGCTTCTGCCGCTGCGTCTCTTTGGCAGAGGAGGACAGAAAGTACAAAACACGGGCCTGGATTTGTTACAGAATCCAATAATGGCAAGTAGCAAAATTCATCCGCATCGCAGAAACGGGATGGAAGCTCCTAGACATCAGTTAAAGGTATGTTGCTTGTGTTGTGTTTTCCCCCTTCATTATATTTCAGGGATGCCTCCTCTCCCAGCCAAGCCACCTATTCCCTCGAGGAACCAGGCTTCTGTTCCTTCAGCAACTGTATGATAAATTGTATAGCAAGTTTATGTTAAGAATAAATTCAGCAGGTAAAGTATTGCTCATTGATGAATCTCTATGACGAGAAAGACTGCATGTGTTGAATTTCCACCTGCCATACCACAGTTAAATGCACATACGTTCTATCAGAAAACAGCATGCTTCACACTACAGCCCCATAATCAGAAGTATAACTTTGAGACATAAACAGTTCCTTAACTCATCCTTCTGTCTCAGCAGGTTGCGTCAAGGCCTCTACAATGTGCAATATTATGTTACACAGCTTGTTTTCTGAGCTTTAGGGCATAACAGAATTGATTATGGATAGAGAGATACATTTTTAACACAGTCCATGGTGGTTTAGCTTCTATAAGTATCAACAGTTTCAATAGGAAGCACATGAATCTCAATACAACCAGAGAATACTTCTTTCAGTAAGTGACAGCTGTGCCTCAGTCCATGCATTTTTCTGCTCAGAGGTTCCATCTGAAAAGCTCGGAAAACAAACACAGTCTGAGTTGCTTATTGAACCTCTGAAGACCAGCCCATGCAAACAGCACATCACTTGATTTTAACATTTGCCTGGACTGTACCACTTCAGATCACGAGACCTTTTCAGCACTGAAAGTGAGATACCAGGGAAGGCTAAGCATCGCTCTGATTGGAAGCGTGGCTGCCTATTGCATCCTCCTCATGTGTGGGGGCACACTCACTCGCCAGAGCCCAGTAGGGGAGAGGGGCAGTAAAGCAGCCACTGCCTCTCCTCCTCTATGCTGTTTCCAACCCAGCTCAGGCCTGACCCAGGAGTGGAGCTGCAGCTGGCTGAAGGCTGCACCCTCCCTCTCAGCTGGCCTAGGGTCAGCCTTAAGGAGGAGGAGCTGCTGTGGCACTGCTCCAGCCCTGAAGGCTGGGCTGGGCACGGCTTCCTTTGATGAGGGAGACTGTCATGGGGCGCCTGGTTGCATTCTCCCCAAAAATGTGCCCGGGCCTATGGCCCGCAACACTGTGCCACTGTATAGTGCAACAGAGTGCCTGGGATGCTGGGACCCTGCTGAGAATCCCCTGTGTAGAGCCATATCCTTGGGTTTAGATCTAACCATTTCCCCATCTTCATTCATTCACCCACCCACCCATCCTGCCCTGAAATGGCCAGAATTGGCTCTTTCAGGCCAGGGGACATTACAGCCCTCCTTATCCAGACCTTGGGACTCTTTCCAGGACTCTTCACCAACCATGCTCTATGCAGGGAGGGGCTTCCATGTGTCCCACAGTTCAGACAAAGGCTTCTGTGCAACAACTGTCATGCTATTCTGTGCTCGTCTGCCCTGGAGCTGAAGAGCCTGAATGGGGTGCCCTACCCAGGGTGCATCCCTCACAAGGACCTTCCCGCACTGCGCTAGCTGCACAAAGGATGATACAATAAAGTGCATATAGAGCAGGTAACTCCAGGTGACTAAAGCAGAGGAGTCAAACTTTCAAGCCCTTTGACCAACACTTAATAATTCTGGCAGCTGGCCAGGTCTAATTTATTCTGACCACTCCTTTCCTATTAGTCTGCAACACATTTTCCTCTCCCCCTGAAAATTATGCTAAAATAGTAGGAATTCGTACAGTCCATTTCTTGCACCCTGGAATGGAAGGTGGCAGAGCTTCCCATCTAGTCACTGACCAGACCAGCAATTGCTGAATCATGTGCAACAGCTAACTATATGGGCATGGTCAGGCCCTGGCACACAGAGACAAGTCCCCCAGTGCAGCCACACAGTATATTTTCCCATGTGTCATCACCAGAGGAGCAGCAGCAGGAGCAGGCCTCTTTGATCTCCCTGCTAGCCTGCAGCCCCCGGTGGCTGTTTTAGCAGTGGGAAGGTAGCAGTGACACTTTTGGATGCAAAATGCAATGCCTTGGCCTACACATCTATGATTTGAAATTTGGGTAAGTTCAGATGGAGGGCAGAAGCTGAACTTGCCTCCCATTCAAAAGCGGTGCCATCATTCAAAAGCCTACCATTCAAAAGCCTGCCATGTCTGGGGGCCCAGGGGGAAAGGGGGCAAGTGGCAGCACAGCTCAGTCAGGCCAGCAAGGGGCTTCTGAGCTCCTGGGAGGGACCCTTGGCCACTGCCCAACTGGATCGAGCAGGAGGATTCTTTAAAAAGCAACCAAATGCCCTTGCAAGTACATACTATTCCCATGAGACAAATTTTGTTTCAATTAACCACTGTTTCCCTTTATGACCAAATCAAATGCAAAATTCATTGGTACAAAAAGGTGAGTCACCTATCACTCAAAGCACATAAGTAGGGTAGCCATATTTCAAGAGCTAAAAATCCAGACAAAGAAGTTGTTGCACTTGGGGGGGGGGCGTTCACCTGCTCGCCCCAGGCCAGCAATGCCAGAGCCAGAGCCTGAACCTGAGCCACCCACGCACAAATAAATTAAGTGAAAACATTAATAACAACAACAAAAACAACAACAACAACAACAACAACAACAACCCCTGCCCCAAACCTGGACAATTGCATGCAGCCCCCCCCAAAAAAAGAGGATATGTCTGGGATTTCCCGGACATATGGCAACCCTACACATCAGGAAAGACCATACGCAGTTATGTGAACCAATTTTAATTATTGGTTATATGTTTCTGAATGTTATTTAATCTCTTTTAAAAATACTAAAGAGCATATATTATATTATGGTTTCCTGATATTTCCTCCCTGCTTTATGAGAGGCCACTACAGCACTTAAACTGCACTGATACATAAGCAGGTTTTATGATTAGCTAAAGAGGAGTGATAAGTTATTATGTATAACAGAATTTACATACTGCTTTCAAGTGTTCGATACATATCACCCCCATATTATTTTCATAATGCGAAACTAGGGGCTTCTTCCAGATTCATAGGTCAGTATCTTATACCCTTTTGTTACATCAATATTAAAGTCCTCATCTACTTTTGCTCATTTGCTGCTGTTTCTGGATGAAAGAAGCATTTGATGATGGAAGGAACAAATGTTCTTCCTATATGTTCCATTTCATCTGGACCTATTTTATATTCTGACCATGTGCTTGCAATGAGAACTCTTTATTCCAGAACTACAGCAAGGCAAAATTCCCCAAGTAGCAGGCTGTTTGTCAAAGTTCCATCGGAACTTGTGGAGGTTCCTGCTTAGGCAAAATGTCTGAGGAATTTCAGGAAAAGCAAAAATGTTGCTAACATTCCTCAGAGGATTAATACGCTCTACAGAAAACCAAAATGCACATCTAGAGGTCCTTGCTATGACAAAACGTCTGAGAAAACATCAAAGAGAAATGTAATGTAAGATATGGACTACTGCCGCCATAGCAGGCGATGCCTTGTGTTGCTTTTTTGTTGCATGTGGAGCACCTGGCAAATCTTACCATTAAGCAACATAGTTTCATTTGTATTGTATTATTCACACTGCCCCCTTCTGGTCTGCTAAAGCTTGAAATCCAAAATGCATTTGCTGTACTTAATGATATTTACACCAAACTTAATTGCATTGAAAATTAGCCTCTTGTTTAGAGCTTAGCAAGAGCTTAACAAATTATATTCAAGAAGGCAAATAATTTACACTGTCACCATAGGAAAGGAAAAGCTAATATTCAGAATAATCAATGTAAAAGGATAGGCTTGTCATACATCTGGAAAATTCTGGACATGTACAGAGGAATACATAGTAAGTAAAGGCCCCCCCCCCCGATGCGATCAACTTGCTCGCAACTGCGTATATGCACAGCACCGGGAAATAATAAAATAATTAAATTCCAACCTGGAAATGGTGGGAGAGAGCTGGAGAGTCCACGTGGCTTGTGAGGAGACTCTCCCCAGAGCCCGAAGAGGACAGAGGAAGCCCCAAACAGGCCAGAGGTGCAATGGGGTTTTGTTTATGCTGCTCAGCTTCCTGGCCAAACAGCTGACACCTGGGGCAGCGCAGCAGAAGCAGCAGCTTTCCCATGCATCCTCCAGCTCCCTGCCAGCCCCAGAGCTTCAATTCTAGTTGTGACTATTTTTGGATACAGTATATTTGGTATGGATTGAAGAGAGAGCAACAGAGAGGGCGTTTAAAGGGTATTTAGAGGGTGCTCCCCACTTTACATCATTTCACATATGTGCACAGGGGACACCTGTATAAATATGTCAGGAGACAAGAGTATACAGCACTAGTGAAGTTAGTGAAAGCTCACATGCAAACATTAAAGCAATTGCAAAAGAAAGTAGTGTTTGACAAAACAGCCTAGCATGAGAAAGATCATACTTAATGTTGCAATGCACAATGTTGTGGTCCCCCCCCCCACATGACTAGTTACTACACTGACCTTACTGGGTGAATAAGAGTAACTACTCCAGGTGCTATGGGGTCATCACAGGCCCCTTAAAGTTGCTGAGGCCCTTTGCTAGGTTCAGAGAATACCATAGGTTTGTCATGCTCGAACCCAGGCATCCCCAAACTTCGGCCCTCCAGATGTTTTGGACTACAATTCCCATCTTCCCTGACCACTGGTCCTGTTAGCTAGGGATCATGGGAGTTGTAGGCCAAAACATCTGGAGGGCCGCAGTTTGGGGATGCCTGCTTTAACCAAACAGGAAATGATTTTTAATCAGAGGTTGGATGGCCATTTGTCATGGATGCTTACATGAGATACCTGGGGGTTGGACTACCGGTAGTCATGACCCTTGGGGTCCCTTTCCACTCTACACTTTTATGAATCCATGATTCTATGACTTATTGGCAACACAAGGCACTGCCAATAATCATTGCATATGGGAATGAATGAGAAATGGAGAGGGAGCACCACACAATACGCCTCAGAGCATCTTAAACCTTATAGTGTGATGACAGCTTTTCATTATTATGTATCTAGGAAGATGTAGGATGTAGATGAAGATCTAGGAAGGGACCCAGGTGGCGCTGTGGTTAAACCACTGAGCCTAGGGCTTGCTGATCAGAAGGTCGGCGGTTCGAATCCCTGTGATGGGGTGAGCTCCCATTGCTCGGTCCCAGTTCCTGCCAACCTAGCAGTTCGAAAGCACATCAAAATGCAAGTAGATAAATAGATAAATAGGAACCGCTACAGCGGGAAGGTAAACGGCGTTTCCATGTGCTGCTCTGGTTTGCCAGAAGCGGCTTTGTCATGCTGGCCACATGACCTGGAAGCTGTATGCTGGCTCCCTCGGCCAATAATGCGAGATGAGCGCGCAACCCCAGAGTCGGTCACGACTGGCCCTAATGGTCAGGGGTCCCTTTACCTTTACTAGAAGATGTATACGTAAGCAAATCCTCTAATTAAGAATTGGCTAACCAAAAAAGCAACCATGCATCAAAGGTTAAGAAACATACAGTTTAGGTATCATTTCAAGAAACACATAAGCTAAAAGAAAAAGAAAAAACAAAAGAAAAAGAAAAAGCAGTTCTACCTCTCCTTCTGTCATTAGACAGAGTTGATGCAGTATAAATAGCTGTTGGTTAATTGACCATAATTTACTGTTGAATCAAATCTGCAGTACCCCTGCTGTTCAGAACATCTTGCCAGATAATGTAGGTAAAATTGTACAAATCCCAGAAGCAGGTGTTTAATAAAAGATCTGATGATCTCTGTTCTGCCAGGATCCAGCATGTCAGGCTCTCCGACCTTCAGCCCCTGGGTTCCACTGCAGCAATTTTAATTACCAATAATTTACTGATGCTCAGTCTTGGACAAAAGTTCAGCCTCGTGGACAGGCAATTCAGAGAATAAAAAACAACATGGCTGAGGAAGGCCAGAGAGTTGAATTATTCATCTTAATGAGTTGATTTCCTCCTGCTTTGTGCTGACCCCCACAGCTCACATCAATATACTTAAGACTCTGCACATTTTTCTTTGGCAACTTTTTCGAACAGCTCTTCCACAAATTACTTTCTTCTTCCTCTTCTTCTCCCCACCCCCCACAGCAGTTCTGTACTTTCTGCAAAATTTCTATAGGAAATAGAAGAACAAAATCTATCCCACTGCAATTAATTCAGAAACCACAATTTAGTGAAGAACTTTAAAATTTATACTTAAAACATTTGTGTATTTAATTAAAACATTTATATCCCACCCTTGCGGTATGCAAAAGCACAACCCCTAACAGTCAAAATTGCAATTTAATAAAAACAGCAATTTAAACAACAAAGTGGAGAAAGAAACAGCTGTTTAAACCAGGGGCCAGCAACCTTTTTCAGCCGTGGGACGGTCCACCATCCCTCAGACCTTGTGGGGGGCCAGACTACATTTTGGAGGGGAAAAATGAACGAATTCCTATGCCCCACAAATAACCCAGAGGTGCATTTTAAATAAAAGCACACATTCTACTCATGTAAAAACATGTTGATTCCCAGGCCTTCCAAGGGCTGGATTGAGAAGGCGATTGGGCTGTATCCAGCCCACAGGCCTTAGGTTGCCTACCCCTGGTTTAAACCAAGCACAAAAACTTAACTGTCACCTGCAACAAAAGCTTGTTGGGGAAAAGAGACTGTCTTTAAAAATGATTTGAAAAGTTATGGGGAAAGGTGTTCCATAATCTTGTTTCAGCCACTGAGAAAGCCCTTTCTCTTGCTCCACTCACATGTGCTCCCACCATCGTGGGACACAGCAAGGACCTTGGGCAGGGTGATGTGGAAAGAGGGGGTCCCCAAGGTAACATCAGCCTAAGCCATTTAGGTCATTTAGAGCTAATCAGTAACAATCCGAATAGTGCTAAGAAGCATATTATGACTTGCCTGTGCAAGTAACAGCTACAACAAAGTTCAGGCAGGCTTAAAATGGTAATTGAGTTATGAAGACATGCTTCTGAGCTTGGAGCTGAGACCAGCAGATATTCTCACAACTGCTAGCAGAGCAGGAAGAGGGAGAGGGGGGAGGGGGAGGGAGAGAGGGAGAGAATGTGCCCAGGCAGGTAAGAACAATACACAGTGGTGCCTCTACTTATGAATTTAATGCGTTCCGAACGCACATTTGTAAGTCGAAAAAAAATTGTAAGTCGAATCCCATAGGAATGCATTGGGAGAAAAAATTCGTAAGTCGAAGCAACCCTATCTAAAAATTCATAAGTAGAAAAAATCCTATCTAAACCGCATTCAAGATGGCAGACGGAGCTCCATTCGTAAGTAGAAACATTCGTAAGTAGAGTTATTCATAAGTAGAGGTACCACTGTATCAGGGCCGTCTCGAGCAGGTTGGGCGCCCTGGCGCTGAGGCGCAGGGATCGCTCCGGCGCCCCCACCCTCGCAGCGTGCAGCGCCCCCCCTGCCGGCCTGGCGCCCCGCGCCAACGGGACTGCACCTAGAGCCGGGCCTGCACTGTATATAGCTACGCCTTTCCCCCTGTCAGGGCACAGTGGGTGTGTCTCTCACAGAAGAGTCCTTTCTAGCAAACTTACAAGAAACTTCAGCTCCTTTCATGCAGTCTAGCAAAACATGAATTGTTGGTTTTGACTGCATTTGAAATATCCCACAAAATCTAGCTTAGTATTGTCTAAACTAGGCATCCCCAAACTGTGGCCCTCCAGATGTTTTGGCCTACAACTCCCAGGACCAGTGGTCGGGGAAGATAGGAATTGTAGTCCAAAACATCTGGAGGGCCGAAGTTTGGGGATGCCTGGTCTAAACTGACTGGATTTCAGACCAGAGATGCCAGACACTTAACCTGAGACATGGAAAGCAGCTCTAACAATTAGTTGTGACCCATCCCCACTTCTTGATTAGGGACAATGAATATGCAAATAACCTTTCCATAAACATTCTCCTACTCACTCAAACTCTTGTTCAACATCAAAACATTGTTTGTTTGTTTCATTTCTGCAGCACGGGGTGGCTTAGAAAAGCACAAAAATAACAACAACCAACCAACCACATAAAAAAATTTCTTCCAGTAGCACCTTAGAGACAAACAAAGTTTGTCATTGGTATGAGCTCCTGGTGTCTCATGGAGGAGGTACATGAAGAAGGGCTTCAGGCAAGGATTGCAGGGGTTGTGTTGGTTCGTAACAGTCTCAATTCCTCTCTGTGTGGACTGCCACAGCAGTGCAAAACATAAGGCATTAATGAGTATGATGCCTGTGTATATATTCAATCTATGTATCTGTTTAGTATTCTAGTCAGCTGCTTTTTGAAACAAACACCACCTTACCTACAGCTGCCCAATTAGAGCCCCTGAACTAAGAAATGTAAGAAATGTTGTTCATGAATTCTGTTTTACTCAAAGTCCTACTTACTCTCCAGAAAATCCAACTGATTTATTGTTTTGCTACACACTAGGTTGTTTTGTGTTTGCTGTATGCCATTTATGCTACAGCAAAGAGTGAAAGGCCATTTCCTTATGACAGCTCAGCAGTTGCGGCAATATTCAAAGCAAGCACTGCATTTTAACTAAAGCTGAGCAGCTGTGCTTCAACTTTAGGATTCCAGGCAGTGTTGAAGGACTGTTGAGGGCTCCACTGAAGAACTAAGAACACTGCTGAGGGAAGTTGCACACAGACATTGTCAAAAAAGAAGAAATGCATCAGAAAAGAGAACAGTAGAGAAACAGTTGCATGAAATGTGCATTTGCTAATTTATAGCCACAGATGCAAATTTAGAAATAATTACTCTAATTTGCATAGCTATACTCCTCCTATTCTCTGGTCCCACACCTCAACCTATCCATCACAGGGATTTCATTCTCGTTTGCTGGTCTCGGCCACAGCTGAGGGAAGCACAGGATAAGAGGCAGAAAGGAGAAACATGGGGGGGGGAGAAAACAAACTGCCCAGCGCTCAGGTTCCTATACTCCCATACTTTAATTCACAAACTGTAATGGGTACTGGTCATTCCTTGGTTGCAAAAACGAAACAGCAGTGGACGTCATTCTCCATGTAGTTGTAAATTAACAAGGTTTGTGGTCAGATTTGTGGGAAACTTGACTGAAAAATCAATTATTTAAATCATCCTTTTTTCTTGCTAACTTAAATTATGTTTTATTTTTAAAAAAATATATCTTGCTTTTGGCCTCAAAAGCGACTTAAATTATCTTGATTTAAATCCTTAGATCCTGTAGCTATGTTGGTTTGGAGATCTGAAAGATGGGATAAAAATATTTTAATTATTGATTAAAATATCCCTTTCAGCTCAGCTCTTGCTCCACATATGCCCACCTAATTCTGCTGGAAGAATCTAATATTTTAATTTGACTGATTTCTTGATTCAACCTGAGAAGTATTAATTTGCTGGTGGCACACTCACATGCAGTTTTTATGTCCTGGCCAAGAAATCAGTTATTTACATGCATAAAAACATCATTTTGTAAGTGATTGCACAACCATTATAAATTTGACCTTTAAAGCAAACAGTTTATTTATAGTCTCTCCTTTTCTTGATTAAATAGGCCTGCCTGACTCATAAGGTAAATAAAGATACATTTGCAGAGGTTTTAGATTAAAGAGGTGGGTGAATTCAAGTTCTATTTTTAAATTTTTTGACAGTGACAGGTCTTTCCAGAATTGACCCCCTACTAATGGAAGACAGTGTTTCCAGAGTATATTCTTTTAATTACAAAAGCAAGGTGGTTTATTGATGGTATTTGTTCCAGGCTGTTGCAAAATTTCATTTCATTTCATTTTTGTTTAGACCTTGGAAATGAAGGAGATTCAATAAGAGTTTTGCAAAAGACCCAGATGTCTGATTTTCATTGCTCTGGGAAACCAAAGGAATAGTGTTAATTCATCAACAACCTGCTCTTAACAAATATTCTCTAGAACTCTCTCCCTCTTCTTCTCTACTTGGTATCATCCTTGAGTAAAGATCAGACCTAAAATGAGGGCAGTAGCTTTCCAGCACCAGCACCTTTCATGGTTAGGAGTAGGAAATGCAGAAATTCCAGGATTGTGCAGAATCTCCCTGGAGAGGTTTGTACTCATTTGAAGGCTATTCAGACACTTCCTTTGCATGAAAATCCATGAGAACACATGAAGGATTGCACTCACTGTCCCCATGCATGTGGGCCACCCCTGCTTGTGTGAAGAGCCCATAGGTCTATTCTATCTGTATGGATGCAGACACCCCTTCCTGAGGAACAGGTGGAGTTCTAGGGCGAAGGGCCACACTGATGTTGGAGGCAGGACCAGTGGGTGTAGCCCCACCTCCCCTTCCATGTGGTAGATATATGTGTTGGGCAATCCTGTTGAAACTTCCTTCCTTGAAAGGACTGCCTACTTGACTTTTCAATTTTAAAAAATGGACTAATATGTCCAATATAAAAGCAGCAGCAGCAGCAACAAGCATTATGACAGTAAGAGCTGTCCGGCAGTGGAATTTGCTACCAAGGTGTGTGGTGGAGTCTCCTTCTTTGGAGGTCTTTAAGCAGAGGCTTGACAGGCATATGTCAAGAATGCTTTGATGGTGTTTCCTGCTTGGCAGGGGGTTGGACTGGATGGCCCTTATGGTCTCTTCCAACTCTATGATTCTATGATTCTATGTACCAGGAAACAATATGACTCTTGTAATTTTGACTCCTGATCTTGGGCCGGAGCAACCCCACATTTGTGACACTCCACATAGATTTGCAATGCTACCTCCAAATTCATAATGCTATGATCAGTTGGATCATACCACTTTAGAATGTGAGCAGGTAACTGCATGCTTGAAATAAAACTTTATGTTCAATACAAAGTATTCCAGCTGACAAGTTTGGAAATCTTCATTTTCTTGCTATCTCCGACTCCTGGCTGTGGGCACTTTCCATCAAAGGCAGATAAACCAATAGGCATTGCACCATTTTTCTGCCAAAAGGCCTGTCTAGAACCATTGGGACTAAAATGCCAGTATTCATCTTTCTTTGGATCTGGTTACCTTTCAGCTCTTGGTGGCAGAAGTTTCATTTGCGCCTGCCTATGGTGCCACTCACTTTAACATGTAACCCCCTGTGGCTCTGGAGTGCCAGAGCCACATAAAACTATGTTGTAAATGCTTTTAATACATGCCAGATCTCTTCAATTGAAAATAAAATAGAAAGTACTGCAAGGCACATGGCAGTTCAGTGTGGTTATTTCTATGTGGATTGAGGGTTGTTGCAATTAATGCTAGGGCACCCTGCAAGCAGCAGATTCATCACAAGCCTGGCTTAGTGAAGGAAGAGGGACAAGGGAAATTGAGATACGTGCCCCTAGAACACATCTTTTAATGCATTAATATCAGCTGCACTCAAGGAAAGACTTCCAGGCTAGCACAAATGCATTACCTGTTTATTGTTTTTCTTTTACTTTTTTCCCTTGAAGAATTGAAACCAGGCTAAGGGCACCAGACAGGCTCCCTCTGTTTATCACAGTGCACACCAAGTGCACCACCCGACATCTTGCAATTCTGGCAAAAGTTCAGGAGTCAGTGGGAAACACACTGATGTCTGCAGTTTCTAATTGCTAATGACTGTTTCTTAGACCACGAGTAACTTTGCATGTGCAAGTTTGGATTGCTCCACCTGCATGATGTAATGCATCAAAGGGAGGATTTTGGGTTTGCTTGTATAACACACTTTCTTTGTCATATTAGAGAAATAATGTCATTTAAAATAGCTACGGTGCCGCACTTCTCCAAGTTCCTTTTTTTCTGGTGAGGATAGGGTTGCCACCCAGGTCCCATGATTTGACCAGAGGTTTCTAAGTCCTTTAGCAGGCATCCCCAAACTGCGGCCCTCCAGATGTTTTGGCCTACAACTCCCATGATCCCTAGCTAACAGGACCAGTGGTCAGGGAAGATGGGAATTGTAGTCCAAAACATCTGGAGGGCCGAAGTTTGGGGATGCCTGTCTTAGAGGCTCTAAGGGAAGGGGTAAAATTGTGGGGTGCGGGGAGAGACCCAAGGGGGCAAATGAGCCAGGTTGTTCCAAGCCTCCCTATGCTTTGCCTTTTTTTCATTGGGCTCCACACCCTGATCTTTCAGATTCACTCTTTAGCACAGGGTCTGAACCTTGGAAAACCAGGTAATACTAGGTGAGGAGCTGGTTTTCAATGGGAAGTGCTTTATTTAGTGCACAGGGGCATTCAGGATAGCAGCACTCCAAAAGGTACTTCAGTTACACCTTAGGCGCATCTGCCTTTGCTGATGCCTTTTTAGTATTCATGAATGGATTTAGGCTTTGAACTTTGTTGTGACTCTTTCTATCATGAAGTGAGGAAGCCGAGGCCAGGGAACAAAAAAGCGCCAGCTCCTCATCAATGGCCTGAGAAAACTGCTGAGGCAGCCTCCACTTTCCCTGGGCCTACTCAAGACCTATCTACCTTGAGAGAAGGCAGGCGACTCTGAGCTTTAACTCGGTTGATAATTAACTATTCTTGTTTTCTGAAAGCTAACATGTGAAAGTTTAACCTTAGATCACACGAGAAGTACTGAATTGCAAATTCACCATCTTGGAAGGGTGGTGGCTGGAGTTCTTTGTTCTCTGTGAGAGAGAGGATGTAAATGAAGGTCTCCAGGAAACAGCTCCAGGCAAAAAAGATGCTGTAAGGTGAATTATTTCATATTTTGTAAGATGCTGAACCAATACCTTGGACTGGCATAAGTCTTATGGAATTGTTTGGATGTATCTTTGATGTTTTTGTTTATTTTTGAAGAAAGTTCTACAAGTAAAGTTTTAAATAAACTTATGGGCCTTGACAATGTTTTATTTCTAAAAAGGAGTCAGTTTTCATGCATCCAGTCAAAATGTGCACTATTAGCACCTGCAATAGAATAAAGTGCAATTGGGGTGTTCATCAGAGCTCCTTCTACACATAGCAGCCAATATATGGAGAGGCTTGTGGTACAATTTTGTGAACTGAGTGGAATCTTGACGAAGGTGGGGTGACTGGGCACAGCCCTGCTGCCTTGTGCTTTAGTGAACACCCCTCAGGTAAATTTGCACTCATAAAAAGAAGAAACAAAAAACCTACACATTTAGTTCTGCTGCTAAGTTCAGTCTTTAGTTCACTATTTTGGTGTCATCACCCACACACAAACTTCAGGTTTGGCCCTCTGAATTCGATACTTAAATATCTTCTTGAATGTTTGTAATTTTGTAGTGTTTTTGCTGCGCTGATCTCTTAGACTTTTCTATTCCAATTTTCATGTACCTTCCTTTCCTTTCCCTGCCTCATGACGCAGTGCCTTTGCACCACCTCTTTGTTTCTATTCCCTTTAATTGTTGCCCAAAGCACCTAAGAAATAACAAAATAAGTAGCACCCAAGCAAAATTATACAAGGATTGATCTCCCTGAATCTGTCGTCACTTCTTCATTTTGCTTCAGATGAAAATGCCTGTGAGCAGAAGCAGAAGTTTCCGTAGAAAGTGCTTGAAACTTCTGGTTTCAAAAGACGTCAACACACTTCTCTCCAACCCCAATTCAGATAATTAAACATGATGCTAGAACTTGATATTGGTATTGGAGAGAGAGAGAGAGAGAGAGAGAGAGAGAGAGAGAATGGAGAATGTGTATCTTTGCAGGATCAGTTACAGGTAGGTAGCCGTGTTGGTCTGAGTCGAAGCAAAAAAAAAAAAATTCAGATGTGCATGCACACGAAAGCTCATACCAAAATATAAACAAAGTTGGTCTTTAAGGTGCTACTGAAGGATTTTTTTTTTTTTTGCAGGATCAGTAGGAAATGTGTCTGAGGTGGTTGTGGAGCTGAAATTCCAGAGTTTTTCAACAGCTAGGTGTTGGTAAAGGGGTGCTGGGTCCCTTTGACCTCATCTGGAGGGAAGAGTGTTCTAGTCAGCCGGATCCTTCTAGCAAGTTGCAGGTGCCCATGAACTCCCGCAGCTTTTATTTTCTACATAAGTAAAAGGTATATTAAGGCATGAGGAGATGGGAGGTTGCATTAAGAGGTTGAGGACACATTTTGTTGTGCAGGTGTGTTTCTCACATGGTTTTATATTTGGTTACTTGTATTGTTGTAGCCCTTCCAGGGACTTTAGGATGAAGGGCAGCTAATGAGTCTGATAAAGAACAAAATAATAATAAGCAGATCTTGACCTTGCCATTCCCAGATGTGAGAATGATTAGAAACCTCATGCTGAGAGATAGAATGAATAAATGCCATTTAATGCTATAGTATTGCCTCACTCAAACATTTATAGATACATTATTAAGGTTGGTTTATAGTGTAAAAATTCCATTTCAAGATGACTTGGAAATTACCCTTCTCCAAATCACCCCTCTGAGAGAGGCTTAGATGATCAGGCCTCTTCAGTTGTGGCTCCACATCTGCGGTATGCTCTCCCCAGGGAGGTCCACCTGGCACCTTCACTGATATCTTCTTTGTGCCAGACATTTTTTTGATGGACTGAGGTGGTGGTGTTTTGTTATTAGTGTGCTCCCAAAGCTTCCTGTGGATGTTCTGGCAGGAAGCTCAAAAGAAGGGATTTCTTTTGTATATGTGTATTAATGAACTGTCTTGTATGAATTAGTTAATGGTATAATCTATTTTATGTTGCTAGTAAGTCACTTAAAGACCTTTGGGTAATAGGTGGCTAACAAGTAATAATAATTGTTATAATGAGGAAAACACCCAATGAACATTAAAGAAGGAGGAAGAAATTCAATAAGACTAGCAAAAATTATTTCTTTTCAGTAAAGGAAGAGAAAGAGAGTGGCATGATTTCCCCCTTTAGTGTCCATCATCTTTATACTGAGGAGACGTATAGGAACGAGATGTGTTTATGTAATGTAAAGGCCACCTTTACCCACATAGCCACTCTACCAAAATCGCATGGCTCTGCAGGAGGCAGAATTTGTCTAGAAAACATTTGACTGAACCAGAGTGCTTGAAATACCCATGTGCACATTCCCTACAGATCCCAGTAGTTCCGAACTGTTGCAAGGAGCCCCAAATGAAGGTGTTAATAGCTCATTGCTTTTAAAGCAGAAACCTAATTTTATCAAAGCGTCAAACTTAGCTCAGTGCAGATCCTGGAAGCTCACGACCAGCACTTGCAAACAGGGGCATTTGCAAAGGCGTTTAGTGAGGGAGGCGCAGAGTTCTGTCTCTTGCTGCTAGAACCAGAGGCATGGAGGGGCGAGGGAGCTGCTGCACACCTGTGCTATGTTTGCCAATCTGCCAGAGAACAAGCAACTGTATACTTGTAGCAAATGCAAGCAGGTTGTCTTGTTGGAAGAAGAAGGTGCAGCAACTTGAGGCCCACCTAGCCATACCTCAAGCAACAGGACTACATGCAGAGCTATTTGAGAGAGCCGAGTTGACTGAGATTGAGCACCAAGATAAATGGGGTGCCCCCAGGCTGGAGAAAGATTGCCCATTGCAAGAGTCTAACCTCTGGAGGAATGTGACACCCAGAAGAAGGACTGTCACAACCCACACTTTATCATTAGAGTTGGAAAGTTGCTTCCATGCTCTCATCTTGGACACTGATTCTGGGCCAGAGGAGCTAGGACAGCAGTTGCCAAGCTCAAAAGACATTCTATGATCTGTAATATTTGATCTGGTTATACTTCTGCAAAACATAGAAATGGACAGATCAGTCTAAGTCCAGGTTCTCATGTAATCGTTCCTAAATAATTTCTGTTCCATTTATTGATTAATCTATGATTATTTTTTTAAAATCCAAATGATATTTGCATTTAAATATGCATTTTTGAACATTTTACCACAAAACATGCATTTCTGAATGTCTTTTCTCTCCAAATACAATTTTTTTAACATACTTTGAGCCAAAAACAACACCACACCATTTAAGAAGTATGAAATCCAAAGGATAATTAGTCTGGGAGGTATGGATTGGGTCAGTTCCTATTGGAATTCACAAAAATTGAATTCCTCAAGCATCTGTAGTTATACAATACAATCATAACATTTCTGTATTTCCATCACAGGCAGACACAAATTCCATCTTCACAGCTCTCTGAATGTTCTTATCAAAGGAGGAATTGAAGGGAACTGGAAGATGAGGGAAGAGACGTTTTGACATATCTGCATTAGGAATAACTGTAGCAGCAAATTAAACTCTTTTGAGCTCCTATACAAGAAGATACAGTAAAAGATTTTGTAAATGAAAAGAAAAAGATTCAAATTCGGCTAGAACCTGAGTGGAGGCGGGGAATCAACCCTGACTAATCAATAGCAGTTTCTGCATAGCCAGGAACACTGATTGCCAATTTTGTCAGGAGAATGCTGAACATAGATGGGAGCATGGGGGGCGGGGGATGACAAATACCTAAATATTTGTTTCTTGTGCAATGGTTTCATGGGAGAATCTTGAACTTGCTGGTTAAATCGGCACATCCTAGGGAGAAAGACTGTGATAGTGATATCAGATTATGAAACCTAACACACCAAAATGGCACTGCAGGTGCTGCTTTTATTACATTGGATCAGAAAGATCCAAAGGGATCTCTTGCCAGGGCTGCATGTTTGCCATGATTCCACAGAATTGTAATTTTCTTTTTTTACATATTAACACATGCTGCCTTTAATAGGAGAATAAAAATCTTCCAAGGCATTGTATAATTAAAACCAATGCAATCAATAATAAAATAAGTAAAAGCCAGTAAAAATAAACCACAAACACCCAGCTCCCCCATCCCCAAATAGCAAAAATAAGGTATTATATATAACTAGGAAAATAATAATCAGCAGAACACAGCCAAGAAAGAAAGCAGGCAAAAACAAATATGTCTCCAAGGCTTTCCTAATCACCTGAATTTCGGAGGCCAGTTGGAGCACAAGTGGCAAAGTGTTCCAGAGCATGGGTCCACAACAGAAGAGATGGTTCTTCAATCATTTTGGCCCAAAACATTTAAGGCAGTGCTGGGGAAACTTTGCCCCTCCAGATGTTGCTGAAATACAGCTCTCAGCCTCCCCAGCAATCATGGCCAAGGGCCTGGGATGGTGGGAGTTGAAGTTCAAACAACACCTGGAGGACCAAGGGTTCTGGTTCAAGGCTCAAAAGCTGAAAACCAGTACTTAAAATTGTAATAAAAATCTACCAGAAACCATTGTAACCAAGTTGATGTCACCGAGTACCCCATAAAAGATGCAGAATGTGGTATGATTGCTTCTCAGTGTCCTTCAACTCTTAACAGTTCTGGGTTGTCAATAAATGTGAAATTACAGAAGTCAGGGGGGCTGCTGAATAAGTGAATCAGTGGCCAGGGTTACAGGTAGGTAGCCGTGTTGGTCTGGATCGAAGTAAAATAAAAAAATTCCTTCAGTAGCACCTTAAAGACCAACTAAGTTTTTATTTTGGTATGAGCTTTCGTGTGCATGCACACTTCTTCAGATACAGTGAAATGGAAGTTTCCAGGCACTTATGTAGAGAAGGGGTGGGGAGGGGTGGGGATGGGGAGGGGGGATCACTCAGAAGGGTGGTGGAAATGGGTGATTGACTGACTGATAGCTGTTGATGACCGCAAACAAGTGGCCAGGGGTGGGACTTCAATATTATGGATTTTTAAATATATATATTTTTTAAAATGTGTTCATATTTAGACCACCTGTATGCAGATCTCAGATTTCAAAAGACAAACAGTAATCTGAACTGTGCTGATTACTCTTCCCACAGAGCAAGGTTGCAGGTGAAGAGATGAAACTTACAGTCAACAAAATTAGGAAAATGCTTGTACTGTATTACATTAGTTAATTAATGACTAGAAGGTGAACTTGGATGATGATGGCCTATTATTAAGTACTAAACATTTATGAAGGTTAATTATCCAGTGACAGAGGGTATTAAAGTGCATTTTTGAAAAATACCCTCTGGACCTATCGACTTAGAGGAAGAAAGGAGGAAGGTCTACATATTTCCGGAGGATACCCACCAAATTTATTGCAGAACTCAGGCTGGAGCTAGTTCTAGTAGAGCAATACAGAAAGTGTAGAGCAATACAGAAAGCAATACAGAAACTGTGAATTATTTATTGCATCAGTGAAATACTTAAAATCCCAATTAAAGCATCATTAATTTCTTACAGGCCAAGGGAAAACTGTGTTAATTTCTGCTCTGCATGTTCCTCCTGCTTATTCAAAATACAGCGAGATTTGTCCCCCCCCCCCCAACTACATCAGTGGTAGGTTGTTTTGTGAAATGTGCAATATTATTGATAGGTTTTCGGTGCACAGTTAAACTGTAGAAGAAAAAATCTCTCACTGAAATATCCTTGCTGAGAAAACCATCAACGAGAGATAAAAATATTTTGTATCCTTTGTGACAAAAGAGGATAATTGTGAACACACTGCAGCTAAGGATGAAGAAATGTGCCTGAGACCTGTTGCTAGCTGGCCTTGTTGAAACTCTTTTAGCTGCCATTGAAATTACTCAGATATTTTGCTGGTGAGAAAACCCCACTTGGCTTCAAATTATGATTTATGTGAATTATTTTGTGGCAACTCCAGGTACCTCATAGGAGTGGTTGTTGTTGTTGAAATCTGTATACCACCCTTCAACCAAAGATCACAGGGCAGTTCACAACGTAAGAATATGAAACGTAAACTCAAAATACATAATAAAACAAAAACAAACCAATAACCCTCCTCCCACAAATACCATATTTCCCATAATATGCAATTATGTGTACAATTAATACACCGTTCTTTTTGTTTGGAGAACTGCATCATAAAACTTTGGGAAGTTTTGATAGATAACTTTTTTCAGTTTGTGTATTGCTTCGGGAAGTACGGTAGGTTTGCATGAAAATGCAAACTGAATTAACTTGTACCCCATTGCTACTTTGTGAGCATGCACAGTGTTGTTGATCGTCATTTATACCCAACAAACGGCAACCAGTAAGAATCATTTATGACAAGTTAATGACAAAAACAATTTTTTTCCCCAATATTGAAACTAGAGGCTATGCAAGTGTTTAATATAATACTTTTATTCTTAGAGATTTTAATGAATTGCATTCTTAAAGTGTGCTGGGAGACTGTTTAGTTATTAATAACTTCATTTAACTTTCTAAAACAATAGCATGGAAAATTCGTTCTAATTAATGAAGACTGAAAAAATAAGCTTGTTGGAGCTTCACTGACACCTTGACCTACTTATAAATAAATAATTCTAGCTTAGTAAAAGAGTGAAATTCAGTACTAAAGAATTACTTGCCTTTAACCATGTTATGCTTGGACAAAATCACTTTACTAATCCAATACTAGGATCAAATAGACCCCAGTTATATTGCTGGTTTATTAAAAATAAAAATAAAAAAATCATGAAATTAAAGAAGCATTTTAGTTCAATGTAGAAAAGTTTGATTGAAGTAAGGGGTCAGAACTATAAGTATATCTAAGGTTTGGTAATCATAGGCATCTTATATGTTTCACCCTTTCTCCCAATTCACAGCCCATCCAATTCGTAAGCCCATTAGGCTGACTCTAAAGTCTTACTCTCTCTCCCTCTCTTCCCTGGCAGAGATTGCCAGAGTGCCTTGCAGGAAGGGGCCCTGGCGATCCTCAAAAGGACACAGCACCAACAGGTCCTTTTGAGGATCGTGTGGAATTTTTTTTTTGGGGGGGGGGTCTTGAAAATACTGGGGGTGGCCCCCTTCCCCCCATGGCCTGCTCCTCCTCCTTTCTTCTTTCCCCTTTCCTCTCCCACTCTCTCTCACTCACACTTCTCTGTGATCAGTTATAATCCCCAAGCTCCCTATAAAGGCCCTCATTTTTAAAAAGAAGCATTGTTTCAGGTGTGGGCTGAAAAGTTTCCATAAGCCCTTTTAAACAGGACCATAATCAAGTTCAGCAGGATGCAAGAGATCAGAGGAGGCAATTTGAAGAAGATGGTGGGAAATGAGCCATTCTTCCACAAATGTGCATGATTAAGAAGCCTGTATTTCAGATCGCAGATAAACATGAGGACAGTCCCATTTGTGCTAACATAGAGTTCAGAGCTCACCGAAGAAGAAGAAAGTGCTTGTTCCTCTACTGATTTCTTAATGGACCGTGCTGAACATTAAGCCTGACATTAAAATGAAGAGAGTACCTAGAATCCTTGCATCCACAGCAAAGGCAGCATCTGAAATTAGTGGGTGAACTTGCCTAAATTGAATTTATTATTGCTTTGTCATGTGTGGCTGTCACAGACGCTCCCAGTAATCAATGATGCTGGGCTGGCAACCTTTTAGATTGCCCTAGTTTGATTGACAAAGTCAGCTGTGAATTTATCTGATTTTGGATTTGAGGCAGTCTTGCCGATTAAGAAGTCTGGGATTTAATACAATGTTATGAGTTGGGCGGGGAGGGGGAGGTAGTAGGATTTATGTGAGATTCTTCTAAGCCCTGGATCCTGTACATGTTTAATTATCAGCCAGGCTAGTTTCCGGTCTTGAGGTGATCGCCCGGGCCATTGAAAGAACGAACAAAGGAGCTCTCTGCGAGATGACAAATGGGTCCCTCCCTCAACTCAAGAGATAATTAGAGAAACAAGGCCTGAGTTTCGAATTGAAAAGGTAGTGAAGTGGCCTAGAAGCAAAGCAGCAAGTTGGAGAGAAAGATCATAACACAATGTTAATTTAAATTACCAGATTTAATTATGAAAAGTAACTACCGTGTTTTCCCCTTTTTAAGACACCGTCTTATAACTTTTTTTCCTCAAAAAAACACACGGTGTCTTATTTTCAGGGGATGTCTTAAGGCTTGGTGCTCTGTGCAATCACACATGACACTTTCTGGCACATGCAGATGGAGATACAGATCAGCTGTAGCGCAGAAATCAGCTGTTCCGGGCTTAGTTGTAGCGCGTGCCTAGCGAAGTCAGCCCTGAGAAGGGAAAATGGCATTTAAAAATGCCTTTTGAAGTGATTTTAGCCTGCCTCCCCGCTGCCCGGAACCGGCTGCTGCAGCGCGGAGCGCCCAGCAGTGCCCGGGTGGAGCGCCCAGCAACACGGACGGAGCGCTCAGCAGCACCAGGAGGAGCGTCCCACCGTGCCAGGCGGCGGGGTGGCAGGCCTCCTTGGCATGGCGAGGAAGAGACGAGGTCGCTGGCTCGGGCGCTCCTGAGTCCTGACCCCAGCCGCTTCTACGCGGCAGCAGCAAAAGAACCGTGCGGCCACATGGAGAGGCGAGCGCCCGAGCGGGAGATGCGCTCTCTGCAAAGCTCTGCACTCACTTCATCCGCCCAACGGGAAAGCGAAGTGGGGAAGAGAAAAAGAGGAAAAACCGAAGCGGCTCTTTTTCTCTTCCCCACTTCGCTTTCCCGTCGGGCGGATGAAGTGAGTGCAGAGCTTTGCAGAGAGCGCATCTCCCGCTCGGGCGCTCGCCTCTCCATGTGGCCGCACGGTTCTTTTGCTGCTGCCGCGTAGAAGCGGCTGGGGTCAGGACTCAGGAGCGCCCGAGCCAGCGACCTCGTCTCTTCCTCACCATGCCAAGGAGGCCTGCCACCCCGCCGCCTGGCATGGTGGGACGCTCCTCCTGGTGCTGCTGAGCGCTCCGTCCCTGTTGCTGGGCGATCCGCCCGCCGCTGCTGCGCGCTGCAGCAGCCGGTTCCGGGCGGCGGGGAGGCAAGCTGAAATCACTTCAAACGGCGTTTTTAAACACCATTTTACCTCCTCAGGGCTGACTTCGCTAGGTGCACGCTACAACTGAACCAGGAACAGCTGATTTCCCCGCTACAGCTTATCTGTATCTCTGCGCTCTGCTTCCTTGCTTTGCCTGCCGCTGCTGAGCGTTCCACGCTGCAGCAGCTGGTTCCAGGCCCCCAGTTGGCAGGCATGGGGGTATGTCTTATTTTCGGGGTATGTCTTATATTTCTCAAATGCTTAAAATTGCTGCCCTGGCTTACTTTTTGACTACGTATTAAAAAAGGGGAAACACGGTAATCCATGAAGCTCCATGCATCTAAAATATAGCAGCCAAGCCAGCCTCAATCCCTTTCAAGCAACTCCAAAGACTTCCTGTTTTATTTTTATTTCTGTGCTGTTGATTTTTTTTAAAAAAAACAATGACGAACCTAATAGAGCATAGATGTAGGGGCAGTCATGTATCATGCTTTATAATGGAAAGTCATCCATCCAAAAGGCTGTCGTCAGGCTGTCCTTTATTTGAGGTTTCTGGTCCAAGTCTGATTCAGAGACAAAGAACAATGAGAAGGGAGAGAGGGGTCTTGAAGTTGGCAATCCATCAACCATGTTAGCACTTGGATAAGTGTCTGAGCAGGCACACAGATGATCCACTCAGTCTTCTCTACTATGGTGAAAAGTATAGCCTTTCTATTTAAATTAAATATTTCTAAATTAGTATCTAGCCATATAAAACAGCATATCTAAATTTTATGTAAATTTCTGTCCTCCTTTTTTGGTGATTCACCTGAAACTGACCACTTCTATCCCCCGCTTTAATTTTTGAACAATTGGGAGTGGTAGTATTTTGATAAAAATAAATTAAAGTTAATGGTTGTCTTTACTTCCCCTGTGGTGTGTGGCTTAGGGAAAATATATTTTCCCTCAGCTGCCTGAGAACAAATTGGCATGCTATGTGTTTGTACATATAGGACACTAAAATCAGTAAGGAATTGCTTTCATTTGCTTTCCAGAACAATAGCTGTATTGTTACTTGAGTGTTGCTCCATCAAAATCCAGTGGAGTAATCCTGCATAGGTTTAGGAGTTCTAACCTGAAGTTGCTGTCCTTTCTATCACAGGAAGCTTTTACTGAATAGTACAATCTATATTTTAATTATGTCTATTTTTTAAAGTCTGTGTTTTTCTCATGACTATTTATACTACCTTATGCAAACCAGATGATAGATAGATAGATAGATAGATAGATAGATAGATAGATAGATAGATATTGACAAAGTGGTATATGAATCATCCTAAAATTAAATGCATATATTCCAGATTAGTTAACCCTTGGCAGATTAGCCCTGATAAAAGTTGCCCCCCTCAGGCATAAACAAAGCGAACAAGACCCAGAGAGGTTTCCAAGCCAGCTTTGTATGAAAACCCAAAAAGGCAGCATGAGGAGTCCATTCATCTCCAGAGGAGACACATTGACTGGCCCCTTCTGAGCAAAGCAATTAGATTAGCTTAATTTCACTCTCCTTTCTGTTTTTCCTAATTGGTGGTTATGCAAAGACTGGCCTCAGAGAAATCCTACCCTTGGCTCTACTAAAGTTCAACTGCTTGGCCGTGGTATTGTTACAAAGGTAGACTTTCTTCATGGCGGCGAGGGAAGATGCAAAACACTTTTATAATTTAACTAGCTGACCCGGCCACACGTTGCTGTGGATTTTTTTTGGGGGGGGGGATTATTGATGTCATTTGTGTTTTGAATGGTAATGGTTGCATAACTTGTTTTGGGTTAGTGTTTTGATGTAATATGCTTTTCTGGGTGTTTCAACTTTGTGCTTGTATTGATGGTTTTTATTTTTTTGGTCTTCTTATGATTGTGCATTTTTGTTTGTTTGTTTTGGTAGTTTTATTTATGTTTTTAATTTTAAGAAGTGTGATTTCCCCCACCCTGTTCTGATTCAGGACATTTCCTGTCCCTTCCTTCCCCCACCCTCTGTTTATCCCTGTGATTCCCCCTCTCCCGCGTGCAGTTGTTACATAGATAGATAGATTAGATTAGATGATAGATAGATGTGGCTTAATGGGTTTTTATGGTTTTTTTTTTTTTAGAGATTTGTTTATTAAGGTGGTATTTTGTTTAGTTTTGTAGAGTTTTTCTGTTTGTGGGTTAGAAGTTGGTAGGGTTTAAGATGTGGGTGTGGTGTGTTTGTGTGTTGTGGTGTATTTATAGTGTGGGTAGTTGGTATGTGTTGTTGTGTATTTTCTATGTTTTTGCTTGTGGATTGTTTTTTAAAAAATTGTTTCGTCCCTCTCCCCCCACCACCGCCCTCTCCGCCCCGGGCCTCGTGGGGGCCTGGCAGGGGCCTACATAAAACAAAGGCCATGCTGCGGCCTGTGATCTGGGCACTCCCCCTCCCCCCAGGGCCTAGTGGGGGCCTAGCAGCCTGGCAGGGGCCTAGGGGTCTGGTAATGGCCTCCTTGGTGGTTTCAGTTGCTTGGTTGAAGATGTCATTATTTGGCGCCGCCCTTCAGAGCTTTTGCTGGTGACAGCGTGCAATCTGCCTTTCTATTGGATGCTGCTGGAGTCTTCAGAGCTTTTGCTGGTGATGTTTAATTTGGGTGCCACTTTTTGCGTTTATTCACTATTTTTGGTGTGAAAGCTGTGCTTTTTTGGAATTTTTTTTATGCCAGATCCCTCACTGATGGGCATGGAACGTTGTGGCCAAATTTGTTACATTACAGTTCAGCGGTTACAGAGAAAGGCTGTTTCATCCGCGTGCGCAATGCCTATATTTTTATATATAGAGAGATATTTTCCTTGTGGTAGTGCATCTTTCAAAGCAGCAGCAGTGCTTTTAAAATAATTTTTTGATTAGTTTTCACATTTTTGTATATCTTTACATTAACCATTTCACACATCCAAAAAAGAGAAGGTTCCTTAGAACCATCAGACTTCCCTCTCTCCCTCCATGGGTCCTTTGTATAATAGAAAGCTATCTGCATCCTTTTAAATTATCCAATTACTATTTTTTTCCATTTAAAAAAGCAACATATGATAAGAATTTCACATTGCAAGCATCTTCACATTCCTGCCAACAGCAGCAGCAGCAGCAGCAGCAGTGCTTAATGGCAGAACGCTGACTCCAAGTAGTTTTACAGCAGTTCTGTATCGCAAGGATTAAATAATATACACATTGCTTTTGAGCAGCTGTCAGTTCTGATTTCATAATATCAAGAACACAATTAGCTCCAGTGACAAGCAGGAATAAAACAACTGTTTATTACCTGATGAAGCTTGGGATCACAATAATACTCAGCAAATACATTTTACTGGGCATTTTTTCCTTTGAATTGGAGCAGCAATGCCACCTCAACCCTTGTACCTGTTTGCAAGCAAGGTACGAAGGATGAAAAAGTCCTCTGTTTTTAATGCTTGATGCTTTATTATGTTTTATATATTCTGTAAGCCGCCCAGAGCGGCTGGGGAAACCTAGCCAGATGGGTGGGGTATAAATAATAAAATTGTTGTTATTGTTGTTGTAAATAATGCAAAGTATTTATTATTAAATGTTTTTATACCACCTAGCATCTATGTTTCAAGGGGGGAATAGGTGGAGGGGGGAAAGATGGGTGTGGGTGGGGTCAGGTGGGGTCATACCGGGGTGAATCACCCTCCCCTCCCCACCCTCCACCCTCTACTTCTTTTCCCCTTTCTTCCCAATATCACAACAAATGAAACTGATTTGTAAAAATGTCATGAGAGACATTGCATAAGAAACTAAGAAAACTTTTAATAAAAAAAGAAAAAAAGGAAGAGCTTCACATGTTCGCTAGCCATTTGTAAAGGTAAAGGTAAAGGGACCCCTGACCATCAGGTCCAGTTGTGACCAACTCTGGGGTTGCGGCACTCATCTCGCGTTATTGGCTGAGGGAGCTGGCGTACAGCTTCCAGGTCATGTGGCCAGCATGACAAAGCCGCTTCTGGCAAACCAGAGCAGTGCATGGAAATGCCATTTACCTTCCCGCATTTTGATTTGCTTTCGAACTGCTAAATTGGCAGGAGCTGGGACCGAACAATGGGAGCTCACCCCGTCACGGGGATTTGAACCGCCAACCTTCTGATTGGCAAGCCCTAGGCTCTGTGGTTTAACCCACATATGATAAGAATTTGTAGGTGGCTGTAATTACCTTTAAAAAACAAGCAAAAGAAGACAGGCAGCTTTGGGAACACCTCTAAAGTGGATTTTTTAATATAAAAAAGTGCATATAAGGATTTGTGCAGATTTCAACAACAACAAAAAGCTACTTGGTACCAGGGCAGGGCAGACATTACTTTAGTGCTATGACTGGGACCAGCCAGAATTTGGTCTTGGGTCCATTCCTAAGAGATATCCCTATCCCTGGTTTTCATATGCCCAACAAATACACATATTCCTCTCCACACTTGTTTACAGAAACCCTTCTGAAAAAATGTCTTGCCTAGTTTGCAATATTCTCCTGCTTCACCTTTCCTTTGTAATTGCAAGTGTCACTAAATTGATGGAAGATGAAACATTTGTTGACTAAGGGGATTTCAGATGGATCTGAATATCTGATCTATTTCTGCTCAATTTTCCCTTTCATTATGCAAAGAGAACAAAATAAAAAGCAGATATCAAAATACAGACCTTTTGTAATTAAAGTGCTCCACGTCACACTTTTTAAATCACAAAGCCCCCCAGTTGTAATAGTGCTCTGCTGGGCAAGCAACTAAATTTAATTAGTTTTCACCCTTCCATGAATATTGCATTTAGCATAATGCCCACAGTGAATGAAATTCAGTTAAGAGAACAATTCTCTCTATTAAAAAAACTTTAGGTTTTTTTCAGTTCATGCTTCAGTAATTGGGAAGAAATAATGGTGGGAAAAGACAAGAAGAGACAATGAACTTTGGTTGGCAATGGTAAGAATCGTTAACCTCTCTCACTCCCTTTGTTTTTCCATTCAAGGGCAAAAAACAACTTTTCAGAGTGTGCAACAATTGTGTCATTGTTTTTCTTCCTTTTCTGTGATCAACTCTTACAGAACTTTAGTCTACAAAGCTGCAACATTCTAGCTACCAGCTAGTGGCAAGCCCAGGCCTCCACCAGGTCAACTTTTAGGGCAGCCAAAGGGGTTTTTGCCAAGCATCACTCCTAACTCCTTGTAATACAGAGGTTTTCCAGATATGTCCCAATACAGTGTAATACAGAGGTTTTCCAGATATGCCCAATAGGGCATCAAGTGGGAGGAATGAATAAATTATAAGGAATCCCTAACTCAGACATAAGTTTTAAGACCCAAAAGAAATAAAAAAAGAATCTCTAAAAAAACTAGCTTTTGTGGTTATAGCAATGTGACTTTTTTTCTTCAAACAAGAACATTCATTCTGAAATCATTGAACACAACAGTTCCTTAATATGTTAATACTCTGTGGGTTCGGAGAATTGTTTCAATCATAAAAATGGGGGGAAATTATGCAAATGGTGAGATTTATCAACATTTGTATTTTGTGACTAGTGTTGCATTTGAAATGGTTTAATGTATTTAATGAGAGGGTACTCAAGGTGAAGAACCATATAATTTTACACAATTGGCAATGTGGTCGCACGGCAGCTAACAATAAAAATAAAATACACTTATTAAAAACAGTTTAGCTATAAAACAGCATGAGTATCAAAAAGTTGAATGTTAAAGAGCAAAGCTACAAACAATTCTGTAAATCAAATTGTATTTACTAGATATCTAGAGAACCTCAAACAGCTAGCCAGATAAGCTGCTGAACGCAAGGAGTATCATAAAGAAAATTTCAAAGGGACCAAAAAGTCCTCCTTCTCTTAGCCATTCAACATATCTCAGGTGTTAGTGATGAGTGTCTGGAGGAAGTTGGTGGATGGATGGCGGCTAACAGATTGAGGTTGAATCCTGTACTGTTTTGGGGAAATGGGGCGAGCAGGTGGGGGGGACTCCCTGGTCCTGAATGGGGTCACTGTGCCTCTGAAGGACCATGTGGGAGTCATTTTGGACTCATAGCTGTCCATGGAGGCACAGGTCAATTCTGTGTCCAGGGCAGCTGTTTACCTGCTCCATCTGGTACGCAGGTTGATGCCCTACCTGCCCACAGACTGCCTCGCCAGAGTGCTGCATGCCCTAGTTATCTCCCACCTGGACTACTGCAACATGCTCTACGCAGGGCTACTTTTGAAGGTGACCCAGAAACTGCAACTAATCCAGAATGTGGCAGCTAGACTGGTGACTGGGAGTGGCTGCCGAGACCATATTACTCCGGTCCTGAAAGACCTACATTGGCTCCTAGTATGTTTCTGAGCACAATTCAAAGTCTTGGTGCTGACCTTTAAAGCCCTAAATGGCCTCAGCCTAGTATACCAGAAGGAGCATCTCCACCCTCATCGCTCTGCCTGGACACTGATTTCCAGCTTCAAGAGCCTTCTGGCAGTTCTCTCACTGCGAGAAGTGAAGTTACAGGGAACCAGGCAGAGGGCTTTCTAGGCAGTAGCACCCACCCTGTGGAATACCCTCCCAGTGGATGTCAAACAGATAAACAGCTATTTGATTTTTAATAGACATCTGAAGGTAGCCCTGTTCAGGAAAGTGTTTAATGGTTGATGTTTTATCGTGTTTTTAATATTCTATTGGTAGCTGTCCAGAGTGGCTGAAGCAACCCCGTCAGAGGGGGGGACGACATATAAATAATAAAATTGTTGTTGTAGTATTTGAAACAGGGCCCTGGAGAGATACATGTGGGCATATGCATAGATACATATAGTTGACCAATAGCTTTAGCATTCCCTTAGCATTCTACAGGAGCTTGGGGCAGAATGGCATTTTGTAATGAAGCAGTGGGGAACTGGGATACAACCCCTTTCTTCCATCACCATGAACTGTGCTAGCTGAGGCTGATGGGAGTTGGAGTCTAACAACAAATGGGGCAACATGTTGCTTTACAAAAGTAGAGTATTATATACAATATAATACATCTCCAGGGTTCTTTCTTTTCAAGGAATACATTACAATAAAGGCTGCTGACCAAATACTTTCTCATGGTGAATAGCTCAAGAGCACATGGTTTGTGTGAGAAAGGTCTCAGGTCCAGCCCCAAGCACCTCCACACAGGGCGGGGAAGACCCCTTTTGGAAACCCTTGAGAGCCACTGCCACTCAATGCAGATGATACAGAACCAGAGGCGGTTTTAAGGTAGCTGACCAGTGTGGTTGCATTGGGTGCTGCCCTGTTGTGCTAGCCTCTAGAATGGAGCGCAAGAGGCGGGGGCACTGAATTTTTGTGCTGCACAGAGCGCTGCTGAAATTTGAGAGCCCAAAGTCCACTATATGGGGGCTGGATGGGCACATAGTTTGACTCAGTATGATTACAGAAGGAAAATCATAAATCCATGCACGAGAGAAGTCCAAAATACAGAAACATCTGAATATGCCTAAGAAAATCCAGAATGCTCTATTCCAGTATGTGTGGTTGAATTTAATATCCCTAAATCAGCCTAGGTGGTTGATCAAATCCTCCACAGCAGGGCCAGCAAACATATTCTCATATATTTGTCCGGGTTCTCCAATATATGCAAAAGGTTAGGAATCTGACGTCAGTGCCTCTGCACCTGGCAGTGTATGAGGATAAAAGAGAAAAACAACAACTGCAGGCTTACAATCCGCAAGGAGATAGTGTTGGCACTGAGCAGTGAATCTCAGAGAAAAGAGGTACAGGGGTAGGCTGAGTGGTGTGGAGTGTCAGGGTGCCGAGCCAGCAGGGGGCGCTGCGGCAAGAAATGGGGTGGTGGCGGGGGCGCCGGAGCGATCTCCGCGCCACGGCGCCCGACATGCTTGAGACGGCCCTGCGGAGGTAGCGAGTGTGACTATGATGATCATACATCTCCATAAGAATGAAAAACAACAACTATGAACTTGACGTGAACTCCACATTTACAAAATAGCATTCAAAGTTTTATTCAACCAGCTTCTGTCAAACTAAGTGCAGATCCTGGGAGCTCATTACCAGAACTTGCAAACAGGGGCGTTTGCAAGGGTGTTCAGTGGGGGAGGCCACCTTCCTTGGAGGTTTTTAAGAAGAGGTTGGATGGCCATCTGTCATGAATGCTTTAGCAGAAATTCCGGCATTGCAGGGGGTTGGACTAGATGACCCTCGGGGTGCTTTCCAACTCTATGATTTTATGATTCTGTTGCCTTTAAAATGAAACAACACAGTAGAAAACTGTAAAAAGAACACCTGCTCTCAAAACCATTTCCATGCCAAAGTCCCAGGCTTTTAAATGAAATGGTTACAACATAATTACATAGTCTAGCTATATATTTATGGACGGAAATTTGTGGGAAGCATTTTAGTTTTGTGTATGTTTCCCACATATTCAATTTGCCTTCCTCCCAAGAGCAAGTGGCAACTCCCCAGCATTCCTCCCCCTGCTCTGTATCACTGGTTCTCACTAATGGTGTGGAATCATGTAATAAGTAGACATTTTTGGATTCGGTGCATTAACTACACTAAGTGAGCAAATAAGCTAAAGTGGCTGTCCCTAAAGACCGATTAATACATTAAGCTTAACTTAATATTGCCTGTGCATGTAGGTATTGCTTTTATTCTGAAATGTTAGCAACAGTTTGCAAGAAGAATACATTCTATAGCAATATTCCACCTTTTTTCATTACACTGTGTGAACGGAAGGGACCTGGAAGCTGCCTAGAAAAGGGTGTGTGAAATTATTATAGTTCTCTGAGGTGAGCTGTATTATACTCAGGTGTGTAGACCAATTAGTTCACCAGCTTTGTTAATCCTGGCACTTGAGAAGAATGTAAAAATGTAAGAAGACGCAGGAAAACTGTGGGTGTATTTGGATGGAGAACCAAGCCATAGATGGATGAAAATGCTCAGAGCAATTTTACTCAACTTTTCAATACTCTTTCCCCCAGATTTCTAAAGCTACTTTGCCTCAGTGACACCCCGCCCCAAATACTTACTGAATTTTACTTTAAGGAATATTTAGTGAGAAAGCGGTAATGTGAGATTTGTTAATTTCCCCTTGGGCATTAGGTATGCAAGCCAATGAGACAAATCCTTTGGCTTAATTAATTAATTGTTATTATTGTTATTAATGCTGAAAAGCAATTATATGAAATATCCTTAAAATGGAGTTTTTCATTCATGAAACCACCATGGTTGATCCCTGTCTGCAAAATCTCTCTCCTTCTACTGAAATGGTTTCTCCTTCCTCCAAGAAGCTCAGAGCAGCTAACCTTTTCTGACCATTCTCTCTAGAGCTGCTCAATGTATTCATATGTCAGGCTTGATGTATTCATATGTCAGGCTCTGCTTTCACAAGTGATCCCCCTCTTCCCCTATGCTTTAAACACTTGGGGGGATAGAAAGCAATTGTTAATGCAAACTTACAAACGCTTGAGGAATTCTCTATCAATTTTGAAATATTTCACAAGAGATGTAGGTATACGGATGTCAAAAGATTCCCTAAGTTATATGATCAGGAAAGCCTATGGGCAGGGCAGAAGGTGGGGAGTCATCTGTCATTGAGCAAAGCCTACTTTTCATCTTTCTATAACTGCTTTGTGGGGGAATGGCTGAAATACTTTACTAATATCACAAAATGTGCAAATCTCTCTCCTGTGGTAAGTCTGGCAGCAGCTATTATTGTGAGTATAATGCTGACATTCCAAAACTGAGTTAAAATCTCTCTCTTTCTCATTTTCCCTCCCACCAGTGTAAGTGGTGACTATCATGATGCGATAACTATGAAGAATAATCTTACAATTTGGCAGGCAGGGTGGGGGCAGCCAACTTAATATTGCAATTTGTCTAGGTACACAATCTGGATGTCCATATGGGAAGGAAATGATTTTTTTATTGACAAAAAGTGTTCTATGATGATTGGAATGATTAAAAATATTTCAGTTATTAACGGGTGGCTCTCTTCAAACACTGTGCTGTCTCATCCTGTTAATGAATTTTGTAATGAAAAAGAGATAGGAATAATAATAGTCATTATTCACAGTGAATTTAAACTGCTCTCTCAATACAATATCTTTCTTCCTATATAATGAATCCACAGAGACAGAGGAGGGTCTAGCAAATTTATAGGAAGGGTCCATAGCTGCCAAGTCTCCCGTTTTTCGCGGGAAACCCCCGTATTTTAAACCGTTTCCCGCTGGCAGCCTGGATTGGAAAAAATCCCGTAAATCTCCCGGATTTCCTACCTGCCAGGGAGACTCCATTTTGGGTCTTGGCGCCACCTGATTTCCGGTGCCCATACATGGGTAGCGTGGCACCGGAAGTCGCTTCTACGCATGTCCGGACATGCATAGAAGTGACTTCCGGTGCCGTGCCGCTGCTGATCCTGTATTTTTCAGCGGGGGACTTGACAGCTATGGAAGGGTCTTCTTTATGTGTGACTCAGTGAGCCCAGATATACTGTAGGTTCTTAAAGGGCTTCCAACCAATTTGAAAGACAGCTGTTCAGACTCCTGTTCATAGTTACTTGGAGAAAGCCCTCTTCAGGCCAGTAGGGCTTCCTTCCGAGCAAACATGCATGGGATTAAGATGCATGTGTAATAATCTGCCTTTGATGCAACTGAGTTCAGAACAGATGCCTTCTGGGCTTAATGAAGGAAGTGTGATGTACAGGCAATAGTTTCTGGAGGCAGCCAGAAACTTGAGCCTTGAGCACCAGGGAGTTAAGTCTTCTCCCTTTCCAAACCAGGGCTAAGAAGCTTTCGTGCTTTGTTTCCCTTGAGCAGACTGCTGCCACTTCAGAAATGTTTATTATTTTAAAAAGCAAAATGGAGATTTCAGTGCCGCTCCCTGTCAATAGATGTAAATCATATCTATGTTGTCGTTCTAAAAACTCACCTTTCAATATGAACTGACACTATGTCTGTTTCTCGCTTTCCCCTGGTTTTAATATCCAGGGCATTACATCCCAGTAGCAGCAGGAGACGTTAACCAGGCCCACTGTGTATATAATACTGTCAATATCTTTATATGAATTGACATAAGTTATGGCATCTCGGAGCAGTAAACATTAGAAACCTTGTATTTTTCATGGGGAGGGGGGATATCTCCAAATATCTGAAATAAAATAAGCCAGTTATAAATATATGGAGAAATCTTTACACCACAACACGTGGAAAATAAAAGTCAGCCTATGCAGAGATTGACAAAGCCATCATGTACAGCCTTGAACATACTTTTGAAAGTAATTTTCCAATTTCCATTCATATAGGTCATAAATTAATGGCCTCCATGCAATACTGTGTAAGACAAAACTAGAATAGACTGCTGTGACGGACAGCTGAGCCAGACCAGAGTCTGGGGATGCATACCTCAGGATTCTAACAGAGGGCTGGAGCCTCTCTCTGATTGGCTGCCAAGACCGACAGACCTTGGGTTACACATGCTTCAGGTTATAAACGTTTCAGGTTACAGACTCCGCTAACCCAGAAATAGTTCTTCAGGTTAAAAACTTTGCTTCAGGATGAGAACAGAAATTGTGGCACGGTGGCAACAGGAGGCCCCATTAGCTAAAGTGGTACCTCAGGTTAAGAACAGTTGCAAGTTAAGAACGGACCTCCAGAACAAATTATGTTCTTAACCCGAGGTACCACTGTACTGAGATTTCAAAGGCAGAATTGATGTCTGGGGGAAACACTCAACAGCTTTGGGAGTTTATTACAAAAAGCTCAACAACTTTCAGGGGGGTCGTGGTTTTTTTTTTTTTTAAAAAAAATATGGCAACCCTAGTTTAAGAGAGAGCAGGAGGGAGAATTAGGGAGAGTTGGTTCTGGCCTGTGTGTAACATCCACTCTGAGGAGAATATCTACAGCTAGAGGAAGAAGCCTCGTAGCTTAGATAGGAAGACAGTGTTGCGTTTCTAGGTAAGTATTCAGACAGGAGTGAACTGGAACTGGAGGACTGAGTTTGAGCAGAAGTAGAAGTTGTGAGGATAAAGTCTCCTTGGGTCTCCTTCTAGTCAGGAGGGGAGAGATCTTCTAGAATCTAGGTAGAGAAGACTCCCAAGCCTGTTAAGAGGGGTGAGGTGATCCCCTGGGTCTGTTATACTGCTAGAAGTACCTCAGCAGAGTGAGAAAAGGTTGGATAACTGACAGAGAAAGTACCGCCTTGTTAAGAACCAAAGTATTAAGCTATAACACCTACACAATGACTAAGATAAGGAACTGAAAGGAAATAACTGGAAATAAACTGAGCATTTACTAACTAGCTTAGAACCTCCCTAAGACCTGCGGGTATAGGGTGGTATATAAATTCAATAAATACTGTAAACCAAAACCAAAAACCTGTAACATCTAAATGAGGAGTAATAACGAAATTAAGTGAATGGCATTGAAAAGAAGCTGTGTTTACTACCTTGTTAGAAGTCTGAAACATCCACTGGATTTAATATAATTATAAATTACCGTAGTTAACTGTTTCTTGAAAGAACTTTATCTCATGACACATACCAACTTTGTTCTGTAAAATAAATATTTCTTATTTGTTCAATTTCTGCCTGAGTCTCCAAGAATCTAAGTTTATCCTCACACAAAAACCAAAAGATAGCCTGTGCTAGTAATATAGGGTCTATGGGGGGCTTTTTTTCTTTTTCTTTGCTACAACTGTAAATTACTTATTCATGTGTGTGAATAGATACAAAGTTTCAGACCTTGAGGCTGCATCCTGCACTTATATAGTTTGGCTAAGGTCATTTTCATTTTGTAACTTTGATGGTAACTTCTGCCCCCCCCCCCAATCCATCCATGTTGTCCCTGAGTTTGGTGTGGGGATTGTTTCCTCTCTGTTCCTGGTTAGGTTGGAGTCCCTGGATTTCTGATGCCCAAGAACACCCTCTGCACATGGGATTTCAGTTTGAGAAAATGGTGCCAGTTATGAGGATTTGATCTGATGCTTCAGAATGTTAGCTTCCTCCTAATCTCAGGAGAAATGGGACATGGGTGGCGCTGTGGTCTAAACCATAGAGCCTAGGGCTTGCCGATCAGAAGGTCAGCGGGGTTCGATTCCCTGCGACGGGGTGAGCTCCTGTTGCTTGGTCTCTGCTCCTGCCAACCTGGCAGTTCGAAAGCACGTCAAAGTACAAGTAGATAAATAGGTACCGCTCCGGTGGGAAGGTAAACGCCGTTTCCGTGCACTGCTCTGGTTCGCCAGAAGCGGCTTTGTCATGCTGGCCACATGACCTGGAAGCTATACGCCGGTTCCCTCGGCCAATAACACGAGATGAGCGCTGCAACCCCAGAGTTGTCTGCGACTGGACCTAATGGTCAGGGGTCCCTTTACCTTTAATCTCAGGAGGGATAAGGGGACCAGAACCAAAGGGACAGGCTATTTTTCCTTGTTTATTTTTATTTGAAACATTATTTATGAGCCATCTCTCAGTCCAAAAAAGCTTCGCAAACTGTCTTACATTTTATAAATGATAAGTTACAGGACAATCCTTAACGCCAATCCACACTCCTGGAGGAGGTTCAGATGAGGCAGAGATGTCCCTCCACTGGGCTCTCCCACTGATGTGGATTCACTGCCACAGAGACCCTACTGCACCTGTACTGCACCTGTCAAAAGTGTTGCAAAATGCATGTTACTGCCAGTGGGAGCCATTGTAAAGGTAAAGGGGCCCCTGACCATCAGGTCCAGTCGTGTCCGACTCTGGGGTTGTGGCGCTCATCTCGCTCTATAGGCTGAGGGAGCCGGCGTTTGTCCGCAGACAGCTTCCGGGTCATGTGGCCAGCATGACAAAGCTGCTTCTGGCGAACCAGAGCAGCGCACGGAAACACCGTTTACCTTCCAGCCGGAGCGGTCCCTATTTATCTACTTGCACTTTGATGTGCTTTCGAACTGCTAGGTGGGCAGGAGCTGGGACCGAGCAACGGGAGCTCACCCCGTTGCAGGGATTTGAACCGCCGACCTTCTGATCAGCAAGCCCTAGACAATCAGGCATTATGGGGTCATCATGTGGGCAGCTCAGGGTCTGCAATGGATAGACTATTTTCTGGCTTGGTGGAGCAAAACAGTAAAACCTACTCCACTCATCCAGTCCAACTCACTGGCCAGCACAACTAGGAAGGATTTAGATGCACGGTTGTTTTCCGTGCAGTATAATTCCCCTCCCAGTTGTTTCACTATTGGTTTTTCATATCAGTTAGCCAGTTCCATCCCACTCTCAGGTTACATGGAATGATGTAGTGCTCAATAGGTGTCCACATGAACAAACTCTGTACTCTAGAACTTTTCCCAGAATCTTTAGTTTATGCCAGAAATAAAGGAGTTCCTCAATGGATAAGTCTCCACATTGGCGTAATATTTGCCCTGAAAAACACAGATTTAACCTCTTTTGATATATATTTTTACCTTGATGTTTTGCCAAAGTAATACACATAGGTGAAACAAAGCTACATTGTTTTTAATCTTTATACAAACAAACAAACAAAAATTACACTCCTCCTAACTATGCTCACACAAAATCTTGAAGAAGACCAAGTCTAACACATTGAGTGCCTCCTTGTTTTATTTTTTTATGATAGCCAGATCATGAAATTCTACGCTTGTGGGCACATGTGGTGCTTGTTTTTTTATTTGTAGGTTATACCACATAACCATTTGTTTCTCTTTGTGAAACAGAAAACATGCATCAAAAACATCTCCAGATGAAGCAAATATGCATTTGCTAAACACAGTATGGGTGAGATTTTGGCATAGCTGCCAAGTTTTCCCTTTTCTTGCGAGGAAGCCTATTCAGCATAAGGGAAAATCCCTTAAAAAAAGGATAACTTGGCAGCTATGGATTGTGGCAGTGGGGACTCACAATGGTTAGAAATAATAGGAAAAATCCCTATATTTCTATGCCAAAAGTAAAATACATTCTAGCTGCTGCCTTAAAATAAGATACTATACATTTGTCCTCAGCAAAACATTTATCAGTTTTATCTCCTATGCCATTACCGTATTTTTTCAGCTAAAGGAAAATTGTCCTCATTCTTCTAAGACTGCATTGAAACATTTTGATACTATCATGAAAACATTTTTCTCAAGCATCTTCTCTGTGCTGCCAATTGTTAGGTACCTATTTGCTTTGCTGATCAGACCAAATCTAGTTCAAACATGTTTACAGATAGGATCATGTATGCAAACTGCTTACTGTTTTAAAACAGGGGTGGGGAACCTTTGACCCATGAGCCAGATATGTTCCACCAGACCACACCTGGCCCATGAGGCCATTTCCCCCAAAACCTTGCTCACCTGTCATATGGCATATCAGATGCAGAGCAGGTAGAACAGCTGGGTTGAATGCTTGTATAATTGATCCTTGCAGAAAACTGGATTGAGCTCCTAACTATCTTAACTTGATTTATTAATGAGATTGGGCAGTATGATTCTACTCTGAGGATGTCTTTCACTGGTTTTGGGATGGAGACTATCTTGGAGTAGGTCCAGGTTTTCGGAATGGGTCCCCCTTTTATGATGTTATTGAATAGGCAGGTCATGGGGTTCTTTGAATTTCCTATAGAATTCTGCTGTAAAGCTGTCTGGGCCTGGGGCTTTGTGTGGCTTCAGGTTTTTGAGGACCATATCTATTTCCTCTGGGGTGATAGGACTGTCCATGAATTCCTCTTCCTCATCAGTTAAGGTAGGCATGGTCAGTCCTGCTAGGAATTTTCTGATTTCCTCAATGGGTGGGTTATGGGAGGTGTAGAGGTTGCAGTAAAATTCTGCAAATTCTAAGGTTATTTCTTTGGGGGAGAATGTTATGTTGCTGTCTTTTTTGGTGATGCAATGTATTATTGATTCGAGTGATTTTTTTTCCTACACCTGTTTGCTAATAGTCTGGAGTTTTTCCCTCCATACTCGTAGAAGCGTTGTTTAGAGTATAGAATGTTGATCATTGTTTTGTTGATTTCTAGGGAGTCTAGTTCCCTCCTTTTTCATTCTATAAGTTTAAGGAGTTTTTTTTTAAGATCCTGTTTGTTTGTAGTGTGATGAGAGGGCCCTGAAATGGCCCTACTAAACATCTTCCAAGACATTAATGCCCATTTACATCACAAAGAACTCATAACCCATCTACTCTCAGCAGCCAGAAATATCATAGCCAGACACTGGAGAGACCTGTCAGGAGCAGGGCCGGCACGTAATTAAGGCAAACTAGGCAGCTGACTAGGGCGCCAAAATGGAGGGGGTGCTGGTCAGCCTGCCCGCCGCCCCCCGGTGCTGCCAGAGGACCACCAGAGGAATTCCACCACCAGAGGAATACAAGCGAATAGTAAAGAAAACCTGCACAAGCGACACTGACACAAAACCCCACAAATACATTAGGTAGAATAGAAGCATTGCCACCTGGCCCCACCCCACTCACCATCTTTTCCACCTCTTTCCCCCTTTTCTTCCTAAGGTAACACTAATGTCTCAACAAATGAAACTGACCTGTAGAAAATGTAACTTGAAGAAAAAGACATTGCACATACTTTTGTAAACCAAGAAGTCTTTAATAAAAATACGTTAAAATAATAATAAAAATACAAACTATCTTAACTTGAATGGGTGGGTTGAATAAGCCACCTGACAATCACTTACGCCATTACGATGTCAGAATAAATATTTGGCGCAGCTCCAAAATACAGGGAACAACCATGCCTGATAGTCTATGCCTCTAAGTACAAAAGGCCTCACACACGACTTGTAGCAACCAATTTTAAAGATTTGAGCACTTCCTCTTCAGAACCTTTCAATCATCTTAATGTTCTAAATTAATATTTTCCAATCTTTCATTTTATGTGACTTTTTATAAAGAAAGGCGTGGAACTTTTGATAAAATAAACAGAATCCTAAACCTTCCATGAGGTTCCTAATCTAATGAAAGGGCAAGGAAATAAACTGTCATGTTGCTTGTCATTTTCCGCCAAAGGCTTTGAAATAAACTTGTTCTGCAACGACAGGGCAATAATGAAAAATGTATAATGAAAGCATCAGAATTCTGACAGACTTCAAAGCATTTGCTTGGGAAACAAGGAACAATCATAAGGAGGCTGGCACATTGGCAGGGTGCAAAAGAGGAGATGTACATAGAATCAACATATAGGTGCATTTTTTGAATCATCAGATTAAGTGTAAAGATTAAAGCCAGATTTGGTGCTGCCACCGACAATTATTATTGTCATTGTTGTTAGAATTTATATATCGCCCTTCATCATAAGATCTCAGGGCGCGTCACAGAATGAAATACAAGATAAAAACACAAGTAAATAATTAAAACAAAACAAGAAAACAATACCCCTCCCTTCCATAGACACATTTAAATGGCTGTAGAATATTAATCAGCCAAAGGCCTGGTTGAAGAAGAACATTATTGCCCAAAAATGTAATGAATTATATTATAATCTCGTGTTGCCACCCTCCAGACGTCTTGCGGAGAAGGCACATGAAGAAAGGTCTCAGGTGATGAGTGCAGAATCCGGAGTGGTTTATATGGGGAGAGGCAGTCCTTGAAGTATTATGGTCCTGAACTGTTTAAAGCTTTATAGGTCAAAACCAGCACTCTGAATTGGGCTCAGAAGCTGATTGGAAGCCAGGATCAGTATAATTTGCTCAAACCGTCTTGCGCTGGTGAGCAACCTGGCCATGGAATTCTGCACCAGCTGAAGTTTCCAAACCATCTTCAGAGGCAGCCCTACATATAATGCACTGCAGTAATCCAACCTAAAGGTTACCCAGAGCATAGACAACAGAAGTTAGGTTATCCCTGTCCGGGTAGCAGCACAGGTGGGCCACCAGCAGATGCTGGGGGTAGGCACTCTGTGCTACCAAGGCCACCTGAGCCTCAAGTGACAGCAGAGGCCCCATGCTACTAACCCACTCCTTCAGAAGAAGTGTAAGCCCATCAAGAGCAGGCAACCTTTCAGCCATCTGGTCTGAAGAATCACCCACTAGCAGAGCCCCAGTCTTATCTTGGTCGAGCTTCAGTTTGTTGGGTCTCATCCAGTCCATTATTGAGGCAAGGTAAGGTAAAGGACCTCTGGACAGTTAAGTCCAGTCAAAGGTGACTACGGGATTGTGGTGCTCATCTCACTTTCAGGCCAAGGGAGTCAGTGTTTGTCTGCATATCCTGGGCGGATCTTTGCACCCCGGCGGTGCATATGCTAAAGACGGCCCTGGTCACAGGGATTTGAACTGCCAACCTTCTGATCGGCAAGTCCAAGAGGCTCAGTGGTTTAGACCACAGTGCCAATGGTCCAGCATATTCATCGGCTCACGTGTAGATGTAAAGGAGTAGAGTTGTATGTTGTCAGCATATTGCTGACAACGTACTCCAAAATTCTGAATGACCTCACTCAGCAGTTTTATGTAGCGGTTTCCTATTCTTGTGTTGGGTTCCCCCTGCCCTTACAATGTAGAAAATCAAATACCCCTTACTATATATATTGTCCTTTTGTAGCCTGCTTCCTCACTTCTGCAGGGGCAGGGATGACTGTGCAGTTACAGGGCAGAAACATAGAACTTGGCATAGGGATTGCGTTTTAATGGCAGTTCCATTTGGGACATTTCTGTTCTCAGGATCCCTACACTGAGAGGCTTGCAAAGAGGGTGGATGGATCTTTCTCAAGACTACATCATTATGATTCATTTATCCAGCACCACACATCCCCTGCCCACCCCATAGTTTCTTTGACTTAAAAATAAACTATTTTAACTCTAACTGATGCCCTAATAAGGGAAATGAGGTGGGGGGTCTGGAGGGCTGTAGCTCAAAGGCAGGGCATCTGTCTTGAATGCAGAAGGTCCCAAGTTCAATCCCCAGGTAGGGCTGGCATAGAACCCTGACTTGAAACTCTGGAGAGCTGCTGTCAGTCAATGTAGACAATACTGAGCAACAGGTAGGTAGCCGTGTTGGTCTGACGTAGTCAGAAAAAATAAAATAAAATAAAAATTCCTTCCAGCAGCACCTTAGAGACCAACTAAGTTTGTCATGGGTATGAGCTTTCGTGCACACTTCTTCAGATACTGAGCAAGACAGACTGATGGTCTGACTCAGTATAATTCAGCTTCCTGTGTCCCTCATAACCAATAATGAAAAGAGCCACCGTGTAACCAGTAGCCACATAACCTGAATTTGAGAGCAACCGGTAGGATTTCAATGGGGCTGATTCTCAGTGGCTGTGCTCAGGATCTCAGCCTTGAGCCCCTGCTCCCAGGCCTCAAGTTAGCAGGTTGATCTGTCACCTGAGAGTTTCCCATCTAGCCAGTCATACTATCTGTCTGTTTCAATCACGTCTGAAAACCTCCTCAATCTCTTTTATGATGTATCCTACAGTAAATCGCTGTCATTCCATGCCATTAGTCAATCAATGAAACTAGTCAGCAAAATGACTTGCTTGCACCATTTTTCTGTCTTTTAAAGTTTGGCTCTACTTTTGCCTTCATTTCTGACTCCATCTTTTCAGCCTGTGTGAGCTGGCCTCGAGCCATTCAGCATCACCCCTATCTTATCCCAAATCTTTCTAGAAAGCATTTTAATGTTCAGTGTGAAGAAAGCTATTTTATGTACCCTCCCATGTGAATGTGTAGTAATTCTCTCAGGCCCTTTTCTCCCTGTGTGCAGCAGCCACTACCTCACCTACATTTCAGATGTTGGCAGCAACTGTACACAGAAACTGTTGTTTGGCACTAAACCACTAGCAGCAGCACTTTCTCGTTTTCTTTTTTTGAGACATCTGATGGCATGCTAGTATCAAATGCAGATTGCAGATTGCAGATGTCCTGAACTGTCTCTCACACAACCTTCTTTTAAGAGTAATGGTAGGTCAAAACCAATAGAAGAGAACTGCACCAGACATTTCAATTCCCTCATTTACATTCTCATCCGAGTGCAGCAATTCATTGAACAGGCAACTTGGTGAAATACACTTGAATTTCAGAATTGCTCCAACAGAATCTGAACATCTCTGGTCCTGCTGAGAAACTATCCCCATCCTGATAAATATTAATGGAAATATAAGGATTTCGTGTTATTCCATCACTCTGGTTTAATATATTCTCAGTCCTGCCTTCATTGACATTTTTCTTCATTAAATAAAGCACTCTTTAGGGTGTTGACCAGTGTGCTATAGTAACCTAAAATATGCAACTTGTGTTTGAAGTCATTGTTGTTTTTCAGTTCCTAATATAGTAACACCTCAGAAATCCCAAAATATTGGGGGGGGGAGGTATGTCTGTAACTCTCAGCTGCTGATTAAAACTTACCAGTAGTGATGAAGTAACGAATATTTTTATTGATTAATCTACCCATTAGACCAATTAAAGCTTGCAGCCCCAACATAAATCCAATCCAATATGGTACCCCATGAACACGGAGAATCTGTCTGGAGCCATGCTTTTGCTATGGGGGATGTTTTACTAAGAGAATACTTAAAATGGCTCTGCTATGTATCAAGAGTAGCTCTTTTAATTAAATCACAAGTTATCTTAAAATTCAGATTTTGTGGTTTTGATCCTTTATGTTTTAACCGATTATGAGTCTGGTGAAAGTGCTGTCCGTATCCATAGGTCAGGTCAGCTACTGCCAGCTGTGCCCTTGTTTGCACATAAACAATAGTTCATGTAGGCTATGCCTCTGTGAACTGGCACTAATATTCTAAGCTGTGGTTACTGGCACAAACTGAAAACAGTTTCTTAAAACGATCCTTTAAGTTAGTTAAGCAAATAATATCTATTCTTTATCACAAACACTTATTTGCATAATGGCACAAAGATGGGATGGCAACTTTGCAGAAAAATGATTACTGAGGATTTAAATAGGATGATTTAAAACAACAGTTAGGATGGGTTGCTACCATTTGGCATTTGATTATTTGGAAGTGAGCACTCTGTGCATGCATAAAACATTAAACCGGGGGGGGGGGGGGTCCCCTCTTCAAATGAGCTTTAAATCTAGAATATAACACCATGCACACACAAACACTGTGTTTCTTGCTTAATAGGGTGGGGGAGGGGAGAGCTTTTAATATACAGCATTCTGATAAAGTTTAGCATTCTGGTGAAATGCAGAGGGAGGTTGGGCTTTTTAATTTATTTTTGGAAAGGTTCTTTTGTACTTCCATTGTTAATTATTCTATTGTTGTGAAGTATGTGTACATTCCTTTCTTGCAACTTCTCTAGAAAGAAATGTTGGAAACATGCATGAAGCTTTTTCACATATTTATGATAAAAAGCTATGCACTACAATTCACACAGATCTGGGCACCAGACAAATGATAGTTTTAAAGGGGGAGTGGAAAAGGTTTCAGCACTTGTTCCAGGGTTTTCTTTGGTCAAACAGGGCTTGAAAAATATTTTAAGAACATCAAAGCCTGCGCCTACCAGAGACGTTTGGCGGGCTAAGGGCATTTTTTAAAGAGGCCACAGAAATAAATCGGCTTAACTTTGAGCTGGTACTGTAGTGGTTGTTGGTTGTGGTTGTGTTTGCCAGAAGTGGATTCGGCAGGCTCAGCATATTAAAGGGGACCCATAAGGGTCCCAAGAGAAGCTTGGGCAAAGGCACGCCATAAACTCAGATTAGAGCCTCCATCTGGCTGAAATATCACCCCTGGACACTAGCCTTGCACCAGGTCAGGGTTCAATGCTGGCTGATTCCCATGGACAGGGTTTGGGTGCTTCTGAACCTCAAGGGACTTCCATTCCAGCAGCAAGGACTGAGTGGAAATAAACTGCTGCAGTCAGGGAAGATCTTGCCTGATTTCACTCAACACTGTGTCCTGGGCCAGTTATTTCCACCGCCATTGCAAGACCACAGATTGCACCTGCGTGGGCAATAACTAGGTCAAGAGCACAAATAATTCTTACCCAAGAACCTCTCCTTCAGCTCATTTGTTTCTCTTTATGGGTTGTGCAGTCTGCTGAGAAACTCATAAAATGTTCTCTCCCATGCCCTCATATAGTGTCAAGAAATTCACTGTTAAGCACAGCCACAAGGAAGCTATCAAGGAGATTTCTAAATGGAAGCATGCCCAAACTCAACTTTCAGATGTATAAAGTGCACGGCAATGAACAATTTTAGCCATCTTTTTTTGACAGCTCCTGGGGCCTTTGGTACTTTATACTAATGAAACTAATATATTTGTGGTGAGCTAAGGCTTACGATGACACCCTTATCTGACAGGCAGTTGCAGTGATAAACATTCTTCCTGCTGAATCAATCAGGATATGTCATACAACACAAAATCAGAAGCGTCTGCCCTGTGGTTGGTAGGAACCGGCTCCTCGTTCCTTAAAATTAATGTCAGATGGCCAAGCCGCACAACAAGCAAACTGATTAGGCTGAACAAGATCAAGGAAGAGTTTAGAACATGCAACAAATTACTTGGCTTCCTGCTGACAAAAGCGCCAGCTTTTCAGAGACATTTCAGATGTGATAATGTTACAGAAGCACTTCCTTTTCCACCCCAGTGGTAATGGTAAGTTAAATGGCATTTAATGTGCCTTGGTTCCTCCCCCCCTCTAAATGGCAGCCACAAGCCCCGTGAAAAGAAGCTGGGACTGTGATGAAACCACTGCTCTTTTTCCCTGGAAGGAAGTAGCCATTGACGCAACATGAAATAGATCTTAGCATCTGCAAGCCCATGCAGCATAGTAGGCAAGAGAGTAAGCTACCAGTCAGAAAGTCACAGAATTGTAGAGTTGGAAGGGACCCCAAGGGTCATGTAGTCCAATCCCCTGCAATGAAGGAATCTCAGCTAAAGTATCCAGGAGAGATGGCCATCCAACCTCTGTTTAAAAACCTCCAAGGAAGGAGAGTCCACAACCTTCTGAAGGAGACTGTTCCACGGTTGAATAGCTCTTAAGTTTTTCTGTATGTTCAGTTGGAATCTCCTCTCCTGCATCTTGAAGCCATTGGTTCGAGTCTTGCCTTCCAGAGCAGGAGATAACAAGTTTGCTCCATCCTCCATGTGAGATATTTGAAGATGGCTATCATATCTCCTTTTAGTCTCCTCTTTTTCAGGCTAAACAAACCCAGCTCCTTCAGGTGCTCCTCATAAGGCTAGGCTTCTAGAGCTTTGATCATCCTAGTTGCCCTCCTCTCCATACATTCCAGCTTGTCAACATCCTTCTTAAATTGTGGCGCTCAGAACAGGACACGGTATTCCAGGTGTGGTCTGACCAAGGCAGAATAGTGTGGTACTATTACTTCCCTTGATCTGGACATTGATACAGCCTGGAATAGCATTTACTTTTTTGGCTGCTGCATCACACTGTTGACTCATGTTCAACTTGTGGTCCATCAAGACCCCTAAATCCTTTTCACATGTAGAAGGATTGTGTTCATAAACCGAGGTACCACTGGATAGCAAAAGTATTCATAAACAATAAATAAAACATCAAAAAGTTCACAAATCAAACAATTTCCACATAAAGATGCAACAACTCTGCCAACAAAGCCCACAAAACAATATCACTATTATAGAGCTATGTTTATTTCTGCTGAACTTTTCTTGCTCTTTTTTATTTTTCTATATTTTGTAATTCTTTTTATTCCCACACTGTTATTTCAGGTATATCATATTTTTAATTGAAAAACAAAACAAAACAAAAATTAACAGTTTTTTGAAAAAGAGAACACAGCTGACAGGTGCTTTAGCATGATATTGGAGGACTTCATAGGACCAATATGTTTCATCTCTGTACATTCAGAGCAGTAATTCTTTCCCTGATTTACTGAAGTTTACATGCAGGATACTGATTTTAATGAAAGAAAAATGTCTTTTAAATCTCTAGCAGATGTTCAGTGTCTATATCATGATCATTACCCTCAAGCTATGCTGAATTATGTAAATCTCTTGGAATTTGAAAGCGACATGCTTGAATTTACAGCTGCAACTTGTCATTCTGTAATAGGTCAGCCCTTCAGTGTTTAGGAATCATGACAACTATAAAGATTAGTTGTTGTAACGATATTTAACATTTGGAAGCTGTGATGAGCATCGAGGTTCAAAAGAAAAGGGGAGAGCCACTGTAGAGCAATTTGTATAAAATTAGGCAAGAAATTTCCCAAGTAGTGTATGGTACTAAAAACCAAAATGTGTTCAAAATCAACAGGTATATACAGTAGACAGAAACTGCAACTGCACACACAGGACATACTTAATTTGGCAGTATTATTTGGCAAGTATTATTAATTAATCAAATAAATTAATCCCTGATTAAAAAGGAATCCCCAGGATAGCCTTCCATGAGTGGGGAGCCACCACTGAAAAGGCCTGTTCTCATGTTGCCAGCCTCCAGACTTCCTGGGAGGGGGGCACAGAAAGAAGGGCTTCAAATGACAATCACAGGGTCTAGGTTGGTTCATATAAGGTATTGGGGTCCTGAGCCACATAAGACTTTACAGGTGAAAACCAGCATTTATTATTTATTAATTAAATTTATATACTGCCCTTCATCCATTGATCTCAGAGCGGTTCATAACATTAAAATACAATATTAAAAAACACACAAAATACACTTTGAATTGGGACAGGGAACTAATTGGTAGCCAGTGTAGCCGGGTCAAGATAGATGGTGTTATATGCTCAGACTGTCTTGTCACAGTGAGCAACCTGGCTGCTGAAGTTTCTGAACCGTCACCAGAGATAGGCCCATGTATAGTGCTTGCCTAGAGGTTAGCTATGGGACCCAGGTGGCGCTGTGGTTAAACCACTGAGCCTAGGGCTTGCTGATCAGAAGGTCGGCGGTTCGAATCCCTGCAACGGGGTGAGCTCCCGTTGCTTGGTCCCAGCTTGGCCGGCTCCCTCGGCCAATAATGCGAGATGAGCGTCACAACCCCAGAATCGGTCACGGCTGGGCCTAATGGTCAGGGGTCCCTTTACCTTTACCTTTAGAGGTTAGCTATCCCTGCCTAGATAGGGATGCTGCTGGGCCACCAACCAAAGTTGGTGGAAAGAACTCCATGCCCATGGAGCGCCTCAAGTGACAGCAAATGATCCAGGAGTAAGCTCAAGCTACAAACCCACTCCTTCAGAGGGAGTGAAAGCTCATCAACAGCAGGCAACCTCCCCCCCCCACCCACTAATAGTGCCTCAATCTTACCTGGATTGAGCTTCAGTGTGCTGACTTTTATCCAGCCCATTACTGAGACAAGGCAAAGGTCCAGCACATCCTCTACCTCACCTGCAGAGAAGTAGAGCTGTGTGTCTCCAGCATATTGCTGACAACACACTTCAAACCTCTGGATGACCTCACTCAGAGATTTCAGGAGGGTGTTCAACAACACAGGGGATAATGTTGGTGCTGACCTTTAAAGCCCTAAATGGCCTCGGTCCAGTATACCTGAAGGAGCGTCTCCACCCCCATCGTTCTGCCCGGACACTGAGGTCCAGTACCGAGGGCCTTCTGGCGGTTCCCTCGTTGCGAGAAGCCAAGTTGCAGGGAACCAGGCAGAGGGCCTTCTCAGTGGTGGCACCCGCCCTGTGGAATGCCCTCCCATCAGATGTCAAAGGAAAAAACAGCTACCAGATTTTTAGAAGACATCTGAAGGCAGCCCTGTTTAGGGAGGCTTTTAATATTTAATAGATTATTGTATTTTAATATTCTGTTGTAAGCCGCCCAGAGTGGCTGGGGAAACCCAGCCAGATGGGTGGGGTATAAATAATAAATTATTATTATTATTATTAAATCTAACCCTGTGGAACCCCACATTGAAGGCTCCATGGTTGACGTGAGATTTCTTTTTTAAAAAGAAATGGCAAAATTGTAATTATGTGATACTGTTAAGAATGGGTGGGGCAGTTTAAGTTACCCACAAACAGTGTCAAGAATATGGGGGGTGGGAGCAAAAAAAAAAGTACTTAGAGAATGGGACTGTTCCAGTTGCTAGTACTGTGGGAGCTAATACCCCAGAGGACAGGATCACACTTCAAAAATGACCTTAACAGATTAGAGAACTGGGCCACAGCAAACAAGATGAATTTTAACAAGGAGAAATGTAAAGTACTACACTTGGGCAAAAAAATGAAAGGCACAAATACAGGATGGGTGACACCTGGCTTGAGAGCAGTACATGTGAAAAGGATCTAGGAGTCTTGGTTGACCACAAACTTGATATGAGTCAGCAGTGTGATGCAGCAGCTAAAAAAGCCAATGCAATTCTGAGCTGCATCAATAGGAGTATAGCATCTAGGTCAAGGGAAGTAATAGTACCACTGTATTCTGCTCTGGTCAGACCTCATCTGGAGTACTGTGTCCAGTTCTGGGCACCACAGTTCAAAAAGGATACTGAGAAGCTGGAACGTGTCCAGAAGAGGGCAACCAAAATGGTCAAAGGCCTGGAAACGATGCCTTATGAGGAACGGCTTAGGGAGCTGGGTATGTTTAGCCTGGAGAAGAGAAGGTTAAGGGGTGATATGATAGCCATGTTTAAATATATAAAAGGATGTCATATAGAGGAGGGAGAAAGGTTATTTTCTGCTGCTCCAGAGAAGCGGACATGGAGCAATGGATTCAAACTACAAGAAAGAAGATTCCACCTAAACATTAGGAAGAACTTCCTGACAGTAAGAGCTGTTCGGCAGTGGAATTTGCTACCAAGGAGTGTGGTGGAGTCTCCTTCTTTGGAGGTCTTTAAGCAGAGGCTTGACAGGCATATGCCAAGAATGCTTTGATGGTGTTTCCTGCTCGGCAGGGGGTTGGACTGGATGGCCCTTGTGGTCTCTTCCAACTCTACGATTCTATGATTCTATGAAGATTGTTAAATGTAACTGTGTACATTTCTTTAAACCATATTTAATGCTAAAATTCTTTTGTCATAGAATAGAATGTATTATGTAATTTTTATTATGCAATTTGATTTTTAATGAAAGTTTTAAAGTGCCCTTTTGAGTTCATTCTCCACCAGTAAAAATGTGTTTTAAAAAGCACTGGGAGATAAAATTATAAATGGATTGAAGAGTCCTGGTAGTTTACACAGAGAATCTACATTAATGACTGATTTCTTCCCACAAATGGATTTGGTAGGGGTCTGGAGAAATCCTCTAAGAATGTGTAAGCTAAGCATTTTTAAAAAAATTCAGATTTGACTGCAGGAAAATATATGCACGATTACATTTGCTGCTGTCAGCAGCCCTCATTCTATAAACTGATAGGAGGCACTCGTGGTTGATTCCCTTCAATTGAATGTCCTGAAATTAGCTTTTAGAATGTATCAGTTGCTCTCACTACTGGCATTTGTCCTGAACAGCAATGTTGTGTGATGTTCTGCAGTAAACATTAGCTAGACTTCCAGTTCCCCAAAGGTTGGCATGCCCCTGTCATTAACAAACATCTTGCATTTAAACACATTACAGAGACAACGGAAAACCCTGGGATAAGATCCTTGATTATTATGATTATTCAATTATTATGACTATATTAGGTGATGCAGCAGGACAGCTAGGAGTATAGGCTGCACCTGTGAGCCAGGAAGTCCCTGGTTTGACACTTACCTCTGCCATATTGGCCTTTGCCAAATTGTATTGCCTCAGTTTCCCTTTTTCCACAGCCTCCCGTAAGGGGGTAGGTAATACTACTGGTCTAACCTAATAATGATATAACGTAGAATCATAGAATCATAGAGTTGGAAGAGACCACAAGGGCCATCCAGTCCAACCCCCTGTCAAGCAGGAAACACCATCAAAGCATTCTTGACATAATAGAATCATAGAAGTGGAATACTTTGATGACCTGAACTGTGCTACATCAATGTCATTATCTTCATTAACTGTATGATCCATCTTGACCATTTGTATATGTGCAGCATAGAACAACTTCCTTTGTGTAAACAAACAATCCACACTTGGGGCCAAAGGAGTTTGTCTGGCTTGTTCAACAACAGAATCTTCCATTAGATTTTAACCCTTGCTGGATCCAGGATCCCAGGGATCGGAAGGAATTCAGGCATTATACAGACTAACTCACAACAGTATTTAAACTACATTGTACTCTTTTTCTTGGGGGTAGTGTCCAAAAAAGCAACCCTGCCCCAGTCAGAGCAGAAAGTGGTGTACCTGGGAAGTTTTATCATTTAATTCTACAGATTTATAAAGTGACTAGAGGTCCCTCTTTCTGCCTGACGCTCTACCTTGCCCCCCCCCCCAATCTATTTTCATTATTACAGCAAGAGAGCTCTTGTTTTGCGGTTCACTGCTATGCCAAACTTGACATTTGTGTGCTGCCTCACAGCATGTATAAAGATGGCCAACTATCGCTCAGTCTCAAATCTTCCATTCTTGGGCAAGGTGATTGAGCGGGTGGTTGCTGCACAACTCCAGGCATGTCTGGAAGATGCGGACCATTTAGATCCCTTCTCATCAGGATTCAGGCCTCCTCATGGGAGTGACACTGCCTTGGTCGTGCTGGTCAATGATATCCAGCGGGCTAGGGACAAAGGTGAAAGCTGTATTCTAGTTCTGCAGGATCTCTCAGCAGCCTTTGATACCATCGACCATGACATCCGTATGGACCGTCTAGAGGGGCTGGGAGCTGGGGGCACTCTTATACAGTGGTTCCACTCCTTCCTCCTGGGCTGTGTCCAGAAAGTGGTGTAAGAGCAAGGGGAAAACACTGGGTTTCCCATTCCAAGTGCTACTATCCAGCCCACTCTCCCCCCACCCCCACAGCAGCAGTGTGGGATCTTGCCATGGTGTAGCAGAAACTATGTCACTAGAGTAATGTCCAAGTTGGCATTTTCACTATTTATCTTGCTAAATGCTAAGTCCATTAGCAAGATGCTAAATGGAGATGACATTTCCTGTCACTCTGGCACTTCTGCAGAAGTAGCACCTGCCAAAGTTTTCCATTCAACACAGCAGTAAAGGCATAAGAAGCCTTCCATGGTTAGGAGCTGGAAGCCACGGGTTTACACAGTCCTTTTGACTATTAAGGAGCGCATTATATCAGATTTTGCAGCAGAGCTTTGTACATGATGTTGACAGGGTGTCTAGAAATCAGTCAAAGAAATGAAGTTGGCTGGCAAATTGAGAAAGCCTGCAAACGCATATGGAATGTTTTAATTACTATGTTAAACATGGAAATGCATATCCAAATGGGGCAATATTAGAAAGTTGCACCTGTCAACATTTATTATATTTTGCATATACAAAGGGGAAAAGACACAAATTGGGAAAGTCATGCTTGCCAAATAACATGTATAGGGAGAGTTGTTCTGTCTTTTAGGGGAATTTGTTGATTAAATTGGCTTTTTAAAATATAGCAAATGCTTTTCCTCCCACTCAAGATGACAAAGTTTATGGAATGTTTAAAAAACTCTCCAAGTTCTGCTTTCAATTACGGTATATATTCACATTAAAGAAAGTGTAATATAGCCAGTGCTTTTGGGGGGGGGGGGAGATGCAGGGGTACTCATACCCAAACATTTTGTGAATCTAAGTTTGGCCTCATTGAGGCGCAGGATTTCCATATGAGTAGGAAAAGGAGAGTACCCCTAAACATATTTTTTTAAAGAAAAAAAAGCACTGAATATGTAGCTAACCTCAACTGGAAAACTTATGAGCTGTGCTTTACAGAGCAACTCTATGAAGGTTTACTCAGAAGTAAGCCCTGCTGTGTTCAGTGGAGCTTACTCTCTGGTAAGGTGCATAGGATTGCTTGCAACCTTAAATCAAAATGCAATTTAACTTCTCTATCTCTGATTAGAATCAAAATCCAGGTTGCAATATAGAAACAAATTTCCATTTCAATTTGGATTCTCAAATTTCTTGAAGGAAGATACAATTATTCCCATTGCAGGTATTTAGCATTCAGGTATATTGTCTTAAGTCAGTTGGGCCTAAAGGTTGCTTCTCAGTGCGACCTGATACAAAAGGAGAATTGGGCCATAGAAACTTTCAAGACTAGAGATTGTCGTTCAGATGTAAGAACAACTGCAGCTGCTGAAATTGTCTTTCTCCACAACGATTTAACAGACTATGGGTTGTTAAAGGTAAAGGGACCCCTGGCCATTCGGTCCAGTCGTGACCGACTCTGGGGTTATTGGCCGAGGGAGCTGGCGTACAGCTTCCAGGTCATGCGGCCAGCATAACAAAGCCACTTCTGGCGAACCAGAGCAGCGCATGGAAACGCCATTTACCTTCCCGCTGTAGTGGTACCTATTTATCTACTTGCACTTTGAGGTGCTTTCAAACTGCTAGGTTGGCAGGAGCTGGGACCGAGCAACGGGAGCTCATCCCGTCGCAGGGATTCGAACCGTCAACCTTCTGATCAGTAAGCCCTAGGCTCTGTGGTTTAACCCACAGCACCACCTGCGTCCCAATAGGTTGTTAGCTGACCACAATTAAGGACTGCTATCACATTATGCTTTTGTCTGAGTTTGACATCCAACAAATATCAGGATAGTTGAAATCCCCCATTACTACTATCTCACTTCCTTTTGAATGCTTGGTCATCTGTTCCAGGAAGGCTTCATCTGTGTCCTCAGTTTGGCTTGGGGATCTATAGTAAACTCCCACAATGAGATCACTGTTATTTTTCTCTCCTTTAATTTTGACCCAGATACTCTCAGTTTAAATCCTGGATCTCTTCACAGGTATACACATCTCTGATATATAATGCCACTCCTCCTCCTTTCCTGTTTGGTCTATTTGTCAGAAATAGATTGTATCTATTTATTACTACATTTCAATCATGAGACTCATCCCACCAGGTTTCAGTGATGCCTATTATGTTGTATTTAGTTTGTTGTACCAAGAGCTCAAGTTCATCTTGTTTATTTCCCATGCTCTGTGCATTAGTATACAGACATTGAAGACCATTGATCACCTCCCCCCAGACTCTTATTTAAGGATTTTTTTCCTCCCACCACTAGAAGACCCCAAAAGTATCTTATTCATCTTTTGTTACCTTGCTGTGGGGGGCAATGTGATTTTTAGCAACCTGCACATTAAATAGCCATTTCTGTCCTATTCCTGTTGCTTGTGCCCCAGGGATGTCACTTTGGTGCTGATAATGCAGTGGTTTGACTTCAACCCTAGAGGCCCACTCCATTGTGTCTCAAGACAGACGATTGCCAACCAAAACTGTAAACCAGTCTTTGAATTTTATAAAAAAATAATAATCCAAAAGCCTTCAGTTCATAGCCTTCAGCTATGTATGTAGCATACAAACTCAAAAACAGCCTTTCCATGGTTAAGGATCTCTGTCCAAAGTTTAAAGTGTCCATCTCCATCAAAAGACTTGAGTATCTCCATTACATCTGGTGACTCAGGGACATGGGGACTCACAACATAACCAGGGCAATTGGCTTGGTATTCGAGCTAAGATCATATTCTGATCTTAAACAGAGAAAATGAAATAGTATTTTATGGAAGCCCAGAAGGGTATTAAAATATTTTTCTTGCTTAAATTCACATTTTCTTTCCTTTTTCTTTTTAGAAACCAAAACTAAACCCAGCTGGGCATCAGTTGAGCTCAGCTTGCTCTGACATATATGCAACCTAGTTGTTGCTCCATGTCATTCATTTGCTTCCTGACTTCTTAATCACCTACATGCTGAAAACCAAGGAGGAAAAATCTACTGTCCAATTAATCATAATCCACAACAGTAATAATCAATCTTGCTTCAGTTTTCTTGTAAAATAAAACTGTCTTTTCTCCATCCTCAAAGAAGCTGTGCAGCACACACAGGATATCTCATTAATTCACCCATCACATTTCATAACTTTTTCTAAAGAAACAAATTACAAGAGGAACTTCCATACTTTATCTAAGTATTGAAATGTTAAGTCAGTGTCTAGAACAGTGGCTCTCAGATAACAAAGTAATTCAGCATCTAAAAATAAAGTTTTAAAGGAGCACATATTCACATATTCAACAAAATAATTTGAAAAATACAAACATTTGCCAGCATTACCTTGTTTTTCTTACAGATCTCCTATATTTACTTGCAATATCAACATTAACATTCCTACAGCATTTAAATTAGGATTAGGTTTCTTAATAGCAGCAGTGGGGAACACCTCTGCCTCACAGGCCTAACTAGACCCACCAGATCTTCCCATCTGACCTGCCCTGTGTTTGGCTCCAACCATGACCACCTTTCCATCACCTGACATCAGACAGGATTGACTGTGGCACCAAATTAAAAGGGAATAACTGGGAGCACACTTGGTATAATCCCAATTCTTTCTTTCCAGCCATTGCTTGATTTCAGCACTTTTTTTTTACCTTGGTGCCTTTTTCTGTCCCTTTACAAAACAACCGAAAAAGTTACTAAATTCTAAAAACACCAGATTCAAGCTGGAAAGGAAGAACTGGGAGCACATAGCACCTGCTTTCCCTTTACAGCTGCAGATTGAACTCAGGTCATGTCTGCAAAGGAAGAGCGGCAGCTGTGGCTACAAAGGTAAATTGTGCCAGAATGGTGGGCTAGTTCTGGATCTGATCCTCCCACTGGATCCAGTTCCCCAAACCCTGCTTAAATGGAAATATTCGACTACTTAGGGAGGGAAAGCAGTAGTTAGGATAGATGGCTGTACAATCTTCCCCACTAATTCCCTCAGTGCAGTTTCTGAGTATGACGATGTGAGACGCAAGAGGCCTCCTGGGCTGCATACTCTTACATTCATAGCATCCCCAAATTAGTCTAGGTTTCTTCTAAAACTCTCAGCTTGACCTCTGAAAGCCTAGATTCAGTTATAGAACCTCCATGTTAGGTTCTTAGAAAAGATCCACCTTTTTTTCTTAGTTTACTGGATAGATGAATGGAAGAATAACCCCAGAGGTGAAGTAAAGCCTTCAGTCTTAACAACTGTGAACAATGCTTTCTCTTTATTCATTTGAATTTATGTTTCTGCGCTTTGGGCTGTCACTCCTTCAACAAATGGAATACAGACAGCACATACCCTTCACATATCACACACATGCACCAGCCTGGGAGCTTCTTCCTTGAGGTCTTTTTCATAATGCTGCTGGTTGTGGGGAAAAACAACAAACACTAAAACCATATGGACAGAGACCATTGTACAGATTTCCCTCAGATTCATGCAACTGGTCTCTACCCACAAGGCTACAGCCTAGACAACACACAGACCGAGGCAGCATGGCTTAGATATTATAGGCAAGTGGTCCCTACTCATCTGATGGAGCATGTGAAGGGGTGCCAGGCATGCAACACTCTCTGGCTACCATGGGAAAGTGGTGTGTAAATATTACTACTACTGTACTGTAAGATAGCTCGAGCTTAGCAAGTATTATATCACCACCACAGTTAGGGTATAACTGGAGGTTAGGGGAGCTTGTTTAGTAAGCAAGTGGAAGCCCAAATGGAACAATGTATAATTCACAATGAATAACAAAACCAAAACCTCAATCCCATGTCTTATTCATTAGTCCAACATGTTTGATTAAATATATATGAGGCTCTGGTCAAAGAAAATTGCCAGGAGGTATATTGGAAATATACTGACAGGACTCCCATCAAGCAACTACACTCAGCTAGGTGATAAAAATTACTAAATGAACGAACCCATGTGTTGCAGACTTCAAACCTGATCCAAAAGAGGCAACATGTAGACCGATGAGTAAAGGGGTCCCGTATTAGAAATGCAGTTCTGGAAGCACTCCTTGACGAACATTTTCTATCTAACAATCATGCAGACTCAGATTGCCTCTTTACAGTTCTGTGGATTATTAGGAGAAATGCAAACACTAGATGTGACTACGTAAAACGGTTAAGACAAAAAGAATCACAATTTATTTTCATGTTCAAGACCCTCCATCCAGGAGGGTTGAACTCTGAGTTAGATCTGAATTGTTTCATTTAATTGTATTATTCAATTGTACTGTTATGCTTCTTTAATTTTGTCATGTACCAGAGTGGGACTGTAGCTTTAAATATCTCATGCTTCCGTGATTAATAAGGGAGTCACCTGTGGTTGAGTTGTTGTATATTAGACTTACTATTCCCTGCTTGAGGTAGCAGTGGTTGCATAGGTTTATGGCCACTGCTCCGTAGAAGGTGTATGTACACTGAGGTATGCTATCATTATCATTTCTTTCAATGTTACTTTGAATGTTTTGGACTATTTAGACTCTTGTTCATGCTGGTCAGCGGCCTTGATATAGTTAATTATGTCATTCTATATATTCTTTGTAGTTGTATACTGAAGAAGACTACTTCGAAACAGTGCGATTATCCGGATCACTGTCTCACCGGATGAATTTAGTTACATAGATTGTACAGCTGACTATTGCTTCGCTGCAGTTTATAAAGGCATATATTTTGCCCTTTACTCATTGGTCTACGTGTTGCCTCTTCTGGATCAGGTGGTAAAAATTAACATCAGGAACTTCTGAATAGAATAATATATAATTCAAATGTTATGCAGCTGAAAATAGTCCCGTGTCCTGACGAGCCTCACTGACTCCACTCCTCCATCTCTATTTGTCAGGGCCATAAATTCCTACTGAGGATCACTTTGCAATGGAGTTCAAAAGCTCTCGGAACCCTATAAGCATGGGTTCTGTAGGGATTTCACTCCTAAGAACCTTCCTCTGCATCCTGATGATGTAGTTTTTGTCAATGTGCTGTGTTTTGGCAGCATTAAGAAACTGTCCCAGTAAGCACAGAAAAATGCAAGTGCTCCATTAAGCTTGTTAACTGTAAAGGTCAACTGCTAAAGGGTCAGACCATAATAATACACCTACACTATCAAAAGGCAAATTAAGGCATGCCCTTTATTTTTGCTTAGTTTTTGCATAAAATTATTTTCAGGCATATGATAAATTCTGTACCCCAGGAGTACTTTTGACATTTCTAGAAAGCTATATTATTTGGCAGGATCAAAAAAGGGGAAAAAATGCTCCTTCATCCTGATTACTATTGAATAATAAGATAGTTCTTCTGTGTTGTTTTAAATGCTGCAATTTATAAGCTACATTAAATCATTACTTAATTAAACACTGTATCTCACAAAGACATGTTTGTTTTCCTCAAGGAATGCATGTTTTATTCAAGATTATTTCTTTAAAGCTAATAACAAATGATTACAGTTTATTGGTAATTCACTCTGTGAAATTTCCTTCTTGGAGGAGAAAGCAGATTACCTTTCTCATTAATACATCTCCGTTCTGAGCACATAAATTAAAACAAACAAACAGAAGCACATTCAAGCCACTTGTTTTATAACACATTTTCTACATTACTTAATAAGTACTCATACTCCTGATAGCTTTTCGTAAACTCCCCTAAAAATGTGCATCCACACAATGAATTTCTGAAAGTTCACCGATGGCTGGCCCTTTCCAGACTGTGTCAGCCTCAAAGATAATGAGTAGACCTACACGGTCAACCAAAATGACTTGCAGCTGGCCCTTCCGACATGATGCAATTGTTAGCTAAGCGTAAGGAGTTTAATTTTACACATTAGCGCTATAAGGTGGCACAATCGGGAACCTCACCAGAACAGCTGTTGCTAAGTACTTAAATGACTTGGGGAACAGGCCCATGACACATGTAGGAGTGCATCAGTCTAAGGAAGGATGGGGCTCAGGTAAAGAAAGGCAGACAGAGACTTTGACCTGCAAAGCTCTGGGCGAAAGAAGTGGGAGGGAGAGAGAGAAGCCTTTCCGCACTTTGCCCAGGCCACTTTTATTACACAAAGGAATTGCGTCACAGAATTCAAAAGGACCAACCACATTCACACAGCACATCCCCGGAAACTCCCACTAAATTCCCATGTGGATTCCACATGGGCAGTATCAGGTTAACAAAGACCCTTTGAAGATGGGAGATCCAGGCTGTCCTCTCAGAATGTAGCTTCTGCCATCATTTATAGGGATATACTCGTCTGTGAACAAAGTTGATCATTTTATTGTTAAAATGCTGTCTATTTCAAGGAACATTGCTCTTTTTTGACACTGCAGTATTTTTGCTGACACATTCTACCTGAGTTCCCTCCAAAACACCTTGAGACATATTAGTAGAGTGGAAGTAGATGCTACAGCAGGCAGAAGCCCTGTATCTCCTCTTCTCTCCACGGTGACACTGAAGGATATGCTACATGGGATGCAATCTCATTCTGCTGCACATTTCCCCACTTCCCCTCATTGGCTGCTGCTTGGGCAAGGCAGGGATACTCAACCCTGAAGAAGCGGTGGGGAAATCTCAGGCTTGGAGGCCAAATATGGCCCTTCAGACTTTTCTACCTGGCCCTTTGGACTCTCTCAAAACCTCACCAGCTCTGCTCTGAGTTCTCCTCCATTGCTTTTGCCTCACTGGAAAGTGTCCTTGAGCAAGGCCTCTTGTATGCCTGGATGAACAATGGAGAGAGGCATGTGTAGAAACCTCCAACCATCCTTGGCTGAGGGAAGGTCATCACCCTTGCTTTTGCCTCTGGCCCTGCTCACCACAGAAATATGGCCCCTAAAATGTTCCTCATGAGAATATGTGTCCCTTGGGCTGAACAAGATCCCCCCCCCCTGCCCTGGACATTGTAGTGTAAGGGGTTTGATACGGTGTGGGGGTGTCAGGTTCAGCAGCAGTTTTTTGGTGTGGTTTTTTTTTGTCATTTGTGATATCTTCTGCTCTCAGTCACCAAATTCTGCAGCTGTTCCTCTAGGAGGCTGCAATACACATTCAAAATATCAGATTTATAGCCTCACAATCACAACATCTGGAGGTTGTTGTGGGTATCAAAGCTCCCAGAACAATATTTGATTCTCAAGCAAGCAACGTAAAAGAAGAAAGTCCTGCAGTCCTGCACTACACGTTAATGAATTGTATCCTCCACACGGAATGCTGTTCATTATGCAAAAACTGGTGAGTCTCCCTTTCAGCTGATTTCTCCCTGAACCACTTGACTCCAGTCTCTGTAATTAAACAAGAATAAACCTGCTAGCATAGAAGATGGCACACTGTCAATGAATAGCACAAAAGGCAGGAAAAGGAAAGTTATTTCTGATTGCTAAGAAGGCAAATACGTGCAGTTGATAAAATCTGTCCAGAATAGTTGATTTAATTTGAAGCCTGCCGAAATAGGAGGGATGTTTTCGCTAGGTAATCCTACTTACTGAACCACCCCACGCAGCTGAAAAAAGTATCCATGTGCCCACAGAAATCGGAGTGGCTTCCTCTATTGCTCTGCTTCTCCTTAGATGCCTAACAACTTTGAATCATAATATGCACAAATCACATATAAGATTCATGTGTAAATTGCCTCCTCCTCCTCCAAATAATATTGTGGATACACTACATTTTGTTCATTAACTGAAGTTGAACTCATGCAGGAAGCTCTAAACCACGAGACTGAATGATTGCATGGAATCATAGAATTTTAGAGTTGGAAGAGACCCTTAGGGCCATCTAGTCCAACCCCTGCAATGCAGGGGTTGGACTAGATCATCCATGGCAGATGGCCATCCAACCTCTGCTTTACAACCTCTGCATCAGTATCAAATTCTTCACGAATTTTATGTTAAAGATGACCCAAGTACCATTTCTGGGGCTGCTGACAGATTGTTTATTTCTTAAATTTGTACGCTGCATTTCAACTGGTATACCCCAAACAGCTTACAAGATTCATAAAATGTAATACATTCATGAATAGTTTTCCATTTGAAACAAAACAAAACAAAACTACTCTTATGTGTAGCACCCCACAAACACTCCATTGGTTCTATCTTATATGACTTCTGTGTATGCATTTTAAAAATAAATCATTTAAATGGGTTTCCACAAAATGCTTCACAGAACTCTGCTGTAAATTTCTAATAAATAGGACCCTGGATATTGATCTGCAATGCAATATTCTCTCTCCCCCCCCACTTCACCTTTTTTTCCCAAACACTAGGGGTCAGCATGGGCTCAGGAGAATCTTGGCCACCACAGAGTGAGAAGATGACAAGAGCAATATTTCTCCTTCATTATCGCATTTGGCAGTTAATTTTCATAAATGGATTTCATTTTGACAAATACATGAGTTGTGTTGCAATGTTCCTAATGCTATTATTTTATGAGTCTCCATTCTAACAAATCTCTGTGACTGACTGATAATGCAGGATTTGCGAGTTCCCTCCCTCCAAAGCAAAATCAAACCGGACAGTCCAGCAGCTACTGTAAGTTTTAATCACTAATGAAAATGATGCAAAGAAGAATCTGTAAGGACCGCAGAATGCCGTGTTCAGATTATAAATATGTTGACAACAGCAAGGCCAAACAGCCTTCGCTTAGGGGATACATATTGTGCTAAGTGCAAAGGGTTGGTTGTTTATATGTTGATATGCATTAATAATGGTCATATTACATAGCCCAATTAGAGGCGGGGGGGGGGGGGGGAAAGGCACACAGGAAAACCCAGTCAATGTTTAAAAGCAAGTAAGTCCCACTGATCAAAATGGACTTTCTTCTAAATAAGTGTACAGGACTGCAGTGTTAGAGTGGTTTTGCTTCTTAGACCTAGTAAATATTTAACCAAAACTTATTTTCTGTAATTTGAAATTTTAGAATAACATCTATTTATCAAACAAAATTAAGTTTAAGGTACACAGTCATTAACAGGAAGTTCTGCATTTTGCCCTGCTTGTTCTCTGCTTGGTCAGCATGGGGGGGGGTCAATATGTGAACTGTTTATAGTACAGGCTTCAAAACCATTTGGAGAATCTTCACATTGACTGGACAGTATGCAAAATGTCTTGTTGATGCTATTCATTTGTGCACGTTCACTGTGATGCCCAGTGATTGGGCTCAACAGTTTATATGAATACTGTATACACACATTCTCCAGTGAGCATATATTCATGAACACATACAGGGAACTTTTTAAATATAATATTTAATTCATTTTTTAATGAAACATAACCCAAAATATCATCACAACAGTTGCCCTGGTCTCCAGAAGCTAGAAATGATCAACACAGTACACTTATTTTCACAAGTCCAATTTGATTTAACTTCTCAAGTGCTGTAGGAGTAAGTTTTACAAAGAGCTACCACATTTCCTCAAAATTGCCCAGCTGCATTATTCCCCCATTTACCATACTTTGCTGTGTGAATTTTTCAGGTAATGCAAGGTGCCATATTTCCGATGTAAAGGGTGAGGAAGACCACCACTGACAGGCTGTTTTCAGTCTTGCAGCTGCCGCTAAGTAAGGGACCTTTCTGGGGACAGAAAAGCAGTCTGTAAATGTCAGTGAAGACTTCCTGATAACTGTACAAAGAAATGGTAGGTATGTGGCTTGTCAACTCTTAATTTTACTCTTCTGTGTATTTTATATTCAATATCAATGAGGATTTAGTCAACTGAACATAAAAGATAAGTATTTAATCTGCCATCTTTTCTCTCTTTTACTGTTGAGCAATTTTCTACTTTTTTGAGTTTAAAAATGCTGATTAGGTTGCAAGCTGCCTTGAGCATCTCTTTCAATGCTAAAGTGGAATAAAATACTTGTAATCAACCAACCAACATGTCTTTTTAGATTCCTACGGGCAGTGCATTGCATCAAGCCACTATAATCCCTTCCAACTTCATATTACAAACTCAGAAAGTTTTTATTCCGTTATTCAAAAATGTGAATTACGGTAAGCCTCTGTATACTCTGGAACATGGCCAGTGTTGATGCATTTGACAGAAATTCATCTGAGAAATTTCACAGGTCATCCTCAGGTTCCCATGAACACCCTACAAACCTTTAAACAGACCAGGACACTTCAAATTCACCTCAAATACTGCAATGCAAAAAATGTGGTTGTATTTATATTACAATGATGTATAAGATGGTGGTGAGAGCTTTTAAATTGGAGGAAGGGGCTTGAAATGCAAACATCCCCTGCTCAAAAACAAACTGAAGTCCATTATAAAATTAAAAAAATTCCTTCCAGTAGCACCTTAGAGACCAACTAAGTTGGTCATTGGTATGAGCTTTCGTGTGCATGCACACTTCTTCAGATTCCATTATGGTCCATTATGTGTAATCTGGTACTGATGTCTCATTTTAATTATTTTAAATGCTATAAAATAATAATTAGAGTCATTGAGTGAGACAGTATCATTTTTTTAAAAAGTTTCACATTTGTTCATCTTCATTCCTTCAGCCATACAATGGAAACATTAATTGGGAAGATGCATTTGCAGAATTCGATGCACTTTGAAAACATCAAGGTGAAATTTCGCCTTTTGAGCTAAATAGACTTGAAAGTGGGCCATTATGTGACAAAAGAAGTACTTCAAACGACTGAAGAAACTTCAGAGCGCAAATGGATAGGGATGAAAGGAAGTGGCTAGTCGAGTGTGACAAGGATCAGTATTAAAGCTGATTAGGTTCAAGGCTCCTTTTTTCCAAGCAATTTTGTATAAAGAGAAAGCACAAGGAGGTGATGAAATTTGCTTAGAATACAAAAATCAGTGGAAGTGTGAAGGGGAACCATCATCTTAAATGTGCATGGAATTCTATTTAGAACGGTGGGGTGATTAGGAGCCTGGGTCTCCGCTATACACAATGCACCCAAGCAGACAATGCATGGGAGGCAAAGATGGATGAAAAATAGGCTCTTTCCTGTTCTTGCCTCCCATTTCCTTGCCTTTCAGGGATCTCTCTTCCCTTTTCTCTGTGACAAAGGAAAAAACCCAGTATGTATAATGCTTCCATTTATTCAAAATGGTTAAAATTCAGCCCACAGGGGAACCTTCTCAGGAACACCCAGAGTTTTGTGGAGGGTTCTTGTGGCCATGCCCACAGGCTCAATTTCTGTCAAGCTGGCCATCCATGCTGCCTGCAACAAGTGAGGGCTAAACACCACATTGCAAATGCTGCTAAGCTGCTGCCCCACGTCTCTCCTGTGTCAAATAACACTTGCAGTTGCGTGTTCATTATCAGATGATATATGCTAGAAATACCACTATACACGACAACATATTAACTGCTGCATACCAACCATCAAATACTGTCATATATGATATATCCTTGCGTTTCAAATTACTTTTCTGGGCAAGAGGTGTACTTTCAAGTCTTATCAAGGGGTTTCTCAATGAGAAGAAGAGCTGGAAAGAAGCTTGACCACACTCTGGATCTTCCCATGTGACATACAGACATAGGGAAATTGGGGTGTGTGTTTGTGTCTGATATGTGTCCAGACCCATCTGCCGCATACATTTATAGTGGTAACATGCCATTTTAAACAAAGGTAAAGGGCCCCCTGACCATCATGTCCAGTCGTGTCCGACTCTGGGGTTGCGGCGCTCATCTTGCTCTATAGGCCGAGGGAGCCGGCGTTTGTCCGCAGACAGCTTCCGAGTCATGTGGCCAGCATGACTAAGCCGCTTCTCGTGAACCAGAGCAGCGCACGGAAATGCCGTTTACCTTCCCGCTGGAGCGGTCCCTATTTATCTACTTGCACTTTGATGTGCTTTCGAACTGCTAGGTTGGCAGGAGCTGGGACCGAGCAACGGGAGCTCAACCCGTTGCAGGGATTCGAACCGCCGACCTTCTGATCAGCAAGCCCTAGACTCTGTGGTTTAACCTGGGTCCCTTTATTTGTAGCTTCCCATTCCCATTCCCTTTAGAGAGCTACAGTTCTCAGTTTCCTCGAAAAAATTGTTGACAGTTAAGTCACTCTGGAAATTGTAGCTCTGTGATAATGGGGTATTCTAAGGACTCTCAGCACCCTTAACAAACTGCACTTGCAAGAATTCTTTGGGGGAAGCCATGACTGTTAAAGCGGTAGGGAACTAATTTAAATGTTCTGTGCGGATGGGGCCTCAGTTAACAATGGACAATGTGGGAGCAGTATGCCATCCTAACCATGTCTGCTCAGAAGGAAGCCCTAAGGGGGCCTTGCTTCTAAGAAGAATGAATAGGCTCGTGCTTGAAGTGCAGCCTCTTGAGTATTTGCCCTGCCTGTGCAAGACATTGGGTTGTGTTCAGATGAAGTTGCGCTTTGATCCTATTAAAATTAATGAGATTAGCTTTTCATTTTGATTAATGCATTGCCTAACTATGACTAACTTAGCTTGAGACTCAACCCTTCATCTTTGACTGAAAATATAATGACAGTAGGTCGTAGTGGGATGCTATAGCACTATAGTTTATGTCCTCAAAATAAAAAGAGAGAGATACTATAAGAGGATTATAAATTAAGCTGTACATTACATGTTTCTACCCCACAGAAACTTCTTGATACAAAGTTAACCTCTGGCTGAAAATTAATATGATTTTTTTACTCTTACCTGAACCTGTCAGGTAGCTTCAACTTTTGGATAGGCTTTAAATAAAAATACATATTTTCTTCACCAAAGTAAATCAATAGTGTAAGCATGAAACACCATGTTAACATAATATGTAAATTGTTAAGTTTCACACCTCTGGAAACAATAAATCAGCCAAGCTGTAATTAAACCTTCAAGCCTTGAGTACATTTTAAAGGAGAATCATAAAACAAAAATCAAGTGGCATTTTTAAAGCTAGTGCTCCAAGTCTAGTGGAGAGAATTTAAATTGAAACAGCACTCTCAGATCTTAATTAAAAATATACAGCAATTACATACCTGATTTCCTAGGGTCAGTTTAACAATCTATCCATCTTTTGAAAGAAACTTGCTTCTTTGAATTTGCTTAATGGGAAACTATGAAAATTTTAAATTGATACAAAAAAAGTTCTTAAATTTTGATTCTACCAAATATTTGCTCTTTGGTACAAGTTAGATCGATATGCTGGCTAAATACAAAGCACATGAAAATTCATATGAATATTACCTACAGTATGTGGAAATACTTCAGGGCATACACATGCCCAGGAAAGTGAAAGAACAAGGCCAAAAGCCACGGCTCCCAGGCTCTCTACTACTCACTGTGGGAACCGGGGGGAGAGATGGACCAGAATAGACATTGGAAGTGCAATAGGCAGGGGACACCTGCTTTGTTAACCAGGCAAAGGCCAGGATCCTAGTGAGAGATGACTGGAGATTTTGACCTTTGTGAGTGCCAATATGAAATGGTTTTTTGACTAATTTGTGGGTTGGAACTTGCTATCAAGCAGATTTTGCAATTCTCCAGATGTTGTGATGCAGCTGTCAGCGGTTCAGAAGTGTCAAAATGCACATTTAGATGCATATTTTGAGAGAAAAGACACATTTAAATACGTTTTCAAATAAAGTTTTGAGAACTTTTATAAATCAGATCAATAGATAATAGAACAGAAATATGGCTAAGAACTTGCAAAAGTGGAACAGAAATACTGTAGACAGATTGGCTAAACCCTACTCCTCATATGGCTATTGAGATGGCTGTCTCAGAGGCTTTCCAGCACTTTTCATAAAAGCCCACTGTTTCAAAGCACTCAGAAATATATGCCTGGGTTTGGTAAATAAAGAAGGAAACGAAAAACATATTTATTGCAATACAGTATATGGACATTTATCTGCTAACAGTTTTGTAATCTGGTGTTCTTGTCTAAGAAAAAAAATGTGTGGTTTTCCAGGAAGCAAACCTTTTTTTAAAAAAAAAATTGCTGTGGAAAAATATTTCAGTGCAATTATGCTGATTCTCATAAAAGTAATAATGAGGAACTAAAGCACAAGAGACCCTGGTCCTTCATTAATAAGAGATCTGCTGAGTCACTATGGCTTTTGGCCTTCTTCTTACAGAAGCCATTAGTAAGGTCTCCAAAGGGCAAGCATAGCTTTATACACCATTAGCACGAGGTGCATTATGCAGAACACTGAGGGTGAAGAATAGTCTCTGATTTACACAGCAGTGCAAGGATTACCTTCTGCAGCCATCAGAAGCCACAAAGCTAGAGGCCGCTGGAATTTCAGTTTGCATGGAGAAACCAGATATTCAGCAATACTGCTGAATGACTCTGAACTTTCCCTAAATGCTTTTGTGGCATTTTTGACATTGTTACCCTTTCAACTGGCACCAAAATTGCAACGGAGCCAAATATATTTGCATTGTTAGATAACATTCAGCATCCATTTGCCGTTTCTTCTTGGCAGCATTTTTCTTCTTCTTTGCCTTCACTGCCATTTAATCTGATTGACTGATTGGTTATTTAATTTCTATACCGCTTAATATATTTAAAATATCTCTAAACAGTATACAAAAAACTGAAGCAACAACAGACAACTTAAACATTACAAAATACACAGTTAAATATAATACAAAGTTACTAATACAGTGGTATCTCTACTTACTAATTTAATGCGTTCCGAACACACATTCGTAAGTCGAAAAAAATTGTAAGTCGAATCCCATAGGAATGCATTGGGAGAAAAATTCATAAGTCGAAGCAACCCTATCTAAAAATTCGTAAGTAGAAAAAATCCTATCTAAACCACATCCAAGATGGCGGACGGAGCTCCGTTGGTAAGTAGAAACATTCGTAAGTAGAGATATTTGTAAGTAGAGGTACCACTGTAGTTATAAATCAACATGAACACAACGTTACTAATATAGAAAAACCATATATAATATATAAATAATATATTAAATACTACACAAAAAATCATATTAAAAATGTTTATCAGCAGCATGAATTCCTTTTCCTTCTGACACACCCTCCTCCTCGGCCTCTGCATTCTCATGCAGGGTCCAAACAACCTCCCAGCTCACCTACACAATGAGAAGAGTTCCCGGAAGCCGTAGAGACCACCCTAGTCTCTCCCTCCAGGCTTGATTTTTATGGGCAGATCGGAGGTAGATGGTCCTTCCTCAGGCTGCCCACAGCTGTGCCCCATTCAGCCGCCCTCTCCATCCCCATTTCCAGGTGCAGCAGGTTGGCTGAGTTTCCCAAAGGGGGTTCAGAGGATGGGGAAAGGAGCCCCCTCCACTCACAGCTCTTTCTTCACCCTCTATCCTCACCTCCTCCAGCCGCTTGGCTGTGGTGACTAATGTGATTTTACCAATGAAAGGTCTGATATAATAATACTACTAAGAATTTTATATTTATACCCTGCCCATCTGGCTGGACAGGATGATGTCATGGCCATGGAAGCCCATAAAAAACCAGCACAGGCAGAGCAGACCAAGGAGGGATGGAATGAGGCAAATGATCTGCAGCGTATTTTGATATTTCTGTATCAAATATGCTAATTCCAAGCTGAAGAGAAGCGAGGGAGTATTGAGCACAGTTCTAGTCAAAAAGAAAAATCTAACCGTATTTGAACCCCGCACAGAAAAGCATGGGGCTATATCTTGCTGGCCCCACATTGTGCACCAGTGTATTGGTGGGGATGGGGGTCCGGGAGAAAGGGCACTTTATGCACAAATCAGACTAGCCACACAACATGGCTGGGAACTAGAGCACAGCCATGCCACAAAGGAGAATTGCTGCAACTGTCTCCTGTGACCACATTCAACTAAGCTGTTCATTGGAAAAGGCCAGGCACTTTGTTCCAGCCATTTCCCCTTGCTGGCCAAAGGCTCCCATCATGTCCATGTGGCCATTGTTACAGGCTCAGTCCTTCATTTGGGAGCCTCTAGTTCCTACTGCATTAATGTAGGTTTTTCATTCAGGGGGGAAACAAAAAAATCCAAATGACAGCCACATGTTCTTTTAAAAATATAATTTGAGTCAAGGGTTTTGATAAGTAATTCGAGGTATCTCCCAGAAAAGAAAAGAAAAGAACTGTAATCATTTATGTAATGAAATGCATTAAAATACTTTGGGTTTTTTCTGAGATCTTAATCTGGAGAAAATTCAGATTATTTTTGTATTCCATTGCCTATAAGTCTCATAAATCCTACCCTGCAGCAATTTGCTTTTCAAAAGATCTTTAGTATGCTACTTCATGTAGCTCTCATTTTCAGAAATGTCTTGCTTCCAGGATTCTTCCAGCTGGTAATTCACTCAGGTTTGGCAGCAAGCTCTATAAAAATACATAAGTGAATTACAAAAAAGACTGCAGCTTCAAGCAAGGTCAGGTTTCCAAGATTCTTACCTGACTCAGCGTCTTTCTCCAACTTTGAGGTCTGAATGGTTTTAATCTCAATAGTCTCACCCAGCGCCATCTGGAGCCAGAGCTAAACTATCAGAGCTGATCATGCTTTGCACTAGTGTGTGAAGCTATTTCACATACATGATCTCAGTAATCATTATGAGAGCCCTCTAAGGTAAATGACCATGAAGCAAAGGAAATGCCTGCCTAAATCAAGTGAGTTATTGTTTTAGTAGGAGTCAGGTTCTGGACTTGATGACTCAAAGGGACCTTATGTTAAGCATGTGATTATCCCTTGCATATCTCTCTCTCTCTCTCTCTCTCTCTCTCTCTCTCTCTCTCTCTCTCTCTCTCTCTCATTATATTAAAATATACTAAATAGGGAGCTGCATGGAGCAGATCTAGATCAGGGCTGAGATGTGGAGGAAACACCACAGTCCTGATCATTAGCCCCCTCACCTATATGTTACCAAGTAGAAAGATCCCATTACCATCAAATCTTGTCAATAGCAATTCCTGAGGGGCAGGGAATCTGGATTGGGACTGTAATCAAAGATTCAAGGCACTCACTCCCATCAGTCAATCTGGAAAAATAACATAAAAGGGATAGGTTTTTTAATCTTCCTAAGATCTTCCTTTTTATCTTCCTAAGATCTTCTATCTTCCTGAGATCTGAGCATCCCATTGCCCATAAGACACTGTTTATGAAGTCCTGATTTGTAAAGATCAGTTAGGATTTTTTGTTCATTTCATTTGTAATTTCTTCTCTTTTTTCACCCTTTCTTGTGCTATTCTTTAAATAAACCTTCAGAATTTTGAAAATTGTGACTTGAATCCCAGGGATCAGCTTTGAACTGTTTCACCTGGCAATTTGTCCATGCTTCAAATCAGGGAGAGGGAAAATCACAGTTTGACACTTCAGGCATTTGGGGTGAATATGTGTGGTATTAAAATTAGGAGGGGATGGAGTTGTGCATGCCAGTTCCAACCACTGAATCCCCACATGTGCCTTCTCCATTACAGGGCTTCCTACGTTTAGTGTCAAAGTCTGAAAAGGTGTTCTAAGTGCCTTTTAAATCATCCTTCCTCAGGGACGAGCCCCAGGTCCCCCATCCCTTTAGGGGACATGTCACAGCAGGTACTAGCCTGAAAGAATGTCCCTCCTTGTTCGTGTAGTCGAACTGCTTGCTGTCTCCTCCTCTTGTAATGCTGCTCCCCACCCCACCCCCTGCTTGGTATTTTTTCCGTCATCCCTCCTCGCTCCTCCCTCCGCTTCAAACCCACTTCGGAAAAGTGGCATTAAATAAATAATGGACAGGAGATTTCCTCAAATCAATACTGAATTATCTTCTCAACAACCAAATAATGTGAAAGGCTGTGTGCCGATTTTCTTCATAGAATATTATTGATGTTACAAATACGGCCTTCTCACATCCACCAAATTCTCCACCTTCGTGTCAGCTTCTCCAATATTTACTTCCACAACACTGGAAGTTCTCTTGCTATTTTTGCTGCCTCCCATTTCCTTCCTCGGCTATCAAGAAAACTCCAGGGTGCATGAGAATCACAGCAAAACTTGTTTGTGTGGTAATGAACATGGCCTTTTTCACCTTGGCCTCTCCTGCTTCTTCTGTACCATCAACTCCCACACTTTCTGATCCACCTTGCTTTCTTTCTCTCTTTTTACACAATTTTGTCCTCTCTTCCCTGTCCTTGTGATGCTGAACCTGCAACTGCTGCTAATTTATTTCCATTTAGCTGCTACAGAATTAACTGGTTAGACTGTGACTCCTGCTTCCCCCAAGGAATTCTGCAGACCAACTATAAGAGCACTCACCAGGTTTCCGTGGCAATTTAACTGGTCTAAAACCAATAAAGGTTTGTAGTGCTGTGTCTCTGTACTGGGAATTCTTAGTACAGGGATAGCCAATATGATTGCCTCCAGATATTGGACTCCAACTTCCATTGGCTCCAGCCAACATGGCCAATGTTCAAAGATGCTGTGATGTGTAGTCAACTCCATCTGGAAGGCACCATCTTGGCTACCCCTGTCTTAATAATTTATTGTCTTCTGAAATGGTGAATAAATTTTCATGAATCACAATTTTGATTTCACATATCTAGATGGGGCTGGAATTAATATTGTTTTGGAAACTGCAGTTTCCTATTGGCCAGGGGGACTGAACATGCTTAGACAACTTTTAAAAAAGATACTACTTTTACAGTTTCTGCCAGTTCAATTTAACCCTCATGAGTTCCTACTGAAAACTTGGACTCCTCTTTTGGGAGATACCACAAGGGTCTAAAAAGTAAGCTCACCATGTCTACAGCTTGTTCACAGTGAAGTTATTTAGATGAGTCTCTCCTTTTGTAGCATAGTCCTCAATATAGGCAAGGTGCTTTGTGGAAATGAATCTTCTACTAAATGGTATATAGGCCAAAACCAAAGAGCTACAGGTTAAACAATGAAAAAAAAAATAGCAGAAGGGTAATTAAAATTCTAGGAGAAAGAGCCCTTTGCGTGAAAAATAGTTGCTGCTGCTGAGCCCTTCATCAGTAGAGAGAAAGCTTTTCCCTTGTCTCACACAACAGCATCTGTAGCAGTCCTGTTTGGTTTGTCACTTGTGTGGGCTGAGCATGATGAATTACATGTTTGCAAAAACTCAAGACTACTGACAAGGAATTTGGCCTTGGGACATTGTTTATTCCCTATAAAGGCCTCTGTTTCTTATTTGTCAATCAAATATGCACCAACAAATCACCAGACTGAATACTGATGAATAAACTAATATTTTACAGGCAATGTTGGAATAAGAAGTCAGCAGAATGCAGAGCAGCGTCATGCATATTCATTGCGAGTACATGAGACACACTCTGAAATCCTGAAACAAAAACTCTCTGATATACAGTGGGTGGGTGGTTTTAAAGAGGGATGGTTAGATTCACAGGAAATATTGAAGGGGGCTGTTGTCATTGTCAATTGTTATGTCCTCAAACAATAAAGACATTTTGGAACCAATGTCACGCTGACAGTCTAATACACTCACAATAAGTATAAACAGAGTGAAAGCGAGTTGTGTCTTTTCAGGTTACGGACGCGCCGAACCCGGAAGTCCTGGAACAGACGTGGTGCTTCATGTAGCGACCTTTTCATGTTGCGAACGGGCCACCGGAATGGATCCTGTTTGCAACATGACGTACCACTGTACTAAGATTTAGCAGAGGATGTAGCGTTCCAGCCTCATATAACTTAAGCATGTTTGAATCTAATCAGTGCATGAAGGGGATAAACCAGGTTTCCTCAAACTCGGCCCTCCAGATGTTTGAAACTACAATTCCCATAATCCCTGGCTACAAAAGGTGCTTTGTGTCTCATTTGCCACCAAAGGGCGATAGATGTGTCACCTCACCCATTAAAAAGCCTCTGAATGAATATTTATTCCCAGTGCTTTTTTTCTTTAAAAAAATGTTTAGGGGTACTCTCATTTTGACTCAGGAAAATCACCATTTTGTAGTTCAAATCAGGAAAAAGAAATACAGTAAATGGACAAAAGTACAAAGATTCACAAAATGTTTAGGGTATGCATCCCCCCAGAAAAAAAGCACTGTTTATTCCTATCCAGAAATTCACCAGACTAAAGGCAGGCTGTATTGGTTCCCACTTCTGCCATTCCTTCTGCATTCGCTTTAGAATTGCACCATCGCAGTGAAGGCACAAAGGGATGCAATAATAAACTGAACTCAAATGGTGCCCAAATACAGTGGAATCTCACCAGAAGAAACTTTGTGTAAGTTTATCAAAATTCTCTTTTCCTCTGCCCAGCCACTTGACAGTCTGCAAATGGCAAAATCTGATGCACCATTTTGCTCATATGTAATAGCAACACACACAGATTACTGGGGAGCATATAATGAGATATAGGTGCTATTTGAGAGATGGGGTGCATGGAAATCCAGGCCAAAACTGTAGTAAGTGCAGAGTTGGTACAGAGTTGACAATGGGTGATGCCAGTGTGGAAGACTGGAAGACTCCATTGGGTAAAGAGCAGGAACCCTGCTGAGCAAGAAGCTGCTGAGCCTCTGCAGGAAAATAGTATGAGATTTCATTTCCATAGGAATACTCTTACTGAATTATCCTCCAATAAAAGCTGTGGGGCTGCCACGTGGTACTTGTGTACTTGGTATTTTCAGAGGTCCTGCTTAGCAGATTGCCAATAATTAGGCCTTGTTTCTAGGGATGGATCCCCTAATAAGACATCTAGCAAAGACCACAACATCCTCCCAAGGATGTCTCAAGCAATGTCACCTCTGAAGCTAAACCCTTTAGTGATGGGAACATGGGACTGGGATGATTGTAATTGTTATAGGAATTTTAAGGTCTTATACTGTATATAAAAAATAAATGTTCATAACTGGAGAAGGGGTCACGAAGAGTCGGACACGACTAAACGAGTAAACAACAACAACAACAACTGGAGAAGGCAGACACATACATAAATTTATAGACCACATGCCTGGAAACAGTACAGAAAAACAGTCCTAAACCCATTTTGACTCTTTCAGTCACCTCAAATATTTCTCTGCAACAGTAACGTCTTAAGGGTATCCAGTGCCATGGTGCAAGAATCCACCCACCCACCCCACGGTGGCAGTAGCGTACAGCTGAGGGGCAGAGATGGAGGATGGCGGAGCCTGGACAGCGCACACCACTTGCAGAGGGCTGGCCTGGGCGCAGAGCCCACCTCCCGCAGAGGGGGCTGCTCGGCCTCCTGCCCTGGACCGGCCCCTCCTTGGCGCCTCCCTCCAGCAGCCACTCCGGGATGTGGCGGTGGTGCGTGGCCATTGAGCTTCCTCCATGAAGCAGAATCAGCGAGACTCCTGCCTAGAGTGGCAGCAGGCACGTGGAGCCACTCTAGGTAGGAGTCTCGCTGATTCTGCTTCATGGAGGAAGCTCAATGGCCGCGTGCTACTGCCGCTGTGGGGGGTGGGGGTGGGGCGCCGGCAGCAGCTGCTCCCAGACACCAGCTGTTTGGCGCCCCTTCCGCGCCCCTGGTGGCCAGGCGCCCTGGTGCCTTGCGACACCCAGCCCAGGCCTAGAGACGGCCCTGCTCTGCAAGGAGGAAGGAAATGGAAAAGCCTCTCCATTGTCTCTTTGTTCACAAATCCTTTCTTAAGGGGTATCTGTGTATGAATAGGGTGAGCCTGTGACCTGGATTCAGGAACTCAGTATTTACCATCACAAAGGAATCACCAGACTGCCCAAATAATGTAATCAGTGATCATTCTCAACTAACCTGGCAGACAGGTTTTCTGCTGTCGACCGCCTCTTCTGTGATCTATGTATGATATATTGGGCTGCAGGATGGCAATTAAAAGAGCCTATATAAGGGATTGTTCTGGGTCCCTCCTGCCTCCTGCGTGTGGCTGTGAGCACCCTGATGCAATGGCTTTAATAAAGATCAGGCTTCCTAGCTGCTTTGCTTCTCAATATTCTCTGGTTGGCCTCTGTTATTTTCTTCTACCGATAGAGAACCTACAAAAGGACTCTATATGGGCTCTTGGGTACCCCATAAGGGAAAAGGAGCAGTTTTTTCCTTATAACATAATGAAATGGCAGCAGTATCCAGAGTTGATCATACAGGGTCTTTCAACAGTAATAAGATAAGAGCTTTGTTAGTAAAATTGTCTTTCAGTTGAATGCCAGCCTGGGTAGATTATTATGTTCCAGCAGCAACATAAAAAGAGGAGCCAATGGCCAGCGTGAAGTACCTTGGTGAGCAGTGCTTGCTGCAAGCAAAGCCCATTGTTGTGAATTCCCTTTCAAAGGAGCACTTACATTAATAGTGTGAAAATGTCAAATAGTTATCTGCCAGGTGTGAGCCATTATGTCTGTGTGAGATGGTGCACTTTGGTACTTCCATTTGATGCCGGGTATAAATCTAATAAACGTTGATTATGATCTACTTCTGTGGGTATTTGGGAGAAAGGCAGATTTATTTTTAGGTTGCCATAATTCTTTCATGCTGGAAACCACGTTCCAAATGGCATTGAAGGGCCTCTGAAAAACATTAATTTATGCTGGGTTTTATGTGTATAGGTCTGTAGATGCACTATTGATCTGGCCCAGTTTTGCTAGTTAGAAGCCTACTTAGGAGTAAACTCCGTACCTAGTTTTACATTTCTCTGGTTATTGGAAACAAATGCCAGCACATCTTGCTGAAATGTGTGAACCATTTCCCAAATGTGCCAGTTTGGCAGGTAAATCAGCCCATGCTGCATATTCCTTCTTCTCAGTGTCTTCAAATATTCCTTGTGGTGATGAACAATCAAACTAGCGAGGCAACACAAAATAGCAACATGGGAGAGGCATGACACAGAGTGGAACTAGATGTCCTCCTTGACATGGGGCTGCTGCCCCAAACAGAAGCCCTATATGCTCTCCTCAGACAATTCCCTGGAAGACTTAAGCCTCTAGTGTTTTTGCCCCACATTTTATTGCCCTCAACAATGAGGTGGAGTAGGGCTGGGAAATCAACATAAGGTAGCTGAGTGTGATTCAGCATTAAAGGGAAGTAAATGCAGAACTCTGACTCAGGGTGCCAGTGTCAAATATCTAATTCCACCTACAGATGCAATTTCAAGTGACCTCCCTGTGACACCCATATCACAAGAAGCAGCTCTGAGTTCTGATGATAACCTCATAATATAACTATGCTGGGCTTTGATAGGGTTGGATAAAAGTCAACAGGACATAGATAAACCCCTTTTCCTAAACCATTATGTGAAGACAAATTTCCTGTCAGCGCTGAAGCCATGAACATTTTATCTCTGGCACTATAACAAAGAAAAAATGTTGTTTGGCATGAGAAAGTCAAACACATCCTTCTCCTGCAGAAAAAACAACAACAGGACAGATTACCTATTTCAGTGGCATACATTATTTTCCCTTTGTAAAATATTCAGTATTTATAATTTTGTAACATCAACACAAGGCACACTTGGGATGCATTCCACTCTACAAATTCTCACATCAGATAGTAGAAAACATATCATAAACTGAGTCACAAACCTCAAATGTTTATTTTTCCAAACTGCATTGATATGGTTCAAGTCAAAGACTTTCTATGAGAACCTATCAATAAAATCATTTGGGTCTCAGTATTTGACACATCATAAATATGGAAATACACGATGCTTTCTGAGATAGGCAGACATCTCTGTCTTTCCAAAGGTCAACCATGAGATGTCGGCTGTCTAGGGCTGATGGAACTACCGGGATGTGATTCTTGTGCTCCAATATTCTAGTCTTGACAGTTTATATCGTACTGCCTGCATACCATAGGTTGCACGTACATTGAATTACGTATGTCAAGACTAGAATATTGGAGCACAAGAATCACATCTTCAATAAAGTTATTGATACTCCCCTTACATCTCACTTTATAGAGGCTAAACACAGGGCCACGGATTTCAGATGGTTCGTGATTTATAAGCATAACACTACTGAGGCAAACATGGAGATCTTGCAAAAGAAATTATTACAGAAAGAAATGTACTGGATCTTCAGATTTGGCTCTTTTGATCCATCAGGCCTTAACACTTGCATTGATTTTAGTCCCTTTTTGTAAGTTTGTTCTATAACCATATGGCATATCTTTGTATTTAATTTTCCTTCCTCAAAAATAATTCCCAGCCCCGCCCATGTGTTGAATATTATGGCCTGTCCCTTTAACAATTAGTTACCAGTTAGTATATAAACCTACTACAGGTAGGTAGCTGTGTTGGTCTGACGTAGTCGAAACAAAATATAAATAAAAAAAATAAAAAAAATTCCTTCCAGTTGCACCTTAGAGACGAACTAAGTTTGTCATTGGTATGAGCTTTCGTGTGCATGCACACTTCTTCAGATAAAGAAAGCTCATACCAGTGACAAACTTAGTTGGTCTCTAAGGTGCTACTGGAATATATATATATATATATATATATATATATATATATATATATATCAACCTGCGATTGAGAATGCCTTCCAGCAGATTTTGCCAAACACCAGTAACAACTAGATCACGGGAGCTTGTACAGTCCAGTTTTTGAATTCTTTTAAAAGCTAATATAGCTTAATTTGAATTCCTCCTTGCTTTCTGCATTTTAGGTTTCCAAACCTTTTTGAGGACGCAGAATTAGAGCTTTTATGTTTGGGTATTTAACCCTTTATTACTGGAATGTTATTGGCTTCCTTTAAGTCCAATTAAAATTATCATAAGCTTTTCTTTCACTGGGTTTTTTACCCTTTATCTTTGAACTTGGGTCAGTTAGAGTCTAGTATCTTTCTATTTCCTTCTGAGGAAACTCTTAATCACAGTGAAACGAGGTTTGTAGCCAGCATCCCATCAAGGATTTTGATTATTACTTAATTTATTTTTGCATCGTTTAGTTTTGCTCTAGCAGTTTTTGATATTCATTTGTTTAAGTGGTTATTATTATTTTCAGTTAATCTCTATTATACTCAATTACTTCTCGTTTCAGGGAATTTCACGGTTGATATTTAGTTTGTGTTTGGTCCGCCTTTACATCTGGGCTACGTTACGTTACACCTTGGGCTACGTTAGATCTTCAGGGAGCCCAGTGCAGATTTTCAACTCCAGGGTTCTTCTATAGATTTCTGTCGAGGTGAAAGAAGCTCAATGCCATGTCCTTTCAATTAATGTTATTTTCATAGCCTTCCATTTTTAACTAGCGACATATTGATGAAATGTTTCTTGTCATGTGGTTTACTGCTGTAGTATTAGCTTGCTGTTTAATTCATTCCCCTCCTGACTCACTTGCTGAGCCTCCCCCACCTTCCTTATCTTAACAAACTGCCAGTTGTTCTTTTTCAGATCTGTTCCTCTGTTATGTTTGACTTAAACTAACCCCTGACATTGATCCAAATAGTGGAGGCTTCATCCCTACCTACATGTGTGTCAGCCCCCACATTTAGGTAGCTGCCACAGACCTAGAAGTAGGTCCCTTGAATACAGTGGCACTTATTTTTGAGTAAGCATGCGTAAGATCAGGCTCTTTTCCTTTGACAATGTTTCTAGTTACTGTCTTGCTGTGCTTAAAAGTTCTTTAAATAGGACTAAGTGCTGTCCTGTTAAACACTGAAAGCACAGGAAATTTTGATCACATGTTCATCTTAGCTTCAGGTTTATCTCTTCTCTTGGGGTCGCTTCTCAAGTTTCACTGTTATTAAAGGACAAGGCTGCTGCATTTAATTGTTACATGTGTTTCAGCAGGTGTACCTTCCATGACAAAAAATTCCTCTTCTACAAAACTACTAAAGGTACTAGAGCCATTCTCTTTATCACCTAAAGGGGGGCCCCTGACCATCAGGTCCAGTCGTGTCCGACTCTGGGGTTGCGGCGCTCATCTCGCTCTATAGGCCGAGGGAGCCAGTGTTTGTCCGCAGACAGCTTCCGGGTCATGTGGCCAGCATGACAAAGCTGCTTCTGGCAAATCAGAGCAGCGCACGGAAACGCCATTTACCTTCTCACCGGAGCGGTCCCTATTTATCTACTTGCACTTTGATGTGCTTTCGAACTGCTAGGTTGGCAGGAGCTGGGACCGAGCAGCGGGAGCTCACCCGTTGCAGGGATTTGAACCGACGACCTTCTGATCAGCAAGCCCTAGACTCTGTGGTTTAACCCACAGCGCCACCTGGGTCCCTCACCTAAAGGGGGGCCCCTGACCATCAGGTCCACTCGTGTCCGACTCTGGGGTTGCGGCGCTCATCTCACTCTATAGGCCGAGGGAGCCAGACAGCCTAATTTTCATTAAGTCTCTCAAACAATTGCAGGCATTTTACTGGAGAAATCACCCACCTTTTAACTGCTTATGGGTAAAGTCCTAGCTCCACACACCTGGGAGTAAGCTCCATTGAATTCAAAAGGATTTACTTCTGAGCAGTGGCAAAGCTACCTGCTCTGGCACTGGGGGCAGCGTACATCCGGGGGCATGGCTGGTGCACGTCCCAGGGGTTGTGGCACATCCCAGGGGTTGCACGACAAGTGGTGTGCGTCCTGGGGCGTGCACGGTGAACGGCAAGCGTCCCGGGGTGTGTGCAGTGAGTGCCCAGTGTCCCAGGGATACACAGTGTCCCGGGGGGGGGTAGGCCACTCCCCCACCTTTGTCTGTCAGTGCTTCTGAGTAGACATGATTAGAAGTCTGTTGTAAATGAATACATAGGGAAAAAATCCACATACCTCCAAAATCATGAGGCAGGTGGTCCATTGTTAGAAGGAATGGCCACTTTTAATGTTTTCTTCTTCTTTCGTCTGCATTACAGTAACTCATCAGAACCAGAATATCCTCAAAAGCAATTTAGTGAGGCAATCCTCACTACATTATTTAGTGAGGCTGCAATCCATCCAAAATTGGTTGGGAAGAAGCCACACTTAATACAATGAGACTTCCTTCAGAGAGAAAACATGCATAGGCTTAGAGCAACCAGATGATAAGGAGGACAAGTCTCTTGCAACTTTAATACCGTATTGCCCCAAATATAAGCTGCACCCGAATATAAGCCGTACCTTTAAAATTCAAAGGGGAAAAGAAAAGAAGTCAATACTCAAATATAAGCCGCTCCCTTAAAATTCCACAGGCACTCACACCCATTCCATTTTACTATATCATAAAAGCCAATTTTTGTAAGGTTGCAAATTTAAGCCACACTTTAACTTTTCATGGTTGGAATTTGGAAAAAAAGTGAGGCTTATATTCAGGCCAATATGGTAGTTGAGTAGAGGAGGAAATTTCAGCAGTTACAGCTTGTTTGAAAAGCCTCATCTGACAACCCCTTGTGAAGATTTAGCAGCCATCATTTGATATAAAAGAACAGTCCCTTTCTGCATAAGGTCCATGGCGTCATTCTTAGTCATTCCCTTCCCACTTATTCATTCATGTCTGAAACAGCTTTTAAAATAGTGCTGAATATTTGTTAGTTTTGTAAAGGGTGTGCACTAATTGTTCATACCAGATAGTCATTTAAAAGGAAAACCATCACTGGCTTGAGTAACCCACTCTCACATTTCCCTTTGAAGGTAAATTTTCAGAAGCAGTTTGCAATTCTGTCTAGCCAGTTCCAGTACTCCATTGCATTGCTTACAACCGAGAGAAATGTCTACAATTAAGAATAAGGGGAAATGCTGCTTTCCTGCAGCAAACCATCTCTACCCAGGTGTAAGTCCCACTGAGTTCAATGAGACTGAGAGCTCTCAGGGCATATTCCTACCATAGAATAAGCACCACTGAATGCAATGCGACTTGAGTAAGCATGCTTAGTCACATTATTTATTAATTATTATTTTATTTAATCAACTTGTAGACTGCTTAATATAAAAGAATCTCTCAGTGGTTTACAACGGAAAAAGCACAAAATCAAGACTAGAACACAAATAAACATACATACTGACAACAAAAAGCTAGAATGAAAATGCTAATACAAAAAAGAAGAAGAAGTAAAATCTAAAAATTAATGGTCAGTAAATGCTTGACCAAAGAAGTAAGTTTTTTAAAAAAACAAAAAACGGACATCTAAAACATATCACAGTTGACACCTCTTCCCTTGTGCAGGGGAGGATGTTCCAGAAAAGGCCCATGCCCCCCCCCCCAATGTTGTCACTACTATTAGATGGCCCTAGTTCTTCGGGGCTTTATATACCACTAGTATAGCTCTGTCAGTAGACCATGAGACTCTTAATCCCAGGGTTGTGGGTTCAAGCCCCATGCTGGGGAAAATATTCCTGTATTGCAGACAGGGGGTTGGACTAGATGACCCCCAACTCTACTGTTCTATTATTCTATATATTAATAACAAGGATGGTAGCTAATAGGCAGCCAGGGCAGCACATTTAACAGAAGTGTGACATGTGTATAGCTATGGACACGACTCGGCTCCCTTGCTGCTGCATTCTGCACTAGCTGCAGTTTTCCTGCCAAGCCCAAGAGTAGCCACACATAAAACAAGTTTCAGTAATGTAACTGTAAAGTTACCAATGTACAGACCATGTTTGCCAGGCTATCCATGAAAGGGCACAGATGTTGATAGTAGGCGCTTCAGGCCACGGGGGCTTCTAATGGCAACAATAGTTCCAGGAGCAGCCCCAGGATGGCTTGAGATTGAATCCTGACAAGGCAGAAATACTGTTTGTGGGGGACAGGAGGTGGGCAGGTGTGGAGGACTCCCTGGTCCTGAATGGGGTAACTGTGCGCTGCCTGGGAGTCATTTTGGACTCACAGTTGTCCATGGAGGCGCAGGTCAATTCTGTGTCCAGGGCAGCTGTCTATCAGCTCCATCTGGTACGCAGGCTGAGACCCTACCTGCCTGCAGACTGTCTTGCCAGAGTGGTGCATGCTCTAGTTATCTCCCGCTTGGACTACTGCATTGTGCTCTACGTGAGGCTACCTTTGAAGGTGACCCGGAAACTACAACTAATCCAGAATGTGGCAGCTAGACTCAGTTTCTTAGTCCTCATCCAAGCTAGTACTACAACCAGGCACCAGTATAGATCATGCATGATCTCTCTTGATTCAGATGTTACAGAGAGTTAGAGCTAGGTGTCAGAAGCAGACTTCTGGCAACTATAGAAATTCGTGAGAGGGATGATGGTTAACAAGCCCACAAAAAGCAGGCTGTAGTTTCTTGTGTCTCTAGAAAGGGATGCTCCCAACTTTTTGAGGTGCAGACTTGGGTCTTTATTATGTCCAGCTACACCTGTTATCTTGCAAAGAAGGAGAGATGCTCTTCTTCGGAAATATATTTTTTGCCCAGTACAACTAATTTCTGCAGCCAATGAAATCCCGAGTATTCCTGTTTCTGACAAATTATTAACTGCAACACGGTGACACCAGTGAAAACGCAGGAGAGGTGTTTTTGCTCTCATGCAACGGGCAGCAAAAAAAGAGTGTTATTCGACACTGACTTCCTTTGCTGTCAGAACTTGCTAGTGCTTCATCAAGCACATGTCTTCATTTCAAGGTGGAAATTATTTTACCAGATTCTGAAGTTTTGAGGGTTTTGTTTTGTTTTGTTTTTAGCTCAGTGGGAAAAGACAATAAATCAGCATGTGTGTGAGTGACTAGGAAGATAAGTATTGATGGATGAACATATCTGCCCCTCAACTTGAAGGAAGCTCCACGTTCAGGAGGATTGCTTTTTAGTAAAGAGACCCCAAATTTACACATTGCCATTCTCAGCATTCAGAGGGTGGGGTGGTGATGTAATCCCTTCAGATAGGAATCCTTCCGCAGAGGGTTAGAAAAATGTTTGAGGGACTGCACAATGGGATTGCCTGTTGACCAGTAAAAGTCAGACATTGTCCTCACTTCAAGAGCAGGTTAATGTTTTTTTTTTATTGAAGGGTGCAGCACAAACCTTACTAATGAATAAATAGATGTGCTCAACTCTCTAGATGAAGAGAGAGATGCATTATCCCAAGAGAACAAGAACTGCTTGCCAACTGCTCTTCCTGCTGCTGGCTAGGAGGACACCAGTGGTCCATGGGAGAGGGAGAGGCCAGAGAAAGTCCTCCATTTGTCATCCTTGTTGCTGGCACAGGAAAACTAGTTACCAGAGCAGAGGAAGGGACCAAGAATAATTTCTCATGCCATAATTTGCAGCAGCAGGGGAAAGGGCTAGTCCTCTGTTTTCTGTCAGTTCCTTCAAATAATCTTTATTCTGTAAGATGCCTTGACCATGCCAATGGAAAGGAGGGAAGGGTGGGTGGAAAATGAATACATGTTTACCAACCAAATTGCTGTTAAAAGCACAATAAGAAATCGATAACCCCATGACAGCCTAGTCGCATGCAAAGGCGGCATTCCCTTGAGTTCCAGGTACAAAGAGCAAGGGATGGTAAGTTTACAAGGGCATCTGTCTGGGTTCTGTTAGAAACAGAATACTAAACTAGATGGACCACTGGCTGATCTGCCAAGGTGATCCTGGCTCTTACATTTTACATCCTTGGCTGCTTCATTTGTGTAATTTCTAACCACAAAATTGCCTCCAATCTGAGCTACGGCAAATAAGCCTATTGTTAAGTGAAATCAAATTGATCAATAACATATTTCCTTGTAATATTTCCAAGTAATTCAAATAATGGCTATAAAAGAATATTGTAGTTGTCTTCATATTAGCAAAGCCAGAAATTAAATTTCTGAAAACACAACAGGAAAGAGTCAATGGAAACTAAATCATAATAGAAGATTTAAGTCAGTGATACATAGCACAGGTGGAAGTGTCATCTGACTGGTCCCGCACAATGCAAAGGCAAAGACAGAACTGCTAAAGTTCCAAGCCAATGCACACTTACCTGGGTATTTCTGTGTCAACACGGATAAGGGTGGGGCACAAAACCTGGCCCTAAATTGCCAGAGAGTGTGATGTCTCATGTCGCATACATACGCAAGGCCGAAGCACCTTCAAATTCCTACAGTGCTTCATAATTTGGTATAAAGGCTGGGATAGACTTGAAAATAATGGACTTTCAAGAAGTGGGAATGAGAGCAATTTAATGAGCCAAAAAGCAAGCAAACAGGTTTTGAACAAATACTCTTCATCATCGGGAGCTATAAAGTGTGTGTGTGGTTTGATTCCTCAAAACTTGAAAAAGACATTTATGAAACAACATCAGAAATAATTCTAATGCATAAGATTCCAGGAGCTACCCTATTCCAGGAATAAAAGCTGCAAGATATCCTGGCATGAATTATATATGTCTTCCATTATGGCAGCCCAACATTAAGAAGCACTCTGGAGAACCAGAGGGATACATTTTGCTAAGTTTGGACAGGGGAATCATCCTCTGGCACCACCTTGGAATGGAATCTCTCTCTACAAGTGTAAATCTCATTGTTTAAGATCTTAATGCTTATGATGTAAGATAAATGGAATCAATTGCACAGTGGCCTAAAGCAGAAGAGTTGGATATAGGACTGGCATTTCCATTGAGCAAATGGGCCTTCTGCTCTGCTACAGGCTACAATACTTAAGTCTACAATACTTTGGCCACCTCATGAGAAGAGAAGACTCCCTGGAAAAGACCCTGATGTTGGGAAAGATTGAGGGCACTAGGAGAAGGAGACAACAGAGGACGAGATGGTTGGACAGTATTCTCGAAGCTATGAACATAAGATTGACCAAACTGCAGGAGGCAGTGGAAGACAGGAGTGCCTGGCGTGCTCTGGTCCATGGGGTCACGAAGAGTCGGACACAACTAAACGACTAAACAACAACAACAACAACAACTTCTTAAAATTCCAAGGGTATTCCAAGGATGGGTCATGGGAGCTCTGAACCCTGGGCAAGGGTAGTACAGGAGATGAGCCAGAATGCTCTTGTGGAATATTTTTTGGGGGGAGGTGTATCCTTGAAAACTCTTATGTATCATGCTGGAACATAGCACATCTGGCACTTACTGGCTTTGCAGACTCTAGTGTTGGCTATCTGTGAGCAGTGGCGTCACAAGGGGGTGTGGCCCAGGTGCCATGTCTGGGGGGGTGACAAGAAGGCACCCTGTGGGGTGCATGCCCCACCGCCCTGGGTGCAGTGGCGCGAGCGGCCATTGTGCCACCACAGACGCATGTGGAGGATCCTGCCACCGTCTGTATGGCGCTCAAGTGGCGCGGGTGGCAAACCGCTACATACAACACATGCGCAGTGTAACACGCATGCTTTGTAAGTGGTGACACCACACATGCGCTGTATATAGTGGTTTTCCGCCAGTGCCGCGCTGTACGGACGGTGGTGGGATCCCGCTGCCGCCGGTACAGCTGCAAGTGGAGGATCCCTCTGTCACCGCTACAGCCGCGAGCATAGATCCCGCCACCGTCCATATGGTGCTCAAGCGGCGCCGGTGGCAAACCACTATGTCAAACCGCTATGCCCTGGGTGTCGCTTAGCCTTCTTTTGCCCCTGTCTGTGAGACGACCAGTAAAACAGAAGCTCATTGACAATCTCAGAGCCAGCTGCTACCTTGCTGAGCCATTTGGAGTGAGGTGAGGAACTGAGCTTGGAGGAGTGAACAGGATTCAGGATTAAGGCCCCCCCCCCACACACACATTTGGAATTCCACATAGCATCTAACTAGATAACCAAAGTACTTATTCTGTCTTTCCTGTATTTTCCCAGCCCAGAAATCAATCTGCTGTGTCGGCAACCTGGATGTGAATCTAACAAACAATCAAGCAATCTCATCCCTTGCCCAAGGCTGCTGCTCTAATGACAGCAAACTTGGATGTGGAAGGAAATCAGCTGGCAGTAATGCAGTGCAATCAAAGTGGGGAAAGTACATTCAAATGTGCGGCTCTTTAAGTTGGCCGTGCTTTCTTAACCAGTTCAGTTTTTTGAAAAAGTACAAAGCACAGGGACAGAGCAGCATGATGTCAGCCTTCTTGAAAATAATATCTTGAGTGGGCCTTTTATGCTGCATCACTGACTTTCTTAAAGATAATCAAGCCTGTTTGCCCCTCACCACAGCAATAAATATGAACATTTTTAGCAATAGCCCAACAGGCAAAAAGCCATCTGGCTCATTATGGCAACACTTTCACCATTAATCTGCTCTCTTAAGAATAACACTTGTTATTCTTAACTCAGAATTCTTCCTTCCCTTGAACATGCATATGCAGAGAGAAAAGCTTTTTAGTTTTTGATTGCTTTCCATAATTGTTCTCTCTCTCTCTCTCTCTCTCTCTCTCTCTCTCTCTCTCTCTCTCTCTCTCTCTCACACACACACACACACACACACACACTTTTTATTCACAATAGAGATACCTCTTCTTAAGAGTTTGTTTGTTTGTTTGTTTGTTTGTTTGTTTGTTTTGATTTATGGAACTGAAATAGCCCCTTTGTTTACAAGCTGGCTTCTAGGTGCCTGTAACGTTCCCTCAAGTCACTTCAGGGGCCCATTAAAGCCCACCTCAAAGGATACTTAAGTTTTATAAGCCCTAGAATTCTTCCCCTTTAGATTGAAGTCTAAGCTGCTGAAAAATTGCCAGCTTTCCTGGCCTGTCCATTTTCCTCTCTTGCATGTAATGAAGCCATATCATTCTGTTCGGCTCCCACTTCTGAATGGAAGACTCAGCAGAGAGAAAACCTAAGGAGGGTGTGTTTTCTCCTATGGGTCCTTGGCATGGCATTTGGCTTCCTTCCCTCCCCCACATATTTTGCTCAGCCCCATATGAAGGTGTGAAGCAAACTACTCCATTGGATTGCATGGGAAGAGGATCTGACTTCTGAGCTCTCAAATTGGTTCAGAAAAGTTATCCAAGTTCTTCCATTTCTTTTTGGAAGAACTCAGGTAGTTTCTGAGTTAATCATAGGAGGGTGTGGGAAAGCTCGCCAATTTCTAGGCCCTTAAGAACCTGTACAGTGGAACCTCGGTTTATGAACACCTCAGTTTACGAATTTTCGGTTTACGAACGCCGCAGACCCATCTGGAATGGATTAATCCACTTTCCATTACTTTCAATGGGAAAGTTCGCTTCAGTTTATGAACGCTTCAGTTTATGAACAGACTTCCAGAACCAATTGTGTTCATAAACCGAGGTACCACTGTATTATCCCCTACTGCCACCCCAAAGTACATTTGCCTTCTGACATTAGCTTGACAGTCACAAAAGCTGCCTTTCAATGGCATTCCACTCCCAGAGAGGTTCACCTGGCCCTAAAGAGGAGGGTGGCAGCAACTAGACCTCTCAGAGATAATATGGTAGTTTTAATGTGGATTCCTGTGGCTAATATGGGGCGGGGGGGGTATATGTGGTGTTCTTACTAGTTTTTTGTAGTGTGTGTTCATGTTATTTTTATGACGCTGATTTTATGGTTTAATTTTATAGGCTGCTTTGAGTGCCTCAGTAGGCAGAGTTTTCCTTGAGAGCAAAGCCACACAATTTGTGGCCCATCCATCTGAAATCACCTTTTCCTCCAACTACACGGCGCAATAAACCTCCCATTTTTGCTGCCTGCTTGGGACCAACAGAACAAGGAGAATATCAAGCACTGAGCAGGCCAGAATGCACAAGAGGCACAGCTTGGTGGATCACCAACCATGCAGACTGAAGACAGAATGGCATGAGAGGCTTCCCATGCCTCAGTTGTTCTGATCTCCTGTATTGGTTCCCTGCCTAATTAACAAATACAACCAGTCACTGTGAGATTTTCAGACATGTTGGCAATGAAAGTGGCTATAAATAAATGGAATCACGAGGGATGCAGTCTGCCATTACTGATTTCCATTATTTATGAATTCCTGTAAGTCATTCTCTTTTGAAGCAGTGCCACCTGTCACTTCCATCACAGCGAGGGAAAGAAAAAAGGCAAAGCCAAGTTCAAATTCTATATAAGGTGAACAACACCGTGGCTTGAATGGACATTTCCTCAATGGATAGGACAAGAATGTAATTAAGCTTCCATCAATCATCCGCACACATCATTCATCAGCTGTATCTTGCTCCAAGCAACTGGCATGCTGTTTCTAAATTTAGTTTGGTTTTGTGCAATATCTACCTTGGAGGGCTTAGCACTGAGACAGCCTCTCTTTTCCAGTTAGGATCTGCTTTCTAATCACATTTGCCAGCCAGTTTCGCCTTAGTCATGGGAAGGTCAAGTGCTTCTGCTGATCTCACACTACAAGTCAGGGCCCCAGTTCAGCTAAACCACAGATTTTTCCAACCACTGGTACAATCTGACAGCTTGTGTATGTAAAGCATATGGGAAAACATTGGATTTGTATTTCTTTGTTACCTGCTTTCTTTCAAAGTCATTTGCATGTACATAGTTCTCAGGGCTTTTACACAAATAATCCCTTGCAAGAGGCCCAAAGTCTCTGCCTCAAAACAAAAGGACAAGCAGTTATGTCCCCAGTTTCTAGAGGATTTAGTTTCTTTTCTACCCACAACTGCAAAACAGTTCAGATGCAGCGGGGGGCGGGCAGGTGTGGAGGATTCCCTGGTCCTGAATGGGGTAACTGTGCCCATGGAGGACCAGGTGTGCAGCCTGGGAGTCATTTTGGACTCACAGCTGTCCATGGAGGCGCAGGTTAATTCTGTGTCCAGGGCGGCTATCTACCAGCTCCATCTGGTACGCAGGCTGAGAGCCTAGACTGTCTTGCCAGAGTGGTGCATGCTCTTATCTCCTGCTTGGGCTACTGCAATCCGCTCTGTGTGGGGCTGCCTTTGAAGGTGACCCGGAAACTACAACTAATCCAGAATGCGGCAGCTAGACTGGTGACTGGGAGTGGTCGCCAATATCTTCATTCCTGCCTTCTTCTTCTTGTTCAGCGCCCTCCCATCAGATGTCAGGGAAATAAACAACTACCTGACTTTTAGAAAACATCTGAAGACAGCCCTGTTTAGGGACGTTTTTAATGTTTAGTCAGAATGTCCTTCCTTGTAACTTGAAGCCATTGCTTCAAGTCCTACCCTCCAGAGCAGGAAAAATTATGCTTGCTCCATCTTCCATGTGACAGCCCTTAAGAAATCTGAAGATGGCTAACACGTATTCTCTTCTCCAGGCAAAACATTCCCAGCTCCTCCAAAGGTTTGGATTTCAGACCCTGTGTCATCTTGGTTGTCCTCCTCTGCAAACATCCCAGCTTGTCAACATCTTAAATTGTGATGTCCAGAACTGGGCACAGTACCCCAAGTCATTTATATATTTACATGTAAACATACACTGAACTTTTTATTGTTTATATCTTTTGTGGATCTTGTGGGATGTTAGCATCCAAAATGCCTATGTAAAGGTTTATGTTTGAATAGGCTGTAGAACCCTGTGGTTCCTACACCTGAGGCCACCATTTTAGGCTGGTTCAGTTATTAACAGTCTTGCGAGTCTTAACTATTACAGCAATATGTTATGTTGTGTTGCTGTCTGCCTCAGAGTATCAGTCAGTCTGTGAATGTTAGTCTGTAACAGTTTATTCTATGAAAACAGCTAAAAGAAACATCCACCTGCATTTGTATATATATATTTAATCCGCAACTGCAAGTACGCTAAGTGAAATTTATATGTTTTTAAAGTTTTAAACAGAGAGTGTCTTGTGTAGTTTTTATAGGAGGAAAAAGAGAATGAAAGGGTTAAACCACCCAGGGCTGTCTTCCACATACTCTGCAATTGGAAACTGAAGTCTTAATTCCCACAGATCTCAGTGTAAGGTGGGGAAATGTACGAGAAAGCGGAAAAACATAAAAATATGAAGTGCAAGCCTACAAAAAAGCATAATCCAGCTGAAGAAAAACTCTTTGAAGTCCCATTGGTTTCAAAGAAAGCTGTGGTCATATGATTCCCCATCTCTTAAATAATAATAATAATAATAATAATAATAATAATAATAATAATAATAATAATTTATTATTTATACCCCGCCCATCTGGCCGGGTTCCCCCAGCCACTCTGGGCGGCTTCCAACAAAACAGAAATTCTAAAATACAGAGATCCATCAAACATTAAAATACAGAAATCCATCAAACATTAAAAGCTTCCCTAAACAGGGCTGCCTTGAGATGCCTTCTAAAGGTCTGGTAATTGTTGTTCTCTTTGACCTCTAGTGGGAGGGCATTCCACAGGGTGGGTGCCACTACCGAGAAGGCCCTCTGCCTGGTTCCCTGTAACTTGGCTTCTCGTAGTGAGGGAACCGCCAGAAGGCCCTCGGAGCTGGACCTCAGTGTCCGGGCAGAACGATGGGGGTGGAGACGCTCCTTCAGGTATACCGGACCGAGGCCGTTTAGGGCTTTAAAGGTCAACACCAACACTTTGAATTGTGCTCAGAAAAATATATCCAGTGACATATTGGCTTGATTATTTGGCTCCATACATACCTTTTTATAGAAAAAAACATTCTACATGTAGAAATGCATGAATCAGTCTATTCCCAGTCAGTGCTTCTTTCATTTCTGTTTCTAAATTGATCTGCAACACACTTTAAAAAACACAGTAATCTGCCTTAAAATTCACATTTAACTATATATTTTAAAAATGACTCCCCCCCCTTTTGTAGCTTAGCACTGAATTGTAACATTAGGGAGTTCCATGGATAAGATCTAGCCCACCCATTAGAGCAGGCAGTGTGAATCAGGTGCTATCAGAATTTGCAAATATCATATTCATCAAGCATACCTAATGATATTAATATAGATTCTGAGCTCTGGGAGTATTTACAGTTCAGATTTGCACACTTTAATTTTGTATGCTATTTGAATAGTAATTTGTCAGTGACCATTCCACTCAGCTCAGTAAGTCCATCTGATGACGATGACTTGTAGTTATTAATTTACTATTAATTATTTCTTGTTTCTTCATCTGAAAGATTTATCTCTACTTGCATTTCTCAAAATTATATTTCCACTTACACTGGGGTAGATAAATAATATCAGGGCGACAAGCGTTGACAGTGAGGGGACATCATTATCAAGGTCTTTTTCATATTAATCTCCAAACACTTCACATTTATTAAACTTTTTCTCCCACATATTTATATGAGCTTTTTAGTATTTACTATTTTGACATCTATGGTGAATGGGTTAGCAATCATATTTAGAAAAGCACTTGAGCCCATTATTGTGTTCTGTGTGACTTGACCTCCAGCAATGAATGCTGATTAACGGGGAATCAAGGCCAGTTTAAAACGCAGGTCACACTTACTGAGATGCAGAGCAGGAGATGAAAAACTGGTGGTTTTATATGTAGCCAGAGAAAGAGAAGTAGAGGTTTTGTCGCTCCATTTGTAAATGGACTGCAGCAGCCTTCCTTTTTTTCTTTTCACAACATTTCTTCTGTCCCCGAGCTTCCCTCACGAAACCCGCTTTTTACAGCTCAGTTGGAGCAAACAGCAATGTGCAAGAAACCCAAATTGGCGTTTGCCTTTTCAGACCCAGAGACCTCCCCCCTAAATAAAGACACATTTGACTCAAATTTTAGTTTGGGTTTTGGCATAATTTAGGCCACAAATTTATTGATTACAGAAAGTGAGTGGTTGCATAGGCTCTGGTTCAATTAGCTCCTTGCACCATTGCAGGCAGTGCTGACCCAGGGCACCAGCATAGGTCAGCCAAGGGTGAACACCTGGGTAGGCAAAAAGCCAGGTACAGACTTTGTTCATCACTCAAATGCTCCCCTGGTCTCAGGCATGGGCACAACCCTGTCTTGGGGGTTCACCAAACCAGTTGAGTCCCTGGATTCCTTTAATGGAATACCTTTCACATAGGGATGGTGAGACCATTCTCCCATCCCTATCACCTGAACCAGTGCCTATCCGCAACCTTACAAGTTGTGACGATTTGCTACATGGCCGGTGAAACCCAAATGGCAACAGCCAATCAGCCAAGTGGGGAAAATTCCTGCCATGCCCCTGTCCCAACGACTGACAACACACGACGGCATAGCAAGGTCAATTGCAAAAATGACCTAAAAGTAGGGAGAGGTGAGCGGGTGTTCCAAATGCATGAGCCAAAAGAGGAAGCTCTGGGTCACATGCATGGGTATATATAGATCTCTCAATCTGTTTGGACTGCACCCCATTGGCCAGATTGAACCCAACATCAAGGGACCTACCAATCGGGTGTTGTGCTGTTCAATCTTACCCACCCACAACACAGGCGGTCAGTCTCCAGGTCTCACCGCAACACGTGCCCTCTTTGAGATTGGGGTGGTGGTGGTGGTGGTAAGTGTGGATAAGCCCAAACTTTGAACCTTGATCTCCCAGTCCTAGTACAACATTCCAATTACTACAGTCTACTAACGATTGTGTCACACTGGCCCTTAGCAAAGTACTCTGTGGTAGGTTCCCCCCTACACTGGTGGACCCCTGTCTTCAGGCTTACCTCATGCAGGGGCAAGCAACCATTTTGATTTCCCGCAGTACTGAGGAGCACTCAATATGGCTCTGCAGCTTTGTCAGAACTTTAAATGTCATCCTGTCACTGTTGCAGCTGGGTGTCAGGGTCTGGCTGGATGCTGAAGAGTGGTGTCTGGATACTGGTGAGAGGACAGCAGGAGAAGTAGGGTTGGACAGGCTTGGAAGAAGGCATTAGTGATTTGGGGAAAACCTGTAACAGCTGGGAGATGAGAGTCAGAGGTAAGAGAAACTGTAGGATTGGAGAGTGAAGAACAGGGGCAGAAGGAAGGAGAGAGAGATGGGTCAGGCTGGTGTAGAGTCAAGGGCTTCTACTCCTCCGGCTCTCCTGTCTCCCAGGACCAAAAGAGGATTGAAGAGGGAGCAGCAGAAAGAGTTTGCACAGAGGTGTAGTCTTGTGTGCAGCTCAGGTGGGAGAGATACATCAGCTGAGGTTGGAGTGGGGCCTCTCTGTTGCTGCAACTGCCTCATTGGGTGCACACCTAGGAGTAGCTGAGAGATGTAGGACTGATGGACATACTTTCCCCCAACTTGCAAGTGCACTTTTGACAATAAAGAGTTATAGTAATTTCTCACTCTGGACATGTCTTGCATGTCAGTACTGTGATACTAGGTAAGCCTTCAGCAACTGCTCACAAATACTGACCTCTGATGCCATGCTAAGGACAGATGAAGAAAGATGTGCCAAAGACCACAAAGCTTAGATGGTTTTAAGGCTGGGAGAAGTGAAAGTCTTCAAAGTTTTCACAGACAGACAGGTCTATCTCTTGGCACACCAACCAAGAGACTTTTGCTCCTTGGCTGTCCATTCCAGGATTGCTTAGCCTGATGAGCTTTCATGGCCTCTGCAACTGTATATGAAAGGGCAAAGATGCTTGGCTAGTTAACAAATGGAAATGCATTGCACAAAATAGGATCTTAACTGACATCTAAGGAGTCATCCTGTCATTTTGGTGGCTCTGCAGTCTTAGAGCTCTTTTTAAAAAATCAATTTTTATTAAAAGTTTTCAACATAAAATACCTGTACAATAAAAGCCAAACCAATAATGAGAAAAGAAATAAGAAAAAAGCAAGAATAAGAATATGAAGAAGAAAGAGAAGGAAAAAAGAGAAAGCGAATATAAAGCCCTCTATCACAGTTAAATCTTAATGCTTATTCCACTTAGAGAAGAGTGAGCCCTCCCAGCTCTGACCTGGGAGCCCCCCCCCTCTTCCCCCAGCCTCCAACCCTGGGATATCCTCTCTTCCGTCATCACCTTCCTGTCTGTATCTTTATTAATCCAAAAGAGGGAACTTAAAAAAGCAGAGCATAAATTAACAGAAGGAAAACAAGAATTAGCGATCATAGAAAGATAAAAGAGAAAGAAAAGAAAGAAAAAGAAGAGATTCCAATTCTCTGTCTACCAAATATGTATTTGAAAAATTATTCAAAGTCTTCAAAGTCTTCACTCCAGGATAACTTCTAGCTGCATTGTCCAGCTGTTTCTCAATAAGTTTCATTTTCTCAGTCATCCCTCCCAGGCATCCACTCAAAAAGTTCAAAAATGACTCTTCAATTTTTGTTTTCATTAAATGTCCAAAATAGTCCTTCTCCAGTCTAATATGATAAATTTCTCCCCAAGGGTTCTGACAAGTCTTAATAATGTAATCTTCCATACTTATTTGCTTGTTATTTCTTCAGTAATTTGTAGTCAGTTCCATATTTCAGTCCCATTGTATTCCAGTCCCATTTACTGTTGGCCATGCTTCATCTTGGTTTAAAGAGAAAAAGGAAGACTCTTCTTTCATTCTTTTTCCAAACCTATTGCCAAGAGTTGGGAGGCTTTTTCTTCTGTGTTCACTTCAATCTGTACACAAGCCCCCCCCCCGCCCCCCCAGCTTCATCTCTGCCATCTCCAGTTGTCTCTTAATGTCTTTGTTCATAAATCCATTCATCTCTTCCAGCATCACAACACAGTCCATTGTCTGTTTCTATCCTCCAGGCGGCTGTATGGATATACACTCCAATTTATCATCTGCTGTTATCCATTTTGCACCCACCTTTACTCTCATGTTCCGGCAGAAGAGAATCCACATCTTTTTTCCCCATGTCCTGTGTACTCTTTAGTCTGATCTAGCTCTGATCTAATCTCTTTTAACTTTCTATGCTCTTAATTCTGCCAGCTGTTCATCTAGCAGCCATCACATGATACCAATGATCAGAGAGGCACTCAGTGTTGTCTTTGTCATATTAGCTTCTATTAATCTCCCCCTTGGCAGCCTCTGCTTCCAGGAACTTATGCCTGTTTATTTAAGAACACATTCTTTTCACCCAGATAAGATTCACTTTAGTTTTCATAGCTAACACAGGACATACAAGGCGGAGATTTACAAGCAGTATAAAGTGAAGATTTAAAACTGATTTAGAGCTATTTTATCAGTTGTATTCTGTCAGAGTTGCCAGAATTTGAGTTAAGCTTTTTGGTTTACTTCTTACCCTGTTAATTGGTGTTTTTTCTGCCTCCAAACTACTGTAGTCCTTTAGATTTCTGGCTGCTAATTATTTGCTTCCAGCCTTAGAAATAGTTAAAAGAACAAGGTTTTGCTGTCCCGGGGTCCTTATTTAAGGACTATTATGCAGTGTGTGGGCCCGGTGAATGTTCCTCGCTCAAGACAATCTTCCACCCCAAAAAACTTTTGTCTCCAGGATGTTGAATGTCTTCTTCTGAGCATGTGAGGCTTATCCCTGAACTCCCTTATATCAAAAGACATCACCTTCAGTTACTACATAATTACCTCTGTCGACAGGAGTGCCAGCAGTTGATGAGTAGTCCACCATTTCCCTTCCTGGAAGTCCCCTGCAGTCAGAGTTCTTGATGAAGCAGAGACCGCACAGCAGTGGTGCCAGCTTGCGCCCCTGAACATGGGTGCCCAGGGCCATGCGCCATCCCCAGGATGTGTGGCTGGGGATGTGTGTGCACTATGGGGGTGCTGGGGATATGTGTGCACTATGTCAGTCAGCATGCTCACTGGCGTGCTGACACCACTCATGTGTGTAGCGGCAGTGTGATGACATAAGCACGCCCATGCCCGTGTGGCATGTGCATGGCTGCCTCTGTGGGGGGCTAGGGCACTCACAGCCCTGGGGAGTTGGTGTGCCTGGCACACAGTGTTTATGTATGCAGCTGTGGAGGCTCATTGAGCAAAACACTTGTATAACAGATAATCAAGGTGGAGAGTCTCCTGAACATTCTTATTTTAATACTGGCAGTGGACAAGGAAGGTAAAGAAGACACAGTGTATTTTGCTCACAGAATTCATGCAACGTAAGGACAGAGAAATGCACATTGTACTAAATAAGAATGCACTTGGTAGAGTAAGAGTAGGATTTATAAAGTAAATATCTGTTTGGAATTATTAAAGTTGATATTATTGTGGATGTTACGTTTGCAGAGCATGGGCTGATAAGCCCCATTAATTTCAATGGAAGAAAGATGACAATGCTTGTCATCCCACTAGCACATACAAGGGGTTGACTTGGGGTTGATAGTGCCCCAATTAGGTTTTTTATTTTAAAAAATACACTGTGTCATACTAATAGAGAGAGAACATGTGGTATTCAGGTACATCCACCAGCAGTTCATTCCACTTCTATATTAGCATGTGTCAAGTAGACATCAACAATATGGCTTCTACAAATGTCAATAACTTCTCCACTAACAGGATCTTGGGTAAAGCAGATTACTTTTGCATCAGTGCATTAATACCACAATTGGATTATTGCTTTAATATGGTTGAGCTCGGGGCTTCTGAAGAGTTCATCTATAAGCATAGCTGCCAAGCTATCCCTTTTTTTAAGGGATTTTCCCTTATGCTGAATAGGCTTCCTCGCGAGAAAAGGGAAAACTTGGCAGCTATGTCTATAAGCGATTTACATCACTTGATATATTATTTCCCTGACACTTCAGTGGCCTATGTTAGTAATAGTAGACATGTCAGTTCTGCACAGATGACTGCTGCAGCAGCAACAGTGGATGCAATCCCAACATACACATATCTCTTTGGTCATCTGTGCACAGCTTATTGGAGTATTAGATCTGTGATTGTCTTTTCATTAATATTGAACACGCATTTTGGAAGCTGAGTGTGAGAAATGACTCCATTGATATGTGTTGTATTTGTGGTCATGCTCCATCTGTGGTGCCATCTTTAGATCTTTTATTATTTAATAATAAATATACAGACTGTGGGTGATATCAAAGTCATAATCAGAACAGACCCGCTGAAATTAATGGACTAAAATAACTGATGTCTGCTGACTTATTTGGATCTACAGTGTCACTATGACTATCACCCTGTGTCTTTCTTTCACATTACACCAAGTATATATGGATTTCAATGCAAGAAGCATTTCATGGAAAATAAATGATAGTTAACGAGAAATGGTTATCTAATCAAGAAATACTAGAGTGGAGCCAAGGGGACTGTGAAATTAAAACAAGGGAACAACTAACAAGAGGTTACAGTCTCTGGTGGTTTGCTCATTTACAACTAACTGAGAGACTTAAATTGGACAAAAAGACTTTTGGTATAGAACAAAAAAAATTGAAATACAGTTGTGTAAAGATGATGAACATTTTATTGCAAAAATGTATAAATTACTGTTGAAAAGTGAAATGCAAGAGGAACAAGTTAAAGAATGCATAATTAAACGGGCAAGAAACTTTGGGTATAATGTACAGATGGAACAATGGGGACATATGTGGACTAAAGGGTTAAAATATACGCTGTGCAATGACTTAAAATATTTTTTTTTTAGTAAAATGATGTACTGTTGGTATTTAACTCCTGGGAAATTATTTAGAATGTACAAAAAATATTCTGAATACTTGTTGGAAATGTAAATCATGAAGGGACATGCTTGGTGGATATGTAAAAAAAGGCAAAAAACACTGGATACAAATACATACATGGATAATTTTGAAGATTAACTTTGACCTGAAACAGGAACTCTTCCTGCTTGGGCATATGAATATACAATTAGAAAATGACTTTGAAAGTTTGTTTCAAGATATGATTACAGCGATGAGACTTTTATATACACAAAGATGGAAAAATTCATCATTACCAACAATGGACTAATAGTTCTTAATATTAACAGACTTAGCTGAGGTGGCAAAATTGACATGCCTAATCAAAGAAAAGTCATTGTTAACATTTACTAAAGATGGGAAATCTCCCATAGACTTCTATATATACATACCACCCTATACAGTGGTACCTCGACTTACGAACAACTCGACAACCGAATTTTTTGACATCCGAAAGGAATCCGCAGCAGTTTTAGATAGGGTTTTTTTGACTTACAAATTTTTAGATGAGGTTGCTTCGACTTATGAATTTTTCCGTTTCCAATGCATTCCTATGGGAAATCACATTTCCAATGGCGCTTTTCGACTTACGAATTTTTTGACCTACGAAGGTGCCTTCGGAACGGATGAATTTCGTAAGTCGAGGCACCACTGTATATACTGTATATTGAAAAGATGAAGAATCAGAAGTTCTCTATTGTATTTGCATTCAACTTTCAATTTACTTTCTGGGCTATTAGCAACTCTTGCAACTCTGTTTTTTACTATTCTATTCTGAAACCCCATACCAAGATATAACTGCCCAGCACTTGTGCAAGAATGATCAAGTAGGAAGACAGTTTAACAATGACAAATAACAGCAACCAAACAAAAGCCTACAATTATAAATAAGAGAACAATAGCTAATTAAAATGCATTTTTTTGTAATTTACAAATGTATCAAAGAGACAGATGGCCAGGGACATCTCCTGCAAACCAACTACTGTATTCCTGGAAATAGCCAGGGTATAATTGTTCTCATTTATTATCTATGAGACTTTCAAAAACTGTGAATTCCAGAGAAGCAGAATTGAATCTGGAGTCAGACAGCTGATGCACAACAGCACATTGCAAAGCATCATTGTAAATAAGCTGCAAATGAGCCAAAAATTCTCAGAGAGACACTGTGCTACTGCCCAGCCTTCAGAAACTGGAGAATTTCTCCTCCTTTGGAGAGATTTGTTGAAATGATCCCCTCATTTCCCCTGCAATTCTTTCTATTTGTGTGTCGAGACCCTGTAACCACCCCCTCAAGGAGGAATAAAAACACTAAGACACAGGATATAATGAGAGCCAAGAGGAAGCACCTCAGTTTAAACGTGTCCCAGCCACACACACCCAGCCAGCCGATTGTCCGTCTGAATGATGATGTGGCTGGGATCCCCTGGGCGGCACAGAACCACGCCCCCACCTCTGCAAGAGAGTGGGTGGCCACACGGTCCACCGCAACTCCTCCCCACCGGGAAGTGGAGTGGATTTACCACCAGAGTCACATGTGGCTATGCATGTCCCAAATCAGTGCTTAGACACAGTGGTGGACTCAACAAGATGGAGGCCATATGGGCAGAGGGCTCTATTTTCAAGGAATTAGGAACACAACCTTTTTAGATGGGGTTGCTGTCCCATTGAAAGAGCAGGTGTGTTGTTTGGGGGTGCTACTAAATCTGCTGTTGTTTCTGGCGGTGCAAGGAGTCTTCTGGGGATCTTCAGGAGCAAAGCATTTTTTGAAAGCATTGCTAGTTACAACAATTTCTGGGCAGTGATGGCCTGCTAAAGTGGTCCCATGTACTGATAACCTCTCATTTGGATTACTATAATGTGCACTATGTGGGCTACCTTTGAGATGGTTAGGAAACTGAAGAGTACGAAACTGAGTCAGACTCCTTGGTCCATCATTGGTCCAGCCTATTGCACCTAGTTCAAAATATGGCAACCAGATCGTTGGCAGGCTCAACCTATTCAGAACATGTAACACCTGCCTTGAAGGAACCACACAAGCTGCTGATATGCTACCAAGCCGTAGAGGTCTGTAACCATGAGGGACATTTGGGGGGGGGGAGGAAATCCCTAGCAGGGAGCTGCTTGGTCCCAGAAAGAGCCCTAGGGTCTCCCCATGACATGGAGATGGTTATGCTGGACTCACTCCCAGCCGGCCCTATGGCAGGCTGGGTGATGCAGTGCAGCGGCGCCCGCCCGCCGCACTAGGAAATGGGGTGGGGGGGCGCCGGAGGGATCCGTCGCACCAAGCCGCCAGGGCGCCGGGCATGCTTAAGACGGCCCTATGCCCCTGGCTGTGGGGGAGGTGATCCTGAAGGACAGAGAGAATAAGGGCTCATTCACCGGTGCCTTAAAAGGACGGGTCTGAGCCGTTTTGCATTTGCCTGGCTGCTTCCCCCTAAAAGATGCACTCTTTACCAATGAATTGGAGTAAACAGCAGTCCATGGAAAACCAAGAGTTTTCCCTGGGGCAAATCAAGGCGTGGATGAGCCTTGAGTGGTTAGCTGCTTGGGACGCAGCCATAGCCTCGAATGTGGTATGTGGTCCTTGGCAGCTCACTGAAATCCATTTAGTCCAGCACTCTGTTTGGGGCTGTGTCCATCCAAATGCCTTTGGCTGAAAGCTTAAAAGCAGCTGGACAGGGAGGCCATTGCATTTCACTGTTTGTTACCAGTGTCTGACATTCAGAAAGAGACAGACAGAGGTTGTTAATGGCTGAAAGTCTGCCACAGCCAGGCAGATATTGTGGAGGTGCTGACTGACTTCTGCACAAGTATGACTCTTAATAAGCAGTTTCCGTAAGCCTTATGCGGCAGGGGGTGTACATGTAACAAGGGGAGGAGGTGGGTAATACTGTTTGTAATACAAAACTGAAGTCTTATTCAGGCAGGAGTTGTGGAGATGTGTAATGCATTTAATGCAACTCTGGATTCGCTCTGGAATATCCACAATAGTCATCAGAGCATTGCCAGGCTTGTCCTCTAGAAAGAAACCAATCCAGTGTCTCGGAGCCTTGTTCTTGTCTTGGGAACAGGTGGGTGCCGTCTTACATTATTGTGCCATTGTGCTGATAAATAATGAGTGCGGAGCTGTTGTGGTAGTGCACAATATGGATGTGAAATAAAAGACTTTCAGGCCAGCGTGCCCCATTAGCACCATTCGTACCTTTCAAGGCATTCTACAATTTGGGAACTAAATCCAGTAACAAGTGTTTGCTTCCATGCAGACCTGCCTGTGCACTAAGACAATCAAGGGAGGCCTTTCCAGTTGTGCCACAGCCAATGGAGATCTGCAGGAATAAAGGAAATGACCTTTTCTGTAGCAGCACCCTGCCTATGGAACACCCTCTCCTTAGAGAAACTCTTCTGAGCTTCCATCAGCAGCTAAATACCGTCACCGGGGCTTCTGCGGGACTTTAGTAGCAGTCAGGTTGGTTGCCATCCTGGTTTATGTTGTAGCAGTATTAGTCTGCTTTATATTCACCAGTGTTTAATGTTTTAACTGCCCTATTTTATTAATGCTATGGACATGGATTTATTTATTTATTTATTTTAATGTACCCTGCCCTGGGATTGCTTTGTGATAAAAGGCAGCTTAGAAATACATTTATTTAAATAAAACTATTACTTTAGGTGCTTCAGCACTTAGGGACCTTCTGCCCCAAAGCCTTGGCCTGATGGAGCCACCACATGCACCATGTCTCAGGTGGCAGTGGGAAGATAAGGGAGGACTTCACCAGTCTTCGTACCTCAGCAGGTCCAGGTAGGAAAAAACAGCCCTTGTATTGCCAGAGCTTGGGACGCCTGGCCTCACGCTGCTTTCACGGTTGACCAAAGTGCCTGGAATTGGGCAGTCATGATCTTTAGAGTTCATCATTTGACCTCACATGTTTGTGAATATTCAGCTTGGCTAGCATTAAAAGCAAGATCTTCCCACCAGCCTCAGCAGATTGTACAAGGAATTCTTCGATGTGAATTCCTTGTGTAATGTGACGCTATTACAATTGCAAATGGCTGAAATATTTATTAGAGCTTGTAGAGCATTCCTCCTTATATATCATGTCATGTAGGCATGAATTATTAATACTTTATTTGATGATTTTTAGCCCGTTAACCTCACCAGGAAAATAAACTAGCAAGCAACATTATGCAAATGATCCCTAGCCAGTCATTAGCAGTAAAACATTTGAGTCATGCAACATTTTCAGCACACACTGCCGTCGTTTCATTGCCTAAACCCAACAAAAATACTGACCCAAAATGGTATATTGCTGGGTTGATATTTGGTGGTTTATCATTTTGAGAGGGAAAGAAGCCCATCTGCATGATGAAGACTTTGCCTACATCACTGAACTACCCATTGTGGGATGCTAAAGGGGGGGGGGCTGTTCACTGAGCATTGTATATATTTCTGTAGATACGCAGATTCCCAGAGATGAAAAACAATCAGATCCTAACATCTGTCAAAACCATTGTTATTCCTTTTCTGGAACATGACTGCAATTCTTACTTTATAAAAATAGAGGACTTGCAGTGCAAGATGTCGTGCATCTCACCAATGACAAACAGGATGTTGGTCCTGAGAAGCCTTTTCCTGATGTGGCAGCACTCTGCGTGTGTTCTTAGGATGGTCCATTTGAGCTGGGCCTTCTCCTCAGCAGAGGTTTCAAGGAGATGAGAGCTCATCTATGCAGGACAATAGGACCTGCTGAGGAGTCGAGGCAAGTCTGTATTTCAGACTGGATGTGATTATTTCTCAGAAATTCACTGGTTCAAAGCACTGAATGACAACTGTTACAAGCATACACAAATTTGTTAAAAAGTGGGGGGAGGGACACAATTAAGTAACTCTGTGAATAAGGACTATGTGCAATTATAATGATGATGGCATCCATAAACCAATGTCAGTTAAAGGAAGAGAGATAAAAGTCCATTTCAGAGAAGCTGGTGTCAAGGGCTTACAGCTGAAAGGTGAGAAGCCTGCTTCAGAAGGCTTAGTTAGTATGAGACTTGACAAAAAATTCCACAGCAAGTGGCACAGAAGAACAAGTAGCCTACCTAATCTCTGCCACAACAAAAGAACAGAAATTTCAGCCCAGCCTGAAGTAGACTTCATACCTGGGCCCTTTCATGTGTCTCTTTCATCACAAGAACCCTTTGCTGCATTTGACATGGCCATATGGTGCTGTGAAATGAGGCACCAGACCATGAAAAGAAATAGCTTTTGCTTTTGACTATACCTGACCCAGTGTAAAAATCACTTAACTTCTCCCTCCCTCCCCATTGATTTTTTATTTACTAGTTTTAGACTATTTACTCCATGAACAGAAATGTTCATGTAACAGGACTTCCTCATTGTCTGTGTTAACTACCTGTGGGCTCATTAATATGAAGACCTGAAGCAACACATGGGTACATAATAATGCCAAATGAACTTAGCTAAATGAACACTCAGAAGGTGGCAGACTCTCCTTCCTTGGAGGTTTTTAAGCAGAGGCTGGATGGCCACCTGTCATTGATGCTTTAGTTGAGATTCCTGCATTGCAGGGGGTTGGACTAGATGACTATGGGGGTCCCTTCCAACTCTAAGATTTTATGATTTATTCTATGATTCTTCTATAAAAAGGTGGTGGTTATGCAGATGTGGCATACACACTTCCATATCTGCACCAGGAATCCCTGCATCACATGCAACATCACATATTGCAGACCGCCAGATATAGGGTGGTATATAAATTCAATGAATAATAATAATACCGGTAATAAAATATTGTGGGTAGGAGAAACCTTTTTCTACTCCTCCAGCTCACCCAAAGAATCATTGGCCTGATAAATGCTCTACTCTGTCCACTGCACAACACACTAGACCTCCGTAAGTTCTCAATCTTACATTATGAACTTTCAGAAGTCAGAAATATAGACATGAGTTGAGGAAAGTACAGTATTATCAGCATTTATTGAGCAAACTAAACAATTAAGATCTGGAAATCTCATACAGTAGCTTCCCAACAGCCTCACTGTCATTGCATTTGTTTCACTCCTGTCATGGTCCAATGACTGAATAACTAAGACATAAAAATGAAAAAGATTATTAGAACTCATATATGGAAAGCACCAACTAACAGAACTGCTTCATTTAAACAAGATTTGCAATGGGTTTTTTTGCAGATTAAGTGGACTTTTCACAAGCATCGCAATTGGGAAATAGCACCAACTTATTTGAGAGCTCTGATAAAGTAGTCTGGAACTGTTGTAATACTGGATTGCCTCTGAATTTTGAGTGCTGCCTATCTAACTCGATCTATCTAACTAACTAACTAACTCTATCATAGATGATCAAAAGATGATCAAAACTAGATCCATTTGTATCCCAGAGAAACACAGAATGTCAAAGGGAAAATACAATTGAGAACATTTTGTTTTTATTAAAAAGACATAGGCCTAGTCAGTGTAGACATGTTTGTTTGTTTTTTAACCATGGTAAGAATAGCCATAGTTTCTTGATTTAATTCTTGCTAAGGTTGAAGAATGTAGTGGCCCAGTTCATCCATAACAATAAGCCAAAACTTAGGAGAAACCAGCAGATGTACGGGTTCCCAGGCTGAAGATCCCAGCTACAGCACTTCTTCCCCAGTCTTGGGGAAGCCATGTACCCCAGGGCTAAGCAATGGTTGGCTTAGGGTTAAGTCTGAGCCTGTGCTTGTGATTTGTCCCCCTGAGACAAACCATTTGTGGTACACTAAGATCAGACCTTGGTTACAGCTCCTGGTTTGTCTAGAGCAAAACAAACCAAGAATCCATGTTTGAACATAACACTAAGCCCAAACCATGGCTCAGTCCTGAGAAACGTTGCATCAGCAGGGCTGGAGAAGGAGTGCCACAGTCACAATCTTTGGTCCAGGAAACTGCATGTTTCTTTATCCATGTGGAGCCATGATCTGGTTTAGAGTTACATGAAAACTGTCAATGAAAGCATTGTAGTCTGAAATGCCAACCTGTGCCCACACAAGACCTGTATAGTAGCCGGAAGATACCAGCAAGATCAGCTTTCCCTCTTACAAGCAGAAAGGCTGTGCTGTGCAGAAATAATGTTTGACCAAAGACTAAGTTAGCACAAACCATGGTTAGCAAATCTGTTTTCAACATACTTCCACAACTGCATTGTAGCCAATCCTTAACTAGGTTTAGATGTAATACTTGATCCCAATTAAGGAAAACAAGCTGCTACTAAATATTATGTCTATATGTAGCCGTGTTAACTTTGTAAAGTTTTAAAGGGGCTTCAGTTCATCCAGCTACCAATTATTTTTGGTGCAATGTACCTTATAGGATATACTTTCTTATCTGTTATCTGGAGTCCTGGTTTCATGTTATCCCCCTTATAGAAGATAAAAGCAATTAGGGTTTGGGATCAGACAGAGCCCTTTTTATGAACCCAATCTTTTGGAACACCATGCCTAGAGAGTTCCATGAGGCGACTTCTCTGGGGCTTTTTCTTCTGTAGACAATATCTGCTCACCTGGGACTCCGGGTGGGAAACAGCTGCTACATGGTGCGGACATGGTGGGTGAGGTGATGGAGGTGATGGGTGGGTGAGATTCCAGCATGGCTGGGAGAGGTGATGGTCACCAGGACTCCCACCTCACATCTCGTCAGGTTCCCAGGTAAGGTTGGACAGTGCCTGCTTAGCCAATCAAAGGGAGGGGCTTGGGGAACTAGTGGGAGTCTTCTTGGCCAATCTCCTTTCACCTGCCATGAATATTATGCTCCTGTGCTGGCAAATGAAGATTTTTTAAAGGTGGTTCTGAAAGCTTTTTCCAGCCACTGATTGTATCTGAGTTTAATAAGCACAGTTACCGTGATAGAATGTTTCTGTTTTATTTGGTGTAGATTTTAATAATAAAATGTTGATGTTAAAAAAATGTTTTCCCCCCCTTTTTTTGTTTTTTTCTAAATTGCTTTGCAACTTTTAAGTTTACAAACACAATTGGTTCCGGAAGTCTGTACTTAACCTGAAGCGAACTTTCCCATTGAAAGTAATGGAAAGTGGATTAATCCGTTCCAGACAGGTCCGCGGAGTCCATGGAGTACTTAAACTGAAAATACTCAAACCAAGGCGTACTTAAACTGAGGTATGACTGAAAAATAAAGCATTTGCATATATATGATTTTTATTTATTTCTTTTTAAGTTTAGCAGGTCAGCTTTACATCAATCCATATAAACAAAGAGGTTAACGGAGAAGTAGGCAAAAAATGTAACAAATAAACTAAATATATTTCTTTACCTCTATGTCAGGATGGGCACTTTGAAAACAACCTTTTCAAATTAACTTCCAATATTATTTTTCTCAGACTTTCATTTTATCTGGAATTTTGAGAACATAAAAGTCCCAGGTATTAAAACACATGTTACAATTTTGCAGAAGTTAGATTTTATTCTAGCTGAAGGGGTTCACTTGATACGAGTTAGTCATTGCATTTATTAGATTACTTCAAGATTGTTAGGAGGCAATATTGTGTGAGGTGATCACCTACGAACATCCCAGCATGCCCCTGTCAGCACTATGAGCCAACATTTTGACCTGCTTCTGACCATGAAATCAAGAGAAGTACAGTGATCTTGGAAAGCACATTATACTTCCTCAGTGGTGGGTCAATAGCATGTCAGAGTTCCTGCTAGGAATGCCCTGAGATATGTGAGTAGGGAAGCAGATGAATGCAGGACACAGCATTCTGGAGCTGGTTTGCAGCTTGCCTCATTGACTCTGGAGCAAAAGCATCCAGGTTTTGAACTTCTGATTGAGACAGTAGCTTTTTTACCCATCTGACAGTACAGCCTCTGCTGTCAGAATGTACTTGATGAGGCAGAGGAATCCCAGAGTGCCCAGTGTGACCACTTTGAGTGTAGTAGATAACCATGGTTAGCATGTTGGAATCACATCCACCGTTCAAACATTTGCTTTCTTTCTGATTAGCATCATCCATTCCAAAAGCTGCCAAGGGCTTATTTTGAAACTGAGCTTTGATGGAGCATGTTGCAAAAACCTGTTGGAGTTGCCTAACAAGGTGTGCCTGAGAGACTAAGTGTCTGAGAGATGTGTGTGCTCAAGTCTCATTCTCCCCATCTGTATTTGGAAGTAGCCCTAAGGGTGAGATTACATGGTGCATTATCCATATGAGAATTGCTGTTAATATGATCATAGAATCATAGAGTTGGAAGAGACCACAAGGGCCATCCAGTCCAACCCCCTGCCAAGCAGGAAACGCCATCAAAGCATTCTTGACATATGGCTGTCAAGCCTCTGCTTAAAGACCTCCAAAGAAGGAGACTCCACCACACTCCTTGGTAGCAAATTCCACTGCCGAACAGCTCTTACTGTCAGGAAGTTCTTCCTAATGTTTAGGTGGAATCTTCTTTCTTGTAGTTTGAATCCATTGCTCCGTGTCCACTTCTCTGGAACAGCAGAAAACAAGCTTTCTCCCTCCTCTATATGACATCCTTTTATATATTTGAACATGGCTATCATATCACCCCTTAACCTTCTCTTCTCCAGGCTAAACATGCCCAGCTCCCTAAGCCGTTCCTCATAAGGTATCGTTGATGATGAATGTTTGCACCTCCTATCCTTTTTATGTTATCAGACAGCATGGATTATTGCCTCTTCTCATGGTATGTGATGACTCAATAATAGAAAAACAGCAGCAAGGAGATATTGCCTGCATTCAGTCATTATAATATGCTGTTGATTATTGTTATGGGAAGAAGTGGCAGTGAGTCTCAGTATCCTAGCACCACCCCCCCCCCTTCTCCTACCATCTGAACATGAGGTCAGTAGTCTTTGCTCCCATGGCTGATTGAGGACAGCTTGGGCAAACTATGGTTAATCTTAACCACGGTTTACTGAAACAAGCATTTTTCAAACCTTAGGTTATGAAGCTGTCTTGTTTCAACAAACAATAGTTAAGTTTATGACCACATTTGAAGATTCAGATGTGATGCTAAACTGCCATTCATCAAAGACAGAAGGAAAAGTATTTGATCTTCTACTTGTGACCATGCTGGAAAGAGAATGAGGATTACACAACCTGGTATAGCTCAGTTGGTAGAGCAGGAGACTCTTAATCTCAGGGTCACGGGTTCAAGCCCCACATTGGACAAAAGATTCCTGCATTGCAGAGGGTTGAACTAGATGACCCTTGGGGTCCCTTCCAGCTCTACAATTCTCTGACTATATAACTCTGAGGCTCACCATATTCTATAGGTTGGAGACTGTCAGTTTTTGCAGTGCCCCCCCATTTCTTGAACCTGCCCCATTCCTGTCTTAATCCCCCCCCGACTTTAAAAAGTGTTCCCGCCATCTTTCTATATAGTCGTAGAATAAAAAAGATTGTTCTCTCCTGCCAGAGCTTATTGTTTCATCTCAACTAGGTTTACCCCATTCGGATTATCATTTCTCAAATGGCAGATATCAGTTTTAAGAGAATTTTTTTTAAGTGATGTCCATGCATATATGGACTGACCCTAAACTGATACAAGTGGATCTATTCTGGATAAGTCTGATATGGAAGTTTTCAGCAGTAGAGATATTCCTGGTCTAGAATATGCTGCAATTACATCTAAACTTTTCCTAATTCAGAATGAATCACCTAAAACAATTCCATATACACAGATGTTTAACCAGCACTTTTTAACACGAGCAAGCAAAATATAATGAGGCAACTTCATTAACACGATTATCACCTTATTAATAATTCAGCAGTTGGCAAAAGTTACAGTACTGATGGGATTTGAATGTATCATTTTAAACGAGAAAAGAATATTCTCACAATGATCATTAAGGTGACTCCAATGTAAGTACATATATTTCCATTTTCTTAATGGGTCTAAATAGACCAAATCTGCTAATTTGTCAATGAAGAACATAATGGTTTTTTTTCTTTTACATTTCCCCATCAGTTAGGCCTTCCAAGCAAATTCTGCTGTGTGGCTTCAACATGTCTCCAAGTCATATCAACAGTATTTAATTTCTCCACAGTTATGCTCCACAATTATTTCTCCACAGTTATTCTTCGGGTCACCAGATTTTGAAATAAAACACCTTAGGACATGGGTAGGGATGGGGAGATGGGACCCTCTGTGTCTAAGGTGGAGCCCAATGAATTTAGATGAGTCTGGCAGACCAGGGAAAACTCCACTCATTTTAAATATATAGCTTTTACAAAATAGCTATGGGGTTTGGGAAATCTTGTCTCTTCCTTTTCTAGCAACTAGGCCCTAAAGCAAAAAAAGATTCAGCATTATTTGTCACCCTCTGGGTGGGCCCGTCCACGATATCTTGCTGCTTGTGATGGACAAGGTGTGCCTCATTCCATTCCATGTAAAAAGCCAATCAGATAGAAAACTGAACCTCACCGAACTAAATCTGCCCTCCATTGCATGTGTGGGCACCAGACTCACTTAGGGGGCATGAGATGAGACAGGTCACATGGCATACACTTATGCATCACCAGATAAGAGAACAAAATGGGGCACATATTTGCATAAAAATGGCATTTATTAAAGAGACAAATTTAGCAGCTGTTGTATCATTTAAATAGAAATGTATTAGGAGAAAAGACTGTGACCAAGTGACTTTTGCGTCAGCTTTTGGAAAATGTGAATTTTGGTTCATAAAATAAATTTTGACTTCTGAATTCCAGCCAACATCCACCCACCCCACAACAATCCATTAGGTTCAGATCCACAGAACACTACACCAAAAACATATCGCCATACCAAAAACCGACCATGCACTGAGGTTTGCAAGAATGCACCGAAATAGTTAAGCAATGCAAATAACTCAAGATAGTGCTAATAACAAGCTACATAATGGTCTGATTTCTGAAAAGGCAGGCAAGTTTTCCTGGCTGGTATGGAAATTTGATGAAGGGCAGTATGGAAATCTAAAATAGAAATAAATAAATAAATAAATAAATAACATACATAACATACATAACATACATACCTACATACATACATAAGCCTTGTGTTTTAATGATGATGATGATACCAATCAAAATCAAAACAAAAATAAACACTGGATTTAATTTGCAGATTTATAATGGTATTGCTAGCCATTGTGCAGCAGTTTATGCTAGAGATTTAAGAATTCATTCTTTAAACTCCTTCCAAATGGTTGTCAATCAAGCAAGACCCATTGGTCACATTTAGGGTCAGGTTGCCAAGAAGATTGCTAATATGACCCAGAACCTTCCATACCTAGTTTACAGGGTCACAGCTGTCCAAGGACATACTGGTACTCCTAGGTAAGCGGTGATAGGACGGCACTATGAATCGCAAAAAAAAAAGTTTTGGTGGGAAAGGGTTAACATGATTTATTATTTACTTACATATATATAGTCCAGCATTTTTCCATCCTAGAACTCAAGACGGCAGACATGTAGTTCCTACCATGGAATGGGAATAAATATTTTCTATCAAGCCAACTCCTGTCATTTCTCAAATCATTCATATTGGCAGTAAATGCTTCAAGACTGCAGATGTTTTCTGTCTTTTAAAGGTGAAAGTTTCCTTCTGCTCTCCTGCATCTACACATCTACACAACCTGTCACACATAAAGCTATACATCAGCTATGTACAGCAAACCAACAGAAGCCGAATAAATGAATAAACTAAACACATCTGAAACATTTCACCTTTGCTGAACATTGCAGAGGAAGGCCAATACTGGTGCACAAGCTGTTCTTGGAAAAACGTCCCGGGGACTCCCGTGTACCTGAGAACACTGTGAAAATCACCAGTCTCAATTACACTCTTGGTCTGGTCATTCTTTGTGATCCAAATATTTTTCAAGGGATCGTAACTGTATGTGGACAAAAGGTTTTGGGAATTTATGTATATTAAAACATATTTTTATTAAAGATTTCTTGATTTACAAAAGTATGTGCAATGTCTCTTTTTCAAGTTACATTTTCTACAGATCAGTTTCATTTGTTGAGACATTAGTGTTACATTAGGAAGAAAAGGGGGGAAGAGGTGGAGGGGGGATGGTGAGTGGGGTGGGGCCAGGTGGCAATGCTTCCATTCTACTTAGTGTATGTGGGGGGGGGGCTTTGTGTCAGCGTCGCTTGTGTGGGTTCTGTTTACTATTCACTTGCATTCCTTTGGAGGTGAGAGAGTTTGGGGGTGGCCTAGGGTGTGGACGTTTGTTTGTGATTGGCTGTGGTGAATTTTGTTTTTATGTGGGGTGGTATGAGATCCGAGCAATGCATAGGTCTAGAAAGCCACTTCCGCGCAATGAGGTCGGTCGGGGTGGGGCCACGACTTTTAAAGGGCTCTGCAGGCGGGAAGAAGCTCCCTCTTTCTTCCCCTGTTATTCAGGGGAAGGAGGGCATATTGCCACACAAGCATTTCTGTGGGATCTTATTATAACTGGATTTTTATTGTTGTCATTTATACTGTCATTTCCCTTTTATTCTCTTTTCCAAGCCAATAAAACTCAGTTTCTAATACAGGCATCCCCAAACTGCGGCCCTCCAGATGTTTTGGCCTACAACTCCCATGATCCCTAGCTAACAGGACCAGTGGTCAGGGATGATGGGAATTGTAGTCCAAAACATCTGGAGGGCCGAAGTTTGGGGATGCCTGTTCTAATATCATCAGAACTGGATGTTTTTCCCCACTATATGAAATACAGTTGGGATGCTTCACAGGAAGAAGAAAACCTGACTCAGCTTCCAAAAATGCAGTGAGAAGCAGGTGAACAACAGTGGATGCAGGTGATGAAGGGCAAGGAAAGCTAAAATCGCCTCCACCTATAGTCTTTGGAATAGCTTAAAGCCAGCACCTCTAAAATTTAGAGGTGTGCTTGAATATCGGCACAATGTAGAATAAGGTGGGGGGTTACTAAGTGGAGTAGGACCTGGGAGAACAAAGTTAAAATAAGCCATAAAATGCACCATGTGACCTTGTGCCAATCACTGTCTCTCGGGGTAACCTGTTAGTTTTTATCAGTTTCATACCATTTTAACTGTCATGGTATCCTGGAAGTTGCAGTTTGTATAATTATGTATCAGAGATCACTAGCCCTCCTTGCAAAACTACAGTTCCATGAAGAGGATACAGTAAATGAATGTCAAACCAGCTTTATAAGCCTGGAATGTACAGATACTTCCCAAAGGATTTAAATTTGTGAAATGATTCATAAAAGCATTTATAAACCACTGTTCAGCCCCCCCCCCCAGCTGCTGTTCTTTAAAAGAAAAAAGAAAAGCCCTTTAGGAAACTACACCTATAACAGCAGTGTGTTGGTAGAGGTGTTTAAATCAACACCCATCTCATCTATGACAATGCAGCCATGAAACTCAAATTATTATGATAAAAATTCACAACACCGCTTATATAGGCACCCTTTCACGGCCTTGGTCCAGTATACCTGAAGGAGCGTCTCCACCTCCATCATTCTGCCCGGACACTGTTGCAGGGAACTAGGCAAGTTGTAGGGAACTAGGCAGAGGGCCTTCTCGGTGGTGGCGCCTGCCCTGTGGAACGCCCTCCCAACAGATGTCAAAGAGGAAAACAACTACCAGACTTTTAGAAGACATCTGAAGGCAGCCCTGTTCAAGGAGGCTTTTAATGTTTAATAGATTACTGTGTTTTATTTTTCTATAGGAAGCTGCCCAGAGTGGCTGGGGAAACCCAGCCAGACGGGCGGGGTATAAATAATATATTATTATTATTATTATTATTATTATTATTATTATTATTATTATTATTATTATTATTATTATCAGAGAGTGTTTGAGGTTTTCGTAACAAATAGCCAAGACTACAAAGAAAGCACAGAGTCATGTACGCCACCTTGACCCCCTTGGAGAAGAATAAATGCTCAAGGCGGTTCACAGCATAAATCTACAAAATTAAAACACCAAATATGTAACATAAGGAAGAGCAAAAACAAAATAAACCTACAACCCTCCCACAGAAAGGACTACAAAGTGGTGGCGGCTCAGGTGACAAGGAGGAGCAGGAGCAGGGCAGGTGTGACAAGTGTTTAAGTGCAAATTATTTACCATCTTTCTCTCTGAAGTGACAATTTACTGGCAAACATGCAGTAAGTAAGTGCATTAACCACAGCTAATATTTAAGGTCTTCAGCTCCAAATACTGGCAGTCATTTTCAAATATGGTCCAAGGAAAGATATACAGTGTTACGTTCTCTTTCCCCAACATGAAGAAAGCCATTTGGGCTGCATGCTATCGTTGCCTTCACCTGAAGGGAAATTAACAAGCCCTGCAAGATGCAGACAGTGTGTTTGAAGTTGCTCCTGGAGTCTTTTCCACAGAATATCAAGCGACAGTTTCAGTTCTTCAGGGCACACTGGACACCGTGTTACTGATTCTGGTACATGTCAGACACATTACAGTCATCACCCGTTGCAAGAAATTGGCTGTGAAAGCGCCTTTGCATTTTGTCATCCAGCTTTCAAAAATCACACGCTCCCTTCTGTCTTGGGCAGAAGGAAAATGCTGAGTGGAGGATATTCCTAGCACTGTGCTCATTTCAATTGGTTACTAAAGGGCTTCCCTTTTCATGGGCCACAGGACTGCAAAAAGTAAATAAAAAGTCATTTTTCATCATTCAAGATACACTTTTTGGCCTTAAATGGAAAGCCTGGACTTTGAAGTCATCTTATTTTACTTGTTATTTTGTATTATATTTACTGTATTGTATTATTTATTTGTTTATTTATTGTATTATATTTTAATTAGGTTTTTGTAATTTTGGATTATGCGGAATGCTTTATTGGAGTGGATGTAGCAACCGAGTAATTTCGTTGTTCCCGCAAGGGGACAATGACAATAAAGATAACTTACTTTGGCAGAAGGAAATTTCAGGGAAGGCCAATGCTGACAGGATTTTCAGGAGGTAGGGAAAGGCAAATATATGTCAAATTTGGTTTTCTCTCATCCCCACCCCCAATCTTTTGTTCTCCACATTGCCTCATCAGGTTTCTTTTTTTTTAAGGTCTCATGAAAATTCTTCAGCATCTTGGTGCTAATTTCTCCTAATATGCACATTGGCATGTGTTTGTGATATTAACAGTGCTCTGGGCAGGGCACAACACAGTTAAGTCCCCCATCTTAAAAATTCCAAATTCTGCAAAATGCCCTTTATGCAGTCCAGTGAGATGAATTATTCCACAGAATTTTCTTGGCTAATTTCACATTTCTCCAGTTAAGATGGCTTCCTGGCTGGCTGTGTTGTGCTGGGTTGATTTGCTAGTCAAGAAGATGGCTGCTCCCCCCCCCCCCCGTTTCAGGAGGAGACCAGAGGGCGGCACCCTTAAGCACCACCTGAAAAGGCCTGCAGCTCATTGGGAGAGCAGCTGCTTTGGGGGAGAGAGTATAATTCAGCAACATGGCACATTTCTTTTTTTCTTTTTTTATATACTGCCCTTTATCGGAGGATCACAGGGTGGTTTACAATGCTTTGAATGCAGAACATCTCACATTCAATTTTAGTAAAAATGATGTTGTCAACTAGCATCCTGAAAAATGGCAACCACTGAAATCATAGATCGGACATTGGCAAATTTAACTAGATTGATCCGTCCTAGAGCAGGGAGGGGGTAAGTTGGGATTTTGCTTTTGTATCTTTCTCTCTCTCTCTCTTTTGCAATTGATCTTATATATTGGAAATCAATAAAACCATTATTATTTTAATGAAAAAGGTAGCATGGGTGAGAAAGGCCTGAACCCATGGAAAGCCACAATGATTGATTAGGGGCCTTGTAATCCTATATTTGGGGACCCAGGTGGCACTGCGGGTTAAACCACAGAGTCTAGGGCTTGCTGATCAGAAGGTCGGCGGTTCGAATCCCTGCAACGGGGTGAGCTCCTGTTGTTCAGTCCCAGCTCCTGCCCACCTAGCAGTTCGAAAGCACATCAAAGTGCAAGTAGATAAATAGGGACCGCTCCGGCGGGAAGGTAATCGGCGTTTCAGTGCACTGCTCTGGTTCGCCAGAAGCAGCTTTGTCATGCTGGCCACATGACCCGGAAGCTGTCTGCGGACAAACGCTCAGCCTATAGAGCGAGATGAGCACCGCAACCCCAGAGTCAGACATGACTGGACCTGATGGTCAGGGGCCCCTTTACCTTTACCTTTAATCCTATATTTACAAATGCAGGTCACCCTCCACCTGTCAGTCTCTGTTCTCTACTAAGAATACCCAGAACAGGGGTCCACTCCACCGCCAGGCCCTTTCAAGAGGTGGGCAGCCTCATCCACCTTTCAATCACCTGATGCCATATAATGTCAGGTGGATCCAAGCCAACTGGACATAATCGCCAGAGTTTACATTTAAGCGGCACTCAGTGCAAGCCCTGTTGCAGGTGTGGGAACTTTGGGCCCACCAGGTGTCACTCAACGAAAACACCTATCATCCTTGGCCATTGGCCATGCTGCACAAGCAGTACCAGATCACATGCAGGTCAAGGATGGGGCTTGCTGTCTCCCTCCAAATAGGCATTCAATATGCATACTTGAAGGTCTGAAAAGTATACTCTGGTTTCACCTCAGATCGTATAAATCTTTCGCTTTTTACTTGAATGTCTGAAAAGTAGCAAAGTTAATTCAGAATGAGTGAAAATAACATTATTATTATTATTATTATTATTATTATTATTATTATTATTATTATTATTATATAAAGAACAATAATATACTACTTGCCAAAGGGGAATGCTGCCATAACTGTTCATGACAGCAATAGGTACTTTCAGTTTTGCCCTATTAATTTTAGTATATTTATTCCAAGCTTACACATTATAGCATGAATTTCGACATTATAATAAAAAATGCTGATCTCATCTATTTATGATGACACCTAGAACAGATTTGTTATAGAGACTGTGATGAAATGCCATGTGCTGCAATTCTAGGACTGAACAAACTTTGGAGTTATTATTTTTGCAGCAAACATACTGCATTGTGTCAAAGAAACATAGCAGAATGTCAACTAAGTATTGTCAAGCCATCTGCCAAAGTACTTCAGAAGCACCATTATTTCAGCCATTATTTGAAATGACAGTGCTTAGATCTGTTCGTCTGCTATAACCTTGTCACTTTTACTGTTCCGTAAATTACATACATATAGATCAACCAATGGGATCCTTTGGCAATATACGGACTGTTGCATCACATGAAAGAACATTGCTTTAATGTAACATAAATAGTTCTAAGAACTTTTGCATCCTGTCAACAACAATTAAAGCATTTTTGGTTTGTGAACTGGAGTCACACACATTTGGAAGGATATAAAAAGACTGATAAAAAGATAATTTGAACTAGCATTGAATGCCATTTGTCCATATGATAGGAATAAATATATTACTGACAGAAAATTCATGGAGGTGATTATCTTTTTTATGGGTATAAAATTAGGCCAAATAAAGTCATCAGTAGAATGTGTGTGGTTTTTTATTTTTTTTAAAAAGGAAAATCAAATAAACTTCCCACAGTACTTTCAGAATATGGCATTGTAACTGGGATGTGATGAAGATGATTCAACAGCTTTGGGCCTCCCACAAAACCACATTTGAAATTATTATGGTATAATAGATCTGATCAAACAAGATCTAGAGCCAATAATATCAATAAAAAGTACTTAGCATTTATAAAGTACATGCCAGATATTGGAAAAACCTCACAGATATAACCTCAACTATCCTGTCAAATGGGTCAGTATTATTATTCCTGTATTAGTACACAGGGGTTCAGAGAGATCATGGTTTGTCTAAGACATTCTCAAGTGATACACAACAATGCATATGACAGCCTCAGAGACTTAAGAGTGTTACCTCCAATCAAATTGCAATGTGGATGAAAATGCCCTCTCCCATCCACACCAGCCTCAGCTCAATTTGCATCATTATGCAAATGTGCATTGTTTGTGCATGTGGTTCACAACCCAGCACCCCAATGTTGTTGCTTTAATGTGTATGGATGCATCTACCTACCTTCCCTGCTCTCTCACCCTGCCTCAAAATCAGTTCAGTGTCTCAGCACGGCAAGCTCTTCTTCACCTTTTGGGAGGCCCAAGACCTAGAGAGTTTTCTAGTGTTTCCTTCTGGAGGATTTGAATGGGCAAATGAAAGAGAGACTCAACCTGCAATAGCTCTGAGTAGAGGTGTGGATCGTGAAGCTGAGGCTCCAATACTTTGGCCACCTCATGAGAAGAGAAGAATCCTTGGAAAAGACCCTGATGTTGGGAAAGATTGAGGGCACTAGGAGAAGGGGACGACAGAGGACGAGATGGTTGGGCAGAGTCTCGAAGCTACAAACATGAGTCTGACCAAACTGCGGGAGGCAGTGGAAGACAGGAGTGCCTGGCTTGCTATGGTCCATGGGGTCACAAAGAGTCGGACACGACTAAACGACTAAACAACAACAACAGAGGTGTGGAGGTATATGCTTTGACTGAATCTGGGTGGCTTTGTGCTGATCCTCAGAATGTGAAAATGTAAGAAGAGCCCAGGAGGGGCCATTCAAGAATCCATGTAGTCCAGCATCCTGTTTCCAACAGGGACCAGCAAGATGCCTCCAGGAAACCCATAAGCAATGCATGAAATGAAGACAGTAAACCTCCAGAGATTTGCCACCAGACATCCATATGCATTTTTGCTGCCATAGCTAACAACTCTTAATATGGAATTGTAGCATTTTGGAGTTGAGAGTAAACTGGGAAGTTATCTAGCCTGACTCCCTGCTCAGCATAGGAGGACTTGAATGCTTTTAGCCATGACCAAGGGACATGTGGCGGTAGGTACAGAGTCCCATTTCAATACTACAAAGAAGATACTTTCCTTAAACGTCTCTCTGCCGTGTGGCAATTAAGTGAACCAACTAGAATTGTATGTAAATCAACTCTGCTCTTTAGTTAGGAATAAGATCCATCTCCCATAGCAGAGCCAGCATCAAGGATCTGCACGGTTAGGCAACTGCTGAGGAACCACACCTCCTTGAGGGACCCATGAGCTCCCTGAGCCTACTCCTCTGCTTCACCATTGCAATGTGCTTGCTTGTTTTCTCACTTCTCTCTCTCACACAGGAAACAGTAGTGGTGAGAAGGAGTTGCCACGGCCCACTTGCTCATTGGCCCTGAGCTTGGTGGGCAAACAGCTGCTATCAGTGAAGAGGAAGGTGACCAGCAGCAGCAGTGGCAGATGATAGTGGCCGGAAGGAGAGTGACTCAATGAGGGAGGAGGTCCCATGCAGGCTGTCTTGAAGGACTGTCCTTCCTTGGAGGTTTTTGAGCAGAGGCTGGATGCTCAACTGTCATGGATGCTTTAGTTGAGGTTCCTGCATTGCAGGGGGTTGGACCTGACACTCCCTTAAAACCCTGAAGTTGGAACAAGAAATTGTTCCTAATATTTTTTATAACTTAGCAAAACACCAGCCTTTTTAAAAAAAAGAAAAAAGAAAAAAAGCAGAAACCTTTTGTGAGAATTAATCCCCTAAGCAAAAGAACCAATGTAAAGCCATATTCTCATTAAAAACGACAGCAGAACAATTTCAGTTTGATGTCTCTCTATGCACTGGATTAATAGAGGCTTCCAGCTCTTTACATTTCCAAATTGCCATGAAATCTTTCATCACCCCCAAATTCATTTCTTCCTCTTTAATCAGCACTATTAAATAAAGAATGGAAACAAACTCCCAGAGAATATTGAGTTAGCTGTATAAATAACAGCCTATATTTGCAAATAGTACTTTTCTTCTTTGGGAAGCAGCATCTCTTTTATAGCACCCTCTGAACTCTAGCAGAATGTCAAACATGCCACTACACTTTGCCCAAGTCTGAAAACTCCTGAGTACTGTGCTTGTCTTTGTGGGTTTGCTTAAATAAAGGATTAGCAAGGACATTCTTTTCACCTCCTACATGTTGACTTGAAACCATTGTTGCTGTTTCTTGACAAACTTTATCTTTTGGCTCAGCTAACGGTTCTGTTTATTTCTGGTTGTTGCAGTTTTGTGGCATCTGCAAGGTTTAAATTCATGGCCTAAGAGGGCTGGTGTCTCTTAAGGGCTGAAGAAGTGCTGCAACTCAGCAGTAGAGAAACTGCCTTGCATGCAAATGCTCCCAGGTTCAATCTCTGGCATCTCTAAGTAGTGCTGGGGAGGATTCACAGTCTCAAACCCTGGAGAGATGCTGCTAGTCAGTGGAGATGACTTTGAGCTAGGTGGACTGTTTGGTATAAAGCAGATCCTTATGCCCATAGATGCTTAAATCAGAATTAGCCAAAATTTCAACAGATTAAGGACTCTTTTGTGGAATAAGATGGAAGGTCCACCATCTACCCTCAGAGAAGTCCTGAAATTGAAAGTGGGCTGTGTGCATGTGTGTGAGAGAGAGGGGGGGCAGGGATGAAGGGAGGAGATATGTGCATGTACCACATACACCCACTGAAAATCCACACACTGGACATTGACGGGGACCTGGTGGTGTCAGTGTGGAAATGTGCATTTCAGTCCTTTAAGCAACTGCTGCTACGTAAGGGTTGGATGCTATGGCAAACAGACAGTCTATACATGCTCAGAAACATTTAGGGAAGTGTGCTGTGTTCCCCTGGTGCAAATTGTGTAATCAGTATTCCGGAGGGGCATGTGCATTCAATACAGATTGAATGCAATCTGTAAATTGCATTCAAATCTGCCAGGAGATGGTGTTCTGTGCATTAATATGGCCTATTAAGTCTCTGGGCTGAGCCCTGGCTCAAATTAAGCCTGAGTCTGTGATAGAACAGATTTCCTCATGAAATTGTTAGCCCAGTTCCCCAGGGGAGTATTTCTAGACAAGTTTGATGCCGTTAGTTTTCTCGGATAACCCAAATACGAATTGCTAGCTAAAATAAGCCTACACTTTGTAGGAGAAATCACATTGTCAGATTCTTACCGGATTCTATCCCCACAATCCAAAATGATTCATGCTGGTAGTACTGTACAAAGATAACCAAGCTCTAAGTGCGTGGCATCATAGCATGATGAAAGGTACATAGACTGAGCTTCACCCATTCAAGGCTTAATATAAAACTAAAAGCAATTTCCTTCTCCAGCCAGGATAGGGGGGAAATGAATTAAACCTCATGGCTGAACATCCTTCATAATGAAGATAATGTTTACCAGTGGTGTTTTGAACAAGGCAAACCTTTAACAACTTGGGAGAAATGACTTTAGAATTCATGATAGAGAATATCCTGCTATGTAGCAAAACTCAACTATTCACCACATGACTCAGTTTTGTAAACTTTAGTCATGATGAGCAAACTTCAGTTCTCAAACCTGATGACCAAAAGTCTCCTTAAATACTCTGACCCTCCAATTGCCAAGAATTAGGTAGTCCTCCTGATGGCCTGGCAATGCCTATATATTGCCTTTGGCAGTAGTACGTGTGAAAAGGATCTCAGGGATGTAGTCAGTCACAAGCTGGACTTGACTCAGATGCTGATATGGCCGGATGGTGGGTGTGGGGAGGCAAATGTGACTTTAGGCTGCTTTAGAAGAATGTAGTTTCCAAGATAGAAGAAACAAAAACTCCTTGTCATTTTGCACTAGTCAGACCTCCTCTGCAGTAGTCGGTCCAGTTCTGGGTGTTACAGTTTAAGAAAGAAGTACCGGTAGTCAAATTGGAAGATTTTCAGAGAAAAACAACAGAGATGGGCCATGGTACAGAAAGCAACCCCTAGAGGACAAATTTGAAGGAATTGAACGTGCTGAGCCTAATGATGACATAAATGGAAACCACAGCATTACATATACCAGCATGAAATTGTTCTCAAAATCTGGCAGTTTTCATAGCAGGTCAAGTTCTACATTCTTTGCCATCACAAAAAGCCGGTGCTCATTATATTATGGGTGATACTGTTGCTTTTCAGCCATCTCCAGGGCCTGGGGGTTTCTACAAAAAAAATCCAAAACGGCTTATTGGGTTGCCTGAGCCTGTTGTTGTGCATTCTAGTTAGCTGCACTCTACAGAATACACACCGTTGCACAAAATACACACTGCTGATCTACAACCATTCAATCTTCATTCTGAGATATATTTTGCCCAGATGAGCTTTTTCTGCCACCACCAGGAATATTTGCAGTCAACCTGTGGCAAGATCTGCATGGAGCTCTGGGCTGGTTTATGCAGTATCAGAGCAGGGACAGCCTTCAGGTGCTTGCAGGCTGGGTCCGGGATTCAATCAATCAGATTTTATTTGACCGTCAGTCAGAAACAAACATTTTTCCATACAAAAGGTCCAGGATTCAAGGTGGTCTGATTATTATAAATATTATTAGCCAGGTATGGTCAAATGCCCCCATACAACCTCGCTCATCAGCCATATATACACATTTCATGTGTTTGTGTGTGTCTCTATGCCAGAGTGATTGTGCTCCATAACCGAGAAGTCCTTACAGCAAGATCATTCCAACTTCATTACACATCCTGACCACTGAGGCCACTCTGAGAACGCAATATAGAGAACAGCCAAGTGAAGGAGGAGCCGGGTGTCTCCTCAGTAACAAATTCTCAGGCTGAGGGACTGCAGCAGACCACATCGCTTCATAGCAAGTACAGTGGTGCCTCGCTAGATGAATTTAATTCGTTCCACGGGTCAATTCATATAAGGAAAAATTCGTCTAGCGAATCCCATAGGAATGCATTGAATTATTTAATTTTATTTTTTGTCCATAGGAACACGCTAATTGAATTTCAATGCATTCCTATGGGAAACCGCGATATGCTAGACGAATTTTTCACAAAACGAATTCGTCTTGCGAGGCAACTGTAGTGGTACAGGACTGGCTCTATGAGACCACTTGATCACCAATGCGGGTGATTAGCAGCCAAACCTAACAAAAGCGTATTCCTACTAGTTAACCTGAGAAGGGGCTAAGTACCACAGAGCTGTATTGATGATAAACAGATACTCAGACCATAGAAATACAATTGGAAGAGAGGGCTCTGTGTACTTCTCTTTTTCTGTTATCATCCATGAGGGTGCAGCTGCAGCTCAAAGCTGTCTATATTACAATCAGATGCCAAGGATGGGATTTTGAAACTGTTCAACCACACACATGGGCACCTGGAGAGATAAATTGCAATTCATATATATATAACCCATCCCACAATCAGGACACGGGAAAGTCAGGGCTGTAGTGCATAGCAGCAAGCTGCCTGCTGGTCCTTCCTCTCATCAACAGCCTCAGTGGTACAGGAAGCAGAAATCCCCTCCATAATCCACAGATACATTTGCCCTGGCTTCTCAGTATCTGAGAAATCCCATGAAAATGATATGGCAATATAGCTGTTGTTCTCTCTTAACACCCTTACTACCATTCTGTATTACGTACTAACACATAAAGCCTTGCTACCGCCAGTGACGTTATCATAAAGTCCATGTATCTTGGTCATAGTTCAGTATACACACAGAGAGAAACACACATCTCAGCAAGTTTTTAAGTGGTTTGCTGAACAGAGTGGGGTGCTGAACTGGGCCTTAGGATGCAGCAACACTTAATAGCCTTTGAATGATTCTTTTAGTTACATTTCTCTGCGTGTATTTCAATTATTAATGGGGGCGGGGGAGAAAATCCATGCCTGAATATGTTTACCAATAAAAGTATAATCCACCCAAGCAAAGCTATAATTCATATTACAGCTTCCTTGCACATAACTGTATTGACTCCTATCACATCTTCTCTTCAGAAATAACTGCAGATTCAACACACTATAGATCAGGGTCATGCATCATTTCCATATACCTGGGTAATATATGATAATGTTATTAGATAACTATTAGCAAGCTCATTACCACACATACCATGTTTTGCTGGAGGAATCCATTTTTAGAGCATGCACAGTCAAAAGGAAAATATTGTACTGTATTTCTTATCCACTCAGTTTTGTATCCGTGCTTCTTGCTTCTCAGTTTAGAAAGCCATAGACTTGGCTGAGTTTCCTAATATGCATAGGCAGATTAGTATCACCCATAGTTCAGACCATAAATATTGTTACAAAAGTTGGGCGTCTGCCCCATCTCTGCCAAGCAGTAGCAAGAGCCCATGGGGTCCCAGGCACCCACACAGGGTCAGTTTCCCTTTGGAGAATTGAAGACATGGTAGAGACTGTTGTGGCTTTAAGAATTATGTTTTATTCACCTATTTACACCTTTAGTCTGCATTGAGAAAGTCCAGATCTTTCCAAGAGGGACAGGTACCTATGGTTGCTATATGTCTGGATTTTCCCAGACACATCCTCCTTTTCAGGTTTAAAGTTGCTTTCCAAGATGATTTTTTAAAATTTGGCAAAATGTCCTGTCAGAGGTTCTTGTGACTACTCTAGAGTAACAACGCTCCGCATGCTTGTCTTTCAGCAGTTTTTATTAGTGCAGGCTATTTACAGTGAGCTCGGTATGTACAACATGTCTGCTCAGTCCGATGCAGAATCCGGCACTGGACCGCCCCTGGACCTCCTCCAACATAAGAGTCTTGGGACAGCAAACCTCCTTCCCCTCCTTCTCCTGTGTAATTCCGGAACCGGAGGAAACACTCCATGTTTTCCTTCTCCCCGCTTTACCCCCTCTCTCTCCCTCCCTCCTGTGTCGCAGGGGCTCTCCCGTGCTGCCAGAGCCATGGCCCTCTTTCCCCACTTCCTGACTGCTTTCCTCAGCGTCCTCGCTGCTATTGCTGCTTGGGGAGGAACTGCTTCTGATGATAGGGGGAGGTTCTCTATACTCTTTTCCCCTTACATGTCCATTTAAAAACAACAACAAAAATTTAAAGGCACAGAGGTAAACAGTGTTTCTGTGCACTACTCTAGTTCGCCAGAAGTGGCTTTGTCATGCTGGCCACATGACCTGGAAGCTGTACGCTAGCTCCCTCGGCCAATAATGTGAGATGAGCGCCGCAACCCCAGAGTCGTCTGCGACTGGACCTAACGGTCAGGGGTCCCTTTACCTTTTAGGTTGTGCCAAACATTTGCCCATTTCAGTGTCAGAACCCAAAATAGTGCAGGGGATTAAATATTTCCCCAAATCCCCAAAACACTCACATTTTTTGCCTACAGGTATTTGCTGACATAGCTTTGCCTCCCTTCTGCTGCTTCAGTATCATAGTCACACTTATTTATTATTATTTATTATTACATTTCTAAGGTAAAGGTAAAGGTACCCCTGACCATTAGGTCCAGTCGTGTCCGACTCTGGGGTTGCGGCGCTCATCTCGCTCTATAGGCCGAGGGAGCCGGCGTTTGTCCGCAGACAGCTTCAGGGTCATGTGGCCAGCATGACTAAGCCACTTCTCGTGAACCAGAGCAGCACACAGAAATGCCATTTACCTTCCAGCCGGAGCGGTACCTATTTATCTACTGGCACTTTAACGTGCTTTCGAACTGCTAGGTATATACCACCCTATACCTGCTGTTCTCAGGGCAGTTCACAACATAAAGTTACAATGTATAAAACTCAAAATATGCCAAACTAGGAACAAGCACAACCTAGTAATCCCCCCTTCCACAACACATTTAAAAGGGCATTGGATGTCAATCAGCCAAAGGCCTGGTTAAAGAGGAATATTTTTGCATGGTGCCTAAAGATGCTTATATAATGAAGACACCAAACAAACCTCCCTGTGAAAAGCTTTCAACAAATGGGGAACCACTGCAGAAACAACTCCATGCTGCTCTTTAAACCTCTAGCTTGTGGAGTTTCAATTGGCTGTTTTCCAAAGGGCTTTCAAACAGGCCATTGCTGCACTTTGAAATCCCAACCTCAAGTAATGTCACGAGTGACAAGTGCAGGTAGGTAGCCGTGTTGACGAAAGCTCATACCTATGACAAACTTAGTTGGTCTCTAAGGTGCTACTGGAAGGAATTTTATTTTTATTTTTTATTTTGAGTGGCAGGTGGGCTTGGCAAATTTGGGCCACTTGGGATAGAAAGGTAAGGATTGGGCCCACTAGCCATAAAAGGTTCCCCACCCCCAACTTAAAGGATATCAAAAATGTAAATGGACTTAGCAGCAGGCTACCAAAAGGGTTAGGGTTAGGATTAATCTAAGGTTAACATTCAAAGTGACTTCAAAGCTCAAGGAAGTGCGCCACCAATCCTTTTGGCTATGTGTTCATGTCTGAAGTAAACAAAGCCAATTGGGAATGAGAGGAATTCTTTCTGCAACCGTCTCATGGTGGTACTTGTCAATTATTACCATGCATATATTATATGCTTTCTATTTCAGTGCAAGCCATAATAATAATAATAACAGCAACAGTTACATACTCACTCTGTTCTCAATACTATGAAGGATGAAAATATTGTACTCTGAATTATCGCTGCTAACATGTGGCACATTTAATCTTTGTAGTTGCACTGATGAAATTTATAGACATGATTGTGTGGAATTTGTATTTTCTATCCTTGACATTTGATATACATGTTAATAAATTGTGGACAGTACTTTATTAGGCAATCTTGTTATTATTTGACTTAGGTAAGAGCTTATGTTGTTGCAGTTGTTTTGATTGTTATGATACCTTTGGGAACAAACTGAAAACTAATACTAAGAGGAAGAGATTCTAATTCAGAGTTGAACACTGACACAATAAACTATGGTTTGGAACTAGCTGTATCTCTGGCACTTAAAGCTAAAATTTATATTACCAGAAAAATGTTGGCAGTGAAAGCAGGTAAAACATAGTCCCAAAAGGAGTGTTGGTACTTACTTAACTACCTTCCACTGTAGAAAAATATAAGCTATGTGCTGTGTCTTTCCATACAGTATACAAACAATCGATATTTTTGGTGTTATTACTGTCAGGAGAGATTCTGAAGCATTAAAGATTATATGATAAAAGTGTCTTAGTCAAGCCACAGCAATCAATTGTGTGCCGTTAAAAACATTACATTACATAATATATCAACAAGTTCATTTTAGAAAAGGGACAGTTGTGAGGTGGATAGAAACTTGGGAGCGAGAACAGTTATGAGAAGAGGCCTGCAGAATTAGTATTCAGAAGGCTTCTTTGTGAGAAAAGCCAAAGGGTTTTTAAGGTCCTAATTGGGAACCAAGTATTTGACTGTGGACATAAGTTCAGCAAACTTTGGCTAAAAGCTGATCCATTGACTCTGCACTGAACAGAAGGATAATATACACTACTAAATGTGAATTTATTCATAAAGTCATGTAAAGTATAAGAAAGAAATCTAAAAATCTTACATCTGTGCCAGGTTTTGCTCCAGTAAGATCCTGTTTGTAGTGGGCAGTTCTTTAATATTTTCTTATCAAATTACAATGCCACTTTCCATAGCAGCATGCTCAAGGCACTTTACTGTATAATGAAAGCATGCATTGAACAATTGGATTTTTCCCCTTTAAAAGCAGCAAAGCCAAGGCAAAATTAGCAACCGTATACAAAATGTAGCACACACACACACATACTGTCCTTGGTTCTTTACAGCTAGTTTCATGCCATAGGGACAGTCCAAACTTCTGCAGGACACAGGCAGAGAGCGCCAGCACACAGAGTATTCCAAGGCAAACTACAAAAGGGTGCCCCCCGCCTGGCCAGAGATAAGGGGTGAGTGAAGATTTACATCAGGAACAAGGGGGAATAAAGATCTACACTGGGAACAAGGGTTGGAGGAAACTAGTACTGTAGCACCTCCTATTGGCTAAGAGGTCATGGTAGAGGTGGCATGGGGGGGACAGATCGGGCCTCCAAGGAGTGCCCCACAGCTGTCACTGCCACCATGACAATGCAGATCTGCTGCCCCTGTGGATCCTGCCACCCAAAGTAGTTGTCTCACCTTGCCTCATGGGTGAGCCAGCCCTGTGGAGGGCAGGGCTATTTAATCGTTCCCTGACTTCCCCAAAGCCTTCTGCATTTTGTTTGTATGTGGTTGAAATGGTTTGTCACCACCACTCTTCGGTTCCTAAAGACCAGACTGGGGTCTTGGGAAAGGGATGGATAAAATGCTTCCCCCCTTTGGAAGGGTTGCCTCCCCTAGTTTGCTATCTGCAGTGAGTGTCCTGCACTACGATTCCCTTCTGCAAATCTGATGTGGCTCAGTTTGCCAAGCTTTTGTGTCTTGCCTCCTTGTTTCCAGTGTGGTTGCAAATGTTTTGTAGTCATTGTAATCTCTGGGTGTGATGTATTTCCCAACTAGCAGAAGAGAAGGCAGCAACTGCATGCATATACTGAAGCCCCTGCAAACAAATATATGGCAGTTGCAAGGACACTATTATTTCATCTCTTTCTCAAATATGCAATTTATTTGCGACCCAAGTTTCCTTTCTTGCATCTCTTGTTCATGTCCATTTCAGAGGTGCTGGATTATCTCTGTATAATTTTTATTAAATTTTCTGTTTTACAATTTAGAATATTCATTTGAAAACCTTAAAACAGGAACCCCCAAACTGCGGCCTTCCAGATGTTTTGGCCTACAACTCCCATGATCCCTAGCTAACAGGACCAGTGGTCAGGGATGATGGGAATTGTAGTCCAAAACATCTGGAGGGCCGAAGTTTGGGGATGCCTGCCTTAAAATGTCAATGACTGTCCGGGGACCACCAGGGGTCAGCAGGGAGCCCAATGGATTGGTGGAAGGGCTTTGAGATGCTGCTGCCTCAGAGCATCGCCCAGAAGATGGTGCTGAGGCTCTCACAGCGGAGGAGAGTCCAGGGGATGCTGACAGATCACATGAGCAGTAGGGAAGATCAGAAGTATCGGACCTGAGCGCTGCAGAGGGAGAAGTGTCAGAAACCAGAGAACCTGCCCAACAGTTTAGCAGTTCTGCGGGGGGAAAGCAAGGTTCCTGCCCCTTCACCCCAGGAGCGCAGGGAGGACAAACATAGGGAGCAAAGGTGGAAGCTGAGGGCTCCCAGGTTCCTTTGTTGGCACCAATCGAGATGCGTGCCACTTCCGAATACAGATTCGGACTAGACAGTCATGGACTTTTTAGCTCTGTCATGTACATGTGGATATAATAAAAACTCTGTAAAAATCAGCTACGGAGTTTGAAGCCTCTCACTTGTGAGAAGCCAACAAGCACCCTTACAATGACTTCCCTTTACAGGTAGGTACTGGTAGCCATGTTGGTCTGACGTAGTTGAAACAAAATAAAAAAATTCCTTCCAGTAGCACCTTAGAGACCAACTAAATTTAGGAGTTCCGGTTCCGCCTGCAGGAATGGCTGACCCTTTTTCCATCCCTCCGACCTTCATAAGGAACTTGGCGGTTGCTAGGGGAGTAAATGGCAACCTCCCCACCTCTCCGGGGGTTACGGAGAGGGGCCGCAGGCCCGCGGATGCCCCTAAACCCACCCCGACTGTTCAAGGGGTGGGGGGGCCAGGGCTGAAAGCACTTATGGAGGAGCGGAACTCCCCGGACGCCTACCTGTGTGGCGGAATCTCCATGATTAAAGAAGATAATTGGGCTTAAATTCATGGACGCGCTTCAAAAAGGAAGGGCAGAAGCTCTGTTTATTGCCAAGGAATTTTCGCTGCTGAGTGTGAGGAGTGAGGGAGTATATCATCGGCAAGAAAGATTGATTGGGACGCCACGAGAAGGGAAGTGAGTCTTTGTTATTTTTTTCATACACTCTACGAGTTATATCATACCTTCCCGGACGTGATGTCCTGTTTGTTTGGAACAAATGAGAAATGGAACTTAACTGTGTGACTTGGACTTTATAAAACTATCGATATTATATGGTTAGAAGTTGTAAAATTGTTGAAGAGAGGGCCCCCCCTCCAACCGGACAATCGGAGTGCGGCTGGAAGCGTTTGGATTTATGAGGTGTGACGCACTTGGAATTTGAACAGCGATCTGAAGCTAAGTTCAGCTATAGGGCAAGGAGAGCTATAAATTTATTAAGAGTCTGTACATAATGTGACAGCTGTGCCTATGCCCAGAAAAGCTGTAAATTTTACTATGATCGTCTGCAAAATAACGTCGAGAAGAAAACGAAAGTGATTTGAGCTCTTTAAGATGGCGCTGTTTTGTGTTGAAAGATCGGCGCAAGAGGAAAGCACTCCAGACAAAGAGGATTTATGGGGATTTATGGGGAGGCCGGACTGATTAAAACTCACACAGGAGAATGAATATATGGGAAATCTCGTTTGATGCTTATTTCAGCGGCGGTGGAAAAATTGGATGAAAGAAGAAAATATTTTAGTGACTGCAGGCGAAGATTGTGACTATCATGGTTTTTGAGTGATTATTTGGACTTTAGAACAAAGACGACAATAGACAGTTGCGAGAAAACCCCAATTTTTGAAGCATGGGAACTCCAAAATTTTATAAGATTTGGCATAATATTCGGCTTAATAGATATGGATTTGTATAATTTGGAATAATGGATGTGATATAGTTGTGTTTTAATTGGAAAATTAATAAAAATAGATTGTAAAAAAAAAGAGAGACCAACTAAATTTGTCATTGGTATGAGCTTTCGTGTGCATGCACACTTCTTCAGATACACTGAACCAGATATAAGCATCTGGTGACTTCTGTTTCAGTGTATCTGAAGAAGTGTGCATGCACACGAAAGCTCATACCAATGACAAACTTAGTTGGGTCTCTAAGGTGCTACTGGAATGATTTTCCTTCTTCTCTTTCCATGGTTTATTTTGCATATCATAAATCCCTGCATATTTTACATAAACTAAACCATTCAATAATCCATTATTACATCCATCAAAACCTGTTTACACTGGAACTTTTTATAATAAATTGCTGTAAGTCCATTCTCTGTGTTGCCATTTGTACTTCCAGTATCCATATGGGTGGTGGATTATCATGAAGAAATCACG